>NC_067244.2:174678717-175928717 GCF_019359855.2 Lolium perenne
TGAAGATTATTTAGCCGTATGTAGCGAAAGCACTAGACTAAAATCCCGTGTGTCCTCGAGAACGTTTGGTCATTATAAGTAAACAAACCGGCTTGTCCTTTGTGCTAAAAAGGATTGGGCCACTCGCTGCAATTGTTACTCTCGCACTTTACATACTCGTACTTTATTCAACTCGTTACATCAAACCCCACAGATACTTGTCTGTGAGCATTTACGGTGAATCCTTCATCGAAAGCGCTTATCAACACCTTACGCTCCTCGTTGGGATCGACATTCTTACTTATCGAAGATACTACGATACACCCCTATACTTGTGGGTCATCAAGACTATTTTAAAGCGTAGATTCTTGCAGTGGTGGTGAAGCGCTATTGGTAAGTGGAATTGGTAAGGAAAACCTTCTTGTTGTGCTGATTTTATTTCTGCCTTTCTTGCTATAAGTCATTATGGAGAGATCTTCTCTTCAATTTCTATTTGGGAAATCTACTACTACTGCAACGGTAGTGGATGAAGCGCCAGGTGAGGAAGTAATACCATATAAAATACCTATGAAAATTATTGAACGTGTTATGGATAACCGCTATGAAGGGGATGGAACTGTCCACCACGGAGATCATTTATTGTTCTTACATGAATTATGCGGTTTATTCAAGTGTGCAGGTATTGCTATGGATGAAGTGAGGAAGAAACTATTCTCTTTATCGCTGTACGGTAAAGCGGCGCATTGGTATAAATTATTGGATAATGGGGATTCTCTTGAATGGAATGATATTGTGCCCGGTTTTATTCTAAGTTCTATCCTCCAAGTGAAATTCATAAGGATCGGAATCGCATATATAATTTTTGGCCTCATGATGGAGAGAGTATTGCCCAAGCTTGGGGGAGATTGAAGTCTTTAATGCTCAAATGCCCCATTCATGAGCTTCCTGGTAATGTTATTATTGATAATTTCTATGCAAGACTTTCTTTTCAAGACAAGACCTTGCTGGATACTTCTTGTTCGGATCATTTACACGCAACAAAGAAGAGTTTAAAAGGGACCTTCTTGATCGAATCCAAGAAAATACGAAGGATGGGAGAAACGACAAAGATCGAGAATCAGGTATAATTTATGATTATAAATGCATTGAAGCTTTTATGGATCTTGATAAATTTCGTAATATGAGTGCTACATATGGTCTTGATTCTCAAGTTCTTGCAAATCTTTATAAAGCTTTTGCTTCTCATTATGAATTGCCAAAGAAGAATTTTGATAAGTATCATGAACCGTATAAAGATAAAATTGATTCATCTATTAATAAATGTGTTGTAGTTGAAAGCTGGCGATCATGTTATTCCTGAAGCTTATATTGAAAAAACTCCTTTCCCCGCTAAAATGAAGGAGTACTCTGTTATAAATAGTGCGGTTCATAAAAGTGAAAAGAAACCTGTAGAACACGAAGAACAAATAAAAGTTGAACCTCTTTGTTGCAATAGTTAAAGATCTTGTGACCGAAAATGTGGAGGATGGTCATATTATTTTCTGTGAAGATGCTTCTCATATTGTTTCACATCCTAATAAACCCAAACAAGCTAGTGTTCCTATGCTATCTCGTTAGAATTGGTGATCATTGCTATTATGGATTATGTGATATTGGTGCAAGTGTTAGTGCTATTCCGTATGAGCTTTACACGGAGATTATGCACGAAATTGATTCTTGTGAACTTGAAGATATTGATGTGGTTATTCAGGTGGCTAATAGAGAAACGCGTTCTCCAATTGGGATTGTTCGAGATGTGGAAGTTTTATGCGGTAAGATTAAATATCCTGCTTTGACTTTTTGGTACTTGGTTACTGCTGCTAGTGATTATTGTCCTATTATCTTTGGTAGACCTTTTCTAAATACTTGTGGAGCTATTATAGATTGCAAGAAAGAGAAAATTTTGACTAAATTTGCTGGTGAATCTTATGAGTTTAACTTCTCTAAATTTACTAAAACTCCTTATAAAGCTGATTTGCCTAGTAATGATATTAAAATGGAGCAATGTGCATCTATTGTTCTTGTTCCTAATAATCCTTTGCAGCAACATTTGGAGGATAAGCGAGAGCGAAATTTTTAGGAAAAGAAAGAGATGAGCTTGAGGAAATTTTTCTTCGTCAACCTATTCTCAAGCATGATTTACCGGTGGAAGATTTGGGTACAACACCGCCACCAAAGGAAGATCCTGTTTTTGATTTAAAGCCTTTACCTGATAATCTTAAATATGCTCATATTGATGATAAAAAAATATATCCTGTTATTATTAGTTCTAAGCTTTCAGAGATTGAGGAAGAAAGGTTATTGGAAATATTGAAGAAGCATCGAGGCGCTATTGGCTACACTCTTGATGATTTGAAAGGGATTTCTCCTTCTATTTGCCAACATGCTATTAATATGGAAGATGATGCAAAGCTGTTGTTGAACCTCGGCGTCGTCTAATTCCAAAGATGAAAGAAGTGGTAAGGAATGAGGTACTACGACTACTTGAAGCTGGTATTATATATCCTATTGTCGATAGTAGATGGGTTAGTCCTGTGCCTTTGTGTTCCCAAGAAAGGAGGTATGATTTGTTGTGCCTAATGATAATGATGAGCTCATTCCTCAAAGAGTAGTTGTAGGGTATAGAATGTGCATTGATTTTCGAAAAGTTAATAAAGTTACTAAAAAAGATCATTACCCTTTACCCTTTATTGATCAAATGCTAGAAAGATTATCTAAAAATACTCATTTTTGCTTTCTTGATGGTTATTCGGTTTTCACAAATTCTTGTTAAAGCTAAAGATCAAGAGAAAACCACTTTTACCTGTCCCTATGGAACTTATGCTTATAGACGCATGCCTTTTGGTTTATGTAATGCTCCTACTACTTTTCAAAGATGCATGTCTGCTATTTTTCATGGTTTTTGTGAAAGTATTGTAGAGGTATTCATGGATGATTTTTCCGTCTATGGGAATTCTTTTGATAGCTGCTTGCGAAACCTTGATAAAGTTTTGCAGAGATGTGAAGAAACTAACCTTGTTCTTAATTGGGAGAAATGCCACTTTATGGTTAATGAAGGAATTGTATTGGGACATAAAATTTACGAGAGAGGTATTGAAGTTGATAGAGCTACAGTTGACGCAATCGAGCAGATGCGTTATCCGAGGGATGTGAATGGTATTCGTAGTGTTCGTGGTCATCTTGGGTTTTATAGGAGATTTATTAAAGATTTCTCTAAGATTTCAAAGCCTCTTACTAATCTTCTTCAAAAAGATGTACCATTTGTTTTTGATGATGATTGTAAGGAAGCGTTTGAAACTCTTAAGAAAGCCTTAACAAGCTGCTCCTATAGTTGAACCCCACGATTGGAATTTACCCTTTGAAATTATGTGTGATGCTAGTGATTTTCTTTGTAGGTTGTCCTTGGACAAATGAGTAGATAAAAAACTGAATGTTATTCATTATGCTAGTAAAACTCTTGATGCTGCTCAAAGAAATTATGCTACAAGCTGAAAAGGAATTATTAGCTGTAGTTTTTGCTTGTGATAAATTTAGATCTTATATTGTTGATTCAAAAGTTACTATTCATACTGATCATGCTGCAATTAGATACCTAATGACAAAGAAAGATGCTAAGCCAAGGCTTATTAGATGGGTACTTCTTTTGCAAGAATTTGATTTACATATTGTAGATAGGAAAGGTCTTGATAATCCTGTTGCGATAATTTGTCTAGATTGGAAAATATTGCTTATGATCCTGTTCTGTTAATGATAGTTTTCCAAATGAACAATTGGCTGTAATAAAGGTGAGCTCGCGAGACAGGTCCTTGGTATCTTGATTATGCTAACTTTATTGTTTCCAAGTACTTGCCTCCAACCTTTTGATTGACAAAAGGAGGAAATTCTTTTATGATTTGAGGCATTATTTACGGGATGACCCACACTTATATAAAGAAGGAGTGGATGGTATTATGCGAAGATGTGTTCCCGAATATGAACAACGGAGATATTGAGTAAATGTCATGGTAGTGCTTATGGAGGACATCACGCTTGGGAGAAAGAACCGCGCAAAAGGTTCTACAATCAGGTTTTTATTGGCCAACTCTCTTCAAAGATGCGAGAAAGTTTATTTTATCTTGTGATGAATGCCAAAGGGTTGGTAATATCTCCTACGCAATGAAATGCCTATGAATTATACTCTTGTTATTGAACCGTTTGATTGTTGGGGATTTGACTTCATGGGACCTTTTCCGTCTTCAGAAGGTAACACTCATATACTTGTTGCTGTTGATTATGTTACTAAATGGGTGGAGGCTATACCTACAAAAAGTGCTGATGGTGAGACCTCTTTAAGAATGCTCTTAGATATTATTTTTCCTAGATTTGGAGTACCTAGATATATTATGACTGATGGAGGTTCTCATTTTATTCATGGAGGTTTTAGAAAAACTCTTGCTAGGTATGGTATTAATCATAGAATTGCTTCTGCTTATCATCCTCAAACTAGTGGTCAAGTAGAATTATCAAATAGAGAGATTAAATCTATCTTGCAAAAGACTGTTAATAAAACTAGAAAGAATTGGGCTAGTAAATTGAAGGATGCACTTTGGGCTTATAGAACTGCTTATAAAAATCCCATGGGAATGTCACCTTATAAAATGGTTTATGGGAAAGCTTGTCATTTACCTTTAGAACTAGAGCACAAAGCTTATTGGGTCATTAGAGAATTAAATAAAGATCCTAAACTTACCGGTGATAAGAGATTGTTGCAATTGAGTTCCCTAGATGAATGGAGAAGTGAAGCTTATGAAAATGCTAAACTCTTTAAAGAGAAAGTTAAAAAATGGCATGATAGGAGGATTATCAAAAGAGAATTTAATATTGGGGATAAAGTCCTATTGTATCGGTCTCGTCTCAGATTCTTTGCGGGGGAAATTACTCTCGAAATGGGAAGGACCATATGTTGTCGAGGAGGTGTATCGTTCAGGAGCAATCAAAATTAGCTCTCTCCAAGGCAATGCTACGCAAGTGGTGAATGGACAAAGACTCAAGCATTATATCTCAGGTGATTCCTATAATGTTGATGTTGATATTATTCAAGTGGAAACACCGGAGGATTTCATCAAAGGGCAAATTGACAGTCCGCCAGAACTCGACTTTGAATAGGTAACAGTACTGGTAATGAAAAGTACGCAATTTACTTTCCGAACAATATTTTTGCTGTTTTTGGAAAATATGCGAAATTACGAGTTCGAAACGGAGTGGAAAGGACGCACGAGGGGGTGCCACCATAGGGCGGCGCGGCCTGACCTGGGCCCGCGCCGGCCTATGGTTTGGCCGCCCCGTCGCCCCTTTCCGACTCTGGTTCGATCTGGTACTTTCCGTTTGTCGTGAAAAATTTTGCTATATAATCCCCCGGACCCCTGGAGGTCCGTATATCGTGTTTTCGACGTGTTTTGTTTCGAGCTGTTTCTGCCAGGATCTGTTTTCGGTTTAGAAGCACCATGGTTTCCAAGAACAAGGGCAAGGAGTTTCCGGATGAAGATGATCGAGATCTTGGGTGGAAAGAGGAAGTCAAGGACGTCAAGGAAGAAGATGAAGAAGAGGTGGAGGAAGACTCGCGCGCAAGCCCGCGTGCTACCATCGCAAGCATCAAGGTGATGGACAACCCTTTTAGTGCAAACAAGAGCGCAAGAATTCGCACTGGAGGAGCGGTTCCACGTCATTACCTAGCTCCGAGAACATCTCCATCAGGCACTCATCACCCCTTCCACAATCTAATTTTCAATAATCAAATTGAAGGGACTCCCAAGGCAGCATTGCCTAGCCAGTGGGATATAGATCGCTCTAACACTGCAGGAGAGAAGGAGCCTGAAGCTGAAGAGTGGGGAAATAACTCCAAGAGCTGGGACTCGCCATCAGACAGACTCTTTAACCGCGTCGAGCACAACTCAGAGATGATTCGCAATCTCATACATAGGATTGACGAGCTTCAGGAGCTTATTGAGAAGCTTGTCAGGAATTCATCACCACCATCGCCGAAGGAGTAATTCATCATCGGTTTTGGCATCCCCTTGGTTTGTTCCAAGCTTGGGGGAGTGCCGCGGTATCACATTATCACTACCTTTTACTTTTATTGTCAAGTAGTGTCATATCATGAGTAGGAAAGTTATCATATAAGATGGGTTGCGTTTGGAAGTATCTCTCCTTTAGTTGGTTGTCTATGTATCCCTTGGTGTGAGTTATCGTTATGGAATATTAATGAGAAGTCTTATCATTTACATATTGCACATCTTATTTTAGTTTGCAATCTTTACTATATGATTCACCTTGTTGTTAGTATTGGTATCACTTTGGGAGCATTGAATAAATCTATTTGGTTTTGGCAAACTTAGCATTGGTCAATAGCAACAACACTTTAAGGTTTAAATAGAAAAGAGAAATACATGTAGATGTTTCATTGTCTTTCTTGTTAGCTCATAGCTTATTATTCTGAAGTTAAAATTGTTTGTGCTTACAAGGAAGATGCATGATTGTTTCTACCACATGTATATTTGTTTGTTTCCCTCGACTCTTATGCTTGCTAATTAACCTTGCTAGCCAAAGACACATCTTGAGAGGGAATACTTCTCGTGCATCCAAACCTTAACCCAAACCTATGCCATTTGTGTCCACCATACCTACCTACTATATGGTATTTTCTGCCATTCCAAGTAAATACTTCATGTGCTACCTTTAAACAATTCAAAACTTAGTATCTCTTATTTGTGTTAATGTTTCATAGCTCATGAGGAAGTATGTGGTGTTTTATCTTTCAATCTTGTTGGGCAACTTTCACCAATGGACTAGTGGCTACATCCGCTTATCCAATAATTACGCAAAAAGAAGTGGCAATGGGATTCCCAGTCCCAAATTAATTAAATTAAATAGACACTCCTCCATGGTATGTGATTGATGGACGGCACCGAAGGATTCGGTTAGCCATGGCTTGTGTAAGCAAAGGTTGGGGGAAGTGTCATCATCATAATAAAACTAAAATAAAAAGGCACTCCTTCATGGTATGAGATTGTTGGCGAGTGCACCCGAGGATTCGGTTAGCCATGGTTTGTGAAAGAAAGGTTGGACGGAGTGCCACACAAAATGAAAATAATATGGGAGCCGCTCTTAGGAGGTTGTCGGCAAGGGGGTTAGAGTACTCGCTACCGATCGTTGACAACAACAAACACTTCTCAAAATGTTACTTTTATTCTCTTTATATGATTGCAAAACTGAAAAAGCTCTAGCACATGATTTAATCCCTGCTTCCCTCTGCGAAGGGCCTGTCTTTTACTTTATGTTGAGTCGGTAAACCTATTTCCCTCCATCTCAAGCAAGAATTTGAGTAGTAGAGATCAAACCATAATATTGTGATTTGCTACATCATGTCTTTTATTCTTCCTTCTATAGTAAAAGTTTTATCTGAATGAATATAGCTTTGCAAGTTATCAATGACCATGAGAAGACCATTATGATTGAGTATGCAAGTTGTGCCTTATAAATGAGAGCGCTGCTCAATAAGATAAATATAATCTGTTAGTTGTTCTGCGACCAAGAACGAAGTTTGCCATCACCAATCATGATTTCTCATGCACCTTTACTTGTGATTACCCTATACTTGTTTCAATATGAGTTATAAGAGGTTGTCTACTATAATGTCCTGTGAATGAATATGATGCTTCTTGTCCGTATTTTATTTATCGACTCTTCACTCCATAAACATGTGGTCATGTCTATCGAGCTCGATTTCGCTTGGGGACAAGCGAAGTCTAAGCTTGGGGAGTTGATACGTCCAATTTGCATCACTATTTTATATCATAATTTGCTGTTATTCATTGATATATTTCATATTGGGACACATTACTTATGTTATTTCATCTATTTTGCATGTTTCATCGTTATTGGAGGATCGAACACCGGAGCCGAGGATTCTCGCTGGAAAAAGCACCGTCGAGAATGCAATATTTTGGAAGATCAACTACGGAAGGAAATTATACCAAAAATCCTATTTTTCAAGATGACGAAGGAAGCCGAAGGAGGAGCCGGGAGCAGCCGGGGGTGGGCCCACACCCTAGGGCGGCGCGGCCCGGCCACGGCCGCGCCGGCTTTGTGGTGTGGAGGGCCCACGACCCCTTTCGCCTCCTTTTCTTCACCAAACCCTTCGTCCCGAAGACCTAAGCCACAGAGGGTACCTCGCGAAGAGTTACGACCGCCTCTGCGGGCGGAGAACACCAGAGAGAAAAGAGCTCTCCGGCGGGCGAGGAATCCGCCGGAAATTCCCTCGGGAGGGGGAAATCGACGCCATCGTCACCGTCATCGAGCTGGACATCATCGCCATCACCATCATCATCATCTCCACCATCATCACCGCCGTCATCACCGCTGGACACCGTCACCGCCATAGCAATTTGGGTTTGATCTTGATTGTTTGATAGGGGAAACTCTCACGTATCGATTTCTACTTGTTGTTGATGCTATTGAGTGAAACCATTGAACCAAGTTTATGTTCAGATTGTTATTCATCATCATATCACCTCTGATCATGTTCCGTATGATGTCTCGTGAGTAGTTCGTTTAGTTCTTGAGGACATGGGTGAAGTCTAAATGTTAGTAGTGAACTATGGATGAGTAATATTCAATGGTGTGATATTTAAGTTGTGGTGTTATTCTTCTAGTGGTGTCATGTGAACGTCGACTACATGACACTTCACCATTTATGGGCCTAGGGGAATGCATCTTGTATTCGTTTGCCAATTGCGGGGTTGCCGGAGTGACAGAAACCTAAACCCCCGTTGGTATATCGATGCAGGAGGGATCGCAGGATCTCAGAGTTTAAGGCTGTGGTTAGATTTATTTCTTAATTACTTTCTTGTAGTTGCGGATGCTTGCAAGGGGTATAATCACAAGTATGTATTAGTCCTAGGAAGGGCGGTACATTAGCATAGGTTCACCCACACAACACTTATCACAACAATGAAGATTATTTAGCCGTATGTAGCGAAAGCACTAGACTAAAATCCCGTGTGTCCTCGAGAACGTTTGGTCATTATAAGTAAACAAACCGGCTTGTCCTTTGTGCTAAAAAGGATTGGGCCACTCGCTGCAATTGTTACTCTCGCACTTTACATACTCGTACTTTATTCAACTGTTACATCAAACCCCCCTGAATACTTGTCTGTGAGCATTTACAGTGAATCCTTCATCGAAACTGCTTATCAACACCTTCTGCTCCTCGTTGGGATCGACATTCTTACTTATCGAAGATACTACGATACACCCCCTATACTTGTGGGTCATCAATCGGCGACCATCCCGGGCTGGCCAACCCAACCCTCCACCGGCGACACCATCGCCGGCTTCCATGCACCTCCATCTCACCGCCGGCTGGCGATGATAGATCAAAAATCGACCACCACCAACCGTAGGCCGACCCTCTCCGGCGAAGAAGAGGCCACCTCCTCCGTCAAACCCAAGGCTGCTGCCCCGGGCGCCCTCGTGTCGCGGAAGATGCCCGAGATCGCCTCCACGCACCAACGAGAGGCGGGGGTGGATGGCATGGCGCAGACCGAGGGTCTGGCCGCCGCCCACCACCAACCCCTGCCGGAGTGCTGCGGGAAGCCGATGTGAAGAGGGAGACCGCAGCGCCGCCCATCCCACCTGCGCCGACCGGTCCGCCAGGGGACAGCCGACGGGAGGAGGGCCGCCGCCGCCGTCGCCCATCCCACGCGCGTCTGCTCCGCCAAGCATCGAGGAGGTGGGGATCCGGCCGCCGATCTGCACGCGGCGACGAGGAAGGGCCCCCGCCGCCGCCACGCCCCGAGGGACTTTGCCCCCGGCGGCGCTACCGGCGGCGGCGGAGGGCGGGGTGCGGGAGGGTTAGGGTTGGGGGCGGAGGGTTGGGGGCGGACAAGTATCAAAATCAAAAATAATAAAACTACATATAGGTATTTAGACCCTAGCGGCGACTAAAAACACTAGCACAAGCTGAAGGCGCATCGTTGTGCTCGTCCGGAGCCGTGTAAATCTTATCGTAATAGAGCTTCGTATGGTACATAAACATGAATTCATTGTAAAAGGACTAACGCACCATCGCCAAATGTGAGAACGCTAGCTAGACCGGAAGAGCCATAACTAAAACCAAATCAACGGACTGGAAAACTGCCTGATGCGTGGACACACAACTCCACACGCATATGTCGACACTAGTCGCTAGATGCACCACCATATCGAGGACATTGCGGGTAGAACTTTATCCGGGGTTTAAGATATGTAGCACCAGCCTCACCATCTCGAAGATGACATTGAAAAAAAAAAACTCCTAAACAAAGAAGGAGAACCGTTGTTGACCCCTAGATTAGAATAGCCAAAACTAAAACCACACAGACAAACACGAAAACCAACTACTATATCCTAGAAGACCCATGATACACATAACTCCATGTGCCCTCCGCCGACACTAGACGCAACACCGGAGCGATGGGGGCCTTATCCTGACTTGAAGATGTAACCACGGAGTTACCATCTTAAAGATAACACTAAGGAAAGAAAAAACAGCATAAGCAAAAAAAAAAAAAAAAAAAAAAAAAAAAAAAAAAACCCACCCGTTAGCGGCGCCGTCGGGTCGCCTCATTACCTCCTGGCTAGCTAGTATAAACGCAAATGGATCACCCATGTCGTTGAGTAACTATTGGTGGTCGGCATCTCACGGAGACTCCGCGCCAGCACTATCATGGATCCACGGCGGCCGGCCGGCGGGTACAACCGGGCGGCGCCGGGCAGTAAATACGGCCACATGCATGCGACGCAGAGCATGGAGGACGGATCGGAGACCCTTCGAGGGGAAAAGGGAGAGGTGGTAGAAATGGTCGCGGCAGGCTGCACGTTGACATGCCCTAGGGCCACATGCGTGCCCTCTTTTCCCACGGATCTGCATCTGCGCGAGTGTACATCAGATCAGATCTCCGATCCGACAAGGAGAAGACGCCTCACCACGCGAGGTCACGCACTGTGCATTTTGTTCGTAGAATCGTAGTACACGAATGAGAATGACATTCCCCTGCTTGCACATGCACGCTTGCGCGCGGTTTGCTCCTTGGTGGATTCCTCCACGGCCACAGGCCGAATGTGTGTGTTCCGGGTCGGATTAGCGGAAGCATACTCCTGCTAATTCGTTGCTTGCTTGGCGAGCGAGACCCCGCTAGGCAGGGCAAAGCTCCTCACATGGCCTTCGTCTTAGGGCATCTCCAGCGGCGCGACGCATTTCGGAGGCCGTTTGCGTCGCGTGGCGGACGCGAGACTGATCGTTTTTGTCCGCGCGTCCGTTTGCACCTTGTGGTGGCTCCAGCGGCGCGACGTATTTCCGCGTTTGTATGAAATATGAAGTTTCGAAACAACAAAATAATATTCAACGAAGTCATAGTTATTACATTCAAATTTTAAAAAGTCTGCATGCAAATAAGATAGTACTCCTCTAGGCATGATCTGCATGGCCAGCCAATGTCCATTGATGCTCAATCATCGGAAGAGGAGTCGACGACCTCCGCGCGGAACTTGTCCAACATCTGCCACATGTCCACCTGTGTGGGTACAAACTGCGGATCAATGGGCGCGCACAATAGCGCCGAAAACACGAGTAGAAACCTACCGGCGCAATTGACCGAACAGGTCGTGGGCGGCGCGGAAGGGCGGCGCAGAATCGGAGCGTTTCGCCCGAAAACAGCCAGTACGCGGCGGAGCACGCTCCTGCTCTCCCACGCGGCAAGAACGGAGCCGACGCCGACTACTACGGCGCTACGGCCGTACGGCGGCGCTAGGGGTGGGGGTGGTGCCGTCGCACTAGGGCAGGAAAGAAGGGGAACAAGAAGCAAATCGAAGCGGTCGATTTCGCTGTCCTTGACATGCGGGACCGGGTAAGAAATGGAGGACGCTCGGAGCGATCGTCGAGCGTCCGCCGCGACGCAAACCTGGCGCATATTTGGGCCAGGTTTGCGTCTCCGCGGACGACCCGGTCACTTTGCGTCGGCCCGCTGGAACAGACCCCAGACGCATTTCCGGTCACGGCGAACGAAAACGGTCGCTCAGCGACCGTTTGCGTCGCGCCCGCTGGAGATGCCCTTAGAATATTCGATCCATCCCTGAGCCGGCCGATCGGAACCTCAAAGGAAACCTTGGTTTGCTGGTTTAAACGTAGCATAATGGAGCACTTAACTGACGTGTCGCAGCTTCCAAGGAACGGGCACGGCACGTGCCTAGGCGTGACTGCAGGAGTCACCGGACTCCCTTGCGCAACATAGAATTTCGTAGTTGGACGACAATGCCATTCCATCAAGCAATCTGGGCGATGATGACCATTTCGATGGCCTCCTCTTTGGGGAGGTCGTATGGCTGGATCTCATGGTTCACGATCACCGGGATCCGACGCGTTGTAAAAGAGGATGTTGCCGTGGCCATCGTCCTCCTCGCCGTCATGGCCTTCATCTTCATCCTCCTCCTTGTCGTTGTCGAGGACGAACCCGTATTCTTGGTTGAAGAAGTCCATGTCGTCGAGGTTACCCGCTCGGTGTCGCGGGTGGAAGCGGCGGTGGATCTCGTCACGACGCTCGCGTCCCTCGCGTGGCACCGGAGGCACCGATACACGCCGTGAGTTGAGACAAAGCTAGCTGCCAGGTAGGATCACATCCCGCCAAAGCACCAGATGGTTCTCGTCGTAGAGCCGGCGCGTGTAGTCCACCCACGGGACGTACTGGCGCTCCCGCGCGTTCTTCTTGCCGCCATGAGATGAGTCGACCTCGTGGTCATGCTTCATCCTGCGGAAAGGCCAGCCCTTGCCCATGCCGCTGTGCTCAATGGAATTGGATGGTGCAGTGGCGGTGGCGCTGCCTATTGGCGAAGGTGTGACCAGAACGGAGACGGCATGCTCCCCTTAAAAGGGACGGGGTACTACCTCGCCATCAATTCCTGGCGTTGATACCCAGCGCCACCCGCGCCGGTACTAGTCATGTATATCCACATTCGAATCCGATACCGGTCAATATATGCTTCGATCCGAATCCGAGAAAAATATGTGGTAAATGATATGGTATGAGCGAAATCCAATCCGGTCCGATCTATTTACACCCTTAAACCTAGCGTTACGGTGCGGTGCGCTAGTCTCTGAAGCGTAAAAACTTTGCTGCGGTTTCACAATGATTCGTTGGTAAACGGCACAAATTCTCATGTTTGTGCGCAAATTTCTTGGCCAGGTGAGAGCACTCAGTGTGTCTGCAACGGCTATCTGACCTATAAGCACGTACGCACTGTACTAGGTACTGATGAAGCATCAGGTTCTTACATTACTTAACGCCATTATTAGGTTAGTCTAGACCATAGAGGGCATCGAGCCATGATGCGTGCTTAGGAAATGATTACGGCGGGTGCAGAGAGCTAGCTGACAAAGTGATTAGGGGACCGTACATGGTGCGTGCTTCAGGACTGTGCCCCGCCACATGAGCATCACATGGTTTGACAATTATAGATGAACGACGGCATGATGATTAGTTAGAGCTATACGTGGAACTTAACGTTGGAATCTTTCGAGGAAGAACAGTTAATTAAGAAGGACAAGCTCGTGATGGGGCACGGCACAGGAAAGAGACACTGACATGGCCATAACCAAAACTGATTAATCCGTCTAGGAGAAAATTAAGTGACGATGCATACGGAACTTGAGAAGTGAGTAACAGACATGTTCAGGTAACATCAGCATTCAGCAAAGGCTCAGTAGAAATTACTGGCGCAGGAACGTGGACTACTTTGCGCTCACCCTAGTCCGATAGATCACAGATTCCTGCATAATTCAGTAGAAACTACACTCGCGGAACGTGGACTAGATTGACATACTTCCACCGATCCATAATAAGTATCGTGATTTAAACTAAAACCAGAATATTTATTATGGATGGGAGGAAGTATTCCATTAAATACTTGTTTGTTATACTATTGGTTTCGGGTTAATTTGAACAACCAAACAATAGTACTCCCAACTATATGTTGATCGAGGGCTCAAAGGACGAAAGTCCAACTTAATTTGGAGTACAAAAGGAAGTTAGCGTTGCACGAGTGCCGTATCATTGGGGGATCCAATCCAATCATCCCGACACCAACCACGTACGTGACCAGTGCTCTCCTCTCCCTCCCGTTTTAGGTTCTCTTTCGCTTTCAGCTGATCATTGTATCTGCTGTTGTTAGATTGTTGAGAGCAACGGCGCCATGATCGATTTGAAAACCGTCGGTCTAACCAAATAGGCGGGCGAATTAAGACCGGCTAGTCGATCGGCTAGCTCTAGCTGCATGTGAGAGCTAGCAATCGTGGGGAAGAACCAGCTCTTCTCGGGTCGAAGAAGCAGGTCTTCGGGCCTTTGTGCTTTTTTCATGGCCAGCCAAGCCCAATAAGCCAGCTCAGCTGGCTCGGCCCAAGCTAGATCTCTTGCGGTTTGGACTGAGTTTTGGTTGGCCTGGCCCAAATCCTATAAATGCAACATAAATTGACAGGGTATTTCTTTTTAACCTTATGATCATGTAAAAATGAACAAAAAATTGTAGCAAGTATATATTTCTGTTTTTCCAACATATATATATGTCGTATCTTATGGGCACATGGAATTTTGCTTTCACAAAATGACTGTGTTGTCAACAAATCAAACAAATTTCATATAAAATATTCAAATTTTGGATTAAAAAATCATCGTTATGTGAGAAAACGTGCTCCCCAAAACCGGATTTGGGACAATCATCAGTTTGTTGATTTTCCCTTTTGCCGTAAGTTAAGTTGATGTGAACATTTGGTTTACTCCACGGAAAAAATATATTGAACCGTACGAACATTAATTTATTCTACCATGAGCGAACATTATATCCAAAGTGAACCCACCTGTTAGAAAAATCTAACGCACATCATGAGGCATAGGGACTGCACTATCGAACAATCACAAATTTGATTGATGGCGAATTTTAAGATCAACTATGTCAAAAATAGGAAAAAGTCCTTGTTGTTGCTTTAGAGGCAATTCACATGGCATGAAAATTTTATTGCGTTTTTTAAACCAGATAAACTCTTCACCATCAACTGCTCAAAGAAACACAAAGTTTGACCCAAAAACAATTACAAGTTGGAGGGAGCACGAGCATCAACTATTCAACTTGGAGCACTAATAGAAAACCCGTCATGACTGTTCGGCCTAGAACACCCACTACAGGGCAACAAACAGGGCGGATCCTGCCGCGTGGGAGCAGGCAGGGGCGGGCGAATCCAGGGGCGGGCGGGGAGCAGGCAGGGGCGGCCGAATCCAGGGGAGCGTCGCTGCCGCGCGTGGCCGACCTGAAGCGGGCGACTTGATCCGCGCGTGGGCGATCCGTGCTGGAGGCGGGCTCGCAGATCGGGGAAGCGGAGATCCGGCCGAGTCGGGCGGGCGGGAGTCGGACGAAGAGCAGCCAGGAAGAAGACTCGACGCAACAAGACGAAGGACGGGGACGGGCGACGGAACAAGCAACGTCGGCAGAGAAATTTAGAGGATCAATTTTTGCTCTGATACCATGTTAGGGCAATATACTTGTTGTATTACCAGGGGGCCAAAGGCCACAATATATAGTACATGTACAGGTGCACATATGCAGAAAACCCCCTAACATATGAGGAAACTACAATAGACAGATATATACATCTAACAAGCACCATCAACATAATAAGGATAGAAACGCAGATCAAATAACAACCACATCCTATTAGAAACTGAACTTATTACAAGACACGACAAAGCAACAATTTTCTCCATGTAAAGACCACCAACGCAGATCAATAACAACCACATCCTACAATCCAATGATCCTTCATGTGTTTTCCTAGCAGATGTATCCGCATACTGTTGGGACTAAGAAGCCAGCTCCGTCTTCATCATTAATTGAAGAGTTCCCGTGTTTTGTTTCTCACAATCTTCAACTTTGTGCAAGCCCGCCAAATATAAAAGGAAAAATATGCATTGTAAATACGAACACCACAAGGAGCTTTTTTTCTGTTTACAAGTAGCTCATGGAACCTGCCGCTGGGTAACACCACACCACAAGAAACTTGGCCACATATTTTAGAAAGGTTATATTGTTCCTTACGGTCTAAGTGGCCCAACGAGCAACAACTATAGGGAAAGTACTATAATGTATCCGAAGAAAAAAAAGGGTGTGAACCAAATAGCTGCATGTGAAAAATTTCTACGAAGACGCGGAAAATCTCAACATAGCTGCATGTGAAAAACAAATGATATGTAGTTTGCACATTGTCACATAATAAACAGTTAGGACAAAATTGGCCTTTCCTCTTTCTCATATTCTCCCTACCAAGATCATCATTCTAGAACAATTGCCAACGGATTTTTGAGATGTAAATTTTCTTTCCAAATCCATTTAATTATGAGCCGTAGAAAGATCCTTTTCCACGTACAAGTAAGCAGGAGGGAATTGTTGGTCAGCAAAAAGGGGACCGGACTATTTCATCAACAACAACATTTTGAATAATTTGACTGGCATGATTCTTAATATTTTGTGACTGAGTTAACAACTCTAGGAATAATCATCCCGTGAAGGGTATATTGAGTTTGAGGATCATGACTTACAAAAAGGTGAGTGGAATCATAATTCATTCAAAATCTTACCAAATTCCCACCATACATGATTGATTTTCTTTCACAAAAATAAGTTTAATAATTATAAGAAGTGCTTTCCACAGGGAAAATAATTTCTCCAGGGCTTGACAGAAGCAACAATTTTATTTCTCAAATATTTAGCTTTCACAACTTTTTTTTTATGAAAGTCCATCTTGAGTCTCCAACTTGCACCACTACTTACATAAAAGGCTTATATTTTTTTCCCGCATCTTCAACCTCCAAACCACATTTTGATTTAGAACTACAAATCATGGATCACCTCATCATATGATATCTCCTATTTTTCTTTTGAGGAAAATACACCTAAATCCTAAAACTATTGTGGGTGCCAAGTTAGTCCTAATTGTTCAAAAATGCACATTCGAATCTGAATTTTACTTTAAGTGTGTCATTGGTGCACCTAAGCTCGACGAAGCAGATTTGGCCGCTTGTAGATCCTTGAGTACGTAATCCACCGCAAGTGCACCGGTGGACATAGCAGCTCTAGGAATAGCCTAAACTTGAGCGATGTACTGCCGTTAGGTTAAAATCACTCCGATGTAACCTTTTTGTGTGGAGATCGATTGTGCCAAGGTGTTGAATGCGGTGAAGCCCGGAGACAATGATATATCAAGGAATGGTCATCACGTTAAAGAAATCCAGAAGTTCATGGATATGGGAGAGTTTTATTTTGCGAAGATTAGTATAGATCAAGGACTCCAGTACCGAGCGAACGTTTCCCAGAGTGGACGGATCAGGCAATCATCATACATTCACCATTGATTAAAAGATCCAACGGTTGAGATCGTTCGCTCCATGTTGTAAGATCAATAAATGAAAACAAGGTTGCACGTTGCCTTATTAACTTGGGTCATCTCCTAGCTTTATTTCGAGATTTAGCAGACTGTAATGATGCATTTTATGAATACAACTCCCGCTACATTTCCCGCAAAAAAAAAGAACCACTCTGATGCGTGCCACGTGGCGATTTCAATCTAGAAGCACACATCCGCCTGATGCGCTGCATGAAGCTGCCTAGATCCAACGTCTGCGGGTTGGCCGACATCACAGGTCACATATGACTTCATGTTTACTCTCTCGCCTCTAACGATCGGAGAACATTTCAGCCACGAAGACAAAGCCACCGCGAGAAGCGATCAAGAGATAAAGAGACTGCACACTCAGTCAGTCACTCACGCACGCCTCACCATGTCTTCGATTTTGAGTTTTTGACCATTGAATATGTTGACCATGACCGGCCAGACAAGAACGCAGGCCAGATCAGCTGTGAACTGCACAGGCCACAGCCCTACGTAGACCACATGCGCTAATTCAGCATTTGTGGATGTTGACCAAACAAGCTCTCGGTTGCCTCGATATTTTATTCGCGCCAAAAAATATGTCAACCCCATAGTGGCGCTGACTTCCACCACTGATCGGCACCTATAAATACTCGCAGGCATGCGCACGGACGATTCAGGAACTCGAAGTCGAAGCGCCTCAAGAGATCGACGGAGTTAGAAGCAAGAGATCGGTCTACCATGGACATGCGGGCGGCCCGCGGCGGCGGAGCAGGAAATGCGCAGGCCCGGCGGCCGTGCCGGTACAGGGGCGTGAGGCGGCGGCAGTGGGGGAAGTGGGTGTCGGAGATCCGGGTGCCCGGCACGCGCGAGCGGCTGTGGCTCGGCTCCTACGCCACCGCCGAGGCGGCCGCCGTCGCGCACGACGCCGCCGTCTGCCTCCTCCGCCGCGGCGCCGCCGGCGGCCTCAACTTCCCTGGCCGCGCCGCAGCCTACGGCCACGTCCTCCGACTGGCGCCGCGGGGCGCGGGCCAGCAGCTGTCGCCGCGCTCGGTGCAGCGTGTGGCGTCCGACGCCGGCATGTCAGCCGACGCGCAGCTGGTCGAGCTGCGCGAGCGCGTCCCCGCGCCGCCGAGCCAGGAGGTGGCGGCCTCCGCCGGCATTGGCGCCGCCGCGCGAGGTGGCGCAGTTGCAGAAGAGCAAGTGGCATATGCGGATTGGAGGAGCTGGAGCAGCACTGGTAGCGAGCAGCTTGTGTACGGGGAGCTGAGCGTAGACGACATGGAGATCGTGACGTTGTAGTCAATCTTGATCATCGTCGAAATTTGTAGAGACCAGTACAAAGATTCAGCATAGTATACGCCTGCTAATAGAGCAGTGGTATAGTACTCCTTCTCATCAAGATGATATCAGCAACAACACAATGTTGATACGAAGAGGACACATACTATCAAAGTATTATTATAAATTGAACCAAAACAACATCAACTTGGTTCCCTTATTCGACAAAAAATAGACTTGAGAGAATGGTTCTCAAAACAACGCACACAAGTGAGAGCAGGTTCTAGCAAACTTCAAATGATGCTTTGGAAAATACAAGTAATACCATCCAAATATGGTGCAGGATTTTTCAAATACATTTGAAATACATCTAGAATTTATCAAATTTCTCAAAATGTAAGTAAATTATAAAAAATCGATAAATACCAGCCGATATTCTCTTATACCGCCGGGAACTAAGAAACCCAGTTAACATGATAGTTCACAAATATCAGCTGAGAAAAATCCATGTTTTTACGGTACATGCTATCTAACGTGTATTGTTTTATATTTTTTTCATTGCACGTTTTATATCTGTAGTTTTTGTGCTTGTGTCTCAAAGACAATGAAACTTGGTGAAACGTTCTAGCATGAATCGCAAAGCACCAAATCAACATGCACGCCATCTGTAATGTCCCTGGTTTAGAGACGATCGAGGGGTAGATTTTAGAAAGGGATGTGCATTGCATTGTAAATTACGGGGAAATTTCGCGTTTTTAAAACAAAACTGCATCGAAGGGGAACAGGTTTCTCTCTCGACATCCTACAGGGTTAGGGTTTCGAGAGTGCGATGAACTTGTTCCTACTTATCTAAATTAGGGTTTTGAGAAGAGAGAAGAGATATTGCATTGAAATCTTAAGTTGCATGATTGAATTCTAAATTAAGTTGTATGATTGAATTCAAACCAAATTTGAATTTGAATTTCAAATTCAAACATCAAATGGATAATCCATAATTCAAACTTGAGTTAATTCAAGAAATAATTATAAATAATCAAGAATATAATTAATACAACAATTATATAAAGCTCATTAAGGAAAATGGGAGCTTTATTGATTATCACACATAATACAATGTCATTTACAATATCCAGAATAGTAATATGAAATATTACAACACATTACATAAATTGACAAAATGGAAGAAAGAAAATAAGGAAAATTACAAGAGAATGATTCTATCCTAAATACTACAAAGAAATCTTCACTTGAACTTGGATTGGATGATCTTCATATCCATCTGGATCATCAGATTGATCCCTGCATAAACCAAAGCAAAATCAAGTTATGCCAAGTGGCAGGTTAGAAAGAAATGGAAATGGTGGATAATACCAAGTTCTGCCGAGCTGATCCACCAAATGGACCAAGTCCCAAGCTTGGTACATTCACACACACAGGCTGCACACACAGCATGTGTGCATGCAGTACACACACAGCAAGAGAGGGAGTCACCAACACATGCCAGGCTCAGTTGTCGACTAGGGAAGCAATGGCTGGCCACATATAAGCTTTTCACAGCCAAAACCCTAGCCATTTGCTTCATCCATCGACAGGCAGCAGAGTAAGTGACTAGCTAGCAAGAACAGCTCAAGAACACCAAGAACAGATGAACAGCTAAAGCTGTCTCATCCACTCCACAATCACCAGAAATTAAACCAAGATCACAAGCTCACAAGGAGGAGCAGGACAAGCACCAGCTCATCCCTGAATCAAACCAACCAATCAGAAGAAATCCTCTACATCAACAACTCAATCTAGGAGCTGGAGTGAGGTATACACAAGAATCATGAGCAAGCATCTGTCTTGCTCATAAATAAGTATGTGCATCAAACACACACAAGCAAAAGGGAGTGAGTACCCTGTTTGTATCATCATCTGGCTACTAAGCCTTTTGGTGCAAGCAAATTAGAGAACAGTAAGAGAGAAATTACCAAGGGAACACTGGCATGTCAACAAGATGACATACCAGAGAAATCCAACCTGGATTAATCCCTAACTAGCCATTCAAAATCATCTAGCACCTAAAGCCTAGCAAGCCATCAGACATTAGACAGATTATGTCTATTTTTGTTGTCAACAGCAAAGGTAACTGGAAAACCAACATGGTTTCTTCCAGTGAGAGATTCACCAAATCACAGCAAGCCAACCAAGGTGGGAGCTACCCTAACAGCAAAGCATGGCTGTCAGGGCCACCTCAACCACTTCACAAAATCCCACAGATAAGCCATGCACAAATATCATTACCCAGATGGGTTCAAAAGGGAGCTAGGGTACCCAACAGATGTTGGCATCCCTCTAGCTCAATTTAATTAACTGTAAGATGATCACCACTGCAAGCAGTTCACATCATTTATCCACTTAGCCAAGCAAGACAACACAGATAAATGAATATTCAAGAAATCAACACACCAGAGCTTTGCAGTGGATCCAATTGATCACTGCAAGCAACAGCAATTGCTTGAGCCAACCACATCACACACCAGCACAGATATGTGTGTCACACAGACACCAGAGGGAGCACCAGATAAGCACAGGCAGCTAGCAAGCATGCAATCAACAAGCAAGTGGTGATCAATTGATCACCAGAGCCTGTTAAAGCATGCCAAGGCATGCTAGAATTACTCACAGGCACCACACTGGAATTATATGAATACAAAGTCACAGATAATCAACAGATGCTTCACAGATAAGTAAATATTAATCCATGATTGCATCCAGAGCACATCAAAGGCATGATGAGCCACTGGATCAAGATGCACAAGCAAGGCACATATCGAATCCTTATTTAATCACACTATTAAGCCACAGTGATGCTCAATTGAGCACAATCATACATCTGAGCACCAGAATAAGCCACCATGGCTCTGGCACTTGCATAATTGCAAGAAATGGCACACTGTAAACTAGCCAGGGTATCACACATGAATACATTTGAACTATGGCAAGTGTAGCAACTAGAATGAGGCACAGAACAGGAATTCAGTAAGAACAGCAAGCACTAGCACGGCCTAGGTAACACTGGCCAAGGCCAGTAGGGCCACTAGCAAGCCAGTAGACCATGGGCATCATTGGATGCTCATGAGCAATTACAGGAGGGCCACAGTAGGAGATCACCATGAACAGAAGTAGCTAAGAAGCACAGCAGTAGCAGCACAGCCAGCAAGCATGGCAGTAGCAGCACAGCAAGCAAGCATGGCAGTAGCAGCACAGCAAGCAGCATACGCATAGCAGTGGCGCACGGCACAGCATCTCCATGGGGAGAGGCAGGCCAATCACTGGAGCAGAGCGTAGAGAAGGAAGAAGGAGGGGAATAATGGAGGCGTGTACCTGGAGCGGAGCACCCGCGTGCCATGGCGGCACAGCGGCACAGGCCACCCACGGCAGCGCCAAGCCGTGCCTGGCCTGGCGTCGCCGAGCAAGAGCGCCCCAGCACCGCCACGGCAACATCCACGGCGGCGTCACGGCACCAGAAGCGCCGGTGAGCAACACATCACCGTGCGGGCGAACGCGATGGGAGCAGACGAAGGAGAAGACGAGGTCCAGATCGAGCCGGTGGACCTGATGCGCCGTCGTGAGGCGGTTCAGATCCGCCGCATCTCGTCGCCGGAGTTGGCCGGAGATGGCCGGAGTAATTCGGCGAAGGGGGGCGGCGACACGAGGATCGCCAGAGCTCGAAGGGGTTAGGGTTCGCGAGCGCATGGGGAAGAAAGGGGTCGGTGCGACCGACCGAGCCCAAGTGGCTCGGGTTAGGGTTAACCCGCTGGGCCACCCTGACAGGTGGGCCCAGGGGCAAAATAGAAATTTCACATTTTTAAATAAACCAGAAACTTTGAAAATAAATAGAAAATGTTTAAAAGCTCTAAAAAAAAATTAAAAATATGAAAATTGATCAGCATAAAATTCTCTATCTGAATAAAATGTCAAAGGGAATTTTTGAAGACAACTAAGAATAAGTCTTAATTTGATGATTTAAATAATCATTTAAATCACACATTTTATTTTCAATAATGAAAATAAGTCCATTAATGCATATGGACTTTAAAAACACCTTGACAACATTTCAAGGTTGTATTCTGCTTTAAATAAAGTATCCCCAAATTATTCTTAGTATTAACCTCTCCCATGAAATAATAACGACATCGGAAGGGGGGAACAAACCCTAAAACTGGAATCATGCATAATTGCTTCTTTAACCATTGCCCTTATCAGACAATGATGCTATTTTTCAGAAACAGAGGACAAGGGTCAGTCCACACCATCCAACTGCAAAACTTTGCAGTGTTCAGGCAAGTTCATCACTTGCTCATGTCATTTGAGTATCTTTATCAAATTACTTGCAAAGTACTATGGTTATCGCTATTGCATAAAAACCAAAACCACTATTTTCATAACTATGAATATGACTATGTGGTGGGCAATGGAACCATGGATTGTGTTGAAATGGTGGAGGTTCCATTGCAAGGGTTTATATCCATCTAGGATTAAACAACAAATGTCGTCCAGTGATTCTTGTGCCGTAATACCCGTGTTAACCATAAGATCTGGAGTGGGACAGAATAGTCAATCGTATTTCCACCTCTTGTACATCAACGGATGCACTTACCGTAGCAGTTGTATCTTGCGAGAACAACCGGAGGGTGGGGATCCCATTCTAATTCCCCACGGTAATGCGGTCTATGATGGGTTGCAGCTGCCGGCGAAGGAGTTTATGGTAGAGCCCAGAACTGTTGTCGTGGTCGGGGTCCACCCTGAAATTATGGGAATAATGGGACCGGCGAGGACCCAGGTTCGGGGTTTGCAACAAAGGGTGGGTGTGCGAGGTAGCGGAGGAATATGATTGGCTATGACCTTATACCGGGCCTCACACCATAGGAAGTGTGGACGGGAAAGCTGCCCGGTTGGCACCAAGGTTAAGATCTCTTACGGGTAAAGCTGAAGGAGATATGCCCTAGAGGCAATAATAAAGTGGTTATTATTTATATCTTTATGTTTATGATAAATGTTTATATGTCATGCTATAATTGTATTAACTGAAACATTAGTACCTGTGTGATATGTAAACAACAAAGAGTCCCTAGTATGCCTCTTAACTAGCTTGTTGATTAATGGATGATTAGTTTCATAATCATGAACATTGGATGTTATTAATAACAAGGTTATGTCATTGTATGAATGATGTAATGGACACACCCAATTAAGCATAGCATAAGATCTCGTCATTAAGTTATTTGCTATAAGCTTTCGATACATAGTTACCTAGTCCTTATGACCATGAGATCATGTAAATCACTTATACCGGAAAGGTACTTTGATTACACCAAACGCCACTGCGTAAATGGGTGGTTATAAAGGTGGTATTAAGTATCCGGAAAGTATGAGTTGAGGCATATGGATCAACAGTGGGATTTGTCCATCCCGATGACGGATAGATATACTCTGGGCCCTCTCGGTGGAATGTCGTCTAATGTCTTGCAAGCATATGAATAAGTTCATAAGAGACCACATACCACGGTACGAGTAAAGAGTACTTGTCAGGAAACGAGGTTGAACAAG
Organism: Lolium perenne; assembly: GCF_019359855.2. Lineage (NCBI taxonomy): Eukaryota > Viridiplantae > Streptophyta > Magnoliopsida > Poales > Poaceae > Lolium > Lolium perenne. The sequence continues at coordinate 174,703,094 of NC_067244.2, forward strand.
GTATAGAGTGATACCGAAGATCAAACCTCGGACAAGTAAAATATCGCGTGACAAAGGGAATTGGTATCGTATGTGAATGGTTCATTCGATCACTAAAGTCGTCGTTGAATATGTGGGAGCCATTATGGATCTCCAGATCCCGCTATTGGTTATTGGTCGGAGTGAGTACTCAACCATGTCCGCATAGTTCACGAACCGTAGGGTGACACACTTAAAGTTGGATGTTGAAATGGTAGAACTTGAATATGGAATGGAGTTCGAATATTTGTTCGGAGTCCCGGATGAGATCCCGGACATCACGAGGAGTTCCGGAATGGTCCGGAGAATAAGATTCATATATAGGATGTCATTTTATGTGATTTAAAATGATGCGGAAGGTTCTATGGAAGGTTCTAGAAGGCTCTAGAAATGTCCGGAAGAAACCACCAAGGAAGGCGGAGTCCCGGTGGGACTCCACCTCCCATGGCCGGCCAACCCTAAGGGGGAGGAGTCCCAAGTGGACTCCCCAAGGGGGGCCGGCCACCCCCTCCCAAGGAAGGTGGAACTCCCACCTCTAGTGGGAGTCCTAGCTTGGGTAGGTTTCATGAGTTATGGAAGGTTTTGGTTTGGGGTCTTATTTGAAGACTTGTAGACCAACTCTTGGGTGTTCCACCTATATAATGAGGGCCAAGGGGAGGGGGCCGGCCACCCCAAGACCACAACCTGGCCGCCCCGTTGAGTGGCCGGCCACCCCCTCCCAAACCCTAGCCGCCCCCCTCTCCTCCATAAGCTCCCGCACGCTTAGCGAAGCTCCACCGGAGTTCTCCACCGCCACCGACACCACGCCGTCGTGCTGTTGGATTCAAGAGGAGCTACTACTTCCGCTGCCCGCTGGAACGGGAGGTGGACGTCGTCTTCATCAACAACCGAACGTGTGACCGAGTACGGAGGTGCTGCCCGTTCGTGGCGCCGGTGATCAAGATCTTCTACGCGCTTTTGCAAGCGGCAAGTGAACGTCTACCGCAGCAACAAGAGCCTCATCTTGTAGGCTTTGGAATCTCTTCAAGGGTGAGACTCGATAATCCCCTCGTTGATACCGTCTTCTAGATTGCATCTTGGCTTGGATTGCGTGGTCGCGGTAGGAAAATTTTTGTTTTCTATGCAACGTTATCCTACAGTGGTATCAGAGCCGTGTCTATGCATAGATGGTTGCACGAGTAGAACACAATGGTTTTGTGGGCGTTGATGCTCTTGTTATCTTTAGTTTGAGTACTTTGCATCTTTGTGGCATAGTGGGATGAAGCGGCTCGGACTAACTTTACATGACCGCGTTCATGAGACTTGTTCCTCGTTCGACATGCAACTTGTATTGCATAAGAGGCTTTGCGGGTGTCTGTCTCTCCTACTATAGTGAAGATTCAATTTACTCTTCTATTGAAAACATTAGTATCAACGTTGTGGTTCATGTTCGTAGGTAGATTAGATCTCTCTTGAAAACCCTAAACCACGTAAAATATGCAAACCAAATTAGAGACGTCTAACTTGTTTTTGCAGGGTTTGGTGATGTGATATGGCCATAATGTGATGATGAATATGTATGAGATGATCATTATTGTATTGTGGCAACGGCAGAGCCTTATGGTTGTCTTTAAATTTCATGTTGAGTAGTATTTCAAAGTAGTTGTAATAGTTGCTACATGGAGGACAATCATGAAGACGGCGCCATTGACCTTGATGCTACGCCGACGATGATGGAGATCATGCCCGAAGATGATGGAGATCATGTCCGTGCTTTGGAGATGAAGATCAAAGGCGCAAAGACAAAAGGGCCATATCATATCACATATGAACTGCATGTGATGTTAATCCTTTTATGCATCTTATTTTGCTTAGATCGCGACGGTAGCATTATAAGATGATCCCTCACTAAAATCTCAAGATAATAAAGTGTTCATCCTTAGTAGCACCGTTACCAAGACTTGTCGGTTCGAAGCATCTCGTGATGATCGGGTGTGATAGAATCAACTAGTACATACAACGGGTGCAAGACAGTTTTGCACATGCGGATACTAAGGTGGCCTTGACGAGCCTAGCATGTACAGACATGGTCTCGGAACATGTGATACCGAAAGGTAGAGCATGAATCATATGGTTGATATGATGAACACTTTGAGTGTTCACCATTGAAATCACACCTTGTCTCGTGATGATCGGACTTAGGTGCGGTGGATTTGGTTCGTGTGATCATTAAGACAATGCGAGGGATATTGTTTTGAGTGGGAGTTCACCTAGATTTTTAATTATGTTGAATTAAAATTTGAACTCAATTTGTCATAAACTTAGTCTAAACTTTTGCAAATATATGTTGTAGAGATGGCGTCCCCAATCAATTTTAACCAGTTCCTAGAGAAAGAAAAACTTAAGAGCAACGGTAGCAACTGCACCCATTTGGTTCCGTCATGTGAGGATCTTCCTCTCTGGCGGAAATCTGCAATATGTGCTTGATGCACCGCTAGGTGACCCTCCTGCAGAAACTGAAACTGATGAAGTAAAAGCTGTTTACGAGACTCGGAAAACTCGGTACTCTCAAGTTCAGTGTGCCATCCTGTGCAGTCTGGAATCCGATCTTCAAAAATGTTTTGAGCACCACGATCCTCATGAGTTGATGAAAGAGCTGAAAGCTATTTTTGAGACTCATGCGGCCGTGGAATGCTATGAAGCATCGAAACATTTCTTCAGCTGCATGATGGAAGAAGGCAGCTCCGTTAGTGAGCACATGCTCGCCATGACCGGGCATGCGAAGAAACTCAGTGACTTGGAAATAGTGATTCCTAACAGACTGGGGATTAATCGTGTCCTTCAATCACTGCCACCAAGTTACAAGAACTTTGTGATGAACTACAATATGCAGAACATGAACAAGGAGTTACCTGAACTCTTTGGCATGCTAAAAGCTGCTGAGATTGAGATCAAGAAAGAGCACCAAGTGTTGATGGTCAACAAGACCACCAGTTTCAAGAAATAGGGCAAGTCTAAGGGAAAATTCAAGAAGGGTGGCAAGAAAGCTGCCACGCCTCCTATGAAACCTAAGAACGGCCCTAAGCACGATCTTGAGTGCTATTCGCAAGGAGAAGGGACAACTGGAAGCGTAATTGCTCCAAGTATCGGCTGATCTGAAGAGCGGCCTTGTCAAGAAGAAGAAAGAAGGTATATCTGATATACATGTTATAGATGTTTATCTCACTTTGGTTCTCGTTCTAGTACACGGGTATTTGATCTTTGGTTCGGTTGCTCATATTTGTAACTCGAAACAGGAACTAAAGAATAAACGAAGACTACTGAAAGATGAAGTGACGATGCGCGTTGGAAATGGATCCAAGGTCAATGTGATTGCTGTCGGCACACTTCCTCTACATCTACCTTCGGGATTAGTTTTAAGCCTAAATAATTGTTATTTTGTACCCGCGTTGAACATGAACATTATATCTGGATCTTGTTTAATGCAAGACGGTTATTCATTCAAGTCTGAGAATAATGGTTGTTCTATTTTTATGAATAATATCTTTTATGGTCGAGCACCAGAAAAGAATGGCTTATTTCTGTTAGATCTCGATAGTAGTGATACGCATATAAATAACATTGATGCTAAGCGAATTAAATTGAATGATAATTCTACTTATATGTGGCACTATCGTCTTGGTCATATTGGAGTGAAATGCATGAAGAAACTCCATACTGATGGATTACTTGAATCACTTGACTTTGAGTCACTTGATAGATGCGAAGCATGTCTAATGGGAAAAATGACTAAAACTCCATTTTCTAGTATAATGGAGCGAGCTACTGACTTATTGGAAATCATACATACCGATGTGTGCGGACCAATGAGCGTACCATCGCGCGGTGGTTATCCTTATGTTCTAACCTTCACAGATGATCTGAGTAGATATGGGTATATCTATTTTATGAAACATAAATCCGAAACTTTCGAGAAGTTTAAGGAATTCCAAAGTGAAGTAGAAAATCAATGTAACAAGAAGATTAAATTTCTACGATCTGATCGTGGAGGTGAATATCTGAGTTATGAGTTTGGCATGCATTTAAAGAAATGCGGAATACTTTCACAATTGACACCGCCGGGAACACCACAACGAAATGGTGTGTCCGAACGTCGTAATCGAACTCTCTTAGATATGGTTCGTTCTATGATGTCTCTTACTGATTTGCCGTTATCTTTTTGGAGTTATGCATTAGAGACAGCCGCATTCACTTTAAATAGAGCACCATCAAAATCCGTAGAAACGACACCGTATGAATTATGGTTTAATAAGAAACCTAAGCTGTCATTCCTTAAAGTTTGGGGTTGCGAAGCCTATGTAAAGAAGTTACAACCGGACAAGCTAGAACCCAAAGCGGAGAAATGCGTCTTCATAGTATACCCTAAGGAAACTATAGGGTACACCTTCTATCACAGATCCGAAGGCAAAATCTTTGTTGCTAAGAACGGAACCTTTCTTGAGAAAGAATTTCTCACTAAAGAAGTGACTGGAAGAAAAGTAGAACTCGATGAGATTGATGAATCTATACTCGTTGATCGAGTAGCGCGATGCAGGAAGTTGTACATGTACCGCCTACACCGACAGCGAGAGGAAGCTAATGATAATAATCATGAAACTTGAACGAGGAAACTACTAAACCTCGCGAGATCGACAAGGGAGCGTGCCACTCTGATTGGTATGATCCTTGTCTAAATGTCATGATTGTGGATAACAATGATGAGGACCTACTGACGTATGAAGAAGCGATGATGATCCCAGATTCCAACAAATGGCAAGAAGCCATGAAATCCGAAATGGGATCCATGTATGATAACAAAGTATGGACTTTGGTAGACTTACCTGATAGCCGAAAGGCTGTCGAGAATAAATGGATCTTCAAGAGAAAAATAGATGCTGATGGTAATATTCGTCTATAAAGCTCGACTTGTCGCAAAGGGTTTCAGACAAATTCAAGGAGTTGACTACGATGAGACTTTCTCACCGTAGCGAAGCTAAAATCTGTGAGGATTTTGTTAGCAATAGCTGCATTTTTCGATTATGAGATTTGGCAGATGGATGTCAAAACGGCGTTCCTTAATGGAGACATTGAGGAAGAGTTGTATATGGTACAACCCAAAGGTTTTGTTGATCCTAAAAATGCTGACAAAGTATGCAAACTTCAGCGTTCAATCTATGGACTGAAGCAAGCATCGAGAAGTTGGAACCGACGCTTTGATAAGGTGATCAAAGACTTCGGGTTTATACAGTGTCATGGAGAGGCCTGTATTTACAAGAAAGTGAGTGGGAGCTCTAGCATTCGATATTATATGTAGATGACATATTATTGATCAGGAATGATATAGAACTATTAAGCAGTGTAAAAGGTTATTTGAATAATAGTTTTTCAATGAAAGACCTTGGTGAAGCATCGTATATATTAGGTATCAAGATTTATAGAGATAGATCAAGACGCCTAATAGGGCTATCACAGAGTACATACCTGGACAAGATTCTAAAGAAGTTTAGAATGGACGAAAGTAAGAAAGGGTTCTTACCTATGTTACCAGGCAAGGTCTTGAGTAAGACTCAAGGACCGGCTACTACGAGAAGAAAGAGAAAGGATGAGTAATATCCCCTATGCCTCGGCGATAGGATCTATCATGTATGCCATGCTATGTACTAGACCGGATATAGCACATGCTTTGTTAGTTTGACTAGCGAGATATCAAAGTGATCCAGGAATGGAACAACTGGACAGTGATCAAGAATATCTGAAGTACTTGAAAAGAACTAAGGATATGTTTCTTTGTTATGGAGGTGACCAAGAGCTCGTTGTAAACGGTTACACCGATGCAAGTTGGAACAACGATCCCGATGACTCTAAGTCACGATGCGGGTACGTGTTTATATTGAATGGTGCTGCGATGGTGGGCAAGCTCGAAGCGATTGCACGGTGGCGAAGTCTTCAACAGAATCGAGTACATAGCGGCTTCAGAGGCTTCATCAGAAGCGGTATGGATGAAGAGGTTCATTGTAGAGCTCGGTGTGGTTCCTAGTGCATTGGACCCATTAATCATTTACTGTGATAACATGGGTGCCATCGCCAATGCACAAGAGCCAAGGTCACACAAGAGGCTGAAGCATATCAAGCTGCGTTACCACTCGATTCGTGAGTACATCGAAGATGGAGAAGTAAAGATTTGCAAAGTACACACTGATCTGAATGTAGCAGATCCGTTGACTAAAGCTCTCCCTAGGGCAAAGCATGACCAACACTAGAATGCCATGGGTGTTAGGTATATTACAATGTAATCTAGATTATTGACTCTAGTGCAAGTGGGAGACTAAAGGAGATATGCCCTAGAGGCAATAATAAAGTGGTTATTATTTATATCTTTATGTTTATGATAAATGTTTATATGTCATGCTATAATTGTATTAACTGAAACATTAGTACATGTGTGATATGTAAACAACAAAGAGTCCCTAGTATGCCTCTTAACTAGCTTGTTGATTAATGGATGATTAGTTTCATAATCATGAACATTGGATGTTATTAATAACAAGGTTATGTCATTGTATGAATGATGTAATGTACACACCCAATTAAGCGTAGCATAAGATCTCGTCATTAAGTTATTTGCTATAAGCTTTCGATACATAGTTACCTAGTCCTTATGACCATGAGATCATGTAAATCACTTATACCGGAAAGGTACTCTGATTACACCAAACGCCACTGCGTAAATGGGTGGTTATAAAGGTGGGATTAAGTATCCGGAAAGTATGAGTTGAGGCATATGGATCAACAGTGGGATTTGTCCATCCCGATGACGGATAGATATACTCTGGGCCCTCTCGGTGGAATGTCGTCTAATGTCTTGCAAGCATATGAATAAGTTCATAAGAGACCACATACCACGGTACGAGTAAAGAGTACTTGTCAGGAAACGAGGTTGAACAAGGTATAGAGTGATACCGAAGATCAAACCCCGGACAAGTAAAATATCGCGTGACAAAGGGAATTGGTATCGTATGTGAATGGTTCATTCGATCACTAAAGTTATCGTTGAATATGTGGGAGCCATTATGGATCTCGGATCCCGCTATTGGTTATTGGTCGAGTGAGTACTCAACCATGTCCGCATAGTTCACGAACCGTAGGGTGACACACTTAAAGTTGGATGTTGAAATGGTAGAACTTGAATATGGAATGGAGTTCGAATATTTGTTCGAGTCCCGGATGAGATCCGGACATCACGAGGAGTTAGGAATGGTGGGAGAATAAGATTCATATATAGGATGTCATTTTATGTGATTTAAAATGATGCGGAAGGTTCTATGGAAGGTTCTAGAAGGTTCTAGAAAAGTCCGGAAGAAACCACCAAGGAAGGCGGAGTCCCGGTGGGACTCCACCTCCCATGGCCGGCCAACCCTAAGGGGGAGGAGTCCCAAGTGGACTCCCCAAGGGGGGCCGGCCACCCCCTCCCAAGGAAGGTGGAACTCCCACCTCTAGTGGGAGTCCTAGCTTGGGTAGGTTTCATGAGTTATGGAAGGTTTTGGTTTGGGGTCTTATTCGAAGACTTGTAGACCAACTCTTGGGTGTTCCACCTATATAATGAGGGCCAAGGGGAGGGGGCCGGCCACCCCAAGACCACAACCTGGCCGCCCCGTTGAGTGGCCGGCCACCCCCTCCCAAACCCTAGCCGCCCCCCTCTCCTCCATAAGCTCCCGCACGCTTAGCGAAGCTCCGCCGGAGTTCTCCACCGCCACCGACACCACGCCGTCGTGCTATCGGATTCAAGAGGAGCTACTACTTCCGCTGCCCGCTGGAACGGGAGGTGGACGTCGTCTTCATCAACAACCGAACGTGTGACCGAGTACGGAGGTGCTGCCCGTTCGTGGCGCCGGTGATCAAGATCTTCTACGCGCTTTTGCAAGCGGCAAGTGAACGTCTACCGCAGCAACAAGAGCCTCATCTTGTAGGCTTTGGAATCTCTTCAAGGGTGAGACTCGATAATCCCCTCGTTGCTACCGTCTTCTAGATTGCATCTTGGCTTGGATTGCGTGGTCGCGGTAGGAAAATTTTTGTTTTCTATGCAACGTTATCCTACAGTGGTATCAGAGCCGTGTCTATGCATAGATGGTTGCACGAGTAGAACACAATGGTTTTGTGGGCGTTGATGCTCTTGTTATCTTTAGTTTGAGTACTTTGCATCTTTGTGGCATAGTGGGATGAAGCGGCTCGGACTAACTTTACATGACCGCGTTCATGAGACTTGTTCCTCGTTCGACATGCAACTTGTATTGCATAAGAGGCTTTGCGGGTGTCTGTCTCTCCTACTATAGTGAAGATTCAATTTACTCTTCTATTGAAAACATTAGTATCAACGTTGTGGTTCATGTTCGTAGGTAGATTAGATCTCTCTCGAAAACCCTAAACCACGTAAAATATGCAAACCAAATTAGAGACGTCTAACTTGTTTTTGCAGGGTTTGGTGATGTGATATGGCCATAATGTGATGATGAATATGTATGAGATGATCATTATTGTATTGTGGCAACCGGCAGGAGCCTTATGGTTGTCTTTAAATTTCATGTTGAGTAGTATTTCAAAGTAGTTGTAATAGTTGCTACATGGAGGACAATCATGAAGACGGCGCCATTGACCTTGACGCTACGCCGACGATGATGGAGATCATGCCCGAAGATGATGGAGATCATGTCCGTGCTTTGGAGATGAAGATCAAAGGCGCAAAGACAAAAGGGCCATATCATATCACATATGAACTGCATGTGATGTTAATCCTTTTATGCATCTTATTTTGCTTAGATCGCGACGGTAGCATTATAAGATGATCCCTCACTAAAATCTCAAGATAATAAAGTGTTCATCCTTAGTAGCACTGTTACCAAGACTTGTCGGTTCGAAGCATCTCGTGATGATCGGGTGTGATAGACTCAACTAGTACATACAACGGGTGCAAGACAGTTTTGCACATGCGGATACTAAGGTGGCCTTGACGAGCCTAGCATGTACAGACATGGTCTCGGAACACGTGATACCGAAAGGTAGAGCATGAATCATATGGTTGATATGATGAACACTTTGAGTGTTCACCATTGAAATCACACCTTGTCTCGTGATGATCGGACTTAGGTGCGGTGGATTTGGTTCGTGTGATCACTAAGACAATGCGAGGGATATTGTTTTGAGTGGGAGTTCACCTAGATTTTTAATTATGTTGAATTAAAATTTGAACTCAATTTGTCATAAACTTAGTCTAAACTTTTGCAAATATATGTTGTAGAGATGGCATCCCCAATCAATTTTAACCAGTTCCTAGAGAAAGAAAAACTTAAGAGCAACGGTAGCAACTTCACCGACTGGTTCCGTCATGTGAGGATCTTCCTCTCTGGCGGAAATCTGCAATATGTGCTTGATGCACCGCTAGGTGACCCTCCTGCAGAAACTGAAACCGATGAGTGAATATGAAGGAGGACTTGCAGATATTCTACGTGCCATGTTACTTGAATTTGGGTGTGATCCCCAGATCCAAGTAAAGAAATACATGTACTACGATGGTACTGTATTGGCAAAGTGTAGGGTAGGGCTGCGACTTCCCGAATCTTTGGGAATGAGCGTAGTAATGCCAGCAGGTGAAGCCAGAACTATCAACACAGCCTACCATATAGCCGTTATGAGAGCCATAACCGATATTCGGGAGCATAAGACGAAAGAGCTTATGGGTTCCGAATTCACCCACATTCGTCATATGGAGGAGGAAGATGATCCCATGCTCAACCACTTCAAATATGCAAAACGCAAACCAGCAGAAGCTGCAAAATACATGGACAATAGCCGCAACTTACTATCATTGTTCTTTCAGTTGAACCGTCATTTGACGGGAGCAATTGTGTCAACACCCGGATTTTTAAGTCTGAATGCCTATTATGTCATACATCGCAATCCCAGGAATATTGTTGTTGCGAGGCATAATAGTTAAGTATCACAGTCATCATTCATTACAAACCATAAGTCTTACAAATTTCGAATTACATGATCCATATTACACGAATAGTTGATCTATCGATCAACGAACAAACACAAGTTCATAGTTCAACATAGCGGAAGCGTAAGATACAAGGATTCTCTAGTCCACAGGCGACCGCTTGACGTCGGAAGGCGCTTAGTTGTCGTAGGCGTCCTGCTGGTCATCTCCTTGTTCATCTTCATACTCTGGCCATTTGAATAGCCAGGGACAAAGCCGTGAGTACTTTAAGTACTCGCAAACTAATACTAATGTAAGTGCTAGACATTCTAGTATGGTTTGCTAAGCTCTAGTTTATTTGCATAAAGCTAGTTTTAGTTCACAAAGTTTGAGAAAAAGCTTATTCAAGTGCTAACTAACTCAAGTGGGAACATTAGTGTCATTCCCACCATTCAAGTGGTGATTTCAATTCAACTCACCACAAGTCATTTCACCATCATCTTTCAACAAAATTTTCAAAGATATGATATTGGAAACTGTATGGCCTTTCCAACCGTCCGTAACCGTGGACGCGGCTATTCGAATAGGTTTACACTCTGCAGAGGTTGCACACTTGTGCCACAACATTTGATTTCATCCGTCGGGATTACCCCGAATCATCGTAACACAGTACGCGGATCATCAACCATAACCTTTCACTTACAAATCCTAGTATGAGCACCTCTCCCCATGAGCTTGGCCTCCCAGTGAAGACCAACTGTCAACACAGGACTGCACAGGGCTTGGCCGTACAATTCACCTCAATTTCACATCATTTCTCAACAACGGAGGCAGCCTCAAGCGTAACCCCTATGACGTGTGTTCAGAGGGAACCCATACTAAGACACATAAACTTCCAGTTAGGCCCTACCCATAATCAGGTATTGTGGGGGTACTTAATAATTGGAAAGGTATCGCATTCAAACCAACATCATTGTTTATCAAAAATCACCATCTTCTCTTGGTCATATTCACCTTCAAAAATCATTCAATGGAATGTATCTTCATTCCGAGGTTTCAAATTCATTTCAAATTCACATTGTTCCCATCTAGAGTAGTCAAGTTTTATTTCATTAGCACTAGCTCTAAATCATGAGGGGTGCTATCTTGCTTTGCTTGGAAGAGACTAACTTCACTACTCTAGTAACCAACTTGTACTTTGACCAAAGTTAACTATAGAAGTAACTCATTTAGAAAACAAGTAAAACTTGTAAAGTAAAAAACTTGGGATAGGCTCATGTAAGAAAAGATAAGAATCATGGTGCCTTGCCCCAAGGGGCTTTGCACTTTGCAAGAATATTAGCTTGCCTTGGTAGTTCTCAAACTGTTCCTCCTCCTCCTCTTGGTAGCAACCTTCTTCTTCGGCGTACTCTCCGGTGCTATCGTCTAAATTTGAATACGAGTATAATTACTCACTAATTCAATGGCTATTCCATACATCACATATAAACACACAAACTATTCTATGCACACAAATAATCTACTTAGGGTGCATGGGTTGTGTGGTTTAAATAGAATTCACTTCTTTGTAATCCATATGTAAATGATAGTTTCCATAGGGTTCTTGAGAAATAATTTCCTCTCATTGAAATCTTCTTAAGATTTAATTTCTCCAACAATCATATATGAACTCATATTGACCTAAGTCAAATGTTCATCATCATCATTTGGAGAAATGATTTAAATGAGGTAGGTCACCTCATATCATTTAATATCACTACATATGATTTAAATCTCAAGTAATTCATATAAGAGAGTTTGGGACCAGGGGTCCAAACATCCCATGAATTCATGTGAGACAAGTTTAAATGAAGTACAAGACTCCACAATATTTACTTTAATAGTTTTGGACAATATCAACTAGTTAAACTAGTCAAATGATCCATTAATTAAACTAGGGCATGATCATGCAAAGTGACAACACCATTTTATTGCAGAAACAATTAGTGTAAGTCAAATGTGAGCTATTAGAGTTGGAATTAACTTAATATCTATTTTGGTTGATTTTTAATAATTATTTGAATAGGGAAAAGTCCCTGCCTTGTTAGTTTTATCACATTAATTCTACAAAGAATCTGGTCATGGGACTAGTGGCATGTTGTAGATAATTTCTCTAGCTTTCCAACAATATAAAGTTCATCAAATTTGGTTTAGCCAATTTAAATCTATTGAATTTCAAAGTGGCAGCAGTATTGAAATTATTTGAAATTAACTAAATTGAGTTTGAATTAAAAAGGCCGGCGGGAAAAGCTACTGGGCCAAATCATTTAAATAGGCCCAAGGCCAGCCCAGCCACGGTCCAGTGCCGCGCGGGCTGCCTGACAGTGGGGGCCACCCGTCAGTGGGTGTTAAACCCGAAACGGTATGGGCGAAGCTGGGGCGTAGGATTAGATCGAGATCTAACGGCCGTGGTTCATCGTCCCGCCGGCGAGAGGGGAGTTCACTGGCGGCTCAGGTAGGGGGTCGGAGGGCTTACGGTGGCTCCAGCTAGGGTTGGCAGTATGCGTGACGAAGTGGTGGACGACGGCGAAGCGGCTGGTAGCAGTGGCAGAGCTCAGGGTGGTCTGGTTCGCCGTCGATTTCTGCAGGGCTTCCGCGGCGGCGATCTTGCAATTGGCCCTTCTCCGGCGTGAATCCGATGAACGGTGGGGTGGTTGAGTGGCTGTGAGAGGTGGGGAGTCTGGTGGTGTGCTTGGATCAGCAAGGGGAGCTCTCCTTTTATAGCGTTGCTTGAGTGCTGCGGGGCAGGGTGGCGGTCGACCATGGCGTGGCGCTTCCGGTGGCTGGTCGAGCTAGGCGAGGGTGTAGCGGTGTTCTACGTGTCCAGGCGAGGCGAATGGCGGCGACAGCTTGGTCGGGGAGGGCCTGGTTGTGTCGCATTTCTTCCAGGTCTGTCGCGCCCGCGGCGGAGCAGGGTCTCCTTCTCCGGCGGCGGTGGGCGCGGGTCGTGGTCTGGCGGGTGTCTGGCGGCGTCCAGGTGTCGTGGTGATGCTCAAGGCGTCGAGAGCGGGTCCAGGGCGAGAGCGAGGTGGTGGCGCGGCGCGTGTACTGTGACGTCCGCGCGCATGTCCATGCGCGACGTCATCGGCATGGTGAGCGCGCTCTGGGCGCGCGTCGTCCGGCGTGTGTCGTCGTCCTCCTCGACAACGGCGAGTGTAGGCGGCGCTAGGGTGGTGTGCTGGTGCGGTTTGGCAAGGTGGCCACGGCCAGGGAAGAAGAAAGGGAGGGGAGAGCTCGACGTGTGTGGCATGGCCGGCATGGCCAAGCCCTAGCTTTCCCTCTCTCTCCCTAGCATGCTATTTGACATTAATTTGGTTTAAGGGGACCAGGGGACCATGTAGATTGTATTTGGAGTAGATTAGGTGGTGTAGATCACTATTTGCAATAGTTGCAAATAGTGCCCGATTTTGTAATTTGCAAAAATATCTAAATTTGAAATAATTCAAATGGTGAATCTTTTTGAAATGTGAGTGTTGATATAAGTTGTATTCGACCAGAGGTGATTTGAGGTGGTGGTGGAATTTTTAGAATTCAAGAATTGGCAAAAATGGCTAAGTGGAGAATGTTGCATATGTGAAAAAGTTGTGACTTTGGATGAGCCTTGCTCATGATCCAAGATGATTTTGGCATGGTGATCTTTACCAAAGTTGTTCACCTTGATGTTGACTTTGAAATGGTGCAAAGAGTTAGCAAGATTTGGTTTGGGAAAATTGAATGGCAAGGGCTCAAAGTAGTGATCAGACTATAATTGTCAATTTTGACCATTATCATATGTGAGCTAGTTTTGTGTTTGAATTTCATTTGAATTGTGATTCTTTGATTCCAAAAGTTGTAATAAGTATTTAATAACATTATTCAACTAATGGTGAGACCAAATAGGTCTAGGGTCAAAATTTATAAAAATGCCATAGGGCATATGTTAGGGTTTTTAGGGTTTTTCATTTTATGGATTTTCTTCCTCTTTGGTGTATTTGGTTGGTGATCTTAATATGATCACCTTAGGGTTTTAGAGCATCTCAAATACAAGTAAGAACAATCATCATGGCATATCACTCAAATGCACAAGTCCTATGCATGGTACTATATGCAAATTAAAAAGTTTTTGTTGGTTTGAAATTTTGCTTTCTGGAATTCTCTAACTTTTTTTTTATTGAAATTTGGGGTGTTACAAATTGATACAATGCTAGAGGAGTTCACTGAACCCAAGTAGGAGACCAAGGGGAAGGAAACCATGGAGGATGTGGTTCACACACCAGTTTATTCAGCTGGTGACTACATTAGTATTGATCCTCTTGAGCGTGAAACTACACCCGTTACACCTGGGAACTATCTCAGTAGTTCCTATAGGGGATATGAGGGTGGAGAGGAATCCGAAAACAATCAGCGTTCCGAGACTCCTATAGAAAACTCCACGGGTTGGCGTTGGGGGTCTGATACTGGAACTCATAGTACTTCAGTGTATTATGACGGGGAGATGAATGAGGACGCCACGACCCAGCACCAGAGCTATCCGTGGAATGGGGAAGAAGATGGAGGGTATCCGACACAGGTTGAGTCGGATACGAATGTTGGAAACACCTATGGTGGAGCTACAGGGGAGTACACCCGATGGGTGGACTATGATGCACTGAATGACCAGTTTGTGAACACTGATTTCTCCCTAGGATCATCATCTGATTCCGACTACCAGCCGACGGGGAAACCTTATGTTCCAGGTTCTATCAGGAGGACGACACGTTCGACCGGATGGAAGCCTGGGATGTACCGGGAGTGAAGATCGACTAGAGTCCACCAAGGAAGGCGGGACTACAATACACAAGTACCACGTGTATTGTAGTGTGTAATATTTGTAGAAAATTGTACATATACTTTAATAAGTGAGTTTGCATACTCACATCGACTTGAGTATTGTAATAAGACCACTTAAGTATGTATATACATGGTATATGTTTTGTATGATTTGGATTTGCTTCTTGATTTCCATTGCGTGACTAGTTCTGTGCACAAAGTTGAGCTCAGAAAACTTGCGCATGGAGTAATTATGAGTATCATCTTGTGTTGCAGAACTAGGGGGTTATGTCGGGACCGGTAGGAGAGGAGACAGAAGCACAGCGCATGGAGCGCGAGGCGAAGCAAAAGGAAGAGGCTGACGAAGCAGCTAGGAATCAGTTTCCACCACCACCACCCATGACGCAGCAGAACTTCGTTCAGTATATGCAGATGATGGAAGAGAGGCAACGTATCACGTTGGAGCAGCAGAATAAATTCTTCCAGGAGCTGCTGCAACAGAACAGGGTGGAGAGACCCGAGAATCAGGGAGTCACTTTATCAGACTTCCAGAACACCAAGCCTATATCTTTCGCATACGCGCCCGAGCCAATGGACGCGGAGGATTGGCTTATGGACACCGAGCGAAAGCTCAATACTGTTGGTTGCAACGACCAGGAGAAGGTTCGTTATGCTACACACTTGTTGTGTGGACCCGCCGCATCATGGTGGGACAACATCGTAGCCATTTATCCGGCTGGAAAAGTGTTTACCTGGGAGGAGTTTGCGAGGAAGTTCAGGGAATCCAATGTTCCTGAAAGCATTGTGGAACTGAAGCGTCGAGAATTTGAAAGTCTCGAGCAGAAGGATAAGGCCATCCTGACTTATGTCAGGGAATTCTCAAAGCTGTCCCGGTACGCTGTTGAAGAAGTCAACACCGAGGACAAGAAAAAGAAGAGGTTCTTGCGGGGGTTAAGTCCCCAGTTCAAGGTACAACTCCGTATGATGAGAGCGACTGAGTTCCAAGAGTTGGTGGATGCAGCCATCACTCTTGAAGATGACTTTAAACAGCTGCAAGAGGAGAAGAGGAAGAAGGCCAAGTTTGAGCCTAAGAGGTTTGTCAGTAACAAGCCCAATACCAGCTTGAGTTTCAAGCCAAGATACAACAACAACAACAACAACAACAACAACAGCAACTACTACGGTAGCAGGAAGAACCAAGCATTTCAGACTGCAAATCAAATAGTTTGCAGAAGCTGTGGATTCACAGGACATTTTGCCAAGGATTGCAAGAAGCCAAGGATCATATGCTTTGGTTGTCGTCAGGAGGGCCACATGCTGAAGGACTGCCCCAAAAGAAATACTGGAGGAGGTCAGTCAAGAGGAGGAGGAAGCCGTGGAGGAAACAATGGAGGGAATTGGAAGAACAAGAAACCCTTCGGCAAATTGAACTGCACCAGCCTGGAGGAGGTGGTCAACTCCGATCAGGCAGTGATAGGTACGCTCCAGATACTCACTCATCCTGGCAAAGTACTTTTTGATACTGGTGCAACTACATCATTCATTTCTCAGCAATTCATTATCAAACATGGGATTAGTTGCACTAAGTTAGATACACCCATAACTATACTTTCCGCGGGGGGAATGATAGTAGTAACCCATACCAAACAAAAACAAGTCATCATGATCAATAAATGCGAGTTCGACGCAGACCTATTCATTTTACCAATGAAGGACATTGATGTCATCCTTGGTATGAACTGGTTAGAAGCTAATGGAGCACTGATCGACTGTGTGAACAAGACTCTGTCTTTGAAAAGCCCCGATGGAAGTAGAATGATCTACCAAGGAGACAAGCATACCCAGATAGAAGTCGAGCTACAGCTGAACAGCATGAAGGAGGTGAAATTGGAAGATATACCTGTAGTAAATGAATTCCAGGATGTGTTTCCTAAGGAATTACCTGGAATGCCACCAGATAGGGAGATAGAATTCACTATCGACCTAATTCCAGGAACAGCTCCGATTGCTAAAGCACCATATAAGATGGGGCCTAAGGAGTTGAAAGAACTTAAGGAGCAATTGGATGACTTGGAACAAAAAGGATTCATACAAGAAAGTGTTTCACCATGGGGATCACCTGTGATCTTCGTAGATAAAAGAGATGGAGGTAGAAGGATGTGCGGAGACTACAGAAATTTGAACAATGTCACAATCAAGAACAAGTATCCACTTCCAAGAATACAAGATCTATTCGATCAAGTTAGAGGCGCGGGAGTCTTTTCCAAAATTGATCTAAGATCCGGTTATCATCAGATTAAGATCAAGAAGGAAGATGTTCCGAAAACAGCCTTTGTCTCAAGGTATGGACATCATGAATACCTTGTAGTGCCTTTTGGATTAACCAATGCCCCAGCAATTTTCATGAATCTCATGAATAAGATTTTCATGCCATATCTAGACAAGTTTGTCATCGTATTCATTGATGATATCTTGATCTATTCCAAAGACAAAGCCGAACATGATGAACATCTGAGGTTAGTGTTGCAAACACTAAGAGAACATCAACTCTATGCCAAGTTTAGCAAGTGTGAATTTTGGCTAGATCAAGTGGAATTTCTGGGTCATGTCATTAGCAAAGATGGAATAGCTGTTA
The DNA here is from genome assembly GCF_019359855.2 of Lolium perenne. Classification (NCBI taxonomy): domain Eukaryota; kingdom Viridiplantae; phylum Streptophyta; class Magnoliopsida; order Poales; family Poaceae; genus Lolium; species Lolium perenne. The sequence goes on from NC_067244.2 coordinate 174,720,565, forward strand.
ACCCGAGTAAGGTAGCAGCAGTTCTAGAATGGGAAGCACCCAAGACTGTCAAGGAAATCCGAGGATTCCTAGGAATGGCAGGATACTATCGGAGATTCATTGAAGGATTCTCCAAGATAGCAGGACCAATGAAGAAGCTGTTAAGGAAGAACACACCATTCGTGTGGTCAGAGGAGTGTGAGAAGAGTTTTCAAACTCTGAAAGAGAAACTTACCACGGCACCGGTGTTAGCAGTTCCTGAAGTTGGCAAGGATTACACCGTGTACTGTGACGCATCCAAGCATGGATTGGGTTGCGTACTCATGCAAGATCGGAAAGTAATATCTTATGGATCGAGGCAACTCAGACCTCATGAAGTGAACTATCCAACACATGACTTGGAATTAGTAGCAGTTGTATTTGCACTTAAAACATGGAGACATTTTCTCTTTGGAGCCAAGTGTGAGCTCTATACGGATCACAAGAGTCTCAAGTACTTCTTCACTCAGAAGGAACTCAATATGAGGCAGAAAAGATGGCTTGAACTGATCAAGGATTATGATTTGACCATCAATTATACTCCAGGAAAGGCCAATGTTGTAGCAGATGCCTTGAGTAGGAAGAGCACCGGAGGAGTGGAACAAGAGTTATCACCGGAGTTGAGGAAGGAAATAAGTCAAGCCCAGATACAACTTTGGGAGAAAGAAGCTCATGAAGGACTAACGGCTTTACAAGTAGCCGATGAGCTAAATGTCAACCTGAAGAATGAGATAATGATGGGTCAGTTGGACGATCCATTCATCGTGGAGGAGATGAGAAGGATAGATGAAGGAAGACCATCAGAATTTCATCGAGGAGAATCGGGATCATTATGGTTCCAAAAGAGGATTTGTGTTCCTGATATTGCTGAAATCAAGGAAGTAATACTCCGGGAAGCCCATCAAACACCATATTCCATACATCCGGGAAGTACAAAGATGTACATGGATCTAAAAGAGCTATTCTGGTGGAACAACATGAAGAGAGAAATAGCACAGTATGTGGCAGAGTGCCATACCTGCCAAAGGGTGAAAGCTAAACACCAGAGTTCGGCAGGGAAGTTACAACCTTTACCCATTCCAGAATGGAAATGGGAGGAGATAGGAATGGATTTCATCACCGGACTACCCATGACCAATAAAAAGAAGGACATGATATGGGTAATCGTGGACCGGTTGACGAAAAGTGCACACTTCTTAGCGGTAAATCAGCAGGATAAAGGAGAGAAACTCATCGATCTTTACATCAAAGAGATCGTGAGTAAACATGGAGTGCCCAAGAAGATCGTGTCGGATCGAGGATCCGTGTTCACGTCAGCATTTTGGAAGCAACTACATGAAGCTTTAGGATCTAAGTTGGATTATAGTACCGCCTATCATCCTCAGACAGGTGGACAAACCGAGAGAACTAACCAGATCCTAGAGGATATGCTTAGGGCTTGTGCCCTAGACTTCGGAGGATCATGGGAGGAGCATTTACCACTAGCAGAGTTTTCATACAACAACAGCTATCAAAGTAGCATCAAGATGGCACCGTTCGAAGCTTTGTATGGAAGGAAGTGTAGATCACCCTTATGCTGGTATGAAGTTGGAGCAAGCAAGGAGTTTAATCCTGATTATGTCAAGGAAAAGCAACAAATTATTGACATTATAAGAGATAGGCTCAAGATAGCCCAGAGCCGACAGAAGAGTTATGCCGATCAAAAGAGAAGAACATGGGAGCCACAAGTTGGAGACATGGTATACCTCAAGGTGAGCCCGATGAAAGGACTTCAGAGATTTGGAGTAAAGGGAAAGTTAAGCCCGAGGTACATCGGACCTTTCAAGATTCTGAGTCAAAACCGAGGATTAGCCTTTGAATTGGAACTACCGGGAAGGTTATCTCAGGTTCACAACGTATTCCATGTATCGCAACTCAGAAAGTGTTTAAAGACCCCAGATGAACCAGTATCACATGAAGAGCTCGAGTTACAACCAGATTTGACCTACATCGAGAAGCCAGCGAAGATTCTCGAGGAGAACTGGAAACAACTCAGGAATCGAGCCATAAAATACTGCAAGATACAATGGAAGCATCATCCCGAGAGGGAAGCCACCTGGGAAAAGGAGGAAGACCTGAGGAAAACATATCCCGAACTCTTCAGGTATTACAACCACAACTTCGGGACGAAGTTTTCTTTAAGGGGGAAAGGCTGTAATGTCCCAGGTTTAGAGACGATCGAGGGGTAGATTTTAGAAAGGGATGTGCATTGCATTGTAAATTACGGGGAAATTTCGCATTTTTAAAACAAAACTGCATCGAAGGGGAACAGGTTTCTCTCTCGACATCCTACAGGGTTAGGGTTTCGAGAGTGCGATGAACTTGTTCCTACTTATCTAAATTAGGGTTTTGAGAAGAGAGAAGAGATATTGCATTGAAATCTTAAGTTGCATGATTGAATTCTAAATTAAGTTGTATGATTGAATTCAAACCAAATTTGAATTTGAATTTCAAATTCAAACATCAAATGGATAATCCATAATTCAAACTTGAGTTAATTCAAGAAATAATTATAAATAATCAAGAATATAATTAATACAACAATTATATAAAGCTCATTAAGGAAAATGGGAGCTTTATTGATTATCACACATAATACAATGTCATTTACAATATCCAGAATAGTAATATGAAATATTACAACACATTACATAAATTGACAAAATGGAAGAAAGAAAATAAGGAAAATTACAAGAGAATGATTCTATCCTAAATACTACAAAGAAATCTTCACTTGAACTTGGATTGGATGATCTTCATATCCATCTGGATCATCAGATTGATCCCTGCATAAACCAAAGCAAAATCAAGTTATGCCAAGTGGCAGGTTAGAAAGAAATGGAAATGGTGGATAATACCAAGTTCTGCCGAGCTGATCCACCAAATGGACCAAGTCCCAAGCTTGGTACATTCACACACACAGGCTGCACACACAGCATGTGTGCATGCAGTACACACACACAGCAAGAGAGGAGTCACCAACACATGCCAGGCTCAGTTGTCGACTAGGGAAGCAATGGCTGGCCACATATAAGCTTTTCACAGCCAAAACCCTAGCCATTTGCTTCATCCATCGACAGGCAGTAGAGTAAGTGACTAGCTAGCAAGAACAGCTCAAGAACACCAAGAACAGATGAACAGCTAAAGCTGTCTCATCCACTCCACAATCACCAGAAATTAAACCAAGATCACAAGCTCACAAGGAGGAGCAGGACAAGCACCAGCTCATCCCTGAATCAAACCAACCAATCAGAAGAAATCCTCTACATCAACAACTCAATCTAGGAGCTGGAGTGAGGTATACACAAGAATCATGAGCAAGCATCTGTCTTGCTCATAAATAAGTATGTGCATCAAACACACACAAGCAAAAGGGAGTGAGTACCCTGTTTGTATCATCATCTGGCTACTAAGCCTTTTGGTGCAAGCAAATTAGAGAACAGTAAGAGGGAAATTACCAAGGGAACACTGGCATGTCAACAAGATGACATACCAGAGAAATCCAACCTGGATTAATCCCTAACTAGCCATTCAAAATCATCTAGCACCTAAAGCCTAGCAAGCCATCAGACATTAGACAGATTATGTCTATTTTTGTTGTCAACAGCAAAGGTAACTGGAAAACCAACATGGTTTCTTCCAGTGAGAGATTCACCAAATCACAGCAAGCCAACCAAGGTGGGAGCTACCCTAACAGCAAAGCATGGCTGTCAGGGCCACCTCAACCACTTCACAAAATCCCACAGATAAGCCATGCACAAATATCATTACCCAGATGGGTTCAAAAGGGAGCTAGGGTACCCAACAGATGTTGGCATCCCTCTAGCTCAATTTAATTAACTGTAAGATGATCACCACTGCAAGCAGTTCACATCATTTATCCACTTAGCCAAGCAAGACAACACAGATAAATGAATATTCAAGAAATCAACACACCAGAGCTTTGCAGTGGATCCAATTGATCACTGCAAGCAACAGCAATTGCTTGAGCCAACCACATCACACACCAGCACAGATATGTGTGTCACATGCACACCGAGAGGAGCACCAGATAAGCACAGGCAGCTAGCAAGCATGCAATCAACAAGCAAGTGGTGATCAATTGATCACCAGAGCCTGTTAAAGCATGCCAAGGCATGCTAGAATTACTCACAGGCACCACACTGGAATTATATGAATACAAATCACAGATAATCAACAGATGCTTCACAGATAAGTAAATATCAATCCATGATTGCATCCAGAGCACATCAAAGGCATGATGAGCCACTGGATCAAGATGCACAAGCAAGGCACATATCGAATCCTTATTTAATCACACTATTAAGCCACAGTGATGCTCAATTGAGCACAATCATACATCTGAGCACCAGAATAAGCCACCATGGCTCTGGCACTTGCATAATTGCAAGAAATGGCACACTGTAAACTAGCCAGGGTATCACACATGAATACATTTGAACTATGGCAAGTGTAGCAACTAGAATGAGGCACATAACAGGAATTCAGTAAGAACAGCAAGCACTAGCACGGCCTAGGTAACACTGGCCAAGGCCAGTAGGGCCACTAGCAAGCCAGTAGACCATGGGCATCATTGGATGCTCATGAGCAATTACAGGAGGGCCACAGTAGGAGATCACCATGAACAGAAGTAGCTAAGAAGCACGCGGTAAGAGCACGGCCCGGCAAGCATGGCGATGGCGGCAAGACAAGCAAGCATGGCAGTAGCAGCACAGCAAGCAGCATACGCATAGCAGTGGCGCACGACACAGCATCTCCATGGGGAGAGGCAGGCCAATCACTGGAGCAGAGCGCAGAGAAGGAAGAAGGAGGGGAATAATGGAGGCGTGTACCTGGAGCGGAGCACCCGACGTGCCATGGCGGCACAGCGGCACAGGCCACCCACGGCAGCGCCAAGCCGCACCTAGCCTGGCGTCGCCGAGCAAGAGCGCCCCAGCACCGCCACGGCAACATCCACGGCGGCGTCACGACACCAGAAGCGCCGGTGAGCAACGCATCACCGTGCGGGCGAACGCGATGGGAGCAGACGAAGGAGAAGACGAGGTCCAGATCGAGCCGGTGGACCTGATGTGCCGTCGTGAGACGGTTCAGATCCGCCGCATCTCGTCGCCGGAGTTGGCCGGAGATGGCCGGAGTAATTCGGCGAAGGGGGGCGGCGACACGAGGATCACCAGAGCTCGAAGGGGTTAGGGTTCGCGACCGCGTGGGGAAGAAAGGGGTCGGTGCGACCAACCGAGCCCAAGTTGCTCGGGTTAGGGTTAACCCGCTGGGTCACCCTGACAGGTGGGCCCAGGGGCAAAATAGAAATTTCACATTTTTAAATAAACCAGAAACTTGGAAAATAAATAGAAAATGTTTAAAAGCTCTAAAAAAATAATTAAAAATATGAAAATTGATCAGCATAAAATTCTCTATCTGAATAAAATGTCAAAGGGAATTTTTGAAGAAAAATAAGAATAAGTCTTAATTTGATGATTTAAATAATCATTTAAATCACTCATTTTATTTTCAATAATGAAAATAAGTCCATTAATGCATATGGACTTTAAAAACACCTTGACAACATTTCAAGGTTGTATTCTACTTTAAATAAAGTATCCCCAAATTATTCTTAGTATTAACCTCTCCCATGAAATAATAACGACATCGGAAGGGGGGAACAAACCCTAAAACTGGAATCATGCATAATTGCTTCTTTAACCATTGCCCTTATCGGACAATGATGCTATTTTTCAGAAACAGAGGACAAGGGTCAGTCCACACCATCCAACTGCAAAACTTTGCAGTGTTCAGGCAAGTTCATCACTTGCTCATGTCATTTGAGTATCTTTATCAAATTACTTGCAAAGTACTATGGTTATCGCTATTGCATAAAAACCAAAACCACTATTTTCATAACTATGAATATGACTATGTGGTGGGCAATGGAACCATGGATTGTGTTGAAATGGTGGAGGTTCCATTGCAAGGGTTTATATCCATCTAGGATTAAACAACAAATGTCGTCCAGTGATTCTTGTGCCGTAATACCCGTGTTAACCATAAGATATGGAGTGGGACGGAATAGTCAATCGTATTTCCACCTCTTGTACATCAACGGATGCGCTTACCGTAGCAGTTGTATCTTGCGAGAACAACCGGAGGGTGGGGATCCCATTCTAATTCCCCACGGTAATGCGGTCTATGATGGGTTGCAGCTGTCGGCGAAGGAGTTTATGGTAGAGCCCAGAACTGTTGTCGTGGTCGGGGTCCACCCTGAAATTACGGGAATAATGGGACCGGCGAGGACCTGTGGTCGGGGTTTTGCAACAAAGGGTGGGTGTGCGAGGTAGCGGAGGAATATGATTGGCTATGACCTTATACCAGGCCTCACACCATAGGAAGTGTGGACGGGAAAGCTGCCCGGTTGGCACCAAGGTTAAGATCTCTTATGGGTAAAGCAACACACCTCTGCAGAGTGTAAAGAACCGTGACCTGTCACTCCTCGTTCGGGATATGGAACTGCGAACGCGGCCGGAAAGGAGCTCCATGAAGTTCTAGTAAACCGGTGAAGGCTGACGGACATAGCTCTTTGAAATAAAAGCAATCTCTTGAAGAAATGTTTATCAAAACCTGCATTGGTATTAGACTTTCTGGTCTAATATCATAGCTAGTGCATTAAACACCTCTTATCTATAATGAACTTGTTGAGTACGCTCGTACTCATCCCACTCTTAAATCCCTTGCTTAGATTGTCTGAATCGTCTGGAGGAGGACTACGACAACCCTGAAGGAGCCGAGATCATCGGCTATGAAGAACCAGACCTCTCTGGAGGTATTGAAGGTGTAGACTACCTCATAGTCTACGGAACCGGGGAGGCTTCCGGAGGAGATCAAGCCTAGAAGCATCGAGTAGTAGTAGTAGCCGAGCAGCCCGAACTCTTAATACTTAGCTGCTCGAGAGAATAGATGTATAACTTAATGAGACTTCTATATTGTAAGCTAAGTTGGGTTCGCCTCGAACCCAGGAGTATTCCTCTTAGGACCCAAGATGAGCTCCGAGACGATATGTGTATTATGTTTGTAATAATAAATGAATGAGTTATGTACCTGCTATGTTCTGTTGTACTACTTTGAGGGATGTAATATTTGCGGAATGGTACTTCGTGAATGTTATATCAACGACTGGCATACTACAACATGCAGTGGTATGCAGGGTCACCACACCATCCCTAACATGCATGGTGGAAACGACGTGTTCGCCATCACCGAGTTTGATAGTACGTGTGAATGACCTGGGTTTTCAACCAGAGGCTAGAAGTCGGAGTATCACCACCAAATCAAAGAATGTACCATTCACGCGCATTTGCCAAGGTCTCTTAGCCATACTACCTGGCTTTGGCAAATTGTAGAAAAAACACGAACGCGCGAAAAACACCCAACATGGTCAAGAGCCGGACGGATTGATATGTGGTAAAATGGAAGGATGGGAGGTGGATTGTGGGTTGATTTCAACAAATTAGAGGGTTCTAAATACACCAACAATATATGATAAACAAGATATAATGATCTTGTCTAAACATATTTTGATCCCAAGGTCCATAACTTGGTGTCCATGTGTTTCATTGAGGATGGGTTTTCATCAGATATTTGAAAATGTGGGCCAACGAAAGTCGCTTAAGACACATGCGAGAGGCTCGATAAACAAGGAGACTAAAGTTTGCAACTAGTTGGGCCCCACACCCTATGTCGCATGTCGCATTTCCAAGTATTCAAAAAAAATTGAAATAATTGATGACCATTGTTTATGTTGTATCTAGTGAATCTACAATTCTGGTCCCAGAATATCACAATTTGTGGCCTGCACAAAAAAATTATGTGTGAATAACACGAGGGCATGATACTCACTTAGCCTTTTTCTTTTTTTGCACAAATCACATATGGTCATATTTTAATCAAACTTTTGTAAATGTGCACGTACATCGTACCAATGTCCATGATTTATTTCACATTTTTTGAAAGCTCGCAAGTGCATCATACAATAATGCAATAATAAGGTGCAGGGGCAAATACTTGCTGAATATTGGCATTCCGAAAAATATCCACATGACCCTTTACGTAGAGCTAGAGGAAAGCAGTGGGATGAAGTGCACTCGCATATTGACTACTTGACCGGAGTAGTGCCCGAAGAAGATCTTGCCATACGCATGTAACACATGGTCAATGGCGTTAAAACTTGCAGCGTGTGATTAGGGATTACAGAGCATGCGGTTGTGTCCATGTGGTGTGCATCTGTGGTGGTGTGCAGGTCAATGCGTGTTCACACATGTTTTTCCGTTCCAACTTGAAATGACCGTAAATAAAAGAAATTAAAACAGGGAGTGGAGTGTTCAGTGCTCCATCCAGCATGATCATTTCCTACAAGGACATGCACTAGAAAAGAAAATGTGTGGACCTGCTGTTCCCTCTCTGGTATATTACTCCCCCCTTTCAAAATAAGTGTCACATTTTAGTTTAAGATAGGCAGTATATGTAACCTGCTAAGCTGAAAAGAAAAGGGATCATGATACATGAGCACTTAGGTGGAAAATTATCACGCCTGTATTACACCAACTCCCGGTTCTGAAGCCCATGGTTCTACTCCATCTGTTCCATGAAGATTGTCTGAGATTTGTTAATATTTAGATGTATGTAGATGCTATGTAGTGTCTAGATACATTTAAATTTTGACAAATCTTTTACAACCTTCCTTGAACGGATGGAGTATCTCAAACTTGGCCCTCCAAATGGAACTGCCCCACGTACAGATGATCCTTTTCATCTCCCTGTTCCGGAGTACTACAGTCTTTTCACAGGCTCGCTGGGAGTCAGCAAGTTCATGAACCAGACGCACGCGGAGTCACTCATTAGATGCATAGGTTCAGTGGATTAGTTAATTTATCAGTCTAACCAAAGTTGACCAGAAAACTGTTAACCTTTTATCTCTGCTGAATGTAGTCTTGCCAGCCAAAAATGACATATCCTTTGACCTTCTGTTTGACACAGCAGAAGGTTCCAGAAACCAAGGTTATTCCAGTCCATGAAATGCTCATGGATTTGGACCGTGCCACAGTGGAGAGTGGGAAAAAGTAGGTCATGCTTGAGTACTAAACTACTAATCCATCTGACCCACAGTAAGTACAAAGGATCTGGCAACTGCAAGAATGCCTTCCATGGACTGTCCAAGAGGCAAGAGCTCACGGCGAAGAATTTAGAAACTGGTACTACAGCTTCAACTGTATCCAAAAATTGCTTTTAGACCTGCCTATACAGTACTACTATCATCTGCAGATTATTTAAGTAAGAACAAACCATACATTTACACCATAAACGAGTTCCATTTGAGATGTACATTGTTTGCAATTATGTACAGGTTGGCAACAGCACTGCCTGTTGCAGTTGTGCATGGAGCAACATCTACGCGCTGTCCTGCTTCGGTTTCTGGCTGAGCTCAGAGTAATCCCCTCCCATCAGCTGCAGTATCTCGGTCCAGAGGCAAGAAGGATCGGTTGACACCGCATCACTGATGAGCTCTGTGCTACAGGAAGCAACAGCCCAGTATCCCGCCCTGATCTCGCTTAACAGCTGTTCATAATCCCAGGCTGCATGCCCCACAAAGAATCTCAGGTCCTCGGTTCTAATCGCACCGCTCTTCATCAGAACACCGGCCTTCTCCAGCTCAGTTCGAAAGCCGAAGCAGATGCCTGGTATCACCTCCTCAAACCCCTTGAGGCGTGAGCTGTCTTTGGTACGTACCAAGAACATGCTCATGTCAACGGGGCCTCCGAAGAAGAGGGCGCAGTCCCCGAAAGGGGTTGTTTGGTCTCGGAATGATGATGGATTCACATTCTTGATCTTTGTATAAAGTGGACGGTTCAGGATGACTCCAAATGGGCCATCAAAGGTACCTCTTGTCCCAAGTCTGAGCAGGAGAATAACGGTTCTTTCGAAGATGCTGTCGTCATCGAGCACCTCCGTAGCTACCAAGACACACCCTGCCTCCGGCATTGTAATAGGGTGAGCCCATTTTTGAGGGAGCTGGTGTACTGATTCTTCAGAAGATGCCTTCGACTCTCCAGGAACACTTGGATCTATCAATAGCTCCTGATCCAAGGATTTAAAATGGTAAAGCAGAAAAGAAATGGACAAATACTATGATATAACCAAAGTTGGTTAGAAAGTACTAGCTTTGCTTCTCGTTTCTTTTGAAGAACTTTAGCTCTGTGCTAATAACAATTCAGAACTCACCTGAAGGAATATTTACAATGTAACAAGGTTTGAGAAACAACAGCTAATCTAATGAAAATTTTGATGTACAGAGAACTGCATAAGGTACCAGAGAGGATTCATTTGCAGAATGCTATTAACATTTTTTGCACGGAGAGTTTTTTGGAGCCTACATTTGAATGCCAAAATATCAAGAAATAAGGGAAATCATAAATTTCTACTCCGTACGATAAGTCATGTTCTAATGTAACACCCCATTGGAGACATTGTGCACTTGTATCTTCTTTTGAATATGCTATAGTATATCACTATAGCATTAGCTTGTTTTAAAAAAACACTATAGCATTAGCAGCAGCCATAATATATTTATACATTATCATATACAACCAGTGAAACTAGCTAAGATTGATGCATTATTACCAATTTCTTGACAGATATGTAATGTCAGGAATTGATAATGAATTTCTAGATGACCTAAATGCATGTCAAACTGTAGATAATTAGAACCTAAATAAAAGGTATGTGCACTACGGATTGTCGCTACAGATGTGCCGCCCTCACCTGTTCCCGTCGCACAAGGTTTGCTCTGACATCTCTCCAGTAATTGCTGTTTGAAATATTAATAGGCTCAGTGGAATTTGATTCATCTGGTGGTTCGTTCAATCCATCAGAGCTGTCTCCTGTTGGAACAGATGCATCACCACTTCCTGCATGAAGAAGTCACACAACTGAGACCAGGTAATCGTTCTGGTTCACGCTTTTCACTACAACATAAATATATCACACCATGAATAAACACTGATTTATATAGGCGATACTAGAGAACCTGAAGTTCCCCTATCCACTGGTTTCACTTGAAACTTAGCACCTGATGATGTTCTCCCATTATATTCAATCAAAGTAGCCCAGGCCAGTCTATCGAAGTAAACACACATTATAACTTCGCAATTGGGGGAAATCCATCCAAATTATATCACGCAACTACTAGCTCAATTCCACAACTGTAAAGACGAAATCACCCCTAGGGAAGCATCATGATTACAAGGTTCATCCACTACGCAAAACTTAACACTCATTAGGAATTTCCATCTGAAGCCACTAGTATCAACAATAGCCAGTGCCTAATCATCCAATTCTGCCAGCTAGACCCAAATCTCCACCTCTCTCTTGTCGGTCAAATTCACCAAAACCAACGCCAGCATGCACAATTGGCACCTGTCGAAAAATCGACTTGAAACCCCCAACCGCAAAAAATCTACTCGTACGAAAATGGTTCGATCGTTTCCACATCCTAATCGCGCGAAGACCACACAATTCCGGCTCTAGCTGCGCCAGTTCGCATCGAGAACATCAGATACTCAACGGAGAGATCCTCACCTGACGACGACGCCTTGCTCTTGGCTTCCTCGTCCTCGCTGCCGCCGGCCCCGTGGATGCCTCTCCTCCCCGACGCACGCACCGCCACGAGCGGCCTTACCGCCGGGCCACGCCTCCGGCACGAGGACCACGGGCCCGTCTTGCCGGCGGCGGCGGCGAGGGGAGCCCCAGCCCGAGTCGCCGGGGCGGGGCGAGTCGGCGTCAGGCACGGCCCGCCGGCCTTCATGTTGAGGGCCCACATGTCCGTGGGAGTGGAATGTGGAAATGGAGAAGTGGTGGAACCGCACGAGCAGGAGGCTGACCCAGTGGAAGAAGTGGATGTTTCTTGGTTTCAGAAGGCGGATTTTGTAAGTGTAGAAAGCGACTTTCATCTTTCCAAAGGCGGAAAATCTATCTCTAAGCTGATCTGACTGTATCTTAACGTCAGTTCGCGCTCCTGGCCACGCGATTGGCATCCGATGGTCCAGAGCTTTCCGCAACGCGCACCTGGTGGGGACCCACGTGCAGTCTCTGTCGTCGCGTGCCCGTAGCATCAAATTTTTTTTTTCGAAATTAATTGAGGCCTGTCGGGAGCGAGTTCATTTCGTCTTCCTCCGTCCTCGGATGCGGTCGTCCTGGTGCTCCGCCTCGTCCCCAAATCCGGCGATTGCGGTCGCCGGCGACGGATCTTACTCGCCGGAGACTATTTTTCGCATCAGGTCAGCCTACGCCTACTTCGATTGCTCTTCCGCACCGTCGCGCACCTTTTCCTTGCTTCTAATTTCTCTCCTCGGGTTCTCAGGGGGGGTGCCATACTTCGCCGTGGTTCTCGTTTCTGGCCGATAGGAGTGGTCGCCGGAGTCGCCGTGGACGGTTTATTACTCGCCGTAGTCTGATTTCGTCCTAGGTTGGTTTTGCGCTCCACTCCCTTTGCTCATCCCGCATCAGTGCCCGGATCTTCGTTTCTGCTTTGTTTTTCACATCTGTTTTTGTCAGGTGACATCCTTCTCCGTCGATCTACTCTTCGTGCTTGCGCAAGTGGTCTAGTACATCGTCCTCTCTCCGACAACACGCTCGACGCGATTTCCTCTGTCTTCGCCACAGTAAGGTACTCGTGATTTCTGGGCAACATCCTAGTGCATTTTGTTTTCTTAGGATGTTACTGTGTGGGCAGTTAGGATTTGTGTGATGTTTCATGTGTTTTTTGTGCATCATATGATAGCAATTTTTGTGGTATGACATCCTAATGCAGTGGATTTTTGTTGAGGATGTGATTTTCTGGGCAACATCCTAGTGCATTTGATTTTTTAGGATGTTACTGTGTTGGCAGTTAGGATTGTGTGATGTTTCATGTGTTTTTTGTGCATCATATGATAGCAATTTTTGTGGTATGACATCCTAATGCAGTGATTTTCTTGAGGATGTTACTCTGTGGTCACATAGGATTTTTTTGTGATGTCCTAATGAGGTTTGTGTGCAGCATATGATAGCAATTTTAGTGCTATGACATTGTAGTCCAGGGAACTTTTGAGGATGTAACTGTGTGGTTACTTAGGTTTTTTTTGTGATGTCCTCTAGTGGGTTGTGTGCAACATATGGTAGCAATTTTCGTGCTATGATATCTTAGTGCAGGAATTTTTTTGAGGATGTTTACTGTGTGGTCACTGAGGTTTTTGTGGTCACTGAGGGATGAGCAATGGTGTACAGGGTTTTTATACCGCATGTAACATCCTAGTGCAGGTTTGTTCTGTGTGTGCAACATCTGGTACCAAATGTGATTTTTGCTACTATAACATCCTTGTGCATGGAATTTTTTAGGATTTACTATCACATGCCATAATAACTTCTATAATAATGATTCAGATGTTTCTATAACATGCTACTGCAATTTTTATTTTTGAGGTTGTTGCTATCTGGTTAGTTAGGTTTTTTGCGATGCCATAATGTGTTGTTTTTGCAACGCCTTTTTAGCAAATTTTGTGTATTTGATTCAGAAACATGTTTTCAAACCTTGTGCCATATATGTGACATCAGTGCACCATTGTCTCAGTAACATTTTTTTGCTAAATGACATCTACACCTGTGTGGACATTTGTTATTTTCTTCCCATAATAACTTCCACCTTGTTTAATTTTCAACAGGCATCAATGACAAAGTCAAGTAGTCATAGGAAAAACAAGTCCGGCAAAAAACACAGTAAACTAAGCCTTATGCGCAAGAAGCTTACATTGAAGCACAAGGTTTCTGGATTTCATTGTGACCTACCAAGTGAAGTAGATGTATCTGTTGAAGCTGTCCGCGATGAAGTGAATGTTGTTCAAGAAACTCAAAAACAAAATGAAACAAATGTTGTTGAGGAAGAAGTAAAACCTATGAAGGTGAGATAAAGAATCTACAACTTTGTAGTACATCTTCATCATTTTTTACTAGATGTTTTTCCTCTCGTGGATGACAGGATGTACATGTTTCTCAGTAAGTCCTAATATATTCTTGTTTTGCTATTTGCATTCCCATTAAAATGTAAAATCATTCATACCCAATACAGCATGCTTTTACCGCGGTAGTTTGCAATTTCTGCAAATTCATAAACATATTGTATTCCTTTTTCCAATTACAAGTTGTCTCTTAAAACAATATCATTAAATTTGGCAAGTATAACATAGACAGTATTAACATGTATAATGTCCTTTCCCAGTTTACTTAAAGGGTTTTTTTGGCATTTGTTCTAGGTGAAGAGGAAGAAATTACTACAACGTGCATCCCCTATGAAGCTAGTGAGGTTATATCCTAGCATTACAGCTGATCAAATGACAATGATTAGGAATGTAGATTATGGTGGTTTATTGGATATCAAATGTTCGAAACTGCAACCTGAATTGTGCAAGTTTCTGATGGAAAGCTTTGATTCAGCATCGTGCAGTTTGGTCTTCCCTGGGAGAGGTTCAATCCCTATCACTGAAGAATCCGTACAAAAGGTTATAGGTGTCCCGCGTGGCAAGCTACAAGTGTCCTACGATCTCAATTCAGATGCAATAAAATTCATGCGTGAAGAAATTGGAGTTGTAGGAAAGCACCAACCAACTATCAAAGCTTTAGAAAAGAAACTTCTCACAATGAAGAAAGCTGACAGCCGGTACCTAAGATTGTTCATAATTTATGGGATGTGCTCCGTTCTAGCTCCTACTACAGGTGTACGCATTAGTCCAAGGATATACTCTTCTTTTATTCACATCAAACATGCAAAAAATCTCAATGTGTGCAAGTTTGTGATAACTATGATCCAGAAAGCAACTCAGTCAAGTTCAGAAAAGGCAATCCTAAAGTCATGCATGCTGTACATCATGGTAACTTCTTTCTGCTCCTATTCTTCATTTCCATTGATGATATTATTTTCATGCCTGGAAACAATGTCGTCTTTTCCTTATAGATTTCCCTTTTACATCTGTTACAGGTCAAATACCTAGATTCATTGCAACTAAATGATATGGATATCAGTGATGAAGGGACGCGTGTTTCAGTTTGGACCAACGCAATGGTCAGGAAAGCTATTATGCAGGACACACGACCTGATGGTTCGTTCGGCAATGCACCGGTAAACCCTTACAGAAATAGCATATGTAGTTTAACTGTAGTTTTTTTTTGCCTTTTCAACCAAAACATATGATTGTTCTCTGATATATGTTCCTCTCTGTCTATGAATCTGAAGTTGAAACCTGAATATGCGTACACATGTGCATCTGAATCAACTGAAAGAGATGTATCTGTCGAACATTCAGAAGCTCATGGGCAGGATAAAGTGAACAACCTAAGCAATGGGTCCACTGATAGGGATGAATCTATGGAGCAGTCACATACACTCGGACATGATGAAGACAACACACATTTTGAAGAACGTGCCAATGATGAATGGAAGTATGGTGACATGAATGAAGAAGAGTTTGAAGATGTCAAACCAGAAGCGTATACTGGGGGGCAAACGATACTTTTTGCAGACCCGGATGTTATTGATAGGTTCATCAGACATAATGTGCCATCTACATGCACAGCGCAAGTAAGCATGAAACAACATTTTCTTACTCTTTTTACGTCTCACCCTAGAAAATAACACCCTTACTAAAGTTGAATACAACTTCCATCTGAAAATAACATGTACGCATTGAGGTCGAATGTTACCATCAGAGGATTAATTTCTGCAAAAAATTTTACCATTGTTTTTTCTGCTTTCCAATGTTCCATGTTTTCAAACACCACTAGTAGAATAAGACATACATTTTTTCCCAATTATACAAGAGTGACAGCAATTTCAACCAACTTTTCTGGGAAAAAACATCTGCACTAATTTTAACAACAAAAAATTGCAAACATTAGTTCAAATTCTATAGGATGTATCATTACCTGCAAATTTATTACTTCTGTACAAAAAAAATTTGCTGAGAAAACTACTTACAAACTTACTGTCATTTGTAGGAAACCTATAGATTCAAAGAAGCAATTGAGTACGCTTGTCATGGTTTTGAAGCAAGCTTGCAGATGCTAGTTCGAAACTTACCAGCCAGGGGAGACAGTAGAAACAATTCAGATTTCACAGGTCAGCAAATCAGCTCGCAGGAAACACTGACAAAGAGTAAAGATTCAGAAGCCAACACACAGTTCAAGCAGACAACCTCAAATGTTTTTTCCAAGAAGCAACCATCAACAACACATGATGACAAGACCTTCAGGATGCATTCAGGGATCAATCACAACAACAATTCTGTTTCTATGGATAAACACGAGGGTTGTGCCAGCAAGACAGTACCAGATGGACACATAGAAGGATTTGAAGAAGAGTTGAAACATGATATGGGTCCTGCTGATGACACTACCAAACCAGCCGATCCGAAACAAGATAATCCAAAACAATAGCATTCCAGCTATGAGTCCTGCTGAAGATGATGCAGATAAAGAGGTGAAAGAACATCCTGATGGCATTTCAGTGAGAGATGTTGAACAAGCATTCATCGAAGACCATAGCATTCCACCCACAGTTACTGCTCAAGATGATGCAGGCATTCAGCTGGAAGTCAAAATACCAAACATTGTGTACAAGAGCACAGTGGATCATGTCAACCATGTAGCATGCAACAATGAAGATAAAGAACTGGATGCACTTGTGGCAGAATATAAGCAGAAAAAGGGGGATAATCAAGAAGATGTTAGTAAGACCGGGACAGAAAACTTGAAGAATAACGACAGTGCCACCAATTCAGAGAAGCTGACATCAAATCAAGCTGTGGATACTGGAATCTTGGAGCACAAAAATGTAACTTACAATCAACTATCCGGTGTGATTTTTGATGATGAAGATAGTTCAGTAAGCAGTGAAGAGAAAAAAAGGATAGACTTCATGCACTATGTGGGGTTCTCACACATTCACAAGTTAAGCATACCAATCCTGCAAGTTCCAGAGATATCTGACAGTGGGATTCAAGAAAATACATCTCAACTAAGGAGCCAGATGTTGCAAAGAATCGACAAACAAGCCAGCTCCAGAAGTAACTTCTGGATTGGAATCACTAATTGATGGAAGCAAAAAAGATGAGATGGAAAAATTATTGTTAGACATGGTGCCAAAAGTAGAAGGAAACAAACGGAAAAAGGTCTCGTTCGCAGATGGACCAAGCAAGAAGATGAAAGAGGAATCAGTTTCTGTAGTTCCATCTCCATCCAGATATAGAACAAGATCTGCTGCTCGCGAAGAAATGGCTTCAAGCCCACAGAAAGCGCAGGATCTAGGTGGAGTCCAAGTAAATACAACAGCAACAAAAGGAAGAACAATGACGCCAAGAAAGACAACTCATCGCCAAGTATCAAGTCCAAGTGACAGCAATTCTCGGAGACAAACAAGACTTTCAACACTGAACACTATGGCAACAGCAAAAACTGAACACAAGAAAGAGGAAACTCCAAGTTCATCTGGAATGAAAACTACAACCAGTAGCATCCCAAGTTCAGCAAATTTCGACCCAATGAACAGGAAACTAAACTTCGACAGCACAGAATCTGAAAGGAGAATGCACGCAATGAGGATGGCTCCGGACCCACCACCTTTTGATCTAAGCACACCACCAGAAACTAATGATCAAGATGAATTAGTCGTCAACGAAGCTAACAAAGAAGTGGAGATACAAGAAGCGAAGGCTGTGGGTGCAGAACCAAACATCAAGAATACATCAGATGCATCAAGGAGCAAAACACCTGTGGTTCATGAATATCAAAAGAGAAATGTCAAGAAAGGCCACTTAGCAAAATCTCCATTCGTCAACCTAGAATCCAAGAAAAACTACAGTGTTTCCAAGTCAGTGGAAACTCTTTATAACATGGTGTGTGAGCATGGATGGAAGACTACCTCACCGACGAATAAAGAAATAGTCATTGATACAACAAATTACTATTGCAACCTCGGGCAGTTGGCAGATTCAGTTGCACCAGGGAAGATGTTGATAAATATAGTAGCTGAGATTGGAATTCACATAATGACAATGGAGAACAAAAATCCTAAGAAACACATAATGCCACTACGTGTTGCTGTAAGTAAACAATCATCAATTTTCTTTGTTTTTTTACATTTTTTCATGCACTTCTTTTTGTCCACATTAATTATGCAGCATGTAATTCCTGCATCTCTTCTACAGAAATACCTCATTGATTCCCGATATGATTTAAAAGATGTTACAAGGTGTTTTGAGAACAGCCCAACCAATAGACTTGATCACAAAGAAATTGTAAGTTTGCTAACTTCTAAACTGAATTTTTTAACTGAATTTTTATACACCAGATGCGCCTCCACATTAAACTGATTTTTTTAAAGAAAACATATAGACAATAACATCCTTCTTCTAACAGGTTTGTTTCCCGACATTCGAGAAGTGGGCACGAACACCTACAAATGGTTCTGGTCACTACTGGCTGGTTGTTCTTAATGTAAGTGCAGAAAGATTTGAGATAATTGACTCGTTATCATCAAAGAAAAAGGGGGAAGCTCTTATGATGGAAGCATGTCACATGCTCATAGCGGGAATCAAGGTTATGTGGAAAAGAGAGTATGCAAAATCAAAAGTGCAAATCGCGAATTGGCCAATAGAAGTTATTGACAGTCCTCGTCAAACAAACACGTAAGATTTTCTTGTATTTGGTACTTGACAAAGACAAATAGTACACTGCTACATCAGGTTTTTTGGATATCTCAATATATGTTAACTATGTTGCTGATCCATATGATCTCCTAGGTACGACTGCGGTTTCTTTATGTTGAAGAACCTTGAGGAAAAACATGGAAGGATGGTTTCATCATTCACACAGAAGGACTTGCCAAACATCAGGGAACTGTACACTGACAAATGGCTCCGCACGGAGAACAAAGCACCTTGGGGCTTATATATCTAGCTATGCTTCTTGATGTTAAGGTAATGAAGCTGCTTCTCCTCATTTTTCCTCAAGGAATTACATCTGGAATTTCTATGTAATGTGTCTTCTCATTTTTTACACAAAATCACATGCAAGTTAACACTTCACTTCAAAGAACAAAAAAACTTACATAAAATGAGAATGTAAATTGCAACCTTGCTGAATAATATATTCAAAATGGACTCTGAAACCATGTATCCATGTTAACATAAGAACAAACTCTGAATCCATGTCTCCATGTCTAAATCTTAATTACTACCAAACCATTTTTGATTCCTATCACTGGAAAAATTGATGAAAAGGGAATTTCTCTGGATTTGCCAATCTTACTGGACAATTCCTTGCATCATGATCGATTTCACCACAAACACTACAAGTAGTTGGGTTAGGTTTCTTTAGCTGGAGTCCACCTTTCTTCCTTTTACTGCATGGTCTTCCTTTAGCTGCAGTAACAGGGGGGTCTTTTGCTTTCTTGTTTCTAGATTGAGAAACATCTTCATCCATTCTTCCCTCAAAGGGAGAAGAATCTGAAATATCTTCGATCATAGTGACTTGCTTTTCCTCCTCTTCAGTGCATCTGCATTAGCTTTCTTCAAAGCAGCTAGTTCTTTGCTCATTGCAATCATGTGCTTGTCTGCTATTTCCTTTGTTTTCTCAGAAACTGCCAATTCAACAGCGAGTTTTGAAAAATCATTGCAAAGATTTCCATACCGCAGTAACCTCATGTCTTTTCTAGACATTTTCTCTGTTTTTTTCTGTACTGGCTCGACAATGGATGGAACAATATCAGGAGGGGGTAGGGACCACCTAGGTAGAATGTAGTGCTCAGGTATCTCTCGCACTTCACCAATGTAAGACATTACTTTCATAATGTGGCAACAAAGAATTCCATCCTTGTAAAACTTGCAGCACTGGCAGTTGTACATGAGATTTTCAAGATCAACGTCAACCACATAGGTTCTTCTGCCATAACCATAGACAGTACCTTGCACTGGGAAAACCTCAAACACACCACCACCACAGTCCCTAGCATTGTAGGATGTTATCTTCCGCAATTCTAGCTGGAAAATGTTGTAGATGGGTAGAGTGTAGGTTTGCAATATTTGATCCTCCATTGGAAAATCTCCCCACAACCTGACAACTTTGTCCATTCCCATGAAATCATGCCCATCCTCAGCAGAATCAATCTTCTCTTGTAATTTCATGTACTGCTTGAAGAAATTAAGTAGGCTTGCGCGTGGTTGTATGTACTGCTTCAAAACAGCATTAAACCCTTCACTGCGAGCTGTTGTTTGCAAGAATGGGAAAAAAGCGCTTCATGAAATAAGCAGGAACAAAACATTTCCTTAGTCCATATATGTCCTTGAAATGATCATTATCAACAACATCATGTTTTTGGATCATCTCAGCCCATCTAGTTTCAAATTCTTCTTCAGTAACACTATAGTCAATAACATCATTGAAATCTCTTCTCAAGTCTTCTCTTTTGGCTGCCATAGGACCAATTTTTTCCTGAACCTTCTGCATGATATGCCATCTGCAGTTCCGGTGAATGGTGTCAGGGAAAACCATTTCAATTGCAGTCCTCATAGCTACATCCTGGTCAGTAATGATATTCAGAGGGTGCAAACCATCCATTGCTACTAAGAATGTCCGGAATAGCCACTCAAAGTTCGCAACCCTCTCATTCCTCAGGAAACCACATCCAAGCTGTATGGACTGACCATATCTATTGATTCCAATGAATGGTGCGCAAGGCATGTTATACTGATTAGTCATGAAGGTTGTGTCAAACGATATGCAATCATTGTACAGCTTGTACACATCTCTGGCTGCACCATCAACCCAAAAGATGTTCTCAACCCTATTGTCATCGTCTAGCTTGTAGTCATAATAAAACCTAGGATCATCCTCTTTTAGCTTCTCAAAGTATTTCAAGAACTCAGGGATGTCTTTGATTTTGCGCTCTTCACTATGTTGGGCTCTGTAATTGCTAATGGTTTTAGTACTGTAAGGTACATTCTGCTTGCTTCCATATAATTCCGCCATGATTTCCATAATCCTACCCGAACTGAGATTTACATCACTTAGCAAATCAATGAACTTCTTCTCTTCTTTTGGAATTTTGTTGTGCGACCTCAAGAATTTTTTCAGAGCAAATTTCTCAACAAATTCATGCGTATGTTCCTCGACAAACTGAGTAACTTCCCATCTGGCACCAGATCTTTTAATCCTCATTTTTGCCTTGCAATCTGCCAATTTTGTGATAGTTCGGTTTCTAATCTTCACAGGAGTAGGTGGTAATGAATTGTTCCCCGCTTTATTGCAAACAAACAAGCATTTGTCTTTCTCTCCATCTTTTGTAGACTTCCTAGATGATTCAATCCTAACAGAGAAGCCAACATGATGCGCATACCTATTGTAATGTGACAGAGCAGCTTCCCAGGTGTCAAATTTCATGCCAAGGAATGGTGTCTTGGGGGAAAAACCTTCTGGTGTTGACTGAACTTCACCTTCCTCACCACTGTCCTCACTTGGTAAAGTCACACCTGTCTGGAAACCTGATCCGGCGTTAGTGCCTCTGTCCGAAGTGTCCTTTGGGTCGACTTGTGCATCACTACTCTGACCAGCCGAATATGGACCAAATGGCCCAGTTGCATCAACATTTTCCCAATTAGGACCACCATGAGATGTTCTGCTGACATTCTTTGTTACTCCCAGGAACTGTACCTTGGTCAGGAGTGCTTTCCGAAACTGGAGGAGCATGAGATGATCCAGCTTCATTGTCATTGCTTCCAGGAGCAAAATCTTGGTCAGCTGGCTCGTTCAGATCAATTCCGAACCAGAAATCAAAACCTCTCAGCATCTGCAACAGTTGCACAGAGTTATAAGATGAGAAATTATACAGTTCAATAACTAAATGAACAAGAATTTCTTTTTTCACATCGCATTTAATTGCTGATTTTATGGATGTTGTTCAACATATTTTCATTTCATGTACTAACTAACTTTTTTTGCCATAGGGGGTACTGAAGTGATTGGTTGAAGATCATGCAAACACATCCAGGTGCAGGTACTGCAAATAGTTAACACCAAAAACACGGACCAAGTACGACCTGAACATTGCATCTCAGATGTACATTCTGTGTGGAACATGGTGATGTAAGTAGTAAGGCATGCTTTTAGACCTAGTATCTTAAGTAGTATCATCTGGTTTTATCCGAAAACTGTTGCAGATGCCGTTACTTTTGGATCAAAATACATCCATCAGATGTGACTATCTAGATGATTTCCCTGTTTGATATATCTTCAGCAAAATTACTTTTGGATGAAATCTAATGCATGAACTGAATCAGCTCTGATGTATTTTCTCCATATGCATAACTGAATTTCTTTTTTTGCTTCTAGATTTGTTGTGTGTAACATCATAACTGAAATATAACTGGATGTCTGTCATGTTAAGATTGGCATGATGCTTTTAAAGAGAAATATGATGTTACTTCTACTGTTTGATGTATCTACTGAAAATTACTGATTTATCATGAACACAAACTAATGCAGAAAACTTCAGTGTCAATTACATTGCTGCTCAGGATAGGAAACTATCTTTTTGAACAAACTACTGGATGTTTGTTATTTTATCATTGTCAAGAAAGCATAAAACCTGAGATGTTTTTCATATGTAGTGAAGATGTCCTTTTATACCCATTTTTCCCTGATACTTTCTTTGCCAAATGGACCAAAATCATGTGCATAACTGGATTATACTGCCTGTACTGTGTATAGATGTAAGCAGGTTCAGTACATGTAAGATGGATGGATGAACAACAAATCAGGTAAGCAACAAATTTCTGGGGTAGATGTTAGCAGGACTCTTGGGGTAGATGTAAAGAACAAGAGGTTATTCCTTTCTCATGTAGATGTGATGTTTCAGCTTGTACCTGTTTTTCAAACTCCTGGTAGATATAATTTGCTGCTGCCTGACGGGATGTTGTTCAAATCCCTGAAAGAGTCGCCAGATCGAGATTGCTGGGTAGTTTCTTTGTTCGGAGTTGGAGGATGTTGATTTGAGTCTTCAGTTTTCGCTGGATCTGGTGGTAGATGTAATTTCTGGATCTGGTTTCGTGAGCAGGGAGGAAGGAAAACGAAGAAGAACGTACGGCCAGAGAGGGGAAAGTTTCACGTTTTTGGGGCTGGGTATGATCTTCGGGACGACCTGGTCCCACAGTTTTTTGTCTAGACGTTTGGCTGGTGCCAACCTGTGTTCACACGGGACACCACGTGGTGGTCCACGTTTTTGCTTTTTCAGGAAGTAAATACCGTTCAGAAAAGGAAAGTTTCGGTGACCTGGCTGTAACTTAAAACTAGGCTGACCTGAACGGTTCTCCTCCTTTTTTCTGGTGGCCTCGTCAGCTGGAAGAGATGGGAGACATGAGTCTAGCCTCCTATAAATAGTTTTAGGGCTAGATTTTGTAGTTGGTTTATCTATATGATGTTTGGCGTCATGTCATGGGGATTTCACCTCTCGGTGCTGCCGCGCGGTGTTGGGTGATAGTGGGAGGCGCTCTCCGGCGGATCTTCGAGGTGGAGGTCGAGCTCTGGAGGTGTATTTTATCCTCTTCAATAAATACGGTGGCGACCCAAATCTAGTCGGTGTGGTGCGCTATTGCTATTTGGAGGCCATCGGTGATGGACGACGAAGGCGACGGCGGTCTCTCCTACGTGCTGGTGCCGGGAAGCAAGGACCTTTGTCTTGGCTACACCCATTGAGAAATGGAGCGTATCCTCGGCAGCACCCTCGCGACGGCGTGTGGTCATCCGACTGTTGACTCTAATGGCCGTTAGGTGGCCGCTACGATTTCTAGTATCGGCCTTGTGATATTACCATCTCATCTTCTCCCTTGTGGATATTGCATGGCAAAGCTATGGCAGTCAACGCATGTCCGTCTCCAAGTGGTGTCGTCCTTAGCAATGGCGTAAGTGGCCGCAAAGTCGAGCTCGTATACAACAATGGTGGAGAAGGACCCAATGACGTTTTGCGATTTCTTTTGAGGATTCTCTCTGTAAAATGTTAAGGAATGTGTTGTAGTTTCTATAATTTGGAGGTGTGAGAGAAAAATCCCCCGTCCTCTCCCTCGCGTCGCCCCTCCAGGCGACGGGGAAACCCTAATCCCGCCGCCGCCTCCCTCCTCCCCCTCCTCTCCCCTCGTCGCCCCCGGAGGCGGCCGCCGGCAAGGCCGTGCGATGCCGGTGATGGGGGTGGCGGGGATCTCTCCTCCGCCCCCCGTGCGCTGCTGTAGGGAGGACGACGGCCGCGCGGGGGTGGCCTCCACCGCTGGGCGAGGTCGGCCCGATCCCCCCGTCCCCCTCTCCGGCGTGGCCTCGCCGGCACTGGGAGGTGGTGGCCGGGGCTTGAAGGCCTCCGTCGTCCGGGTTGGGGCCAGGAATCCAGGGCGGCGGCCCTGGGCGCTGGGTGGGGCACCGCCGGCCTGTCGGTGGGCAGCCGGTGCTGATGCTGCGGTCCGCTCCCTTCGGCCGTGCGGGCGGTGAAGGGGGCGGCGGGTGTGGGCGTGGTGTGGAGGTCGCCCCGTTGGGCCTCTGGCCAGATCTGAAGACGGTGGCTTCCCCTCCTTGCGGTGCTCGTCGCACCTCCTCGGCCCCGGACTGCCTCCGGTGGCTGCGGAGTGTGGTCGGATGTGGGCTCTGGACCGGGGGAAACCCTTGGCCGACGGTGGCGGCCGCGACGTCGACGACGCTGATGGCGCCGTTCTCCTTCCTGAAGGCGACATCGAGGTGATAACCCCCTCCCTCCCTGCCTATCTATCTCGGGCGAAAACCCAAAGCTTTAGCTTGGACGGTGGCGGCGCCTGGGTGGTGCCGTTCCCTCGCTGGAGGCGCTGTTTTGAGATTGTGGGTTTGGGTGGATGAGCTAGGCGGAGGTTGGTATGCATGGTCTTCGCTTACTCCTGGCAGCTTGGTTCGGTTTGGTGGTTTGTGCTGCGGGTGGCTGTGATGTTCGTGGGTGGCGGCGAGGCGAGTGCTCGGAGTCTTCCTCATGGCGGTAACTCCCATTATCCATGCGTGCTCAGGGAGAGCGATCTACCTCCGACAGGTACGGTGCCCTCCGATCCGGGGCGAGAAAGCAGAGAGCTTTCTTTGGAGATGGAAACGGATGGTGCATGGGCTTTGCTTGGCCTCGGAGGTTGACGATGGTGTGTTTCCCTCAATGGCAGCGTTCTTCACCAGTTTTGACACCCCTCTAGTCGGATCACTAGACTGGACAATGGTCTCGGAGCTCAACTGTGTTTCACTGCTTTTTCTTGTTTGGCTTGTAGTTTTCGGTTCCTGTTAGCTGGTTTTCAGCATCTTGTATCTTCTTGCCGGCAATGGTCTTATTAATTTAAGGCAGGGCTACGACCTTCTGTTTAAAAATAATTTGGAGGTGTTCTCCATTTAAATTATAAGTCAACAACTTTTGGACCCTTCGGGGTCATTAGGCATTACAATATTTTATACTTTGATAACACAAATATATCGAGTTCAGATGTACCTGTACGAATGTGAAAATTATGTGAGCATATATCGAAGCTAGACTTTCTAAAGAAACTAGTTAAATGCCCGTGCGTTGCCACGGGTGACATACATATATTTGGTTGTCACATATGATGCCCATATAACATAAAATGCACTCATAGGCAGCCTATACAATTAGTCAATCCAAGGATCAAAACCTAAAAAGTATACACCCATGCAGATTTCCAGGATTCACCAGACATCATGTGCTAAAATTAGTACTAACACAAAGGTAAACCAATATCATTGCTTGTCGTTGTTCAACATTGGAGAGTTCAATATGAGAACTTAGCAAATCCTCAAAATTTTGCAATAATTATTACTATACAAAACATATACACTGAACAAGCTATGGTCTAGAAAACTCACGGCACTTGTATTTTTACAGGAGTTTTGCTCCCTGGAATGCCTCCCCTTCCAAATTATTTTTCTTAAAGTATAATCCAGCAAGATATATATGCTCGGAATTTTTACACTCGAAGTAGGAGCATCTATTGTTTTGTACCATATCCATAGATTTCCCAAGAAGATAATTTTCCAATTGCAGCGATGAGCTAGATGAAGACACCAGAACTGATATGGATATTATGGAGCAGTTGTTTCGAACATTAATGGACAAAGGCTCCAAAAGGGACTAAACCATTTGCATAGTGGTTCTATTTGGTAAATTCTGCACCTCAAAGTAAACCCCAAATCGGAAAATTTTGTAGATTTCCTCCGTGTGCCGGTATTCTCAAGCCTACATGAATGCCGACCAAAGTAAACATTAAACACCAATAGCTTGCTACAAGCTAGCAATGAAATGCAACTCCGAACCAAGCTAGCTACAACCAAGTTTAACACCTAATAGGCAATATCTCCAAATTAAGGTAGGTACAGCTAAGGCTTTGAACCTGGAAAAATAAAGAAATAAACTAAATCAGGAAATGCAAGAGAAATAAAAGTCACATGCAATAAAATATTTCCCCCCTTTTTTATTTAGAGTATTTTGGCTCATTTCCTGTTAACAATCTGAAATAATGCTAACTTGCCGCCCTTTCTTACAACAAACTCTGGAAATTTGAAGTAACTTATGTCTACATTGGCCACACATTGTAGCAAAATATCATCAACATGAGTTCATTTGGTTTCATGTTTTTTAACAGTCTAGTATTCTCAAAAGAAAAGTGTCTATGCAAAATCATATCAGATTGCTAGTCATATCACATTGAAGGAAAACCATATATATATTCAGTTACAAAGAAATGAGACCACAAGGAGAGAAAAAAAAATTCCCCCAAAAAGGAGTGAAACAAGATTGGCATAGCAAGCTTGATAGACGCTGTCCACTGTGTTAAGCCGAACTGATGGAAAGGGCTAGACAATCTACATATACACTTCACAACACCCCCACTCGCGTGTGACGGGAGAAGAGAAAGTCAACACGTGAAAGAAGAAGAGCACATCGAAACAGGGCATGAGCGGTGGCTAAAGAGGGGGGCAACAGCAATTTTTAGGCTTAATTGCGAAAACCAGGATTTGAACTCGAAACCTGGGGCTCTGATACCATGTTAAGCTTCATGCACTAGCCACTTGAACCAAAAGTCCGAACTGATGGAAAGGGCTAGACAATCTACATATACACTTCACAACACACTGGAGCGTCAGCGACAACTCCCTCCGGAAAAGATCCACTGTCAAGCTAGTTTGTATTGCTTCCAATATCTCAATGCATGAGATGTCCTTCTCATCTGAGGTGAAACACCATATCTGAATCTAACTGAAGCCTCCCTGCAGACGTTTCAGCTACAGAAGCCGAAAAACAGTTTCTGTTATGTAGCTTTCTAAAGCACCGTAACTTACATCTAAGCCATATCTCAATGACAGGTAGAAGGAGTAAAAATACCAGTCAATTTACCTCAGCAGACACGGCAAACCGCATCAAACCAGTGATTACATTTCAAGACCTGTAGAAGTGGTCATTGACGAGTATCATAATCTGAAAGGGCATCAGTTTAATACCAACCTTCCTAAAATATTGAAATACATGTCCAACATCAGGATGACAGAGCTTCCAAGCCTGGCAAGCATAAGCAGAAGTTCTTATTAGGGAAATTAATTTTATTTGACTTGGTATAATTCCTCAAAGTACTCTAAGCCTGAAGCGGAAGTTACTTTTCATTTATGTAAAACAGAGCCATGTTTTCACATTCTTAATAAGAGATGTATATCTACCTGGTATTCTCCAAAAAAAAGATTTATATACCTGTAGAGTACAACCGGAGTATCGTAAATTTCTTTGTCACGTATATTCATACCTTTGCACTTGTAAAGTATCTCTAAATGAGTAGTTCAGAGTACTTACTTTAAGCTCATTTCTGCAAGACTCAAGAGAACATGGATCTTCCGAATTTCTTCTATATGTGGTCTCTCTCCAATCACTTGTTCAGTAACCAGCTATAGTACAGGCTTAGAACACCTAGAATCTAACTTCTATGGATAAAACAGGCGTACAATGTCAATGATCTTAGGACACACTATTGGTAGCAGTTTCCCATCGGTCTCAAAATACTGTGTCAAAAACAAATAAAGTTCTCTTTATACGTCGTAACTTGAAAAGTCCAGATCTGTGGGTTCAGATAAATTTGTTAAAGAGCATCTTTCAATAGAATTTCTAACATACCTGAAAGAGCAGATAAGTTAGTGATATGCACAGTTCAAACAAAAGAGAGGGAGGGAGCGATATCATCACAGCTCGTCAAAATATTAAACATGTCTTTATGATCTTTGAAAGATGCAAGAGAGTAACTGAGATATTACAGGGGCACACGATTTCGCTAATAATGAAATAAAAAATACAATATTGTAGATAAGTATTAGAACATAATACTGGCTATTTCTCAGAACCTTTTAGTTTTCCAATTTACTACTATCAGACTATATAAAACAAAAGGAGGATAGAACCTGATAATTGTTTATGTTGGAAGAATAATGACAAATGAAACAAGCTTTCCAATGCCTTTATTTTTTGGAAGATAAAAACAATGTTTCTCGTCTTCTTGAAAATTATGGGTCTAACTAAAATTCATGTTAACAAAAAATTATGAGAAAGGAAATCACATTAATAATGGTATAAAAGATATCACTACGGGATCCATAGTTAGAATTCCAAGAAAAGTACAGATGAATATTTTCATTTCATCAATGAGGAGCCTTTTTGCTGTACATGATAGGAAGCATTTAATTCAAAGAGGCTGCATGAAACAGGTTGGACAAACAACAACAATATGGTAGGGTTTCATGAAATAGGTTGCACAAACATGTAATTCAAAGAGGTTGCATGAAATAGATTGCACAAACAACAGCATACAAAGGACGTATGGCTGATGTTCCAAACATAATGAAGCTTCTAGTAGTACAAAATAAATAGGATTTACTATCTGATAGAACTTATGGTAGAATTTGTGATCGCATATACGATACAAAGTATAATATTTGCTGTAAGTAGATGACATGTCAATTATCACAGTTAAACTGAAAGAGGACTCTCCCATCAGAGATGAAGCAAGTATGTTTTAGGCCAAAAAAAAAAGCAAAGCCGTAATATGCAGGATACAATCCAAACTGATGCATTATGCATTTGTGAGATAGTGCATAATGATACTACATGCGGACCAAAAAAAAATTGAGTGGTCAAGGAGGAGCACAAAGCCTCCCACCTGATTTTTATTTTCACTTTTTCAGATAAAAGGGGTGAAAACAGCCCGGAAGCAGATGCAAACATGGGAAGGGGGAGGGGGGCCGCCTCACGCGTGGAGGCGAGGTCAAACATACATACCCAGCAGAACAAGGGGAGGGGGGAGATCACGGTCGCTCGGGCTGCAGGAACGTGAGCCAGAGGTCCATGTCGCAACGAAGTTACATGGGGAGGCGAGCGTGCCAGAGGACGGCATCATCCCGGCAGTTCTTGCGCGCTAGGGAGATTGAGGGAGCAAGCCCGTTAAACACCACACCGTTGCGGTGTTTCCAGATGTGCCACATGCACAAGAGCTGGAGCATCAACGCGGTGCGCGACGCTGTGGACCAAATTTGAGCTGTAAACTTAGTGAGAATAGCAAAAGGAGATGTTTCAGTTTGATACGTGAAGTTGTCTGCCAGCTCAGCTTACCTGCGATATGAAAATTCCCATCCTATCCTTCTAAAACTTTACCTATTCAAAAATTAATCTATTTGGCAAGTTATAAAAACATGACATGAAAGATTTAGTAGATGGACTACTGGGGCTTCATAAATTTGTAGATAAAATCGATATGAAAACCAGTATGGATGTATCAGGATAAAACTTTCCTAGCATATCTCTTACAGAACAGAGGGAATGCAAAGAAAATCATAGCAACAATAATTAAATTAGCCCTAATCTCGTAGGAAGGATTAACATATACAGGTAATAATCCACTTTACGGGTTCACTAAAGATATGATGAGTGTGAGAACTCCTTGAGCCTGAGTATAGACAACATCGATATGATAGCCAAAGCATCAAACACAAATTCTTGTATGCTTATGGTGTGAAGTTATACAAAATAAATCTGGGTGAAGTCACCCGAATGTATGAAGAGGAAGATGCAAATGATGCCAACGAAATCATGGATGCGGACGAAAGCATTGTTGGAGACCAACTCCAGGTTGGGAACGGCCTCACCAAACATCTCCAAAGCTGCACTGTCATCCTCAAAAGGGGATGCCTCCAGGGCCGCAGAAACACACACATATGCTGGCAACTCCGTGGAAGCCGGAGGAGGGCCGCGGCGCTGTCCTTGTAGCCCACCTCCCATCTGGTGCAGATCGAGGATGACCTCCGCACTATTGCGACGGCCTCCGAAGAACCCAGGCAGGCAAAATGGATGGTCCGTGTGCGGTGCTCCGGGCAGGGGGCGGCGGTGGCGGTGATGGGATCAAGGAGGGCGGCGGTGGAGACGGAGATCAACGGGGCTGGCGGTAGTGTTGGGGATCAAGGGGCACCGGTGGTGATGGGGATCAACGGGGCGCAGGGATCAAAGAGGGCGGCGGTGGTGTTGGGGATCAATGGGATGGCGGTGTTGTTGGAGATCGGTGGCGGTGAGCCGGCGATGGAGACGGGGATCAAGGGAGCGACCGTGTGGGGCGGGCCTCGTGCACGAAAGCCGCATCGTCGGACGGTTGGAGTGAACTGCGGGGTTAAAATGCAAAATGTCCGATGTTGACGAAACGTACGATGTACCGATTGACGACGGAACATCGTCCCCTTTTTAAGTAGTAGAGATTCAGGCAACATATTCCATATCAAGTTGTGTGAATAGATGTGAAAGATACAGCCGAGCAATCATAACACCTCACATGATGGAAAAATACTGTAAGACATAATATGACCTTCATAAGGATATGCCTGGTAAAAGTCATTAACTAGCCTGGTAAAAGTCATTAACTAGCCTGGTAAAAGATTGCCTTAATGTATCCTAGTACCCTTCCACTAGAGAAGATGCGCAAAAGCAAAATGGATAGCATGAGAAAGAAAAATATATGATAAAGGAACAAATACTTTTTTAATGAAAAGCTGCTTTTGCACAAAAAATAGACGATAAATACAGAGTATTGTTATGTAGAAAGAGAATAAAAACATAACTACCTATTGTAGTAGTGTTTTCTCACTGAAAAGTACATGGAAGGCAAATGTTTCTACCAGAAAAGTTAAAATAATTTAAAAGGTGCTTTTCTCACGGAAAATAAATATTAGACCAGACATAAATAAATTTCTTAAATGAAAAAAGAAGAAATAATTAAATAAAAAAGTGCTCCCGGCGGGGCTCGAACCCGCGACCTTCGGCTCATAAGACCAACGCTCTAACCAACTGAGCTACGGGGGCTGACATGCCCAAAAGTAAAAGAACACTTATAAAAAATGTGAAGTAAATTGTTAAACAATAATTAACTTTTAATTAAATGTGCTCCCGGCGGGGCTCGAACCCGCGACCTTCGGCTCATAAGACCAACGCTCTAACCAACTGAGCTACGGGGGCAATTGCGTTGACATTCTATTGTACTTTTATTTATCTATGTTCTTTTGTCACGCTCTAATCGCCGTGCCCGGTCGCCCATGCATGATCCACCAAGTTCCAAGCCATACAAGCGAGTCGGATTCCCGTATCCCGTGATAAACGCGTGAGCATCGTTTGTCTTGACAGAGGCCGTGCATGCAGTACGCGCGTCAGTCTTAGTTCAGCGACTAAAGCAAACTACAGTAGTATTTGAGCTGTAGAGAATAAATAAAGCTGCCTCGATCTTTCAGATCAGAGACCTTCATTCTGTGCATTGCAGATTGAAGAGATAGTACATCAATCAAGCACACATGGTCGATGAATCGCCCTGTTTTAGAGCATCCCCACTCGTTGGCCGCTCCGTACGTCTAAATCCGGCGAAATTTTCGTTCGGATTGGAGGAAGATTTGGCCTGGGGAGCGCCGAAGTTCCAGCCGTCCTCCCGGCAGGAAACCCCCAACCTCGACTATTTGATATATTTCAAACAAATTTAACATAAAATTTAACAAGTTCGGCGACCAAGAGTACGAAAATTGCTGAAACAAATTCGGCGATAATCAGTACGATGTTTAACAAGTGCTGAAACAAATGAAGCACACAATTTCACAATTTTTCAAACAAATTAAGACAGACTAGTTGGCGTTGGCGTTGGCGTTGCCTCGGAGCCTCCATATGTGCTCCACCAGATCATCTTGCAGCAGCTGATGCATTGTAGAGTCTCGAATCTCCTGGCGCATAGCAATGAAGGCGGCCCATGATGGAGGCACCTGGTGATTAGGCTGTGCAAGAGGACCCTCTCTCTCATATGGTGCTTCTTGCTCAGCCAGAGGAACCGGATGCTTTCGCTCATTTTCAATAATCATATTGTGTAGGCACACACATCAGTTCATCACCTCCCACATCTGATCTTTGGACCAAGTCATAGCGGGGAACCGGACGACATTAAATCTCTGCTGGAGGACACCAAATGCACGCTCGACGTCTTTTCGGCAAGCTTCTTGTTTCTTGACAAACTCGCAAAGTTTGGGGGTGCTAGGGTTGGAGATAGTCTTCACAAATGTTGCCCACTTTGGATAGATACCGTCTGCAAGGTAGTATCCTTTGTTGTAGTGCCGACCATTGGGAGCATGACCCTCAACAAGCTTGGAAAAGACCGGGGAGCAGTTTAGGACGTTGATGTCATTGTTGGATCTAGGCATACCAAAGAAAGAGTGCCAAATCCAGAGATCATGGGTAGCCACTGCTTCAAGTATCACAGTGCAGCCTTTTTTGTGACCCTTGTACATTCTCTGCCACGCAAACGGACAGTTCTTCCATTGCCAATGCATGCAGTCAATGCTTCCAAGCATCCCTGGAAAACCCCTAGCTTATTTGTTGCAAGGATCCTCTGAGTGTCTTCGACAGTGGGTGATCTTAAGTAATAGTCCCCGAACACTGCTATGACGGCCCTGCAGAACCGGTAGAAACAATCAAGGGCGGTGGACTCCGCCATCCGAAGATAGTCATCTGCACTATCACCGGGAGCTCCATACGCCAGCATCCTCATAGTCACTGTGCACTTCTACAGTGACGAAAATCCAACCAAACCAGTGCAATCCGCCTTGCATCTGAAGTAGGGATCAAAGTCTCGGATGGCATACACAATTTGCAGAAATAGCTTTCTGCTCATCCTGAAACGACGCCGGAAAACACTCTCACCGTGCAATGGATTGTCGGCGAAGTAGTCGGCGTACAACATGCAGTAGCCCTCCATTCGTTATCTCGGCTTGCACTTCCGGCGACCTGGTGCCGACCCACCACGTCGACCAGTTGCCAGTCCGGCGTACATGCTTGCCAAGCAACCGAGGATCATCATGTGCTCGTCGTCTTGGGCGGCTGCTGCCATCACTTCTTGCATAAGCTCGACGAACATCTGCTCCTCCTCTTCGTCCGAGTCCATGGCCGGCGAGGCAAATGGACGAACACCTGACGGGCGTGGTCGAGGCAACCCGAGCCGCGAGCGACGAGGAGCAGGCCAAAGTCGGAAAACAGGCCGGCGGAAGAGCAGCCAGATAGGCCGTCGTCGAAAGACGGCGGAATATAGGCAGGTGGGGAAGGAGGGACGGCGGAATCTGGGCAACAAGCCGGCGGGGTGGTGCCGGCGGCGAGAGAGATACGAGGGGTGGGGAGATTTTGAGCGAGGTGGCGGTGGGGTTCGTCTGTCGAGTCACCGACAGATCGGGCCCTTCCCCGCTTTTCACTCATCCGGAGTCCCCGATAGGTCCCCGGGGGGCCGGGGATGGCGTGGGCTCGCCGGATGGATGAAGGGCCAAATCCGGACGAAAACGAGGAACCGGGGGCGCGACTGGGCCGAATTTCGCCGTCCGGATGAAAAAACGTCGCTCGGAGGCCTCGTCGGGGGACGAGTGGAGATGCTCTTAGCACATCGTTCTTCACTAGGAAGGTCCCAAACGTATCTGAGGACATGTATCAATGCATCCGTTTTGTGAAACTAACAATAGCATGATGCTCATCTTCAAAAGTCAGGCTCCAGAAACATCGCCTTTCTAGATTAATTGGCAGTTTCATCTTTCATTTGATATTCCTTGCCCGCTCATATAGTTTTGGATCTTGTTTAGGTGCTTGCGAGATAGCTAGCATAGTGGAACTTCTTACAGAAAAAAAAATCTCACGGTACTAGGAGAAGAAAAGTCCTCACCTAGCAGAGCTGGAATACCGTCACAATTTTGAACTTCAACTTATGAAATTAGGATCATATGGGTGGACAAAATATATACATATCAAACCGTAAATTTCACTCAGAATGTTGTTGGAGTAAAAAGGTTCAGAAAATTGTAACTGCTAACATAGGGCTCATATAAGAAACATCTCTAGCATATGTTTCCAAGTTATTCACCTAGAGCGAATCATGGTTTTTATCCTTTAACCTCAGAGAAACTGCGCAAACTACACACATATTTAAATAATTTTCTAATAGCAATGATTAGCCAATAATGTTCCAAAATTTGCATTTTTTCTGCTTGTGCGCACACAAGACTAGTTCATTAATCACAGTAAAATAATGGCATGTATTTGGGAGCTCATTTGTCATTTGTGTACACGATATAAGCGCATGATAAATTTGAGATGCAATCGAGATTCAGATACACTCATTGACAATTGCTTTTTTATTCTTCAATTCAAACGTATTTGTCGTAATATTGTTATGGATTATTATTAAGTCCTTTATATGCATGGTCACCTTTTATCACCTTGATCGGTATCGCAGATAGACGGTGTTTATATATACTACAAAGAAGTTGGTAAAAGAGAATAAGGATAGCCTATGTCCACATAATAAGGACCTTACCACATAACGGGATGAAAATGGGACTACGCCTGTTCACTTTGCCGCAACTCTAACTAGTGGATGATAAAAGATTTGTGTTGAGTAGATGTCATACTGAAAAAATATAGTGGCGGTTGATATGGATGGAATTTTGTTTATTTATATGTTAGGATAGACTAAATTGTACATGACTACTTTTTGTGAATTATTTGGGGGTGACTATGGAGGCCATGGTCCTCCGATCCTCCCACCATACTTTTTTCCGCACATTGCACATTGAATCAACCTTCGAAGATCATTAGAAGAATTGGGATATGAAATTGTATTGTTTGTCGAGATAGAAAGGTCTTCAATCCACAAGTAAAAATAATTAACAAACAAAAAGGAGAGACTTCTCTTCATCTAGAATAATAGAAGATGGCCGAGCTACGAGCATACCATTGCACTTTGTCGCCACTGTAAGTAGCGATGGGTGAAATATTTTATTTTATTAATAAGAGGCCATATTTGGAAGAAAAAAGTTACGGATGATATATACGATGTATTATCTATTTATGTTACGATAGAATAAATTTAACATAAATATTTTTGTGAATTATTTGTGCTGACCATGCGGACATGGCCCTCCCACCATACTTATCGCTCGCAGATCAAATCAATGCTCAAAAAATCACTTGAAGAATCTGCTTATGATGTTGTATTAATTGTTATTAAGTAGAGAGTGCAATTTAAAAATAATTTTCAGTTTATATAGATGTTGTTTTATTTATTTATATGCTAGTATATAGTGAATTGAACTTAACTGAAAGGACACGAATGTCGCCTATAGGGAAGGGGGTGAATAGACGGTTTAAAACTTTCACGAGATGTACTTAACAAATGCGGAATAAAACTAGCGTTTACTTTGTCAAGACCAAAGCCTATATACTATGGTTCACCTATGTGCACCAACAACTTATGCTAAGCAATAAAAACAACTACTCCCTTGGTTCCTAAATATAAGCCATATAGTTTTTTGAGAAAAAAATCCATAATATAAGGTGTATTGCGATGCACTGCTTGCATGGACAATTTTTTAGAAATTTGATTATGATTCCTTATCTTATGCAAAGTCCTCTGTTTTTTCATGTCAAATGTACAACTGTAATCCTTCCCAAACTTGGTGTAATTTTCCCAAAATATGTGTTTTTTAATTTCCGTGCCAAAAACTATATGGCTTAAATTTAGGAATGGAGGGAGTATGTGATAACAAGATATATAACTTCAAGCACGGTGGCTATCACAAAGTAAAGTGCATAAGTAAAGAGCTCGGATATAGAGATAACCGAGACAAACGGGAGACGATGATTTTTCCCGAAGTTCACACGCTTGCGAGTGCTAATCTCCGTTGGATAGGTGCGGTGGCTTAGTGCTCCCGAACGCCACAAGATGCCTCACCTTGAGGTGTGGTTGCTCGATGCACACCAACGCCACAAAGACCTCGCCCCAAGATGCGGTAGTCACACCACACACACCGAGCGGCACGAAGGCTTCACCTTATTCTCCGGTGACCCTTGCATGCCACAAAGGCCTAGGTCACGGTTCCACTAAGGGATTTCCTTCGAGGCGGAAACCGGGCCTTACATAAAGCTTGGGGCGCACATCCACAACTTAATTGGAGGCTCCCAAGAAATCACCACAAAGTCCTAGAATCCTTCTAGGGTTCCAAGAACCCAAGAGTAACAACCTTCTTGCATTCACCACAACGAATCTTCGTGGAAAGCTCAAACCGATGCACCAAATGCAATGGCAAGAACACCACCAAGATGCTTCAATCCTTAACTCTCAAATTCCAACAAAGCTACTAAAGCTATTGGGGGAATAAGAGAGGAAGAACAAATCAAATCCACAAAGAACTCCAAGTTTCTCCAAGATCTAGATTTAGGTGGTTCCTCTCACAAAGCGAGGGATTTGATTGGTGAAGATGTAGACCTAGATCTCCTCTATCTTTTCACTCAAATGGATGCAAGATTCATTGGAGGGAGAGGGAGATAGCAAGCACGAAGAAGGTCAATAATGGGGGCGAAAACGAGCTCAGAAGTTAGGGAACCTTTGGGAAAGAAGACCCCTTAAATAGGTACCAGAAAACTGACCGTTATGGCCAAAATCACATCCCGACGACAGTGCTGCCATTTCTGGGCGGTAGTGCCGCCTCCAAGGGCGGCAGTGCTGCCATTTCTAGGCGGCACTTCCGCCCTTCGAAATTCCCAAAACATCTGAAATGAAAACCTTAATAACTTTTGCATCCGGATTCCGATTTTGATGATCTTTGGATCGTTGAAATCGCAACAACAAACTCTACAGCAATATGCATAGAAACATCATATTTCAGCAGGGAAGGATAGAAACAAATGAGTAAAGGTTTTACCTATCTATAAAAGACATAACGGTAAAACCTCCAACCTCGAAAATGCAACAAGTTGCCCGTGCAAAAACCATTCTCGATGAACTAGAGCTTGTCATGAGAATAAGCACAAGCTCTAAAACATCACATGGATAATATCCAAATAACAACAAAGAAAAATGATGCAAGGATGCAAATGTTTGAGCTCTCCGAAGGATACGATCAAGTTAGTCACTCGAGAGCCCTCTTGACAGTACGACAACTAAACTATAAAACGATCTCCAACTACACCATGAGACTGGTAAGAAAGGAACCCTATCAAGAGCAAACCTTAACCTTGCGTGTTCCTCTAGAGCTCGATGATGATGATCTTGACCGCAACAAGATGAAATGCCTTTCTTGGTTGTGCTTACTTGACGAAGTCTTGAGGATTGATCCCCCATATTCCACCATGGGAGAGCTTCTTCTTCGGCGCATCTTTACATATCCGTGATCATCATATGGATGGAAAGCTTCAAGAAAATGATCTCTTCGAGATGGCTCATTGATACGTTCCAAACATATCTATAATTTTTGATGCTCCATGCTTGTTTTACACAAATTTATATATATTTTGCTTACACTTCATTGCACTTTTATACATTTTTTGGCACTAACCTATTGATAAGATGCCACAGTGCCATTACCCTATTTTCTGTTGTTTTGTATTTCAGAAAAGTTGTACAGGAAATATTCTCGGAATTGGACGAAACAAAAGTCGAAGTCAATATTTTACCGTAACGAAGACAAAGTCCAGAGGGGGACGAAGAGGTGCCATTGGGCGGCCAGACCAACCCATGGCGCGGGCCCAGGCCTGACCGCACCATGGCATGGTGTGGGCCCCCTGGCCTCCACCGACCTCGCCCTTCCTCCTATTTATTCACGATCTCAGGAAAAACCTAAACACCCGAGCCTCCATCCACGAAAAGTTTCGTCGCGGCCTCCATCGCAGACCCTAGCTCGGGAGGGTTCTGAAGCTTTTCCCGACACCCTGCCGGAGGGGAGATACCGGAGGCCTCTACATCGCCATGCCCTCCTCCGAAGTGATGCATGAGTAGTTCATCCCTGGACTACGGGTCCATAGCTGTAGCTAAATGGTTGTCTTCTCCTATTTGTGCCTCATGTTTAGATCTTGTGAGCTGCCTATCATGATCAAGATCATCTTTATGTAATGCTACATGTTGTGTTTGTTGGGATCCGATGAATATTGAATACTATGTTGAGATCGATTATATATTTGTCATATGTTAGTTGTGATCTTGCATGATGAGGACATCCCTACTACACCACTACCTCCGTCATTGATAAATGAAGATGAACCTGCTGTGGAGCTCAAGTCCAATGAAGTTCGGATTGGACCAATTACAAGGGCTCGTGCGAAGCTACTTAAACAACAGGTGAACTTGTTTCTAAACGGTACTTTGATTGATGAGAACTTTATACTGCCTAAGTCCTATTACTTATGTATAATCAGGTATCAACAGGAGACGAGCATCGCACGAGGAGGAGAGGAGCAGCTGGACATGAAGACGGACGTCAAGATGGACGTGAAGCTGGACATGGAGCTGGACATGAAGATATCTCATGGACGCGCGAGGGAGGCGCGGGAGGCATGCGCGAGAGGAGAAGAAGACGTCTAGGCCGGTCCAGCACCCGGTCCGACCGGCCGCCAGACCGGCCAACCCGGTCACAGACCCGGTCGGCAGGCGCCAACGAGACGAGATTTATCGTGCGGATGAAAACCGGAAAACCTCGCAACTATCCGGTTGCCGCCCGGTTGACGGACCCCAGAACCCGGCCGACCGGTTGCCGCCCGGTTGACCGGACCCCAGACCGGCCGACCCGGTCCCTGGCCCGGTTGACCGGATTCCAGACCGGACTTGTCCGATTCTGTCTCGACCAGATCTACTCTGGGTCGGTTATTTTTGTATCTTTTCGACCAGAACTCGTCCCGGACGCCTATATAAGTGCCCAGGACGCCCCCCTAGCTGCTTTAGACCACGTTTAAGATAAACCCTAGTTCTTAGTTGTTTGCTCTAGCAAAACTATTGAATCCCTACACCATATTGCTTGAATATTGTGTAGATCCTGAAAAGTCTTGTGTGATCTGCTGTTCCATTGGGAATTAGACGGTTGCAACTTACCTCTTCGTGGTCGGCGGCTACGTGCGCAAGTGTGTGGAGTTGCGAATATCTTGCAGGGTTGAGAGCTGTTGCATTGGCGACAGGGACCAATCGGGAGATCTCGTTGCGTCATACAAGTTATCATCCACTTCATCGTCGTGTTCCTCCGCTGACATCACCCCGTGATCATCATCACCACCGTTGCTTACTGAGAAGATCGGGCCACCCATTATCATCTTGGTATCAGATTTCCAGTTTTCCTCGGTAAGCCATCCACAATCCACCCCATAGTTGAGTTGTGAGTGTTTCCTATCCAGAAAAAGGCAAAAAAAAAATTAGGGTTAGGGTTTGCCATAGCCTTAGATTGCACTAATTTCAAGTTTTAGTTGTTTTTCGTAGTTGTTTTTGCGTATCTTTTCTTTCCATCTAGTCTTTTAGGGTTTGAGTTTACTCTACCATATTGTGTTCCCTTATCTTGTGGTGTCAGTTTTTGTTACTCCGAGTCCACATAGCGTACAGTGTGCTTGTTCCCAACCATAGACACAGCCTTTCGATATAAAGTGACTAGGAACTTCCCCAGAAGAGACTAGTTTTACTGCTCGACAGGCTGCTCGTTAGGTTATCGGTGCTTTGCATATTTCTGTTGGCCGTGTTATCAAGGAGTTGTGTCAGAAAATCAAAAAAAAATATAGAAAATTGAAAAGAAACAAAAAGAGCTACATAGCTGCGTGTGTTATATAAAAGAAAATTCCAAAAGGAAAAGTGAAGTGCTAGTTGAATCAAGTGAAGGCCTAAGTTTACTTTACTGCACCTGTAGTTGAGCAATCTTGTGCCTGTCTCGTTGAGCTTTGCTAGCGTCTCTCGTGTGCATTGCAACCTTTTCCACATATAGTTGCATTGCCCCATTATATCGCCTTGTGTGAGTATCATTGATTGTCTACGGTCAGCGCTAGAGCTTGTTATTGGTGCAAATAGGTAGCCTACCTACAGCCCCACATATACCCTGCTTTGTCGTGTGATTTGTTCTTATACCCTTGATATTCGCTTCGCTACATCCGTGCACTAGTTGTTACTACAAGTGGTAAGCAACACTAATTTACTTTGGAACGGTAAGATCTCCTTTTCTTATCAGTTTTGAGTGAGTTGTGAGAGTACCACCATATATTTTTGATTTAGTGCACTAATCTACTAACGATGTCTGCTAGTGATCATAGAATTGTTAACCAGGAAAACAAGAGTGCTGCAGATATCATAACATGGATGGAGTATGAGGCTCTTCGTAATGAGATGCGACGTGAATTCCGCGCTCAGGACGAGGTGGTTAATGGGAAGATTGATGAGATTTCCCAAAAGCTGGATGCTACTCAGGTGACCGTCACTGCAATGCAAGATCAAATGACGGATGTAAAACGCAATCTTGCTGATTTGCGCTTAGCTGTTGAGAACTTGACCGCGCAACAACAACAAGATGATGACGATGATCCTGAGCTTCAAGATGACGCACACAATGCTCGTGATGCGCCCCGTGGTAATCGTCCTCGTGGTTGGGTTCCACTTGGCCGCAATGG
This sequence comes from Lolium perenne, assembly GCF_019359855.2. Taxonomy (NCBI): domain Eukaryota; kingdom Viridiplantae; phylum Streptophyta; class Magnoliopsida; order Poales; family Poaceae; genus Lolium; species Lolium perenne. Next base: position 174,761,756 of record NC_067244.2, read on the forward strand.
TCGTGGACAAGATGAAGAAGATGGTTTGGGTAAGCCCAAATTTTCTATACCCAAGTTTGAAGGAGGAACTGATGTTGAAGAATACCTCACTTGGGAGCTGAAGATTGAGAAGTTGTGGAGCTTACATCCGCATTATACTGAAGACCGGAAGATCAAGCTTGCTTCTTCTGAATTTGATGGCTATGCTTTGCGTTGGTGGGATGCTTTTGTTCGTAACCGCGAAGAGGATCGTGAGCAGCCTATACGCACTTGGCGTGCCATGAAGGAGGCGATGACTGCTCGCTTTGTGCCTACAAATTACTTGCGGAATATATATGATAAGCTGACTCTTTTGCGACAAGGTGTGAAGACTGTGGATGAATACTACATGGAGATGGAGATGCTTATGCAACGTGGCCGTGTCCGTGAGTCTCTTGAGATGACAATGCAGCGTTTTCTCAATGGATTGAAATATGACATCAAAGGCATTGTTCGTCACTACAGCTATACCAATATGAATCAATTGTTACATCATGCAAGAGAAGTTGAATCACAGTTGGCTGACGAAGCAAAGATCAAAGGTCGAGCTACAGGAGCTGGGCGTTTCACACCCCGCGCGGCCCCATCTTTGGCGCCAGCGCCTTCGACGCGCTCTGCCCCTCCGCCTAGTAAGTCGGTCTCCAATGTGTCTAACACAAAGAAGTCCGAATCTGCTGCAAGTACGAGTGGCTCTAATGTGTCTACTGCGCGTAACCGTGATATGGTTTGTCATACATGTGGTGGCAAGGGTCACTTTAAGAGAGATTGTCCTAACCGCAAAGTCATGGTTATCAATGAGGACAATGAGTATGAGACTGGAGATGATGTTGATCCTAATGCTCCAGAAGATGATGACTATGACACTGATGGTGAAGATGCATATTCGTCTGATGCTCACACCATTGTTGTGTCGCAGCGTGCTCTTAATGTGTTGCCTAGTGCATCTACTCAGCGCTGCAATTTGTTCCAAACAAAGGCTTTAGTTGGTCCTGACAAGGCTTGCAAGGTCATTATTGATAGCGGGAGTTGCCGCAATTTAGCAAGCAAGGAGTTGTGTACCAAGCTGAAGTTGAAGTATCTACCGCACCCGCATCCATACTATATTCAGTGGTTGAGCGACAATGGTGAGATGAAGGTAAACCACATGGTGCGTGTTGAGTTTGCTATTGGACCGTATAAGGATTGCATTGATTTTGATGTCGTTCCTATGACGGTGTGTCACCTACTATTGGGTCGGCCTTGGCTCGATCTATGACCGTTCTGTGCAACACAATGGCCGTGCCAGTACATATCACTTGGAGTTCAAGGGCAAGAAAATCAATTTACAGCCTATGACACCACAGCAAATTGTCAATGAGTCTCGTCAGAAAGTTGAAGTCAATTTGGAGGATGCTTCTTTAGATAGGCGAGAGAATTGTAATGTTGTGAGTGATATAACGAAAAGTGAGAGAGTGAATTCCTTAGTCTCATTAGCCACCAAAGAAGACATGAGAGAATTTAGTGAGGATCCTACATCCATGCCTCTTGTGCTTTTGTACAGGGGTACGGTTTTGGTTTCTAACGACATGACCCCTCTTCCTCTTGGTGTTTCTAATGTTTTGCAGGAATTTGGCAACGTGTTTCCGGATGAGGTACCCGCAGGACTTCCACCATTGCGAGGTATTGAGCATCAAATCGACTTGATTCCCGGAGCTTCGCTACCCAATCGGGCACCATATAGAACGAACCCCGAAGAGACGAAGGAGATACAGAAGCAAGTACAAGCGCTACTCGACAAAGGTTATATCCGCATAAGCCTTAGTCCTTGTGCTGTTCCTGTTATTCTTGTTCCTAAGAAAGATGGTACATGGCGTATGTGCGTAGATTGTAGAGCTATAAACAATATCACTATTCAATATCGTCACCCTATTCCCCGTTTAGAGGATATGCTAGATGAATTGAGTGGTGCTGCTGTGTTCTCTAAAATTGATTTGCGTAGTGGTTATCATCAAATTAGGATGAAAGAAGGGGATGAGTGGAAAACCGCCTTTAAAACAAAATTTGGTTTATATGAGTGGTTAGTAATGCCTTTTGGTTTGACTAATGCACCTAGCACTTTCATGAGACTGATGAACCATGTTTTGCGTGAATTTATTGGCAAGTTTGTGGTTGTGTATTTTGATGACATATTAATTTACAGCCGCAATGAATCTGATCATATTATACATATTCGACATGTTTTGCAAGTGTTGCGTGATAGTAAACTTTATGGTAATCTTGAGAAGTGCACATTTTGCAAAGATAAGGTCATATTTCTGGGTTATGTTGTCTCTCAACATGGAGTAGAAGTAGATGTGTCTAAAATTGAAGCTATTTAAAATTGGCCTGCTCCCATGAATGTGAGTCAAGTTAGAAGTTTTCATGGTCTAGCTGGGTTTTATCGCCATTTTGTGCCCAATTTTTCTACTATTGCTGCACCTTTGAATGAATTGACTAAAAAGGGTGTTGCATTTGAGTGGGGCGTTGCCCAAGATCATGCTTTTGATGAACTGAAATGATTGTTAACTTCTGCACCATTGCTTGCACTTCCTGATTTCAATAAGCAATTTGAGATTGAATGTGATGCTAGTGGTATTGGAATTGGTGGTGTGTTGATGCAAGAGGGTCGCCCAATTGCATATTTTTCTGAGAAGCTTTCTGGTGCTAAGTTGAACTATCCAATATATGATAAAGAATTGTATGCTTTAATTAGAGTTCTTGAGGTTTGGCAACATTATTTGTGGCCAAAAGAATTTATCATACATTCTGATCATGAAGCTTTGAAATATCTGAAAGCCCAATCTACTTTGCATAGGCGTCTTGCTAAGTGGGTTGAGTTCATTGAGTCTTTTCCATACATTATTAAGCATAAGAAGGGAAAAGATAACATTGTTACTGATGCTCTATCTAGGAAGAGTATGCTATTAACTCAACTTGATGTTAAAATTCCTGGTTTAGAGGTGTTATGTGATTTGTATGCTACTGATCATGATTTTGCTGAACCATATCGCTTATGTGCTCTTGGTAAAGCATGGGAAAAATATCACATACATGATGGGTTCTTGTTTCGAGCTAACAAACTATGTGTTCCAGAATCGTCTGTGCGTTTGCTTTTATTGCAGGAATCACATGCTGGAGGTTTGATGGGTCACTCTGGGCGTGAGAAGACGCTACTCATGCTCGCTGATCACTTTTATTGGCCAAAGATGAGGCGGGATGTGGACAGGTATGTGAAGAGGTGCATTACTTGCAACAAGTCCAAGTCCAAGCTGAAGCCTCACGGTTTGTATACTCCATTACCGGCGCCTACTACACCTTGGGAAGATATTAGTATGGATTTTGTGTTGGGTTTGCCGCATACTAAAAGAGGCCATGATTCTATATTTGTGGTAGTGGACAGATTTTCTAAAATGTCACACTTTATTTCCTGCCACAAAAGCGACGATGCGTCGCATATTGCTAACCTGTTTTTCAGGGAGATTGTTCGACTACATGGAGTCCCGAAGACTATTGTTTCTGATCGTGATGTGAAGTTCATGAGCTACTTCTGGAAGACACTTTGGGGAAAACTTGGAAAACTGATGGTCAAACGAGGTGGTGAATCGAACCTTGTCACAACTGTTGAGATCCATGATCAAGAAGAACCTGAAGGAGTGGGAAGAGTGTTTGCCGCATGTGGAGTTTGCTTACAACAGGGCGGTACATTCTACCACGGAGCTATGTCCTTTTGAGGTGGTGTATGGTTTTAAACCCATTACTCCACTTGACTTGTTGCCTTTGCCCATACATGAGAGAGTTAATATGGAGGCATCCAAAAGGGCAGATTTTGTGCGAAAAAACCATGTGAAGACTAAAGAGTTGATAGAAAAGAAAGGCCAGAGCAATGCTGCAAGGATGAATAAGAAGCGCAAAGAGATGTTGTTCAAGCCTGGTGATATGGTCTGGGTACATTTTCGCAAGGACAGGTTCCCGAAGCTGCGGAAGTCTAAGTTGAAGCCTCGTGGTGCTGGTCCTTACAAAGTGCTTTCCAAGATCAATGATAATGCGTACTCGATAGATCTTCCAGTTGATGAGTTTGGTGTCAGTAATTCTTTCAATGTTGCTGATTTGACACCATATGACGGAGAAGACCTTGGAGCGTCGGGGTCGACGCCTTTTGAAGGGGGGGGGAGATGATGAGGACATCCCTACTACACCACTACCTCCGTCATTGATAAATGAAGATGAACCTGCTGTGGAGCTCAAGTCCAATGAAGTTCGGATTGGACCAATTACAAGGGCTCGTGCGAAGCTACTTAAACAACAGGGGAACTTGTTTCTAAACGGTACTTTGATTGATGAGAACTTTATACTGCCTAAGTCCTATTACTTATGTATAATCAGGTATCAAGAGGAGACGAGCATCACACGAGGAGGAGAGGAGCAGCTGGACATGAAGACGGACGTCAAGATGGACGTGAAGTTGGACATGGAGCTGGACATGAAGATATCTCATGGACGCGCGAGGGAGGAGCGGGAGGCATGCGCGAGAGGAGAAGAAGACGTCTAGGCCGGTCCAGCACCCGGTCCGACCGGCCGCCAGACCGGCCAACCCGGTCACAGACCCGGTCGACCGGGCGCCAACCAGACGAGATTTATCGTACCGGATGAAAACCGGAAAACCTCGCAACTATCCGGTTGCCGCCCGGTTGACCGGACCCCAGACCGGCCGACCCGGTTGCCGCCCGGTTGACCGGACCCCAGACCGGCCGACCCGGTCCCTGGCCCGGTTGACCGGATTCCAGACCGGACTTGTCCGAGTCTGTCTCGACCAGATCTATTCTGGGTCGGTTATTTTTGTATCTTTTCAACCAGAACTCGTCCCGGATGCCTATATAAGTGCCCAGGACGCCCCCCTAGCTGCTTTAGACCACGTTTAAGATAAACCCTAGTTCTTAGTTGTTTGCTCTAGAAAAACTATTGAATCCCTACACCATATTGCTTGAATATTGTGTAGATCCTGAAAAAGTCCTGTGTGATCTGCTGTTCCATTGGGAATTAGACGGTTGCAACTTACCGCTTCGTGGTCGGCGGCTACGTGCACAAGTGTGTGGAGTTGCGAATATCTTGCAGGGTTGAGAGCTGTTGCATTGGCGACAGGGACCAATCGAGAGATCTCGTTGCGTCATACAAGTTATCATCCACTTCATCGTCGTGTTCCTTCGCTGACATCACCCCGTGATCATCATCACCACCGTTGCTTACTGAGAAGATCGGGCCACCCCTTATCATTGCATGCTCTCCGTTGCTAGTAGTTGCTCTGGCCAAGTAAATGCTTGTGACTCCAAGAGGAAGTATTTATGCTCGATAGTAGGTTCATGCCTCTAGTTTTCTGGAAGAGTGACAACAGATTCTAAGATTGTGGATGTGTTGTTGCTACTAGGGAGAAAACAACAATGTTTTATCTAAGAGTAATTGCATTGTTTACTTTACACACATTGCTTAATGCCATAATATGTTGCTTGCAACTTAATACTGGAAGGGGTTTAGATGATAACCGGAATGTAGATTATTAGTCGTAGACGCAGTTGGATTACGGTCTATGTATTATGTTTTAATGCCCAAACGAATCTATATAGTAATCATCTTGTCATGTATGGTGTTCATTATGTCAATTGCCCAGCTGTAATTTGTTCACCTAGCATGTTATTTATCCTTATAGAGAGACACCTCTAGTGAACTGTGGACCCCGTTCCTTTCTTTTACACTGATATTATCATCATGTTCTGTTTACTTACTGCAACCACTGTTATCTTTCATTCCACTGCAAACGATCATCCTCTTTCCACATTATACATTTAATCCTTTGTGTTCTGCAAAACCGGTGAGATTGACAACCTCACTGTAAGTTGGGGCAAAGTATTTTGGTTGTGTTGTGTGCAGGTTCCACGTTGTTGCTGACGCCGGTAGTGCATCCTCCCACAAGTCAGCTAGCAACACCTTTAGAAGTCACGCCTTTCTCTTACTGGTCGATTAAACCTTGGTTTCTTACTCAGGGAAAACTTGCTACTGTGCTCATCATACGTTCCTCTTGGGGTTCCCCAGCGATGTGCAATCTACGCTCATCAAGCTCTTTTTCTGGCGTCGTTGCCCGAGAGAAAGAGGATTTCTGCAAGGGGAGTCTCTCATCTCTAATCTCTTTACTTTTTTATAGTTTTACTTAGTTTATTTTTCTTTGTCTTGTTTGCTTCATTATATCAAAAACACAAAAATAGTTTCTTTTATAGTTGTTATTTTGTTACTTTGTTTTTAGTTCATTATGTTGATCCCTAAGTACGATCTGAAAGACCTAGCAATAGGTAGTGGTTCTGTAATTGGGAGAGATAATATTCAAGAATTATTTAATCATGTTAGTAAGCATAAAGATATTGAGGATAAATCCCTGGTAGAACTTGCTCCTAATTATGAAACTGATGCAGCTCATTTAGTTCAAATGTTGGAGGCTAGATTTGTTAGCCTTAACCCCATAATGCAAAAAATGTTTCTTAAACTTCATGAAGTTGAGGATGATGAAAAGAGATATTTTATCCTAGAAACTTTGCTTAAATAATTTAGAGATGTTGTTATAGAAGTTAGGAAAGTCTTTGATCGGTTTAAGATGCTAGGATCATGTGTAGATGTTATTGGTATACTTGAAAAGGTAGACAAAACCAAACTTAAAAATATGAATGAAAACAAAATACCAATACCTTTCAAACTCGTAGGGATGCATGAAACTTTGGAAAAGAATTTTGCTTGGATTGTCCCTGAAAACCCATTTGATGAAAGTAGTGAATATAAAAGTGCTGAGAGAGGGTCTTCTAAAACTTATGTTAATAAACGAATGAAATACAAATACTTGGGCATTGATCTTGATGCTTCTTCACTTTAAAATACTTGATGCTAGCTCTTTTTCTGCGTCTAACTCAAAGGTGTTAAAGAAAAACACTCTTGGAAGATAACCCATGGTTTATTTCTGTAATTTTTTTTTAAGTCTTAGAAGTTATTACCACTGTAATAACATCTTCTTATTATTTTTGTTTCGTTTTTGTGCCAATAATAGCCTATAATAGGAAGAAAGTAAGATTTGAGGAAGTTGCTGTCATGAAAACAGATTTTGCGCCGTCACCATAAAAATTCGTACTCCCATCCAGAACGTAATTTTGATCTCCAAATTCTTGAGCATATTCTCCAGGTTATTATCTAACTTTCGTTAGTTCAACACTTTTCGATCTGAGCAACAAAAGATTTTTGAAAGATCAATCTTTATCTGTTATTCTGTTTTGACAGATTTCTGCCACTATTTGCATTTGCCTCGTAATCTCGTTCTTTTTTAGTTCTTTTGAGGGAAAAACCTACACAAAGTAAGTTAATCAAAAGAAAACCTAGTGCTCGATCAACTAGACTTGCAAGATCTAATTGCAGTAGCTTGTTGGTATATATGGTGGTGGAGGATAGAGATGGTGACTGGTAATCCAATTCCTACCCCTACTGGCTCCGCTTTTGCCATCAATTCTTTGACGGCGAATTTTAGTTCAATCCAACGCAATGCAGCACCGAAGGAAATCCCATCGCCGGACAAAACTGAACTTTGGTGATGAGAAGCTTAACATTGATGTCTCATTTTATGTGGATGGATTTAATGTCGTGGTAGCAGTTTTAAGTGATCATCGAGGTGAAGCAAATTCAGGGATAGCTTGTACTCTAGATCATATGTTGAATGCAACTAGTACTGAAATTTTAGCCCTTTTGTGAGGATTGATTTTTTTTGGAACAGTTGGGGTGTTCATACACAATCACTAAATCAGATTCCTTAGAGTTGATCTAGGCATGTAACGGTGTGATTGAAGTTTGAAGCCCTTTCTTAGCTGTTATGGCAGAATGTTTCCTGAAAGCAAGTGCGATATATAGTAAGGTCGTTTTTCAGCATTGTCAAAGGAATTCTTATCAGGTGACACATAGTTTAGCTAAACATGCTTATGAGTCAAAGGAAATCTTAGTATGGGATGGTGATCCCCCAAGTTTCATACTTCCTCGTGTAATAATAGATTGTAACCTTGTTATCAAATAAATAAGTCTCGTGTGGCATTCCCTAAAAAAGTAAAAGCTAATAAAAAGGTTGAAAGAACATTTCATGATCTCTGAGATGTTGTGTGTTTGTTAACAACACCGGTGACAATTTAACTGTGTGCTAAGTGAATTACAGATTTAGAAAAAGTAACCACGGGTAAATCTCGACCCACTCAAAAAGGAAGAAAAGAAGAAGCTGAAGCTTTTCCCTGGCCGGCACTGCCGGCGGTACTGGGCCGGCACTGCCGGTGGATGCACCCCGGCACTGCCGGTGGCTGCACCCCGGCACTGCCGGTGACTCAAGCCCGGCACTGCCGGCAATACCTCTCCAACGGGCAGAAAAGTGGGTGGGGTATAAATAGGACCCTTTCCCTACCTTGGAAGGTTGCTCAAACCCTAAGATCTTCCTCCACCATTGCTGAGCCACCAAGAACACCAAAATAGCCGGATCTCCTCCCTCAACCACCAAAATCACTTGTGCTTTGGAGAATCGAAGGAGAAGACCCCGATCTACATCCTCACCGAAGCATTTTTCATTTCCTCCTCATATGCTTGAGGGCCCCCTTGCTAGTGTTCCTCTTTGTACCCCTAGTTGTTGTTATTGATGTATTCTTCTTGATTTGTTGTGTTGTTACAGATTTGGGAGCCTCCAATTTGGTTGTGGATGTGTGCCCCAAGAACCTTGTAAAGTCCCGGTTTCCGCCTCGAGGAAATCCCTCAGTGGAAGTGGGCTATGCCTTCGTGGCGTTGCTCACAGGAGACCTGAGTGAAGCCTTCGTGGCTGTTGGTCTGGCTTTCGTAGCGACCACACTCCTCCAAACGTAGACGTACCTTCTTGCAAAGGAAGGGAACTACGGGAATCAACTCCGTGTCTCCGCGTGCTCCACTCTCGGTTACCTCTATCCTTTATCTCTCTCTATATATTGCATAGCTATATCTTGCTTAGTCGTTGACCTTGTCATATAGGTAAATTCACTTAGTTGCATATCTAGAGAATTTACCTTTGTGTCAATCCTAAATTGAAAAAGATTTAAAAATTGGTTAGCACCTATTCACCCCCTCTAGGTGCGGCATACGATCCTTTCAATTGGTATCAGAGCGTCGACTCTTATTTCGGGCTTAACCGCCTAAGAGTATGCCGGGCGATAATGTTAGGGAAGGAGCCCCATAGACGGTTTCTATGGATGATCTCAAGTCGATGGAAACATCCTTGAGGTCCTCCATGGAAGCTCAAATGGAAAGCATGAGAAAAATGATTTCCGAGCTTTTGCCGCGGGCTGCCCCCGTCATCCCCGTCCTAGAGGTTCGGGACAAGAGTGGGTTATAAAAAGGAGATGCTTCGGGCTTACCCTCCTCTACCTCACCCTTGGAGAGTGATAACTTAGAAACTAATAAACTCCCCACCACTTCTCCTAGAGCAACAAGTGATGGTGGAAGCTAACATAATGTGCCTCCATCTTTCGTCTCCCCCGACATTCCGTTTCCCCATCCTCATATAAACACTAGGGGCGATCCACCTAAGTTTAATGATAAAGATTTCGATACATGGCAATTTGAGTTTTGTTCTCATGTTCGTAGTGCCTCCAATGAACTTTGGAGAATCATCTTGGAAGGGTTCAAGCCTTACAACCCCGACAAGTTGACTAGAAGAGAAGCGATTAATAATCAACTCAACGACATTGCCTTGCACATGATTCAAACTAGTGTGTGGACAAAGGAATTGTCTCGGGTTCGGAATTTCACCACCGCCAAGGAAGCTTTGGATGGTTTGGACGCTAGTTGCTTGGGAAGTGATAGCATGAGAAGGAACAAGTATAATGCCCTTCGGAATCAAGCCGGAGGATTCATGATGCTACCGGATGAAGATCATGAAGTCATGTATAGAAGACTTATCACCGTTGCCGATGCTTTTCGGAATGTGGGTGCCAAACACATTGATGACTCTTGGATCAAGGATATGTATACTGATTGCATGATGCCGTTTGAACCCATTGATGTGAAGACTCTAGTTGGGAGAGAATGCTTTTCCTCTCTCACTTCTCAACAAGCGGTGCACGAGTTGCAAGCTCTCAAGGTGCTCGAGCAAAACTCTCATGATTCTCGCAACCGAGCTATTGGGATGTCAAAAGGGACCAACCTTGCCTTGGTGGTCAATTCCGTTGAAGAAGTGAACCCTCAAGAACCATATAGGGCATCTTGGAGTATGTCCTATCCGGATGATTTGGAATACCACTACAATGACCACATGACATTCCATGCAAAGACCTTTTGGGTTGATCCATACAAGGCCAAGGAAGACAATATCAAGAGAAACAACTCAAGTGGGTTCAAGGGTTTGGGCCCAAAAACAAGAACTTGCTACAATTGTGGTGACAAGAACCATTTCATCGCCCAATGCCCTATGAGCATAGGGAAACTCGTGGTGGTAGGCTCATTCCCAAGGACAAGAGAAAAGTGTCAAAGCCTCCCAACAACAAATTCTACAACAAGGGTAAGAAGGACAAGAGGCCTTCAAGGATTGTGCTAATGACAAAGGAAGAGTATTCTTCCGATGAAGTTGAGAGTAGTAGTGATGAAGAAGAAACCTCAAAGGAAGTGGCTGCCATTGCCACCACCAATATTCCCTCTTCATCTCTCTTTGAATCTCCCAATGAGAACCCTCACATCAAGAATGCACATTGCTTCATGGCTAGGTCCTCCTTGGACACATCTATTGTGCTATCAACTCAAGAAGAATATACCTCCGGTGATGATGATGATGAAGACGATGAAACTTTGAATGGATTGGTTGCTCTTGCTTCTCTCTCCACCGTCTCTTCATCACCAAATGAATCCCCCAATGAACATATTCACTTGGAGGAAGAAAGTTGCCTCATGGCTAAATCTTCCGAGGTATCATCCCCTAACCCCTCTAGGTCTATCATATCAAATGACCTATTGATTGATCATGCTAGTTTAAAAGTGAAACAAGAAATGCTTGAGTTTGATGCGTTCATTCTTAGCTTGAAGGGTGACACTAAAAACATGTTTCAAATCTCATGGTTTGACTAGCACAACTAGATGATACCCTTGATAAAAATGTCAAATAGAGAGAGAGGACTCTCTTGAAATTTATGCTCTTAAAAATGCCCTTGAGGAAGGACAAGAAACTATAGCCTCTCTTGAAGAGAAGCTAGAAATTCTTGAAGAGCCTCAAGATGAAATTAATAAGCTTACTAAAGAAAGAGATATTGCTAGAGCTAAAGAAAAAGTGCTTAAAAAGGAAAAAGCCAAATTTGGTGTTGATCATGAGAAACTTGTGAAGGATCTAGATGATCTAGACAAGGCTCATAAAGCCTTGAAGAGTGAACACTCACTCCTCTCCAAGTCTAATGAGGAACTCCAAATTAAGCTTGCTAAATATGATGTGCCTAGTTCATCTACCTCTACTTATGATCATGCAAACATTATTGAGGAAAATGCTAGATTAAAGGATGAACTTGCTAAGGCCTCCTCTCCCCAAATTAAACTTTCTTTGGATGACCTTTTGAGTAAGCAAAGGTCAAACAATGGGAAGGAGGGCCTTGGCTATAAGGCCAAGGCAAAGAATGCAAACAAGAAGAAAGCCATACCCGCACAAAAGAAAGTTATCACTAATGATGAAGCCCCTAAGGTCAACATCATTAATGATGATGGTGCGGAAATTGCTAACCCTCGCTATGTTTTATTTAAAGATTATTATGGTGATGTTTATGCAAAATATGTTGGTTCATATTATGGTTATATTGCTTGGTCTATTTGGGTCCCAAAGACCCTTGTTGCTAACAAAAGAGGACCATTAAAAAATGGGTACCTAAATCCAAGAATTGATCTCATGTAGGACTATGCCGCCGGAGGGTCAAAATGGGTACTTGATAGTGGATGTACAAGTCATATGACCGGCGGCAAGAACCTCGTCAAGGAGTTGAGGCCCAACATAGATCATATCACCGTCTCCTTTGGCGATAATTCTACATCTGAGGTATTGGGTTTTGGCAAGATTGTGGTTGCACACAACATTACTCTTGTGGATGTCATGCTTGTCAATACCATTGGTTACAATTTGCTTTCCATTTCCGCCCTTGGCAAGATGGGTTTCGCCGTCTTTATTGATAATGATATTGTGGTCCTCTTGTGTAGCAAGACTCTAAAAGTCGCTTTCGTTGGGTATCGCGAACATAACTTGTATGTGGTGTACTTTTCGGGGACCACCATGACAAGTGCGATGTGCCTTTTTGGAAAGGCGGATGTGGGTTGGTTGTGGCATCGCCGCTTGGCCCATGTCAACATGAGAACTTTGCAAAGTTTTCACAAGGGGAACCATATTGTGGGACTAATGGAAAATGTGTCTTTTGCCAAAGATCGTGTTTGTAGGGCTTGTGCTAAAGGCATAATGCATGACTCTCCGCACCCAAGCAATACTATTATCTCTTCCAAGAGGATCTTGGAGCTCCTTCATGTGGATCTCTTTGGTCCTACCACTCATGCAAGTCTTGGTGCGAAGAAACATTGCTTGGTGATTGTTGATGACTACTCAAGATACACTTGGGTCTACTTTCTCAAAAGGAAAGATGAGATTCAACAAATCTTCATTGACTTTGCCACCGAGGTGCAACGCCAACACAACCTCCTTATAATGGCAATAAGAAGTGAAAGATCGAGATGTCGCCTAGAGGGGGGTGAATAGGCAATTAAAAACTCTTACGGATTTGTCTTGTAATAATGCGGAATTAAACTATCGTTTAGTTTACAAGCACAAACTCTAAATATGCTAAGCTCAACTAAGTGTAACAATAGCAACTAGAGCTAAGCAAGATAGGCACAAGATATATGTAGCACAAGTGATAGCAAGATATATGTACTTCAAGCACGATGGCTATCACAAGGAAAGAGAGCTCGGGTATAGAAATAACCGAGGCACGCGGAGACGAGGATGTATTCCCGTGTTCCCTTCTTTTGCAAGAAGGTACGTCACGTTTGGAGGAGTGGAGGTCCCACGAAGGATTCCCCGCGCCACGAAGGCTCACCCTATTCTCCGAACCACACCCACGAAGAATAATGGCCCTTTCCTTATGGTTAGCTTTTCCTCCGCTTCGGAGATGGCAAGCTCCACAAGCACTTCACAAGCTCCACGAAGGAGAAGCCCGGGCCTCTTCACAATCTTCTTGAAGAGATCACCGGAGCACTAACCGCCAAGCCAACTAGGAGGTCTCTGATACGTCCCCGACGTATCCATAATTTCTGTTGTTCCATGCTTGTTTTATGACAATACTTACATGTTTTGCTTGCACTTTATAATGTTTTTATGCGTTTTCCGGAACTAACCTATTAACGAGATGCCACAGTGCCAGTTCCTGTTTTCTGCTGTTTTTGGTTCCAGAAAGGCTGTTCGAGCAATAATCTCGGAATTGGACGAAATCAACGCCAAACCTCCTATTTTTCCCGGAAGCATCCAGAACACCGAAGAAGAGTCGGAGAGGGGCCAGAGGGCCACCACACCCTAAGGCGGCGCGGCCAAGCCTGGGCCCGCGCCAGCCTAGGGTGAGGCGCCCCCAGGTGCCCCCCTGCGCCGCCTCTTCGTCTATAAAATCCCTTTCGACCTAAAAACACCAGACCAATTGACGAAACTCCAGAAAGACTCCAGGGGCGCCGCCGTATCGCGATCCCCTATACTTGTGGGTTATCAAGACTGTTTTCTGGCGCCGTTGCCGGGGAGGCATAGCTCTACTCATAAGTTCACCTGGGGATTACACTCTACCTCTCTCTCTGTTTTTATTTTGTTTTGCTTAGTTTACTTTTGTCTAGTTTATTTGTGCTTAGTTTATTTCTGTCTAGTATTATTTTCCTTAGTTTACTTTTGCTTAGTTTGTTTTTGTCTTGTTTTATTTGTCTCATATACCCAAAAATCCATAAAAATTTGAAAAACCGAAAAATTAAAAACTGCTGTTATGGGAGAACCAACAACCTGCTTGGAGCTTATGGAATGTTATAATTGTTATAGAGAATCAAGAACTGGTAAAATAATGAGTGCTATGATAGAAAAATTGAATACAATGGCTAGAATCTTGCTTAGACGCCATGATATAAACTGTTGCTCTCAACAGGATACTAAACATCTTAAATTTCAATGTGGCTTTAGTGAGGAATATTTTATTAAGAGCTATAATCGGAATTGCTATATTCATTATGGGTTCGAAGAGGTAGAACAATTTGTCTTATTTATGGGAGCCTCCGAGATAGAATCCTTCATGGTTGAGAATTATGAAACTTGTGCTATTTGTAAGGACCTTAAAGATTATGTCTCTACTATCCTTAATTCTTGCATAGAATGCTACAGTAGGAATCCTTATATCCTTGATTATAAAGAGAGACACATTAATGCACAAGAATGCACTCACAATTTGCAGGAACCGGTGGAAGAAGAAATTGATGAACCTGAAAGCTCATTGGATGAAAAAGAGGAGGAAATTGATGAACCTGAAAGCTCATTGGATGAAAAAGAAGAGGAGAGCGACGAACAAAAGGAGGAAGAATGGATTAGCTACCCATGCCAACCTTCTAATGAGAGTAACTCTTTATCTCTTACATTATTTGATTGTCCTCCATGCTTACCGAAAGAGGTTGAATGTTATATTCCTGTGGATTCTCTTGAAATATTCCCTATGAGTAAAACTTGTGAGAATAATTATGCTACTGTTATTTATGATAATCCATGCTACTTTGATAAATCTTATGATAATGCTTTGTTTGTGCCTGATGTCGAAATGCATGGTACTAAAGAATTTTGCTTAGCAAATGTTTATGATAAATCTCTAGATGATGGTCCTATGTTACTTGATAATATTAATTTTACTACTAATGAAAGTGGGATTGGAGAAGTATTGACTTTATTTAGGAGTCCCATATCTCTTGAGATTGATCGATCACCTTGTTATATTATTGATAAAAGTGAGTTTGGAAGTTTTAATTCCACTATGCTTGAACTTGATAAAAATTATGTGCTTATGGATCATGAAAAGTATGCTGCATGTGATAGCTATATTGTTGAGTTTGTTCATGAAGCTACTGAAAATTATTATGAGAGAGGAAAATATGGTTGTGGAAATTTTCATGGTACTAATACACCTCTTTATATGCTGAAATTGTTGAAGTTACACTTGTTCTATCTTCCTATGCTTGTTACTTTGCTTTTCATGAACTTGTTTATTTACAAGATTCCTTTGCATAGGAAGCATGTTAGGCTTAAATGTGTTTTGAATTTTCCTCTTGATGCTCTCTTTTGCTTCAAATACTATTTCTTGCGAGTGCATCATTAAAACTGCTGAGCCCATCTTAATGGCTATAAAGAAAGAACTTCTTGGGAGATAACCCATGTGTTATTTTGCTACAGTACTTTGTTTTATATTTGTGTCTTGGAAGTTGTTTACTACTGTAGCAACCTCTCCTTATCTTAGTTTTGTGTTTTGTTGTGCCAAGTGAAGCCTCTAATCGAAGATTGATACTAGATTTGGATTTCTGCGCAGAAACAGATTTCTATCTGTCACGAATCTGGGCTGTTTTCTCTGTAAAAAAATCAGAAAAATTTGCCAATTTACGTACGTGTTCCTCCGATACGTACGCAACTTTCATTAGTTTTGAGTTTTCTGATTTGAGCAACGGAAGTATTTATTAAAAATTCTTCTTTACGGACTGTTCTGTTTTGACAGATTCTGCCTTTTATTTCGCATTGCCTCTTTTGCTATGTGGGATGGATTTCTTTGTTCCATTAAACTCCAGTAGCTTTGGGAAATGTCCAGAAGTGTTAAGAATGATTGTGTCACCTCTGAACATGTGAGTTTTTGATTATGCACTAACCCCTCTAATGAAGTTTATGAGAAGTTTGGTGCGAAGGAAGTTTTCAAGGGTCAAGAGAGGAGGATGATATATGATCAAGAAGAGTGAAAAGTCTAAGCTTGGGGATGCCCCGATGGTTCATCCCTGCATATTTCAAGAAGACTCAAGCGTCTAAGCTTGGGGATGCCCAAGGCATCCCCTTCTTCATCAACTTGTCAGGTTCCTCCCCTGAAACTATATTTTTATTCGGTCACATCATATGTGCTTTACTTGGAGCGTCTGTGTGTTTATTTTTTGTTTTGTTTATGTTTGAATAAATTCGGATCCTAGCAATCCATGTTTGGGAGAGAGACACGCTCCGCTTTTTCATATGAACACTTGTTCTTCGTTTTACTTTTAATGTTCAATGAATAAAAGTTGGAAGCTACAATATTTATCTTTATTTGGTTGGGAAAAGAAAATGCCTCATATGTCTTGGATAATTTGACACTTGGCAATTGTTTTGAGCTCTCAAGTATGATTAAGTTTTTTTCATGTAGTTTAAACCTATTAGTGGAGAACTACTGTAGAGCTTGTTAAAATTGGTTTGCATAATTGATCTCTCTTAAGGTCTAGATATTTTCTGGTAAAAGTGTTTGAGCAACAAGGAAGACAGTGTAGAGTATTATAATGCTTGCAATATGTTCTTATGTAAGTTTTGCTGTACCGGTTCATACTTGTGTTTGCTTCAAACAACCTTGCTAGCCTAAACCTTGTATTGAGAGGGAATACTTCTCATGCATCCAAAATACTTGAGCCAACCACTATGCCATTTGTGTCCACCATACCTACCTACTATGTGGTATTTTCTGCCACTCCAAAGTAAATTGCTTGAGTGCTACCTTTAAACAATTCAAAATGCTTCTCAATTTGTCTCAATGTTTTATAGCTCATGAGGAAGTATGTGGTGTTTATCTTTCAATCTTGTTGGGCAACTTTCATCAATGGACTAGTGGCTACATCCGCTTATCCAATAATTTTGCAAAAAGAGCTGGCAATGGGATTCCCAGTCCCAAATTAATCAAACTAAATAGACACTCCTCCATGGTATGTGATTGTTGGACGGCACCCGAAGGATTCGGTTAGCCATGGCTTGTGTAAGCAAAGGTGGGGAGGAGTGTCATCATAATAAAACTAAAATAAAAGGGCACTCCTTCATGGTATGAGATTGTTGGCAGGCACCCGAGGATTCGGTTAGCCATGGTTTGTGAAAGAAAGGTTGGAAGGAGTGCCACCCAAAAATAAAATAAAATGGGAGCCGCTCTTTGAAGGTTTGTCTGGCAAGGGGGTTAGAGTGCCCACTACCATTCGTTGACAACAACAAACACCTCTCAAAACTTTACTTTTATGCTCTCTTTATGTTTTCAAAACCAAAGCTCTAGCACAAATATAGCAATCGATGCTTCCCTCTGCGAAGGGCCATTCTTTTACTTTTATGTTGAGTCAGTTTACCTACTTCCTTCCATCTTAGAAGCAAACACTTGTGTTAACTGTGCATTGATTCTTACATACTTGCATATTTGCATTCATCATATTACTTTATGTTGACAATTATCCATGAGATATGCATGTTGAAAGTTGAAAGCAACCGCTGAAAATTTAATCTTCCTTTGTGTTGCTTCGATGCCTTTACTTTGAACTTATTGCTTTATGAGTTAACTCTTGCGCAAGACTTTTGATGCTTGTCTTGAAAGTACTCTTTATGAAAAGTTTTGCTATATGTTATCTACTTGTTAGCAACTATAGATCATTGCCTTGAGTCACTTCGTTCATTTCATATGCTTTGTAATATTATGATCAAGGTCGTGTAAGTAGCATGTCACTACAGAAATTATTCTTTTATCGTTTACCTGCTCGGGACGAGCAGGAACTAAGCTTGGGGATGCTGATACATCCCCGACGTATCCATAATTTCTGTTGTTTCATGCTTGTTTTATGACAATACTTACATGTTTTGCTTGCACTTTATAATGTTTTTATGCGTTTTCCGGAACTAACCTATTAACGAGATGCCACAGTGCCAGTTCCTGTTTTCTGCTGTTTTTGGTTCCAGAAAGGCTGTTCGGGCAATAATCTCGGAATTGGACGAAATCAACGCCAAACCTCCTATTTTTCCCGGAAGCATCCAGAACACCGAAGAAGAGTCGGAGAGGGGCCAGAGGGCCACCACACCCTAAGGCGGCGCGGCCAAGCCTGGGCCCGCGCCAGCCTAGGGTGAGGCGCCCCCAGGTGCCCCCCTGCGCCACCTCTTCGCTTATAAAATCCCTTTCGACCTAAAAACACCGGACCAATTGACGAAACTCCAGAAAGACTCCAGGGGCGCCGCCGTATCGCGATCCCCTATACTTGTGGGTTATCAGTCTCCCTCCAAGAGTAACAAGCTCACGGTCTCTCATTCGAACTAATCGTGGTGGAGAGCTCAACACTATGCAATGATGCAAAGCAAGAACACTAGAGGTGTTCAAGTCCTTCACTCTCAAATCCCACCCAAGCAACAAATGCTAAGATGAGATTGGAGAGGAAGAACAATGGGGAAAGTCAACAAAAGACTCCAAGATCTAGATCCAAAGGGTTCCCCTCACTTAGAGGAGAAAATGATTGGTGGGGATGTAGATCTAGATCTCCTCTCTTAGATCCCTCAAGAAATAGCAACAGTTATGGGAGGAATCAAAGGGGAGAGCAAGTTCTTCAAAATGCAACAATGGAGGAGAGAGAATTGGAAGAACTAACTAAGCCCAAGGTGGAAGAAGGGCTATTTATAGCCCAAGAGCAAATATAACCGTTGGGGAAAAGTTGGGCTGAGTCAACCGTCGAGGAGGCCGGTCAACCGGGCCTAGGGCCGGGCCGTCCGGTCCAGGGCCCGGTCAGACCGGACCAGCCGGTCCAAACCAGTCGGCAGGCCGGACCCCGACCGGGGTAACTTTGCGTCGTCCAGGAGGTCACCCGGTTGGCGCCCGGATGGCGCCCGGTTGGCGCCCGATTGACTGGTCGACACGCCGGGCCATCCGGTTGGGAGGCCGGCTGACCGGGCGGCATACCGGAACCGGCCGGCGCATGGGCCGGTCCGACCGGGTCCCTGACCGGGTGAGCAGGAAAACATGTTATAGAAAAACTGTGATAACTTTTGTGTCCGGACCCCGATTGACATGAAACCAATTTTGTTGGAAATATGGAGACTCCCCACAGAACATTTTTAGATGATTTTAGAGAGGGAGTCTCCCACCGTCAAGAAACGGTGAAGACGTCCAAACTTGAAAACGCAATAGAAGATGCATGCGGATTCCGTTTTCGATGAACTTGGGCTTGTTGTAAAGCAAGTAACAAGCTCAAGAACCTCACACAAAGAAACACCAAGAAGCAATAAGGATATGCAAAGTATGCAAAGGATTGAGCTCCCTAAGACGATGTGATCAAGTTACCCAACGAAAGCCCCTCTTGATAGTGCGGCTATCTATCCTATAATCCGGTCTCCCAACATCCACCTTGAGACCGGTAAAAGGAAAACCTAGCAAGGCCATACCTTTGCCTTGCGCATCCCGCTTGATCTTGATGATAACTCTTCAAGCTTCACTCAAGCCGGAATGCCTCACTTGACCAATGTTGCTTCGTGAAGACTCACAAATGCTCCCCCATACACCATGATGGAAAAGCTCCATTGATGCACATCTTCACATGACCAATATCACCAAATGGACGGCAAGCTTCAAGCATGTGATCCACTTGAGATGCTCATCTTGAACTTCCCAACTCAACCTTGTATCTTCTCATACTCACTTAAGATAGAGCATGGCTAATATTGAGTTCCACATAAGAACTCCATCTTCATTTCATCTTCTTGATCATATCACATATATGTCTCAAATCGATGATCTTGATGCCAATACACAAGATGTATCTTTATTTACATGGCATCCATACTTGAATCCAACACATGGAATACAAGTAGAACCTATGGAATATTCCTTCATATAAACTCAATGAAAACATTAGTCCATAGGGGTTGTCATTAATTACCAAAACCACACATAGGGGCAATGTACCCTTACAAGAAGTGACAACGGCTCCGAGTTCAAGAATTATACACTCAATGATTTTCTTAGTGATGAGGGGATTTGACATCAATATTCCGCTGCATACACCCCTCAACAAAATGGTGTTGTGGAGAGGAAGAACCGGACTCTTATGGATATGGCAAGATCTATGATGGCGGAGTATAAATCCCGCTATAACTTTTGGGCCGAAGCCATCTCCACCGCTTGCGACTCCTCTAACCGGCTCTATCTACGCAAGGGCTTGAACAAGACTCCATATGAAATACTCACCGTTAACAAGCCTAATATCTCATACTTCAAGGTGTTCGGGTGTAAGTGTTTCTATAAAATCAAAGGAGTTCGTTTATCTAAATTTGCTCCTAAAGCTTTGGAGGGTATATTTGTTGGTTACGATGCCGAATCTCACACTTATAGAGTCTTTGATGTATCCTCCGGGATTATCATAGAATCTTGTAGTGTGAAGTTCGAAGAAAATGATGGCTCCCAAGTGGGGCAAGTTGATGTATGTGCAGGTGATGAAATACCTCAAGATGCCATAGTAAGAATGGGTGTGGGATTTTTCCGCCCCATTGAGGGACACGGTGTGGCGTCTCGTGAAGGACTATGCTCTACCACGGTGGAGCCCTCATCTTCTCAACATCAACAAACCCCATCTATTGAAGCTTATGATGCACCAACCCAAGAACAAGAACAAGACCCTCCCTCTAGTGTGCAAGATCAAGGACAAGATCAACCAAGAATTCATGATGGCTCTGATGAGTATCCATTTGATATTTGCTCCTCACCAAATGATGTCCAAGATCAAGCACATGATGTTGAGCACTCTCAAGAAATTGAGGAAGCTCAAGTTGAAGGTCAAGACGGGGACCCAAATGATCAAGTTGATCAAGTGATACCTCCAAGGCCAAGAAGAACCAATGAGGATATCGAGGCCCGTCGTCTAGCAAGAAGAGATAGGAACTTGGAAATTCTTGGACACACTCATGATAAGGTCCTAAGTGATGTAAGAGGAAGAGTTTCCACAAGAAGGCAATTGACTAACTTTAGCAATCATCATGCTTATATCTCCTTAGTGGAACCCAAGAAAGTATTTGAGGCTCTTGAAGATTCGGATTGGTTGGAAGCCATGCATGAGGAACTCGACAACTTCAAGCGCAACAAGGTTTGGACCTTAGTAGAGAAGCCAAAAGAGTGTCGCAATGTTATAGGCACTAAATGGATTTTCAAGAACAAGCAAGATGAGTTTGGAAATGTTGTGAGGAACAAGGCAAGATTGGTAGCTCAAGGTTTCTCTCAAATATAAGGCATTGACTTTGGAGAATCTTACTCGCCAGTGGCTCGCCTTGAGTCCATCCGTATCCTTATTTCTTATGCATCGCATCGTAACTTTAAGTTACAACAAATGGATGTGAAAAGTGCTTTTCTTAATGGTCCTTTGCATGAAGAGGTTTATGTTAAGAAACCCCCAGGGTTTGAGGATCTCAACTTTCCTAACCATGTCTATAAGCTTGATAAAGCACTTTATGGTCTCAAACAAGCTCCTAGAGCTTGGTACGAGCACCTTAAAGAATTGTTGATAGACCGTGGGTTTGATGTTGGGCTAATCGATCCCACTCTTTTTACTAAGAGGGTCAATGGGGAGCTTTTCGTTTGGCAATTATATGTTGATGATATTATCTTTGGCTCTACTAACAAAGCTTTCAATGATGAATTTTCAAAGCTTATGACCGATAGGTTTGAGATGTCTATGATGGGAGAGATGAAGTTCTTTCTTGGTTTTGAGATCAAGCAATTGAGAGAAGGTACCTTCATCAATCAAGCAAAATATCTCCAAGACATTCTCAAAAGGTTCAAGATGACCGAGATGAAGGGTGTAGCCACTCCTATGGTTACTAAATGTCATCATGCACTAGATCCCAATGGTAAAGAGGTGGATCAAAAGGTATATCGCTCCACGATTGGATCATTGCTTTACCTTTGTGCATCTAGACCGGACATAGTGTTGAGTGTTGGTGTGTGTGCAAGGTATCAAGCTTCTCCTAAGGAGAGTCACATGTTGGATCTCAAAAGAATCTTTCGATATTTAGTTGATACCCCAAGATATGGTATTTGGTATCCTAAAGGCTCAAGTTTCATTCTCAATGGTTACACCGATGCAGATTGGGCGGGGGACAAGGATGATAGGAAATCAACCTCCTAAGAAGCAAAATATGACGCGGATTGGGCGGGGGACAAGGATGCGGATTAGGCTCAAGTTTCATTCTCAATGGTTTCATTCCTTGGTAGGTCCTTGGTGTGTTGGTCTTCTAAGAAGCAAAATTGTATATCTCTCTCCACCGCCGAAGCCGAATATGTTGCCGCCGCAAGTGGATGCACTCAATTGTTATGGATGAGGCAAACTTTAAAGGAATACAGTGTCACTTGTGACAAAGTGCCTCTATTATGTGACAATGAAAGTGCTATCAAGATTTCCTATAATCCGGTGCAACATTCAAGAATGAAGCATATTGAGATCCGGAATCATTTTATTAGGGATCATGTTGCCCGTGGTGATATTGAGCTAATCTATGTTCCTACCAAAGATCAACTTGCCGATATATTCACGAAGCCTCTTGATGAAGCAAGGTTTTGCTATTTAAGGAATGAGCTAAATATCATTGATTCAAGGAGTATAGCTTGACCATCTTGCAAACACACATTTGTCTCAAAACTTTATTTGGTTTATATGTGGGCATGGAAATAGGGGGAGTGCGGTTTAAACCATTGAGCTATCCCTCCCCCCATAATGCCAACATTAAGAAATCATTCTCTTTATATCATATGTTGATATGTGAGCGTCAATGATGAGTAGTGGTTTTGGACCCAAGATATATCTTCGCGGTGCCATGCCATAACACTCATATATGGTGGTCTAGGCCACCGCACTCTTCTTTGTGAAGAGTTTGGGGTTATTTGGATCTTAATTGGAATTTATTTGTCATCTATGTGTTCTTGTGGGAAATCACTCATGTTTGGTCTTTGTTTGCAATGTCTTGCAAATATGGGTGATATCGTACCATCAACAGTGTGATCTTTCTAACCCAAGCCCCACCTTTCCTAAGAAACAATTCAAATCTTTACACACTAAAACTCTGAAAATTATCGAGGGTTATTTGGGTTTGGGGCTGGATTGGCGGCACTGCCGGCCTTGGTTGGCCGGCACTGCCACTGTGGGTGTGGGGTCAAGTGGAGGGCCCGGGGGGAGTTAGGGAAACTACCTCATTCTCCCCCTGCGTTCCTCTCCTCCCACCCGACGATCCAGCCGTCGCCGCCGATGCCCCTGCCCTCTGGCCGTCGTCCCGAGCCCTCCCTCCTCCTCTGGTCGGCTGGAACCGGACAGGCCACCCTCCTCCATGGCCTCCTCCTCTGGTGAGCTTCCTCTCCCTCTCTAGGATGGGTTGACCTTCCTAGAATAAAGAAGATGGATGAATCACTCCATAGGTTTTGCCATAGAGGTAGACGATGACGTGGGCACTACCCTTCGGGTAACCGACATTGCCCTATCCTGTATTGACTAATTGGAGGCCCATGAAGACACCTGAAGGCGAGATGGGCCACTAGGACGGTGCACCAGAAGGTTCCTTGACGGGCAAGACAAGGAAGCAGCCGAACAAGGAAAGATCGGATCTAAAAACTATTGTAAATCTAGTCGTATTCGGTTAAGCCTCTTGAGACCTGGCCTCCTATATAAAGGCCAGGAGAGGGGCTGCCGAGGGACACGATCAACCTTAGCAATCTTAGCCAGAAAAAGCTTAGAGCTAGGTCACCTTAGCAATAGCCATCTCGACGAGATCTCAGCCGAACTATTCGGCACCCCATTGTAACCCATTATCGTCATAATCAAGAACAGACAGGCAGGACGTAAGGGTTTTACCTCATCGAGGGCCCCGAACCTGGGTAAATCGCTCTCCCCGCTTGTTTGTGAACCGATGTCTCGTGTCAGCTTGCAGAATTCCATCAACCCTAAGCCCCTATCGGAGGGCATTGGCGAGGAGTACCCTAGACAATTGGCGCCGTCTGTGGGAACCCTGTCGGCACAAGATCGGACATCGGCTGAACCCGTCATGTCATCGGCAGCTTCATCAACACCGTCATCGCCTCGTCTGGGAAGCCCGATTCGTTTCGGCTCCTACGAGTTCACCCCACATAGCGA
The DNA here is from genome assembly GCF_019359855.2 of Lolium perenne. Taxonomy (NCBI): domain Eukaryota; kingdom Viridiplantae; phylum Streptophyta; class Magnoliopsida; order Poales; family Poaceae; genus Lolium; species Lolium perenne. Next base: position 174,786,014 of record NC_067244.2, read on the forward strand.
TTCGTCTCGCTCGACTTTCTCCGGCCTACAAGGCAACATGGAGATGGCCTTCGGGAGCGTCCACTACAACGTCAACTCAGAAGGAATTCTTCGGCTGCTGGAGTCTCCCATCTCCAGGTCGACGAGTCCAAGCGCATCATCGTCACTCGACCTTTCGGCTGGCCTGACAAGCCCGTCGAGTCCGTCAGCACCTTCGACTCCCCGTTCGGCATCCTCCATGTCGGTCGGGTCCGATGATCCCGCATCCTCGGAGCTAACCTCGTACTACTGCATGAACTGCGACACCAGGCACGGGCTAGGGTCGAGCGACACGCCGTTCATCTGCTATCCCTACTATTCGTCGGGAGAGGACAGCATCGACAGCATCACCCAAGGAAACACCCGAAGAGTGGCGCCCCTCCAGGTTTATGTTGCTAACAGGGGAGATGGAGATCGCACCCCCCGTTCCAGCAGGCGAGCTAGTTTTGAGAACAGCGCCAGCAACAACAACAGCGACCACACCATCGCAGAGGAGGAGTGGGCAGCAGCCAAGGCAGCCGTGCTTAACAACACACCACTTCCGGCGGGAACCACGGTTGGCACTCTCAACGCTTACCGCTCCATATTGGAGAAAAATCGGGAGCGCCTGTCTAAGGAGCAAGCCACCCTCGAGAGACGCCTATCTGCGGCAGACCGATCCAGCGAGCGACGAAGGGGCTCGCAGGGAAGTGCCTCTCGAAGTACCCACGGAGGAGGCAAACATCGATCAAGAATGTCCAGGCTTTCGGAAGATGATGCAAGGGAGATAACGTCAATCTTGACCAAGTCCTTTATGACTACGGACACCGCGGGCATGCCACGGCCAAAAACCGTTGCGGGAGCAACAGCCAACCTCGCAACGTACCTCATTAACCAGCGTCCCGAAGGATCCATGGCTCAGGCTCACCGTGGTGCCTTAGAAAGTCTCGCGATATTAGGAGATAATCTAGTTCCGCGGAAGGAAAAGACCACGTTGCAGGCCAGCGGCTCAAAGCATCACGCAAGAGACGCTCGGGATGAAATTACTCAGAGTAGGATCGACAAAGCAAGGCGGCGACGCGCCGCCAGAGAGGAACTTGACAGCGATTCTTCAGACGATACCCAGGAAAACGACGGCGAGCTTAGGGGAGCCGATTGTTTAAGCTACAAAATTTGGGAGGCAATGCCACCTAAAAAGTTCAAACCCATCCCTACCGACGCTGCCAAGTACGATGGGCAGCAGGAACCAAGATCCTGGATAGAGGATTATCTACAGACAGTGATTCTGCAAAAAGGGAACCAGATAGCAGCAATGCAGTGCCTGCAGCTTTACCTAAAGGACTCAGCGCGAGCCTGGCTAAGAGGTCTGCCGAAGGGTTCCATCAAGTCATGGGACGACCTAGTGGAAGCCTTCGTCGCCAACTTCCAAGCAACCTAGAAAAGGCCTGTCGGGATTGAAGAGTTACGGCATTGTCAGCAAAAGCAGAAGGAATCGATGCGCGCATACATCGGGAGATTCACCAAGCTCCTGAACGCTGCGGAAGACGTATCTGTCGACAGAGCAATCGACACCTTCAGTGATGGCATCCGACGCGAAAGCTATATAGAGGAACTTGGATGCAAGAAGCCGAAAACCATAACCAAGTTAATGGAAATCGCCAACAGCTGGGCCGATGGCGAAGACAACGTTCGAAAGCCACGACAGCGCAGTGACGACGAAGAAGATGACCAGCCGAAGCATAATTCGGGTGGTCGAAGGGATCGCAACAAGAGAAGGAAGAACCGCAGTTACGATGACAACAACTTGGTGGCCGCAGGCTACTCTGATCGGCAGGATGATCGGTACGATGACAGGCGAGATGATCGACAGGACGGTAATCGGAACAACTCTGGGAACCGTGGCAACTATAAACCGCGACAACAGAGAGCCCCCGAACTACCTTACGCTGAGCAGATCAACGCCCCTTGCTACCTGCATTCATATACCGATTCCAAGGATGGTAAAGTAAAGTCTAGCCACCTGCTCAGGGACTGTCGGCAGTTCATCAATATGCATAAACTCATCCAGCAGGCAGGCTAGCAATAGCTACCACCGCCACAACCACCAGCTGACAATCGAAACGAAAGATCCGATGAGTTCGACACTGCAAAGGAAACTAAGAAGCTGCAGGTGCACCCTACTGACCCGAAGAAGACGGTCAATACCTCGGCTGATCTCACTATCGCATAGGAAAGCGCGCTCATCGAGTTCCTCCGTGAGCGCTGGGAGATATTTGCATGGGAACCATCCTACATGCCAGGTATCCCCAGGGAACTCGCTGAGCACGCCCTAAACGTTGACCCGACGGTGTAATATCCCAGGTTTAGAGGCTACAAGATGAGAGAACACCAAAGTGTGCATTGCATTCATGCATAGAAAATCCGGGGAATTTTCGCGCTTTCAAATAAAACTTACCACAGTAACTGAAGTTTCACTTGACTTGCTGGAATTGAAGTAGATCATCAAGTCAAGCGCTATAAACTTCACTGTGATCTTTGTTAAAACCTTGTTTTGGGTAGAGATGATTTGATCTATGGATTAGATCAAATGGAATTATATTTACAACAACACATTCTTTAAGAATCAAACCCTAACTTATTAACACTCAAAAGTTAGCAACTACCTTTGTGTGTAAATTAATTCACTTCTAAACTTATTACCAAATAAGGTAAACCACAGGGTCTAAAGTGCATAAAAGCCACACATTCTTATTTAAATCATAACTTATTAAGTATATGGAATATCATAAAACTAAATCCATTTACATTACAATTTATAGTTCAAACTATCTGAATCAAACTAATTATGAGTATTTTGAAACTCATATGATCATGCCTTGGTGAAATCAAACACCAACTATCCAAATCTGAGGAAATACCTTCAACCTTGATCTTTTGATCAGTATTATAATATAAATCCAATACAATATTATATAGTGACTCATCCACAATAATAAAACCATCCACAAGATATTTAGTAACAAATGCCACTTGGCTATCCAAAAATAAATCATATGAGAGGATAATGATCTTGCCACATAGGATGAAAATATCTACATAACTTGCTTTCCAAGCTATGCCACCTCATGCTCAAAGGATTGCTATGGATGAGGGCATGACAACCAAGCACCTTATTACTCATCAAACCAAATCAAGAGTCACCACCTATGTGTCATGATACTAGAGCTTGCCCAAGACTATAAATAGAGCCACACCCCTTCATCCATTTGCTCATCAAGTACCATGATACATGGGAACAAACACATAGAGCCACTCCATGTTAATTAGCTAGGATCAAGATGAAGAAGATAGGAGGTGGAGGCATACCACAAGATGCAGGTTTATCAGATTTCCTGAAGAACAAGCTACAGAAGATACCAAGGTAGAATCCCTAGGCAAACCATATATTTAGAGGATCATATCATCATATCTTGAGTAGGACCTTAGGCTATTGATACGTCCCCGACGTATCCATAATTTCTGTTGTTCCATGCTTGTTTTATGACAATACTTACATGTTTTGCTTGCACTTTATGATGATTTCATGCGTTTTCCGGAACTAACCTATTAACAAGATGCCACAGTGCCAGTTCCTGTTTTCTGCTGTTTTTGGTTCCAGAAAGGCTGTTCGGGCAATATTCTCGGAATTGGACGAAATCAACGCCAAACCTCCTATTTTTCCCGGAAGGCTCCAGAACACCGAAGAAGAGTCGGAGAGGGGCCAGAGGGCCACCAGACCATAGGGCGGCGCGGCCTGGCCTGGGCCCGCACCACCCTATGGTGTGGAGCCCCCAGGTGCCCCCCTGCGCCGCCTCTTCGCCTATAAAACCCCTTTCGACCTAAAAACGCAGTACCAATTGACGAAACTCCAGAAAGACTCCAGGGGCGCCGCCGCCATCGCGAAACTCCAATTCGGGGGACAGAACTCTGTTCCGGCACCCTGCCGGAACGGGGAAGTGCCCCCGGAAGCCATCTCCATCAACGCCACCGCCTCTGCCATGCTCCGTGAGTAGTTCCCCCATGGACTACGGGTTCTAGCAGTAGCTATGTAGGTATACTCTCCCCCATGTACTTCAATACAATGGTCTCATGAGCTGCCTTACATGATTGAGATTCATCTGATGTAATCGGTGTTGTGTTTGTTGGGATCCGATGGATGATACATTATGATTAGTCTATCTATAAAGTTTGTGAAGTTATTGTTGCTGCAATCTTGTTATTCTTAATGCTTGTCACTAGGGCCCGAGTGGCATGATCTTAGATTTAAGCTCTATATTGTTGCTTAGATTGTATCTACAAGTTGTATGCACATGTCATCGTCTGGAACCAATGGCCCCAAGTGACGTAAATCGGGACAACCGGAGGGGATGGTAGTGATGTGAGGATCACATGTTTTCACGGTGTGTTAATGCTTTGCTCCGGTACTCTATTAAAAGGAGTACCTTAATATCCAGTAGTTTCCCTTGAGTCCCGGCTGCCACCGGCTGGTAGGACAAAAGATGTTGTGCAAGTTTCTCATTGCGAGCACGTACGACTATATACGGAAAACATGCCTACATGATTAATAAGCCTGATGTTCTTTCTTAATGCTTTGATTCCTATCAATTGCCCAACTGTAATTTGTTCACCCAACACTTGTTATTGGAGAGTTACCACTAGTGTAGATCGCTGGGAACCCCGGTCCATCTCTCATCATAATATACTTGTTCTACATGTCATTGGAAGTAGTATCAACTATCTTCTCGTGCCATTGCTCTCATATTGCTATTACTGCTGCTGTATTCTTGTTACTACTTTGCTCTCATATTACTGCTACTTTCACATCACCCCTGTTGCTAGTGCTTTTCCAGGTGCAGCTGAATTGACAACTCAGTTGTTAAGGCTTATAAGTATTCTTTACCTCCCCTTGTGTCGAATCAATAAATTGGGTTATACTACCCTCGAAGACTATCGCGATCCCCTATACTTGTGGGTCATCAAGACTGTTTTACGCGCCGTTGCCGGGGAGGCATAGCTCTACTCATAAGTTCACCTGGGGAGTACACTCTACCTCTCTCTCTGTTTTATTTTATTTTGTTTTGCTTAGTTTACTTTTTCCTAGTTTACTTGTGCTTAGTTTATTTCTGTCTAGTATTACTTTGCTTAGTTTACTTTTGTCTAGTTTATTTTTGTCTTGTTTTATTTGTCTCATATACCCAAAAATCCATAAAAATTTGAAAAACCAAAAAATTAAAAACTGCTGTTATGGGAGAACCTACAACCTACTTGGAGCTTATGGAATGTTATAATTGTTATAGAGAATCAAGAACTGGTAGAATAATGAGTGCTATGATAGAAAAATTAAATACAATTGCTAGAATCTTGCTTAGACACCATGATATAAACTGTTGCTCTCAACAGGATAAACATCTTAAATTTCAATGTGGCTTTAGTGAGGAATATTTTATTAAGAGCTATAATCGGAATTGCTATATTCATTATGGGTTCGAAGAGGTAGAACAATTTGTCTTATTTATGGGAGCCTCTGAGATAGAATCCTTCATGGTAGAGAATTATGAAACTTGTGCTATTTGTAAGGACCTTAAAGATTATGTCTCTACTATCCTTAATTATTGCATAGAATGCTACAATAGGAATCCTTATATCCTTGATTATAGAGAGAGACACATTAATGCACAAGAATGCACTCACAATTTGCAGGAACCTGTGGAAGAAGAAACTGATGAACCTGAAAGCTCATTGGATGAAAAAGAGGAGAAAATTGATGAACCTGAAAGCTCATTGGATGAAAAAGAAGAGGAGAGCGACGAACAAAAGGGGGAAGAATGGATTAGCTACCCATGCCAACCTTCTAATGAGAGTAACTCTTTATCTCTTACACTATTTGATTGTCCTCCATGCTTACCGGAAGAGGTTGAATGTTATGTTCCTGTGGATTCTCTTGAAATAGTATCTATGAGTAAAACTTGTGAGAATAATTATGCTACTGTTATATATGATAATCCATGCTACTTTGATAAATCTTATGATAATGCTTTGTTTGTGCCTGATGTCGAAATGCATGGTACTAAAGAATTTTGCTTGGCAAATGTTTATGATAAAGCTCTAGATGATGGTCCTATGTTACTTGATAATATTAATTGTACTACTAATGAAAATGGGATTAGAGAGTTATTGACTTTATCTATGTGTCCCATATCTCTTGAGATTGATCAACTACCTTGTTATATTATTAATAAAAGTAAGTTTGAAAGTTTTAATTCCACTATTCTTGAACTTGATAAAAATTATATGTTTGGAAATCATGAGAAGCATGCTGCATGTGATAGTTATATTGTTGAGTTTGTTCATGAAGCTACTGAAAATTATTATGAGAGAGGAAAATATGGTAGTAGAAATTTTCATGGTACTAATACACCTCTCTATATGCTGAAATTGTTGAAATTACACTTGTTTTATCTTCCTATGCTTGTTACTTTGCTTTTCATGAACTTGTTTATTTACAAGATTCCTATGCATAGGAAGCATGTTAGACTTAAATTTGTTTTGGATTTGCTTTTTGATGCTCTCTTTTGCCTCCAATACTATTTCTTGCGAGTGCATCATTAAAACTGCTGAGCCCATCTTAATGGCTATAAAGAAAGCAACTTCTTGGGAGATAACCTATGTGTTATTTTGCTACAGTACTTTGTTTTATATTTGTGTCTTGGAAGTTGTTTACTACTGTAGCAACCTCTCCTTATCTTAGTTTTGTGTTTTGTTGTGCCAAGTGAAGCCTCTAATCGAAGGTTGATACTAGATTTGGATTTCTGCGCAGAAACAGATTTCTATCTGTCACGAATCTGGGCTGTTTTCTCTGTAGAAAAATCAGAAAAACATGCCAATTTATGTGCGTGTTCCTCAGATATGTACGCAACTTTCATTAGTTTTGAGTTTTCTGATTTGAGCAACGGAAGTATTTTATTAAAATTCGTCTTTACTGGCTGTTCTGTTTTGGCAGATTCTGTCTCTGTTTTTTGCATTGTCTCTTGCGGACTTTAAGCGAGCTTTTCTAGACGTAGAGAGCTGTAGCTAATGTTTTATTGAGTTCTTGCAATGTGCCACTACAGGACCAAGGTGGATTCAAATTTTTTGAGTACTAACCCCTCTAATGAAGTTTATGAGAAGTTTGTTGTGAAGGAAGTTTTCAAGGGTCAAGAGAGGAGGATGATATATGATCAAGAAGAGTGAAAAGTCTAAGCTTGGGGATGCCCCCGTGGTTCATCCCTGCATATTTCAAGAAGACTCAAGCGTCTAAGCTTGGGGATGCCCAAGGCATCCCCTTCTTCATCAACTTATCAGGTTCCTCCCCTAAAACTATATTTTTATTCAGTCACATCATATGTGCTTTACTTGGAGCGTCTGTGTGTTTATTTTCGTTTTGTTTTTGTTTGAATAAGATGGATCCTAGCAATCCTTGATTGGGAGAGAGACACGCTCCGCTTTTTCATATGAACACTTGTTCTTCGTTTTACTTTTAATGTTCAATGATAAAAGTTGGAAGCTACAATACTCATTGTTTGGTTGGAAGCAGAAAATGCCTCATATGTCTTGGATAATTTGATACTTGGCAATTGTTTTGAGCTCTCAAGTAGATCATAAGTTTTTTTTCATGTAGTTTAAACCTATTAGTGGAGAACTACCTTAAAGCTTGTTGAAATTGGTTGCATAATTGATCTCTCTTAAGGTCTAGATATTTTCTGGTAAAAGTGTTTGAGCAACAAGGAAGACAGTGTAGAGTATTATAATGCTTGCAATATGTTCTTATGTAAGTTTTGCTGTACCGGTTCATACTTGTGTTTGCTTCAAATAACCTTGCTAGCCTAAGCCTTGTATCGAGAGGGAATACTTCTCATGCATCCAAAATCCTTGAGCCAACCACTATGCCAATTGTGTCCACCATACCTACCTACTATGTGGTATTTCCTGCCATTCCAAAGTAAATTGCTTGAGTGCTACCTTTAAACAATTCAAAATGCTTCTCAATTTGTGTTAATGTTTTATAGCTCATGAGGAAGTATGTGGTGTTTAGCTTTCAACCTTGTCATTTACTTTTGACGGACTCTCATATGGACTAGTGGCACATCCGCTTATCCAATAATTTTGCAAAAAGAGCTGGCAATGGGATTCCCAGTCCCAAATTAATTAAACTAAATAGACACTCCTCCATGGTATGTGATTGTTGGAAGGCACCCGAAGGATTCGGTTAGCCATGGCTTGTGTAAGCAAAGGTTGGGGGGAGTGTCATCATCATAATAAAACTAAAATAAAAAGGCACTCCTTCATGGTATGAGATTGTTGGCAGGCACCCGAGGATTCGGTTAGCCATGGTTTGTGAAAGAAAGGTTGGAAGGAGTGCCACCCAAAAATAAAAAAATAAAATGGGAGCCGCTCTTGGAAGTCCGGTTGGCGAGGTAGTTAGTGTACCCATTACCATTCGTTGACAACAACAAACACCTCTCAAAATTTTACTTTTTATGCTCTCTATATGTTTTCAAAACCAAAGCTCTAGCACAAATATAGCAATCGATGCTTTCCTCTTTGAAGGACCATTCTTTTACTTTATGTTGAGTCAGTTTACCCATTTCCTCCCACCTTAGAAGCAAACACTTGTGTTAACTGTGCATTGATTCTTACATACTTGCATATTTGCATTCATCATATTACTTTGTGTTGACAATTATCCATGAGATATGCATGTTGAAAGTTGAAAGCAACCGCTGAAACTTATATCTTCCTTTGTGTTGCTTCGATGCCTTTACTTTGAATCTATTGCTTTATGAGTTAACTCTTGTGCAATCTTTTGATGCTTGTCTTGAAAGTACTATTCATGAAAAGTTTTGCTATATGTTATCTACTTGTTAGCAACTATAGATCATTGCCTTGAGTCACTTCGTTCATTTCATATGCTTTGTAATAGCATGATCAAGGTTATGTAAGTAGCATGTCACTACAGAAATTATTCTTTTTATCGTTTACCTGCTCGGGACGAGCAGGAACTAAGCTTGGGGATGCTGATACGTCCCCGACGTATCCATAATTTCTGTTGTTCCATGCTTGTTTTATGACAATACTTACATGTTTTGCTTGCACTTTATGATGATTTCATGCGTTTTCCGGAACTAACCTATTAACAAGATGCCACAGTGCCAGTTCCTGTTTTCTGCTGTTTTTGGTTTCCAGAAAGGCTGTTCGGGCAATATTCTCGGAATTGGACGAAATCAACGCCAAACCTCCTATTTTTCCCGGAAGGCTCCAGAACACCGAAGAAGAGTCGGAGAGGGGCCAGAGGGCCACCAGACCATAGGGCGGCGCGGCCTGGCCTGGGCCCGCGCCACCCTATGGTGTGGAGCCCCCAGGTGCCCCCCTGCGCCGCCTCTTCGCCTATAAAACCCCTTTCGACCTAAAAACGCAGTACCAATTGACGAAACTCCAGAAAGACTCCAGGGGCGCCGCCGCCATCGCGAAACTCCAATTCGGGGGACAGAACTCTGTTCCGGCACCCTGCCGGAACGGGGAAGTGCCCCCGGAAGCCATCTCCATCAACGCCACCGCCTCTGCCATGCTCCGTGAGTAGTTCCCCCATGGACTACGGGTTCTAGCAGTAGCTATGTCGGTATACTCTCCCCCATGTACTTCAATACAATGGTCTCATGAGCTGCCTTACATGATTGAGATTCATCTGATGTAATCGGTGTTGTGTTTGTTGGGATCCGATGGATGATACATTATGATTAGTCTATCTATAAAGTTTGTGAAGTTATTGTTGCTGCAATCTTGTTATTCTTAATGCTTGTCACTAGGGCCCGAGTGGCATGATCTTAGATTTAAGCTCTATATTGTTGCTTAGATTGTATCTACAAGTTGTATGCACATGTCATCGTCCGGAACCAATGGCCTAAGTGACAGTAAATCGGGACAACCGGAGGGGATGGTAGTGATGTGAGGATCACATGTTTTCACGGTGTGTTAATGCTTTGCTCCGGTACTCTATTAAAAGGAGTACCTTAATATCCAGTAGTTTCCCTTGAGGCCCGGCTGCCACCGGCTGGTAGGACAAAAGATGTTGTGCAAGTTTCTCATTGCGAGCACGTACGACTATATACGGAAAACATGCCTACATGATTAATAAGCCTGATGTTCTTTCTTAATGCTTTGATTCCTATCAATTGCCCAACTGTAATTTGTTCACCCAACACTTGTTATTGGAGAGTTACCACTAGTGTAGATCGCTGGGAACCCCGGTCCATCTCTCATCATAATATACTTGTTCTACATGTCATTGGAAGTAGTATCAACTATCTTCTCGTGCCATTGCTCTCATATTGCTCTTACTACTGCTCTCATATTACTGCTACTTTCACATCACCCCTGTTGCTAGTGCTTTTCCAGGTGCAGCTGAATTGACAACTCAGTTGTTAAGGCTTATAAGTATTCTTTACCTCCCCTTGTGTCGAATCAATAAATTGGGTTATACTACCCTCGAAGACTATCGCGATCCCCTATACTTGTGGGTCATCAGCTATCACAAGACATTTAGAAGTGAGAGAGATTATAGATGCTAACCATAGCCATGTCTATCCTAGATAATTTTAGAGTAGTACTGATATGATATTTAAACCTTGCTTATCCAATCACTTGAGACAAATCCATCCAATTAAACATAACCAAGTTTATGCTCATACATAATCCTAGTTGTGTACCACATTGGTGATCACTACTAAAACCCTAAACCATATTTAAATTCCAATCCAAGTATTACTTTGGACCATAAGTAGAACCCTGCCATACCTCATGCCTATTCAATATTTCAATTAGTGAAGTATTCCTAAAACTCTAACCCTTTCATAAAGGATCCACCCCACATAAAATATTATGCCCTAACTCGTATATCCTAGATCACAAGTGTAAACCAAGCCATATATAACTAAGGACTAGATTCCATTTGGTGAGTAGAGTGAAACCAATAACTGATTCCACTTTGATCTCCAATCACCTTGTTTACTTGCCCAAATGGAATATTGTGTCATAATTAAATCAACACCTTAACAAGTGAATTAACCATAATGAGCTTAGGATCTATGTTAAATAATTCAAGTCAGAAGTTTGCTAAGCAAGATTATTTAACACAAAGTGAAGCCAACCATATTCTTAAATCTTTGGAAACAATTCTTCACATAAAATCATGAACCAATCCATTCTCATTGCCATTTATTTTAAACTCTACCTATAATTATAATATGTGCACAATCCTTGTTATGATGTACTAGGCAAACCTAACAAAGTGTTCACCAAGCACATGTTATAATTTTCAACCAATCAAACAGATTGGTTCCTAAATAAAAAGGAATAGAGATAAACATTTAAACCATGACCATTTTTAATTTAAAATGCACTTCACAATAACACCAAGTTAATCATTTATTTAATAGTTGTTTGAACAAAAGAACTATGCAGTGAGTATTATCATAAAATGATATTGATATTCAAATACTTGAGAACCTGTAAAACAAAATAGAATTCAATTTGAATTCAAACCAGTAAATAAAAACAGAAAAAGAAAACAGAAATTTGAAAAAGAAAATGGAGGGAAACTTACCTGGCAGGCCGAGCAGCCCCGCAGCTGAGCCCAACAGCACAACCCATCACCACGCCACCTTTCGCAGAAGCTAGCTTGGCCCAGCCCATCATACCCCTTCGTGGGGTTAAGACCGAAGAGGATGATCTTCGTCTTCCTCTCACATGCGCTCGACAGCACGATGCCGTGGCCACCTCCTCCTCGCTGCTGTCGATCTCTCCTTGAGCGGCCGCGTGACTAGGCGTGTTTCTGGAGCCTATAAATACCCCAGGACGAACCCTAGCTCCCCATTTCTTCTTTTCCTCTTCAATTTGCTTCTCAGACCGAAACCCTAACCCGTCGGCCAAATCGTCTCGCCGTCGATGGAGGCACTCCCGAGCCACGCCGTGGACGCCATCGTCTTCCTCGCCCTCGACTTGCTCAGCTAGCGCCAGGAATCAGGCCGGAGCGTCCTGGAGCATCGCCGTCAAGCTCAGCATCTCCGACACCGGCCACCATCGCCGCCGTCGCTACAGACCACCTTAGGCCTCGCCGTCAAGCGCTCTGCGCTCAGGGTGAGCTTCTCTTCCGCCTAGTGCCCTCGGACCATTCAATTGTATCCCAGATCATCACTACACCGTAAGCCCGTGAGCGCCGCCGCTTCACCTCGCCGACGGCCATGTTCCGATGACCTTTAGGTAGCGGCGCTAGTATCAATAGCTTCCTCATTGCGTCCTGAGTAGAACGGTAGTCCCCAATCGTCCGGGGAGAGCCCAGGTCGCCGGCGCCGTCGTCAACTGCCCGCCGGCAGAGCTGCCCCGCGCCACGTTTCGATTTTTACCTGGTCCACTCCCACGTGGCTGCCACGCTGGACCTGGCCCCACTGGTCAGTGTCTGTGACTAGAGTCCGAACCGGTACATCTAGTGTTTTCTGTTTATTTCAAATTCCAGTAAATTGCTGAAACTTTGAAAAATCATAGAAAAATCATTTCAACTCAGAAAAATATGAATAATATATCAAAATGCTCACAAAAATAAACTCTATTCAAATAAAATATAAAACAAAAATGTGTGTCAAAATAAAAATCCATTTATTTTTAACCTTATTAATTATGCCATTTCATTTATTTACAATACAATTTCAATTCAATAATTAGTGAAGTTTAAAAATTAAATTTTAACTATCCAGTAACTAACTAAAATGTTAAGATTAATTTTATTTATCATATTTTCATTAACTTAATCATTAGTGGTAATTCATAAACCCTAATTTGCAAGTTACATTTACCATTTTCTTTAAATAGTAATAACTCAAGAAAATATTATAAGCCAATATTATTTTGGTAAATCAAAACTTATTTACTTAAACATCTTTAGGTAACAAGTTAATTATTTTAAAACCTAATAACAATTATTAAACCCTGATTCTTAATTAAACCAAAATAGGAGTTACTCTAATTATTAAATCTTGTGAAAATTAATAAAATGTCAAACCATTCCTAATTTTGATTCAAAGTAATTAGTAATCACACCTATATTGTCAATTATCATTTTAGGAGTTGTACAGTAATTTAGAAACCCTAGTTGCATTTGAGTAAGACCTGGATCCCATTATTTTATGTGATCATGTTAAAAATGTTAAACCCTAAAACCCTAGTTGCTTATCGCATGTGATCATGTGAATTTCACTTTACATAGAGAACCTTATTAGGTGACCAACAAATACAAGTCATGATCCACCAACATAGAACCAATTCACATGAGTCATCATTTCATGTCTTTATTCCCAATTTAAAACCTATATGATTCACTAGTATCACCTAGGTATAAACCCTAGCTTGTTAATATATTAGCACCACTGATTATCATACTTAGTATCACCCCATTAGGATCAACTTCCATTATCAAACCTTAGTTGAACAATAATAATGAACCCTAATACCAATCTTGTGTAGTAATGCACATCACATGTTCCTATTCCACTCAACCCTACTTAGTAAATGATAAACCACTTAGCTAGAAACCATTAGAGATTACTTAGTGAAGCAAATGGGGAACCATAGTAAACCTAATAGCAAACCTATGGAACCATCTCAATAACCATCCTTTGATATGATACCATAATCAACCATAGTAATAAACCTGCCAATACTTGTTGTATATAGAACCAACTCAACTTAAGAACCCAACTAGTCCATATTAGAAAATTAAATGAATCCAATAGTAAACCCTAGAAAGCCATAGCTCCTATGTATAGTAGTTCATATTCTTATTTAAAATGTTCTTCAAAAGTTATTCTTTTGAAGTACAAATGTCAATCCAACCTTAGAAGCCTAATCCTTATTTGAAATACTCATTATTTCTTAAACAAAATGTTCTTCAAAAGTTATTCTTTTGAAGTATAGTATAAGTAATCATCAACCATGTTCTATAGAACTTAAAAATTGACAACTGTTCTTTACATATTATTCCATCACTATTCTTTATGATTATGATTGTTATGATGTCTTATATCACTTGGATATGATGCTAATAAGAACCTTGTTTGAGAACCATTCTAAAAGTGCAACCAACCCTAAAGAAATCTTTACAACTCATACATCCTTAATCATCGAGGTTAAGTTACGCTCGGGACGATTGCATCTCATACTATGCATTATAGCATCTTTGCCAGTTCTTTAAACATTGTCCTTACCGGACGATGATGGTATTTCAGAATTTGGAGTTATCACGTATCGAAGCTTTTGCCTGCATAATCTTGCAGTCAAGAAAGGCAAGTTCATCGCTTGCTCATGTCATTTGATTATTTGTATCAAACTATATGCAAAGTACTATACTTATCACTCATGCATTGAAAAGCAAAGTATTATTTTACAATTATGGATATGACTATGTGGTGGGCAATGGAACCATGGTATGTGTTGATATGGTGGAGGTTCCATTGCATGGGTTATACACCCTAGGATTAATTACCAATGCCGTCCAGTGATTCTAGCGCCGTACAAACCGCGTTGACCATAAGATCTATAATGGCTCTGGGGAAGTCAGCTGTATCTTTTCCCTTCTGCACGCCAACGGATTGGTAGAGCCGGTGGGGTGTTGGAGGCACTGCCGCAATAGGTTGGGATATCCTTTTAAATCCCCATCCATTAGTGATGATAAGCTCTACGATCTATGATGTATTGTCCGGAGTACACCGTGAGTAAAGCCGTATTATCGGGAGAAGTCTACTGGGGGTGTACGGTTGGACAAAAGGGTGGGTTTGCAGTCGCGGAGAAGGCGGTGTGGACTTGGATCTTACACCTGGCCTCACACCAAAGGAAGTGTGGACGGGAAAGAATTCGCCTGGTTGGCAACAAGGATAAGGTCTCTTATGGGAAAAGTAACGCACCTCTGCAGAGGATACCGAATTGTGGCTGTCACTCCTGTTCCGGGAAGGGAGCTGCGAACGCGGCAGAAAGGAACTCCACGAAGTTCTGGTCAACTGTGAAGTAGACGGGCATAGTTTTCAGAATAAAATAAACCTTTTGAAGAAATGTTTATGAAAACTTGCATTGGCCTATGACTTTCTGGTCTATGGCTGTAGCTAGTGCATGAAACACCTATTTCCTAATATGAACTTGCTGAGTACGCTCGTACTCATTCTATCCCATTTGAACCCCCTTCTTAGATCAAGGCACCGAAGGACAAACTACCGTAGAACTTGAAGACAAAGGAGTCAACTGCAACAAGATGAAGAATTCAATCAAAGAAGCCAATGGAGTCAACTTCTGCATGAGCTATAATGGAAACCTAGACTAGTAATAGAAGGGAACCTTTCCCTAATCCTAGCACCTAAGTAGCTAGAGTTCTATAGCAAGCCAATTAGCTCTTTAACTTGAGTTAGCTATAAGATAGACTACGAGTCGTTCTTCTGGAGCTTTATTTGAAGTTTTACCTCACTGTAAAGTAGGAGGATGTGTGGATCTTATGTAAACAGTTCGTGTGTACTTCTATAGACATACCTTGGACTCGCATATGTTTCTGTTGTACCACTCTGAGCGATGTAAGATGAGTGGAACGGTGTTTCACTTGTGTTATGTCAACGACTTGTGTACTACACCATGCAGTGGTACGCTGGGTCATCACAGACGGCCAAACCAGTACAGCAATCAATGCGACGATTTTCCGAACCAAAGAGAAGAGCAATCGGCGAAGAAGTTAATCGACTCCGCAAGGCGGGATTTATTCGAGAGCTTAAGGAATCTGAGTGGATGGCCAATCCCGTCATGGTGCCGAAGAAGGATACGACCGCCCTTCGCATGTGCATCGATTACACCAGCCTTAACAAGCACTGCCCGAAAGATCATTTCCCGCTGCCTCGAATAGACCAAATAGTCGACTCCACGGCCGGATGCGACCGTCTCTCTTTCCTCGATGCATACTCTGGGTACAATCAGATTAAACTGAAGAAGGAAGACCAGGAGCTAACCGCGTTCATCACTCCACACGGCGTTTTCTGTTACAACGTCATGACCTTCGGGTTGAAAAATGCAGGAGCAACTTACCAGCGCTGCATGCAAGCCTGTCTTGCGGAGCAGATTGGAAGAAACATTGAAGTTTACATCGACGACATCGTGGTGAAAACAAAGCACGCAGCCACACTCATCGATGACTTGCGGGAAACCTTCGACAATCTGGATAGATACAAAATCAAGTTGAATCCCAAAAAATGCTTCTTCAGAGTGCCAGGAGGACAAGTACTCGGATACTTCATATCAGCCAGAGGAATCGAAGCCAATCCCTTAAAGATCAGAGCTATTCTCGATATGGAGCCGCCAAAGAATCTGCACCAAGTGCAGCAGTTGGCAGGACGACTAGCAGCGCTCGGCAGGTTCATTGCAAAGTTAGGGGAGAAAGCTTTGCCCTTCTACAACTTGATGAAAAAGTCGGAAAAGTTCGAGTGGACAAAGGAGGCACATGAATCCTTCGACAACTTGAAGAAAATCTTATCGACCTCCCCAGTGCTTGTGACTCCGCGCGAGAAGGAGACGTTGCTCATGTACATAGCCGCAACAGCACAAGTCTTCAACAGCGTTTTAGTCGTCGAACGAGAGGAAGGAGGGAGAGTTCATGGTGTGCAGAGGCCTGTTTACTACCTCAGTGAAGTGCTCACTCCTGCAAGGCAGAGGTATCCCCATCATCAGAAGCTGGCGTACGCAGTATGGAGGTCGGCTCACAAGTTGCGGCACTACTTCACGGAGCACCCGATTATCGTTGTAAGTGAAGCACCCCCTAAAGAGCATAATGACCAATCCGGAAGCCACAGGTCGAGTGTCCAATGGGCTATCGAACTATCGCCACATGACATAACTTACGTTAATCGAATGGCGATAAAATCCCAAATCCTCCCAGATTTCGTGGCAGATTGGATCCAATCGCAGACGCCGGCAGCACCCGACATGTCGGGGTCATGGACAATGTACTTCGATGGCTCAAAACGGAGTACAGGTGCAGGAGCAGGAGTGGTGCTGATATCACCGCATGGAGATAAGATGAAGTATATACTACGTATGAATTTCTCTCTGCCGACAAACAACGAAGCAGAATATGAAGCGCTGTTGCACGGAATGAAAATTGCAAAGGCGTGTGGTGCTACTCGTCTAGAAATATATGGAGACTCGAACTTGGTGGTACAGCAGTCGATGAACCTGTGCGACGCAGTCAGCGACAACATGATCGCCTACCGGTAGCTGTATCAGAATATGGAAGCTAAATTCGAAGGTTGCGAGCTCAAACATATCGGCAGAGCCAGTAATGAGGAAGCCGACACTTTGGAAAACATCGGGTCTATGTGCTCCCCCATCCCAGACGGGGTGTTTTACGAAGTGATCACTCAACGAGCAATAAAAGAAAAGACGTCGGCACCTCCAAAACCATCGACTGATGAATTAGAGGCAAGCTTGCAGCAAACTCCTTCGGCTGAAGAATCTCCAACTCCTCCTACCGAACAAGTCCTCCTCCTCGAGCCACTATGGACCAAGCCATTCCTAGCGTATCTGACAAAGCAAGAGTTGCCAGAGGACTCTGTAGAAGCAAGGCGAATCGTCAAACGTTCAAAGGCCTTCACAGTGATAAATGGTGAACTTTACAAGCATAGCATCTCAGGGATCTTCCAAAGGTGCATCGCCATTGACGATGGAAAAGCACTGTTGCGCGAGATACACGAGGGAACCTACGGCCATCACGCAAGAAGCAGGGCCCTTGTGGCAAAAGCCTTTAGGGCAGGGTTTTACTGGCCAACGACAGCATCGGATGCTAGGGATCTAGTCATGAAGTGCGATCCCTGCCAACGTTTTTCGCCAAAACCACACGCTCCTGCAACGGATCTGATGAAAATACCCTTGGCATGGCCCTTCGCTCAATGGGGACTCGATCAAGTTGGGCCGCTGCCAAGATCATCACCCGGAGGACACACGTACTTATTGGTTGCAGTCGATAAATTCACTAAGTGGATCGAGGCAGTACCTGTGCGAAACCAAAAAGCTGAAACAGTGGTTCAATTCTTCAAGGGAATAACTTGTCGATTCGGTATGCCCCACAGCATCGTCACAGACAACGGCTCCAACTTTGATTCCGAGGAGTTCCGGAAATTTTGTGATGATGGAGAAATCAAGTTGAAATTCGCATCAGTCTCTCACCCCCAGACCAACGGCCAGGTGGAAAGGATCAATGGTCTAATAGGAGATGGCCTCAAGAAACGCCTTAAAGGCGCAGCCGGAGCCTAGGTCGAAGAGTTACCATCTGTACTCTGGAGTTTGCGTACCACACCCAACAGGTCGACTCAATATACTCCATTCTTCTTGGTGCACGGAGCCGAAGCAGTCCTACCAGCCGACGTCCGATTTGAAGCTCCTCGAGTGACAGCATACACAGAGTCCTCCTCCAACATCGCGCTACAAGATGCTGTCGATCTCCTTGACGAAGCACGAGATATCATCTTGGCAAGAACAACGGTATACCAGCAAGCGCTGAGAAACTACCACAGCCGACGAATACGCAGTCGAAGTTTCAATGTTGGGGATATGGTACTTCGGCTGAAGCAAAAAAGACCCTTGAAGCTAGAATCTCCATGGGAAGGACCATACATCATCACCGAAGTGATACCAGGAGGAGCATATCGGCTCAAAAATTCAGCTTCAGGAAAAGACGTCGAGAATCCGTGGAACATCGCGCAGTTGCGACGGTTCTATACATAGGACACGATTGTTTTTTGTCATTCAATGGCCTATAAGGTTGCTTTTACATTACGAATAAAGATCTAATCAGATTTTCTACCTTTTTTCCTGCTTCAGGCTTTGGCACCCGAACATAACGTTTGGAGCCCCTACCATCGGCTCTAACTCCCATCGGGAGCATTTGCCCAAGAAAAATGTGCTTACACAGTGTCATTAATTAAATACTCTCAGCGAGAGCTAAGATTAATGACACACAAAAACAACCAATCCAAGCCTCGAAAAATACGCGAGTGCTACAGTCGATGGTTACAAGATAAGGCTCAAACCGGTGCACCGCGTGATGAAGCCAAGCTCTCGAATAAATTACTTATCGACTTCGCAATAACATTGCATAAAATTCAACGAAGTCGTCGAGAAAGCAGGTTGAACTGATCGCTCAGCCGCACTCGACAATAAAATATCAATCAAACTAACATAGCGTGCAGCGCACGCAGTAAACAATCTTATGCAGATACAAGGTTATTACATTCATAATCGGGTTCCCCGGTCCCAGTGGGCCTTCAGTTCCTTTTCAAGGCATGACTCCATCCGAGAAACAACGGTGTAAGCAGGACCCCTAGCAACATCATAATACTGGCCTAAATCCCTTTCAGTATTTGCTACGGTTCTCAAGTCTAAAGATGGATGGCACGCCAATATCGAAGCAAAGGCAAGCTCAGCACCAGCCAGAAGCTCTTTCCGCACCAACTGTCGAATCCTCTCAGGAAACTTGAATCGGGTGAACAGGCCAGACAAGGTTTCGGGTGCCTGGTCCAGAGGAAACAAGGTGTTCCAAACCATCGTGAGATGAGCATAGTACTTATCAAAATAGTAATGTGCCTTCATCACCCGGTACTTAAACTTCGCCATGACGACAACCTTCGGACGATGCAGCCATAAACCATGCGTCGGATGCGCAACATCGGTCATCGCCTCAACCTCTTCGTGAATCTTCTTTTTCTCTTCAGATGCATCCGAAGCTACGACTGGAAAAGGAACGAATGTCAAATAAAAGAACATTCAAGCTATGCCAAAAATCAGAAGATAGGCTAGTACTTACAGCCCAAGCTTTCGGTAGCAACATGAAGACCATCAAGAGCGTATTGTTCGACAGCAGTCGCTATCTCTCCCTTTTTCTTCACCAAGGCTGCCATCGCGCGAAGGGAAGTGATGTCTTTATTTAGAGAAGACACCTGATCACGTAAGCGACGAACAAGGCCTGACTCATCATTACTCGAAGGGTTCGGAAAGAGCTCGGCACGGGAAGAAGATGAAGGAATCTGCAGTACAGTCCCCAATTCAGACCAAGCATTAACATAAAAACTCCCATCAGGAGCGTTGGGCATACATTATACAGACAAAAGGATGTTTGAATTGGCAACAGAGCCGAATTTTAATTAAGCTACTTCGAGTTTCGGACAATCTTATTTACAACAAGTCAAATAACAGTTCAAGGGTTCGCTGACGATGAACCAGGGGCAGACTCAGGAACAGGCTCGGCTTGTGCTTCATCCACCAGCTTCAGAAGTCGGTTGGCGCAAGTTATTGCCGATCTCTTGAAGGGCTCAAGGTCGACCAGATGGTTTTCATCATCAACAGGCAGTACCTTAGAAAACTCCTCCAATTCTGACCCCATCCCATGGCCCATAAGCAACTGAAAAGTAAGAACCGCCCCAATCAAGCGGCTACGGCGTTTCAGTACCTCCACGGGCTCGGAAGGATCAACAAGGAAAGCATCCGCCATCTCGTCGAGAGTCTTGTCCTGCTTCATCTTCGGGAAGATCATCGAGTATAGCCTCGACAATGCTCCCTTGGTCTTTTGCAGTAGTCCAAGGACCTGGACATTAGACTCAGCGGCGAGTGACAAGGCATCGACTGTGGAGTCCACCCGAAGCTGGTGACGACGGCTGACAGTTATATTGGCGGCCTCTGAAGGAAAGGCATGTCAGTAATCAGTAAGGAAACACCAATAAAAAAGCGGGATACCACGGGTTTTTACCTAATAAATCCTTGACGGATTCGCGGAGGACGCCTTCCTTCTTATCGACTGCGATCGCTGCCGCTCGCCTGGCCTCATGTTCATCCTTCATTTGCTGCTTTAGCTTCGACAGCTCTCTCTTCAGTGAGGCATTTTCATTCTTGACATCGGAAGCTATCATGTTGGCTTCTAACGCCTGATCAGCCGAGGTCTTGACGCTCTTCCGAAGTTGGGCGTTTTCAGCCTCCAGTCGGGTAAACTGCTCAGCGAAATCTGCCACAGCATCGACTGTGGCATAAATCGGCTGCAGCAAGGAAGAAGGAAGATTCAGTCGATGAAAAGAGAAAATTAGCAAAACAAGGCAATATAAAAACTTACGTGGCCGCGAGAAGCCAACGGAGCAGGGGGATCACCGGGAGGAATAACCTTCGACACCGGAATCTTCTCTACAGCCGTCCTGATAGGAGGCGTTGACTTGGCAGGAGAAGGATCTGACTCCTTAACCGATGTTGCTCTCTCAGAGACTAACTTGGCCCTTTTCGCGAGGGGAACATCATCGTCATCAGAGCTACTTAAGTATAGTGCACAGTTAGCATGCATGTTGACGAGAAATAAATCAAGAAAAAGAGTATAAATGCTCACAGGTCCAGATCATCTTCGTCCACGAAGAAACTTGTTAAACTCTTCTTAACAGGAGAAGGCGGAGGAGTTCCAACGGCATCATTATCTTGGTCACTGGGACTAGATTCAGCCGTCGTGATGAAATCGTCATCTATCTGCAAGCGGTGCCTGCTCCTGGTAAAAGCGGCGTCTTCGGCAGTGTTGCCCTCTTGAACATCGCTGTCCTCGAGGACCTGCTGGGCACCTTCAGTTCCTTCAGAATCATCGTCGTCATCCTCCGGTTCCACACCACTTTCCGGTGAAGGGGGATAGCATCGGACGACGACTGGGGTCTATCAAAAAGAGTAAAGAAGATTGTAAAAAACAACGAAGCAAAAAGAAATGAAAGCATGCGAGGAGCAGTAAGATTACCTCGGATGGGAGGTGGTCGAAATCGTAAGGAGGGCGAGCCGATGTCAGGACGATAGTGTCCTTCGTACTGAGGCATGTTAGGCGACGAACCTCGTCCCGGAGCTCATCTGCCGATAGGTAGGCAGAGTTGATCCTTGACTTGTCGCCTTTGCCAATATAAAGCCATAACTGGTGAGGGCGGGACATCAGCGGCTGCACCCGACGTTGTAGGAACACTGAAACTACTTCAGTGCCGCGCATCGTCAGGCCTCCTGCATTCTTCAAAGTGACTATTGATACGCGTACAGCACGCGTCCGTTGGGAACCCCAAGAGGAAGGTGTGATGCGTACAGCGGCAAGTTTTCCCTCAGTATGAAACCAAGGTTTATCGAACCAGTAGGAGCCAAGAAGCACGTTGAAGGTTGATGGCGGCGAGATGTAGTGCGGCGCAACACCAGGGATTCCGGCGCCAACGTGGAACCTGCACAACACAAACCAAGTACTTTGCCCCAACGAAACAGTGAGGTTGTCAATCTCACCGGCTTGCTGTAACAAAGGATTAGATGTATAGTGTGGATGATGATTGTTTGCAGAAAACAGTAGAACAAGTATTGCAGTAGATTGTATTTCAGTATAGAGAATTGGACCGGGGTCCACAGTTCACTAGAGGTGTCTCTCCCATAAGATAAACAGCATGTTGGGTGAACAAATTACAGTTGGGCAATTGACAAATAGAGAGGGCATGACCATGCACATACATATTATGATGAGTATAGTGAGATTTAATTGGGCATTGCGACAAAGTACATAGACCGCTATCCAGCATGCATCTATGCCTAAAAAGTCCACCTTCAGGTTATCATCCGAACCCCTTCCAGTATTAAGTTGCTAACAACAGACAATTGCATTAAGTATTGCGCGTAATGTAATCAATAACTACATCCTCGGACATAGCATCAATGTTTTATCCCTAGTGGCAACATCACATCCATAATCTTAGAGGTTTCTCTCACTCCCCCAGATTCACGGAGACATGAACCCACTATCGAGCATAAATACTCCCTCTTGGAGTTACTAGCATCAACTTGGTCAGAGCATCTACTAATAACGGAGAGCATGCAAGATCATAAACAACACATAGATATAAATTGATAATCAACATAACATAGTATTCTCTATTCATCGGATCCCAACAAACACAACATATAGAATTACAGATAGATGATCTTGATCATGTTCGGCAGCTCACAAGACCCGACAATTAAGCACAATGGGGAGAAGACAACCATCTAGCTACTGCTATGGACCCATAGTCCAGGGGTAGACTACTCACACATCACTCCGGAGGCGACCATGGCGCCGTAGAGTCCTCCGGGAGATGATTCCCTCTCAGCGAAGGTGCGGAGGCAATCTCCTGAATCCCCCGAGATGGGATTGGCGGCGGCGGCGTCTGCGGAAGGTTTTCCGTATCGTGGCTCTCGATGCGGGGTTTCGCGACGAAGGCTATTTGTAGGCGGAAGGGTAGGTCGGGGGCGTCGCGAGGGCCCAGGAGACAGGTCGGCGCGGCCAAGGGTGGGGCCGCGCCGCCTGCCCTCCTGGCCACCTCGTGGCCCCACTTCCCGTTGACTCTTCGGTCTTACGGAAGCTTCGTGGCAAAATAGGACCCTGGGCGTTGATTTCGTCCAATTCCAAGAATATTTCCTTACTAGGATTTCTGAAACCAAAAAATGAGAAAACAAGAATCGGCACTTCGGCATCTTGTTAATAGGTTAGTTCCAGAAAATGCACAAATATGACATAAAGTGTGCATAAAACATGTAGATATCATCAATAATGTGGCATGGAACATAAGAAATTATCGATACGTCGGAGACGTATCAGCATCCCCAAGCTTAGTTTGCTCGTCCGAAGCGAGTAAACGATAAACAAAGATAATTTCTGGAGTGACATGACATCATAACCTTGATCATACTATTGTAAGCATATGTAGTGAATGCAGCGATCAAAACAATGTAAATGACATGAGTAAACAAATGAATCATAAAGCAAGGACTTTTCATGAATAGTACTTCAAGACAAGCATCAATAAGTCTTGCATAAGTGTTAACTCATAAAGCAATAATTCATAGTAAAGGTATTGAAGCAACACAAAGGAAGATGAAGTTTCAGCGGTTGCTTTCAACTTATAACATGTATATCTCATGGATATTGTCAACATAGAGTAATATAACAAGTGCAATATGCAAGTATGTAGGAATCAATGCACAGTTCACACAAGTGTTTGCTTCTTGAGGTGGAGAGAGATAGGTGAACTGACTCAACAATAAAAGTAAAAGAATGGTCCTTCAAAGAGGAAAGCATCGATTGCTATATTTGTGCTAGAGCTTTGATTTTGAAAACAAGAAACAATTTTGTCAACGGTAGTAATAAAGCATATGTGTTATGTAAATTATATCTTACAAGTTGCAAGCCTCATGCATAGTATACTAATAGTGCCCGCACCTTGTCCTAATTAGCTCGGATTACCTGGATTATCATCGCAATGCACATGTTTTAACCAAGTGTCACAAAGGGGTACCTCTATGCCGCATGTACAAAGGTCTAAGGAGAAAGCTCGCATCGGATTTCTCGCTATTGATTATTCTCAACTTAGACATCCATACCGGGACAACATAGACAACAAATAATGGACTCCTCTTTAATGCATAAGCATGTAGCAACAATTAATTTTCTCATATGAGATTGAGGATATATGTCCAAAACTGAAACTTCCACCATGGATCATGGCTTTAGTTAGCGGCCCAATGTTCTTCTCTAACATTATGCAATGCTCTAACCATTCTAGCGGTAAATCTCTCTTACTTCAGACAAGACGAACATGCATAGCAACTCACATGATATTCTACAAAGAGTAGTTGATGGCGTCCCCAGGAACATGGTTATCGCACAACAAGCAACTTAATAAGAGATAAAGTGCATAAGTACATATTCAATACCACAATAGTTTTTAGGCTATTTGTCCCATGAGCTATATATTGCAAAGGTAGAGGATAGAAATTTTAAAGGTAGCACTCAAGCAATTTACTTTGGAATGGCGGATAAATACCATGTAGTAGGTAGGTTTGGTGGACACAAATGGCATAGTGGTTGGCTCAAGGATTTTGGATGCATGAGAAGTATTCCCTCTCGATACAAGGTTTAGGCTAGCAAGGCTATTTGAAACAAACACAAGGATGAACCGGTGCAGCAAAACTCACATAAAAGACATATTGAAAACATTATAAGACTCTACACCGTCTTCCTTGTTGTTCAAAGTCAATACTAGAAATTATCTAGACTTTAGAGAGACCAAATATGCAAACCAAATTTTAGCATGCTCTATGTATTTCTTCATTAATAGGTGCAAAGTATATGATGCAAGAGCTTAAACATGAGCACAACAATTGCCAAGTATCACATTATCCAAGACATTATAGCAAATTACTACATGTATCATTTTCCAATTCCAACCATATAACAATTTAACGAAGAAGAAACTTCGCCATGAATATTATGAGTAAAGCCTAAGGACATATTTGTCCATATGCAACAGCGGAGCGTGTCTCTCTCCCACACAATGAATGCTAGGATCCATTTTATTCAAACAAAACAAAAACAAAAACAAACCGACGCTCCAAGCAAAGCACATAAGATGTGATGGAATAAAAATATAGTTTCAGGGGAGGAACCTGATAATGTTGTCGATGAAGAAGGGGATGCCTTGGGCATACCCAAGCTTAGACGCTTGAGTCTTCTTGATATATGCAGGGGTGAACCACCGGGGCATCCCCAAGCTTAGAGCTTTCACTCTCCTTGATCATGTTGTATCATCTCCCTCTCTTGATCCTTGAAAACTTCCTCCACACCAAACTCAAAACAACTCATTAGAGGGTTAGTGCACAATCAAAATATACATGTTCAGAGGTGACATAATCATTCTTAACACTTCTGGACATTGCACAAAGCTACTGAAAGTCAATGGAATCGAAATATCCATCGAACATAACAAAACAGGCAATGCGAAATAAAAGGCAGAATCTGTCAAAACAGAATAGTTCGTAATGACGAATTTTATTGAGGCACCAGACTTGCTCAAATGAAAATGCTCAAATTGAATGAAAGTTGCGTACATATCTGAGGATCACTCACGTAAATTGGCATAATTTTCTGAGTTACCTACAGAGAATTTTGCCCAGATTCGTGACAGCAAATAAATAGGTTTCTGCGCAGTAATCCAAATCTAGTATGAACCTTACTATCAACGACTTTATTTGGCACAACAAAACACAAAACTAAGATAAGGAGAGGTTGCTACAGTAGTAAACAACTTCCAAGACTCAAAATAAAAACAAAGTACTGTAGTAAAAACATGGGTTGTCTCCCATAAGCGCTTTTCTTTAACGCCTTTCTTTGGGCCTTGAGAAAGTGTGTATCAAGTATTATCGAGAGACGAAGTGTCAACATCATAATTAGTTCTAATAATAGAATCAAAAGGTAACTTCATTCTCTTTCTAGGGAAGTGTTCCATACCTTTCTTGAGAGGAAATTGATATTTAATATTACCTTCCTTCATATCAATGATAGCACCAACAGTTCGAAGAAAAGGTCTTCCCAATATAATGGGACAAGATGCATTGCATTCAATATCCAAGACAACAAAATCAACAGGGACAAGGTTATTGTTAACGGTAATGCGAACATTATCAACTTTCCCCAAAGGTTTCTTTGTAGAATGATCAGCAAGATTAACATCCAAATAACAATTTTTCAATGGTGGCAAGTCAAGCATATTATAGATTTTCTTAGGCATAACAGAAATACTTGCACCAAGATCACATAAAGCATTACAATCAAAGTCATTGACCTTCATCTTAATGATGGGCTCCCAACCATCCTCGAGCTTTCTAGGAATAGAAGCTTCGCGTTCTAATTTCTCTTCTCTAGCTTTTATGAGAGCATTTGTAATATGTTTCGTGAAAGCCAAATTTATAGCACTAGCATTAGGACTCTTAGCAAGTTTTTGTAAGAACTTTATAACTTCAGAGATGTGGCAATCATCAAAATTCAAACCATTATAATCTAAAGCAATGGGATCATCATCCCCAATGTTGGAAAAAATTTCATGACTTTATCACCATAGAGTTTAAGCAGTTTTAGCGCTAAAGGGCGGTTTTTCGCGCTTTGCATTTGAAGTGGAAACATTGCTAACACCAATTCTTTTATTATTATTAGTAGGAGGTGCAGCAACTTGTGTAGCATTAGCATTACTAGTGGTGGTAATAGTCCAAACTTTAGCTATATTATCTTCTTTTTCATTTTCTTCTCTTTCCCATCTAGCACGCAATTCGGCCATCAATCTTATATTCTCATTAATTCTAACTTGGATGGCATTTGCTGTAGTAACAATTTTATTATGATGATTTTCATTAGGCATAACTTTCGATTTCAAAAGATCAACATCAGCAACAAGACTATCGACTTTAGAAGCAAGTATATCAATTTTCCCAAGCTTTTCTTCAACAGATTTGTTAAAAGCAGTTTGTGTACTAATAAATTCTTTAAGCATGGCTTCAAGTCCAGGGGGTGAATTCCTATTATTGTTGTAAGAATTCCCATAATAATTACCATAGCCGTTGCCATTATTATAAGGATATGGCATATAGTTGTTACTAGAATTGTTCTGGTAAGCATTGTTGTTGAAATTATTATTTTTAATGAAGTTTACATCAACATGTTCTTCTTGAGCAACCAATGAAGCTAACGGAACATTATTAGGATCAACATTAGTCCTATCGTTCACAAGCATAGACATAATAGCATCAATCTTATCACTCAAGGAAGAGGTTTCTTCGACAGAATTTACCTTCTTACCTTGTGGAGCTCTTTCCGTGTGCCATTCAGAGTAGTTGATCATCATATTATCAAGAAGCTTTGTCGCCTCGCCAAGAGTGATGGACATAAAGGTACCTCCAGCAGCTGAATCCAATAGGTTCCACGAAGAAAAATTCAGTCCTGCATAAAAGGTTTGGATGATCATCCAAGTAGTCAGTCCATGGGTTGGGCAATTTTTAACCAAAGATTTCATTCTTTCCCATGCTTGTGCAACATGCTCGGTATCCAATTGTTTAAAATTCATTATGCTACTCCTCAAAGATATAATTTTAGCAGGGGGATAATATCTACCAATAAAAGCATCCTTGCATTTAGTCCATGAATCAATACTATTCTTAGGCAGAGATAGCAACCAATCTTTAGCTCTTCCTCTTAATGAGAAAGGGAACAATTTTAATTTTATAATGTCACCATCTACATCTTTATACTTTTGCATTTCACAAAGTTCAACAAAATTATTGAGATGGGCAGCAGCATCATCAGAACTAACACCAGAAAATTGCTCTCGCATAACAAGATTTAGTAAAGCAGGTTTAATTTCAAAGAATTCTCTTGTAGTAGCGAGTGGAGCAATAGGTGTGCATAAGAAATCATTATTATTTGTGGTTGTGAAGTCACACAACTTAGTATTTTCAGGAGTACCCATTTTAGCAACAGTAAATAAAGCAAACTAGATAAAGTAAATGCAAGTAACTAATTTTTTTGTGTTTTTGATATAGCAAACAAGATAACAAAGAAAGTAAAACTAGCAACTATTTTTTTTGGTATTTTGATTTAGTGCAGCAAACAAAGTAGTAAATAAAACTAAGCAAGACAAAAACAAAGTAAAGAGATTGGGATGTGGAGACTCCCCTTGCAGCGTGTCTTGATCTCCCCGGCAACGGCGCCAGAAAAAGAGCTTGATACGCGTACAGCACGCGTCCGTTGGGAACCCCAAGAGGAAGGTGTGATGCATACAGCGGCAAGTTTTCCCTCAGTATGAAACCAAGGTTTATCGAACCAGTAGGAGCCAAGAAGCACGTTGAAGGTTGATGGCGGCGAGATGTAGTGCGGCGCAACACCAGGGATTCCGGCGCCAACGTGGAACCTGCACAACACAAACCAAATACTTTGCCCCAACGAAACAGTGAGGTTGTCAATCTCACCGGCTTGCTGTAACAAAGGATTAGATGTATAGTGTGGATGATGATTGTTTGCAGAAAACAGTAGAACAAGTATTGCAGTAGATTGTATTTCAGTATAGAGAATTGGACCGGGGTCCACAGTTCACTAGAGGTGTCTCTCCCATAAGATAAACAACATGTTGGGTGAACAAATTACAGTTGGGCAATTGACAAATAGAGAGGGCATGACCATGCACATACATATTATGATGAGTATAGTGAGATTTAATTGGGCATTACGACAAAGTACATAGACCGCTATCCAGCATGCATCTATGCCTAAAAAGTCCACCTTCAGGTTATCATCCGAACCCCTTCCAGTATTAAGTTGCTAACAACAGACAATTGCATTAAGTATTGCGCGTAATGTAATCAATAACTACATCCTCGGACATAGCATCAATGTTTTATCCCTAGTGGCAACAGCACATCCATAATCTTAGAGGTTTCTCTCACTCCCCCAGATTCACGGAGACATGAACCCACTATCGAGCATAAATACTCCCTCTTGGAGTTACTAGCATCAACTTGGCCAGAGCATCTACTAATAACAGAGAGCATGCAAGATCATAAACAACACATAGATATAAATTGATAATCAACATAACATAGTATTCTCTATTCATCGGATCCCAACAAACACAACATATAGAATTACAGATAGATGATCTTGATCATGTTCGGCAGCTCACAAGACCCGACAATTAAGCACAATGGGGAGAAGACAACCATCTAGCTACTGCTATGGACCCATAGTCCAGGGGTAGACTACTCACACATCACTCCGGAGGCGACCATGGCGGCGTAGAGTCCTCCGGGAGATGATTCCCCTCTCCGGCAGGGTGCCGGAGGCGATCTCCTGAATCCCCCGAGATGGGATTGGCGGCGGCGGCGTCTCTGGAAGGTTTTCCGTATCGTGGCTCTCGGTACTGGGGGTTTCGCGACGAAGGCTATTTGTAGGCGGAAGGGTAGGTCAGGGGGCGTCGCGAGGGGCCCAGGAGACAGGTCGGCGTGGCCAAGGGTGGGGCTGTGCCGCCTACCCTCCTGGCCACCTCGTGGCCCCACTTCGTTGACTCTTCGGTCTTCTGGAAGCTTCGTGGCAAAATAGGACCCTGGGCGTTGATTTCGTCCAATTCCGAGAATATTTCCTTACTAGGATTTCTGAAACCAAAAACAGCAACTGGCACTTCGGCATCTTGTTAATAGGTTAGTTCCAGAAAATGCACAAATATGACATAAAGTGTGCATAAAACATGTAGATATCATCAATAATGTGGCATGGAACATAAGAAATTATCGATACGTCGGAGACGTATCAACTATCTGCTCAAACAGTTCATCGGCTGTCGCCTTTTCTTCGGGAGAAAGGGCGTTTTGCCAAGACTTCTTCTTATGAGCTATCAAGACATCGTCAAAGGGAGGGAGATTTGAACGCCGCCCAGAAACGGCAGGATCCCGCAGGTAGAACCACTTGTTGCGCCAGCCCTGGACGGATTCCTTCATTGGATAGTCGAAGTAGTCGACCTCCTTCCTGACGACGAAGCCAACGCCACCAACGACGGGGGGGCCATTACTGTCGTTGTGACGCTTCACATAGAAGATCTTCCTCCAAAGACCCCAGTGAGGCTCAATGCCGAGGAAGGCCTCGCAGACGGTGATGAAAATGGAGAGGTGGAGGATGGAATTTGGGGTCAGCTGCCAGAGCTGAATCCCATAAAAGAAAAGAAGGGAACGAAGGAACTCGTGGGCCAGAAGAGAGAGGCCACGAAACAGGAAAGCAGCAAACATGATAGTGAAGCCCTTCGGGGGCTTTGGGCGAGAAACCGAACCTGGGAGATGAATGTCTTCCTCAGATGCGGAGATGAAGCCGAGAGAGCGAAGTTTGCTGATGTCGCGGTTGGAAATGGCGGAGGCGCTCCAATCGCGGCTAACTTTGGCCGCCTCCGAAGTACTGCCGCTCTTCTTCTTGCCCATGGTGAACGGAGCTTCTGATGAAGAGGCAGAGGAACAGGGAGGCTTGAGGGAGAAGATGAGCAGTAAACGGGGTAAAAGATAAAAATGAGAAGAGGCCCCCTATTTATCCTGTAAAAATTTGTGCCCAATCGTGGCCATAACTCCACAAAGCGTCGTGGGGGGTGGAACAGATCTGACTGTACACGTGGAGCTTGAAGAAGGAGTGGAACCGGCGGCCCATTATTCCCACGTTGTGCGAAAATCGAGGAGACGCCTCGATCGCCATGCGTGCATTGGTCAAGCCCTAAAAACTGCCCGCGCAGAACTAGGGTGGGCCCATCAGGTCAAGTCCTGTCAATCAGCCCACAGCAGTTACACGTCAATAGTGACGTCATAAAAAAAACACCTTGAGGCATTCGAAGGAAAAATGAAAAGTTATCGGATGAAGGACTTGAGTCTATGCCCGGCTGCAGACATCCGTACCTAGACTCGGGGGCTACTCCCATCGGGAGCGCTGACGCGCACCCGATAAATTGAAGACTCGACAGAATGAGCAGTCGAAGGAAAAAGGGGATTGAAGAAATATTGTTTGAATAGCTCGAGTTTGCACTCGGTTACAAGCACTCGCACCCAGACTTGAGGGATACTCCCATCGGGAGCGCGCGACGCGTACCCGATAGAAGTTTTTTGCACTCAGGATCATGCCCCGGGACTTGATTCTGTGTAGGGTAACGTTGTTTTGCCACCGGCAGTTAACCAACAAAAGTTGGGCACGTTACTCATTATCCCTTGCATAAAGAAAATATATCGGATGACCTATGAAGACCTGCGGAAAACTTCGGCAGAGGAAAATATTCGAGTGGTACAACTTGAGTCTACGCACGGATTGCAAGCATCCGTACCTAAACTCGGGGGCTACTCCCATCGGGAGCGCTGACGCGCACCCGATAGAAGAAGATGAAGCAGATTCAAGATGAACAAAGGCAATGAAGGAGAAGAACATCAGGAGAAGACATGTTTTAGTCTCTACCCGAACTATCTTCGGCTAGACACTCGGGGGCTACTGACGTGGGCACTACCCTTCGGGTAACCGACATGGCCCTATCCTGTACTGACTAATTGGAGGCCCATGAAGACACCTGGAGGCGAGATGGGCCACTAGGACGGTGCACCAGAAGGTTCCTTGACGGGCAAGACAAGGAAGCAGCCGAACAAGGAAAGATCGGATCTAAAAACTATTGTAAATCTAGTCGTATTCGGTTAAGCCTCTTGAGACCTGGCCTCCTATATAAAGGCCAGGAGAGGGGCTGTCGAGGGACACGATCAATCTTAGCAATCTTAGCCAGAAAAAGCTTAGAGCTAGGTCACCTTAGCAATAGCCATCTCGACGAGATCTCAGCCGAACTATTCGGCACCCCATTGTAACCCATTATCATCATAATCAAGAACAGACAGGCAGGACGTAAGGGTTTTACCTCATCGAGGGCCCCAAACCTGGGTAAATCGCTCTCCCCGCTTGTCTGTGAACCGATGTCTCGTGTCAGCTTGCAGAATTCCATCAAACCTAAGCCCCTATCGGAGGGCATTGGCGAGGAGTACCCTCGACAGACGATCTAGTACATAGTGTGTTGAAAATTTGAGAAACAATGGCTGAGTCTGCGGCAGATCTGGTCGAGTTTCATGTTGACCGGCACTACCGGCGTCCCCACAGCGGCTCTGCCGCTGGGCCGGCACTACCGCCCCCTTCTCACCGGCACTGTCGGTTGGGCCGACACTGCCGCCCATACCACACCGGCACTGCCGGCCTTGCTGATGCCAGATCTTCGCCAGCCTCCTCTATTGTATCTCGAACATTTCATTCACCTTGCACTACTTGTCATATTTTCTCTGTTTTAGTGTCCTTATCATCTGCTCCTTCTATCCCTTGCTTTCTCAGGTGGAGGTGGTTCTCGTAGTTCGTTCTCGGGAAAAAGGGGTATCCCTACTGATTTTGAAGCTGAGCTCTTACCGGTAAAGAAAGCATCTCGTCGGGAGAAGGGTGTGGCTGCTACTGCTGCTGAACCTCGAGGTAACATCATCCGAAGGCTACGAGGCATGCCTGTTAGGAAATGGCCTGATCATGAGTATGCTCGGCTGCGTCAGACAAACATCTACACCACACCCAAGACCGACAATTGTTCTGAGCTGTTCCAGACTAAGTATCAAGAGAAGACTTATGAAGATCTCTATGCTAATTCCACCTATCGAGTTGCTCCTACGCATCATATCAAATTTTCTCACATGGATAAACACGCCCAATACTTTGCAGAAGCTCGAGGGATTTGTGAGAAATTTGGTCTTATTCTGCTGATGGAGTTTCAACATCCTTTCTGTGTTGATGTGATTGGGCAATTCTTTGCCACAGTCTATGTTGATAATGATGATGCCAAGACTTTGGCTTGGATGACAGAGGGCCGCATGTTACATGGAACTTGGGACCAATTTGCAGCGTGTATTGGTTATCCAGTGCTCCCTGACAATGAAGCAGGACATTTAGGGCTCACAACACTCCCAAGCCCATTTAGAAGGCTCTCCTTGCTTATCTCTATCTTGAAGGAGAAGTGGTGTATGGATCACAGAAATTTCTTCGCCCGGTGTATGACATCCTTCTCCGCATTTACCGAGAAGTCCTAAATCCCAAGGTTGGTTGCGTTGATCAGATCTATGGGTACCTTGGAAATCTGATGTATCTCTCTCACCTGCACCGTGACTCCGGCCACTAGCTTGATGTGATGGAGTTTCTGTGGAATGGGTTTTGGGCATGCATCATGTCTCGCAAGTCTCCTGTGTTTGCTCCATACTTCATGTGCCTCATTTGATCTCGCTGGGACAATGCTGGTTTTGGCAAAATCACAGATGATGTTATTCTTCTACCTCACACATCCAAGGACCTCAAGGTCAAGACTCATCCCAATCCGCCTCGTCTTCCCAGTGCTGAGGATTCTGCTGAAGAAGACTCTGATATGGAGTATGTTCCCCATGCTGACAGTGGTTGGTTTGCTCGCATTGAGGCCAAGTTGGCCAAGATGTTCTGTCTTAAGTCTGACATCAATAGGCGTCAGTATCAAGCTCATAAGGGAAGAAAGATGGACAGGAGGAACACAAAGCTTATTATGCGCAAGTTGGACATTCCTGTTGAGAGTGGATCTGAGGAGGTCATTACTCCTGAAGAAGAATGGATCTCCAAGCATGGGAATGTCTCTGAGTTTGAGCAGCTGGGTTACCTTGTCCTTCTCGCCGGCGGTGCTCCCCGAGTATTGATGCCTCTGAGCCTGCAGATTCTGAAGATGGCGAAGAGACGGAGGAATCCTCCGATGATGTGTGAGCTTCCATGGGACGGTGTAGCATCGCTTCTTTTCTCCTTTTTGGTGTCTTGATGCCAAAGGGGGAGAAGAAGGTCTAGTAGGA
Source organism: Lolium perenne (assembly GCF_019359855.2). NCBI lineage: Eukaryota > Viridiplantae > Streptophyta > Magnoliopsida > Poales > Poaceae > Lolium > Lolium perenne. The sequence goes on from NC_067244.2 coordinate 174,820,385, forward strand.
CTTGAACGGGATTTGCTAGGGTTGAGGGCACAAGCATTTGCTTTTTATCATTCCGTTAAAGCTTGTGTCCTCCGTTTATCTTTTATGCTTATGTTGAACCTTATCATGTGTTTGATGTTGTTTAAAACTCTGTTCTATGTGTGGTGGCAAGACCATTTAGTGTGTGACTTATTGCTATGGTTTTCGGTATTCAATATGGTTGAGATTAGTGTCATGAAATGGTATGATCATCGTATATATCTCAACTTCTCTATGGATTTATCTCAAATTGATACATGATATGATTATGGGACTCTTGTTCGAGATTTTACACCATTGAGGATTACATTATGGAAGGGTATGATCTTCACATCTCAACTTTTATTATCTTTCATAAATTACCTGTCATATTGGTCTTATAAGCATTGTGTTCACTTCCTTGAAAAGTTTAAGTTGCTATATACCTAATGTGTGCATCTATATTCAAGCACAAAATTCTTGTATGCACACATCTAGGGGGAGTTTCTCTCTTATGTCAAACACAATGCAATTCTTGCTCTATACTTTGCGAAATCCCGGTATTGTCATCAAACACCAAAAAGGGGGAGATTGAAAGAACATTTCATGATCTCTGAGATGTTGTGTGTTTGTTGACAACACCAGTGACAATTTAACTGTGTGCTAAGTGAATTACAGATTTAGAAAAAGATACCACAGGTAAATCTCGACCCACTCAAAAAGGAAGAAAAGAAGAAGCTGAAGCTTTTCCCTAGCCGGCATTCACGGTGGATGCACCTCGGCACTGCCGGCGACTCAAGCCCGACACTGCTGGCCTGCCTGTCGACCAACTGAATCAGAATTTTGGTCGGCACTACCGGCGTCTCAAGGCCGGCACTGCCGGCAATACCTCTCCAGCGAGCAGAAAAGTGGGTGGGGGTATAAACATAACCCTTCCCCTACCTTGGAAGGTTGCTCAAACCCTAAGATCTTCCTCCACCATTGCCGAGCCACCAAGAACACCAAAATAGTCGGATCTGCTCCCTCAACCACCCAAATCACTTGTGCTTTGGAGAAACGAAGGAGAAGACCCCGATCTACATCCTCACCGAAGCGTTTTTCATTTCCCCCTCATATGCTTGAGGGCCCCTGCTAGTGTTCCTCTTTGGATCCCTAGTTGTTGTTGTTGATGTATTCTTGTTGATTTGTTGTGTTGTTACAGATTTGGGAGCCTCCAATTTGGTTGTGGATGTGTGCCCCAAGAACCTTGTAAAGTCCCGGTTTCCGCCTCGAGGAAATCCCTTAGTGGAAGTGGGCTAGGCCTTCGTGGCGTTGCTCACAGGAGACCTGAGTGAAGCCTTCGTGGCTGTTGGTCTGGCTTTCGTAGCGACAACACTCCTCCGAACGTAGACGTACCTTCTTGCAAAGGAAGGGAACTACGGGAATCAACTCCGTGTCTCCGCATGCTCCACTCTGGATTACCTATATCCTTTATCTCTCTCTATATATTGCGTAGCTATATCTTACTTAGTCGTTGACCTTGTCATATAGGTAAATTCACTTATTTGCATATCTAGAGAATTTACCTTTGTATCAAGCCTAAATTGAAAAAGAACTAAAAATTGGTTAGCACCTATTCAACCCCCCCCCCCCCCTCTAGGTGCGGCATACGATCCTTTCAAAGGTGTGATGGGACACACAAAAAATCATCAAGCCTGACCAAAATTGTGACATGCCATACAAAAACACCATCATAAGAAACAACAAGCATATGCCAAACCAAACCGGGATATAAATTCCCTCGTAAGCCAAATATTATCTTCTCCTTAATTTTTTTTTACGTTGTAGAATAGTCTGGAATCACAACCATATGATATATAAGAACAACACTCGTGATAAGGGCACACATTTCATCTTGCAAACACCAAATGATTTCAACAAAGTCACGTCGACCAAAATAAAATTGTTGTTCCCACAAGAGTAAGAGAACAAATAGCATTTGTAACACCACGTAACCACGATCCAAAAGTATGTGACATGGGGCAGGGATGATTGATATTAAAAGCACAATAGATGGAACACCAGACTACTCGAACCATATGATGGTTGAAGAACAAATGTTGTATATAGTTTACTGTTGAAAACAAAGGCTATAACATGTATCCCCATGCTAATCTAGTTTAGACAAGTTAACTTTAGTGATATGACCACCACTTTCTAATAACAAATTAACACCTTAATGTTGAGCACCGCTTTAAGTATCAATAACCATTTTAAAAAGAACATAACTTGGTAGTCAACTAAACAAGACCACATGTCCACATACTACTATGTCAAAAATACCACATTACATGGGTACCATCTAAATACAACCACTTTGTTGAGCATTTGGAACTTAATTTCAGGATTATATGCCAATCATTTGTGTTGATTAGTGAGAGTTTGGCAGAATTTGACATATAATAATGTATTATTCCTAAAACAGAGGCAATGGAAGCATGTTTATTTCAGAAAAAAGTATAAATAAAATATATCTTGTAAAATATCCCACCATCGAAGTACTTATCTTCCCAAAAACTAGTGTCCTCAGTCTTTATCATTCTCAGCTTAGACTACCACTTGTCTTCGAAAAAAAACAATGTTCTCAATCCTCACCATTCTCAACTTAAACGATTCAAACTAAGAAAAAGACACTTCTACATAAGCAAGACCCCTTTAAAGTGAATCCCTCATTTTAGCCTAAGCGGAAGATAATGGTTGATCATTCATGTTACAAAGAAAAGATCGCTATATAATATCATATGTTAGTAACTTAAAATTCCATTTCCAAGGAGGGATTAGTTTTTTTTAATACATGTACAAGTGTGCCCCGACCCCTCCCGGTCCTTAGACATATAAAGAATACCTCGCTTCCTCAAAATAGGCTTTTGCCCCGTTGTATAATAAAGCAGCCACCATGATCATACAAGAGTTCACAATCAAGAAAGCGTTGGGGAAACAACAAAAACATACCCCACAAGAAAAAGAAACAGATATTGTAGCCCACTGAGAACGAGGATGTTAGTGGCATAACGATCAATCGAGATGGCATCAAGTCACCATTGCATCCTCCGAACATGACCCACGACCATGCTTTATGAACCACGGATCTCTGAGTCCAAGGCAACACCTTCAAGAAGTTAAGTGACGTAACCATGACGTTGTTGCCCACATCAGCAAGCTGAATCTAGGTTTTCCCGTACGAATGAATGACTATGCACGCATGTGCTGCCACGTCGGTACCGGCCACGCCAACAGAGATTTCTCCTGATCCCCAACCCACGGCCCCATATGATCCTAGCCTAGAGGCCAACTACCATGCCTAGCTCTCGCGCCCATGCACGGACATGGAAGGCGCATCAACAGTAGGACGACGAGCACGCCGGTCGTGGCAGCCGTGGAGCTCGGGTCCACACACCTGCAAAGCACTACCAAACCTAGGCCCGTCTAGCCCGCATGCTTGTGGCTGCCGCTGCCGACCCGTAGTTACCCACCCACCCCCGTACCCGCCCAACTCAGAATCACACTTCAACATGATGGGCAGCCATAACTAGCCAACCGACGACCGATAATGCCACCAACATACTCCTGCCACCAAGTCCCGCTCGAACCACCACCACGCTGGACAGACCACCAACACCGCCCTAAGCCACCATCCCCTCGGGTGAGCTGACACATCGAGATCTTGGCCCGCCTGGCATAGATCCGGCCCACAGTGCCAACCCAGTGAGAAGCTTCATCGCTAGCTGCCAAGCACCTTCGCTCGCCCCGCCGAGCATAATGGGAGCCGCCGAGGGCACGTTGACGGTGGCGCCAAGAACCACCATGCCAAGACTTGTGCCATTCGCTCCATAAACCACCAAGAAAGAAGGACATTGCGAGCGACACCCCGCCACTGCCTTCGGGTGCACAGGCTTCGCCCGATGGTGTCCTCCGGGCGGCGGGGAGGGGGTGAGGGCGAGAGGGTGGCTATAGGCAAGGGTTTAGGTCGTGTCTCGATGTCTTGTGTCACCCTGAGACATAATCTCGCTCTTTTCCTTTACCCGGTCAATAATACCCGTCTTAGCCCGTCTATATTTGTGTTTATGTTAAATCTGTAGTTGTTAAAATGGACCCTCATGCACATCCCTTTAAGAATTTTAAAAATGGACATCATAAAAATGGAGAGGCTGCTTAATAATAAGAGTTAAGCGTCCACCGTATGCCACCATTAGAGCTCTCCAGGTACTTAGTATTTTCTCAAATCTGTCTTCTCTGAATTTAAAATGAAAGGAGTCTAGACCACACCCAAAAAAAAACTTGAGCACATGATTCCTCTTGGCCGTGCCTAAACAATATAATTGTCTTCTGCAAAATCACTCTTTGGTGTATAAGGACTTGTTCGAATACCCTTAATATTAGTTTCAGTTCAGGACTTTCTCAAGACCACAACTCTATCAAGGTCAGACAATCCATCGTTGCCATGGCACGACGAGAGGAGCTCACAATTAACTTATCATTAGAACGACGAAAGCCACAACGGTGGATCGATCTCTATTACAGGTACTACGCGTACTACCGGTCCACCACTACACACTCATATCATCGATGGATCAAAAACAACTGAACAGACGATGAAACACACGGTTCTCCAGATCCAAGCTGGACACACTCACAGAACACGACGTAGCTAGCTAAGCTAGTTCCTCTTGAAAAGTAAGAAACTCCGGCGGCGTCACGTCCGGCCCCCCTACGGCTGCCAGGCGGCGAGCTGCTGGATGTTCATGGGGTAGACGAGGTCGGTGCCGCCGGAGTAGGCGGCCTTGCCGAGGAGCACGTTGACTCTGTCCGTGGGGTGGAAGGCGTCCCAGAAGATGTAGGTGCTCCGGTTCGGGCACGGCCGCAGCAAGGGCAGGCAGGTGATCATCCCGCGGTTCCTCCCGAGCCCGCAGCACCCGCGGTCCACCACGCTGAACCCTGCATATATGCATGCTCGCACAAGCCACTGGCCGTCAGTTAACACTTCGACAGGTTGCAGATACTACTGTATATGCAGATCAGCAGCAGAGTTTAACAGTACGCACCGTAGTTAAATGGGTTCCTGAGGATCTCGGAGATCATCTCAAAGTTGTCGATGTAGATGAACCTGGCGCGCGGGAGGTTGACGTTGAGGGTGTTCACCATGCCCTTCACCTTGCTGTTGAAGGGGGCGATGAGCTCGTCCACGTCCGGCGAGCACATGTTCGTCGGGCTCCTGGCGCGCATGTTGGGGATGCACGCCATCGAACCTACCCCGGCGATCACGAACCGCCTAGCCCCCAGATTGTACAGGCTCTGCCCATTTTTTGTTTTCAGAGACGCAAAAGAATCAGAAGCCTGCATTGCATCGGGTGTCAACTGTCAAGAGCTCGCTAGCTTACGGTGAGCTGCTTGGTGTACTGCTGCACGAGGAGCGTGGAGTACTGGTCGCCGTTGTACTGGTTGCGGGTGTTGTAGTTGGGCATCAGGTAGTTGTTGAGGTAGTCGTTGCTGCCCATGCCCACGTAGAAGATGCTGCGGCCCAGCGAGGAGGACAGCTTCCCGGCGCCGATCTTCCCCTTGATCTGGTTCAGCGTCGTCTGGAAGTTCTTGATCTGCTGGTTGAACGGGATGCGACCCACAAAGTTCTGCCCCGTGTTGTCCAAGATCCCAGCGGCGGCCGACGCGTAGTTCACACCCTGGAGGGCGCCGGGGCCGCTGTCGGCGTCGGAGGCCTCGGTGTTGGACGGCAGCAGGGGCAGCCCGAGAAGCTCAGCTGCGTCCATGCACAACAAGAGCTTGAGTTAATCAATGAAGCTGTTCTGATCAATTCTGTACTCCAGCTAACTTAGATTTGTTGGGGTTGATTCTGTACTGTAAACCAAAGATTTTACAACGCAGTTAGTTGTAACCCTATTTTGTGGTGAATTGTTGGCGGGGACACACCTCGACCGTATGCAGCAGGCATTTAATTACCACCTTACATATTTAGGAGCCCTGGCTAGGATCACATGGAAACATTGACGCCACCCTAGCCAGTGGGTACCATACACGTTTTGACTACTAGCTGAATTCATCGCATCATGTGCACTGTATGTGTTGATCAATTGCAAGGCATTATGATCCCCGGTGAAAATTGAGTACCGCCGTGCTACACTATTTCCTACTAGTACAGGTGTGGAGTCCCTCATCTCCCAATCTCTACACCAAGGAATGCTCTCTCTACGCCCCGGTGTTGGCGTTGTAGATCGAGTTATATGTAGCTCGTCATTTTAAAATACTGAAAATGGCATTTGAAATATGAAAAAATACAAGGAAATCTAGATGTAGGTAATGATATATTTTATAAACGTGCAAAGCTCCATCTCAAAATATCTTATATTGCAGCTGTGCAAAAATAAAAAAAGTGGAAATCTGAAATAGTGAACAATACAACTTTTAAAACCTCTAAAAAAAACGTCGTACATGTAGCTGGAGCTACATTTGTAATGTAGTTTCCGTCTCTCTACACCAACAATCTGGAGTACACCTACTCTCTTTCTCTATCTACTCCTACAGTCTCTCTCTCATTCACTTGAATGTGCACATGGAGGAGGCCGGTCAGTAGTTATTACCACGCTGCAACAGTACTGGTAGTACAAGCAATGCTACTATTACAATGCTACTATTACAGTATCTCAGTGCTTATGTACTCCTAGATTAATTATATAGCTAGATTGATCTAATCAATTTAGATTTGTTTGCAATGGACTATGCACTATGCATGCTTTGCTTGGATTCCAAATGAAAGATGTGAGAAAGGGACTAAACAGTACATGCACGGATAGCTTCTTCAAGTAAAACGAGGAGGAGCTGGCTGGCCTAACGATGGGGGGGGGGGGGGGGACTCCTTCATACTAGTCAATAATTGTTGACTGAGTATATATGCTCTAGATCTAGAAACCCTGAGAAAGGTACCGATATTTCCATCAAACAATATCCAGTTCCTCAAACCAACTGCAAAAGTTGATTAATGTTTCTATGGATTTTGCATGCATAGTACGTTAACAACTTGCATACATAGATTCTAAAACAAGCAGTAATGAGTTCAATTTAATAGTATGGTCACCACATAAAACCAATCTGGCTAGTGATAACGACTTCTCTATAATTTAAAGAACATTCTTCCAGGAACAGATAGACTAAACACATCTGTATACAAAAAGACTAAAAAATACATCAGTATTCCTATTTTTATTGTATGCAAGTCGAACATGGGAAGGACCGAAAACCCAACCTAGCCTGTTGTACCATACCAGTATGGCAGTACCACACGTTAGATCACGGGTTTCCTGAAGCCCTAGCTTCATTGCATTATTTGCCATATGACAAGCTCATCTTAGGATGTACTAAAATTAGCAAATTGTGCTCAGAAGAAGCACACTTCCTGCCTGCTGATTTGCTACTTCTGTTAGAAACAAAAATAGTTCCATTTGTATGGGTTTCAAATCATATTTTATGCAAATAGCAAAGCCTTTTATGGTTTTGTTCTCTGGTGAGAGGAAATTACTTGTAGCTAGCTCTCAAGCAACCAAGAAACACTAGCTAGCAGAGAGAGATGCAGAGGAGAGCATGCTGCATAGCTACGCACCTATGGTGTCGACCATGGTGTAGCCGTTGGAGAAGCGGCCGGTGGGCCCGCCGGCGAAGTCGATGCCGTAGGGCAGGTAGTTGGCCTTGGCGAACGAGTTGAGGTCGTTGTTGTTGCCGTTGTCCGTCAGGGAGTCCCCGAACACGAACATGGCCGGCACCGACGGTCCCCCGCCCGTCGTCGTCGCCCCGCTCCCGCCGGTGTCGCCGGGCCCCGTCGGGAGCGTGAAGTTCCATGGCGCGCGCGGGAACAGCGGCCGGGGGAACACCTGAGCCGTTGCGCCGCCGCATGCGAGGAGCACCAGAAGGAGCACCGTCGTCGCCGTGGAGGATGCCATGGCTTGTAGAGCTTGGCTGGCTGGCTAGCTACCTAGGTGTGGCAGGAGTGTGCAGTGTGGGAGAAGGAGCGCAGCTAGCGTCGTATATAGAGGGAGAGCGAAGGGGAGAGGGTTTTGGGATGGTTGGTGGGTGGATGAGGGAAAGAGTAAATGCGGCTCCTGCCATTGCATGCTGCCATCCATGGAGATGGAGGAGTAAATGGGGCGCTGTTGGGGCGCGTGCTCGCGACTACGCGAGGGGGACGGTGGTGGCAGCACAAAACTGTTAAGAATAGTTAGCTTTACATCTAGGCTAAGTAGTAAGTTAGCTTTCTTATTAGGCTAACTATTAGCAGTTAGAATAACGGGCTCCCCTAGCTAGCGAATGATTGCTAGGGAGAGAATGAGCGATCGGTTTCTAACCAACTTTTTTTTTCCATTTTTGGCAAAATTTGGACTGTAGTGGAGGCTATTGAGGAAAAGTTCTGCATGCATGTAGAAACAGACGAATCTGCTGATGTCAGCGGAATATTTTCCAAATTTCCGAATTCAAAATGTTTTAACTTTCATACGACAACTCCAAATTAAGATCCGCTTTCACCAATAAATCCGTCTCGACGAGATCTTCAAAACTAGCACCCATGTTGATATGTTTCGAGAAACTTTTTTTCTGGCTAAAAGTTATCAACCCTCTCCTATTCGAATAATCAACCCTAAATCTTGAGTGATCAACGGTAAATGTATAAAATTATCAGCGCAGTGCGAGGTATTGAGGAAAGTTCTGCATAAATGCACAAATGAGCGAATCTGTTGATGTCAAATGGAATCTTTTCCAAATTTCAAAATTCAAAACGTTTTAACTTTCAAAGCGACAACTCCAAATTAAGATCCGCTTTCACCAATAAATCCGTCTCGACGAGATCTTCCAAACTAGCACCCATGTTGATATGTTTAGAAACTTTTTCTGCTAAAAGTTATCAACCCTCTCCTATTCGAATAATCAACCCCTCCGTACTTGAGTGATCAACGGTAAATGTATAAAATTATCAACCTGGTGCAGGGTATTGAGGGAAAATTCTGCATGCATGCACAAATAGACGAATCTGCTGATGTCAGCGGAATCTTTTCCAAATTTCAAAATTCAAAATGTTTTAACTTTCAAACGACAACTCCAAATTAAGATCTGCTTTCACCAATAAATCCGTCTCGACGAGATCTTCAAAACTAGCACCCATGTTGATATGTTTCGAGAAACTTTTTTTCTGGCTAAAAGTTATCAACCCTCTCCTATTCGAATAATCAACCCCTCCGTACTTGAGTGATCAACGGTAAATGTATAAAATTATCAACCTGGTGCAGGGTATTGAGGGAAAGTTCTGCATGCATGCACAAATAGACGAATCTGCTGATGTCAGCGGAATCTTTTCCAAATTTCAAAATTCAAAACGTTTTAACTTTCAAACGACAACTCCAAATTAAGATCCGCTTTCACCAATAAATCCGTCTCGACGAGATCTTCAAAACTAGCACCCATATTGATATGTTTCGAGAAACTTTTTTTCTGGCTAAAAGTTATCAACCCTCTCCTATTCGAATAATCAACCCCTCCGTACTTGAGTGATCAACGGTAAATGTATAAAATTATCAACCCCAAAAGTTAATTTTATTTTAAAGATTTTACCGAATATTTTTTTGTTTAGAAGCTATCAACCCGGTGTCCTGTTATTTATCAACGGTAAATATAAATAACTACCAACCCTAAAATCTAACTTCATCTCGAATATTTTGGCGACTCTTTTTAGTTTACAAGTTATCAACCCGGTGCTCCGTTATTTATCAATGGTAATTATAAAAAAACTACCAACCCTAAAAAGTATTTCATTTAGAATATTTTAGCGAACATTTTTTATTTTACAAGCTATCAACCTGGTGCCTCATTATTTATCAACTGTAAATATAAATAAATAATAAACCTAAAAAGTATTTCATTTAGAATATTTTAACGACTCTCTTTTAGTTTACAAGCTATCAACCCGGTGACCCGCTATTTATCAATCGTAAATATAAATAAATATCAACCCTAAAAATTTAATTTAATTTAAAATATGTAGCGTCTCTTTTTTTGTTTACAAGTTATCAACCCGGTGCCCCGTTATTTATCAACGATAAATATAAATACCTAGCAACCATAAAAAGTAAATTTTATTTAGAATATTTTAGCAACTTTTGTTAGCTTATAACTTAAAAACAGTACTTAATTTGAGTAGCAAGTGGTAGTTCATTTGAGTTGCAAGTGGATCTTCCCACCCGTTATTTTCCCCCTTAAAAACCACTGGCCCGAAAAAAGGGAATTGCAAAAGAAACCCCTTAAACATGAATTACCGTACGAAAAATAAAACCCAAAAAGGGAATTGCAAAAAGGGAATTGCAAAAAGAGAATTGAGAGTTTGCCTCGTGCTGAAGAAAAAGAGTGAGATGCTATGTGTATGCATGCAACAACTTATGAAAGCGTGCTGAAAAGTTGGCTCATTAAATGCAAATCCATGAGATGCTCTGTGCATGTGCATGCATGCAGTGTGAACACTCTTGGCTGCATGCAACTTGCAAAGTAGTAATACAAGCTGTTAGTGTGAACACGTGTGAACGCAATTAAAACACTATGTGACAAAAAGGGAATTGACTCGCTCCGCGAGCGCTTCCGCGCTTAAAAAAGTGATTGCTCGAGCAATCGATTGCTAGGGAGGGGATTCGTAGAATAACGGCGTTGGCCAAACGCTAAGTCCACCGAACAGGCGCTTGTAAATCTTACGCTATGTGCGTCTGTACAATGGGTATATATACCCCATCTCTTTGATCAATGAATGACACTTGATTCTCTCAATCTCTTCAGTTCTAAACACGTTATCAGCACTTTGTCTCTGCTGAGAGCATCAGGCCAAGAAAAGAACAGAAGAAAAAGGGAGAAGAGAAGAAGAGCAGCACGGCTCGACGGCCCGGCGGCACTAGCACAGACTCTCCGGCGGGACGCATGGCCAGACCGCTCCCGACGGAGGTCCTCAGCCCCGACGCAGCCACGGCCTCTTCGGCGCGGCTCCTCCCTGCGGCGCGAAGAACGGCCTGCACGGCGCCCCCCGGCATGCGCAATGAGTACCGGGGCGCGGCCGTTCCATGAACGGCGGTGGCGGTGACGGCCCACGGCCGGCACGCGTAGCAGCTTCCTCCGACGCGCGACGCGCTCGTTTCGACAACGGGGCCGCCGATGCGGCCACCTAAGGCGACAACCGGCTCGACTCCTCTGGGCGCGTCCTAGCGGAGAGCCGAACCCATGCTCTGCCCGGACCCCGGAGGATGTCTCCCAGCCACGACGAGGAGACGTGCTAAGCACGCGCGGCGGCCCTCGTCTCCGACGCTGCTCCTCGCGGTGTGCGCCGATGACCATCAACCGGACTCCTTCCGGCTTCAGGCGCGACTCACAGCGGCGTTGTCTCCATGTAGTATTGATGTGAACAAATCGATTGATTCCTGCTACTACCACGCATAGGATACAAGGATAAGAAACCTTATCTCTTCTGTTTGTTGCACTTTAGTCCCTTGATCAATTTATATTACAAGCATAGACACTGTTTTCACTGTTAGGGCCTTGGGCTTAACATGCTTTACTTGTTAGTCCTCAGATTTTTTTTTCATGCTGCTTTGTTTTAAGCCATGTAACTACATTTAAATCTATGCCCACGCCATCAGGCTCACAATTCGTGCCATAAAAGGCCTTATTTCTTTGATTTGATGAATGTTACATATTTTCTACATACATTATAACATGCAATTCCTGGTAAAAAGTTTGCAGGTGTTTTTTTTTATATATATATAAAAAAAAATCTTGCAAATCTCTCATTGAAATTTGAGATAAAATTTCCAATACAATATGTGACGATCTTAAATTTTATTTGGGAATCACAATAGAATGACATCTTCTGTGAAATGTGAAAGTTGCGGATTTTCCATTACCAAGAGATGTACTTATTTGTCATTTTGACAATAAATTATCTCCTAAGTGCTATTTCCAATATATTGTCAAAGTATAACACAAGGTAATATGATAAGGCGTCTACTGACGTAGTATCAGAATATGTTTCCTACTACCGAGAGATCTACTCCATAAATATGGAGTTTAACTACGTGTTAACTTAGAATTTGAGATCTATTCACACACATATATATGGCATAAAAGCATCAGCTTAATATTCAAATAGTTCCTCTAGAACATATTTGTTGTTTACCAAAATAAACTTTACCATTATAGTAAAAAAAATGATGCATGATTAATGCATGCTTCTATTATGTTGGTAAGATGTGGAATCTTTAGGGATACAATTTCTATCAAGATAGTCCATGATAAATAGAAATTTATCATAAACTATTAAAATTTCTACATCATGTGGTAATAATAATATTCACCACGAATAACCAATGTTAAAAGTATATATATAATGTAACATCACCCATCACTTTGGAAATGAAGCCCAAATCATAGATAGAAGTATTATTTGATGTATCAACATTAAATGTCTACCAATGGTCATTAACAAATTGACCATTAATATATCACAGTAAATGAGTAGCATGATCATCTCTTGGACATGCCTAGCATTTACATTAGTGGAGATCACTGAACTCACATTGCATGAGAGAAATCGGATACATATCGATTTCTTCGTAAATCTCCATCAAGGAGATGTATGATGTATAAACACAATGTTAATAGTTTCTCAAACACTTTTGAGTACTTCTAGTACATTGTAGTTTTTTTTTGTTTCTGGTGTCTACATATTCAACTCCAAGTTGATATTTGTTGATCACAGAGTCGATATGAAGATGTGATTCAAAGCCTCGAAATCACTTTACATTTTGTTTGATGATAATACAATAAATTATCATATTTATTTCAGGATAATAATATATCATATCTTCATATGAAGATTCATGTGATACACCCTACGGGTGATATACCAATACCTGAAATTCATATTAGTACTCAAAATACTAAGAATCTCAATGGTCCCAAAAAGAACCATGAGAAATCAATGTAAAGTGGAGGTAAAATGACAAACAAAATCACAGTAGACATGGTAAAAGGGATAAGATAATTACCAAGTTTATCAAAAATATTATTGTATGAATCATTGTACATAAAGTGTTCCCTAGCATCTGGATGCATTATCCTACAAATTCATTGAGTAATGTGAGTGTAACAGAAAATAACCTGGATGCGGATTGGACTTATAATCTTCATCAGAAAGATAACATAATTCCTCTCTGGTAGGAGATATACTCCTTCACAATATCGTTTTTCTTGTGGGATAAGATTCCCAATACACTTTTGGGACTTCATTTTGTCTCTTGACTATCCCAATATATCCCAATATATCATTTAGCCTATAAACAAACTACTAACTGTGGTATGTTGTCCATTAATATCATGTTTCTCATACATGACATTTTTATGTATGAACTAAATTCATACTAAACTTTGTCGCATAAAAAATCAAATCTTGATGAATTTAAGATTTGGCATAATCACCTTATTCACCCATTGTTGGGATAATGCGACAAATTATTGAAAATTCTGTTGGTCACAACTTAAAGTTCCAAAGTTCTCAAGTCCACCAGATTCTACGCGCACCTCATGTGCCATACGACTTTTTCTTAAGGGTCTCTCACCTTAAAACTAGAATGTAGCTACTCAAATTTCTTGAACTCATTCAAGAAGATACATGTGGACTGTTCAACCACTGTTTGGGTCATATAAGTATTTCATGGTATCCGTAAGTACATCTAATTGATGGTCTTATGTGAGTCTCTAATCTCCACAAACCCATGATTTTACTAATTTATGCTCAAGTTATCAAATTAAGAGAAAATTATCATAACATATTGGTTTAACCAATTTGAGTATCACTTTCATGAGCATTTATGATTTTACTGAGTACCTCTTGTACATACCCAGAATGGTGTAATTTAATTCTTTATTAAAATAATCAAACTAATTAAATGACCACTTAGACAGAATTTTAATACACCAACATATTGTTGGACACATGCGGGCTTACAAACCGTAGATCACGCCAGATCACAACAGTTGCTTATCATACTGCTTCCCCTTGCAGTAAGTACGTGAAAAAAAAAAGTATTTCTCATCTGCGATAATTCGGTTATATACCGATATCACCACCCCAACGTATATCATGGGCCCTCACATAAATTTGGGATCTATGTGATAAATAACTAAGGTATAATTTTCTAATATCCGTCAAATACCTCAAGATCCTAACAAGGGAGTTATTGATAACCCATACGTTGATTGCATTTGCAAGAAAGACATTTTTCGGCATTAGGGGGAGATTAGTACCACAAAGAATGCCGATAAATAAACAATAAATGTCATAGATTTTCAGTCCTTATATTCACGTACTTGAAAATCTGAACGATAAGTTCAGTCATAAATTTGCAACACATTGCAAATCTGCCACATACATTTACTCGTGACAAAAATGTCACAAAATCATATTATGCATGCAACCAATGTGCCAAAAGAGTGAAAGTCCCTAATGTAACCACTTTCCTCCAAAATGAGAGCAAAAGGGGGAGAAAATTGGCCACATGAGATATAAATTCTCACATGCTTCCGCGGAATAGAGGAAATTATATCCTCAACAAGTAAATGTAGTTCAACCTCAAGTTGAATAACACATAGTGGATGCTCATCATCCAAACCCAGCACAAATGTGCACATAATTTTAAGTGTTGGGACATCGAAACACCTTGACTCCATTGTTATGGGAAATCACGAGGAGTTCAAATATTTAACCATTTTTCCACAAATATTATTGATTCAACAGAATCATACAACAAAGACTATATTTTGTCGACAAATATTTATTCTTAAAATTGCTAAAACCTTTAGGGCCCTGAACCAAAGTCCATGGCAGAGTGCCTAATGCACTCATATGTTGGTTCAACTAGAAGGAGGCAATTGAATAAGAATAGCACTCGCTCAACAAGAGAGGTATTTACATCGAAATACCTACTCCTCATAAGCACCTTCCCTCTGGAAGACAAACGACTTTTTGTTAACAACAAAAAAAACAATGAGGTGGTGAAAAAGTGAGGCTTGTAGCACAAGGGTTCACGCAGAGACCCAACATCAATTATATATGATGTAACATACCCTATTGGTATAAGTGGAATTATGTTTCGATACTAATACTATTGGCAGTTATAATAAACTATCCATGCGGCTGATGGATGTAGTGATTACATAATCATATGGGTCACTCAATTTGGATATCTATATTAAAGTCCTTAAGACTTATAAATCCAAATCCAAAATTAAATCGCAACATATGTGTAATAATACAAAAGTCACTCTATGACTGAAAATAATCAAACACAAATTGTGTGGTACAATTGACTATAAGAGCTCCTTCTTATAAAGGATTACTCGTACAATGATGATTGCTTATATGTAGTCATAAACAAAATCCCTAATTGGATTCTACATGACCTTTGTATATATCAATGCTTTTATCATCAAAGTTTATAATATACATGAAAGGTACTTGCAATCATATCAAGACGGAGATTTGGATTGAACCAACTATTAACCAAGTTTATAACTTGAGTATATTCCTTCGGAATACATATCTATCAGTCTTTACATTGTCCATAAAATTTGGAGAAATTAAATATGGATAAATCAAATCACAGATACATATGGTCACACTATCCCTAACAGGGATACAAATTCATTCATACATGGTAGTAGTGACGAAGTGATATCGAACCTCTTGTTCCATATCTCAGTACAAACTACATCCTGAATAAGAATGTTTTGTTGTCAACTTTTTTAAAGTGAGGCACAAACGATCTTGATTAATTCCCTTTGGAACATCAAGATTTGACCATTGTGTAATCTACATTGGCTATAATTACCCGATCCCAAAATAAGCCATACCATAGACTGAATTCAACTAGAAGGAGCCTTCTAAAGTAAGTCTACAAAATAGACTATAATGGCTTCATATAATGATTGACCACGTTCAAGATAATGTGGTTAAGATTCAACAGAATCACCTACCATTATCTATCTAGATAATACCACTTGTATTGCTTAAATGCATACGGGTTATATACAGAGCAATATTGCAAAGAAATTTTCTCATCAAATAATATTTTCCTAAGTAGGGATAAACAATTTGTGAATATATCTCATGAAAATCTAACAGATTTCTTCATAGTGTCTTTATCGACTTCACGTGGAGTTGGTATTTGACAACTTTAATATTTGCACATTCCAGGGGGAGTAAACTCCCAACTTATAACCCATTGATGATCATCAGATCATATATATTGTACTCTTTTTCCCTTAATGAGTTTTTCCTAATGGTTTCTCATAAAAGGTTTTTAATGAGACGATATAAATACAAGTGTTTAGATATGTCACATCGCTTTCTCCTTACATTTTTCCCATTGGGTTTTAAAGGAGTTTTCAGTGGCACATCATATTGCACTCTTTGCACTATTTACACAAGATATATGTCGTACCTCCTATTTTTCCCATTGGGGTTTTTAAGGGAAGTATATAAGGCATATTATTGATCTCTAAACTCACTAATGAGATTTTTCCTTATCAAGGTTTTTCTCATATGAGTTATCATGGAGATAATAATATTTATATGTTGTATCATTTTCTCCTTATTTTTCCCATAGGGTTTAAAGGAGTTTTAACAACATATCAAATACTACTCTCCTCATATTTTTCCCACAGGGTTTTTGGAGGAGAGATTCTAAAGATATCAAGATCAAGAACTGTCAAGATCATACATGGACTTTCTAGCACTCAAGTATATATGAAGAATTTCAACATGATGAAATCAACATAGGATAGCGTTGTCCAAGGGGGAGTGTTAAGAATAGTTAGCTTTACATCTAGGCTAAGTAGTAAGTTAGCTTTCTTATTAGGCTAACTATTAGCAGTTAGAATAACGGCGTTGGCCAAACGCTAAGTCCACCGAACAGGCGCTTGTAAATCTTACGCTATGTGCGTCTGTACAATGGGTATATATACCCCATCTCTTTGATCAATGAATGACACTTGATTCTCTCAATCTCTTCAGTTCTAAACAAAAACAATGGCCGACCGTAGCTGGCGAGCTGCAGTACACTGTGTGCATGTGATTTGTCAAGGGAAGTGTAGCCTTTGCGTTTCTGTGGGTAACTGCTAATAGAGGGCCTGCTGAGCGCACGGTAAAATATCAAAAGGCCCAGTCCATGATCATTAGGACTTGAGAGTATCTGGGCCGTTTGGCCCATTGGAAGCTATGGCGGGCTGACACAGCCTGAACAAAGAGTAGTCAATTACGATTTTGTGCATCAATTTGACCAATAGAAATTATATTAAGCGCAACGAACATCAAACTTGTGACGATCAAGAAAACTAGAGAAGATTAGTTGGCAGACTGCCCAGCTTGTTTTTCATCGAGTACCCAGCAGAAAGCGTGGACAACAATATGGAAGACAAAGGTACCAAGCAAGATCAGAGAACTTTTATAGAGACTAGCACATTAGTCAATTCCAACAAGATCAGTTTGTCACCATCAGAGCATGGCCACAACGCCTAGATGCCCTTTTTGCGTCGCAACGACAGATGAATGGAAACACAGC
Organism: Lolium perenne; assembly: GCF_019359855.2. NCBI lineage: Eukaryota > Viridiplantae > Streptophyta > Magnoliopsida > Poales > Poaceae > Lolium > Lolium perenne. The sequence goes on from NC_067244.2 coordinate 174,838,063, forward strand.
ATGTCAAGATGCCTCTGGTCTCTCAATGATGAAGAGGTAACCCAGCATACCAGTATAAACCAGCAACGCCAAGGATTAGTTATTTTTCTTGATGGTTATTTTTACCGCATGATAGTTTCATCTGAAGTTGTAATCCTGCCTCCTGTTCACGGGGGATTTTACAGTTTCGTCAGTTAACAGTCCTTAGCAAATAAGCCAAGCTGTGCGAGCCTGTTCGTCAGCCGTTGGCGTTAGTTCTAGCTGTCAGTTAGGATTAGTTAGATATCCTACTTGACCGCGTCGTGGGATGGCACGGCACACTCGGTCACGGAGGATTTGCAGAGATCGCGGAGGCATCGTGGGATGGCACGACGCACTACTCCACGCTCTCCTGCTTTGTAGTTGTTTTCAGTTAGACTTGGTGTACTCTTTCATATAAGAGGAATAACAGAAACAGAAAAGCTGCACGTTTGCACGCAGCACCAAATCATCGCCTCTCTCTACCTCGAGTTCATCTCTCCTTCTTTCTCGTTTCTGATCGTTTGCAACTACAAGTGGTATCAGAGCGTCAGGCGTTCGATCTGACCAGCGATGTCATCAGGCGACGAGGACGATAAGAAGAAGAAGGCAGCGGAAGCATCCGGCACACCCAAAGCCCAACTCACCCCTTTGCCGATGGCACGGCTCACGGCCGACGGGGGTGACACGGTGGTGGTCGAGCGGGTCATCCGCGAGAGCGACGGCGGCGGGCACGTCCCACCGCTGACGCGCACGAACTACGTGGAGTGGGCGCTACTGATGAAGGTACAGTTGCAGGTTGCAGGCGTGTGGGACGTGGTGGTCACCGGCGTCGGTGACCCACGCGACGATCGGCGTGCCATCGCTGCGATACTTCGCGGAGTGCCTCCGGAGCTCCTGCGCACACTCGCCGTCAAGGACACGGCGAAAGCGGCATGGGACACGCTAAAGACCATGCGCCTGGGCACCGAGCGCGTCCGGGAGGCAAAGGCGCAGACGCGCCACGGCGAGTTCGACAGACTCGCGTTCAAGCCCGGTGAGAACGTCGAGACGTTTGCCATGCGCATGGCGGCCATCGCAAACGATCTCGAGCTCCTCGGCGACCCGGTCACTGAGTACAAGCAGGTGACCAAGCTGCTGCGCCTCGTGCCGCGCATGTACAAGCAGATGGCAGCCTCCATCGAGTCGCTTCTCGACCTCAAGCAGATGCCGCTCGAGGAGCTCGTGGGGCGCCTCATCGTCTGCGAGGAGCGCGACGACGAGGACGATCCCGCAGCGACCACCGGGGGGCGCCTGCTCCTCACGGAGGAGGAGTGGGCGGAACGCCAACGCCAGCGCAGCAACGGCGCGGGCGGCAACAAAAACCCCGGTGACAAGAAAGGGAAACCTCGCGGCAAGAAGAAGCCACACGGTGGCGACAAGCCATCGTCGAGCGGCGGTGGTGGCTCAGGCGACCGAAAGAAGGGCGCGTGTCACTACTGCGGCATCGAAGGGCACTTCGCAAAGGAGTGTCGGAAGGCCAAACGCGACAGGGAAAAGCTCCAGACGCTGAATCTATCGCAGGCCGAGCCCGAGGAAGAACCAGCAGCGGCACTGATGCTGGCCGCAGTGACGGCGATCGACATCGAGCCGATGCACGCCATCGACCACTCCGGGGTGCAGCACGTGTTCCTCAATGAGGAGCGCATCGTGCCGGTGCCCACGGACGACGAGCTGTGGTATCTGGACTCCGGCGCGAGTAACCACATGACTGGCTGCGAGCGTCTGCTGTCGACGATCGACTACTCCGTCCAAGGTATGGTTCGTTTCGGCGACGGCTCACGTGTTGAGATCACCGGCAGGGGCTCGGTCATGTTCACCTGCAGAAACGACGAGCACCGCGTGCCGAGCGACGTGTACCTGATACCGCGCCTCCGCACCAACATCGTCAGTTTGGGACAACTGGACGAGATCGAGTACAAGACGGTGATCGAGGACGGAGCCATGTGCGTCTACGACCAGAGTCGCCAGCTCCTTGCTCGCGCGCCAAGGATGCGCAACCGCCTCTACTCCGTCGCGCTGCACAAGGCCACGCCAGTGTGCCTACTAGCGAAGGCGGGCGACATGGCATGGAGGTGGCATGCACGCTACGGCCACCTCCACTTCCGTGCCATGTACGAGCTGGGTGCCAAGAACATGGTCGACGGCATGCCAGCCATCTCTCGCGTGGAGCAGTTCTGCGAGGGCTGCGTCATCGGCAAGCAGCACAGGACCCCATTCCCGCGAGTGTCGCCGTACCGCGCTCAGCGCGGGCTGGAGCTTGTCCACGGTGACCTCTGCGGGCCAATCACCCCTGCGACCCTCGGCGGCAACAGGTACTTCCTACTAATCGTCGACGACCACAGCAGGTACATGTGGGTTCAGACGATCCACACCAAGGACGACGCCCTGCGCTTCATCAAGCGCATCAAGGGACTCGCTGAAACCGAGTCAGGTCTGCGCCTCGCCGCACTTCGAACCGATCGTGGTGGTGAATTCAACTCCAACGAGTTCACCGCGTTCTGCGACGAGCACGGCATCAAGCACTTCACCACCGCCCCATATTCGCCGCAACAAAATGGAGTAGTGGAGTGTAGGATAACGTTGCATAGAAAACAAAAATTTTCCTACCGCGAACACGCAATCCAAGCCAAGATGCAATCTAGAAGACGGTAGCAACGAGGGGGTATCGAGTCTCACCCTTGAAGAGATTCCAAAGCCTACAAGAGGAGGCTCTTGTTGCTGCGGTAGACGTTCACTTGCCGTTTGCAAAAGCGCGTAGAAGATCTTGATCACGATCGGTTCCGGCGCCACGAACGGGCAGCACCTCCGTACTCGGTCACACGTTCGGTTGTTGATGAAGACGACGTCCACCTCCCCGTTCCAGCGGGCAGCGGAAGTAGTAGCTCCTCTTGAATCCGACAGCACGACGGCGTGGTGTCGGTGGCGGTGGAGAAGTCCGGCGGAGCTTCGCTAAGCTACGCGGGAGATATGGAGGAGAGGGGGGCGGCTAGGGTTTGGGAGGGGGTGGCCGGCCACTTCAAGGGGGGCGGCCAGCTTGTGGTCTTGGGGTGGCCGGCCCCCTCCCTTGGCCCCTCATTATATAGGTGGATCCCCAAGAGTTGGTCTCCAAGTCTTCGAATAAGACCCGAACCAAAAACCTTCCATATGGAGGGGAAACCTAGCCAAGCTAGGACTCCCACTAGAGGTGGGAGTTCCACCTCCCATATGGGGGTGGCCGGCCCCTAAGGGGAGTCCACTTGGGACTCCTCCCCCACTAGGGTTGGCCGGCCATGGAGGTGGAGTCCCATGTGGACTCCACCTTCCTTGGTGGTTTCTTCCGGACTTTTCTAGAACCTTCTAGAACCTTCCATAGAACCTTCCGCGGCATTTTATTTCACATAAAATGACATCCTATATATGAATCTTATTCTCCGGACCATTCCGGAACTCCTCGTGATGTCCGGGATCTCATCCGGGACTCCGAACAAATATTCGAACTCCATTCCATATTCAAGTACTACCATTTCAACATCCAACTTTAAGTGTGTCACCCTACGGTTCGTGAACTATGCGGACATGGTTGAGTACTCACTCCGACCAATAACCAATAGCGGGATCTGGAGATCCATAATGGCTCCCACATATTCAACGATGACTTTAGTGATCGAATGAACCATTTACATATAATACCAATTCCCTTTGTCACGCGATATTTTACTTGTCCGAGGTTTGATCTTCGGTATCACTCTATACCTTGTTCAACATCGTCTCCTGACAAGTACTCTTTACTCGTACCGTGGTATGTGGTCTCTTATGAACTCATTCATATGCTTGCAAGACATTAGACGACATTCCACCGAGAGGGCCCAGAGTATATTTATCCGTCATCGGGATGGACAAATCCCACTGTTGATCCATATGCCTCAACTCATACTTTCCGGATACTTAATCCCACCTTTATAGCCACCCATTTACGCAGTGGTGTTTGGTGTAATCAAAGTACCTTTCCGGTATAAGTGATTTACATGATCTCATGGTCATAAGGACTAGGTAACTATGTATCGAAAGCTTATAGCAAATAACTTAATGACGAGATCTTATGCTACGCTTAATTGGGTGTGTCCATTACATCATTCATATAATGATATAACCTTGTTATTAATAACATCCAATGTTCATGATTATGAAACTAATCATCCATTAATCAACAAGCTAGTTTAAGAGGCATACTAGGGACTTCTTGTTGTCTACATATCACACATGTACTAATGTTTCGGTTAATACAATTATAGCATGATATATAAACATTTATCATAAACATAAAGATATAAATAATAACTACTTTATTATTGCCTCTAGGGCATATCTCCTTCATGGAGAGGCGCAACCAGACCGTCGTCGAGATGGCCCGGAGCCTGCTGAAAAGCATGTCCATGCCAGCCGTGTTCTGGGGAGAGGCTGTGCGCACGGCGGTGCACATTCTGAACCGCTCGCCCACGCGTGCTCTCGCCGGGAGGACGCCATACGAGGCCTGGAGAGGGCGCAAGCCGAATGTGTCATACCTGCGCACTTTCGGCTGCGTCGCCCATGTCAAGAACGTGGGGCCAGGAGTCTCCAAGCTCTCCGACAGATCCACTCCGATGGTCTTCATAGGCTATGAGGAAGGGTCGAAGGCCTATCGTGTCTTTGACCCAGCGACGAAGAAGCTGCGCGTCACGCGCGATGTCATCTTCGAAGAGGAGCGGCCATGGAAGTGGACAACTGACTCCAGCGTCGACCTGGGAGAAAGGTTCACGGTGATCTACAATGATGACCAAGCCTCAAGGACATCGGCGACCCCGGATCCAAGCTCTCCTGCAGCAAGCTCTCCAGGAACGGCGGAACAGAGCACGCCGTGCGCGTCCTCGCCGCGCTCTGTCGTGGACATGAGCTCGCCGTCTGCGCACTCGCCGCGCTCCGTCGCGGACATGAGCTCGCCGTCCGCGCACTCGCCGCGCTCTGGCGCGGACACGGACGCGCCAAGCGGGCACCCACCGCACTCGTTCCAGGAGGAAGCACCTCCACCACCACTGAAGCATCCGATGCAAACCCGTGCGAGCCATGGGATCATCGTCCCGAGTACCAAGTATCGAGACGATCTGTGGGAAACCAGTGGCCTCTGCCTCATCGCCGCTGAAGAACCCGCGTCAGTGGAGCACGCACTGACGGACGCTTCATGGCGTGGCGCAATGGAGGAGGAGATGCGGTCGATCCACGACAATCAAACCTGGGAGCTGACAACTCTACCTACAGGTCACCGCGCCATTGGGCTCAAATGGGTCTTCAAGGTCAAAAAGGATCCGGCCGGCCTCATCGTCAAGCACAAGGCACGGCTGGTGGCAAAGGGCTACGCGCAGCGGCAAGGGGTAGACTTCGACGAGGTCTTCGCCCCTGTTGCTCGTCTTGAGACGGTGCGACTACTGCTTGCCCTTGCAGCGCACTCCGGATGGCAAGTGCACCACATGGACGTGAAATCGGCGTTCCTCAATGGGGAGCTCGAAGAGGAAGTCTACGTGCAACAGCCGCCCGGGTTCGCTGATGCCAAGCACGCCGGCCACGTTCTCAAGCTGCGCAAGGCTCTGTATGGACTCCGGCAGGCTCCACGGGCGTGGAACGCCAAGCTCCACGACTCCCTCCAGTCCTTGGGTTTCGAGCGCTGCCCGCTCGAACACGCGTTGTACCGTTGTGGTGGCTGCGACAACTTCCTGCTGATCGGCGTCTATGTTGACGACCTGATCATCACAGGCTCTGATGCGGAAGAAATTGCCAAGTTCAAGGAGCAGATGCATGGCATGTTCCGCATGAGCGACCTCGGGCTCCTAAGTTACTACTTGGGAATCGAGGTGGAACAGCGGGATGGCCACATCACGCTGAGCCAAGCAAGCTATGCGCTGAAGGTTCTAGAAGCCGCAGGGATGCAGGACTGCAACCTCTGTCACACGCCCATGGACACTCGACTCAAGATCGGCAAGCACAATGGGGGTGACGCCGTGGACGCCACCAAGTACCGCAGTATCATCGGGAGTCTTCGCTACCTGGTGAACACAAGGCCAGACCTGGCTTTTGCTGTGGGTTTTGCAAGCAGATTCATGGAGGCTCCAGGAGTTCATCACTGGGCGCTGGTGAAGCAGATACTGAGGTACCTCAAGGGCACCATCAGGTATGGCTGTCGTTACAGTGCAGGCTCAGCTCCAAACCTTGTTGGATACAGTGACAGTGACCATGCTGGTGATGTTGACGACCGAAAGAGCACGAGCGGCATCGTTTTCTTCCTCGGATCAAGCATCATCACATGGGGCTCGCAGAAACAAAAGGTCGTTGCCCAATCTTCCTGTGAGGCCGAGTACATTGCTGCGCCAGCTGCGCAACCGGGCGGTTTGGCTTAGCGATCTTTGGGAGCGATCTTGGGAAAGGAGCCTGACAAGATGAAGCTCTACGTGGACAATTTATCTGCCATTGCATTGTGCAAGAACCCTGTCTTCCACGACCGCACAAAGCACATCGACACGCGATATTGAAGCAAGCGGTCTTCTTTCTTCGAGGTGCATTGCTGGAGGGCTGACCCCCTCCGCCCTCGGGTCGCTCCCCCGCGAGCGACTCCGGGGCGACCAACCCTAACCCTCCTCCACTCCCTCTCCTCCGCCCTCCCCCGTCGCCGCCGCCGGCGGAAGCCGTCGGGCAAAGCCCGGACGGTGCCGGCGGCGGGGGCCCTTCTCTACCCGGCGCGTTCCTCTCCAGGCGGGGCTGGCGGCAGGCGGCGGTGCTCCACGGCCGGCGGGGTTCCGGCGGCGGCGGCGCGTCTCCCGGGCGGCGCGGCGGCGGGTGGCGACGAGGCGGTGGCGTGGCCCCTTGGCCACGGGACGGCGCGGCGGCTCGGGGCAGCGCTGCCCCCGGCCAGATGGGCCCTGCGGGCTCCATCTCGGGTCCGGGCGGGCCGGCTCCTTGCCCGGCGGTGGCCCTCGTGACGGACGGAGGCGGCCGGAGTTGGGGATGGCGCTGCCGCGGCGCGTGCGCGCTGCGCATGGAGGCTGGATCTTCACGAGCCCGCTCGGGCTCGGCTGGGCCAGGTGGGCCCGGTGTGATCTGGTCGACGCGTCCGGTCGGCGTCCGCAGTGGCGGTGGAGGCGGTTCCCTCCGGCGTGGCTGCCGTCTTGTCCCTCGCTCCCGGGTGGCTCATCTTGTTCGTGATGACCCCAGTTCGTTGGTCATGGTGAGACGGCGGTGGTGCCTGCAAGGCCGTGGTGGCGTAAGGTGGTGGGCGGTGAGTGTGGTGGAGCATGATGGAGCGTCCAAGGCGGGACTACGAGGGTCGGGAGAAATCTCTGTCGGTCTCACCGACACCGACGCGGTGACGCCCGCGGGCGCCACCCTTCCTTCTTGAAGGGCGTTGGGTGAAGCCCTGTCTTCCTGTCCTTGCGCGTACCGGGGGAAACCCTAGGATCACTCCGGGCAGCAGCGGCGTCATCGTCGCATCCCTTCTTGAAGGTGTTGCTTGGTATGCGGGGCTTCCAAGTGCTAGGAATGTGGTGGATATTCTCCGGCGGGCGCAGCGGTTGCGAGGCATTTCCGTTTTCGTCGATCCGACCTTTTCGGCATTACTTTCTCTTATCTTTCTTTTGTGTTTTCTTTTGGGCGTGCTTGTGCTGTTTGCCCCAGCCATGGATCCTGTTGTCTTGGTCGTGTGCTATATTAATATAGCGGGGCGAAAGCCTAATTCGAGGACACGCGATATCATTACATCCGTGAATGTGTGGAGAAGGGAATGGTAGATGTTCTCCATGTTGGGACCCATGACCAGTTGGGAGACATTCTCACCAAGGCACTGCCTCGTGCCAAGTTCGTCGAGATGCGCCAGCGTCTCGGAATAATCGAGGTAAAATCGTCGGATCAGGATTAGGGGGTGAATTGAAGTTGTAATCCTGCCTCCTGTTCACGGGGGATTTTACAGTTTCGTCAGTTAACAGTCCTTAGCAAATAAGCCAAGCTATGCGAGCCTGTTCGTCAGCCGTTGGCGTTAGTTCTAGCTGTCAGTTAGGATTAGTTAGATCTCCTACTTGACCGCGTCGTGGGATGGCACGGCACACTCGGTCACGGAGGATTTGCAGAGATCGCGGAGGCATCGTGGGATGGCACGACGCACTACTCCACGCTCTCCTGCTTTGTAGTTGTTTTCAGTTAGACTTGGTGTACTCTTTCATATAAGAGGAATAACAGAAACAGAAAAGCTGCACGTTTGCACGCAGCACCAAATCATCGCCTCTCTCTACCTCGAGTTCATCTCTCCTTCTTTCTCGTTTCTGATCGTTTGCAACTACATCATCAAGGTAATTATTATGTTATGGGCAGTTTGGAGTGCTACGAGAAAGGCAATTCACGAAGAAGTTTTTCAAAGCCCACTGACTGTCTATGTTTTTCATTATGAACTATTCATCTAAACTGAATATGTTGCATTCAAAGAAAAAAGCCCAAGTCACTCACACCCATAGCAGCTCCGGCGAGTCCATGGATTGCACCGCCAAGCACTAATGTGAAGATAAATGTTGATGCAGCAGTTTTCGAACATGGGAACAGAGGCATAATTGTGGTTCTGTCGAGACAGAACGAGGTGTTTTTCTGGGTGCTTCAGTTCTGGTTGTTCAGGGAATTTCAGACCCGGCTAAACTAGAGGCCACATGTCGTGAAGGGCTAGCTCTGGGCGGTGATCTTTCTGTTAATCGGATGCTCCTCGCATCAGACTGTCTGGAATTCAGCAAGGGCAGTCAAAGAAAAATACATATGCAGCTACTACTCTGCGAGAGATAGACCATCGGAAGGCGGCATTCACACTCCAGTCACCGTTACTCATGAACAAAGAACATCAAATAAGCATGTTCATAATTTAGCTTGTACTTTTCCTTCTCTAGATCAAGGTTCGCCATATGTGGTTACTAAATTCCTTGTATAGTTCCATTGTACTAGAGTTGATTGAGTGATAAAAGGATCCGTAAACCCACAAAATAATCATACTTCCTCTGGTAGGCATGCACGTGGTTTTTTTAATAATCATTAATATGGTCAAGAAAATATAATTTATATGTCAAAAAATTATACCAATGAAAACTTATTTTTAATATCGGTACAAATTTTTATAGCATATACCTTGTACGAAAATACTTTTGTACTTACACACATGGACGTGGGTGTTTTTGTCACCGTTCATTTAGCTTTGAGATTCAGATAAAGGAGGAGAGAGAAAGAAATCTTTCCATCTACCAAAGCGAGCATGAAGCTCGAAGAATAAATCGACGATCGCGAACACACCCACACCCATGAGTGTGTGTACAAAATTCACTGATGGTCAATTTTTTCTTATGAGACTATACCGGAGGAAGTACCGTTGATCATCAGTCTAACTAATATACTAGTACCCCATTCCAAAAAAAAGCCTTTTTCGACAGTTAAATTAGGTTTCTGAAAATGCTTACATTTTGGAACGGAGGTATATATCTCCATTCCAATTATAAAGACTTATTTTTAAGTCAAGTTATATACATTTTTTTTAGCAAAGTTTTTAACAATAAATTATTCATATGCACAATACGAAATTAATATTGGCAGATACATCATGAAATGTATTTTCTTATGACAAATAAAGAGTTTTATATTTTTTACTGAACTTTTGATTTAAGTTTACTTAGCTTGACTTTTAAGAAAAAAGTGTAAGCCTTATTCATTAGAACGGAAGGAGTAGTAATGTAACGCTGATGGTGCGAGTCTTGCCACATATAAGTTTCCTTATTTTAGTTTTATTTATATAGAAAAGAGAAATTCGGTCCACATTTAGATGTAAATACCACAAACGACGTTGATGCCCTGTTTTAGCAAATCGTTCTTCGCTAGGAAGGTCCTAAACATGCATGATGCCCATCTTCAGTTCTTCAGTCAACGGTGGAGCCTCCCCCCGCACACACACAAATAGTGCATCTAGCGGTTGATGCGATGGTAATTAATAAGTTAGTTTTATTTGATCTTCTCATATTTTGTGATCTTCTCTAGTATGTTGCTAAACAACTATAGCTTATAGGAACTTCTTACAGTAAAATTTCAAAGGGTACCAGGAGATGAAGTCCCGATTCTACAGAGTTGGAATACAAATGTGTCACGATAGTAAACTTCAACTTATGATATTATGAAGTAATTATTCCTAAACATACGATACAGTCCCATGGGTCGCAAATATGTAGAATATCAAACCTTAAATGCAATAATATGTTGTTGGAGTAAAAAGGCTCATGAATTTGTAACTACAACGTAAACACAAGGTTTATTCAAGGAACATCTCCAGCATATTTTGTCCGTTATTCATCTAGATTGAATTATGGTTTTTATACTTTAACCTTAAATCAATTGTGCAAATTGTAAAAATATTTAAAGAATTCACTCATAATAATGATTAACCAATTATATTCCAATTTTTGCATTTTTTACAATTCGGCGGCAATAGGTGGTGGCATGATAGTGGCCAAGTTGACGGCGGAGCTGGACATTGGCGTGTCGGGGACAGCAGACACCTGCCGTGGCGGCGAGAGGATGAACGGATCAGGCTAGATCTGAGCGAGAAGAGCAAGTGAGAGGCATGGTGCATGGCGAAAGTGGTCCTTGCTTGCTTCCAACGTGGTCATGCAGAGATTCAGGATCGGCTACAATGAAGGTATGAACAACATACCAGATTCAGGGCTGTCCGTATGCTTGTCAGAGGCTGCTCTCCATCTCCAGGGCCGCTGCTGATGCCCTCTGAATTCATAAGCCTGGGGCCTAGCAGGCTTTTTACTTCAGTCGACGGCAACATCAAAAGGTTAGCCGTGGTTGATGAATGCTATCTTTCTACTTTAGAGTCCATTATGTTTTATCTGTACTCTCTAAACTCATTGTATATTTCAATTTCTCCTTACTTATTCAGATGACTGTTAAGTTCAGTGATAGCAAGCACCCCAACAGAAGTTCACAAAGAACAATTTTAATGCAGCTTTCTTTGAGGAAAAAGGCTGTGATTGTCGAGAAGGTACTGCCACGAATTCAGACGGAGAAATTGCGTGTGCTGCTGCTTGGAACGTCGACCGGAGAGTGTGCCTACACATGCAGAAGCTATGGCGTTGATCGGCGAGATAACAACCAAAATTTTCAGGAAAAATAACCTGCAGAATAGTACTAGCTTTTCCTTTTGCTGAGCTATATTGTTGGGTCTTTGTAAGTGCATCATCATCGTATTTATACTTATTCAATTAAATAAAATATATTGTTAACTTATTGATTTTGTAGATTGACTAGTTTGCACCAAGATTTTGTTCGATGAAGGACTGAATTTGCAATCCAAATTAAAACTTCATAGCTCAAACATACTTTAATTAGAGTGTCTAACACGATACCTTTTCTGGATTATAGCATCAAAGTTTCTTGTGTTTGTTTGAAGTTATTGTGTCATGTATTTCTTGTTGAAATGGTGTTTTTCTTCTAAAAAAAATCGTTCCGTGGTCTAAAATATGTTTAGTAAAAATTAACTTGTAGCAACGCACATTTATGCCTATATATATACCCGGAAATAAAGGGAATAATGGCTTGCAAGACACTATTTTTAAGACGCGTGTCTATTTTTTTCTTCTCTACAGTAATCATTGTTTTTTAGTTATGGTTATTCTTTTTAAAGTAGAGTATTAAAATTCTTAGTATCATATCATTTGTTATCTATTGGACACATAACCTGGTTTAATGTACTTAGAGAATCGATCAATCAGATTGTAACCTTTTACGGTGCGAGCTGCAGCTGCTCCTCTGAGCGACAGCAATATCACATCGACGATCCAAGAGTAGCCATATGGCCGCAATATCACATCGACGATCCAAGAGTAGCCAGTGCTCGTCACGAAGGTGAAATCACAATCATCAGATTAGATAGATATTCCTTGACTACGTCCATAAAGTTTTGAGGAAATTGCACAGACCAACAATTCTTGGAGAGGATTTTGCACAAACCAGCTACTTAAAGTTTCCGTTGCACAAACCAGTGACTATAGTATTTCCTTGCAAAGAGCTCTAATGATCAGGCTACACAATTAAGAAACACTTGATAGCCACGTTGCCTGCAGATGGCAGCCGGCCAGAGTGGGCGTTGCTTACATATTTTTCCACGTCTATATCTGTAAGAATTACAAGGTGTTAGATTATATTTATGCTTGTAATATAAGTAGATGGCGATTAGGGTTTTAGGCTAAGTCGGTGGTCTTAGGCCTATATATACTTCTTGTAATCTCCGCAAATAATACAAGTTGAGTTTCATTATAATTCTACATGGTATCAGATAATCTCAGGTCGGCATCTACTGCCAACGGCTGCAGATCATCGCCGATGAGCTTCGCGAGCTTGGGGACCTTATCAACGACCGACAATTCATCAAGGTCCTCCTCGTCGGGCTCAGCGAACGCTTCGACAAGCAGGCGTCCTACATCCCCATGATGCGGCCACCTCCCTCCTTCGATGAGGTCCGCTCCATGTTGCAGTGGGCTGACCGCACCATCGCCACCAAGGAGTCGCTCCCTCACGCGTTCATCGCTGCTCCACGCCCACTGCCCCCCTGCAGTGCCTCCACCACCGCCGGTGCAACCTTCCTCTGGCTGGCGATCGAGTTCAAACTATCGCGACAAAAACCCAACATATAGGCCGCCTCGCCCACCATCCGCATCGGTGCCCTCCTCTAGCACTGCGCCACCACATACGCCTCCCGCCTCTGTGAATTGGCGTCCCTCCAAAAATGGAGCAATATGACATCAAAAAATCACGCAGTATTTTAAATTAAGATTTTAGATGTTTGTAGGATGCATTATTGGGTACACCAAAATGGAGCAATATTTTCATGTAGCTCAAATTACAAAGTATTTTAAATTAATATTTTAGATGTTGGGTACATCAAGAATATTTTTTTACAACTTTGAAACTCATAAAATTATTTTTGTATTTTGATTAAGCATGAGAGTTTGGGAGTCATGAATACGTAGACTTGTGTTTTCACCAGCCAGTTTTTTGCAGCGGTACAAATAACATGGTGGCTATAAGGTCGGCCATAAAGTGGACTCTACAACTGTCTAATATTGATTATTAAAGCTTTTTTTTAGGGAAATTATTAAAGCTTTTTGCACCATACTACTTATAGAGTTACTGGTTTATGCAACGAAAATTTTGAGTCACTTGTATGTGCAACATCCTCCCCAAGAGTTGCTGGTCTTTGCAATTTCCTCTAAAGTTTTTCAGCTTGTCTGAATAACCTGTAGTTAGACGGACAGTGCGGGCCCACCACCGGCGCCACGTAGACGCCGAGAAGGACCGCCCAGCTGTTGTCTGCAATGGCAACGGAGCCATCGAGGGCATCCGCACCGCATCCGGTCCGGTCGATGCCCACCCACACCCACCACCACCAGAGAGAGCCATAAAGCAAAAACACCGCACCCAACACGGAAGCTTCCGACCTCCGATCCACCACCACCAACACGACACCAGCACTCGGAGGAGGCGGCAGCTCCCTCGTCGACGTCGCCAGGGACGCGCGCGCGACTTAGACGAGAGGGGGAGATGAGACGGCCGCACGGCGCATGCGCCAGCAGATCCAGCCCGGCCGCCGCTTTCTTCCTTGCCGCCGCCGCGATCTGCGCCCAGTTCGCGACAGGTGCGTGCTCCTTCTCGCCCCGCTCGATCTGCTGTAATATAAGCCGCCGAGATCTGCGAGTGGTACGCCGGGATCTGGTTGTGAGCGGGGCGTGGCGTGGGATTGTCCAAACATCGCGGCCTGTCGGGGCGTGCGGATTGAGGGCTCCGTTTATTCGTATCCGCTCCCGCAATTATTATGGTTTGAGAGTCGGCTAATTGGCCAGCTTGGGATCGGGGCCGAGGAACTAGCGAAATCCCGCGGTAATTTCACTGCTTTCCATGAACGATCAACCAGCTTAGAAGAATCAGGATACCGTACCAGAATCAGGAGTGCTTTCCATCTCTTGGAACAGGTGTATTCAAAATAAGGAACTACTCCATGTGACGAATATGCAAATGTGCTAGACCCAGCTCTCCGACGTATGCCTGAAACATATTTGAGATTTGCCAAATACACGGAAAATGTTCCCCAAAATATTTGTATTTCTCTGCAATTTGCATTCCTGTTTTAGGAGTCTCAAGTTCTCAACTCACGAGCTCAAATGATGTCCGAACACTAGCAAAATGGTTAAACAAGTGCATAGTATAGGAATTGCAAAAGCAAAATCTGTTACGGGGTTACTCTCGTGTGGCCTCTTCCTGGAAATAGAAAATGAATGAGCCTCGAAGCGCGAGTGATCATGCTTCACTTCTACTACGTTTATGTTGCCTACGCCTGCCAATAATATGATTTATTTTGTTAGGAATGTTACAAAATCAGACTTCATTGTCTTGCAACACACTTTTACGAACCTTCCTTCTTTTATGCTAGAAGTGTAGGAGATAGTCATATATTCTCAAGGTTTTTGAGTCACTGTATAGTCACCGACTAATCGACAAGTCTTTTTTTTTTCCAAAATCAGGTTCACTCTTGATTATATATAGACTTATAGCGACTGTACAGCAACTTTTGTCAACTAATCACCCAGTCGCAGGGTTGGTGACTCATTTTAATTCGGCGACTCAAAAACCTTGTATAATCTTCCTAGTTTTCTAGTCTATAGGTGCGGATGCTGACTCACAAGATAAAACAAATAATTAACATGGAAGCCTGTATCAGAAGACTTGTTTTGGCCTAGCTTTGGTTTGCCATTTTATTATAATGTTTATAAACTAAAGCAAAGCAGTTACACTGATGTGTTACAGATTAATATTTCTTGCCATTAATTCCTAGTAGCTTGAAACTGTGGTTATAGAGTTGTTATTCATATGACCACATGCCCCTATCTCTTACTCTTTTCACTTGATTACCAAGATCTTTTTGTCTAGTTTGTTATTTAAATTCCAAAAATAAACGTAAGTAAACTGGTCATAAGCATCTTGTTGCTGCAAATCATTTCCAGGCTGAGTTTATTTATCCCAGATGGTATAGAAGCAGCTGAATCAGCATTATAGTATAACTAATGACCAAGTTAAATCTTGTTCGAACAATTCCAGTTTAGTTCTTGCGTTTTGCTAACCAGTTAGTGCATGTTTACCCCATAAGAATCGAGTGTGTTCAACGGCGATGTAGTTGTTTCTACTTCATTTTTTTCAACTGCATCGTGTGTTTCTACTACATCGTATGTTTCAATTTAATGTACTATTTTACTTTGCCGCGCATTTACTAGTTAAGAACTGGTAAATGTTTACTCCAAAGTCAATCCCTTGTTCTTTGGTGTAATATTCATACAATTCTATTGAAGCACATGATGAGTTAGTACCCCAGTTTTGCTAGTTTTATGAAATATGGCCAATGTTACCCAGGTGATAATTGGATTTGTAGCTAGCAAGCTAAGATCTTGTATGTATTGCATACCACTAGGAACCAGGTGAAAAAAGGTTTGTGGTGCCTAGCTATAGCAGGAACCAGTTGCAAACGCCTCTGTGCAAGTTTTTGTAGTGATGGTGATTGTTATGTATTCCCTCTATTTCTCAATACAGAGCATATAAGTTTTAGTCAAGTCAAATTTTGTAATGTTTGACCAAGTTTGTAGGAAAAAATATCAATATCTACAATATCAAATCGAAATTAGTAGAATCGTCATGATTTCTTTTCTCATATAAATATGCATTTGTTATTGAAAATGTTAATATTTCTTTCTATATACTTGGCCAAAGTTTGACTTTGACCAAAACTTGTATGTGATGTATTGAGAACAGAGGGAGTATGATAGCATGGGATAGCAAAATTGTATGAGTTAAAAGTTTTCCCCAAAAATTTGTACGAGTTCAGTTGGAGGTTATAGTGGGGGATTCATTGATCGGACGATGCGGTTAGCTTTATTATTTTTGGATTTGAAGGCTAAAACCTCTCCGGTAACCTTGGGACACATGTAGATTGAACAAATCACTTAGGCAGTGTTTGGTTGCAATGAATTGGGCTCTGAATTGGGGAATCTAGAATTGAGGGCCCAATTCTGCTGTTTGGATGTGCTAGATATTGGTGTGTGGAATTGTTGCCCAATTCTAAGCACAGCCCCGCGCGGGGCAACTTTAGCTGTGGCCCAATTCGGAGCTCTCCACCTCCGTATTCGCTCTGAATCGAGACGGGTCGCTCTCCTTCTCTCCTCTCCCGAAAAAAGTACGAGCTTCTGGCCCTGCCCCGTTCCCGTCGTCGCCGTCAGGTACCTCGCCGCCCACCCTCTCTCCCTCCGTCCCCACTCCGGCCGCCCTCCTCCGCCCCTCCCATCCCTCTCCCCCTTGGTCCCCTTCCCCCTGTCTGCCTACTCCCCGCGCGATGGCGGCGCCTCCTCGCTCCGGCTCCCCTCTCCTCCACCAACCTGGATTCCGACGCCGCCTCGCTCCTGGCCGGCCCTCTCCGGCGCCGCATCGCCTGGGGCTGCCCTACCCCGACCCTCCCTCCCCGTCGTCTCCCTCCCTGCCTCCGACCGATGGGCCACCCGCCGCCGCCTGGAGGGATCCCGCGCCGCCGATAGGAGGGCCGGCACGCAGCAGCTCTGCAACCGCCGCCGGTTACTAGGGCAGTACCTGCCTTTTTTCGTTTTCTAATTTATTTCCACACATGTGACATCCAAACAGGATTTGGTATTCCATTGAAACCAAAAATCTATAGCTGAATACCACGCGCATCCAAACAGGATTTGTGGTATTCCATTGAATTGGTTGATTTGGTTTTCCATTGCCAATTCAATACGGAGGTCAATTCTGTGCAACCAAACAGGGCATTATGTTATCCATGTGCTCCAGTTCGGAATCATGAATTTAGATCAATGAAACATGCATATGATGTTTGCAGGACTAGCTGCTGATCCGTCCAAGGATGATGACAAAGCTCAGTCAAAAGGTCATACTGGCCAAACAGTTCTGTTTGTGCTGATAGGAATTGGGGCAGCCATTCTGTTATCATTCTTCCTTTTCAAGTATTGGCAGAAGAAGAAGAGAGAGGAACAACATGCACGGCTGCTGAAGCTATTTGAAGAGGATGATGACATTGAGATGGAGCTTGGTCTTAGAGATTGAAAAAATCTTATTTGTACAGCAAGAGTATCTTGGCTGACAAGGTAACCTCTATCATCTATGGTAGCATATAGGATGTGTAATGTATATTTGTAATTTTTTATGGTACCTTGAGCTTACATATTACATTGAACATAGATTTGATTGGAATTTTTGTTAATGGCTGCAATAGTTTTGCTACATTGACTCTTGTGATGACTCTGTAAGATCTTGGTTAAATGCTGAGATGTTTGGCACTGCTTGTAGCCTTGTACATTAGATCACTTGTGAAAGTTTGAGTGGATGAGAAATGTTACGTTATTGAACTATAATAGATCTTATGTTTCGTAGATTACCTATTATTATTCAGAGCAATGTTCTTTCTCGTGCATGAATACATTTGAAATTATAAAATAGATGGGTATACTTTGGCACATAAACCTGCATTTCTGTCTTGTCAATGCATCATGGGTTTGGTTAGTCAAAAAATTTATGGCAAGACATCATAGAATTAGTTAAATTCTGTAAACTTATCCTCTGTTCGCACCAAACCAGGCTTCAATAACACATTTCTTTAACACTATGGAAGCTTTTTTGGACCGTTTTTAATACAAAAATTATCTTTGTTCACAGGTTTTCCTGGCAGATCAGCACTTCAGTTTCATGTTAATGTAAAGAATTTGTTGTATTTAAACTTAGACAGACCTGCCGAGGAAGGTCTACTGTACCTTAGTATTATATGATGAATATCTTGGCATGCATGGTCCATGAGAATAGTTCTTAGGAAGTGTCAAGGTTTTTGTAATATTCTTTCCTTACAAGAAATTTCTGCATATATACACTTACTGCGCTGTGCCTCCTGTCTGTATTGCATCAATGCCAATCTGCAGTGGGTGGAGAGCTCGAATTCTGGCCTCTATTTATGATTTATCTTACCTTCTCTTCTGCGGATGCTTTCTGCTGCCATGTCGCTTTTTTTCTTAGTAGTCTTGCTGAGTCTCTTGTAATTAAACCATTCTCGCAAGGGTAATGGTCATTATGTGGTGTTTGGGTCTGTTTGTCTCGTCTTGAATCTTTTAACATGTGACAATTTTTGGTAGTCAGCACCAGAGTTGTGCAGAGTCAACATGGCGTCAGGTTTTGTAGTCAGCACCATCAAGAGAGCCTAGTAATAAATTCCCTGACTCGAAGTTGAAGGGGACATCCTTCAAATTTAGTACTCCAAGTTGAAGAGTATCTGGTTTATTTTGAATTATGTCTGCTTCAAAACTGGTTTGACCTGTGCTATGACTGTTCAAATTTGGACATCTTCTAAGAGCACTAAGCTCCCAGGGTTCTGCGCCCTTTTGCTTGATTTGGGTGTCGCTTTCGATGGGCCCACTAGGTACGCGAGTTGTGATTGGTTATCCGTAGGATCGAGCGTATGGTTCATCTTGACGTGGCTCCCGTATGCCGATGCTATGGCCGATCCAACCGAGTTATGACACGTTGATCCAACCAATGTCGGTTTTAGTAAGTAGACAAGAGGAGAGATCGATGGGCACGACAGCACTGCACCACACGGGCACGGCAGCCCACCGCCGCCCCCACGGCCTTAACCTCGAAGCACCGGCAAACGAGATGACGCGTTGAAGCCTCGTGGAGCAGACGGCGCCGGAGCTGCGGCCGCAGCTCCGGACAGGGTCGTTCGTCACCTCCCATGGTCGCTTGACTCCCTCGGCCCTCTCGCTCTCAGATAGGTCCCCATCCCTTTCCCAATTCCTATTTCCGCTTGATTCATCTCAATTATTTTCCTAATCGTAGTTACTTTTGCTGCTATATCATGTGAAATGTGAATGCTAGATGAAAACCTACAAACCTAGAAAAAAAAAGTATAGGTGCCAGGAGTGAAATGCACGTCTAATTTTACATGCTTTGCATGGTTCAGCTATGTTACAGGAAGGCATAACTCGTAACCTGAGCTTGATGATTTGCTGTCTTCTCCCCAAAACAAAATATGCAATATGCCCCATGCTTGCTGATACACAAGCCAAGACAAATCATGATAGATGTTTCTTCCCGGAAATAGGGCAGATGCTCGTTCTGAGCCATGGACTCTTTGCGAGGCAACTAGCAAACCTCGTTTCTCAACATCGGCAAGGATGGCTAAATGCAAGGGTGCCTCCACATATAAAAGACCAGAACCACGTTTGTGGTCCATTGCCTGCACGCTGGCACTGAGAGAAAGATGAGCAAGGAGCAGGGGAAATCCACCATGAATGATTCCAGCAATCCAAGCACAATTTCTGTGTCTTGACTAGAGGACTAGAGAGCGTTCCAAACACAATCTATCGGCACGCAGCTGGTGGATGGCGTTTAACTGCTTTGTTTCCTCTTTCGCCTCCCCATCTTTGCGTAGTGGCACTGCACCAATGGCCACCACCACCACCCCATCTTTGCGTAGTGGTAAGTGCGAGTCGTTTTCGCGCTCTTGAAGCGAGTATAAATGGTTGGTCCCGACGTTTCCAAGCCTGGAACACGGGCTCCCGAAACGGAGAGGCCTTACAACGCAAGCAAAGCTCCCTGCTGAGGGAGAGATTGGAAATTAGTTCGTGCACCAGTGTATGCACGCTCCTCTGGCCTGCAGCTAGCTGCTTTGTGCCGAGACGGGAAACGTGAATCTAAGGTGCCACACGGTGGTCCTTGCCCTGCAGAATGGAAACTGGGAGAGTGACACAACTTACCGCGCGTGCTGGCTAGCTAGTACCCTTTCACTTTGGATCGTGCTGTCGTCGTTCATGCATGGTGTGCAGCCGGAACAGGTTAGCTATTGTAGAACCTCTGAGAGTTAGTAAGATGATTAGTTGTGACTTGCTACACCAATTTGTTGATAACCTTGTTTCTATCCTGTCGAGATGTATGCATGTACACGGAAATAAAACTGACCGCTTATGGTTGTAGCGTGTAGGTCGCTTAAGTCGATAAACCTGTCCAGTGAATCACTACTATAAGCAGTGAACCGATGAGATCGACATCGACCCTGCATGCAGGAATTTTAGCTCCATATGTCAAAGCTAGATGATCTATATGTACGCAGGGTTAGCTAGGTACCTTTCACGAACGGTAGTTGTGTTTGATTGACTTTCTAAGACAAAGAGGCTAGTTTTTTTTAGCGCAATTACTATGTAGATAGATAGCTTGGTCATATATATGCATCTTTGATGCAGAGGAGACCGTGGGTAGTGTGAGTTTTCCATCTTCTTTAAGGGGAAGTAGTTAGATTTGTCTATCTAATCCTAGTTAGGGCAGCGTCCTTGTTTTGGCCACTATGGTTTGGAGGAAAATGTGTTGTTTTCTTTGATAAGAGATAAAATATATACAAATAATCACTTCTCATCTTCAGGCCATTTACCTGCGCAATTCGGAACCAGGGATCGCGACGTGGTGTTGGCGGCTTGTGATCAGGCGGCCGGAGGTGGTTGTTCGTGGAAATCTTTTACCGAGCACCGGTGGCGGTCTAACCCTAGGATTGTGTGTGTTGCGTTGTCACATGTTTCTTCTATGTACCAAGTGGTTGTGTGCATTCTTGATCGGATGCGGGGATTTCACATCTTATCTAGCTGGGTCATCTTTATGCATCTAAAATCGATAAAAGCTTGAGTTGTCTAAGAGAGCAATGTTTGTCCAATTATGATTGTAGTATCCTCAGTTGAAAGCATTTACCGAGTTAAGTAATCCAAAAAAGATGAACACTATTTCCCCAATATGGTTACGAGAGTTTGTCCATGCATGCACGGTTAAGCTTATCCGTGAGTAGACACATCTTTTGTAAAGACCATGTATTGGTCAAATCATGGTGGAGATTTCCCTTGGCACACTAACATCTTAAAATTTCAACAATTGGAGAGAGACAAATAGGTTCTGCGGGTGGCCCTGCTCGGGTCAGAGATGGCCGATAGGGAGCTCCTTACCAACATCGGTGGCGGTCTAATCTAAGGATTGCGGTGCATTGAGACATGTTTTTCTTTCTTTTTTTACTTTACTTTTCAGGGTGTCTTTCCATAGGATGTGTGTTGGTATTGATATAGAAGTTGTGTGCTACATTCAAAGACCGTGGGTGTGGTTGCAAAGAATCGACAAATGCCTAACTATCTAAAAATGCAATGTTTGCCCAATTATGAATGTAACATCTTCACTTGAAAACGCTGATCAAGTCAAGTAAACCAGAGATGATCATCATTTCCCTGGCATGGTTACGAGTTTGCCCATTCATGCACGGTTAAGCCTAGCTGTAAGTAGACACATCTTTTGTGAAGATTAAGGTGTCTTCAAATCAAGGAATTTCTCTCGAGTCCGACACACATATCATCTTAATTATTTAATTAGATATGTGACTGCCGTAAAAGAGGTCGTCAAGAAAAGTCAATAGTACTATCCTAGCCTGCAGGTGCACACAGCACCGTACCACTCTCCTCCTTCCTTCTTTAAAAGGAAACCTAGCTAGCTGAAGCGAGGCCAATCCATTCCACTTGCCCTTCTGCGCTGCAGCTTCCTGATTTCACTCTCGCTGTGTCCATCCCTCCGCTTCGGGATTGGATTTCTGGACACCAGAGAGATCTCCACTTCACCCTAGTGTTTTTTTCGGTATGCTCGTTCGAGAAAACATCAGAGCTTCATCCTAAAGTGGCTCTAGCTAGCTTAATTTGCTGGGCTTCTTGTGCTCCTGGCTATTTTCTTGCTTTCATGCCTGCCTTCAAAGGGAGCCATGCGAGATCAAGCCGCAACCTCCGTCAAGCCCTTATTTTCACCCTCTCCCAGCCCTCGTTACGATGCATGCATGTAGATAATTTGGGGTTTTATCAGTTCGACCTAGGGCTTGCTTCGAGACTGGAAAAGAGTCCGGCATGAACAGATAGATCTTCCTGCCGGTTCCGGCCGGCCTTCTCACTGGTGCTTTGGTGATTTTTGCTGCAAGGAGAGGTTGCCTCCTTTGGGTTTGATTTCCTCTTTCTTTTGGAATGATGTCGCCGGCCTGGCTTGGTTTTCTCATAACGTGTTAGCTGTTCTCCTTGTACTACTCTATCGAAGCACAAGGTTTCTGAAGATGTTCCAGATCTAGCCTCTTTACTAGAACCTCTTTTATCCTTGTTCATTTCTTTGCACTATCTTCTTTTCTTGATTTATTGCAGTCCTTTATTTTTGCGGCTACTAGCTAGATCTAGTCATGTAGCTACTACTAACCTTAATTTGAACTTGTAAATAGATTTACATAGCTTTTGATCTATTAGTTCATGCTAACCGCTGCCTAATTAAGTTCGTCATATATGTACAGATTTACACACGTTGCATCAACCACTTAATTTCTAACAGGGACTAGATCTCTTGTAGTTAATTCATAATAACATGCATATACATGCATGTACTTACCCCATATCACTGTTCTCTTAAGGTTGGGATTGTGTTTGGCACCATGGGGAGGGGAAAGATCGAGATCAAGAGGATTGAGAACACGACGAGCCGCCAGGTGACCTTCTGCAAGCGCAGGAACGGGCTGCTCAAGAAGGCCTATGAGCTCTCCGTCCTATGCGAAGCCGAGATCGCCTTGATCGTCTTCTCCAGCCGTGGACGTCTCTACGAATATGCTAGTAACAGGTATAATACTTGATCACTTCTGAGTAGCAGTACTGTTGTGTATGCATGAGTTAATGTGCTCCTTCAAGCTACCATGTTATTTTTCTCCCGTGAAGTAACGTGCTAGATTAGGGTCGTTATTGGTTTCTTCCATTTTCCATTTGGTAAGATTCGGTGATATGCATGGGAATGGTCCTATGGATTTGCAATCACAACAGATATTTACAACTTATATTAGCTCGGCATGAGTTAAGAATAGATTTTTTAAACAGAAGGCCTCACGGCCCGGCTTTATAAATAAAGATGAAACATAGTACCACCGCCTATTGGATTTAACCGATGTGGGATTGTACCTGGAGGGAGTACATGCATAGCATTTTTTTTTTGCAGAAGCCATATCCCCCATTGCGAAAAAAATCACATATGCTTTTGTTTGAGGGCGCAAATCGGTAGGTAGCGCGGTGGGCAAATGTGGTTTTATGGTTTTGCCGGTTTTAGCTTAGTTTATTTTTTTGCACTAAACTAGAAATGAAGATTTGATTTGTGAAGGGAAATGAACTACTTTCACTAACCGGTTTAAAATGGTTTTCACCGGTGTGAGATTTGCACACCCCTATCGAGTAGGACTGTAAGGATCTAGTAATTGTTTTTACAAACCGGCGGATTTTTTTTCTCTCCATCTCATCAAATAAATTATAGTTATTAAACTGTTAATTATTAAAATTGAGAAAAAAACTTTCCCTCACCTCATCAATTTAAAATATTGTTACCCTCTAAAGGGTAGGGTCTCCTTGGTTAGGAATAGGATTTTTCATGAAGTGTCACTCTTCAGTTTGGTCTAAAGGAATGGAAATAACATAAGAAAAGATCATTTGATCTTAGTCTCAGAGGAAAAAAGGAGGAAATTTCACAATCCACTTGGACCTCCTTTTCTAGTTCATGCACGCCAAGAACGAGATCGGGGCCTTAAGTGGCATAATAACATCCCAATTCTACCTTTTATGTGGTGGATTTTGCTTTTTAGCATGTTTATTAGGATTCTGTGTTTTACACATTCCTCTAAACAAAATGTCCAAGCTTACAACATTTTTCAATCCTCTGTTTTGTACATGCATTCCTATCATATTCACATATTCTATGTGTTTTTAAAATCATGTGAACCAAACATACCCTATTTCTCAGAGACGAGGCAAAAACCATCCCCCCAAAAAAAAACAATCGTCCAAAAAACAAAATAAAATATATAATGACCTCACCAGCTATCATGGAACATGATAATGCAAGCAAGTCAAACTCCATACACAGAAACACAACTAGGGAAATTCACCCACAAACATCACCCATCAGGCAAAATTTGATTAGTTGGTGCATGGATTGAAAAATCTAGGGCCGGGGCACCCGGGTGCCCGTGTGCCGGGTGAGCCCTGTGCGTCTACAAGTTTGGAGAGAATCCAGGATAATTTTGGGATGTACATCATTTGATTACGTGGTGCAATTTTTTGCAAAAAGATGTTTTTTTGCATATGTTTTCAGTTCCATGAGTAGGTACTGTTGTTTTGAGTGTTCCTGATCGAGAGCGGGCCGTAGCTTTGACTTCAGTCGACTGTTTTTTTTTTTTTTTGAATAACAACAGGAGAACTGTTATATTCATCGCAATAGAGGAGAAGGTCAAGACGACCGGTTGACCCAGTTTATGAGGAAAACCAGGCCAAAAAAACCATACAAAACGACCCCGTTTTTGAGGAAAAAGGGGCAGAAAACCGCACAAATAACAGAGCCTCATCGCCCACACGACACAAAACCACCATTGCACAAAACAAACACATCCGTGCCCGGAGCCGCCGCTCCGGCTTCCCCTGCTCGGTTACGAGCCGCAACGCCGCACGGACTAGACGCCTCGTAGCCCATGCTACACTAGACGACCATCCGCAGACCACGGACATCGCGCCAAAAGATCCGGGGCCGCCACCCCGACGTGCCAGCCAGACTGACCATCTGATCGCGCCGACCGGGCCGACGGACTCGCTACCCACGTAGCACAAGCACGCCACCCTTGCCTTGCAGACCACGACCACACTCCATATGCCAGTAGTTGCAAGGCCATACGAGGCCGCCGCCTCGACGCACCATCCACCGTCCGGAGCCGCTGCCCCGGCGTCCACCATCTTCAGCCGCAAGGCAGTCATGCCTAGTTAACGCAGACATGCCACACCACAAGTGTTGATGCCTCCAAAGGCGGCGCCTTCAAGAAGGTAGCGGCATATATGTCGCCGTCGCCCGCTCCCGGGGAGCTTTGGTTTTCACCAGGAGAACACCAGACACTCGTGACGGCAGGAAATGTAGCTCACGAAGACGCCTTCAAGAAGGAGCACGGCTCCCATGGGCACCGTCGTCATCGGCACCTACTAACAGGTGCAAAGCTTTCGCTTGGCATGCCATCTCTGCCATCGAGCCCACTTGAAGCTCGGTAGAAGGAGCGCTGCCAACAGAGCATGAAACCTTGCCGCCGACCGCCAAACTCCACAGCCGATGCAGCAGCCAAAATCAGCACCTCCCTCCGCATCCAACAACTGCCGGAGCACCAGATCGGGACGGGAGCCGTCGAAGAGCGGGTCACCCGCCGTCGTGTCGTCGAGGAACCGCACCATGGGCCCGCAGAGGCCCAGATCGGCCCTGCCTGCAGCAACCCCGACGCCTCCACCGCGCCACCAGCGCGCTTGCGCAACTACGCGCGGGGCCAGAGCCGCGCACAACCACCGCCGGCCGCAGCCGCCGCATCACGAGGTCGCATCCCCGGCAACGGATCTGAAGCCGCCTGCTCGTTTGAGCACGGCCGACCCGCCACGGTGCTCGCTTGAGCGCCGTCGGCCTCAACCGCACCGACGCTCGCTTGAGCACGGACGTCCATGACGCAGCAGCAGGAGCTCCACCTCCACGCCGCCCTCCGCCAAAGCCAGCGCCAGCCCGCGCCTCCGTCGACGAAGCTGCCCTGCGCAGCCCACCTCAGGAGCGAGGAAGGGAGATCCCGCCGCCGCCCACGCCGCACGGGCTTTGCCCGGCGACGCTTGCCGGCGGCAGCGGGGGAGGAGGGTGGAGGCGGAGCTGTTCCCGACGGATGCGGTTAGCGCCTAGGTCGCCCGCGGGGAGCGACCGAGGCGCCCGGTGCAGCAGGGTCTTGTGATCCACCTCAGTCGACTGTCACTGCGCGCGTGCATGCCTCAACTATATGCAGGGCATGGCACGCCCCTGAAATGAAAGGTGGTTCCATCTTTCATTCATTCATTCATGCATGTGCACTGGGCAGAGTGTGTGATCGAAGTGGATGTGTACACGTGTGTTCTCAACGCATGCGCGCGTATGTTGAATGGTGAACGAAAGCCCAGGTTTCTCCCTGCCCCCTTTCCTCTGCCGTGCTAAGGGTGTAAGAGCTAGCACTACCGAACTCCCACTCGAGAAGTCGAGATGCGAGTAACATGAATGTATGACCACTCACATGTATGAATCTCTCCCCCTCTCTAGTCTTTCCGTCTCTATCTCTCTTTACATTTGCCGAATGTGGAGTGCAGCTTTGTAGATTTAATGAGCTCGACGAGTATTACATGCATGGATGTGTCAAATAAGAGACAAAATGAAAATTAAAAAACGATATGAGGCTAGCTAACCCTTTTTCCGTTTCTGAACATTTGGTTTAGCGCGAGATCGACGATCGACAGGTACAAGAAGGCATGTGCTAGCGCATCTGGCTCAGCTCCAGCTATAGACGTCAATTCTCAGGTAAAACATCTTGTCTCTGGTGCCATGCAACATATCGTCCTTCCTCGCTTCCCTCTGATTAAGCAGCACGCGCATCATGCTCACATCATTAAATTTGACTGAACGACGTGTACGAGCAGCGGCTCTCGGCCCAACCTGAATCTTAATACGAACATTGCAAAGAGACTAGATATCTGATGAGTTATGGAGCTAGTTATCTACTGCTAACTCGTTCCGTCCGTGTTTACTTCATTTTGCAACAGCAATACTTTCAGCAAGAATCAGCAAAGCTGCGCCATCAGATACAGTCCCTGCAGAACGCAAACAGGTACGTGTTCTAGGTCTAGCTATCCATCAGCTGATCACCCGAGTTAACTTTCTCATTTGACTGAATTTCTATGTATGCTTTACCCAAATCTGCTAAAATATTTTTTCTTCAGGAACCTGATGGGCGAATCCGTTGGCAATTTGACCTTGAAGGAGCTCAAGAACCTCGAGAGCAGGCTCGAGAAGGGCATCGGCCGTATCCGATCAAAGAAGGTGAATCGCTTCTGATTAGTTAGTTTCATCTACTTTTCGCAGAGTTCCGATCAATTATTAGTTCAGCTGTCCTCAGCACACATAGTAAAAATATATCATCTAATCGCTCCATTTATATATGTTTTGTGCACCTGTATTGCCAGCATGAGCTGCTGTTCGCCGAGATCGAATACATGCAGAAACTGGTAATCAACTAATCACTAATACATATCGATCGATACAATTTCTCGTGCCTTTTGTTGTTGGCTGATTCGTTCCTCTTCTTGTCGGTCCACGCAGGAGGCTGATCTCCAGAGCGAGAACATGTATCTCAGAGCCAAGGTACGTACGCCGGCTCGCGCATTTCCGTGCTTCGCAGTACTGTAATCGGAGATCTTTTGGTGTCTCGACCTCCTCGCTACATGTCTCACTTCCATGTACGCATGCAGGTGGCGGACGTGGAACGGCTGGCCCTCGCGCCGGCGCCTACGCCGGCGCCGGTGTCGGGCGGGGCGGAGCTGGAGGCGCTCCCGACGTTCGACGCGAGGAGCTACTACCACCACCAGGTGACCATGCTGCAGGAGGCCGCGGCGGCCTCCTCCTCGCGCTACTCCCAGCCGCAGGACCAGGCGAGGCTACGCCAGGATCAGGACGC
The DNA here is from genome assembly GCF_019359855.2 of Lolium perenne. Taxonomy (NCBI): domain Eukaryota; kingdom Viridiplantae; phylum Streptophyta; class Magnoliopsida; order Poales; family Poaceae; genus Lolium; species Lolium perenne. The sequence continues at coordinate 174,865,808 of NC_067244.2, forward strand.
GGCGCCGGCGACCACCGCTCTCCACCTCGGCTACCAGATGAGGGGGCCCAACTAAACTGATCTACCCCGACTTGGCGGCTCAGCGCGCGTTCCGTCGTCGATGCATTCATGTATCCAGATCTCTTCTAGAAGTTTACTGTGCGCGATCGGTTCTAGACTTCAAGCTAGTATATATTGCATTATTGCTACACCTAAATAATTACATTTACATATTTCCTAGTACTGTATGTGTGATATTGCTGCTGCATAAGGCACCTAGTGAGTACGCGAGCGAATGTTATCAATAGTGATTTGGCTTTTTATGTATTTGAAGCATATATGTACTGCTATCTATACGCATTATGGTGCTGGGTCAACTGATCACATGAAATTTGGTACAACTTACAGTAAATTAGTGCTTATCAATAACATTTTATGTCTTGTAACAGGCGAAAGCTTTATTGTTTTCATTGATTAAGAAAGTGAAACAAGAGTTATCAACTTACAAGACTCTTAGCCGGCAACGTAATAACGACATGAGACTAGTGGCGGATCTACTTGAGGCTAAGAGGGTGCACTGGACACCGGGTAAAATTGTTTTCCTTTGTAAAATGGCAACTTTTCACATGTATGCCCCCTATAAAAAAAAGTTATATATCTGGTGTGGCACTCGTAGGCACCCTGGTGTCGGAAGTTCTAGCTCCGCCACTCCATGAGAGTGATGAGACTATCATCTTCCAACTATGACGGAAATTGTGACAGTGTCACCTCCATCATCATGTGGGTCCCTAATTTCAACTTCGTATGGATCCACCTGACCTAATGCCACGTCACTACCGCTTGGACCCACATGAAAGCATCCACATCACTAGGGTTGGACCCACATGTCAATAGACACATCATCATCATGAGACCCACATGTCAGCAACATTAACCGTTCCTAATCTCACCTACTACGTGATAGTGACGGTCCATTTGTCAACTAATCGATTAGACAATGACAAATTATCATACATAAGGTGAAAAGGCAACTCCCATTCGATGACACATTCAGTAACGACACCAAATATACGATTTCCAGTGACGAAAAATTGTCACCCAGAACGAATCTATGAAGAAACTTCTATGACGGTCCTAGTGATGGCCCATTGTTGCCACCATCGTATATTCAGTAATAAAAACAACATATTAGGTGACAAAGGTGGTATGTCACTGAATATCATTTCCCTTGTAGTCTATTCACTACCCCCTTCTGTTTTTTGGCTTGCATATCTCATAGCCCCTTGACCACGTAATACCTTTTCTTATGCCCAGATCCTTGCCAAAAGAACTCTCCTTATTATCTTAGTCATATCCTTAAAATTGGGTATCTGCCAGTAAATTTCATAGAGAGTGTCATTCTGGCTCGTGACGCTCCCATGTGGGGAGGCTCGAGTGAAACCCTAGAGCCACCGACACCCACCTCCCCTCCGCCTCTACCCCTGCTGCCGCCAAAGGGCGCCATTGGTCAAAGGTTGTGCGACTGCATGCGGTGGCAGGCTCTCATCATCTCATGTGAATGGTGGCGATGGCCCCCCCTCATTCTCGCATGGCGGGATCTTCGGCCGGAGCCTTGTGGTGGTCATGGAAGACGTGGTTCTTCCGGCGGAGATGGACGTCGGGACGGTGGCCCCAAACTTCCTAGGCGTCTTTGGCAGCCGGTGTAGCCCTGTGAGCGGCACGGCGGCTGGTACGGGGGGCTCAGTGTGGTTCGGCTCATCATCTCCGCATGGTGCGACTGGTGATGGTGATGCGCACTGCAATCTCTGGTGTACCTTTGGGCGGCGACGTGGGAGCCTACCGATCTTCCTAATAAAGGAGGCGGTCTTAGGATTCTTCTCGCGGGAAGATGGTGTTCTGCTTGACGTATGATCTCATTGATCTGACCGGACGAGTTCTGAAAGGCTCCGCCAGAGATCTTCATTGGCTTTTGATGCTTGTAGATTGCTAGATCGGTTGGAATTCGGTCGTGTGCGCCCCTATTTCAACCCATGCGTCTTCAACAGGGCGAGAAAAGAAGTTTCGTTGTTTGTTGACATTATGAGACATGTCGGTGTTTCGGATTACGTCGTGAAGACAGTGGCAGAGAATGTCATGGCTCTTGAGGTGTGAAGCCTAGTAATGGCACACCTAGTCTTCAAGGCGATGAGTACTTTGCTTGGTGATTTCTGTCTCGTGGAGGCGGGAAAGTATGATATAGATTTTCTTAGAAAGTTTGGCATGAAAAAGTGCACTTCATCTCATACACCATTATCATCCATTGAGGTTATCTCTTGCTGAGGTTACTCCTCTTAGTCCCGAAAACATTACAGAATACAGAATCATTGTAGGTGCCTTGCAATACTTGACATTGACAAGAACTGATGTCTCTTTCTCACTTAATAAATTTTGTCAATATTTACATGCTCCAACAACCTCTCAGTGGACGGTTGCTAAGAGAATTTTGAGATATGTCTAGGGTACTTTGAAAGTAGTTCTTATTGTTCAAAAATCTTCCTCTAGTCTGCTTAGTGCTTTTTCTGATGCAAACTGGACATGTTTCTTCCTCATATGAGGTCTACAAGAGGTTTTGCTATATTTTTTTGGACCAAATTTAATTTAATGGAGTGCCAGAAAACAAGCAACAGTATTAAGGTCGATGAATACAAAGCTCTAGCTAATGCCATAGCTTAATTAATATGGGTTGAAGCTTTTACGGTGTTATAATTTGGGCAACATATTTATCTGCAAATCATGTTTTTCATGCAAGGACAAGCATATCAAAATCCACGTTTATTTTAATAGAGAGAGAGTTGCGAGCAAAATGTTCGATATCAAATTTATCTCTAGCAAGGATCAAGTTGCAGATGGCTTCACAAAGACTTAGATCTTGATGAGTTCAAACGTAGTCGCAAACTTTCATAAGGTTGTGATTAAAGGGGGTTGTTAACAAGATAGGTATCAGGGTTTATACTCTCTTGTATTTCTTTGGTATGTATCCGGTATGTAGTAGTACTCCAATAGGTACCACCCTTTCTACCCCTCCCTCAATGTACTCGATGTAATCGACTTAGCGATGGGTTATTCCCTCGTTCATATAACACGCAAACGTGCCGAGGCCGAGGTATCGTTCGAGCCACAACATAGACGCAGTTGTGCAAGTAACGATCTTGGTGACAAGTGGAATTAAATTAACGCTCTAACTGGAGTTTTCCTGGTCATCGTGGTAGTACTTGGTGTGCGCAGGGCTCCGGCTGTCGTCCTCCTGCGGCCGGCACACGGTGATATGGGCGTCCGGAGACGCCTTCCGGATCTGTGACACGTGCTCTTGAACGATCTTAAGGAGCTTGCCATGGTTTGTCGGGGTTCCCTCTTCTTCTGGTGTGACGAGCACCAGCTGCTCGAGGACAGGAGCCCTGCGCAGGACGAACCTGAGCAGCATCAGCTCGTGCGTCGTCCCGCGGAAGTTCATCATCTTGACGAACGTCAGGTGGTCGAGAACGATCTCCTCGTCGAGAACGATATCCTCGTCTTCGCCGGTCGTCGTGCCGTTGCAAGCTGCCGGGAGCTGCAATAATTCGCTAAGTAAGCTGCAAGAATTCGTACGCGGTTTGCGTGAGATGGAAATATATCTGCTGGATGTTTACCTGGACGAAGAGTCGCTCGAGAAGCGGTGGAACGGTGAGCTCGAAGAAGCCAGCAAAAAGAGCGAGATCATCGTCGCCCATGGAACCCATGAGCAGCTGCAGTTCTTCAAGGTTCGGGGTATCCACATCGAGCTCAAGACAATTACGCTCCACATCGATGTGCTGACGGATGAAAATCAATTGCATCAATTTAGGATGCTAATTACCTAGGCAAAAATCATAACAATTAATCAGCGCAGGAACAGGTTTGGGTATCGTACCAGCAGGCCCTTGGAGCAGAGTGTCAAGATCCTAGCGTGCGCGACCTTGAGCAAGGCGCACGAGTACGCGAAGTCGTGAATCACTGGGTCGTATTCGCCGAAGCCGAGGTGGGACAGGTACGCGTCCCGCAGCTCCGGCGTGTCGGCGTTCCACGTCGACCTTGAGTTGCCCTTGCCGACGAACACGATGGGCTCGGTCAAGTAGTCGTCCCTAGAATAGAGGATGTCGCCGTGGAGCGCGAAGGACTCGAGCGCGGGCGCGGCCACATGCAGGTCGCGCATGGCCAGGCAGCACACGATTTCCAGGCCCCGCAGCCTCTCGCCGTTGACCCTCACCGACCGGAGCAGGTGGCAGCTCCTCAGGCTCAGGAACTCGAGCAGCCGGCACCCCGAGACCACGTCCCGGAGGGCATCGTCGGTGACGTCGACGCGGTCGAGGGAGAGCGACGTCAGGCCGGCGAGCCCCGCGGCGCCGGGCCGGACGGCACGGAGGCTGCACCTGCCCAAGCTGAGCACCGCCAGGGAGTTCTCGACCTGGAACAAGTCATCTGGAAGCTGAAGCAGGGATGCGTCGTCGTTGTGCAGGATGCCCGGCCGCGCCAGGTCTACACGAACCTCCCGGGCGCCTCTCCCCAGGGCGGCCGCGATCCACTCGAGGACGTCCTGCCCGAGCGCGCCGACCGGGGACAGCGCAACGCGGAACACGTCGATGGGCGCTGCGCCGTGTATCGCGATACAGCGGGCCACCGTGGCTGCGATCTGCGCCGGCGACTGGCCGCGGACGAAGTCGCGGTCGGTGAAGTCGAGGACGGCGGAGGCGGCGATCGCGTGGATCCACAGGCGTGCCCACCTCGTGGAGAGGGCGCCGGTGCGGACAGCGCTCTTGAGGGAGAGCCCGCCGAGGATGGAGTGGAGGACGTCGTCGGGGAGGCCGCTCAGCCGGTCCTCCGATGATGATTCTCCCGTGGCCTTGGCGCGCTTCTTTGTGCTGGATTCTATCTCCATTATATTGCAAATTGCTGTGGTAGTGTAACTTGTTGAACTGTCTGAGTTTTATATATGTACATAGCAGTGTCGCGTGGAAATGTTCAATCGCCTGGCCTTCCCTCGCAAGATTTGTAACAAGTGTGAAATCAGGCACATGCGCAAGTGACAGTGACATATCGCGGCTTCTTGCTAGACAAGGAGGCGCCCGGTCAGCGGGTCAATTTTGGGCAAACATCAAGCAATCTATTTTTTTCTTGGTTTTGCAATTCTCACTGGAATAAGAATTCACTTACTCATTCTAACTTCAGAGCGGTTATATTTATATGGCATGTGAGTTCTAATATACTCCCTCTGTTCCATTCTATAGTGCCTATTGTTTTTTGGCACGGAAATTAGCGCAAGAGTATTTTGTACACAAGACCCCTAGGTGAACGATTTAAGATCAACGTAAAATTTGGGAAATCCATATCTTCCTAACTTATCATAACAATTTTGGGAGCTGGACGATTTGGGAGCTGAACGGGGAGGGGGTAATTGAAAAAAAGCTAAGCTACAACCTTATATTCTGAAACAAATGCCAAAAATCTATAGGCACTATAGAAAGGAATGGAGGGAGTACTAGGTTGCAACTAACTTTTTCGGTTGGATATGAGTTGCAACGGGATTTTCTTTTTAACAGTTCCACACCGACTGAAACCGAATCCTATATATTTTTGTATAACACTTTTTATATACACTATAATCGCAACAAATTTTTTTTCTGGTTACACTATGGTTGCAAATATTCTTTTCGCTTAGATGCTGGTCATGCAATTTGGATGATAATTAAGCTAATTTATATATTCAAATGAGAATTAGGACATGTGCATTGGTTCCAACGGTGGTCGTCTGCAATTCTCTTCCACGTCACCTGCAGACGATACAGTAGACAGCTTCTACAGTGGATGGTCTGGGCTAGCGACGAGGGACGGTTATAGGGTGGAGGAGAGTTCATCTCGGGCGCGTTTGGTTACAGCCACCTTGGCTCACATCGGGTCAGTAATTTTCAGGCCGTTTGGATGTCTGCAACCCACTGCGTTGTTGCATGAATCGGGTTTTAAAGCACCCTGGGACAGGCCTGGAGGAACGTCCGGAATGACAGTTTCTCCGGGGCCAGGCCCGTTGCGGCCAGAAACCTGCACGCGTGGAGAAGGGGGCGGAGACACCGCGTCCCTTTGGGAACACGCGCCATAATTAGCATCACCGCTCCCCTCTCCTTCCTCTCAGTCACGACCGCACTCTCACCTCCCCCAAACTGTCACATCACCCGACGGTTCCCCTCCCGCCGACCAATCTGCCGCACGGACGCACGGAGGAGCACCGCTACCGGAGGAGGAGACGTCGGCGACCAGGACCTCGACATCGGCCGCAATCTGCTCCGCAGTCCTCATCGGCATCTCGTCTTCGCCTGCGACCTCGAGCTCGTCCTCGGTCGGAAGAATGGCGGTAACGACCTCTCCTTCTCACATTCGTACTCATTCTGTTCAAACATGCCATTCTCGGGCATTTCCGAGGACATGCACATTAGATCTGCTAGGGTTTCCGTTAGGATATCGGTCGGATTGACATTTTGCAAGGTGTCCGTCCCCATTTCTTCCAGTTCTTGTTCAGTTCTTGCATTTCACGGTCTCGATTTGCTTAGATCTGTTACTATATTGTCGGATTGCGGTAGATCCTTCCTAGATCGTGCTTTCGATTGCTGAAACTGGCAGATCTTACTGTGCATGCAAAGAGGGGAAGGGTTTTTTGTGCTTGGGTTTGGCATGTTGAGATTGTTGTGCGGAATGAGTCGTGGTAGGTTGCTGTAGATTGTGTAGTTTCTGATTGAACTAGGCCGATGATTGTAACCGATAATCATAGTCTGAGGAGATGATTGATCTGAACCTATGGCATGACTGAACATCACCATGCCATTGGTTCAGATCAAACATCTCCTCCATATGTGCTCATTCTATGAGGCCTATGCTACCTTGCTTTCCATGTTTGTACTTCTTCAGTTGTTCAATGGCCAATGATTTAACTATGGCACAACGGAAGGCAGGGTGCTGCCCTCAAACTTAGTCGTGTGTGCCATATTACTTGCACACTAGACTTAGTTTGCGGGCAGTCCCTTTGCCTGCCGTGTGATCCTATATATGAGGCCTCGTTTTGGTTTGTCTAGTGCATTGGCCAATGATTGAACAATGGCACACTGGAAGGCAAGGTGTTGCCCTCAAACTTACTCATGTGTGCCATATTAGTGGCACAGTAGACTTAGTTTGGGGACAGTCCCTTTGCCTGCCGTGTGATCCTACATATGAGGCCTCGTTTTGGTTTGTCTAGTGCATTGGCCAATGATTCAACAATGGCACACTGGAAGGCAAGGTGCTACCCTCAAACTTAGTCGTGGTGTGTGATTTCTTGCACACTAGACTTAGTTTGAGGGCAGTCTCTTGAGCTGCCTTGTGATCCAATGTATGAGAGGCACCACATGTTTTCAATGTTCGTTTTCATCTATATACTTGTGAGCAGGCACACCTCTAATGTGTTCTTGTGGCAGACTGAGAAGCTCAAGCTTGGGTCACCTGAGACCCCCGACGAGGGACCGTCCAAGAAGCGAAGGGCGGCTAACGTCGGCCACTTCCAGCTGAACGTGGGGCCGGACGAGTTCCTGCGCATGGTCTTCAAGCCAACCTTCAACCGGCTACGGATCCCTCATGATTTCGTCAGGTGGTTCGGAGAAATCCCTTCGAACATCATCGTCACCACCAACACAGGCTGCTACTGGAGGATGACTACCATGAGAGAAGGCGATGACGCATACATTGACCAGGGGTGGGCGGCCTTCGCCGTCGCTCATCAGCTGCAGATAGGCCAGTTCCTCGTTTTCAAGAAGGTGTCCACCTTCCAGTACAATGTGGTCATCTTCGACTACACCTGCACTGAGGTGATGACCATGTGACGTTACCATGGCGACGCCACCAGGTGTGTCGTCTTCCAAAATTATGTCTGAAGCTCCTGGTCTGTGTGTACTTGTTGTTCCAGTCGTCTTGTTCAACTATGATCGTCTATGGTGTGTCCTGAACTATGATCATCATGTGTCCTGAACTATGATCCTCCTCTGTCGTCAACTATGAACGTGTTTGAACTATTATCACTGCTAAGTTTGTCTGAACTGTGAACCGTGTTTTTCCTTGTGCTGTTGATCGCTGGTAAACTCACCACCGAAGGTAAGACGTAAGCAGAAGCAGTTTCTGGGTTGCAACTAAACAACAGCGGCGTCGTTCTGGGATTCTACGAGGCCTGAAAACCGACCTACCAACCGGGCAGAGCCGAAATCTCCACGAGACTAAAAAAACTCTATGCAGGCCACCAAATAATGTGGCTTTTATGACCCATGGCCCGTCTGCTACGCGCAGGTGACTCCTTCCTGTTGCGCCAGTCATGCAGGCTACCAAATGCGCCCCTCGTGCACATATTTCTGGTGTCCCACCACGGTCTTTGAAAATAGTTGATGGTCTTTCTACAGGGAAGACTTAGGTAGGATGAGGTTTTAGATAGGATCTATGAGAATAATTTTATTGCAAAGACAAAACATGTTCAAAAATTCTGAAAATAAATCACAACACACATCTATGTTATATATGCAACGCCAAAAATTTGTAACTTCAAATTCGACATACATTTAGAGAGACAAAAAAGATAAATCTGAGTGTGAATAGTGTGAAATACTAGTCAATCAGATCTGACACTATTCACAACAGAATTTGTTTTTTTTATTTCTACAAGTGTAGATCAGATTTTAAGCTGAAATTTCTTGGAGTTGTAGATACAACCTATATGCATGTCGTTTATTATTTTCAGATTTTTTCGCATGTTTAAAGTATGTTTTTTTTAGGTTGATCCTATGATCCTACCTAATGGAGAGATCCTACACAAGTCTCTCCCGTCTTTCTACAACGGCAACGGAGGGCGTCTACAATCAGTGATCTACACGGAAACAGACCGTATGTATTTTTACAGACGGACTTGTTCCCAGTCCTATATACTGCCCATGTCACCTTTAAGAGCATTTAACTTCCTTTGCTGTTTTTGCTGATTGGATAAAATGCCATCTGAAATTGTCAGTGATCACAAACCACATTTACCATGTGCATGGTCAAAGTGCCAAGCAAGAAATAGAAACTATTGCTTTCTATTAGCTCCGGTCCGAATTAATCGACGCCGGCAGCAGTTACGATACGTGCATGCACAGGCTACACTAGAACGGAGGTAGTACAAAGGAAGTAAACTAGCTGCACTTATGTGCAGAACAACCTAGTCCTGCCAGTAAATGTTCAGCTGATTTCAACTTCATTTTGAATCAGCGAGCTCCGTTTTATCTAAGTTAGCAACTTCCGTTTGATACCCAAAGAATACAACTACAATTCATCAAAAGGGGACATTCATGTCGGCTACAAACTCGTCTACATCAATTTCTTCCTCAGACAGATGCCATGTCGGATAACACCAAAATGGCTTAGGTACGGGCCATCTGTTAAGAGGAAAACACAATCAAGTTACTGGATAATATATAAATCTGAATTCTGCAACGTGCTACTGAATGCATACTAAAGAAAGAATACCTGTTTAGGCTATGATCGTCAGTAGCAATAGTCCTACAAAAAAAACCAAATTAAAGTTTTTAGCATTTAAGAGTAACCACGCGCAAGACCAAGCCACCAAGGGAATGCAAAAATGGGTAAAAGGATTTTTGGTGATCCAAGACAAAAAAAAATGCAAACGCTATGTTGATAGTGGATTGGCAGGTATTCACTCATATTTTCCCCAGATTTAAGTAGGTTGTGGTTTTTGAGAATTGCAGAGGGAGAGTATTTTGACCCTATTTAGTTATACTTGCACTGCTACTACCTTTGACCCTATTAAGTAGGCTGTTCATTTTGCTATGTATGTACATTTGCATAATTGCTATTTTTGATTCTCCCTTATCGCAGTGTATCTTTTTGCTAAAGATTCCGCTCACCAAGCTGACATGCTTTATGTACATTACAGCTGCCAATGTAACCATTGCAAGCAAAGTTAGTTGAATGTGTATAGAAAATGTGTGGCATCATTTTGCGAGGCCTAAAACTTGACATGATATTATGGGATAAGTTATTAATCAAATCAAATCCGTAGCTACGCAAAAATTGCATCTTTTTAGTTCAGTCAGTTCACTTAACCAGCATGCTTAAAATTTCTTTTTATACGGAAGCTGCACATCATGTCATGATTAGTTCTTTACCTTTTATTGACCTACATAACAATATTTGCAATGCCTCTGGTTGATGCCACAACCCACTGTTTTCAACATTGCAATGGCATAACCATACTTGGAATGCCATCAACATTGAAGGTCTTGCTTTGGATAAGTTTATTGAGAATATAACTGCATATTCCCTGTCATGACCTGAATCCACATCCATGATCAACTTGACACTGAACAACCTCCAAACCTGATTCAGCTACTTTTGGCAATTGCCTTTACTACTCTACGGTTTACAATATGTTCGCATGTTCCTGTTTAAGTACATGAGTATTGTCAACTGATATTGCCAAGTTGCTTTGTATGCATTCATGTTGAGATGTTACAATCACTATATATGAGGTTGAATAATCAATCGCAAGTACCCGTATTTTGCTTAAAGAAGCAAGCTAATACAAATGGACGCAATTCATTAGAGAGTGCTGTAGAGATTGGATTTTAATCTCGTAATTGTAAAAGAGTATTTCAAAACATTAATATCTGTGGAATTGAGAGGATTGGGTGAAGGGGAGGGATTCACCAAATCCCCTCACATCCCCATTCCACTTGGGGCTAGATTTACACCGCTTGCAAACGAGGTCTCAAGCTTCAATATTATGCACATGAAGAAACACTTGTACTGTACAGAACTTAACATAAGTATAAAAAACATACCTTTGTGCACTCAAACCCCCCAAGAGTTCCAAAATTATATTCATTGGTATGTATGGAGTTTCTTCCAAGCCATAGAAGTTCATGCCAATAAAGTTCCCATCAAAATCGATAAGAGGCCCTCCAATTCCAGCCTAGCACAAACAGAAAAAGATGGCTTGTAAGCCATACAGATGTGGCGATAGATTTCAGTATTCATATTCTGGTGCAATTATTATTTTCGCCATACGGAAAAACACAGCGTACCTTCGTGATTTTGCAAGTAGAGATCACAAGATCTTTGCAATTAAGCTCACTTGGTTTGCTAGTCACTACCCCACTTGTGGCCATTAATTTACCTGAACTGTAGACGCGCCCTAAAGCTACTACCTCCCCATGAGGTTTAAGTTGCACCTGATCACTCATTCGTGCTGCCCGAGTACAGCAGAGACCTGTGATGTTGACGACAGCAATGTTATAGTTTGGACTAATATGTTGTAAAGTCCCTCGAATAATTCGATTATCTGGAAGGCACACTATAATCTGCAATTAATGATATGATGAGAACCAGCAATGAATAAGCAAAAGGTGTATTTACAAAATTATTAGCAGAGTAACAACCTTCAAGTTATCAGCAACCTTGTTTTCAATGACAGAAGTTCTAACCAAACTTGCCGAGGTCAGAACTCTTGTGGTAGACTCATTGCATTCTATAACTACGCCTGTGCAAGCAAAACACCTTTTTCCTCCTAAGAGAGTGATAATTCACATAATTTAGTGATGAAATTGTAAAAAGAATACCGAAAGCAAATGAGCTTATAGCAAATACAATTACCAACGAATGAAGCCAGTGCTACAACACTTTGAGACATATTTGAAGCAACTTCTTTTTGGAGCTCGCTCAAGATAATTTCACTGAATTCCTCTTCAAAACTATTAACCAAACGCCTGCCGACTGGCCACACCAATAAAGGTTCAGTAGTTGAGGGCTAGAGAAAGCAGAACAGAGTAAAAATAAAAAGACAAAGAAAAAACTCACTATCCTCCCAAAGTGGAAAAGGATAACCATTGGACCTCAGCTCTTCTTTTTCAGCAATACCTGATTAATGATCATTGCAACAAAGTAAAGAGATTGTTGACGCCGTGTGTTAAAAATAATCAAGAAAACTGAAAGCAATAACTCACCAAGAGCAGACGAATATGGCCATCGAGCATGAAAACACTTACAGTTTAGTATTTGATCCTTCAGTCCTGGTGCCACGGGTGAAAAATCAATAACTGTGACCAATGATCAATACCTAACATTAAAGGTGACCTAACCTGGTTGACATTCTGGATCACAGAGAGTACATATGGAAGGTTTCTGATCCTTTTTTTTCTCCCCCCTTAAGCTGCCTAAAATGGAGAAGAGAAATGAACAGATTTTAGAACATGGAAAAGCACTATGAATGAAAGGAGTATATTCTCATATAGCATATCTATTAAGTAACACACCGTATATGTTAGTATGATAATAGCTACAAGCATAAAAGTACAAAGGTTAATGTGTACGGAGATTCTACAAATGATCACTGAAAATTAACATTGGTGCTGATGAATTGCTTGATATCATACACTTTCGCAATCTTAAGGAGTGAGTGTGTTTTTCTCAACTTGTGAATCAGACTTACGAGGTATGGGAAATCTTTCGACTGTACTACCAGGTCCTTTCTTAGCCCTGCAACAGAATGGTATAAACTCGTCAGAGTAATAAAGACATCCACAAAAGCAAATGTAAGGACATCCACAAACTAACTCTGATTCCCTCAGTATTACAGTTAACTAAGCATGTTAGACTCCTCACTAAATAGCAATTTATGATCATGCCTTAACTGTTCTTAGCCTTCTACAGTGCATGCTGTAATTTACATAGCGTGATTTCATATTCCACTTTGTGAACTTTAAACACAATGTTTTGTCAAAGAAAATTCAACGACATGAGATTATACAAACATGGTGTTAGCTGCAGCATAACGTCATAAAAAGGCACTATTTTATTAAGTCCGATCTTGTTAAGACCATTACTATTTTTCCTAAGCATGTGTGTTCCATGTGCAGAAAAATAGTAAGATCAAGTACGAGACAAGGGCAGAAGAGTGAAAGGAGACACATACATAAGCCAATCGGAGAACCTTTGGCTCATAAGGACTATAGAGGACATACCAGGACGGGATTCTTTCGCTAAACTGCTTGAGGAGTTCAAGAATTATATTCCTTGCTAGAAATGGAGTCTCTTTCTCAGCATAAAAGTTCATCCCAATGAAGTCCCCATCAAAATTAATGAGGGGCCCTCCAACTCCAGTCTAAAAAATAGAATAACGTTACGCTCAACCAAGCACAAAAATTTAGCGACATTGAAGGAAATTTGTATAACTGAAAAAGGGAGGAACTTTTAGTGCCCCCAGAAAATAGTGTAGCGCATATAATGGTAAATTAAGCCACTCATATCATGAAACCATTATCTATTTTCGCTACGTACAGAGAGAAATCAACGGTGGACGCACCATGGTAATTTCACATGTGGAGATTGCAAGCTCCTCGCGGTAATCTCGGCTTGGATTGTCAGTTAACATCCCAGCTGTGGCCATTAATTTTCCTGAGTTGAAGGAGCGTCCTACAGCAACTACTTTGCTATGGCACTCAAATTGCCGCTGATTATCTAGACGCGCCACTCGAAGAGTGTGGAAGCGAGGTATGTTGATAACAGCGAGATTGTGTTGTAAATCATAGAAGTTCAACCAGCCAAGCTCAACTTGGTCATCTGGAAGGCGCACTTGAATCTATAATGACAAAGCAAGACAACCAAGTATATGTGCACCCTGGTTAGCAGACACGGATGATGCTGAAAAAGCAAGCAATACTGCAGCACCAACCTTCATATTCTGAAAGAGCTTGCTGTCGTCTTCAGTAGATCTAACCAAACTTAACGAGGTTAGAAAGCTCGTAATCTGAGTATCCGGATCATTTTTGATAATTATGCCCGAACATGCAAAGAACATTGTGTCTCCTGCATAAGATGGCATTTCCAAATTTCCAATCATGAACTACCGAGGATTAGATGGAAATATCCAAGGCCGGTGATGTGTATAATCACCTTCACTGAATGACGCGAGAGATACCACAGTATTTGCTAAGTTTGACGCAACTTCTTCACTGAGTTCCGTCCAGACACCTTGGCCAGAACCACTCGAGCTGCCGAATTCCTCTTCGAAAGGGTTGTGGGGATGCGAAATTCCTAGGTTCAAGGAAACATTATGCATCCGACTCTGGTCTGGCTGCATAAATCGATCGTGCGTGCAGAACTAGGAAGAAGGAGCGAAACTGGAACCGGTGGCTCACCTCCATTACTTGTGCCAGTCTTTTGTTTTTTATACGAGCTTCTTTTGCGAACGCCTCCACCTCGCTTAATCTTCATCTTTCCAGCCTATAGCGCAAGGAACAGATCAAGAGACAGAGCGGATCAAAAGATCAATTCATTGCAAGAAAAGGTATTCAGAAATCAATTCATCGTAACCAAAAAGGGGGCTCGACTAATCACAGGATAAAAACAAGCTCGGACCTCAAAATCAAATCGCTAAATATCGCGTCCGGGGCGGGGACAGCAGGGTAGCGACGAGGAACGGCGATGGCCCGGGACGCGCCTGAGGGTTGGGGGTGGGGAATTGAGGCCTAGCCGCCTAGGGCATGCGGCGGTGGGTCGGGTCTACAACTGGGCATGGGCAGCCCGGCCCGGACGGCCCGGCCCGATCCAGCCCGAAAATCCCGGGCCGGGCCGGGTCGGGATTGCATGTCGGGTCGGGTTCGGGCCTGATTTTGGAGCCCAAACGTCGGGCCGGGCCGGGCTCGGGATTGTAGAAAACACAACCTAAGCCTAGTTCGGGCTGGGCTTTGTCGGACCGGGCCGGGCTTTTCTCTGTTCGGGCCGGGTTCGGACCCGATTTGTAATCCCGAAGGTCGGGCCGGGCTGGGCTCGGGCCTGAGAATATAGGTTCGGGCTTTTTCGGGCCTGGCTCGAAACCCGGCCCGGCCCGAGGAATGCCCAGGTGTAGCGGGTCGACTGAGGAGTTGGGAGAGGAACAGGAAAGATACGAACGGGACGGGACGGTAGACACGACTGGAACGGCTAGACGGTTTAACCGGTTTCTCTAGCCTCGGCAAACTATACAAATCTCTTCGATACATAACAGTGTTCAATTTTTACTTTAAATTACCGACATTTATTATGCATCGAAATAGCACAAAATTACTTCAAATCTATATAAAATGTTGGTGAAGATCTTTTGGAGGTCAGTTTGTTTTAATCTGGCTGGAAAGATGAGTTCCGAAAAGCTACACTGGCGAATGGAACAGTGTATCTTTTGCCTGCGGTTTGCTGGATCGGGTGGTATTTGACTGCGCGCACCCATGTTTTTATTCCGACCGTTTGGTTCCGGAGGGAGCGACGCGAAGCTCTATTCTGTGTTGACACCATGTGTCTTTTTGGTCCATGATGAAGTCAGAAAAAGGAATATCATGAAGACCGGATTGGTGGACTGGCTAAAGGAGGTTCGAGTCTCCGTGATGTTGAGGGATCTGCTTGTCGTTCCGGGCTCTGCAGCAGTGGTATGCATGTGGGGGCGGCAACATAGGGGAAGTTCAGAGTCTTACCTCTCAGGATGAAAACCCAAGGTCTCGCCTTAACTGGTTGTGCCTGACAATATTCTTGTTGGAGGCATTGTTTTGAGAGTGGGGACTATCTTTAGGGTGAAAACCTAAAACCTTTGGTCGAACGATGATGGCGCTGGTGCACTATTTCCTTCTTGAAGGCGTTGCTTTTGGAGAGTCTGTATTTCAGGTGTTGTCACGGTGGTGGTTGTATTGTTGTTGCTAGGTCTAGAAGACTGTAGCGGGACTTTTATTTCTTAGTTTTCTTTACTCTTTTTTGGTTGTATGCATCCATTAGGGTGGGTCGTTGTTGCAGAGGCTGGATGTAATTGGTATATTTTGATATTAATATATTCCCTTTATCTAAAAAAATATAAAATTTTGATACTGCTTAAGGCTTAAACTTTTTCTAGATTTTTTTACCAAAGAAAAGGCGTGGGGCGACATTCCTTCTTCGTTGTCCCACACGCTTGGCGCAATCAACTGATTGTTGGGCCGCATCCTCTCCTACCTCCCCTTAAGCAATCTGTGCATGCAGTGGCGCTGTCGAGCAGGTGGAGCCACCCCTTTGACGGCGTGGTCCATCAGACAAGTGACACAGCATAAGCGTGAGGCACCGACATGGTCGGAGTGAGACCGCGACGGAGCGGAAGGGAGAGGGAGACAAGCGAGACCGCGATGCGACGCGGCAGAGGGTAAGTTTGGAAACCCGGGATATTTTCATGTCCACGAAAAATTGAACGTGAAATCCTCCAACTTATTATCTTTACTATTATATTCGAGTTGGTACGTCATCAAACATGTTTGATGTCAAAGATTGGAGACATCTTGACCATCCAATCTTACTAAAAGTCTCCCGCTTGCCATCCAGCCATCCGTTATATATTTACCAAAACAAACGACATAATCAGATCGGAAATCGTCTCGGGGGTCCATTTAACGGGAATCAAGATAGGAAATCAATCACGGGAATCC
Organism: Lolium perenne; assembly: GCF_019359855.2. Taxonomy (NCBI): domain Eukaryota; kingdom Viridiplantae; phylum Streptophyta; class Magnoliopsida; order Poales; family Poaceae; genus Lolium; species Lolium perenne. The sequence continues at coordinate 174,882,310 of NC_067244.2, forward strand.
ATTTACTTTCCATAAATATGCTGAGAATCCATTCAAGCGGGAGACGTTTATTTCCCATACAACGAAAGCCATTCATTCTATCTACCTCCTAGGCGCCTTGCACTTTCCAAACATGTGCTTGATATCTACCTACAATCAGGATCAGGAACATTACAAATGACGTCCATCAGCGCACGACCACAAGAAATCAGGAGATAACCATTAGTAATGCCTGGAAAGCAATCAGCGTGTTGCCACACCAATTCAAAGAGAAACATGAAAAGCACACACCAACAAGTATGGAAGTACATTATGTGTACCAATAATCTTGGGATTTCTACCATCGCCGGAATTTTGAAAAAAACATGAAAAGAATGAAAGAACTAATTTGGAAAGCAATTTTCGGGTAAAAAAAACTGAAAAGTAATCACGGTTAATTATTTCCCTGACTCGCTAAACGGCGGACCGACCTACACTATCTGATCACCTAAACTCTCAGGCTATCCTCTCCTACCGTGATCTTGAAAAGCTATCGTATCACGGAAGTATTATGTACCGGGCTCCAATCGCTATAATCAGGAGATTTCTACTTTCCTTTTTCGATTAGTAACTTAATTGCATCTTAATCGCCGATTGGGTAAAATTCATCCTCACTTATCTATACGAAGGAGTAAGAATTGTTTTGTCGTTCGTGATGTTTTTGCTTCTCTGCAGATTTATTCTGGTGGATAAGCTGCTCCAAACCGCGTTTCGCAATGGCGACCGGGCAGAGTCGACGCGAACGCACCTATTTTTAGGTGTGGCCACAGCTTAGCACCACTACCACGCCCCAACGCCGCTTTCTTGCATCACCACATGCCGCCAACAAAGTACCGCACCACAGTGTCCTGTGATGCCCAATTGGCCGGCCAGGAACTATTCCATCGGACAAGCCCAGGTCATATGTCTTCTCTCTGCTCTCCCCTTTTGATCTCACAATGAACCAAGACGTCACCGATAGCCATACAATCCTGAGCAGCGTCATGAGCAGCTTCCCAGCAATCGTTGCCACCAGGAGTGGAGTTACTGCACCGACCACAAATAGGAACGGTATGCTCCCGCCTCCGACGTCCCTGACCTTCCTCCCTGCTGTCATTGGCCGATGTGGAGCGTCGAGAACACCAGTCCGCAAGCACTGGACTCTGGCAAATTCACCTCTAACGGTTTGCTCCCCTAAAACATATGGACTTCTCCACCAATTTATGGAACAATCTATCTCCGTATCTAGCTACATGTAAGGTTTTTTAGGGAAAAAATCCATGTCCCTGGATGCTGAGATCATGAAACGGCATGAAGAAAAGAAAAGGAAAATATTGTATAGTGAAGATGCATTACTTTCTGGTAAGATCATACTACTTGTGGGGTTGATTTTTTCATACCAAATCGACATTGTGATACAGGCAGATTCATGGTATATAAGTGATTCATTATAGCTTCATTCATTTCATTACTGCAGAATAATGTTTTACAATACTGACTAATTATTGCTTGGATTGAGCTATTGGTTCTTCTATGTAACATGAAGTGTGCTCATACAATAACTATGTGCACGATATCATTAGGTATCATTAGGTTTCAATGTGTTTGCTCAAACAGAAACACAATGTTTCTCAATGAAACTTGGTAAAACAGGATAGCAAGAATCTGAAAGCAGGATATCAATGGTACAAACATGCACGCGTGCACGTCACAAACACATTTCTCCAATAACTACCTAATGAAGGTCTGATGTAGCTAACTTGGTGTTATCATGATTCAAGAGGTCTACTCAGTACCGTTTGCATGGTAACATAAAAATGTAGTTGCGTGCATCACCTGGAGGTGGAGCTCTCATTCACCTCCCGTTTGGTTATTCTTGAAGAAATAATATATGTTATTTGACATGTAGCATATTTCGTGGGGCTTTAATCAAGATTTATATCGATGACATTTTTGCTCTATCGTTTATTTATTTTGTGTAGCTTTGTTTCTCCAGCCATTAAGCTTTTACTTTAGCTACTTGCTTGATTTGGAGCTACATCATCTTTTTTTCCCTAAATGGGATTTTCATAACGGAATACAAGGTTCAGGAGCTACATCATCTTGGTTGGTGATTTTCTTAACATATCGTTTGGTTCTTAAATTGTACATGTGTTGCCATTCTCTTAGGCAGAAGAACAACTTGAAAATTTTGGAACACGTCAAAAGCATTGAGGCACGAGGTCTCCCTGGTAGGCACCGAGACAAAGCAAAGTGCTCTGCTGAGCGTCATCCCAAAGCCGAGTATGTGGTCATGCAATTATCCCAAAACTTACTTCTATAAATGTGGCATCCTTAACTTAAAATACGTATTTTTTAGCAGATTTTACATCTCTTTTGAAAGATGTTCGAATTTAGCTTGTAACCTCTTAAATTTATAAGGTATATGTGTTGAATTAATGCGCCAATATTTTAATTGGTGTGCATAATCAAAACAGACATTCAGGAATGGATCAATTTGGTTCGGTTGACGGGTTATATGATGGGTTGTTTGCATGTGAATCACGGCAGTTTATAGCAGCCGTTGCAAGATTTGTAAGTAAGATTTAGAGTTATTATGATTTGACTTTAATATTTTCTTTTGTCAATTTTTGGTGCATCAACGGCTAGGATATGTGGAATGACATTAATTTATTGATCGACCTAAAGTTTTGCACATACCTTTACCTCTCCAACACCGCTGGAGGAGGTTAATGCTATGTTGGTGGACTTCTCTTGCAGACTAAACACCATCTAGGGGCAGAGATGAGGGTGACTACCCATCCTCCTGACACACCAGGCATTCGAGTTAATTGCTCCTGGTTTCTAAAATCATATTTTATATGTTTTTAATAATTCTTGCTATTTTATTTTTAAATTTTCTCCTCTAGAAGGAAGATAAATTATTGTTCGTCAAGTGCTTCGTAGAAATTGTTTTAGAAGATAAGGAAGATCAAGTTTCAGATTTGAAATGAGATACTATGATCAACACTTGTGATATGCATGAGCTTTGAAAATTCGGTTTTCTACCCGCAATCCTTTTGTATGCATGCCCATCCTAGATTATAAGAGATGTAGCGATACACATAAATACAATATGTTTTTTTGAATCATAAAACATGCTTTCTGCTGAATCCATTGAAAATAATGAGTTCTACATACCAAAGCGGAAAAAATAAGATTGCCGTTCTAGAAGCCAACCTTCATTGTCTATGTTGACATTAATAAGACTAGGTTCCGATCCATGTTTTGAGAGAATTATTGTCAGCACAACATGATCTCTTGAGATCTTACAGTTCTATAAAGATGTCTGATCATAGGGGAAGCCTATATTGCTTTTGCTCAGCGTAGCTCATATATATTGGTTTTGCTCAGGGTAGCGGAACAGTTGCCAAACCAAAGTTAGTTCCTATATCCTCTAGAAGAAAACTCCAACTCACACTAAGCCATGTGGTTTTCTTTCTTTTTTGTATTAAGTGATCATGCTTATTATGTCAAAAGGAAGTGAGTAGTTCTTTGTTAATAAGAGATAATTGGATGGGTCCTCTCTTTGTACGCATATAAGCTTTTATTTAAATACATTTCAAACTAACTTAAATCTTAATATGTTTGGGATATCATTCAGCCATCCTTAAATTTTCATATGAAATACTTACTCTTGCGCGCGAGACAAAGAAAATTAGTGACCGTGGCAACGCACGGGCATTCAACTAGTACTATTAAAAAACGGAGGGAGTAGTCCGCTAACATATCAGTGCTGCAAATTCCCTCACATCCGTGCTGCCAGTGCCAATAGTGAACATGTGCAGCTATACTGTTGTGGATTTTGCTCAAACATTCTGAGCAAAATGGTTGTACCTTAAACTGGAAGTAGAACATAATTGTATTGTGAGCAAAATATTGGTTCTGTAAACATGAGAGAGATCTTACAGGAAATACAACCCTAGCAATAGACCAAGTAAGATCGATACTGCTGAACAGCACTATGCATCATGTTAGACACTTCAGCTACGGCCTACATGTATGGTTCTTGCTGAGTGCTGACTACTACAAAACTCAACAGGTGCAGAAAAGTAGGGATCCACGAAGTGATCCAACCATCACAGATATACAATGGACAGCGAGAGCAACACACTTTAGTCACATATAATAGCAGAAATGCATTATTAAAAGATCAGATCAAAATGGCAAAACCAGCAGCACTACTACATACTAAAAATCATCCCTCCATCAATTCCCATCAAATAGTACATGATGTAATGGTTAATTCAGATAAGAGCCATTGATTCAAATGGGAGTTGATACAGATGTCACTGCATACTTCTAGTCTGATACAACTACACATCTTACATGCAACCAATTCTAGCAAGCAATAGGTAACATGAGCAAGTCAAGTATACTATGGTCTGATCCTTAGACTAGAAATATAATATACAGTATTCTACTGTGAGCAAAACCCATATTCTTTAAACATGAAACAGACATCAACAGGAAATACTATCTTAACAATACCCTAGGCAAAAATGATACTACTCAACAGCCGTTCGCATCAGGTCAGACACATTTAGCTAAGGCCTATATGGTTCTTGACGTCTACTTCTAAATAATTCTAAAACATGTACCAATCAATAGACTCCTAATATAATCCACCCATTCGAGAATAATTCCTGGCCATGGGCAGCCCAGCCCGAGGCCCGGTCCAAAAAACCCAGGCCTGGGTCTGAAACTGTTTGGCCCGACAGCTTGGCCTGGTCAGGCCTGGGTAGCCCGGAAACTGTCTTTAATGAAGCGGCCCAGCCCAACAGGCCGACGGGCTTTCGGCCAGGCTCAGGCCTAATTTTTCAACGTCAGGCCTTTCTATGGGGCGACTAGGGCTAACCCCAAGCTAAACAGATAAACATGGCCAAACGACCACTTTAGTGTCCACGGCCCGACCCAAACAGACCGAAGCGGACACAAATGGCATAATACTAGATTTTGCAATAATGGAGTACATACTGGTAGTATAGACTCCTTTTTTTACCTTTACAATACAGGTTTCCCCTATCATTTCATCTCAAAACAATTGCGGCCAGCATGCTTCATGCAAAGAACAAACAGACTGAAATGGCACTCACCATGTCCAAGCTTAACAAACAGAAATCGCACTCACCATGTCCAAGCTTGATGCAGAACTGAAACTCTACCATGCGTCTAGTCAAGAAAAACCGACAATGACCTATACATCACTCAACAGAGAATTTGCATGCACATTGATTTACTTCCTGCAAGATTGTTTCCATGTATTTGTAAGAGCTGATTGTCAGGTTACATTGGATACGGATGCTAGTGCATATTTTATTCCAACAAGGCACATCAGGCGTGCAAACAATTTCTAGCAAGCGTAGGTATTAAGATTCTAATCCCAACATACTACAACAGCACTTGCAATACAATTCCCGCAAAAAAAAGACATTCAAAATGAATGCAAAATCAAAAGATAAACATCAAGCTGGACGGTTTTCCATTCTCTACAAGTTACTCCAGTGCGGGTAAATGACAGTAAGGTATATAGTTGGCTACATGGCAACTAGTCCAATAACATATCAGTGCTGCAAATTCCCAAAAAGAAAAAACATCAGTGCTTGCCAGTGGCAATAATGAACATGTGCAGCTATACTGTTGACTGAGTCCAAAATAATTGTGTTCCTTAAACTGGAAACAGAACATAATTGTATTGTGAGCAAAATGTTGGTTCCTTAAACATGAAAGAGATCTTACAGGAAATACAACCCTAGCAATAGACCAAGATTGATACTACTGAACAGCATTCTGCATCAGGTTAGACACTTCAGCTACAATCTACATGTATGGTTCTTGCAGACTACTACAAAATTCAACAGGTGCAGAAAATTAGAAATCCACGAAATAATCCAACCATCACAGGTATACAATGCACAGCCAGAGCAACACGCTGAAATACATTATTAAAAATTCAGATAAACAGGAAAAAACCAGCAGCACCACTACACCCAATACCCATCAAACAGGACATAATGTACTGATTGATTCTGATAAGACCTATTGCAAATAAGAGTTCATATATATACACCACTGCATACTTCTAGTCTGATACAAGCAGTAGGTATAAGAGACTGGAAATGTCTACTCTCAACTCTCAAACACAATATAAATGGAACACGAGGCATTTAAAATCATCAGATGAACATCCAGCTGGAATGTTCTCTAATGTATATATGCCTACACTGCTGCAGTGCAGGTAACCAAAGCCATAAAGTTTTCTTAAGGAAAGTCATTCAGCGAGTTTTCTTGATTATTAAACACAGTTACATCTTCAGCATCAACAGCAAAATAAGGCTACGTAACTAGCAGTAACCCATACAGTAGGCCACATGGCAATTAGTACACTAATATATAGGGGATGCCAATGGCAAGAATGAACACGAGCAAGTATACTATGGCCTTATGCTTGAACTGGAAATACAGTTTATTCTACTGTGAGCAAAACAAGTATTCTTTGAACATGAAAGAGATATCAACAGGAAATACAACCTTAGCAATACCCTAGGCAAGAATGATACTAAACAATCTCTTACAACCACACATAAATCCACTGATGTCCAAACAGGAGATAATATATCCAGTTCCTATCGATTCAGATGATCTATATGATTCACATGGATGCACATGATCATATAGCACGCGCCATCACATGGTTCCACAATTGCATACGAACATCATACTATTAATTGAGGCATATAAGCACAGCATTGCAAACGTACCGCACAACAGAGCAAAGTACTACTAGTATTTTAGATCCATCAGGCAAAAGCAGCACCTGGGATTTACTTCTTACAGGCACCATCCACACATCGCAACAATTACTAATACTACTACTACCAGTGGTTCCAGATAACAGAGACTCTCCAGGAGGGGGTGGCGAACCTAACCTAACCTAAGCGGAGGTGAACTTGGTGACGGCCTTGGTGCCCTCGGAGACGGCGTGCTTGGCGAGCTCCCCGGGGAGGACGAGGCGCACCGAGGTCTGGATCTCCCTGGAGGTGATGGTGGGCTTCTTGTTGTAGCGCGCGAGCTTGGCCGACTCCCCAGCCAACTTCTCGAAGATGTCGTTGATGAAGGAGTTCATGATGGACATGGCCTTGGAGGAGATGCCGATGTCGGGGTGCACCTGCTTGAGCACCTTGAAGATGTAGATCTTGTACGTCTCGACGGACTTCTTGTTCTTCTTCTTCGACTTCTTGTCCACGCCGCCGCCCTCCTTGGCCGCGGTCTTCCCGGCGGGCAGGCTCTTCCCGGCCTTGGGCTTCTTCGCGGCGGGCGCCTTCGCGGCCGGCTCAGACGCTGGCTCCTCCTCCACGGGCTTCTTCGCCGCCGGCTTCTTCTCGGCCTTGGGTGCCATCGGAGCGGCTGGTGGTGGTGGTGGGGATTGGATTTGGGGCTTGCGTGTGCGAGGAGATGGATTGGGGAATTTGGGTTGCGGTGCGGGGAAGAAGGAGACGGGGGCGATGTATTTATAGAGGTGAGGCGGTCGGCGGTGATTGGCTGAAGGGTTGGTGCCGCGGATCGGTGACGTGGAGCAGTATGAGGCGGTTCGCGCCGCTTTCGCTGGACGGGTGGGATGCGTTTCGGCCCAGATCGATGACGTGGGGAACTTCTGGGCGGGATTAACTCGAAGAAAAAAGATCTCGCGGGCGGGATCGGAAAAGTTTGTTCACGCAAAAAAGAGCGGGCGACCCCGTCCAACAAAAAATAAAGACTGTTCACCGTGCGCTACATACCATGGTCCACATTGCCCATCTCAAAAAAAATATGGTCCACATTGCCGTCGGGATATTTTGGTAAGAGTATATCTCCGTTTTTTTTTTTAGAGAAAGTCTGAACTTTATTTAGACATTAGAGTCATTACACAGACTTTCCTGCATACATTCCGGGATAACACCACGGTAGACCTTGCTAACAGAATGCTCACAAGAACGAGCAAGAATGTGAGCAGGAATGTTCAACTAACGTTTCACATGAGAAAAAAAAAACAATGAAACTAGTTGCTAGATTCTTGATATCAGCAACAACAACTCTAACTCCCGATCGATCCCATTCATTTGATTGAATTCTCTGGATCAAAGATAGGCAGTCGGAGACCAGAGCAACCTTGGAGAATCCCTCGTCACGAGCAAAATTCAGCGCCCGGCGGCAAGCCAGCGCCTCTACCAGCTCCGGCACTGTGGCATTCTCCAGCTTCTCATTACACGCTGCCAGGCAGCGACCAGATGGTCCCTGACAACCACCCCCACTCCCATGCATCGAGAGTTCGCGAACAGCGCCGCATCCGTGTTGATCAAGACCGAACCCACCGGCGGTGGACTCCATCGCAGAGTTGATGAAGAGGAGTCACACCTAGAGGCAGTGCCCGCCTTGGTTAGATGTTGCGTAATTGTTTCCACATAAGCCTTGATCTTTTCCACCACCCGACGGCAACTTGGTTCAGTGGCATTGTTGCGTGCGTCATTCCTGGCATCCCAAATGTGCCAGATAGTCACAGCCAGGACAGTGCAAAGCACATTGGAGCCCCGAGCAATGAAGTTAGATATCCATTGTCTTGCATTGACAAGCTCTTTTTTGCACAGCTCCAAAGGGAAGATCTTCACCGCCTCCCAAACGCCATGAGAAAAAGGGCAGAAGAGGATGACGTGCTCCACCCTCTCATTCCTTCCGCAGAACACACAGCTGTCCACGGCAGGGATATGACGGTGTTGAAGTTGAAAGCCCGTCGGTAGGCAGTCGTGAGCAACTCTCCACAGGACGATCTTCGTTTTGCCTGGTGCCTTGATTGCCCAAAGGGACTTCCAAAACTTCTCATCAGCGCTGGTATCAGAGGGCAGACCCCCACCATTAACACTGCAAGCCTCAAAGAAACTCACAGACCTGGCCAGGTTGTAGGCTGATTTCACAGAATAAATTCCAAATTTTGTATGTGGCCAGAAAGCGAAATCCTCCCTACCCATCTGGCTTATGGGAATCTGCAAAATCGCTTCGGACCCGACTCCCAAAGCAGCCTTGGACCTTGTTCACATCCCAACATTGATTATCATGATCCAACAAGCACTCAATCTTAGCATTGGCAGGTAGAGGATCCACAGGCCGGTACATACCAGCAGAGAAACCAGGAATCCAGTTGTCCTCCATGATTCTCACCTTTTTCCGTCTCCAATGCTCCATCGAACCCCCTTGACAAGCAACTCCCTCCCGAAGAGGATACTGCGCCATGTATAGGATGCAGAGCGAGGTCGAGGGGCAGACCAGAAAATTTGAGTCAGGGAAATACCGACCCTTGAGCACACAGGCACATAGAGAGTCTGTCTCAGTCAGCAGACGCCAGCATTTCCGCCCAAGCATAGCCTGATTGAAGATCACAAAGTCACGGAAGCCCATGCCACCCAGCGATTTAGGCGCATTCATCCACTCCCAAGCCTTCCAATGCATCTTTTTCTGGCCATTTTCGAAGCCCCACCAATTGTCGGCCACACTGTTTTTCATCCTATCACAGATGCCAACAGGAATCCGGAAGCAACTCATCACGTAGTTTGGGATGGCTTGTGCCACGGACTTCAGGAGAGTTTCTTTTCCAGCCCGGGATAGAGGCCGAATCCACCCATTGATATGCTTCTAAATGCGGTCCGGTAGAAATCTGAAGGAATGTGTAGCCGCCCTGCTGATCTCTGTCGGCATACCGAGGTAGGTGTCTTGAAGGATCTCAGTATCCACACCCATGACTCCTTTCACTTCCTGGAGCACATTGGCTTTGCATCTAGTGCCAAAGAAGACCGAAGATTTATGGAGATTGATCTTCTGGCCAGAGGCTTCACAATACAAAGTCAAGGTAGACTTCAAAGCACGAACACTTGTTTCATCGCTGCGGGCAAAGAAAATGTTGTCATCTGCAAACAGTAAATGGGATATCGGGGGGCCTTGCCTTCCATTATGGATACCTTGTAGCTCACCAAGACGCTCCTGTCGTTGCAGAAGACAGGATAAACCTTCCGTGCACAGCACAAACAGGTAGGGACTGATGGGGTCCCCTTGACGAATTCCTCTCGAAGGAACAACAGGTTCTGTCAGCTCACCATTGATCCTGACAGCATACCGAACAGAGGTCACACAGCGCATCACCACATTGATCCAGCCTGTGTCGAAACCCAGCTTAGTCAAGCAACCATGAAGATAGGACCATTCTATGCGGTCATAGGCCCTCATCATGTCAATCTTCAGGGCAAAAATGAGGTTTCTTGTTGTGCTACTTCCGAACAGTGTGCAGACATTCAAAGGCCACCAGTGCGTTGTCAGTGATCAACCGCCCCGGAACAAAGGCACTCTGGAATTCTGAAACAACATCCGGCAGCAAATTTCAGTCGATTAGCCAAAACCTTCGAAGCAATCTTATAAAGAACATTGCAGAGGCTAATAGGTCTGAACTTAGAGAGATGTTCAGGGTTAGAGACTTTTGGTATCAAAACAACAATTGAATCACAAAGGCCATCAGGGATAGGATCTACACCTAGGAAGCTCCTCACAGCCCCGCATATCTCCTCCTTGATCAGTTCCCAATGTGTCTAGTAGAACAAAGCCGGAAAACCATATGGTCCCGGCGCCTTGGTAGGGCCCATTTGGAAGAGGGCGGTTCGGATCTCCTCGTCCGTATATAGTTTGCACAGGTCTGCATTCATATGCGAATCCACTTTAACAGGAATAGCATCAAGGACCTCATCCATGGAGACACAAGGTTCGCAGAGAAAAGGCTTCCAAAAAAAACCTCCACCATACCTTTCATCCCTTTTTGATCATCACATCTCGAGCCATCCTCCCGCACCAGCGCTTTGATTCTGTTAGTTTTCCTTCTAGCAGAAGCTCGTGCATGAAAAAAGGCAGTGTTCCTATCCCCCTCCTTCAGCCACCTCCACTCGAGATCTTTGACGTGCCATGATTTCTTCCCTCTCAAAGAGTTCACAAAGCAGCTTTTCAGTCGCTCTCTCATCACAGATCACCGCGTCACAAACTGAGCAGGAGCGCAAGTATTTTAACTTCTTTTCCAGTCTCAGGACTTCTTTGCGGACAGAGCCAAAGGAGACCTTGCTCCAATCACGTAGAGAGGTGGCAAGACTATTCAGATTCGACCAAGTTGCTTGGAGCGAAACAAACCCATCCCTGCCCGAGATCCACGCGTCCTCCACCGCCCCTTTGTAATCATCAGCTCGCAGCCACATAGCTTCAAAGCGAAAAGCTGACTCGACTGGTGTGGTGCCGTTTTGGGCGCGTATATCAGTAAGTGCGATAGAGATCGCATAGTGGTCAGATGTAGTGGTGATCACATTTTCCACCCGACAAGCATCAAACCTGCCAGAGAAAGCATCATTAGCCACGGCTTTGTCGAGCCTTACCTTCACACTGCACCAAGCATCCTGTTTGTTGGTCCAAGTGAACTTTGGTCCCGAAAAACCCAGATCAGTCAGGCCACAGTCCTCCAAGCAATTCCTGAATAGCTCCATTTGAGCCTCGGACCTGTCCCTAGCACCAAAGTGTCCGTCCTGGCTAATGGCTTCATTGAAGTCACCACAGCATAACCAGGGACCCTTCCATTCACGGTGAAGCCGCCGAAGGAGACTCCAAAATTCATGGCCAGCCTCACGACGTGGCTCCACATACACAAAGGTCACACGCCATGGTGCTTCATCAACCGTGGAGACCAGCACATCCATACAATGTGGATTGCAGCCACGGAAACAAAGTATGGCCCCAACCAGAACAGCACAAGACCTCCACTGAGGCGCTCGCAGATAACAGCAAGAGAACCAGAGTAGCCAAGAGACCACATGAAATTCTTGCTTTTTTATCCCCCATCTTCATATCCGAGAGGAAAAGGAGGGAGGGTCGGAAAGTCTTCACTAACTAGCGAAACTCACCTACTGTCGCGTTCGACCCCAAACCGCGACAGTTCCAGCATAAGATACTCATTGCGTTTGGCGGGGCTGCATATCAGCCTCCGCCAGATCCGCCGATCGACCACTCTGGGTCCTTTGTTTCTTGTTTGAGTCATTGCTAAGGACTTCCTCATCCGTCTCCCCTTTTGCATATCCATCGCAAATGATGTACCTGCCTTCTTCGATGGCATTAGTGCAAGAACTGGTTGAACAGTCTCCTTCATCAGCTGACCAAACTTAACTTTTGGATCCTTGGCCGATTTGCGTTTCAGCCCGGCTGTCCCCCGCTTGGGGTTCTGGCTTGGAAAAAGCTCTCTTCCAATCGCCTCATCTTGAGCTCTGCCATGACCCCTGGCTGAACGCCCGCGGCCACGGCCAGCACCACGTCCACCCTTTGCAGGCGACGACACTTCCCCATCAGTTCCGAGCCCATTTTGGGTCGTTGCCTTCCCCTTCACTGGGTGAGAGGAACCCCCAGATGAAGCCTTGGAATTGTTTGCGAAGTGCTCCGCACCCGCCGAGCTAGAGGCATGACCAGACTTGGTACCACTGGCCTTTCTACCTTCCTCGTTGTAACATCCCAAATTTTAAAACAAAGAGAAAATGAATTTCCCTTTTTACAAAAATGAGAACCAACAAAAACTTTTATTAAATCAATGCCTATGCATAGTGCTCATACTTAAACCTTGTGCATTTGCCATGATGATTGTTGGTATGCTTATCAAATGTTTCTTAAACCCTAAACCTTGCTCCTTTTCATCATCCAAGAGAAAACAAAATAAAAAGAAAAGGCCTAGGTAAGCCTATGGCTATTTTTTGCAAATAATCAATTATGCCATGTTTCACCTTTCAAGATGGTTTGCAAAACCTCAACAAAACCAACTTATCATTTACCAACTAAATCTAAGGTGAAATAAAAGAAAATAAAAAGAAAATAAAAATATCCATAGAGGTATATGAGAGTAATGGCCAAATTGCCAATTTAAGCCTAAACCCTAATTCTTGGTTTGAAATGATGAAACTCCAATCTAAACTCAATTAGTACATAAGAACATAACACAACACCACTTGGTTCAAATAAAATCAAAGAAAAATGAAAAAAAAATGAAAAACCCAGAGTGCATGAGGTAATGGTCAAATTTGCCATTTTTAACCTCATACCCACTTTGAGCCCTTGTATCAAGAAATTCTCAAACCAAACCCTCTCAACTCTTTGCACCTCATCCAAGACCTCATCAAGATGAACATTTTTCGTGTTGACCACCTTGACCAAGTCATTGACCATTGCTCACAATAGCCAAGCCAAAATGCCACGTTAACACAAATTCGAGATTCCCCCAAATTATAAAATTTTCACAAATCATTTCCAAATCCCAAACCAATGCCACCCATTGCTGCCAAATATCATTTATAACTCATCCATGAAGAAACCTAGCAAAATTTACCCACACATGAGGTTTTTACATGAGAATCCACTTTTTACATAGAAGTACACCTACTCCAACCACTATGTACCACCACCCTTTTTCAACCTTGAGCTCATCCATAGTGCAATATGTACCACAATCACTCCTATGACCTCACCTAGCATTGCATGGTCACCCTCACACCAAAGCCATGCCCAAATTCTGGCATGTGTCACATACATGTGGGACTTGATTTAATTCTGCCAACACCAGCCCTCTCCAACTATGCTAACCTTGCCAAACCAACTCCTCTCACCTCACTCTAGCAGGCCATGACCCCAGAGACAAAGTTTTTGCACCAAAACACCAAGGACAAGACCATGTCGGCCAACCTTCATCACCACAAAGTCATCACCTGCCCCTGCCCTCTCTGGTCCTCTCCACCATGTCATCTAGCCTCACCATACTCTGCTGCACACGCCAGACAAGGTCCGTGGCCAAGGAGAAGCCGCCAAAGCCCAGAACGTGACGTGCCTCGACGTGATCACCACGCCCAGATCACGCCAGGACATGCCACGACCACCACAGAGCACCACCTGCCCCCGACGCCTCCGGCCACCTCACGTTCTCTCCTCTCACCCACCTGCTCCCCACGACACCAGCAGCCGCCCAGACACCGCCACTGGCTCTCCCGCGCCCTGTAGACGACGACGCCGTCGACGCCATCCGCCACGGGTCCTGCAGTACATGACGACGCATGCCCGCCTTCGTCAACCCCTGTCCTCACCATGACGCGCGATAGGTCCGCGGTGACATCGCCAACCCGACGCACCCCGTACCTTGCCCTTTCGCGACCCCTAGCACCGTCGCCACCATGACCTGCCCCGCTCGCCACGACCACCCCCTCGCCCTATAAATAGAGGCATTCTTCGATCGATCTAAGCACCCAGTCTCACTCTCCTCACTCCGTAGAAGCACCAGTAGCCACGCCCAGTACCAATTTAGCTATTAGCTAGTCCAATTCGTCGCCGGAGCCCCACCGGAGCAGTAGCAAGGGGAGAAAGAGTTGCAGCGCACCTCCGTCCCTGCCGTCGGTACCAGTCAGGTCGCCAGAGCTTCCTCAACCTCTCAGCATCCTCACCGACAACCAGCAGCCCCTAGGTGAACCTCCAACCCCTACCTCGCCGGAGTTAGGGTTAGCCCTCGCCGGAGCTCGTCGTCGATGGGGACGAACCACAGACGTCCGATCCTCTTTAATCCCACGGCCTATATCCCCGCGTACCGTTTCGCTGTTAAGTGGCACTGACCGCTGGGTCCCACCTTGTCAGGCGGCCTGCCGCGCGGGAAGCGCTGTTGGGCCAGCCCAACTCCCTCTCTCCCTTCCTGGCCCGTTTATTTTCCCGCCTAGGCCCAGATTTTGAATTTGATTTAAATCTTTTCAGTTAAATGGCATACTGGTGTCCAATTCAAATTTAAATAGTTTCAAATCCACTGCACCAAATTTGACCAATTTGATACTGTTGGAAAGCTTGTGAAAAGCTCCATCCAACCACACTGGATTCAAATCAAAATCTATTGTAGATTTTGAATAGTAAAAATAACAAGTCAGAGAGTTTTCAGAATTCAAATAAATTTATAAAATCAACCATAAATGATTTTGAGGTGTTTCCACCTCTAATAATTCACTTTTCAAATACTCTATTTGTTTAGGTAAAAATATGACATGGTTACTTCATATGATCATGGACTAGAATCAAAAATTGGCTATGTAGTCAATACTAGCCCATCTAAATTATTTTCAAATTTAGGATTTTAAATCTATGAGGTGTAGCACCTCATTTAAATCATCTTCCCAAGTTGTGTGAAGAATTGTGATGACCCTTGTGCATGGTCTCATATTAGCTCACTTGAGGATCTTAAATCAAAGTAGGATTTATATTGCACGAGGTATAGTACCTCATTTAAATCATTTTTCTCAAATGATAAATGTGAAGTATTGACCTTGGTCAACATGATCTCACACTTATTAATTGAGGAGATTAAATCTTAACAAGATTCAATGAGAGGAAATTATTTCTCCAAAGCATTTAAAAAGCAACCCTAATCAATATTTGTAATGAGAGGAAATTATTTTTATTTAAAAGAAAACAAAGTCAACCAACATGTTAATAATGTTGAGATGCTAGAAGAGCTTGTGTGAACCAATTGTTGTGCTTAGTCTAGCTCTTAAGATTTGCTTGGTGATTGTGTACATCGTATCCGTTTTTAGACGCTAGTACTGAGGAGTACCAGGAGGAGGAGGAGGTCTACTTCCAAGGAGAAGAAGACCACTTTGATTCAGTACACCAACCAAGGCAAGCTAATATTCTTGCAAGTTGACCTAGTGCAAAGCTCTACCAGAGCAAGGCACCATTACATATTCCTTTATGCTTAATGATCGTATCCCAAGTTTTTACCTTACAAGTTTTTGACTTTGGTTTATCAAAGTTTACTTTTTGATTCATGATTCACTTGGTCTAGCTATGGAGTAGTTGATACGTCTCAAACGTATCTATAATTTCTTATGTTCCATGCTTGTTTTATGACAATACCTACATGTTTTGTGCACACTTTATATCGTTTTGATGCGTTTTTCGGAACTAACCTATTAACGAGATGCCAAAGTGCCAGTTCCTGTTTTCTGCTGTTTTTGGTTTCAGAAATCCTAGTAAGGAAATATTCTCGGAATCGGACGAAATCAATGCCCAGCATCCTATTTTTCCACGAAGCTTCCAGAACACCCGAGAGCCAGCAGAGGGGGGCCATAGGGCCACCAGACAACAGGGCGGCGCGGCCAGGGCCTGGGCCGCGCCCCCCTATTGTGTCACCGCCTCGTCAGCCTTCCAACTCCGCCTCTTCGCCTATAAAAAGCCCCCTGACCTAAATCTTCGAGACAAAAAAGCCATGGTACGAGAAACCTTCCAGAGCCACCGCCATCGCGAAGCCAAGATCTGGGGGACAGGAGTCTCTGTTCCGGCACTCCGCCGGGACGGGGAAGTGCCCCTGGAAGGCTCCTCCATCGACACCACCGCCATCTTCATCGCCGCTGCTGTCTCCTATGATGAGGAGGGAGTAGTTCTCCATCGAGGCTAAGGGCTGTACCGGTAGCTATGTGGTTAATCTCTCTCTCTGTACCCCAATACAATGATCTCATGAATTGCTTTGCATGATTGAGATCCATATGATGAGCTTTGTATCACTATTCATCTATGTGCTACTCTTGTGATGTTATTAAAGTAGTCTATTCCTCCTTCACGGTGTAATGGTGACAGTGTGTGCATCGTGTAGTACTTGGCGTAGGTTATGATCATAATCTCTTGTAGGTTATGGAGTTAATTATTACTATGATAGTATTGATGTGATTTATTCCCCCTTCATAGTGTAAAGGTGACAGTGTGTATGCTATGTTAGTACTCAGTTTAGATTGCAAAGATCTATTATGCTCTAAGGTTACTTAAACATGAATATCGAATGTTGTGGAGCTTGTTAACTCCGGCATTGAGGTGCTCTAGTAGCCCTACACAACGAATGGTGTTCATTATCAAACAAGAGTATATGTAGCACAAAAGAAGAGAACTTATTTATTTATGTGATCAATTTTGAGAGTGTCCACTAGTGAAAGTATGATCCCTAGGCCTTGTTTCCAATACTGCAAACGCCGCTTGTTTACTTTTCTACTGCATGTTTACTTCCTGCAATATTACTACCATCAACTGCACGCCAGCAAGCACTTTTCTGGCGCCGTTACTACTGCTCATATTCATTAATACCACTTGTATTTCACTATCTCTTCGCCGAACTAGTGCACCTATACATATGACAAGTGTATTAGGTGTGTTGGGGACACAAGAGACTTCTTGTATCGTGATTGCAGGGTTGCTTGAGAGGGATATCTTTGACCTCTTCCTCCCTGAGTTCGATAAACCTTGGGTGATCCACTTGAGGAAAACTTGCTGCTGTTCTACAAACCTCTGCTCTTGGAGGCCCAACACTGTCTACAAGAATAGAAGCACCCGTAGACATCAGTAGTATAAGAGCATCACACTTAGCCTAGAAAGCTATAAGCTAGTTAGCACCCCTCATGACTAGTTGCTAGTGCTAACAGATAAAATTGACTACTCTAGATGGGAACATGTGAAATGAAATGACTTTGAAAACCTTGGAATGATGAGTCATTCTATTGAAAGATTTTGAAGGTGAATATGACTTGTGAATGACACGGTGAACTTTAAAAAAACTGATGGTTGGGTTCGGATGCGATACCATTCCAATTTTAGAGTACCCCCACAATACCTGATTATGGGTAGGGCTTAACTGGAAGTTTATGTACTTTAGTATGGGTTCCCTCTAAACAAGCATCATCGGGTTATGCCGAAAGCTGCCTCCACAACAAAAGAAACGACGTTAAAGATGAGGTGAATGTCCGGCCCAAGCCATGTGCAGTTCCCAGGCTGACGGTTTGTCTTCACTGGGAGGCCAAGCTCATGGGGAGAGGTGCCTATACTAGGGTATGTAAGTGAAAGGTTATGGTTGATGATCCGCATACTGAGTATGATTATTCAGGGCTATCCCTGACGGATGTAATCAAAAGTTGTGGCACGAGTGTACAACCTCTGCAGAGTGTAAACCTATTCGAATAGTCGCATCCACGGTTAAGGACGGTTGGAAAGGCCATACTGTTCCATCATCAGACCAATTTTCAAAAATGTGACATGTGAAGGGTGACTTGTGATTTGTACTTGAAAGATGAATTTGACTTGAATCACAACAGAGTTGTGGGAATGACACTAATGTTCCCACTTGAGTTAAGTTAGGCAAATGAAGAGTTGTTGATTTCTAAATGCTTACGAAATAAAATTGGCTTTATGCAAATGAACCTAGAGCTTAGAATCCTCTTACTAAACTTGTTAGTACTTACACTAGTATTAGTTTGCGAGTACTTTAAAGTACTCACGGCTTTGTCCCTGGCTATTCAAATGGCCAGACTATGAAGAGGAGCACCAGTACCGTGAAGATGGACAGCAGGACGTCTATGATAACTAGGACCACTCCTAACGTCAACAGTTGCCTGTGGAACAAGTGGACCACGACCGCTACTTCGCTTCCGCTATGTGTTTTGTAATAGGATCTCTAGATCCACTAGGTTGTATTAAGACTGGATCATGTAATCCTTTGTTGTAAGACGATTATGGTATGTAATGAATGATGTGTTGTGATATCAATCTATTATGTCTCGCAAAAACAATATTCCTGGGATTGCGATGTACGGCATAATAGGCATCTGGACTTAAAAATCCGGGTGTTGACACTCGTCGACACACAGCCGGCTTGCAGCATAGGGGAGACTCCCATCCTCCTCTCTCGCTGCTGGGTTCAGACACAACAAATGAGAATGTCCCAGCAACCCACAGGAATAGCAGAAAAAAGGGAGGCGCTCATATTTCACTTCATACGCCTCCGTCGTCTTGAATTTGGATGAGTGCACAGTAACCATCCTCATCAGTGGTTCAGTGACGTTCACCTCCACTCGCAGGCGCATGAACCCACCCCAACAGCGACCAAGATCATCAGCTTCGATGCGAAGCACCCTGCCCACAGGTTTGGCAATCCCTTCTCCCCTTTGAACCCTCATCAATCTCGGAGGCAGAGCATAAATTCTAGCCCAGAGTGTCAGACTCGTAAACTTGACATCAGGCGGCTTGATATCCCCATCATACCTCTGCATCAACACAGCATGCTTGCCCACCCTCCACGGCGAGCCATCTATCACCCGCTCTCGGTCAGCGTTGGAGCCAAATTCAGCAAAGAACGAGTTGTCCCCGGCTGAGTTGAAGACCAACCCCTTGGGATTGCCCCACGCCGGTCGCATCGCTGCCTTGATTGTCTCAATGTGGAGGAGATTGGGGGAAAGAACCTTACCCACCATTGCAATATCTGGATCGACCAAATCCGCGTCCTCCTCGTCGTCCAGGACCACCGCCGTCGCCTCCACCGCAGTGAGGCGCAGGCGGGCCATCGTCTCCGCCATCAGTACCCCAGCCCGCGTCGGGGTTGGGTCCCGTGCAGAATCTTGGGCCGCCGTCGCTTCCCCCGTGACCGCTCGGTGGGGCTCCGTTGGGGCACCCCCGCTTCCACCGCCCTGGCTTTGGGCAGCCGCCGCCATTCTTCCCTCCACCACGGGATCCCCGGCTCCAGACATCTGCTCACTCCATTGCCTCCCAACTCGACGGAAGCCAAGGGTGGGTAGCGATGCAAGGAAAGCCCCTTTTTCACCCCGAAACTCACGAGAGATTAGCACCAGAGAGAGAGAGCGATAGGAGGCCGGATTGATTTGTTGGAGGGAATCGAAGGAACTAGCTCGAGTTCAAGACCTCAGCGGTGGTTTCCACTCACAGTCCACGGTCGCCCGCGTGTCGCCGACAAAGGAGGTTAGGCAAGAATATCTCCGTCTGTATCTTCGAATGACTCCCACATAAGTATCATATTAATTGTTGTTCGGGGAAAGCTACAAACGAGAATTAACAATTTTATTCAAATTTGCTATATTTTACATGATTTTGAATGAAATTTCTCTAAACTTAGACTAAAATCTACTAGCGATCGCGGCGGTCACCGCAGTAGTTGTGCTCGAAGTAGAGGTAGTCATTGTTGGTGAGCTCGTTATTCCCGTGTGGGTCGGAGGGCTCGTGAGCGAGCTCGCCCTTCACGGCGCGACTAGGCCCAGCGTTGTCATCATCATATGTGAGCTCAATGAGGGGCTTGTCGGATGTTCCCCTCCCATTCGCGGTGGCCATTCAGCGACTCCATCCACAGCGCATCGCGCCCTGATGTGTCCTCTGGATCGTCGTTGTTGGCGAGGAGGGGCCTTATACGTCTCCAACGTATCTATAATTTCTGATGTTCCATGCTAGTTTTATGACAATACCTACATGTTTTATATGCACTTTATATCATATTATGGCATTTATTGGACTAACCTATTAACAAGATGCCACAGTGCCAGTTTCTGTTTATTATGTCTGTTTATTGCAGAAAAGGCCCAAAAACCAAAGTGCTCGGAAAAATCCAGAAAAATCACATAAATTCTATTCCGCCAGAAGACTCACGGAGCCAGAAGGGCCAGGCCAGAGGAGGAGGCCCAGGGCCTCCTCCCCATCAGCCGGCGCGGCCAGGAGGGGGGCCGCCCCACCCTATGGTGTGGGCCCCTCGGGACTCCACCGACATCACCTCTTCGCCTATATAATCTCTCGTGACGTGAAAACCCTACAACAATTGACGAAACTCCAGAAAGACTCCAGGGACGCCGCCGCCATCGCGAAACTCCGTTTCGGGGGACATAAGTCTCTGTTCCGGCACGCCGCCAGGATGGGGAATTGCCCCCGGAGTCATCTCCATCGACATCACCGCCATCTTCATCGCCGTTGCTGTCTCCCATGATGAGGAGGGAGTAGTTCTCCCCCGAGGCTGAGGGCTCTACCGGTAGCTATGTGGTTCATCTCTCTCTCCCATGGTGTGATCTTTATGTGATCATGAGCTTTGTATCACTATTAATCTATGTGCTACTCTAGTGATGTTATTAAAGTAGTCTATTCCTCCTCCATGATGTAATGTTGACAGTGTGTGCATCATGTAGTACTTGGCGTAGGTTATGATTGTAATCTCTTGTAGATTATGAAGTTAACTATTACTATGATAGTATTGATGCGATCTATTCCCCCTTTCATAGCTATTGTTGACAGTGTGTATGCTATGTTAGTACTTGGTCTAAATTGCAACGTTCTATTGTGCACTCTAGAGGTTACTCTAATATGAACTCCGGATGTTGTGGAGCTTGTTTACTCCGGTTTGAGGTGTGCTTTTGTAGCCCTACATAATGAATGGTGTTTGTTATCCAACAAGAGAGTGTAGAAAGTAGCATTTATTTATTCAATTATGTGATCAATGTTGAGAGTGTCCACTAGTGAAAGTATGATCCCTAGGCCTTGTTTCTAAGCATTGAAACACCATTTCCAACAAGTTCTGTTACATGTTTGCTTGCTACCATCTTTATTTCAGATTGCAATTGCTACTTACAATCATCCATTATACTTGTATTTCACTATGTCTTCGCCGAACTAGTGCACCTATACATCTGACAAGTGTATTAGGTGTGTTGGGGACACAAGGGACTTCTTGTATCTTAATTGCAGGGTTGCTTGAGAGGGATATCTTTGACCTGTTGTTATCACCAGAATTTGACCGAGTCAGAGGTGGGCCGCGATCAAGATGGACTTGAAGAATATACATGGAAAAATTACGTGAATCGGCCTGTTATGCTGAGTTTGGGCTAGTTTGCCTTTGTATCTGTACCATATTAGGATACGTGTCGATTAGTTAGAATTTTACCCGTGTGCGGTTAGGTGCACGTCTAAGTTAGAAAGTCCCCTGGACTATAAATATGTATCTAGGGTTTATGAAATAAACAACAACCAACGTTCAACCAACCAAATCAATCTCGGCGCATCGCCAACTCCTTCGTCTCGAGGGTTTCTACCGGTAAGCAACATGCTGCCTAGATCGCATCTTGCGATCTAGGCAGCACAAGCTCCACGTTGTTCATGCGTTGCTCGTACTGAAGCCTTTTTGATGGCGAGCAACGTAGTTATCATAGATGTGTTAGGGTTAACATAGTTCTTCGCGTAACATGCTATCGTAGTGCAACCCTTGCATGTCTAGCCGCCCTTACACCTATCTTAGGTGTAGGGGCGGCACCCCGCTTGATCATTATTTAGTAGATCTGATCCGTTACGGTTGCTCCTTGTTCATCAAGGATTAGTTTAATATCTGCAATAGTTAGGCCTTACAAAGGGCTGGAGGATCCAGGGGCACGTAGGGTGTCGTTCGCTAGTCCTAGACAGGATGTTCCGGGGATCAACCTCGTGTTGGTTTTTAGGCCTTGTCTAGGATCGGCTTATGATCACCGTGCGTGGCCGCGAGGCCCAATCCTGAGTAGGATGATCCGATTATGCGGTGAAAACCCTAAATCGTCGTAGATCTCATTAGCTTTATCTTGATCAAGCAGGACCACCATATATTCGTGCACCTCATACGAATCATGGGTGGATCGGCTCCTTGAGCCGATTGACAGGATAACCTGAGAGCCGATCGAGGCTCGTATTTAATGTTTACGTGTATGCCATGCAGGAAACTAAGCGAGGCATCTCCATCACCTTCCTGACCAGGTATAGGTCAGGTGGCACGCCCTTGCATCAGCATCGGACGTGTGTACCAGAAGGCTTTGCGGGCCGTCGCTCGGAGGGACCTCGGCCAGCCGCAGCCCTAGGTTGTTCCCGGCTCTACTGTGTTGCCCGTCGCTGCCCGCCGGTGGGTTTTGGCAGCAACACATTCTGGCACGCTCGGTGGGACCAGCTTCGACATCAACCACCTCGCCATCTACATCTGAGATGGCGGACGGCACTCCTGTCACATACGAGCGTCGACCGCAAAAGGGGAGTATGACACCCCAAACGAAGGAAAGCCGGTGATGAGACATCGGCTGACACGACGAGATGTAAGCCTCTTTTGAGCCATATGCTTCGCCTGCATTCAGCGTCGATCTAGCGGGTGACGGGAGACTGGAGTATGGGGGTTACATCGGCTGGCAAGTTCAGGGAAATCAGCATTGGTCCTGACTGCAGAGCCGATGTTCAGGAATAATCCTACCGATAACCGCAGAACCGATATCTGCAGTGATCTGACAGATTCGGCTCGGGGGGGGGGGGCATGATCAGGCAGACAAATGCATAGGCAATGAAATATTAGGAGCTGATGGAAAATCGGCCAGTAAAAAAAAATGTAGCAAGTACAGTCGAAGATTCATCGGTACTTCTCAAGTTCAACGGAACATTTGTCTCTGGGGGCCCTACTGAAGAAATGCGTCGAGGGCGTGAAGGGCGTCAACACGGATGCGATCTACCTCAGCGATCTCAGCCTCGTCGTCCTCGTCTTTACCGTCACCAGCTGGCTGCTCAGGGTACGAATTTCAGCCAGATCGGTCTTCAGATCGGCTGTGAGGCCTTTTGCTTCATCTTGAGAACGGGCAATAAGGGCTTCCTTGTCGTGAATGAGTTGCTTGGTCACCCTTACCCTCTCTTCAAGGCTCTCCAGCTCCTTGCGCAAGGTCTCGAGTTCGGCGCGATTGGCAGAAGTGTCCGTCTTGGCGTCCAGAGCAGCCTTCTTCTCGTTGAGCCGTCGACACTTTTCAGCAATATCGGCTCTCAGTGGAAGCTGGGTGTGGCGAAGAGTAATCCTTTGTCGAGCCGATTGCACCCTTGACTTAAAGACCGACAGGGTAACAGCGGGCCAGAGCTTCACTTGCAGTGTCATAGGGAGATGGGGCTGGATATCCTCGAGGATGCCTTTGACTTCCTCGGAATTTTCAATCAGGGTCTCAGTTGAGGAAGAAAGCAAGTCTTTGAGACGCTGGAGTGGACCATGGACCGTACTAGGACTCGGCTCTCCACTTGCCTTGGAAGAAGTTGGTTCGATGGATTCTGGATCGAACGTCAGCAAGCTCGAGAGATCACAACCCTGATAAGGCAAACAAAGTGAGTTTAGCATGCAATGAAGAAATTGATGGAGCCAAGGAGGAGGGGCATACCTCTCCCAGGGTAGGAGGAACAGCCGATGTAGTTACGATCGGCTTTTCTGTGGACTTGGATGGGTCAGCCACTTGGGCAGCCGCGATCGTCGAGGTGGCTAGGTCCAGGGTGGCGGACGGCATCGGTACCTCCTCAACATCCCCGCTAGAAGTTTCTTCAGTCTGCAGGAGGAAGTGATTAGCCGATCCAAATGACAATGGGTTAGCATGAAGTGTGACCAGGGAGATAATTACATTTGAGACCTCCTGGCTTGATGAAGAGGCTCGTGGGTTCTTACGAGCCCTTTTGACGCAGCGGCGCTTCGTGCGTGACCCCGATCTGGTCGGGGCTTGGGGAGCAGGAGGTTCAGGGATCGACCTTTTCTTAGAAGCCGTCGCTGGTGAAGCCGTCTGGCTTTGGGTGGTAGACCTCTCGGAATTGCCCGAGCTCGAGTCCCCCTGACTGGATTCTTCGGCCCCGCTGGAGGTTTCTTCGATGGAAGGCTGTAGGAAAGAATACGAGCGTATGGTAAAGGATTTGGAAAGTGGATAAACGTGGACAGGGCCTGAACCAACTTACACGCAAGCTTTCTTGTGCAGGAGCTTTACGCTTCAGGGTTTTCCTGGCAGCCACCTTCCTCACTGCTGTCCTCGCCTGAGTCGAGGCTCGGGGGGCAACTGGCCTCGGAGATGCTTTACTTTTGGGAGCCGATTTCGGTGAAATCGGCTGACTCTGCATTATGACTTTCTTCAGGGGTGGCGAGCTCTGGCAGAAGAGTACCACGGGTGCCGGAGGAAGGAATACGAAAGGGGAACCGTCGGCTTGTGTGGGAGCCGGACCATCTTGTTGCTGCCAGGAGAAAGAGTCAGGTCACAAACGATCACCATAATACGGTTGCAAGAAATGTTTAAGTGATGATACCTGGTCTGCAGGGATGTCATACTCGGCATCAAGCTCTCTCAGCAGCGGCCCTAGAGCCCTCCTGAAGACGTGGGTCTTCCACATGGACCACCAAGTTTCAAAACCATCGGTAGTAAAGGAGAAACGGAGGTCGCGAGGAATTGGAATGGCCAAAGCGTCAAAGAAGGTATAACACCTTTGAGCAGTAAGGATGTCAGGCAGTTCAGCTCTACTTGCTGTCAGGTGATGTAAGAAGAAGTGTGGAGGCACCTGTCCGAGACCAAGCTGTCGGGCTGCCACTACCGGTTGATAACACTCATAACCGGGCTTGATGATCCGGTTCGGGGTACTCATGCCAACAGGGAGGAAGCAAGGACGAATCATGAGGGAGTACAAATCTTTGAGTCTTTGGCGTCATCGGCAAAGTCATCCAATCGGAAAGAGACTGGGTTTTCAAAATTTGCCGATTCAGTATAAGGGTGGAACAAGGGGTTGTCCAAGCCTTGGAAGAAAATCTTAAACCACCCTGCTGCTTCCTTAGGGATCAGCCTGCTGCCTGGGAGACCATACAGGGCTTGGCCATAGCTGGTGCATCGAATTTCCTTTCCATTTACATCCGGAAAGGTGCAGGTGGTCAGCGGTGGGAAGTCTGGGATTTGGTTTTGGAAGTAGAGTTGGGCCCTGGTGAATAAACCACCGGGGGCCGCCAGTTTTAACTGTCTTTTGAGAAAACAGTTTGACAGACATCAGTTGAAGGGATCGGTAGACCTCCCCAAGAAACAGTTTGCCTAGGCCGAGTTGGGTGCCTTTAGCAAGTTCATAGGCCAGGGAGAGGTAATTCTTGGTATGAGCAAGTGATGGGCCACAGAATATGAAGTGTTCCAGCCAGAAATTCAGGAAGGCTGTGTGTTCCCTCTCTGTCACGGGGCCCTTGTTTTTCATATAACGATTGAGATAGGCGCCCCACCTGGTACACTCTTTTTTAGAGGAAAGAGTGAAAGGGACTTTGGGCAGTTTGAATGCAGAAGGGCTTGGGGATGCAATGTCTAGGCCTGTGATCATGGCCACATCCAGCAGAGTCGGTGTCATAGGGCCATGGCCAAACATGAAGCAGTTCAGTGCATCAGACCAGAAGTAGCCGATGGTTTTCAGGATGTTCTCATTCTTCTCAAGAGGAGATAATGATAATGACAAGGCATCGGCTATCCCTATGGTTTCCCAAGTGGCATAATGGGTTTTTGATACTCTATTGTACCATGCTACCCAACCCTCAGGAGGGTTAGGCCAGGCTCGCAAGCAGTCGGCCCAGGAAGTCAGATCTAGGTTCTGGCTCACGAAGGGGATTCTGTTAGCTTCACACGAAATTAACAGGGCGGGACTCTCGGAAGAACGAGGACCGAGGCACATCGAATTTGCGAGAGAAGGATGTGGCAGAAGAATGTCTGAAACCTAAATTAGTAGTGGAGCGAAACATTAATCCAGGTGTTTGCCATTAATCCCATGTCAAGCTGAACGGCGAGAGGAGGTTGAGGATTACCTTCAGACCAGAAGCCGTGGTGTCGGTGTTGGATGATTCCGCCATGGGATGCGTTGAAGGAGTTGGGGGCGGCGCGGTCGAGATCCGTGTAGATGGTTTTGAGTTGGAACTGCTCAGGCGGCGATTTGGGGATCTGAGTTTGCCTTTTCAGATGGAGGTCGCAGGTTACCGTTTGGAAGGGCGGCTAGGTCGACTTTACTCGTGTTTTATGATAGAGACCGGTGCGATGCCATCGGCTCTTTTTGGAGATTTTGTGACTTTGACTATCGGCAAGACAGTTGACTGGAAATACTTCTTCATTAACAAAGGAGGGTTTTTTACAATGAAGAGCCGATTGCTCAAAAAGAAACAAAAGGAGAGCCGATTGCTCGTATACTACTAATCCTATGTCACTAATCCTCGCTGCCCTCGTCGTCGGTATCGTAGCTGTCACCGGCGCTACTGCCGGAGAACTCCTCGTCACTGCTGCCCCAGCCTTCGACCGGAGCTTCTTCCTCTGCGTCATCATCGTCATCTTCACTATCTGCCCAAGCACGGAGGCGCTTCGCCGGCGGGTACCCAGCGGAGGAGGAGGAATCATCTTCCCCCTCTTCTTCCTCCACATCCTTGTCTTCCTCTTCCTTATCGGAGGAAGTGGGTTTCCTCCATGAGGGGAGGTCATCCTCGTTTTCGCTCTCCAGTTCCCCTTCAACGAGGAGGTGGAGGTCGCCCTCCTCATCGGTCAGGGGCATGTCGCCATCTGACATGAGATCGAAGTCCCACTCGGGCTCCGGTATTGGCTCGCTTGGGGAAGAAGATTGGAAAGAGAGGCCGGAGGAGACGGAGGAAGAAGAAGACATTGCTACAGGGAAAGAGGGTTTTTGGTGCCGGTAGCTAGAACAGAGGAAGGGGATGAAGGAGGCTAGTCAATCGGCACAGTTTAAT
The DNA here is from genome assembly GCF_019359855.2 of Lolium perenne. Classification (NCBI taxonomy): domain Eukaryota; kingdom Viridiplantae; phylum Streptophyta; class Magnoliopsida; order Poales; family Poaceae; genus Lolium; species Lolium perenne. Next base: position 174,909,743 of record NC_067244.2, read on the forward strand.
AAGGAGGAGCCTAATGGGGATTTAAAGCCATTGCAGTTTCCAAGGAAGTGGTGCTAAAGTTATCAGATTTTACAAGAAATTGAGGAGACAAGGCATCATGATACTGCAACGGCTCTGCCACAACATGACCCGACGAAGGAAAAGCAGAGTGATTTTGGAATTACCAATTCCAAAACCAGGGGGGCATGTGTTATCACCAGAATTTGACCGAGTCAGAGGTGGGCCGCGATCAAGATGGACTTGAAGAATATACATGGAAAAATTACGTGAATCGGCCTGTTATGCTGAGTTTGGGCTAGTTTGCCTTTGTATCTGTACCATATTAGGATACGTGTCGATTAGTTAGAATTTTACCCGTGCGCGGTTAGGTGCACGTCTAAGTTAGAAAGTCCCCTGGACTATAAATATGTATCTAGGGTTTATGAAATAAACAACAACCAACGTTCAACCAACCAAATCAATCTCGGCGCATCGCCAACTCCTTCGTCTCGAGGGTTTCTACCGGTAAGCAACATGCTGCCTAGATCGCATCTTGCGATCTAGGCAGCACAAGCTCCACGTTGTTCATGCGTTGCTCGTACTGAAGCCTTTTTGATGGCGAGCAACGTAGTTATCATAGATGTGTTAGGGTTAGCATAGTTCTTCGCGTAACATGCTATCGTAGTGCAACCCTTGCATGTCTAGCCGCCCTTACACCTATCTTAGGTGTAGGGGCGGCACCCCGCTTGATCATTATTTAGTAGATCTGATCCGTTACGGTTGCTCCTTGTTCATCAAGGATTAGTTTAATATCTGCAATAGTTAGGCCTTACAAAGGGCTGGAGGATCCAGCGGCACGTAGGGTGTCGTTCGCTAGTCCTAGACAGGATGTTCCGGGGATCAACCTCGTGTTGGTTTTTAGGCCTTGTCTAGGATCGGCTTATGATCACCGTGCGTGGCCGCGAGGCCCAATCCTGAGTAGGATGATCCGATTATGCGGTGAAAACCCTAAATCGTCGTAGATCTCATTAGCTTTATCTTGATCAAGCAGGACCACCATATATTCGTGCACCTCGTACGAATCATGGGTGGATCGGCTCCTTGAGCCGATTCACAGGATAACCTGAGAGCCGATCGAGGCTCGTATTTAATGTTTACGTGTATGCCATGCAGGAAACTAAGCGAGGCATCTCCATCACCTTCCTGACCAGGTATAGGTCAGGTGGCACGCCCTTGCATCAGCATCGGACGTGTGTACCAGAAGGCTTTGCGGGCCGTCGCTCGGAGGGACCTCGGCCAGCCGCAGCCCTAGGTTGTTCCCGGCTCTACTGTGTTGCCCGTCGCTGCCCGCCGGTGGGTTTTGGCAGCAACACCTGTACCTCCCTGAGTTCGATAAACCTTGGGTGATTCACTTAAGAGAAACTTGCTGTTGTTCTACAAACCTCTGCTCTTGGAGGCCCAACACTGTCTACTGGAATAGAAGCGTGCGTAGACATCAAGCTATTTTCTGGCGCCGTTGCCGGGGAGGTAAGGTAAAAGGTATTCACATCCTCCGACTACTAAGCTATTTCCTAGCACTGTTGCCGGTGTGTGAGTGCTCGAAGGTATCTCCTTTAGATTCTGCAATTTTATCTTTTTGTTTCTTGTTTTTATTTTCACTAGTTAGGCATAATGGAAAACAACAAAAAATTTAGTGAGCTTTTTAATCTTTTTCCTGAGTTGAGACATGGACTGTTTGATGCGAAAATTAAAAAACCTATGGAACCTTATTTGCATGCTAGTAGCAATGTTATTAGTATGAACGCAATTACTGCTAATGCTATGGAAAAGTCTAAGCTTGGGGAAGCTAGTTTTTATGATCTTTGTAGCTTTCCAGCTTTAGGGGAGAAAAATTGCTCTGATAATACTTTATCTCCCATATGTGATGACTCTAATGATGCTTGTGATATTTTAAATCCACCTACTGAAAATATTCCTTTCAAGATACCTATGAAAATTATTGAACTTGTTGTGGATAACCGCTATGAAGGGGATGGAACTGTTCATCCTGGAGATCATTTACTATTTCTACATGAATTATGCGGGTTATTCAAGTGTGCAGGTATTTCTATGGATGAAGTTAGGAAGAAATTATTCTCTATGTCATTGTCTGGTAAAGCGGCGCATTGGTATAAACTGCTGAAGGATGGGCATTCTCTTGACTGGAAGGATATTGTTCCTCTATTTTATTCTAAATTCTTTCCTCCAAGTGAAATTCACAAAGACCGAAACCGCATATATAATTTTTGGCCTCATGATGAAGAGAGTATTGCCCAAGCATGGGAGAGATTGAAGTCTTTAATGCTCAAATGCCCCATTCATGAGCTTCCTGGTAATATCATCATTGATAATTTCTATGCAAGACTTTCTTTTCAAGATAAAACCTTGCTGGATACTACTTGTTCTGGATCAATTCACACACAACAAAGAAGAGTTTAAATGGGACCTTCTTGATCGGATTCAGGAGAATACTGAAGGATGGGAGAACGACAAAGGTAGAGAGTCAGGTATAAATTATGATTATGAATGCATTGAAACTTTTATGGATACTGATAAATTTCGAAATATGAGTGCTACTTATGGTCTTGACTCTCAAGTTGTTGCAAATCTTTATAAAGCTTTTGCCTCTCATTTCTTGCTTAAATGGTAGGCGTGCAACAGAAAAAGCATGAACAAGATAAAAAAGGTACCTTCAAGCTTCTTGGCATGGTCACGGTACCCGACGAATTGGGTACCGAGGCGAATAAACTCCTTCATCAAAGGATGAAGAGAAACCAAAAGAAAAAGGAGAGTCAATATAGGAAGGAAAAGTTCGATAGGACTTAAGCAAGAAACAAAGGGGAGTCGACAAATTCTGAAATGTTCGGAAAAGGAAGAGTCAAAAACTTACATCATCCAATGAAGGAGTCGTGGAACTACCAGTTAGTAGGAGAGGTTCCTTGGCTGGTTCTACCCTAGCTCTCTTTGGTGAAGAGGCTCGGGGGCTTTCAACTGGTGTTGGATGCTCTGTGTTTTGTTGAGGAGGCGAAGTCTCATCTCCATCAGGTTGAGCTTCGGATACAACTATAGTACGGGACGTGCTCGTTCGAGCAGTCGCGTCAATAGGTGCATTCTCCTCCTTATCGCCACTACAACAAATAAAGAGACAAGATAAGAAACAAAAAAGAAAATTAGCGAGAAGGAAAAAAAACTTAGGGCAGCAAGAACTTACGAGCTGACAAGAGCATCCTCGTACGGACTGAAAGCTCTCTTTCCAACATTAGGTGCAGTTTCTCCGGCACGAGCAGCACCGGCTTTGGAGGTGCCGGAACCAACAACCTCGTCCCTCTTTCGCTTGTTCTTCGGGGAAGCAGCGGGGAGAGAAGAGTGTGTCGATGCGGTAGCCTCAGTTTCAATCTCTTTTTCAGAGGATGCCGCGGATTTTCGAGAACCCGCGACTTCACTCTCAAGGCGAGAAGTACCTTGGTTGTCGTCGGTGACAACGGCCCGTTCTTCGACTTCCCCACCTTCGGGAAGGGGAGGAAGAGGAGATGCAGTATCATGGTTCTGCACAAAAATAGAAAAATATCGACATGGATTCATATCAGTAATAGCAATCGAAGAAATGGCAGTACCAAAGGAGAAAAGGAAAGAGTGCATGAATAAACATATGACAAAAATATATCACCTGAGGGAGCGCGTTGGTGGCGTTGTATGGCGTCACGCGGCAAGATGAAGGAACGGTGTCTTTTTTGTTCAGCGACGAGATTTTTCGCACAAGTTTCTCCAAGTGCTTGACCGATAAATCTGTCGACAAGCGATCTACATCTTCATTGCCAGCATACATCCAAAGGGGATTTTTGCGAGCTTGCAGAGGCTGCACTCTAATCCTAAGGAAGTACGCTGTGATTTGAATACCCGATAGTTCTTGTCCTCGGGTATTTTGGAGCTGGTGGATGCGTGTCATCAAGGCCTCTGTCGCCGCTTTTTCTTCGTCGGTAGCCTCTGCGTCCCAGGAACGACGGCGACAGATTTTCTCGGTACCATCAAAAGGAGGGATGTTGTCTTCAACAGAGCCATGATTCTCCTCATGAATGTACAACCACTTTTTGCGCCACCCTTGTACTGAGTCAGGGAATTTGACGTCAAAGTACTCAACGTCAGGGTAGACGCAGATGACAACGCCGCCAATGTTATAGGAAACATTGGCAGAGCCATTACGGCGACAAAAGAAAATGCGTTTCCATAGAGACCAGTTAGGCTGGACTCCAAGGAAAGCTTCGCAAAGTGTGATGAAGATTGAGATGTGGAGGATGGAGTTGGGAGTAAGATGGTGCAGTTGCAGTCCGTACATAAAAAGTAACCCCCGTAAGAAATTGTGAATGGGGGCAGAAAGACCACGGATGAGGTGGTCGACGAAACTGACCCGATACTCCATTGGAGGGGTTGGGTAGCTTTCTTCACTAGGGAAGCGAAGCGCGTCTTGCTTCTTGCTGATCCCTAGTTTCTTCAGCAGGTTGATGTCTTGAGGAGAGATTTTGGATCTCTCCCACTCCATGTTCCCCAGATCTTCGGTCGCCATCTTAGACTCGGGCGTGCTGTGCCTGGTGAGTCTGCGTGGAGGCATCAACAATGGCGCTGGAGCAAAGTGCGAGGTGTAGTTGAGCTCAAGAACTGTGGGGCGCAAGGGAGAATTTTGGCAGAGGAAAGCAGAGGAGCGGCGCGAGCGAAAGTGTCCAAGGAAGAAGACGATGACCTTAAATAGAGGTGCGGTGAATCGACGAGCCGTTGGATGGAGAAAATGCGGAATAGATGGTGACACGTGGACAAGGGGTAAAATTGTAAATTCACTGAGAAGAGAACGAACGGGCGCTACAGTGCGTGCGCCAGGAAAAGCGGAGGACGTGTGTCCCCCACTTGCACGACGTGTCAACGTGGTAGAAATTTTGGGCCCACAAGACAGTGGGAGGGAAGTTCTCGCGTTTTCTCGATACATTGATCGTGGCTATCGTCAGCAATGATGTCACCTTGGCAAGAAAAAATCTCGCCTGCGAAGGTTCGTAAGAATGGCGACAGCAGAAGATTGTTGATTATTTCGAGAGCCTTTGATCAAATACAAGTTTTTGCCCAAATGCTCGGGGGCTACTTTGGAAAAAATAAAAATTCGAGTATGAAAAAATAGAAATGTCGAGAGCCTATGACCAAATGCAAGCATTTGTTCATAGCCTCAAGTTACTTCCCATCGGGAGCGCTGGTCGCGCACCCGATAGATATAAAAAGATCCAGAAATAATGAAAATATATTGACATGAGGCAATAAAGTGTTGAGCCTACAACCAAGCACAAGTCCTTGGCTGTAGCCTCGGGGGCTACTCCCATCGGGAACATTGTTCGCGTGCCCGATGAAATTATAAAAAAAAAAGAAGAAAAAAGAAGAAGTGAGCATATTTCGAGTTATACAAATAACTCTACATATACTCCCATCGGGAAGGCAAAATAAGTCATCTGTTGACTCAATAACATGTGTTATTCCAACAGCCGAAAAAGCACTCGACAATATATTCTCAGAGCGCCAAAGTAGCGAATAATCTCTGAATGCCGCAAAACTTTGCGAAGGTAAGACCCCAGATCCGTTCTGAGCGGCGTAGCGCCGTCTCTGACGTCGGTTCGCTACTTTTTTCCGTATCAACAGATACGAAGAAAAATCCTAACGGACGCGTTAGGTACCCGATAAAATATGACTGGGACTCGACAGAATGGTAAGACCTTAAGCGGCACCTGTCGTAGTTTGCACCAGTATCCCGAGATCATGTCCAGGGACGTGATCTTGAAGTAGGTTTTTGCGGATTGCCACTAGAGCAGTTAACTAGTACCTGATCCGTCAGATGAACTAGACCCAACTACCATTATCCCTGTTCAATATAAAAATTTTGTATCGAAAGATATGTGGTAAAGTTCAGAGCTATTGAACGAATATAAAGTTGGAGATTTTCCCTGATTCTGCGATTCAAGCAAAATCTCGGGGGCTACTGACATAGGCATCCCCAATGGGCCTGCCGAAGATGGTACCCGGGGTTTACTGAAGGCCCACGACTCGAAGAATAAGAAGATTCGGAAGCCCAAGATGTCAATAAGGAAAGTTAGAGTTGTATTAGGAAGTATAACTTGTAATCTTGCGGGACGGGTCAGAAACCCTCCCGGACTCTGTAAACTTGTGTATTACGAAACCCTCGGCTCCGCCTCCTATATAAGGGGGAGTCGAGGGACAAAGAAAGGATCGAATTTACTGTCAACACAACCCTAGTTTCATATTCGTCGAGTACTTTTCGGCTGAAACCTTCGAGATCTACTTGCCCTCTACATCCAACGAAACCCTAGTCTACAATCCGTCGGCATTGACAAGTTGATACCTTGTCAGAAGGATCAAACTGTTATTAATGATTGCAATGAACATGTTCAAACTTCTGAAAATGCTATTTCCTATAAGCATGTTAATTTTTGTGGAGTTCATAGACCTTGTGAAAAGAATAAAACTGAAGAAGAATATTGTATCCATCATAGGAATGAAAAAACTAGAAAGTGGTCTAGGGCTCTAGATGATCTTGGTGAAAAAGTTTGTGCCATATATCCTTTTATTTGTGAACTTTGCCATAGAGTGGGCCATTTTAATTTTCAATGCTCCTCCAATGATAATTAAAACCTCATGAGTGCTGCAAATTTGTATTGTGATGATGAAATTACTCCTAATCAGCATGATGAACTTACTTTATTTTGGTGGTGTGAAGAGTTATCAAGAAAAATTTCTTTGTTAGATATGAATGATCTTGATATTAATAGTGTCCTGCATGGGTGTCTTTCTTATTGCATTGATAATTGCCATACAAATACTTACGTACAAAATAATTTAGAAGATGACACTTTGCCAAAATATGATAGGACCGCTGTGTGTTTTGAACTTATTAATGAAAAGGAGGAATCCTCCCAAGTTTATTCTATTGTTTCTGGAAATAAATCAGGTTATGTGGAGAAGCCTCCCATCAAGCCTCTCCCTCCTAAAGAAGGGAATGAGGAGAAGGAGAATAAGAAGGAGAAGGGAACGAAGAAGAAGAAGAAGAGGGGGAATAAAAAGAAAGAGGTAACGGCATATCCCCGCGTGTATGAGATAACGATAGGTAACCGTAAGTATGTTGCTCCTAATGATTATTATTATAATGAATCTGAGTACAATGATCTTCCTATGCCCTTTACCTACATTAGTGATCATGATTTGAAAGAGCACACTACTTTTGATATTGAAAATCTCTGGGAAACTAATTCTGAAAATGATGATGTTAATAATTGCCATAGTATTAGTACTATCCATGCTTCTTCCCATAATGATATAGAAAGCTCTAAGCTTGGAGATGAGGTGTTTGAAAATCCTTTTGCTACTGATGATTATATGTTTGATACATCTCCTTCTAGTAACAATGATGGTATGGTTACAAATGAACATACTGTGGAAGATAACTATTCTATTTCTTATGATGACACTATGCCTCCAATCTTTGACAATTATTATAAAGAATGCTATGACACAGGTTATAATTATCCTTATGAAACTTGTAATAGTTATGTTGGGATTGCCAAAAACCATTCCCTTAGTATGCAACTTGTTTACCATGTTTAAATTCTTGATAATGATCCCGTTTCAATTATTATTAATGAGAAGAGTTTTTCTTATGCCAAAATTAATGATACTTTTATGCATATGAACCATGATAAGAATGTTTTAAGTGATGGGTATATTGTGGATTTCATCAATGATGCTACTGAAAGTTATTATGAGAGAGGGAAACATGGTTATATGCATCTTAATAATATTAAGTTTCCCCTCTTTATGTTGAGAATCTTGAAGTTGCGCTTGTGTTGCCTTTCTATGCTTGTTGCATTATGCTTACATGACTTGTTTATTTACAAGATTCCTTTTTATAGGAAGTGGGTTAGACTTAAAAGTGTTTCTTATTTGCTTTTGATGCTCTCTTTTGCTTCAACTCTTATTTCTTGCGAGAGCATCATTAAAATCACCGAGCCCATCTTAATGGCTATAAAGGAAGCACTTCTTGGGAGATAACCCATGTTTTTATTTTGCTAATATTTTGTTGCGTCTTGGAAGTTGTTACTACTGTAGCAACATCTTATTATCTTTATTTTATTGCATTGTTGTGCCAAGTAAAGTCTCTAATAGAAGGTTGATACTAGATTTGGATTTTCTGCGCAGAAACAGATTTCTACCTGTCACGAATTTGAGTAGATCTCTCTGTAGGAAACTCGTAAAATGCTGCAAATTTTCATGCGTGATCCTCAGATATGTACGCAACTTTCATTAGTTTTGAGTTTTTTCATGTGAGCCTGTTAAGTGCCTCTAAAAAATTCGTCTTTACGTACTGTTCTGTTTTGATAGATTCTGCCTTTTATTTCGCATTGCCTCTTTTGCTATGTTGAATGGATTTCTTTGTTCCATTAACTTTCAGTAGTTTTGGGCGATGTCCAGAAGTGTTAGGAATGATTGTGTTACCTCTGAACATGTGAATTTTTGATTATGCACTAACCCTCTAATGAGATTGTTTTGAGTCTGGTGTGCAGGAAGTTTTTAAGGATCAAGAGAGGAGGATGATACAATATGATCAAGAAGAGTGAAAAGTCTAAGCTTGGGGATGCCCCCGTGGTTCATCCCTGCATATTTCAAGAAGACTCAAGCATCTAAGCTTGGGGATGCCCAAGTCATCCCCTTCTTCATCAACAACTTATCAGGTCATCTCTAGTGAAACTATATTTTTATTCCGTCACATCTTATGTACTTTACTTGGAGCGTCTGTGTGCTTTTATTTTCATTTTTTTTTATCTTAGTTCTCTGAATAAATTGGATCATACCTTGTGTGGGAGAGAGACACGCCCCGCTTTTTCATATAAACACTAGTGTTCTTCACTTTTACTTTTAATGTTCAATGGCGAAAGTTGATCGCTTCACTTATTGCTATTTGGTTGGAAACAGAAAATGCTTCATATTGTCTTGAATAATTTGATACTTGGCAATTGTTTTGAGCTCTCATAGATCATGTTTAAGCTCTTGCATCATGTACTTTGCACCTATTAATGAAGAACTACCATAGAGCTTGTTGAAATTTGGTTTGCATGATTGGTCTCTCTAAAGTCTAGATATTTTCTGGTGAAGTGTTTGAACAACAAGGAAGACAGTGTAGAGTCTTATAATGCTTGCAATATGTTCTTATGTAAGTTTTGTTGTACCGGTTCATACTTGTGTTTGCTTCAAACAACCTTGCTAGCCAAAGCCTTGTACTGAGAGGGAATACTTCCCGTGCATCCAAAACCTTGAGCGAAAACCTATGCCATTTGTGTCCACCATACCTACTGATACGTCTCCGACGTATCGATAATTTCTTATGTTCCATGCCACATTATTGATGATATCTACATGTTTTATACACATTATATGTCGTATTTATGCATTTTCCGGCACTAACCTATTAACGAGATGCCGAAGAGCGATTCTTTGTCTGCTGTTTTTGGTTTCAGAAATCCTACAAAGGAAATATTCTCGGAATTGGACAAAATCAACGCCCAGGGTCCTATTTTTGCACGAAGCTTCCAGAAGACCGAGGGGGAAAGGAAGTAGGGCCACGAGGCGCCGCCACACTAGGGCGGCGCGGCCCAGGCCTTGGCCGCGCGGCCCTAGCGTGTGGGGCCCTCGTGTGGCCCCCCGCGTTGCCCTTCCGCCTACTTAAAGCCTTCGTCGCGAAACCCTCTGTACCGAGAGCCACGATACGGAAAACCTTACTGAGACGCCGCCGCCGCCAATCCCATCTCGGCGGATTCAGGAGATCGCCTCCGGCACCCTGCCGGAGAGGGGAATCATCTCCCGGAGGACTCTTCACCGCCATGGTCGCCTCCGGAGTGATGAGTGAGTAGTTCACCCCTGGACTATGGGTCCATAGCAGTAGCTAGATGGTCGTCTTCTCCTTATGTGCTTCATTGTTGGATCTTGTGAGCTGCCTAACATGATCAAAATCATCTATCTGTAATTCTATATGTTGTGTTTGTCGGGATCCGATGGATAGAGAATACTATGTTATGGTGATTATCAATCTATTACCTATGTGTTGTTTATGATCTTGCATGCTCTCCGTTATTAGTAGAGGCTCTGGCCAAGTTTTTGCTCTTAACTCCAAGAGGGAGTATTTATGCTCGATAGTGGGTTCATGCCTCCATTAAATCTGGGGACGATGTGACAGAAAGTTCTAAGGTTGTGGATGTGTCGTTGCCACTAGGGATAAAACATTGATGCTATGTCCAAGGATGTAGTTGTTGATTACATTACGCACCATACTTAATGCAATTGTCCGTTGTTTGCAACTTAATACCTAAGGGGTTCGGATGATAACTTTGAAGGTGGACTTTTTAGGCATAGATGCATCTTTGGATAGCGGTCTATGTACTTTGTCGTAATGCCCAATTAAATCTCACAATACTTATCATATCATGTATGTGCATTGTCATGCCCTCTCTATTTGTCAATTGCCCGACTGTAATTTGTTCACCCAACATGCTATTTATCTTATGGGAGAGACACCTCTAGTGAACTGTGGACCCCGGTCCTATTCTTTACATCGCATACAATCTACTGCAATTGTTCTTTACTGTTTTGTGCAAACAATCATCTTCCACACAATATGGTTAATCCTTTGTTACAGCAAGCCGGTGAGATTGACAACCTCACTGTTTCGTTGGGGCAAAGTACTTTGGTTGTGTTGTGCAGGTTCCACGTTGGCGCTGGAATCCCTGGTGTTGCGCCGCACTACATCCCGCCGCCATCAACCTTCAACGTGCTTCTTGGCTCCTCCTGGTTCGATAAACCTTGGTTTCTTTCTGAGGGAAAACTTGGTACTGTCTGCATCACACCTTCCTCTTGGGGTTCCCAACGGACGTGTGTCAACTGCACGCATCAAGCTAAATTTCTGGCGCCGTTGCCGGGGAGATCAAGACACGCTGCAAGGGGAGTCTCCACAATCCAATCTCTTTACTTTGTTTTTGTCTTGCTTTATTTTATTTACTATTTGTTTGCTGCACTTAAATAAAACACAAAAAAAAAATAGTTGCTAGCTTTACTTTATTTACTGTCTTGTTCTCTATATCAAAAACACAAAAATATTAGTTACTTGCATTTTGTTGGGGGGATAACCCCCGGTATGCCAAAGGCATGCCAAACCGGATGGTTTGAGCCATCAAGATACCGGTTTAATGTTCTTGCCGGAAGCCTAGTAGGAATCCGGGAGAGCAAGGCTAAACCGGTATCCCCAAAGGGGTATCTTAGGAACCCGGTATAGAAGATACCGGAAAGGAGAGCCTGTCGGCAGGTCTGGTCAAAGATTCTCTTCAGAGCAAGAAGACAAGGATGAGCCAAGCAAAGTAACTTTATTCAGAGCCCTGGCGCCAAAGAGAGAGGTGACGTCCAAAGAAGCCGGAGGACATCAGCAGCCCTGATAAAAGAAGGCCCCGGTGTCATCTATGATTAAAGTAGCTTTGTACGGTAGGCTCAGAAAGTAGTTTGTCCAGTCAAAGATGCCATTAGGGTTTCTTGCAGTGTAAGCCACCCTCTCCCCTATATAAGGAGAGGGGGCAGCCCATCTTCACGGGCAAGTGGGTACGCGTGTGTGTAGGAAGGCAGAGCCTGTAACTTGTGTGAATCTATGAACATGGTGATCTAGAGGGAGTTCTTCCTTGTGTCTTTCTTCTTCAACTTCTGGCCTTGGCCAAGTTCTTGAGGAAACCATCCGGAATCTCTTCCCACCTGATCGCAAACCCTCCCCCGAATCCTCTTGCGTCCATTCGGCCCCAATCTAAGCCATCCTATGGCATCTGCTCGTTCACCACGACGACAGTTGGCGCCCACCGTGGGGCCTGAAGTGGCGCTTGATGGAGTTCACATTCGGGCGGGCGTTCTCGAGATCTCCGGCGAACGTACGGTGTCCGCGTTGGTGCAGAGCATCTACGCCATGGACTTCATCAACGACAACGCGGGCTGCTTCGCCAACGGCGGCGTCTTCCCCAAGAACGGCCGCATCATCGAGTTCGGCAGCCATCGCGTCTACTTCGGCACCGTCCCCGTGCGCCAGCGCCTCTCGCCGGTGCTGGTGGCACCGGACCCGCCAAGATGGCTCTGTGCTGGCCGCACCGCCGGCAGCGTCGAGGTAATGATGACCGGTGTGGCTGGTGCAGGAAAGGAGGTTGCGGCTGAAGGTGCCGGTCGCGCGGTTTCGACCCGTGCGGCTAAGCCACCGCTGGAGCGCGGCGCAGGCGCAGCGGGAGCATCATCCGCGCCACCGGAGACACCGCTCCAGGCGGCGATGAACGTCCTCGCCACCCCCATCGCGCAGAACATCGATCCGGCAGCGGCTCAGGCGGAGCTGGAGGCGCAGCGCCGAGAAGATGCTAGAGAGCGGCAAGGACATCGTCGGGCGCAGCGCGAGCTGAACCTAACCGTACGTGAGTATAACGCTGCCCATGGCTTTGCTTCGTTAGCGCGCATGTTGCTAGGATGCCGGAAAACCGGCTAAAAAGCTCGCAACCTAGATCAAGATTTGCGCAAAGAGATTCTTACCGGCAAGAGCGCCTGCATCTCGTTAGCATCGTGGAAAAGCCTAAGTATAGCAGCCCGGATAAAACTATAAAAGCTGCTAAGGCCATTGTAGAGCTGTGCGAGTCGCTTTCCGGAGAGGCTTTGGTAAAGCAGCAAGAGCGTGTTAGAGAGCTGCTGGAAACCATTGAGCAGCAAAATGCTGAGCAGTTGGCTAAGCTGAACAAGGCAGCGGCCTCAAAATCCGCGCGTTCAACAAAGAATGCCGGTAGCAAATCCCATGGGCTGGCTGCGTCCCCCCATCCGGTTCGTAGGAGAGAAAAAGAAGTGAATGCGCAGCAGATGATCGTGTACGATCCGGTTCTTGCCGGAAAGCAACAAGCCGGGCAACACGATGCCGGTAGAAAAAGCCAAGGGCGGAGCGAGGCTATGCCGAGAGGCTATGCCGGAAACAATCATGCCGGTAGATATGAGACCGGGCCAAACTATCGAGCTGCAAGGGCAGCGTACGAGGAGGCGGAAAGAGATCCCCCAAGGTATCGGCAGGCCCGGGCCGCGGTGCCGGACGGTCACGATGACGCCGATTCCATGAAACCGCAGCATACCGGAACCCATTGGGAGAACGCACGGGAGAGAGATACTTACCGGAACGGGATGCGAGGCACCGTCTGGATAGAGTATACTTGTCAGAAATGATCGAGGAGGAAGGTCCTCCAGGTCCAAAGTGTTTTGGCCCAAGGATCATGAAAGAAAAACCACCAGTTCGCAACTTTATGTTGCCCCGTGACACAAAGACGTATGACGGCACCACGAAGCCGGAAGATTGGCTCGCGGATTACGTGACCGCGGTATACGTTGCAGGCGGTGGAGGAACCGTAGCAGGAGGAAACCGGCGTTGGGCCGTGAGGATCATACCATCGTTTTTGGTTGGACCGGCAAGAATCGGCTAAACAACTTGCCGGCAGGAAGCATAAATGGCTGGCTGGATTTTGAGGAGGCCTTTGTGAGCAATTTCAGCAGCACCTATCAGAGGCCAAACAGGCCGCAACAACTTGCTCTGTGCGTGCAGCGCCCGAACGAAACAGACCGGGATTATCTAGCCCGGTGGAACACCACAAGGAACTCCTGTGAGGGGGTGATCGAGGCACAAGCCATTGCTTGGTTTAGCAGTGGATGCAGAAGAGGTTCACCGTTGTGGCAAAAGTTGCAGCGCAGCATGCCGACAACGTTGGCGAGAGATGATACGTGTGGCGGATAGCTATGCGTTGGGAGACCCAACGCAACCGGCAGTGCAACCGGAGCCGGAACAGCCGCCGCTTTTAACAACACCGGGACAACCGGAATAACAAAAGAAGGGAAGATTTTCCGGATCGAAGGTACGGTCCGCAGCAAGTTGCTGCTGTGCAGGAAAACTTTGAGGCCAGCGACAGCCAGAGGCAAAAAACCGGATCGCAGCCATGGGCGGGTCCTAAGAAACAATGGGTGGAAAAGAAACCCTGGGTCCGTAAGAAGAAGCGGCAAGAACCCGCGAAATACACCATGGAAGCTGCCATGGATCAACCTTGCCGGTGGCACACGCCGAATCCGGCACATCCGTCAAACCATCGACGAAGGATTGTACCTGGACCAAGTACTTGATGCAAAAAGGAACAGTGAAAGATGCGCGGCCACCGCAAGACATGCCGCGGCAGCAACAACGACTACCGCCACCACCACCACTTACCGGGCAACCGCCTTACCGGTGCAGCCACCCCGGCAGCAGTCCCAGCAAGGGACCCGGGTGGAGCAAAATGATAACCCGCCACCTCCACCGGCACCTTTAGGCCGGAATGTTTACGACGATCCGCATCTGTGCTGTGTTGTCTTTGTCACCGAGCCAACAGACCGCAAAGTGTACACCGGCGCTCCATGGAGGTCAATGCTTTGTGATGCCGGCAGTTCCCAAGTACATGATGTGGTCCAATCAGGAAATTACCTGGTCATCCAAGGATCACCCAAAGATCATGCCGAATCCGGGTGGATATGCTCTTGTTGTGGACCCGATCATGAAAGGGCCGCAAACTCGAGTGAAGTTCAGCAAGGTGCTGATAGACAATGGCAGTAGCATCAACATCATGTACAAGCACACCATGCAAACGCTGGGCATAACAGAAAACATGCTTCAGCCAACGCGCACAACGTTCCATGGGATCGTCCCTGGCTTGTCCTGTGCCCCGATAGGAAAAGTTCGGGTGGACGTGGCATTTGGAGGACGTGACAATTGCCGGGTGGAAAATCTGGAGTTTGAGGTGGTGGATCCGGACAGTCCCTACCATGCATTGCCGGGGAGACCGGCGTTGGCTGCTTTCATGGCCACCACTCATACGGCTTACCTCAAGATGAAGATGCCGGCACCTCGTGGGCCATTGACTGTGGTGGGAAACTATAAGATCTCACTGAAGCGCATCTGCCGGATCAAACCTAGCAGAATCGCTGGTGATCGCGGAGGAAAAGAAAAGAATGCAGACAGCTGTTGCGCTGGCTCAATCCTCACAAATGAGTTTGGCGGCAATGAGTGAAAACATGGGCACACCGGCATTCAAGCCAACCAATGAAACGAAGAACATTGTGCTGGATCCGGCTTACCCAGAGCGCACCGTTCGTATCGGCGCCGGCCTTGATCAAGCATAGGAAAGCGCGCTCGTCGCCTTCCTCCGTGAGAATCGGAATATCTTTGCCTGGTCAACTGATGATTTGGTAGGTGTTCCGAGGGAGCTGGCTGAGCACTCTCTAAACGTCCGGAAAGATGCCAAGCCGGTGCGGCAACCAGCTGCGTCGGTTCGTCGAAGACAGAAGAAAGATCATAGGAGAAGAAGTAACCAAGCTGCTTGTTGCCGGATTCATTGTGGAGGTCACGCACACGAGTGGCTGGCCAATCCGGTAATGGTTGAAAAGAAGAAAGATGAGAACCTGGAGGCAAAAGCTCCGAAGGTGTGGCGCATGTGCATCGACTACACCAACCTGAACAAGGCTTGCCCAAGAGATCCTTTTCCTTTGCCACGAATCGATCAAGTGATTGATTCAACTGCTGGGTGTGAGTTGTTGTCCTTCCTGGATGCCTATTCCGGTTTCCACCAAATTCCCTTAAAAAGGAAGATCAAATAAAAGCTGCGTTCATTACCCCGCACGGGGCTTATTGCTATGTCACTATGCCTTTTGGGTTGCGCAACGCTGGTGCAACGTACCAGCGTATGCAAAAATGCTTGTTTGATCAAATTGGAAAAAATGTGCAAGTCTATGTGGATGACATCGTGATAAAAACTAAGGTAAAAAACACTTTAATCGATGACATCCGGCAAACATTCGATAACCTAAGGCGGTTCCGGATGAAACTCAATCCGGCAAAATGTACCTTTGGTGTCCCCGCCGGCAAGCTGCTCGGTTTCCTGGTTTCAAGCCGGGGCATAGAGGTCAATCCGGTAAAGATCCGGGCGATAGAAAGAATGGCTATCCCTCGAGAGTTAAAAGATGTGCAAAAGTTTACCGGAAGCTTGGCATCGGCGAGCCGGTTTGTAAGCGAGGTTGGGAGAAAAAGCTCGCCACTCTATGCTCTCATGAAGAAATCCGACACGTCTGTCTCGGACCCCTCAGCAAATACGCAGCGTTTAAGGAGCTAAAACGATGCTAGCCACGGCACCCATACCGGCTTCACCTCTAGAAAGGGAGCCTATGCTGTTATACATAGCAGCAACAAACCGGGTTGTAAGTGTAGTGGTTGTGGTTGAAAGAGAAGAGGAAGAAAAACCGTCCGTAGGCCGGTATACTACTTGAGCGAGGTGCTCTCCCTCTCAAAACAAAACTACCCTCACTTCCGAGAAAATGACTTATGGCGTGTACATGGCCGCCACAAAACTCAAGCACTACTTTGAGGAACACCCCATGAAGGTGGTGAGTGAAGCACCAATTTCCGACATCATGTGCAACAAAGATGCCATGGCCGGATTGCAAAATGGGCGATCCAGATATCACCGTACGTGCCGGTATATGAAAGAAGAGATGCCATAAAATCACAGGCCTTGGCTGATTTCCTTGTTGATTGGGCGGAGATGCAATACAAACCGCGGATCGGAGGATAGAATACTTTGGAAGATGCACTTTGATGGATCTAAGCTCAAGGAAGGTCTAGGTGCCGGTGTGGTGCTTACTTCACCAAAAGGAGACCACCTCCGGTATGTTTTGCAAGTACATTTCAGGGCATCGAACAATGTCGCTGAATATGAAGCTTTGATCCATGGGCTTAAGGTCGCAAAAGAAATCGGTGCACACCGGATCATTTGCTATGGCGATTCAGACCTTGTGGTACAAAGAAAGTGCTCGTGAGATTGGGATGCAAAAGACGCCAACATGGCCTTGTACCGGTTTCACGTGCAAAAGATTGCCGCATTCTTCGAAGGATGTGAGTTTCACCATGTGCGCGAAAGGTAAAAAATGAAGCCGCGGATGCTTTGTCCAAGTTGGGCTCATCTAGGCAAGAAATTCCTCCCGGAATAGCTTTGGCTCACCTAAGAGTGCCATCGATCAAGCCGAGCCCGGAATCGTAATCAATTTTTGTACCAGAGTCACACGTAGTACCCATGGATATCAATGAAGGGAACCTGGGATCAAGCTCCGGCAAGCTCGGGGACTGCTCCGGAGGCTCGGGACTGCTGTACCCATACCGGAAGAAACGATGCTGGTAGATAGCATGGAGATAGATGCACCGGTGTTTTTGGTTCGAGAAATACCATCATGGGTTAAACCTATTAAGGAATTCCTGATCGCCGGCACCTGCCTGCCGACGAAAAATGAATCAAGGAGGATACAAAGAAGGTCCAAAGCTTACACATTCATCAATGGTGAGGTGTACAAGAGAAGCGTTACCGGTGTCCTTCAAAGATGTGTGGAACCAGGAGGAAGGAAAAGAAATGCTTGAGGAAATTCACCAAGGAGAGTGTGGGCATCATGCTTCATCAAGGGCTTTGGTAGCAAAAGTATTCCGGCATGGGTTCTATTGGCCCACTTGCTTTGGAGGACGCCGAGATTTGGTAAGAAAATGCAACGGCCGCCGAGGTACGCCAAGCAAAACCATACCCGACATCCGGTTTAAAGACAATACCGCTAACATGGCCATTCGCTGCTGTTTGGTGCCTTGACATGGTTGGACCATTCAAAACTGCAAGAAGCAGCATGACTCACATCTTGGTCATGGTGGATAAGTTCACCAAGTGGCTGGAAGTAAAACCTATCGCAAAGTGTGATGGGCATACAATGTGAAATTCTTGAAAGATGTCATTTTGCGGTATGGATACCCGCACAAACATCATCAACGATAACGGAACCAACTTTGCTCAAGGTGAGTTCAAAAGGTTACGTGAAGAAAAGAACATCCGGTTGGATTTGTGCTCGATGGCACATCCACAGGGCAATGGCCAAGTAGAAAGAATGAATGCCTTGGTGCTTTCCGGTATCAAGCCTAGACTCATTGATGCGGTGGAAAAGTCACCGGGATGTTGGCTCGATGAGCTACCATCAGTACTGTGGAGTATAAGAACAACTCCAAACCGGTCTACCGGATACACTCCCTTCTTCATGGTTTATGGAGCAGAAGCGGTGATACCAACCGATATCATCCATGATTCACCAAGGGTACAGCTCTATACTGAGCAAGAGGTCAAAGAGGCCAGAGAAAACGATGTGGACTTGCTAGAAGAAGCAAGAGAGCTGGCTTTGGCAAGAACAGCCATTTACCAAAGAAACCTAAGGCGCTATCATAACCGGAAGGTTAACCCAAGAGTTTTCCGGAAGGAGATCTTGTACTTCGCCTGGTGCAACAGACCGAAGGCCGGCATAAGCTTTTGCCACCGTGGGAAGGTCCCTTCATTGTAAGCAAGGTGCTTCACAATGATGCATACTACTTGATAGATGCACAGGAATGGAAGAAAGGAAAGGCGGACAAGTCCGGCGAGGAGAGCAAGCGTCCATGGAACGTAGCTCTGTTGCGTCCTTTCTACTCTTGAAGTGGTGGTGTAAGAAGTTCCTTTTTGTACCTTATATGCTATGAATAAAAGATGCCGGAACCTTGAATGAATCTCGGGGACTACCCCAACTTAAGTTGCATGTAACTTGTCTATTTTTTCAGTTTACCGGTTGCTTATTGAATGTTTTTTCTTTCCGGTTTAGTAGTGTGCTAAATCCTACCGGAGTCTTCGACTCTGCTGTCCGCAAACCGGCTTCATGGCAAGCAAGATAAACCGGTAGGGGATAAGCACATGAACTGCGAAAAGGGAGAGCAGGAAAGAACAATCTGAAAAATTTAATTAACCCCGGTTAAACCGGTTTTTTGCAAAATTTCAAAGTTATTTCTAAGTTCAAGAAGATGCTTGTTTGGTGAAAGAACCTTGTGCTCATACGCCAAAGAACGCCCAGAGAAGGCAGGCAGAGCCAAGGCAAAAGAACCAAGTATGCATCAAATTGGATGCGGAAGCAATTGAGAAATCTTTGCGGTGCAGGATAAAAGCGGAACCAAAAGCAAAATATGCTAAGGCAAACTCATAAATACTTAGCTACCGGTATAACTTACCGGCAGGAAATGTTGTAGCACAACCACAGGCAAACTTAAGTTTTACATCATAAGCCCCGGCATTCCGGGGCAGAATTTAACAGATATTGTCTTAAAGCAACAGGACCAACAGATATAATGAGCAAACACTTCAAAGGGAATCATCATGCGGCAGGGGTTTCCGGAGGAGCAGCACCGGCATCAGCGTCATCCAGAAGCTCTTCTTCGGCTTCATCCTCCTCCTCGTCGAGATAGTCCGTGACGCCAGGAGGGGGAGGGATGAAGGTGCGCATGTCGGCATACTCCGCGATGCGGTACGCGCGATCCTGCCGCTTGGCGGAGAGGATCGGGTCCAGATCCGTTTCTGCACCTTCGCGCACACCGGTAAGTGCGTCCAGGTTGAGCTCCGGGTACCAGGAGCAGGCGACGCGGAGGGCGGAGTCCGCTCCAGCACGGGCAGCAGAGCACTGCCACTCGCGGATCCTCTTGCCGGCACCTTTCAGACGGTCGCTGATGAGGGAGAAGGTGTCCGGCACCTCCTCGCCAGGCCATAAAGTCCTGTATAGCTGGGTAGCTACATCAGGGATGTCCGAAAGATTGCGGTCTATGCAGCGCATATGGGACACCCGCGCGTTAAGCGCGACCAGATGGTCCTTGGGCGTCCATGGCACGGTAAGATCCGCTTGGCCTTTGTCCTTGCGCTGCGCGTCGACTTTCTTGACGGCATACCTCTGCGAGTCCGGAAAGAGGCCTGTGCAAAGAAAGAAAAAGCTTAAGGAAAAAAGTCCGGAAGAAAAAGAGACCGGAAGAAAAAGAGACCGGAAGAAAAAGAGACCGGAAGAAAAAGAGACCGGAGAGAAAAGAATCCGGAAGAAGAGAGACCGGACGGAAAGATAGCGGAAACAAAAATGGGGTCGAAGGAAAAAAGGCTCGTATGCAGTAGTCAAAATGTAAAAGAAAACAACTTACGGAGGGCAAGTGTGTCGGTCTGCAGGATCAGCTGATCGCACTCCTTGTGCCCCTCCTCCAGCCGCGCGGCCTTCTCCTCGGCACCCTTCCGGGCCTTGGTCATCTCCTCCAGCTCTGCCCGCAACACCACAGTGGCATTGCAGGCATTCTCCAGAGCCTCGTCCAACTTGGCCGCTGCGGTCACTTCAGCGGCCTTGAGGGCCTTGGCGTGATCAAGCCCCAGCTGAATCAACTGAGACTTGAGATCCTGGTAGCTGGTCTTGAGGGCGTTCAGCTCATCCTGGTGCTGCCGGTTGAGCTCGTCCTTTTCCCCTGTAACCGGAAAAAAGAGTGTTAGCAAGGTTACACTAGTAAAACTGAAAAGAAACCAAGTTCAAAGGAGAAAGGAAAAAATAGTACGTTGAGCCGTGGCGAGCTGCTCCTTGAGAGCATCGATGGAAGCTTCCGGGATCACTGTTGAACAGAAATTGTAAATATCACAAGGAAAAGAGGTTTCCGGTAGCAAAGATGCCGGTGAAACGAAAAACTTACCTTGGCACTTGTCATGTGCCTCAGCGAGCTCCCGGTGCTCCCATAAAAGCTCCTCGAAGAGGGCCTTCCGAGTGTCAGCGGTGACCTGTTCAAGAAAAAGAAGAAATAAGGTAAAATTTTGCGCTAAGAACAAAGTTCTTAACCCGAAACTCGGGATCGGGCAAGTGCCGGTTTTGAGTTTCTAAGTTAAGTTTTGCGCTAAGAACAAAGTTCTTAACCCGAAACTCGGGGACTGGCAGCGCCAGTTTTGCGCGTTTCTAAGGTAAATTATGTGTTAAGAAGAAGAGGTTCAACCCGAAACTCGGGATCGGGCAAAGGCCGGTTTCACGCTAAAATCTTAAGTTAAGTTTTGCGCTAAGAGCTGCGCCCTCACCACAAAACTCGGGGACTGGGAAGATAGACAAGAGAGAAACCGGCATGAAACTAAGGAAAAGATAAAGCAGAACCGGAAACGAAGAAACCGGCAAAGGTTGAAAGTTAATAGAACATACCGTCAGATTGTTCGTGGAATCGTACCACGCGCTGTCAAGCTCTTTTACGGCAGCCCGGAGCCGCATGAAGTGCTCCTCAGAACACCGATCCCCGACAGGATCAGGTGCCGGCAGCCGATCCTTGCCCATGCCGCGGGTCGCCGGAGTAATGTCCGCGGCGTTCCACTTTTGGGCATACGGCAGGAGGTGCCCCAGGTCCCGGCCTTGGCGCTGGAACTCCGTAATACGGCCGAGGAGGCCGGTGGCCTTCATGCTGGCGCTTTTGGCAGCCTTGGAGACGTGCAGCACCAAGGGCTGCTGGCCGCCCGAAGGGGCGCTGGAGGCCGTCGCCTTCCCCTTGATGAGCTTGGAGGGCTTGGGCGGCGGCGCGGTAGAAGAGGCCCCGGAAGTCTTAGCCGGCGGCGCGCCAGGAGCGGCCTTGGAGGGCTGGGCGCGAGGAGCCTCAGGCGGAGGCATGAGGATGGTGCGTGGAGAAGGGGGAGCGCTAGGAGCGTCACCCGTCTTGGAGCCTTCCGGCGCGGAAGATTCCGGCGCGGAGGTTGTCTTTTCGAGGACGGGAGGAGCAAAAGGCTCCGCCCGCCCGGCAGCTTCTTCTTCTCCGGCGCCGGTGTTGCTGGCGCCGGTGTCTTGGTGTTCCGGGAGGAAGGAAAGATCCTCCTCCGTGCGGTGATCTGACAGTGAAGGGGCCGCACGCCCCGAATTTGTTGTGCCCCCCGAAAGGGAGGCAGAGGTGTTGCCGGCACCAGATGGTGCCGGGCTTGAACGAGGAGGAGGGGTTGAGGTCCTTGCGGATCCCTCAGAGCCCGATGGCCTCGGGCCAAGTTTGAGAGCGGGGCTGAGAAAAAGAGAAAAGACAAGTGGTTGAGAAAAAGCAACCGGAAAAGGAACTTAGCAAAAAAGGAGGCAAGCCGGAAAAGGAAATTACCCGGAAGCGGTTGGCATCGCTTTGCGCCCGTAGCGGCGCACGCCCACTTCTTTCTCCCCCAAGGGCTCCGTCCGGAAGCGCTTGGAGGGAGGAGCATGGCTGGAGCCGGCAGTAGATGCCGGCTGCTTGTTCTTCTGGCCCTGGGCCATGAGTTTGTCCACAAACTCAGGACCGGCATCGGCGCGCAGGGGCGGCACGCGCTCGTGGATCTGTGAGTTGGATATGGCTAAGAAGCGATTCGCAAGAAAGCGATAACGGCAAAGTATAAGAAGCCGGAAAAGAAAATACCTCGAGCACAACCAGCTCCTCGGGGTTTCCGGTGGGCTCCGGCGGGTCCCGGCCAAGGCGTGCAGCCGGGGTCTTCCCCATCTTCAGGTCCTTCCAATAGATGTAGGGATCCGGGTCGAAGGAGTCAAAGGCACGCTTCCGGAGAGGTCCTCGCGGCTCTGCCTGGATAGAGGGGAAGCGGTCCCTGGCCTGAAACAAGGTAAAAAAGAAGGTTAGCAAAAGCAGAAACTTACCGGCAAAGACAACCCCAAGTGCGTAATCTCTTACTTCTTGGGTCGGACGGTTAGAGGAACTGAGGGGAAGGAGGCCCCATTCCCAAGTAAAAGGCATAGCAGTTTGACAAATCTGCTTAGCCTTGAGAACAACATCTTTCTTGGCCGAGAGCACGGCCGGTGATCTTGGTAGGATCGCTCGGGCCATACATCTCGCTCATCCTATGTGCGCGGCGCTTAAGAGGAAGCACCCGGCGCGATATGAAAGTCCGGATGACATCGTCGGAACAGATGTTGGTCTCCTTCTTCAAAGAGGCCAAGAAGCGCACCACCCGATTGGTTTCGGCATGTTCTGTCCTCGGGTTGTAGCTCCAGTTGGCTCTGCTGGGGGGCCCCTCTTGGTATGGAGGAAGGTTGATGCGATCGGCGCGGCCGGTGTTCTTCACGTAGAAGAAAGTTCCTTGCCAGGTGCGGCAAGACTCGAGGCCGGTAAACTTAAGAAAAGTGCTCCCTTGGCGGGAGCCGACGATGCAGGAGCCGCACTGCACGGGCGGCTTGGGCTTAGGAATCTCCTTGCCCTGGACGGAGTTGATCCGCAAGTTGAAGAAGCGGGCAAACGTCTCACAAGTGGGACGAATGCCGATGTAAGCCTCCATGAAGGTGGCATAACAAGAGAGATAGAAAATGGCGTTGCCGGAAGGTGGTGAGGTTGGAGTTCGTAGAAATCTAGGAACTCCCGGAAAAAAGTAGAGGCAGGAAGGCCGAAGCCACGCTCAAAGTGAGCAAGAAAAACAACAAACTCGTCGTCTTCCGGATCCGGTTCGATCTCGTCATCCGGAATCCGACAGGAAACTCCTTCCGGAATCCTTCGAGACCGGTACAGCCAATCAATCTCGAACTCGCAACGTTGGAGCCCATCCAGGCTCCGCGAGTGGGTGGGGAAGGCTCCTCGCCGGAAGATTGGCTGGAGCTGCTAGAGGCTTGGCCAGAGCTGCTGGCCTCTTGGCTACCGGAAGCTTGGCTAAAGCTACCGGATTCTAGGTTGCCGCCGGACTCTTGGGGTTACCGGATTCCCGCCGGCTGCCGGAATCGGTTTCCATTGGATCCGAGGCCGTAGATTCACCGGGAGAAGGTCTACGGCGCTTAAGAGAAAGGGAAGAAGAAGATGCGGAGGAGGATTCCTCGTCGGACATCGCGAGGGTAGGTGGAGAAACAGAAATCCCAGACTCGAACCCCGCGTGAAGATCTACGAGTAAGAGGAAAACCAAAGAAAAAGGAGCAAATGAGAACACCAAAGGCTCAAGATCTGGAAAGCAAGCGAACGGCGAGTAAAGAGAAATTAATACCAACCTTGAGCGGCGCGGTCGCTGGGAGAGAGTTTGCTGGCGAAGAAGCGGGTCTACAGCCGCCGGCGAGCACCGTCGACGGCGAGGCGGAGAAGCTCGCGAAGAAGCACAAATGCGGCAGACGCGAAGAAGTTGCTGCCGAAGATCTCCGCACAGCGAAGTCCGGCGGCGGCACGGCGTGAGTTCGCCGGCACCGAAGCTCGAACGGGCGACGGCGGACGGAGAGCGGCGGAGGCGCAAAGGCGTGGAGCTCTGTGCGCGAAGGAGAAGAATGCGAAGAAGATGAAGAGGAACGGGCAGTTGCGTTTATATAAGAGAGAGAAAGTGGGCGTGGAACCGCTGGGCCGCGGCGGTTCGCCTCGCGGCCCACGGCGGTTCGCATCATGGGCCGCCACGTGTCAAGGAGATACACGCAAAAACAGGAGGCCACACGGAGATACCCAAAGGATCCAGAGCGGCTAGTGGGATCCGCTGCGGTGCATTTAATGCGTGCGCGGGAGTCGAAACGATGTGACAGCGGACACCGGCGCGTCGATAAAGATGCGCATGTCACTGGCAGGCGCGGGACCCGATATATTCTCGACTTCGCCGAGGAGGGAGTAAGGACACAAGGTGCCGGAGAAAAGAGGTGCCGGAACAAGCCTTGCGAAGAGAAGAAAAGGAACAAGGGTAAAGGTGCCGGAACCAAGCTCAAAAGATGAGTGACTAAACCGGTATCTTAAAAAGATGAAAACCTGGCATGGTCCGTAGGATAGAATCCTCCAGACTATACCAGCTTCGGGGACTAATGTTGGGGGGATAACCCCCGGTATGCCAAAGGCATGCCAAACCGGATGGTTTGAGCCATCAAGATACCGGTTTAATGTTCTTGCCGGAAGCCTAGTAGGAATCCGGGAGAGCAAGGCTAAACCGGTATCCCCAAAGGGTATCTGAACCCGGTATAGAAGATACCGGAAAGGAGAGCCTGTCGGCAGGTCTGGTCAAAGATTCTCTTCAGAGCAAGAAGACAAGGATGAGCCAAGCAAAGTAACTTTATTCAGAGCCCTGGCGCCAAAGAGAGAGGTGACGTCCAAAGAAGCCGGAGGACATCAGCAGCCCTGATAAAAGAAGGCCCCGGTGTCATCTATGATTAAAGTAGCTTTGTACAGTAGCTCTGTAAAGTAGTTTGTCCAGTCAAAGATGCCATTAGGGTTTCTTGCAGTGTAAGCCACCCTCTCCCCTATATAAGGAGAGGGGGCAGCCCATCTTCACGGGCAAGTGGGTACGCGTGTGTGTAGGAAGGCAGAGCCTGTAACTTGTGTGAATCTATGAACATGGTGATCTAGAGGGAGTTCTTCCTTGTGTCTTTCTTCTTCAACTTCTGGCCTTGGCCAAGTTCTTGAGGAAACCATCCGGAATCTCTTCCCACCTGATCGCAAACCCTCCCCCGAATCCTCTTGCGTCCATTCGGCCCCAATCTAAGCCATCCTATGGCATCTGCTCGTTCACCACGACGACACATTTAGTTTACTTTTGTTATCATGTCTAGCTCTGCACCTGTTACTTCTTCACCTGAGGAATTAGTTTTTACTTTTAAACAAGGGGATGAGGAGAGTTTTAAAGATGCTTGGTCGAGAATTTTTACTTCTTATCGTAAAGCAGAACCTCAAATGACGCTAAGTTTGCTCCTTAGTAATTTTTATTTTGGTCTTATGATTCGCTATAGATATGCCTTGGATGCTGTAGTGGGAGGAGATTTCCTTCATTGCAATGTGGATCAAGCTTTTAATGCCATAAAAAAGTTGGTTGCATCACATGATTCAGCTAATAACTTTGATTCAGCCCTTATTAGCATTTATAATAGATTAAACACTCTTGAGACAAGCGCATCTCGCTTGAATGAAAATTATAGATATGTTCGTAACCGTCTTGATCAAGTTTTAGTGAACTCTGAACCTTCATTATGGGATCCTACTATTAAAATTTTTATCGGTGACCAAACTCTTCATGCCAATTGTGATATTATGTCTGAATTTTGCTTAATGCCTAAGAGTATTCATGAATCTTTGCAACTTTGGGGATTCATTGAAGGGGGAGAAGGAATAACTCTTATTGATAACTATGTTATAATTCCTAAAGGAATAGCTGCGGGTGTGCATACAACCATTCTTGGGAGAACAATATCCATTGATTATCTTGTTATTGAATGTGCAGGAACAGGACAAATCACACTCGGAAGATCCCTGCTGAAACTATTGGGAGCAGTCATAGATATGGGAGAAGGCACCCTAAAATTCACCTCTACACCCGGGGGTAGACACATATTTCCTAAATCAAAGAGTAAGAAAAAGAATAATAAAGGTAAGGGTACAGCCCAAGGTAATGTCGATGCTTCATCTCTTGATAATACTTGATATACACTTTCTGCGCCTAGCTGAAAGGCGTTAAAAAAAAGCACTTATGGAAGACAACCCATGTTTTTACTACAGTACTTTGTTTTATATTTGAGTCTTGGAAGTTTTTTACTACTGTAGCAACCTCTCCTTATCATGTTTTTGTGCCAAGTAAAGTCTCTATGGTAAAGTTGATGCTAGATTTGGATTGCTGCACAGAAACAGCATTGCTGTCTGTCATGAATTCGCGCAGAAGTCTCTGTAAAAAAATCAAAAAAATCTGCAAATTTACGTGCGTGATCCTCAGATATGTACGCAACTTTCATTAGTTTTGAGTTTTTCCGTTTGAGCAAGTTAAGTGCCCCTTCCAGGTTCGTCTTTACGAACTGTTCTGTTTTTGACAGATTCTGCCTTTTATTTCGCATTGCCTCTTTTGCTATGTTGGATGAATTTCTTTGTTCCATTAATGTCCAGTAGCTTTGTGCAATGTCCAGAAGTGTTAAGAATGATTGTGTCACCTCTGAACATGTGAATTTTTGATTGTGCACTAACCCTCTAATGAGTTTGCTTGAAGTTTGGTGTGAAGGAAGTTTTCAAGGGTCAAGAGAGGAGTATGATATACTATGATCAAGAGGAGTGAAAGCTCTAAGCTTGGGGATGCCCCGGTGGTTCACCCCTGCATATTTTAAGAAGACTCAAGCGTCTAAGCTTGGGGATGCCCAAGGCATCCCCTTCTTCATCGACAACATCATCAGGTTCCTCCCCTGAAACTATATTTTTATTCAGTCACATCTTATGTACTTTGCTTGGAGCGTCTGTTTGTTTTTGTTTTTGTTTTTGTTTGAATAAAATGGATCCTAGCATTCACTGTGTGGGAGAGAGACACGCTCCGCTGTTGCATATGGACAAATATGTCCTTAGGCTTTACTCATAGTATTCATGGCGAAGGTTGAATCTTCTTTGTTAAATTGTTATATGGTTGGAATCGGGAAATGCTACATGTAGTAATTCTAAAATGTCTTGAATAATTTGATACTTGGCAATTGTTGTGCTCATGTTTAAGCTCTTGCATCATATACTTTGCACCCATTAATGAAGAAATACATAGAGCTTGCTAAAATTTGGTTTGCATATTTGGTCTCTCTAAAGTCTAGATAATTTCTAGTATTGAGTTTTGAACAACAAGGAAGACGGTGTAGAGTCTTATAATGTTTACAATATGTCTTTTATGTGAGTTTTGCTGCACCGGTTCATCCTTGTGTTTGTTTCAAATAAACCTTGCTAGCCTAAACCTTGTATCGAGAGGGAATACTTCTCATGCATCCAAAATCCTTGAGCCAACCACTATGCCATTTGTGTCCACCATACCTACCTACTACATGGTATTTCTCCGCCATTCCAAAGTAAATTGCTTGAGTGCTACCTTTAAAATTCCATCATTCGCCTTGCAATATATAGCTCATGGGACAAAATAGCCTTAAAAACTATTGTGGTATTGAATATGTACTTATGCACTTTATCTCTTATTAAGTTGCTTGTTGTGCGATAACCATGTTCCTAGGGACGCCATCAACTCTTTGTTGAATATCATGTGAGTTGCTATGCATGTTCGTCTTGTCTGAAGTAAGGGCGGTTTTCACAATCAAATGGTTTGAGTATGCATACTGTTAGAGAAGAACATTGGGCCGCTAACTAAAGCCATGAATCATGGTGGAAGTTTCGGTTTGGACATAAAACCTCAATCTCTTATGAGAATATTAACTGTTGTTGAATGCTTAAGCATTAAAAGAGGAGTCCATTATCTGTTGTCTATGTTGTCCCGGTATGGGTGTCTAAGTTGAAGAATGATCAAAAGCGAGAAATCCAATGCAAACTTTCTCCTTAGACCCTTGTACAGGCGGCATAGAGGTACCCCTTTGTGACACTTGGTTGAAACATATGTTATGCAATGATGATCAGTGTTAACCCAAGCTAATTAGGACAAGGTGCGGGCACTATTAGTACACTATGCATGAGGCTTGCAACTTGTAAGATATAATTTACATGATACATATGCTTTATTACTACCGTTGACAAAATTGTTTCATGTTTTCAAACCCAAAGCTCTAGCACAAATATAGCAATCGATGCTTTCCTCTTTGAAGGACCTTTCTTTTACTTTTATGTTGAGTCAGTTCACCTATCTCTCTCCACCTCAAGAAGCAAACACTTGTGTGAACTGTGCATTGATTCCTACATACTTGCATATTGCACTTGTTATATTACTCTATGTTGACAATTATCCATGAGATATACATGTTACAAGTTGAAAGCAACCGCTGAAACTTAATCTTCCTTTGTGTTGCTTCAATACCTTTACTTTGATTTATTGCTTTATGAGTTAACTCTTATGCAAGACTTATTGATGCTTGTCTTGAAGTACTATTCATGAAAAGTCTTTGCTTTATGATTCAGTTGTTTACTAATGTCACTACCATTGTTTTGATCGGTGCATTCATTACATATGCTTACAATAGTATGATCAAGGTTATGATGGCATGTCACTCCAGAAATTATCTTTGTTATCGTTTACCTGCTCGGGACGAGCAGGAACTAAGCTTGGGGATGCTGATACGTCTCCGACGTATCGATAATTTCTTATGTTCCATGCCACATTATTGATGATATCTACATGTTTTATACACATTATATGTCGTATTTATGCATTTTCCGGCACTAACCTATTAACGAGATGCCGAAGAGCCAGTTGCTGTTTTCTGCTGTTTTTGGTTTCAGAAATCCTACAAAGGAAATATTCTCGGAATTGGACGAAATCAACGCCCAGGGTCCTATTTTTGCACGAAGCTTCCAGAAGACCGAGGGGGAAAGGAAGTGGGGCCACGAGGCGCCGCCACACTAGGGCGGCGCGGCCCAGGCCTTGGCCGCGCGGCCCTAGCGTGTGGGGCCCTCGTGTGGCCCCCCGTGTTGCCCTTCCGCCTACTTAAAGCCTTCGTCGCGAAACCCTCTGTACCGAGAGCCACGATACGGAAAACCTTACTGAGACGCCGCCACCGCCAATCCCATCTCGGTGGATTCAGGAGATCGCCTCCGGCACCCTGCCAGAGAGGGGAATCATCTCCCGGAGGACTCTTCACCACCATGGTCGCCTCTGGAGTGATGAGTGAGTAGTCCACCCCTGGACTATGGGTCCATAGCAGTAGCTAGATGGTCGTCTTATCCTTATGTGCTTCATTGTTGGATCTTGTGAGCTGCCTAACATGATCAAGATCATCTATCTGTAATTCTATATGTTGTGTTTGTCGGGATCCGATGGATAGAGAATACTATGTTATGGTGATTATCAATCTATTACCTATGTGTTGTTTATGATCTTGCATGCTCTCCGTTATTAGTAGAGGCTCTGGCCAAGTTTTTGCTCTTAACTCCAAGAGGGAGTATTTATGCTCGATAGTGGGTTCATGCCTCCATTAAATGCAGGACGATGTGACAGAGAAAGTTCTAAGGTTGTGGATGTGTTGTTGCCACTAGGGATAAAACATTGATGCTATGTCCAAGGATGTAGTTGTTGATTACATTACGCACCATACTTAATGCAATTGTCTGTTGTTTGCAACTTAATACCGGAAGGGGTTCGGATGATAACCTGAAGGTGGACTTTTTAGGCATAGATGCATGCTGGATAGCGGTCTATGTACTTTGTCGTAATGCCCAATTAAATCTCACAATACTTATCATATCATGTATGTGCATTGTCATGCCCTCTCTATTTGTCAATTGCCCGACTGTAATTTGTTCACCCAACATGCTATTTATCTTATGGGAGAGACACCTCTAGTGAACTATGGACCCCGGTCCTATTCTTTACATCGCATACAATCTACTGCAATTGTTCTTTACTATTTTATGCAAACAATCATCTTCCACACAATACGGTTAATCCTTTGTTACAGCAAGCCGATGAGATTGACAACCTCACTGTTTTATTGGGGCAAAGTACTTTGGTTGTGTTGTGCAGGTTCCACGTTGGCGCCGGAATCCCTGGTGTTGCGCCGCACTACATCCCGCCGCCATCAACCTTCAACGTGCTTCTTGGCTCCTCCTGGTTCGATAAACCTTGGTTTCTTTCTGAGGGAAAACTTGCTACTGTCTGCATCACACCTTCCTCTTGGGGTTCCCAACGGACGTGTGTCAACTGCACGCATCACCTACCTACTATGTGGTATTTCTATGCCATTCCAAAGTAAATTACTTGAGTGCTACCTTTAAAATTTCATTCTTTGTCTTTGCAATACATAGCTCATGGGAAAATAGCCTTAAAAACTATTGTGGTAAAGAATATGTAGCTTATGTATCTTATTTCTTATAAGTTGCTTGTTGAGCGGTAACCATGTTTCTGGGGATGCCATCAACTATTACACCTTTGTTGAATATCATGTGAGTTGCTATGAATGTTCGTCTTGTCTGAGTAAGGGCGATTTATCATGATCAAATGGTTTGAGTATGCATATTGTTAGAGAAGAACATTGGGCCGCTAACTAAAGCCATGAATCATGGTGGAAGTTTCAGTTTGGACACTAATCCTCAATCTCTTATGAGAATATTATCTGTTGTTGAATGCTTATGCATTAAAGAGGAGTCCATTATCTGTTTTCTATGTTGTCCCGGTATGGATGTCCTTAGTTGAGATCTATCAAAAATGAGAAATCAAATGCGATTTATCTCCTTGGACCTTTGTACAGGCGGCATAGAGGTACCCCTTTGTGACACTTGGTTGAAACATATGTTATGCAATGATAATCCATGTAAATCCAAGCTAATTAGGACAAGGTGTGAGCACTATTGGTATTCTATGCATGAGGCTTGCAACTTATAGGATGTCTTATGCATAACACATATGAATTATTACTACCGTTGACAAAATTGTTTCTATGTTTTCAAAATAAAAGCTCTAGCACAAAAATAGTAATCCATGCTTCCCTCTGCGAAGGGCCATTCTTTTACTTTATGTTGAGTCAGTTTACCTACTTCTTTCTATCTTAGAAGCAAACACTTGTGTCAACTTTGTGCATTGATTCCTACATACTTGCTTATTTGCATTCATCATATTACTTTGTGTTGACAATTATCCATGAGATATACATGTTGAAGTTGAAAGCAACTGCTGAAACTTATATTTTCCTTTGTGTTGCTTCAAAACTTTCTACTAAGATTTTATTGCTTTATGAGTTAACTCCTATGCAAGTCTTATTGATGCTTGTCTTGAAAGTACTATTCATGAAAAGTCTTTGCTATATGATTCAGTTGTTTAGTCATTGTCTTTACCATTGGTTCGAATCACTTCATTCATCTCATATGCTTTACAATAGTATTGATCAAGATTATGATAGCAGCATGTCACTTCAGAAATTATCCTTGTTATCGTTTACGTACTCGAGGGCGAGTAGGAACTAAGCTTGGGGATGCTTGATACGTCTCCAACGTATCTATAATTTCTGATGTTCCATGCTAGTTTTATGACAATACCTACATGTTTTATATGCACTTTATATCATATTATGGCATTTATTGGACTAACCTATTAACAAGATGCCACAGTGCCAGTTTCTGTTTATTATGTCTGTTTATTGCAGAAAAGGCCCAAAAACCAAAGTGCTCGGAAAAATCCAGAAAAATCACATAAATTCTATTCCGCTAGAAGACTCACGGAGCCAGAAGGGCCAGGCCAGAGGAGGCCCAGGTCCTCCTCCCCATCAGCCGGCGCGGCCAGGAGGGGGGCCGCCCCACCCTATGCTGTGGGCCCCTCGGGACTCCACCGACATCGCCTCTTCGCCTATATAATCTCTCGTGATGTGAAAACCCTACAACAATTGACGAAACTCCAGAAAGACTCCAGGGACGCCGCCACCATCGCGAAACTCCGTTTCGGGGGACAGAAGTCTCTGTTCCGGCACGCCGCCGGGACGGGGAATTGCCCCCGGAGTCATCTCCATCGACATCACCGCCATCTTCATCGCCGTTGCTGTCTCCCATGATGAGGAGGGAGTAGTTCTCCCCCGAGGCTGAGGGCTCTACCGGTAGCTATGTGGTTCATCTCTCTCTCCCATGGTGTGATCTTTATGTGATCATGAGCTTTGTATCACTATTAATCTATGTGCTACTCTAGTGATGTTATGAAAGTAGTCTATTCCTCCTCCATGATGTAATGTTGACAGTGTGTGCATCATGTAGTACTTGGCGTAGGTTATGATTGTAATCTCTTGTAGATTATGAAGTTAACTATTACTATGATAGTATTGATGCGATCTATTCCCCCTTTCATAGCTATTGTTGACAGTGTGTATGCTATGTTAGTACTCGGTCTAAATTGCAACGGTCTATTATGCACTCTAGAGGTTACTCTAATATGAACTCCAGATGTTGTGGAGCTTGTTTACTTCGGCTTGAGGTGTGCTTTTGTAGCCCTACACAATGAATGGTGTTTGTTATCCAACAAGAGAGTGTAGAAAGTAGCATTTATTTATTCAGTTATGTGATCAATGTTGAGAGTGTCCACTAGTGAAAGTATAATCCCTAGGCCTTGTTTCTAAGCATTGAAACACCGTTTCCAACAAGTTCTGTTACATGTTTGCTTGCTGCCATCTTTATTTCAGATTGCAATTGCTACTTACAATCATCCATTATACTTGTATTTCACTATCTCTTCGCCGAACTAGTGCACCTATACATCTGACAAGTGTATTAGGTGTGTTGGGGACACAAGAGACTTCTTGTATCTTAATTGCAGGGTTGCTTGAGAGGGATATCTTTGACCTCTACCTCCCTGAGTTCGATAAACCTTGGGTGATTCACTTAAGGGAAACTTGCTGCTGTTCTACAAACCTCTGCTCTTGGAGGCCCAACACTGTCTACAGGAATAGAAGCGTGCGTAGACATCAGGGCCGCTCGCGGAGGTACACCACCATCTTCGAGACATCGTCCTCCTCATACTCCCCCCTTTGGCTCTAGCTTCGGGACGCGTAGGTTAGTCCCCGCGGATTTGAATCGTTGTGGCTCGCCGATCATGACCCTGTGAGAGGGATTGCTACCGGCTCTGGAGGTTAGCGGCGCTAGGGTTGGAGAGAGGGCGGTGTCACTGACACGCATGGCCTTCCACTCGCCACACCGCCCCAGTTGGGTCTGCCACACCCGCAAGAGTCCCTATGGACCGAGCAATGGATCTAAACACCGTATTGGGTCGCGTTTGACCCAAAATTCCTTTAGGCGTCTGGGCGCAGTTATATGGCATGCACCGTCCATAACTATTTGGGGGATTCTTTGGGGCCTCCGACTAGAGATGCTCTAAGGGTGTCTCTCCAAGAGATATTTCACGAAATCTGGTTTACATCAAACCGGGAATGGTACTACACACTCAAATTTCCAAGAGTCCACTACTAGGAAAACCCTCATCTGTGGCGCACGTTTTTGACTTTCTGTGGCGCATATTCCATGCGCCACACAAGATACGAGACATATATTTAATTATGTGGCGCATATCCATATGCGCCTCATAATGTGATGCACCAGGCAGGCATGCGCCATAGAAAACTTCTATGGCGCACCCAGCAGTGGTGCGCCACTGATTTTTTTAAAAAATTAAAAAAATGGTGGCTAGATCTAGATCTGCGGCTGCCGAAATTTCACCGGATTTTTTTTAAAAAATCCAGAGGTCATCGGAGGTGGGTGGGTGGGTGGGATGGGTGTAGGAGGAGGTGGTGGTGGTCGCCAGAGGAGGAGAAGGAAGAGGTGGTGGTCGCCGGAGGAGGAGGAGGAGGAGGAGGAGGAGGAGGTGGTGGTGGTGGTCGCTGGAGGAGGTGGTGGAGGAGGCCAGGTGTGAAGGGAGGAGAAGGAGGAGAAGGGAGAAGAAGGGAGGAGGAGGAAAATTGGAGGAGGTGAGGAGGGCGCCACCAGATTCAAATTTCATCCTTAAAATTATGTGGCGCATATGCATTTGGTGCGCCATAGAATTTTTTTTCAAAATTTTTACTTTTTGCAGGAAAAAAATCTTGACTTTGCCGTAACTTTTTACTCTTTTCGAATTTGTAGATTCTAAAAATTGTCTAACCGGGTAAACCTATAGGAGCATATGTGGGAAGTATCAGAATGGTTCCAGAAAGTTCCGGATTTTTGGTTGTACAGGAAAGTTCCGGAAGAGGGGAACCCACCTAGCCTAGGGCCTGGTGGGCCCTGATGCGTGTGGTTGACACGTCCGTTGGGAACCCCAAGAGGAAGGTGTGATGCGCACAGCGGCAAGTTTCCCTCAGTAAGAAACCAAGGTTTAATCGAACCAGTAGGAGTCAAGAAGCACGTTGAAGGTTGATGGCGGCGGGATGTAGTGCGGCGCAACACCAGAGATTCCGGCGCCAACGTGGAACCTGCACAACACAACCAAAGTACTTTGCCCCAACGAAACAGTGAGGTTGTCAATCTCACCGGCTTGCTGTAACAAAGGATTAACCGTATTGTGTGGAAGATGATTGTTTGCAGAAAATAGTAGAACATGTATTGCAGTAGATTGTATTTCAGTATAGAGAATTGGACCGGGGTCCACAGTTCACTAGAGGTGTCTCTCCCATAAGATAAACAGCATGTTGGGTGAACAAATTACAGTTGGGCAATTGACAAATAAAGAGGGCATGACCATGCACATACATATTATGATGAGTATAGTGAGATTTAATTGGGCATTACGACAAAGTACATAGACCGCCATCCAACTGCATCTATGCCTAAAAAGTCCACCTTCAGGTTATCATCCGAACCCCCTCCAGTATTAAGTTGCTAACAATAGACAATTGCATTAAGTATTGCGCGTAATATAATTAGTGACTACATCCTTGAACATAGCACCAATGTTTTATCCCTAGTGGCAACAGCACATCCATAACCTTAGAGGTTCTTGTCACCCCTCCAGATTCACGGAGACATGAACCCACTATCGAGCATAAATACTCCCTCTTGGAGTTACTAGCATCAACTTGGCCAGAGCATCTACTAATAACGGAGAGCATGCAAGATCATAAACAACACATAGACATGAATTGATAATCAACATAACAAGTATTCTCTATTCATCGGATCCCAACAAACGCAACATATAGAATTACAGATAGATGATCTTGATCATGTTAGGCAGCTCACAAGATCCGACAATGAAGCACAATGGGGAGAAGACAACCATCTAGCTACTGCTATGGACCCATAGTCCAGGGGCAGACTACTCACACATCACTCCGGAGGCGACCATGGCGGCGTAGAGTCCTCCGGGAGATGATTCCCCTCTCCGTGGTGCCGGAGGCGATCTCTGGATCCCCCGAGATGGGATCGGCGGCGGCGTCTTCTCCGGAAGGTTTTCCGTATCGTGGCTCTCGGTGCGGGGTTTCGCAACGGAGGCTTTAAGTAGGCGGAAGGGCAGGTCGGAGGCGGCACGAGGGCCCCCCGCCCCCGGGCCGCGCGGCCAAGGGGGGGCCGCGCCGCCCTCGGGTGTGGCCCCCTCGTGGCCCCTCTTCGTCTCCTCTTCGGACTTCCGAAGCTTCGTGGCAAAATAGGACCCTGGGCGTTGATTTCGTCCAATTCCGAGAATATTTCGTTACTAGGATTTCTGAAACCAAAAACAGCAATGAAACAAAGAATCGGCACTTCGGCATCTTGTTAATAGGTTAGTTCCAGAAAATGCACGAATATGACATAAAGTGTGCATAAAACATGTAGATAACATCAATAATGTGGCATGGAACATAAGAAATTATCGATACGTCGGAGACATATCAGCATCCCCAAGCTTAGTTCTGCTCGTCCGAGCGGTAAAACGATAACACGAGATAATTTCGGAGTGACATGCCATCATAACCTTGATCATACTATTTGTAAAGCATATGTAGTGAATGCAGCGATCAAAACAATGTATATGACATGAGTAAACAAGTGAATCATAAAGCAAAGACTTTTCATGAATAGCACTTCAAGACAAGCATCAATAAGTCTTGCATAAGAGTTAACTCATAAAGCAATAATTCAAAGTAAAGGTATTGAAGCAACACAAAGGAAGATTAAGTTTCAGCGGTTGCTTTCAACTTGTAACATGTATATCTCATGAATATTGTCAACATAGAGTAATATAATAAGTGCAATAAGCAAATATGTAGGAATCAATGCACAGTTCACACAAGTGTTTGCTTCTTGAGGTGGAGAGAAATAGGTGAACTGACTCAACATTGAAAGTAAAAGAATGGTCCTCCATAGAGGAAAAGCATCGATTGCTATATTTGTGCTAGAGCTTTGATTTTGAAAACATGAAACAATTTTGTCAACGGTAGTAATAAAGCATATGTATCATGTAAATTATATCTTACAAGTTGCAAGCCTCATGCATAGTATACTAATAGTGCCCGCACCTTGTCCTAATTAGCTTGGACTACCGGATCATCGCAATGCACATGTTTTAACCAAGTGTCACAAAGGGGTACCTCTATGCCGCCTGTACAAAGGTCTAAGGAGAAAGCTCGCATTGGATTTCTCGCTATTGATTATTCTCAACTTAGACATCCATACCGGGACAACATAGACAACAGATAATGGACTCCTCTTTTATGCATAAGCATGTAACAACAATTAATAATTTTCTCATATGAGATTGAGGATATATGTCCAAAACTGAAACTTCCACCATGGATCATGGCTTTAGTTAGCGGCCCAATGTTCTTCTCTAACAATATGCATGCTTAATCATAAGGTGGTAGATCTCTCTTACTTCAGACAAGACGAACATGCATAGCAACTCACATGAAATTCAACAAAGAGTAGTTGATGGCGTCCCCAGTGAACATGGTTATCGCACAACAAGCAACTTAATAAGAGATAAAGTGCATAATTACATATTCAATACCACAATAGTTTTTAAGCTATTTGTCCCATGAGCTATATATTGCAAAGGTGAATGATGGAATTTTAAAGGTAGCACTCAAGCAATTTACTTTGGAATGGCGGAAAATACCATGTAGTAGGTAGGTATGGTGGACACAAATTGCATAGTAGTTGGCTCAAGTATTTTGGATGCATGAGAAGTATTCCCTCTCGATACAAGGTTTAGGCTAGCAAGGTTTATTTGAAACAAACACAAGGATGAACCGGTGCAGCAAAACTCACATAAAAGACATATTGAAAACATTATAAGACTCTACACCGTCTTCCTTGTTGTTCAAACTCAATACTAGAAATTATCTAGACCTTAGAGAAACCAAATATGCAAACCAAATTTTAGCATTCTCTATGTATTTCTTCATTAATGGGTGCAAAGCATATGATGCAAGAGCTTAAACATGAGCACAACAATTGCCAAGTATCATATTACCCAAGACATTTATAGCAATTACTACATGTATCATTTTCCAATTCCAACCATATAACAATTTAACGAAGGAGAAACTTCGCCATGAATACTATGAGTAGAAACTAAGGACATACTTGTCCATATGCTACAGCGGAGCGTGTCTCTCTCCCATAAAGTGAATGCTAGGATCCATTTTATTCAAACAAAACAAAAAACAAAAAACAAAAACAAACCGACGCTCCAAGCAAAGCACATAAGATGTGATGGAATAAAAATATAGTTTCAGGGGAGGAACCTGATAATGTTGTTGATGAAGAAGGGGATGCCTTGGGCATCCCCAAGCTTAGACGCTTGAGTCTTCTTGATATATGCAGGGGTGAACCACCGGGGCATCCCCAAGCTTAGAGCTTTCACTCTCCTTGATCATGTTGCATCATACTCCTCTCTTGATCCTTGAAAACTTCCTCCACACCAAACTTAGAACAACTCATTAGAGGGTTAGTGACAATAAAAATTAACATGTTCAGAGGTGACATAATCATTCTTAACACTTCTGGACATTGCATAAAGCTACTGGACATTAATGGATCAAAGAAATTCATCCAACATAGCAAAAGAGGCAATGCGAAATAAAAGGCAGAATCTGTCAAAACAGAACAGTTCATATTGACGAATTTTATTAGGCCACCAGACTTGCTCAAATGAAAATTCTCAAATTGAATGAAAGTTGCGTACATATCTGAGGATCATGCACGTAAATTGGCTTAATTTTCTGAGCTACCTACAGGGAGGTAGACCCAGATTCGTGCCAGCAAAGAAATCTGGAACTGCGCAGTAATCCAAATCTAGTATGAACTTTTCTATCAACGACTTTACTTGGCACAACAAAACACTAAACTAAGATAAGGAGAGGTTGCTACAGTAGTAAACAACTTCCAAGACACAAAATAAAAACAAAGTACTGTAGGTAAAAACATGGGTTGTCTCCCATAAGCGCTTTTCTTTAACGCCTTTCAGCTAGGCGCAGAAAGTGTGTATCAAGTATTATCAAGAGGTGGTGCATTCTCAGCGGGGTGTGGATTTTTCTCAACTATGCATCTTATATTTTCTATGTGAGTTTCAGAGGCTCCCTTTTCATTAGTCTTGGGCTTGCTACTCTCATCAAACAAATCTTCAGGAACAATCCAATCAAAATTCTTTTCTAGTGCCTCACACATTCCCAAGAGCTTGCAAGGTATTGATGTTTTAATATCCCCCTCATAATTAACTTCATTAGTGTACTTTTGTCTATCCTTTTCCATCCTCTCAATGGTACTGGCAAAGTTGGTATAAGAGCCTAGCATATTATATTTAGTGAAGACTTTTCTAGCTTCTCTCGCTATTCCCCCAAATTCTTTAAGAAGGGTTTCTAATACAAAATCTTTCTTTTCTCCTTCTTCCATATCACTGAGTGTAAGAAACATATGTTGAATCACAGGATTAAGATTAACAAATCTAGCTTCTAACGCATGTACTAAAGAAGCAACAACAATTTCATAAGTGGGGGCAAGTTCTACCAAGTGTCTATCCTCAAAATCGTCAACGGTACTAACATGGTTGAAGAATTCTTCTATATTATTTCTCCCAATTATAGACCCACGTCCTACCGGTATGTCTTTCGTGGTAAAATTAAAAGGGAACATGATGAAATAAGTAAAGTAAATGCAAGTAACTAATTTTTTTGTGTTTTTGATATAGCAAACAAGATAGCAAATAAAGTAAAACTAGCAACTAATTTTTTTGTATTTTGATTTAGTGCAGCAAACAAAGTAGTAAATAAAACTAAGCAAGACAAAACAAAGTAAAGAGATTGAGAAGTGGAGACTCCCCTTGCAGCGTGTCTTGATCTCCCCGGCAACGGCGCCAGAAATTTGCTTGATGCGTGTGGTTGACACGTCCGTTGGGAACCCCAAGAGGAAGGTGTGATGCGCACAGCGGTAAGTTTCCCTCAGTAAGAAACCAAGGTTTAATTGAACCAGTAGGAGTCAATAGGCACGTTGAAGGTTGATGGCGGCGGGATGTAGTGCGGTGCAACACCAGAGATTCCGGCGCCAACGTGGAACCTGCACAACACAACCAAAGTACTTTGCCCCAACGAAACAGTGAGGTTGTCAATCTCACCGGCTTGCTGTAACAAAGGATTAACCGTATTGTGTGGAAGATGATTGTTTGCAGAAAACAGTAGAACATGTATTGCAGTAGATTGTATTTCAGTATAGAGAATTGGACCGGGGTCCACAGTTCACTAGAGGTGTCTCTCCCATAAGATAAACAGCATGTTGGGTGAACAAATTACAGTTGGGCAATTGACAAATAAAGAGGGCATGACCATGCACATACATATTATGATGAGTATAGTGAGATTTAATTGGGCATTACGACAAAGTACATAGACCGCCATCCAACTGCATCTATGCCTAAAAAGTCCACCTTCAGGTTATCATCCGAACCCCCTCCAGTATTAAGTTGCTAACAACAGACAATTGCATTAAGTATTGCGCGTAATGTAATTAGTGACTACATCCTTGAACATAGCACCAATGTTTTATCCCTAGTGGCAACAGCACATCCATAACCTTAGAGGTTCTTGTCACCCCTCCAGATTCACGGAGACATGAACCCACTATCGAGCATAAATACTCCCTCTTGGAGTTACTAGCATCAACTTGGCCAGAGCATCTACTAATAACGGAGAGCATGCAAGATCATAAACAACACATAGACATGAATTGATAATCAACATAACAAGTATTCTCTATTCATCGGATCCCAACAAATGCAACATATAGAATTACAGATAGATGATCTTGATCATGTTAGGCAGCTCACAAGATCCGACAATGAAGCACAATGGGGAGAAGACAACCATCTAGCTACTGCTATGGACCCATAGTCCAGGGGCAGACTACTCACACATCACTCCGGAGGCGACCATGGCGGCGTAGAGTCCTCCGGGAGATGATTCCCCTCTCCGGCAGGGTGCCGGAGGCGATCTCCTGGATCCCCCGAGATGGGATCGGCGGTGGCGTCTTCTCTGGAAGGTTTTCCATATCGTGGCTCTCGGTACTGGGGGTTTCGCAACGGAGGCTTTAAGTAGGCGGAAGGGCAGGTCAGGAGGCGGCACGAGGGCCCCACGCCACAGGGCCGCGCGGCCAAGGGGGGGGCCGCGCCGCCCTAGGGTGTGGCCCCCTCGTGGCCCCTCTTCGTCTCCTCTTCGGACTTCTGGAAGCTTCGTGGCAAAATAGGACCCTGGGCGTTGATTTCGTCCAATTCCGAGAATATTTTGTTACTAGGATTTCTGAAACCAAAAACAGCAGAAAACAAAGAATCGGCACTTCGGCATCTTGTTAATAGGTTAGTTCCAGAAAATGCACGAATATGACATAAAGTGTGCATAAAACATGTAGATAACATCAATAATGTGGCATGGAACATAAGAAATTATCGATACGTCGGAGACGTATCAGGCCCCACCCACGCGCCAAGTGGGCCGGCCGGCTGGCCACCATGGCCGAGTGGGAGAGGAAGACCTCCCTCCACTCAGTTTGGGAGTGGGAGGGAGGAGCTTTCCTCTACTTATGCCGATTCACGTAGGGACTTCCTTATTTGGTTCCAATATGAGTTTGACAATGTTTGACCGAGAGTCCAATTAGGATTCGCAGATCCTACGGCCTCTTGGGTCCGAGCCTTGATATATGGGAGCCTCAGGACTGGCCACAACATCACAAGTCCACAAGAGCCACGCAGCCCCGAGATCCCCACGCCCAGCACCGCCGCCAAGCCGCCGCTACCGACGCCAACTACCGCTCGTTGCCGGCCTTCTCGCCGCCGTAGGCCATCGCATGTCGGTACCCACAAGTATAGGGAATCGCTGAAATCTTCGATGGGAAGTATTACCCAAATTTATTGTTTGACTCGAGGGGAACATAAGAATATCAATAAGACTTTAGCAATTGAGATGTCAGTCTCACCAAAACATGTATATCAATAAACTCACAAATCAAGTGGCGATTTTATAGCAGTTGATTCAAAGCAGTAAAAGAAAAACAGTAAATAGGAGCAGCAGATTTCCAGTTTTCACCGGAAGTAGTAATGTGAAACTTGAAGTGGCTAAAAGCGTAGGCATGAGGCAGCAATGGGGTGATATTTGGATGATATTGATCATGTAATGTAATCCAACTAACATAGCACTCATCTCTAATTCAGTTGTGCGTAGGTGTGTGCTCCAAATATAGTTATGCGTACTAACTAAGAGAATTTTCATAACATCTTTTGTCCAACTTGCCCATTTCACCGGGGCCAACTTGGAACTGCGAGCAGTTAAGGTCTATCCTTCTGAATAAACCGGAACAAAGCATTAAGATTCATGAACACACGTAACCCTCAAAATTGCTACATCTCATATTTGTTTTCCCCCACCTGTCAACCTGGGATTCGCAGGATCAACATAATAACAAATGATACACCTCGCAGATAAATACCATCCTTATATATATGATAAAGCAATATGAGTTTAGTACTGAAATAATGTCACTCGGGCCCTAGTAATAAGCATTAAACATATCAAAGGTGTACCGGCACTCATAAAAGAATATCGTCAAGACGAACACCTAAAATCTCGACTCATACGATGGATTACATGATCAATCGGATCCAAAACCAATCCACCTCTAAACCTACAGATAACTACTCACTCATGGTGATGGAGAGTGAGTACATGATGGTTGGTGATGACGTCGGTGGTGGTCATGATGAAGAAGCCCTCGAAATCCCTCTCTCTGGGATGGATAGCAGGATCAATCTGCCCCCCAAAACGATGATCGTGGTCTCGACGGCGCTCTATTTCGCGAAATGTTGTGTGCTTCCAGGGGTCAGTTTTTAGGGTATACAAGGCGCCTCACGAAGGGGGGAGGCGAGATGACGATCGAGTGCCGAACGACCTCTGGTGGCGCCGCCAAGAAGTTGGGCCGCGCCTCCTAGCCTCGTTCGGGCCTCGTGGCTTCCCTCTCGTGATCCAAAGCTCCAGATGCATCCTTTCGATGAAAAACTTTCGTGGTATTTTTCCCGGTTTTATTTCCTACGAAAACTTGACAAAACGAGACTTTGCTAAAAATAGCGTCAGATTCAGCAGTTTTTATGCAAGTTGGTAAGATTCTGGAGTAATTCGTTGAGCAAAGTGCTTGGAAAAGTAGATACATTTGGGATGTATCACCCGTCTGATGGGCGTAGAGTGTATACGCTTAGGTTGAGCTGCGAGTGCAGAGTTTGTAGATGTAGAAGACGTGTTTTCCCCACGAGGGTGACTCCAGGGTAATATCAAAATCTCGGGGAACTGCGTGTTAAGCGTTTATCTCCTTATCCTTCTCTTATGAGACCTGCAAAACAAAGCAAAATGTTTTGTGCCCTCAACCTCACCAAGTGGTTGTCAAGCACAAGGTGTGAGCAAAGATGTGAAAAGATAATAAATGCAAACAAGAAATAAATATTCAATGATATGGATGGTAATGCAACGGTGCTAGAAAACAGTGTCGTGTGTGGAAATAGGGGGATATATCTCTCTACTTGCACACAGCTCCAGAAAACAACTTCATATGCAAATGATGGTAAATAAATATGCAAGTATGGTGGAAACAATAATGAATTATATTTTTGGGTTTTATGTTGTGAATGCAAGAAATAAAAGTGTTTTGTATTTTTGGATTTTTAAATGGATCGAAATGAAAGTGTGTATAAAGTGTTGGAAAGCTGTTTCTTATGATTAAAAATGGACTGGGGTTCATGTTTTCACAAATGCACTCTCTCTTTTATAAAGTGGTAGACAATGGAACACTAGAATTGACATATATGATT
This sequence comes from Lolium perenne, assembly GCF_019359855.2. Lineage (NCBI taxonomy): Eukaryota > Viridiplantae > Streptophyta > Magnoliopsida > Poales > Poaceae > Lolium > Lolium perenne. The sequence continues at coordinate 174,953,338 of NC_067244.2, forward strand.
GCGACATAAAGGTTTCATGACAGTTTACTAGTTATATGGGCATCACGTCCTAACATAGAGATCTTTTGTTTATTAATCTCTCGTATACTCCACCAAGATGCGAACTAAATCATAACACCCTAGTAATTAAGATAAACTAGAATATAGCATTAAGTTCTATGACATGAAGTTAAAATAAGAACATGCTAGATCTAGTCATGGAGAAGTGACAAGGTCACCCCACATCCCCGATAGCATGGTATTCTCTTTATCCCTAATGAGGTAACAAAGTAAGGTAAACACATGAGTGGATCGCGGAATTTATGTCACTTTCACCGCACTAGCCACACCCAGTTACTCCATCTAATGCATACGTTCCCTCTCACAAGCGCTCATACACAAGTTTGATCAGAACAAGTAAACAAGAACGAACTACATAACATGCATCTACTTTCATAACTGAAACAAAACTATTGCAATCTCAAACATGTATTAACTCATAAAAAGATCCACCACAAAGGTATTACATAGATGACCGTAATCATGTTCAACAACTCATACAGTGCTAATTAGTGAAGCTCAAAGAGAGGAGAGATACATAAGTAACTCCCACAAACCCATAGTCCAAAGGTGGACTACTCCCTCTTCATCATGGTGACGATGGTGGAGTCGTTGGAGGAGGTGGAGACCATGCCGACAGCGCCCCGCCGGAGTTGTCCCCTCCAATCTGCAGCTATAGGTCTCTATTTTCGTGTTTCTGTGTTTTTGCGGCGCTCCCTTCCGAAAGGCATCGGGGGAGTATTTATATAGACGTTTTTAGGTCAAGACGGAGGCATGGAGATGAAAACAGACGGCATTGGAGGCTTGAGGGCCAGGATGGGGCACCCCACGCGGCCAAGGTATCTGGCCGCGTGGGCCTAACCTTTTGGTCCTCAGACTTCCTTTTTTGCGCTTCCTTGGCTCATACTCCTTCTTCCTTCCAAAAACTGATCCTCGTAAAATCTCAGGTGATTTGGACGTTGTTTGAGTCCCTAAAACATCAAAATATAGAAAAAAGGTTTTCTAACAGTGCAGGGTTAATTCCATAAAATAGGGAAATGTGAAGTGTCCCCAAAATCAATATAAAATAATGATATAACCCTTATATGATGCAAATATTGAAATATAAGTAATATGATGCAACGTTCATGTATGCATTTTACATGCATCACCATCCTCATCGGGGTCCTCATCTGTCCTCCATCATTTACCGCCGTTAGTCTTCGAACCTCCACCGGTGATCGCGAGAATCTCGCCGGAACCCTAATTTCGGCGAACTCCGAAAATATAGTCCGGGCGAAGCCCCGTCGGATTTGCACCAAGTTCGTTGTCATGCCATCGTGACGCCGGGAGAAGCTGAAGGTAAACTATCTATTATCTAAAGCTCTATAACCCACTTATATGGCCTTCTATGCCAAGCTAGAATCTATAATGTGTGTGTGTGAAGAGGTTTTTACTATGAAACTATATGTGTTGAAATTAAAATGCAAAAGGTAAACTAATGCAAGAAAAGTGAAATGCAGTAAAGTAGTATGAGACGAAGTGAAATGAAGTGGAGTAACTCAAGGGAGTAAGTGTTCTAGAAAATTGCTACTTCATTTTTGTGGTTGTTTTAATTAGTGAAGCACAAAGATAGTATTTTTGTAGTTTCTTCTAGAGAGGAGCCATAGATAGGTTTAGCCATAAACACGAGCAATTACACCACTAGTGATTGATCCCAAGGCCAATTAAGAATAAACAAGGGAATTATTAAGACATAAAGTCCAACCACCACTGTAAATTTAATGGTCCCAATATGTATACCCCCGTTGATTAACCATGAATTAATACAACATGAATCTAGGAATTGGGGTTCGGAGACTATCAAACTCCAGCTATCCCTCATCCTATCAACATGCAACAGTGACAACCTTGTGCATCCCCAACATATGTGTGCACTCATATGCTAGTACAACAACATCATCATAGAAGATAACATAAACTTGTATGCAACCAACAACAAACTAGATAACAATTGCCAACAACAAGTCACTACTCAAACATCAACATAGAGATACAATAGATCATGGGAAAAACAATATATTGCATCATACATCATGTTTGCCAGGAGATTACACGGGCTAGATGAAGATGGTGCTGTCGTAGATGGTGATGGATATGATGATATTGATGAAGATGACCACACCGGAGGGGGTGGAGTCCACTGTAGGGGATTCAGGCAGCGTTTCCCCCCTCCGATCTCCGCCAATGGCGGCTTGCTGACTCTCTGTTTATGTGTTTTTGATCTCCACCATCGTCGCCTCGACAAAACCCTCGGGGGTCATATATATAGTGGTTTTTAGGTCAAAAAAAGTCGGTGGGCGAAAATATCACGCAAAATGGACGCTCGGGATGGGAAAGATCATAGGTGGCGCGCCCGGATAGGGAGGGCGCTCCCATAGAGGGAGGGTGCGCCACCAGGTTTCTTTCCCAGCCATTTTGACCTCCTGGTGTCCCTATTCATCCCATCTTGTTCGTCTTGAAAATTCTGAAGCGTGGCCCCTGACCTTGCCCTTTTTCGAGCCCCGTAGCTCATGTAAAGTCAAAAGTACTAAAACGAGGCGTTTTCTGCTAAACGGAATTAGAACCGGAGGAGAGGGAATTGTTTAGAAAATATCCTAAAACATCATAAAACATGAGAATAACATTATATAAGATGCAAAGGTGTGGTAATATATTGCAATAAAGTGCAAAGTTCATGTATGCATTTTACATGCATCAGCATCCCCAAGCTTAACCTATGCTCGTCCTCGAGCATAAAGGCGATAAAGCTAACATGGACTTTATAGTTTATTGCAATGCTTCTAAAATACTTTGACAAGAACTTTTTTCTATGCATGCATAACAATTTAACATGGCAAATATCTGAAACATAGCTTAATTAATGAAATAGGAAAGTTCTAATAAAGATCCACTATGTTGGTGTGCTCCTATCTATGCATGGTGTAAAAGAGATAATATATGGCAACACTACTTGGACAAGATTAATTGATAGTATCAACAAATAGAGTTCTCACATCGCATTTGATTGAATCAAAGCAAGGTTTTAGTTTAACATATAGTGGAATGGAAATGGGTTAGGTGTTCGCTTATTAGATTTTCACCTTTATATGAGTGGATGGGGTACTACCCCTTTCATTTGCCTTTGGGCACCGACTCATTAAGTTCTAATTAACTCTTCTTTTCTTTTTCCTCTCTCTCTCTCTCTCTCTCTCTCTCTCTCTCTCTCTCTCTATTTTATTATTATTTTTTCTTTTTTCTTCTTCTTTTCTTTCTAAGTGGTGGCTCATTGGTTCAAAGGCTAGCAACAGGTTGGTTTGTCAACCAAAGATACTATCAACTGACTTACATATGCTTCAACGATGAGGTTCACCATTTAAAAGACTGGACCGTCATACAAACATCAACATTCATATTTTAAAGACACATAGGAATACATTTATTTCTCGGGAACTTCTTAGTTGTATCCCATTAATTCTTTGATAAAATATATTGATTATCATTGAACATGTGCCAAGTCTGCAATAACAAGTATAATGGGAAGCATAGACTTTTATTCGAAGCTATTATCTGTCAATCAAGTATAAGTAATGTTTCTTAATAAAATCTCATTTGCATCAAATATAGCGAGGAGAATACAAAGATAGTAAACATCTAATACCACTTCACCAAATATTGACAAAACTATGCACAAGTATTTTCTATGGTTAACGTGCACACATAAATATAGCAAATGTGTCATACTTTGTTTTATCAATTCCCACATAAGTATGCAAATTATTTTCATTGAGATTTTTAAGAATATAATAATTTACTTCAGTATCTCTTTCATAATTATACAAGGCATTTGTCATGATGGTAATATTTATTTCAAAGAAAAACTAGACACAAAATAAATAAAGGACGCTCCAAGTTTTTGCGATCATTCTATGTTGCTAAAAAACAAATTTTATAAGTGTACAAACCGAGAGATTTAATATGAGTCCAGTGGGGTGCCTTGGGCATCTCCAAGCTTATGGTATTCACCATTCTTAGATTTCTCTTGGTGTGGTGTTCTTCCATTCCCTGTGAAAAAACTTCAACACAAAACTTTCTTCCCATTCTTTTATATATGGTGACATTAGTGGTAAAAAGATATCATGCTTGCAGTTATTTTCCTCATAAATAAAATTATATATTTATGAACCAGAGAGCACGTGATGTTCTAATAATTCTAATATATTAAAATTTTCAAGCAAAAATCATTTTGATACTCAACATAATGGATCTAACATTGAAAGGCAGAATCTGTCTAGATTTTTTGCTGCAGAAAAACTGAATTTTAATACCACTTAGACACATTGAGAATTTTAGCCAATTTTTGTGCTTATAGAGGATGAAAATTTACAGCTACTGTGGATTTATCAAGATTTCAGGATTTACCAAAAAATCAGAAAAATCGTGCACTAAAAAGTGCAGCGCAGGAATCAGCAGCTGCATATTTTGTTTGCAACTTCTATCATCCAAATAGGTAAAAACTTGGTACTTTATTTAAAAACCAGAAAGTAAACTAAAACAAAACTAACATGATACATCAATAATGCATATGAAAAACCAAAAACAGACAAAGATAAATAAAAACATGGTCCCCGCAAACATTCAAAGGGATCATGAAGATAAAACTAGAACATGAGTTTGAAATGATTTACTTGAGATATTTGAAAGAAGAGGAGGATGCATGGGCATCCCCAAGATTATGATATTCATACTTCTGGTCCTCTACTTCTTCCTCATCATATCATGTTACTCATCTCAAACAAAGAAATATTTTAATCTCCGTGATACTCCAATGCCTACAAAATTGTTAGTTCTCCAAACAAATGGTATGATAATTTCTACCAAGATGGGAACTATATGAATCATTGGGAAACGGGAAACCATTTTATTCAAGAAGCTAACATATATAAAGAAAGGAAACACTCTTTTTTATTTTGTTTTATTGTCATCTCACTCCGTCGAACACCTCGAAATGGTTAATAAGCAACTAGCAGATCCATGTTGTGGCTTTGCGTAAGTAGATGGACGATCTAGAGATGTTGCCCCTAGAAGGCGCGTAAAACTTGCTCAACTAAGTAGAGGAATGTCTAACTTGGTTTTGCAGGGACTGATGTGGTATAGCAATGACATTGCATTGCATTGCATGCATATGTTAATCATATTTTGTCTTGTTCTTTTACCGGAGTACATCGTGTACGGGAGTCAATGACCGTGGCGCATACGACATTGGAGGTCATGCCGGCACGACAAGATGGAGATCACGACGCGAAGAAAATGCTATACCATATCACACACACATTTAATCCTTTATTGTGTGCGCATCTTGTAGTGCTTAGATCGACGGTAGAATTATAAGGTGATCCCTCACAGCAATATCAAGATATTAGTGTTCTCCTTAATATGGACATTGCTAAAGTTCGGCAATTCTAAGCACTTCATGTCAATCGGGTGTGATGATCCCTCTGTTCACATACAATGGGTACAAGACTATTTCTCACACACGTGGAGATAATTTTGTACATGCGGAGTATTTAGGTCTAATTCACGAGCCTAGCATATATGGATATGGACACGAAACAGAAGGATCTAAAGGTCAAATATGAATCACATGGCGTTGTGATTGACGATGATGCGTCTACCATTGAAGCTATGTTATCTCACGTGTCAATCGAACATGACGTAGTGAATATGTAACGTGTGGCACTAAATCAACCAATGGATGCTGAATTTAGTGGGAGTTCATAGGTTTAATACAAGATTAATAATTGAACCACCTATCATGAACAAAATCTGAGTGTCTTTGCAAATATTTGTTGTAGATGGCACTGAAAGAGAAACTGAAGTCGTCTGGATCAAACTTCAACGACTGGCACTGTAACCTGAGGATTCTCCTCGTAGACCATAAGAAGACAGATGTACTTGAGAAAAATCTAGGGACATACATGAGGATGGTTCTACTGATGCGATGAAAAACGCACATGACGTACAGTATGATAACGATATTATTGTTCGGTGTGGGATGCTTCAATCTATGGAAGCGGACCTCCAGAAGCGTTTTGAATCTCACGCATCATATGAGATGTTGGAAGAGCTGAACACAATGTTTCAAAATCAAGCACGTCCTGAGAGATATGAGATCTATGATGAATTCTTTACGCATAAGATGGAGGAGCATAGCTCGGTGAGTGAGCATGGAATTTTTATGATAGGCTAAATCCAACGTCTTGAACAACTGGAATGCAAGATTCCTGATGAGCTCAAGACGGATAGAGTTTTGCAATCCCTACCACCAAGCTATAATGGCTTCGTGTTGAACTATAATATGCAAGGGATTAAGAAAAACATCTCAGAACTTTCTGCAATGCTCAAAATTGCGGAAGTAGACATCAAGAACGAGCATCAAGTCTTGATGGTAGTAAAACCACTAGTTTCAAGAAGAAGGGAAAGAAAGGTGTTCCAAAAAATGGTAGCAAGAATGCCGCACCAATTAAGAAACACAAGTTTGGACCTAAGTTTGAATCTGAGTGCTTCTACTATAAAGCCATGGGTCACTGGAAACGAAATTGTCCCAAGTACATTGCTAACAAGAAGATTTTTCTAATAGGGAATCATCAATCCATTGGGAAACAACTTCATACTATTCTTGCATAAGATAAATATTAAGTTGTTGTTTTTTGAAATCCGTTGTTGATATCAAGAAATTGATAGAGAAACACGATCTCAAAGTTCGGATAGATGCATCCTCATATAAATACTCAAGGAACATTAGTGAGTATAAATTATATCTCGTATTCCAAGGATTGGAAACTTTCTAGAGCTTTATCTCATGAAAGAAAAGACAAGATAGAAATAGGCTGAGATAGATGAAGTGTTAAACACTCTTTAAAATTTGATGAGTAGCGCATCATCGGAAATTAGTCCCGGCGCCATGATCATCTTAGTCAAAGAAGAGTAAGTGATGAGAATCACGAAACTCTGATCTATGCTCTAATCTATATTCGTAGATCATCATAGTCACATAACGTCTCTAAGACATTATTAGTCCATCATGAACATGCTTTTATTGAAAAATAAAAGATGACTAGTCCTACGAATCATGAGAAAGCGATGATGGGTCCAATAGTTCCGAGAGATGGCATGCAATCATTGAATCCAAAATAGAATTCACAAATAGAACACTATGTGTGAACTATTAGTGTTTATCCAAAGAGTTTATACTCGATGGATAAAGGGTGAATTATTATGAATAAAGGATGTGATTAATGTCAACTATTCACAAATAGCTCGATTAGTCATGAATTTATTCTTGACAAATTCGATGGAAATTGAATATGAGAAGATTTATCTTCCATATTGAAGCTATGAATCCTTTAAGATTTTATTAGTAATCATTACATATTTTATATGTGAAGAGGACATCAAAACAAAATTTTCCTCAACAAAGTATTGTTAAGGGGAAATTTGTGTTTAATACAATTTGAAAGTTTTAAAGGTCCAATGATACTAATAAAGGATTGCAAGCTTAAAAGAAGAAATTTAAGCAAGGCATCTCGGAAATAGAAATCTTTGTTTTGGTTGAAGATCAAATAATTTTGATTTTATTCAAATTTACAAAGATATCTATGTTTGCAAGAAAATGAGTGGGAGCTCCAATTTTGTTTTTAGTATTTTATATGTAAGTTAACATATAAATATTAAAGAAAGATGTTGCATAGCCTAGTTGTTTGAAATAGAATAAAGAATTCCAAAGATTCTTTAGGGATCATGGCGAAGCTAAGATTGAGTATAAAGATTATGTGAATTATAATCTTAAATACGCAATTAGAAAGCTTAGTCAAAATATATGTTTGGAATATATAAGATATTTGGTTCTTATATATGTTACAGGGCAATGCTATTGATTAACTTCAATACCCAGTAACGATTATAGATAAAAGAAGATGTCGGAACATCTACTATGACTAAGTCATAGGTTTTATCGATAGAATAAACATATATTTAGACATAATTTGTTCAATATTTTGTCTTTGACAAAAGATATCATAAAATTACTGATATGGAAGATTGAGCATCAATTATAGATATTCTTAAAAGTTACCATGTCATGGTATTTAAGAAGTATCAAATATTTCATGATTGTTATGAAGAGTTAGATGAAAGGATACATCTATGCAAAGCTTCATATTTAGATCATGATAAAATGAATTTCTCAAGATAGGAAACTTATAAACTTGAAGGAAATAGTTAGACAACTATTGTTGTTGTGGTGGCATTTACAAAAGAAGTACTATTTTGTGATTACCCATTGAGTTACACAAAAAAGGAGTATAGATAAAAAAACCATTTATCTATGGATCTTGTTATGATTTTAATGAATTGAATAAATAATCAATCTATTGTCAAATTCATGTAAAAATAACGGTCATACAAGAGCTCCGAATACAAAAGTACTTTCACATATTATATATGTATGTCAAGGAAATGTGACATAAAGATTTGCATTGTTCGCACATATCTAAATGGATACGTTGACTATTCCTCTTCCACGAGCAAAATGACTGGATACTTAAAGTCTACAAGTGTTGAATCGTAACCATATGTTAACTAGAATTATTGACACTAGTGCAAGTGGGAGACTAAAGGGATTTGGTGCCCAAGAGACAATAGTAAAGGAATATTTATTATCACCAATCAATGTTCATGATAATATTTATATACCATGCTTATTGTATTATCCGAAAACATAATACATGTGTGGAATATGAACATAATGTGTCCCTAGTATGCCTCTATACTAGTTACTAGTTAGTGAAATAAGTGTTGGTTATTGGTTTCCATAGCCATCGACATAGTGCCACTTATTAGCGAGGTCATATTATTAAGGAGAATAATATGATGGACTTGAACTAATCAAAGCATATCAGTTGATCGCATTACATAGTTCTAATTACGAAGCTTTCCCGTTGTCATCTGTACTATTCCTTTGACCATGAGATTATACAACTCCCGGGTATTGGAAGAATGCATAGCTCGTTGCAAATGTCACTTTGTTATTGGGTGATTATAAAGCTATCTCGCATGTGAATTCTATAAGATACTTGTTGGGTTGTATGTTATCAAGAGTGGGATTTGTCTATCCAATTTACGGAAAATATTCTCTTGGCCGTAATACGCACTCAATCGCTTGCAATCCCGTGACTAGGTCACATGAGGGTGCGCTATTATGACGAGAAAAGAGTACTTACCGGTAACGAGATAAGAACGAGGTATGAAGGTACAAACGATCAAATATCGGGTAACTAATTAAGATATCACATGACACGGGAATTATATATGAATGACATAAGTGGCTCACTCGATATGATCATTGTTGAATTGTGGGGGTTAATATGGATCTCCAGATACCTCTATTAACCATTGGCTATGGACATTGTCATGTCCGCATAATCGCGAACCTGTAGGGTAACACACTTAAGGTTCGACGCCGCTAGGGATAGAGAGATATCAAGTGCAGTGTTTTCGGTGTCTCGAATGGGTTCAGGGATATCACAGATGGATTCGGAAGGGCAACAAACATGTAGGAACATATATGGGAAGTATCAGAATGGTTCCGTAAAGTTCCGGATTTTTGGTTGTACCGAAAAGTTTCGGAAGGGGGAACCCACCTAGCCTAGGGCTAGGTGGGACCCACCCACGCGCCAAGTGGGTTGGCTGGCCGGCTGGCCACCGTGGCTGAGTGGGAGAGGGAGAGCCCTCCCTCCACTCGATTTGGGACTGGGAGGGAGGAGCTTTCCTCTTCTTATTCCGATTCACTTGGGGACTTTCTTATTTGGTTCCAATATGAGTTTGACAATGTTTGATTGAGAGTCCAATTAGGATTCAGAGATCCTATGGCCTCTCGGGTCAGAGCTTTTATATATGAGAGCCCAGGGCTCGCCACAACATCACAAGTCCACAAGAGCCACACATTCCCGAGCTCCCACGCCCAACACCGCCGCCAAGCCGCTGCCGGCCACCCGCCGCTGTCGCCTTGCCGCAGCCGCCCGCTACCGTCGGCCGTCGCCCATCCTTGTCGGGGTCCTCCTCCGTACTCTGCTGTTTAACTCCATTGGTCCTCAGACCTCCGCTGGTGATCGTCGGAATCTCACCGAAACCCTAATTCCGGCGAACTCTGAAAAGATAGTCCGGGCGAACTGCCAGATTTGTACCAAGTTCGTCTTCACGCTGTTGTGACGTCGGAGCGATCTCTCTACCTTGAATCCAACTTGCTGGAACAAGAAGGAGCCGACGCCATCAAACCGTGCGTGTGCATCACCTCGGAGCCGCCACACAAGCGACAGAGTTAATGATCGTCTACATCGACACCAACCGTTAAGCTTCCGCACCCGATTTGCAACGGTACGCAAATCAAGTTATCGCATTGTTACATGCTACCACATCGTTACATGCATCTCCTAGATTAGATCTTGGTGGTTTATTCGTTGTTGCGTATGATTTTTTTTGTTTTCTATGCTATGAAACCCTAGACGTAGTCCGTCTGAGGCATATGGGCCCAGAACGAATCCACCTGCTCCACGCCACCACGCGCCGCCCGCCGTCGTTAGCCCATTGAGGCACCTTGGCTGACGCCGTCTGCGTCATTGCCGCAGATGGCTGGAGTGGGCGCCTTCGTTGCGTATCCATGGCGGCCGAGGAGATCCACCGCCGCCGCCACGCCACACGGGCTTTGCTCGGCGGTGCTTCCATCAGTGGTGGCGGAAGGGGATGTGCTCGGGGGAGGGTCAGGAGCCACCGGTGCCGAACACCACGGTGCGGCATCACACGGGAGTGAGGGGTGGGGGCTAAAATGGGGGAGAATTTCACTTCCGAGGAGATGCAGTGATCTAGCTAGAACAATATCATCATCATCTCTCATCAATCAATGCAGAGCCCCTGGATTTTTTTTTTAAATGTATGACTACTATTTCGCGTCTAGAAAAAGTATAGGCATTTCTTGAGCATCTTGAGAAAAAAAAGCACTAAATCCGACTGTCACGGCAACTTCAATGAGTCGACGTCATTTTAGTCTAGCTGCATCGAGTAGCGAGAGAGCATCCAAGGTTTTCGTTTGGCCCTGTCTCTTTCTCTCTCATCTCCCACCCACCGCTTCTCCACAGGGTTTGTCGTCGCAGTAGAGAGAGAGAGGAGGCAGAGCAAGCACGAACAACAGCAGCGGGCAGGCAGACAGGCAGCCACAAAGAGCTGCTGCCAACCCCTGCACAGCCTGTGCTCTGATAATTGACTGATACAAACCCAGCTATTACCTTTCTTTTTATTTAATTTTTAGCATATATAATCCCACCCATCCCTATACTTATTTCTTGGTTCTTGGCACCTTTCTGTCTTTTCTAGATTTCACTGGATTCCATATAGGCCTCCACCACATTCATTTGCTTCGATAGATACCCAGCCTTTTGCTCTCTCCTCTCTGTTTTCTTGATCTCTTCTCTTGGCTCCAAGATCGCAATCTTGTAGAGTTCTCCTTTGGATTCTTGTTTCCGTCAGGAGCCATGGGTGAGAGGATACCGCCAGCCCCTTTCTTCCAGTATTCACCATCTGGTGTCCATTCTTCCCCTCGCCAGCACAATCCCATGAGGTCGTCTGCCTCCGAGAGGGACAGGTCTGTGCATGCTCTGCCCTCCAACCTCATGCTGTGAACTGCTATGAAGTTTTCATTTTTATCTTCGTGCCGATTCAGTTAGCTTGAAATCGTGGCGAGAGTGTGAGATTTGATTCCGGTCCTGCGAGATTTGTGCTTAATCTGGACCACCTTGGAGTGATTTTAACCATTGATCAAATCATGTCTCGGCTCTATAGTGATCTACCAAGTGGAGGATTTCCTGCTAATGGTAGACTTGTGCTTGCTATAAGTAATAAAATGGGCATGACAACCATGATTGGACTATGGTAGATGCGAAGGTCATTTGCAGAGTGCCCGTTATCACGACTTTTGATTGGGTATTTGGGTAACAATTTATTGGTGTATTTACCTTGTTGTACATATCATCATTTTTTTGAGGCTGAATCAGTGGGTTTCCCCACTGAGTTATTTTTATTGATTTTTGAATAAAGAGCCAAATACAAAAAGGGAGTTGCTAGAGATTAGCAACCAGCATCTATCTACAGCATCTATCTACATATCATCATTTTCTTGAGGGAATTTTATAGTCTTGCACACTCTTGCTTTGTGGTATTCTCTGGAGTCATTATTGTTTTTGGTTCCTAAGTAATTCCGTGCTTGTGATATTTACAGTTGATCTTACTAATTAGATTGTTTGCTTTGTAGATATATTGCCGAGTTACTTGCTGAGAGACAGAAATTAGTTCCATTCTTGCAAGTTCTTCCATTTTGTAACAGGCTTTTAAACCAAGGTTTGTTTCCTTTGCAAATTAGTTTTTGTTTTTGCGTATTACAACGATACTATTTATTTATGTGCTTCCTAATAGTTTTCGATATAAGTTGCTATTAATGTGTTAAATTTATCCATTGCTATTTTTAGGTATCCTTGCTACTCCGTAAAAGAAAACTTTCGTATTGACAAAATCATGTCGGACAATCATGTCTGCCCTTTTCTATATGAAAAGCTGATCATGGGGATTTTTTGTTAGATTTTTGTATTGTCAAGTTTTCTGCCAAGAATCTTGTTAGGGATATTGAGTTAGTTTACTTCAAGGATATGTCGGCTCATTCGTTCTACACTAACCATCTACAATTTATGTGGAAAACACATAAATTGCTGCCAAGGATTCAATAAAGGACAGAAACTAACCAGTTGAGAAATGGCAATGCGAATAGACAGTCAAATATCGTGAAGTTCTTCGGTCATCCCTTTCAGTTAACATGCTCATTTTTCACTTCTATATCATAATGTAACCTTTACATAACTTGAGTGGCGATTCTACACTAACAACGAGTTGGTTCCAGGTTACAGACATAAATTCTAGCATCAGACCTTTTCTCCCTGACTTAAAGTAACACAAAAAGAACTAACAAATCTCATACTGGCTTGTTTTCTTCAATGCAGAAATTTTGCGGGCATCTTCTTTGCCACCTAACCCAAATTTTGTTGAACCTGAGAGAACCGATTACAGTAGCCCGTTAAGATTATCTGGCCACCCTATGAATTGCCAACCAATGGATCTGGAGGGATGGACAGGAATGCAAGCAGAGGTTGTGCATATTCATATATCTTCTGGTTATTGGATTTACAAGTTCTAACTGCCTAAGTTTTTATGTAGATGCTAGCATGCTGATATCTTTCTCTACTTCTTTTTTCTAATACGGCCATTTCAAATTTTCATAATGTCTACAAGTGCCGATAACTAGTGCATGCTATACATGTAGCTGATTTGCAAACTAGCACTAACCAATGAACTTACCGATCAGCTGTTCAGTTCATTAACATGGAATAAAAAAGGTTAGCTGTACAGAGTGATACTGATAGGAATGGCTTTAAAAGCACTAATCAAGTTACATACGTTGCTAATTAGATAAGTTAATATCTTAAATAATTCAAGAATGGCATGGTTCAACTTTTTTCCATTGGAGAAACTGATAGTGTTTCTTGCTACTTCATTGGCAGTTTTCATCTGAGTCTTGGATCTGAAATGATTCCTGACTAGAAATCATTGGCTCTGTTTTAAAGATAATATTTTAAATGATAGCAGCTTGATTCTTATAACCTCACTTAGTCATTCTTGTAACAGTTTCTTATAACCTGCCAGCAATTTCCATTTCTCAATGCCAAACAGAAGCACCTTTTATATTGTTTATTTTCTTTGCTTATATAAGAATGCCTTTCTTCAGCACATGGGGGCACACCAATCACCATCCATGGGCTGGAATGCTGCTCCTGGTGTAGTTGGCAGCCCTGTTGTGAAGAAACTTATCAGGATAGATATTCCTGCAGACAAGTATCCAAATGTATGTACGACTTACTTCTACCTCAAGTTACTTGGATAAACAATGTTAACTTTATTCTTATGTGTTATGCTTAATCCAAATCATCCACAATCTTTTGTTATAATTAGTTCAACTTTGTTGGTCGGTTGTTGGGGCCACGAGGAAACTCCCTGAAAAGAGTTGAAGCTACAACACAGTGTAGAGTCTATATTCGTGGACGTGGTTCCGTGAAAGATACTGTTAAGGTAACTGAACACAGATTAAAACCACCATTCTATCGTTTCATATTACTTATCCCTCGCGTTCCATGACAATACTTGTTAAGCACATTAATATCGATATAGTATGCCTGGCTATTAATTAAACATGCTATGTACATAAAACCCAAGGCCGGTACTGAATTGTACTGGTTGATGTGAAAATACCTGTGTTTTGGAAAGGGCATTATGCTTTTCACAGTTAAGTGCTGCTAGATGTTGAAGCAATAATGGGCAGTACATACACTAGTATTGATTGAAGTTAGAACTGTTTTAATTAGTTTGGCTCAATGCTCCAGTGTCATTAGCTTCAATTTACGGCCATTAAGATAAACTATCTGGTAATTTACCCACATATTATTCACAAAGTCCAAGCTCAAAGCTTCTAAGATCTGTCAGTTAAACTGTGGTGTGTTCAATATATTCACCTTAGTCATGAATTTCCACAACTTATTGTGTTTGCATCCATTTTTAAAACATGCACGTGTGCATCTCTAGTTGGCCGGTGAGTAAATAAGGCAACTACTTGTTACTAAAGTATATTATTTTGTAAGCAATTCTGAACAGAATTACTTCTTGGGTTTAACAATTTTCGATGTATTCTGACTATCAAAAATTATTGAAGAGATTCTGAAAAACTGAATTATCTTTACTGAATAGGAAAACAAGCTTAGAGATAAGCCTGGCTATGAGCACTTAAATGAACCACTCCATTTACTTGTCGAAGCTGAGTTCCCGGCAGGTATCGTTGATGCCCGATTAAACCAAGCTGTGGCCATACTGGAGGATCTTCTCAAACCAGTAGTATGCCCCCTTTCTATCAGTTTCCACTTTTTTATGATATTCATTTTCTCTCTGAAGCCAACATTAAATCTCTTGCTAATGGTATTATCATCAGGATGAATCCATGGACTACTTCAAGAAGCAACAGCTGAGAGAACTGGCAATACTGAATGGCACTCTAAGAGAGGAAAGCCCAAGCCCCCATCTCAGTCCCAGTGTATCACCCTTCAACTCCACCGGGATGAAACGTGCGAAAACTGGCCAGTGATCGTACTCCTGAATATCGATTTGCCTGAGGTGACCTTCATTTGAACAGATTGCAAACCTGGTCTACTGCTGGAAATAGTTCCTGATGCATATGAGGGGCCAGCACGATCGCGTTCAGGCTTGTCATGTCATGATATGCGCTTCACCTCAGATATGTCATTGGACGGACGATCGCTGTCAGAGAATTGGTGTGGTTGCAGAGTTGGAGCTGTCTGTTCGGTCTTATTGATTATTCTTTTATGTATCTGACTTCCAATGTTAACATTTTTGGTTTGTGGTGGTCCGCAGAAAGTCTCTCGATTAGTTCTGGACAATACCAATAAGGCTTTTGTCTGTACAAGAAATAGCTGTTTCATCACTTTCATGTCAAGGGGTTTATGTTCTTCTTGACAGTTATGGTTCTCTATAAGATCTATTTATATTGGTATTTACCCTCCTATCTATCTTTTTCACAGGCATGTCCTCACTGGTATGTCCAGTAAAATTCTGTTAGGGACTCTTTGATTCGACGGATTGGCATAGGAATTTCAAAGGATTCAAATTCTTACGATTTTTTTTTTCCATGGTGGTTATATAATTTGTAGGAGTGAATCCCATAGGAACCTTTTTCTATGGAATCCTTTGTACTCCCTCCGTCCCATGATAAACCTTCGACATCTTTCGTGGAACAGAGGGAGTAGTACATTTCATATGAAATCTAACATTCAGCCAAACCTTATTGTAGGAATCCTTTGTTTTCTTTTGATGGAAACAAACAAACTTTTGTGCATATTGCAATCCTATGATTTTCCTATTTCTGTCTTTTAGAATCCTATGAATTAAAGAGGCTCTTAAAGCCAATTCAGGCGTTTGGTTGATTGACATGTCTTGAACTTTTGATGAGCGAAGGGTTTTGTTTGGTTGGTTTTGACGATTACCATATGCCCTGCATGTATGAACTGCTAGTCCCAGCCAGAGAAGGTCGTCTCGCTGCGTATGATCATGGAACAACATGCAAGCAAATCATTTCACCGTACATGTCTTTATTGGCATGTCCCATGAACTACGGAGTATGCAAAGTTGATCCTCCACGGATCCATGATGACCGACTGCCATCATTTCATGGCCTGGCCCCATGCCTTCACTACCAAATTCACTTCATAGCACGGATTCATGTGGGATTCAGTGTAACATTTGTATAGAAAGTTACGTAGACCACTAATTTAAGTATATATTTGCCTTCTATTGCCTATCTTGAGAAAGCGAAATAGGAACACTTCATTTGCAGTTGATGATGAGTTTCAAGGAGATCCAAATTCTGCATTTTCATTATTTGCGTGCTCAGAGTTGACGTGCCACGGCGATATGATTCAGTTCCCTACTTCCCTTCATTTGTGATGAAACACTTTATTTTCCACTCAGCTCCAATGAAGCTTCTAGCCTTAATTAGCAAGTCAAATGCCTTCTTTCTTAAGTAACTGACTGCTTTTATTCAAAATTTCAGATTAAGCTTATCATAACATGCCGACGAAATGCGAGGTTTTTTTTTTCCGAAAATTCCACCGATAATCATCAACAACAGTACAAAGATACCTAAAAGTAATAAAAGTTACAAATAGCTCATTGGACCAGCAGAATTTGCGTTCTACAATGGCAGAGGATCATTAAGTCTTGCTTAGCAAGAATGCATACTCATTACGCAAGGATACACTTCGCAAGACAGCATTGGAGCAAGTGGCATATCTTTTGAAGAGTAAATAAACAGCAGAGTTAGACAAGCAATACAGGGCGACAGTTACACAAGTACATACAGTACAACATAAAAAAAAAAGGACTTGGCCATGCTAAACAAATATTTGCTCTAAAAGATTTGGAACCACGATCCCGCGGAGTACTTTAACATGAAGCAGTCAACTTCTGTCGCATTGTTTGGGATCATAGCACATGGTGGGGCAAATCAGACATTTCTAGTTACAGGAAGTACATATGTCCAGCAGCATCCAGGGTATAGCAATCTGGGCGAGTGACGATTCCTCCCTCAACCGTGTGGATAAGTGGTGCTCTTTGACACTTATACACGTACGTTTGAGAAAATAAGTGTGGAGGAGACCGTAGTGGTCTTAAGTTTATCTAAATTTAGATGTATCTAAAAGAAATACGTGTGGAGGAGACCACCGTACTTCCTCCGTCCTATTAAAGATGTTTTCAATTTACCTAAATTTAGTTGTATCTTTACGATAGCTACAACTAAATTTTAATAAATCTAAGATATCTTTTATGAGACGGAGGAAGTATGACTAAAGTTTCATGAAGCACTTAAACCAACTCATCTTCTGCTACGGGTCGTGTTTGTAGTGGTAATCCCATGATCCAACAAATACTCCTAGTTTACTGGTAGGAAATTTAAGTTTATCCCGGTGTATCCTACTTGCATCCCTTCATTTTCTGCCATGTAGGTTCGGCTAACCGCCATGAACTATACTTATCGCCTATCGCCGGCTGGAGGATATTCACCTATCGCCTGAACCGGACGAATTTAGATGGAATCTCCATGTAGATGGTACTTTCTCAGTCAAATCCTTATACAATGCGATCCTTCATTCTGATATACCAGTTGATAATAATAAGAAAATCTGGAAGATGAAGATACCATTAAAAATTAAATTTTTTGGATGGTACCTTCGTCGAGGAGTTATTCTTACCAAAGATAATCTTGTTAAGCGAAATTGGCACGGAAGTTCACGGTGTGTTTTCTGTCATCATGATGAAACAATTAAACACATTTTTTTCTAGTGCCATTTTGCGAGATCTATATGGTCAGTCATCCAAGTAGCGTCTACCCTGTATCCCCCGACTAGTGTGGCCAATGTCTTCGGCAACTGGCTTCACGGTGTCGATTCAAGGTTTAAGTTGCTTCTTAGGGTGGGGGCGCTAGCAGTTATCTGGGCGCTTTGACTAATTAGAAATGACAAGATTTTTAACGATAAAAATTGTTCTTTGTTGCAGGTCATCTACAGATGTACAGGTATTCTCCGTTCGTGGTTACCTCTTCAGCGGGGGGAGAACCGAGACCTATTTACGGAGGTCTGTACACGGTTGGAGGCTACGGCGAGGGATACTTTTTCCCTACATGGGTGGCAGCATAGTCTACGGATTGCAGCGCCATCCTCACCATAGGCGTTTTATGATTCATCGTTTCGATATGTATTTCGCCTAGCTTTTATATACTTTGAGTCCAGACACTTGAACGGCTGTGTGCATCCTGGTTATGCAGAGGCTGGATGTAATTGCTTCCAAAAGTAATAAAGCATCCTTTATCGAAAAAAAATGAACTATACTTATGATCCTACATTCCTACTCAGCATGCCATTGTCATGCTTCTTATAAAATTGACCCAAAAATCGACACACCTTGCACTAATAGGATATGGGCTCATAACACATAGTAAAGATTTCACACTTTACCCCCAGTAGATATCGAGACAACTGCATCAAAGGTTTACGAGCATCAATTTTCCCTCTAACTCTGCAAAAAAAAAAATACTGAGGATGTCCATTGAATCCGACTCCTTAATCTTGTACTATTTCCCAAATCTAATTACCAATTTGCTTGTCAAAAACATATAAGCTCCACCATTGCAGGCACATCGTGAATTTGTATCTACACGGTGATTGTATCTAATTTGGTAAAAGATAGTTAAGAGTAGTCATACAGTTCAACGTAAATAGGAAAATTCCTGAAGTTCAATGGCCCTCCTTCCATGACCTTCTCCCATTCTCCTAGATAAAAAGAAGTGCATGCCAACATTATCCTCAATAGCCTAAAATTTCACATCTTGTGCTAGGCTCCAGCGAGTTTGCATATTGGATAAGAACCAAGTCTACCTATACTATGTGTGTGTGTACTTGTACCGCATCAAGCCATCGTGGAACCTCCTCTGGTTGTGCGCCCTATTCCTCAAACACAACATCATCATGTTCATTGGCACATTGATCGTTTAGACGCTCCAAACCACTCCCCTTGCTTTTGGAGACAAAATCGGAAATTCCGTCCACTATATCTCAAAACCCTAACATATGAGTACTATGGAAGATCAAAATGACGAAGGGAATGTTACATATGCATCAAGGCCATGAAGTGGAACTAGCCCGCCACTCAGTAGTCTTGAGCATAATCTATAGTGAGAGCCCTAAACAGACACAAAAGGAAGACTCACTGTCGGGATGAACTCGGCGAGAGAAACAAAACCCTAGATAGGAAAACTACATCACATATAATTGTCTTTTGTGTAGCGGAGAATACTCTTTCCCTAACCAAGATCTTTCTAATATGATACTCGTGCAAGATAGTTATGACTCATGCTAAAACTACATCGCATATAATTGTCTTTTGTGTAGCGGAGAATATTATTTTCCTAACCAAGACCTTTATAATATGGTACTCGTGCAAGATAGCCATGACTCATGCTGAGTCTAAACTAAATATACCTAGGCATGTGCAGCCCGTCCCGGCCCTCGCCCGGAAATATTGGGCATGGGCCTGAAACCTAGGGTCGATGGCTGGGACGGGCCAGTCCAAGGCTTCGCATATGGGCATTTTAAAGAAGAGGCTTGACCCACAGCTGTCCACCGGATTTTCTAGCTTTTTGGCGAGCCGAGGCCTGGTTTTTTAGTTGCGGCCTTTTTTCTAGCTTGGCTGCGGTGACCCAACATACCACTGCATGGTGTAGTACGCAAGTCGTTGACATAACATAAGTGAAACACTATTCCACTCATATTACATCCCTCAGAGTGGTACAACAGAAACATATGCGAGTTCAAGGTATGTCTATAGAAGGATACACGAACTGTTTACAGAAGATCAACATAGCCTCCTACTTTACAGTGAGGTAAAACTTCAAAATAAAGCTCCAAAAGAACAACTCGTAGTCTAACTTATTCCTAACACTAGCTCTAGAGATACTTGGCTTGCTATAGAATTCTAGCTACTTAGGTGCTAGGATTAGGGAAATGGTTCCCTTCTATTACTAGTCTAATTTTCCACTCTAACTGATGCAGAAGTTGACTCCATTGACTTCATTGATTGAGTTCTACATCTTGTTGCAGTTGACTCCTTTGTCTTCGAGTTCCACGATAGTTTCTCCTTCGGTAACTTTGATCTAAGAAGGGGGTTCAAAAGGGAGGGAATGAGTATGAGCGTACTCAGCAAGTTCATTATAGGAAATAGGTGTATCATGCACTAGGTACAACCACAGACCAGAAAGTCATAGGCGAATGCAAGTTTTCGTAAACATTTCTTCAAAAGGTTTATTTTATTCTGAAAACTATGGCTGTCACTCTTCACAGGTTGACCAAAACTTCATGGAGTTCTTTTCCTACCGCGTTCGTAGTTCCCTTCCCGGAACAGGGAGTGACAGTCCCAATTCAATACACTCTGCAGAGGTGCGTTACTTTTCCCATAAGAGAACTTATCCTTGTTGCCAACCGAGTTTAGTTCTCATCCACACTTCTTGGGTGTGAGGCCAAGTATAAGAACCAAGCTAACCACTGCCTTCTCCGCGACCCTGCATACCCACCCCTTTTTCCATCTGTACATCCCCGGTAAACTTCTCCCGATCATACGGCTTTACCCCGATGTACTATGGACAATCCATCATAGACGGCAGAGCGCTCTCATCCACAAGGATGGGGATTTTAAAGGATTTCCCAACCCACTGCAGTGTTCTCGCAACACCCATCCAGGCTCTAGCAAGTCTGTTGATATGCAGAAGGAAAAAGATACAGCTAACTTCCCTAGAGCCATTACAGATCTCATGGTTAACACTATATGTACGGCGCTAGAATCACTAGACGGCATTGGTGATTAGTCCTAGATGAGTAGAACCCTTGCAATGGAACCTCCACCATCAACACATACCATGGTTCCATTGCCCACCACATAGTCATATTCATAATTGTAAAATAATATTTTGCTTTTCAATGTAAGAGTGATAAGTATAGTACTTTGCATATAGTTTGATAAAAATAATCAAATGACATGAGCAAGTGATGAACTTGCCTTTCTTGACTGCAAGATTATTCAGGCAAAAGCTTCGATACGTTTCCAAATTCTGAAATACCATCATCGTCCGGTAAGGACAATGTTTAAAGAACTGGCAAAGATACTATCATGCATAGTATGAGATGCAATCGCTCCGAGCGTAAACTAACCCCGATGATTTAGGATTAGTGAGTTGTAAAGATTTCTTTAGGGTATGTTGCACTTTTAGAATGGTTCTCAAACAAGGTTCTTATTAGGGTTTGGTTATATTAATATCATAAACAAGTGATATAATGCATCATAACGAGCATACACATAAAGGAATTGTAGTTGAATAATATGTAAAGAGCAATTGTCAGTTTTAAGTTCCACAGTGCATGGTTGATGATTACTTATTATGTACTTCAAAAGAATAACTCTTGAAGAACAAGTTACATATTAAATAAGAGGTATTTCAAGTAAAAACTATTGGCTTCTATGGTTTGCTTGATATTTACTTCAAAAGAATAACTTTTGAAGAACATATTTAATAAAGAACAAGAATTACTACAAATAGGATCTATGTGATTCTAGGGTTTAATTTTGGATTCCTTTAGTTCACTAATAGGGACTAGTTGGTTCTTAAATAGAATGGGTCCATATGCAGCAAGTGTTGGCATGTTTATTACTATGGTTGATCATAAGGTATCATATCAAAGGATGGTTATCAAGGTGGTGCTATGAGTTAATCATTAGGGTTGGATATGCCTTCATAGTTGCTTCACTAAGTAATCATTAATAGGTTTCTAAGCTAGCTGGTTTATCAACCTCAAGTAGAGTTTAGCTAAGTAGGAGCATATGATGTGAATTACTACACAAGGTTGGTATTCTGGTTGATCACCATGGTCCTACTAAGATATGAGGGTTAAGGTTGATTCCAATGGTGTGGTATTGATAAATGGTGATCAATGATGTTACTACGAGAGTACCAAGATAGGGTTTACACCTAGGTGGCACTAGTTGGTTATATAAGGTTTATTTAAAAATAAAGACATGAAATGATGATATCAAAGTTCTTACTCATATTAAAACTTGGGTTTCTAAACGGTGATATCATTCTTAAAATAATAATTAATAATGGAGTTGAAGTTATTAACTACTTTGAAATAAAATTAATAATAGACTTAACATTTTATTAATTTTAGAAGATTTAAGAATTGAGATAAACACTATTTAGGGTTTAATTCAGGAATTAGTGTTTTATAGTTGTTATTAAATTTTAAAATTAATAACTTGTTAACTACAAAGGTTAAGTTAAATAAATAACTTTTGACTATAAATAATATTAGTTATTATCATTTTCTTGGTTTATTATTATTTAAAGAAAATAGTAAATGGTAATTTGCAAATTAGAGTTTTAAAATATCACTAATATTTAATTTAATGAGGATATGATAAAGGAAATTAATATTACTATTTTATTTACTTACTGATTAGTTATTATTTATTTTTGAAAGTAAACTAATTAATAAATTTTATTTGAATTAAGGATAAAAGAAAAGGCATAATTAACAAAGGTTAAATAATTGAATTTTTATTTTAGCAAAAAAAATTCATATTATATTTTTATTGAATATAGTTTATTGTTGTGAGAATTTTGATATCATATTTGTATTTTTATGATTTGAAATGAATTTTATTTAATTTGGCAAAGTTTCAACAATATTGTGGATTTTTAATTAAAGGACAAATACTAAACATACCCATCTAACCCTAGCTACTGCTACTGACTGGTGGGACCTTGTCCAGGTAAGCTGCCACGAGGGCAACGACCAAGTCAAACAGGTGCGGGGAGCCCACGGCCATGTCATCATTACCGGCGGCTTGACGCCGACGGTCAGACGAAGATGGCGCCGCCGCTACAGGGCACCCCCGGACTTCTCGTTGGGGGCAATCGAACGAGGAGAAGACGAGGAACACGATGGTGGTGGCGGAATCGGCTATTGGTCGTCGGAACCATGTTAGAAAACATGTCCCGCGGTGGTGCTCTCCGGCGAATCCTCAATCGTGAGCTACAAATGATGCTAGGAAGCAAGAGTAGGTCCTATCGACGCGGAATCATACCGTGAGGACGATGGTGTGGTCGGCGACGTCGATGGCCGCCAGAGTTGAGCTTGATCTCACCATTACCGGCGACGTACTGAGAAAGGGAATCTTCAAATTCGTCCAGCTCCGAGCTCCCCTTGATGCGTGCTTGCTCCCAGATGACCTATGCAGCAAGGCGCACCTCCTCGTCCATGTGCCGGAGGCTGGGGTGACCTGTACCGTCGAGTTCTTCCTCGACACCGGCGACAGAGAGTGGAAGATAGCGAGGGATTGGAAGGGTTGGAGAGGGAATGGATGGGTATCGAAGAACATGGGTTCCAGGGCGCTTCTACTGGTGACTTTATAGGGCATGGCGAGGTCTAGTTCGACATTTCTCCGTCGGTGACAGCCGAGATAAAACGACGATGTCGGTGATGTTCTGGGCGTGAATCTTGATGGTTATGGATAGGACGAATGCGAGAAAGGTTGGGAGATGTTCTGAGACGACTGGCGAGGTCCGGGCCGAGCTTATCGTCGACGAGCGACGTGCCAGTGGCGTCGCCGTGTCGAGCATGCGATAGAGGAGGAAGACGATGGATGTCCTCTTGTTCTTGTCGATGCGAAGAGGTACTTGGGCCGTCTTGGGCTGGTTTGGGCTGGCGTGGATGGGTTGCTGCTGGGATGCTGCGGCCTAGGCTCAGCCTGACAGGGTAACTCTCCTTTTTCTTTTATCTATTTTTTTATTTATCTGTTTTATTTTCTATTTTATTTTCTGTTTTCTATTTTGTTGTTTTAATTAAAATTTGAATTTTGGTTATACTTGCAGGTTCTTAACTATTTGAATTCCACTTAGATTTGATAATATTGATTACTGCATCCTTTTGTTGTTCAAGACAAATATTTAACATTTGATTAAATTGATATTTTATGAGGGTCACTCCAAATTTGAAATAGACATGAATTGATGTGCTTATTTCAATTCCTTTTTATTTAGGAACCAAATTTGTTTAAGTGATTTGAAGATTATGCCATTCTCATGGTAAACTTATTATTAGGTTTAGCTAGTGCGCTTAACCATATTAGCTGTTCATATGTATTTTAAATAGGGCTAGAATTTAAACTAAGGTTGTTAATGAAGATGGTGTTAGTGTCATGATTTCATGTGCTTATTTTCCTAAGGCTTGGGGTTTAGTTTAGGTTTATCCATAATTAACCATATGGTTTCTCAATTTGGGAATGATGTCATGAGCATTATTTCATGTGCCCAAATGTTGGTAAGGACATAGAACTTTATTTAGGTTTATTTAAAATCCTAGCTACTGTTTGTTCAACTAATTATTTACCAGTACTTAAGTTTAGGGTATGGTCTTAGGGTTCGCTTATGATGCACAAGTTAGGGTTTAGGCATAGGGTTTATGTAGTATGATCTAGGGTTTCCCCTTATGATGCACAAGTTAGGGTTTAGGCATAGGGTTTATGTAGTATGATCTAGGGTTTCTCCTTATGCTTCTCAGTTGAGGCAATAAGGAAAATAGGGAAGCGATCTAGGGTTTTAGTTGTGATCCCCCAAATAATATACAAGCTAGGATCTGGAATATGGGGATAAGCTATGGTTATGTTTTGTTGGCTAGGGTTACTCTTCCTCACCTTGATAGAATTCTTGTATTAAAACAAAACTAGGGTTGTCTCAAGTGTTTGGACAAGCAAGGTTTAAATTAATGCCATTACTCCTCCACCCAAGGTATGAGAATTGGTCTGGGGTTAACTACTAGTGATATACCTATTATTTCATGTGATAGATGAGAGCTACTAATCACATAGGTTTAACTTATCATCTAAATCTACAAAGCATGGTCATGCATTGGACATGATCAACTTATTCCTTACTAATCTCTCTTTATTATTCCTCTCATCACACTCGTCTAGATTCTTAGGGTATATGATCATTACCCAATTTGTAATGATCAAAGTATTGGCCCCCTAATGGTTCATTAGTGAAGTAGAGAGTGGCAGACTGGCAGCCAATGTCTGTGTGATAATTAGTATTAAGTTCTTAGCTTCTATTTCTTATAGCCATAATTGGTATCAATGACTTACCTCACTTGGGCAGGGTTTAAATGATAACCTAGTGTTCTACTCAATGGATGGTGTAAACATATACAGATGATCCTCTCCTTTCTCTGAGGTTTAGTAGGAATGAGTTTGGAGAAACAAGATTGAATTGGTTAAGATTTGATAAAGAACTAATGTGAATGTCCTTGACATGTGTTCAATATTATAGGTGGAAATATACCATGTGGATCATGGTTGGAAGATTGGTTTAGCAGAAAGGACATTGAAAGGATAAATAAAGAATGGTTTCTTAATTATTTCTGTTCTTTGGTTTAAAGTTGAATAAACATTCATGTGTGGTTGTAAGGAATGTCATGTTGAGATTTTTTATATGATCTTGTAATTGACCCTTACTTAAGGTGTTGTTATTGTAAAACTAATCCCATTTGATCTAACCCATAGATCAAATCATCTCTATCCAAAACAAGGTTTTTACCGAAGATCACAGTGAAGTTTATAGCGCTTGACTTGATGATCTACTTCAATTCCAGCAAGTCAAGTGAAACTTCAGTTATTGTAACAAGTTTTATTTGAAAGCGCAAAAATTCCCCGGATTTTCTATGCATGAATGCAATGCACACTTTGGTGTTCTCTCATTTTGTAGCCTCAAAACCTGGGATATTACATTGGCCTAAAGCCCGACCCGGCCCGGGGTATGCCTAGTGTAAGGGTATTTTACCCTTATCCATTATTTTGGTAACAATGACACCGTGCTAGAGTATTTGGCCTAATACATGTTTATAAGGATAATCTCAGGTATTAGCCAAAGAGGCATAAATGGTGTATCAAAGGTACAAGAAGGCTAAAGGAGACCCCCCACTTCGACAACAATCAAAAGGGGGTCTACAAACAGAATCCGGTCCTGTGTCCGTTGGACCGGACCGTGCGCCGAATCGCTTTCCGGTCCGCGCCTGGCCGATCGGGCGCTGGGTCGGCGCTCGGGCGCCAACCGGCTCTCGCGCTGATGGCAACCGGATGAGCTACTGGAAGACACGGAGCTGCCCCCGGTCGGGGTCCGGTCTGCCGCCCGGTTTGGACCGGCGGGTCCGGTCCCTGGCCCGGTCCGACCGGGCTCCCGACCGGGCGCCCCCGACGCCAACCGAGCTATGCGCTGACTGCAACCGGAAGGAGTACTACGCGTCATTTCGAGGGTCCGGTCATGGTCCGGTCTGCCGCCTGATCTGGACCGGCGGGTCCGGTCCCTGGTCCGGTCCGACCGGCCCCTGCGCCGGGCTGTCCGGTCTGTGGTCCGGTTGACCGGGATCCTCGGGAGAAAGCTGATGTGTCAAGTGAGCAACGGCCATATTTCAAGTGACACTATAAATAGCCCTTCTCCTACCTCTGAATAGTTAGGCACTACATTACAAACTGTTCTTGAGCTCTCTCTCTCATACTCCATTGCTAGAAACACCAAAAGCCTCAGATCTCTCTCCTCCTCCACCCAAACTCAAATCCCTCCGGGGAAACGATAGAGGAGGACCCGATCTACTGTTCTACCAAGCCAAATCTCATTCCCCCTTGTATTCATCAAGAAGCTTGCTCTCTAGGGTTCCTTGGAAACCCTAGGTAGGCAAGAGTGGTCCGGAAGCATCCGGGCTGTGGATTTGCTCCTGACAAGATTGTGAAGGTTTGGAGGCTACCTCAAAGTCTACCACAAGTGAGTGAGCTATTCCTTCGTGGGATAGGCTCCGGAGAATAGGGTGAGCCTTCGTGGCGCGGGGAATCCTTCGTGGGACCTCCACTCCTCCAAACGTAACGTACCTTCTTGCAAAGGAAGGGAACACGGAAATACATCCTCGTCTCCGCGTGCTATCGGTTACCTCTAACCGAACTCCTTACTTGTGATATAACTGCCTGTGAGAGCCTTCGTGCTTGAGTTGCTTGTATCCTCATATAGGTTATTTCACCTAGTTTGCATTAGGCTCATCTTTATATTCCGCAAAGCCTAATATTGCAAAGAAAGAATTAAAATCTGTAGAAACCTATTCACCCCCCCTCTAGGTTTACCATCTCTGATCTTTTAATTGGTATCAGAGCCTGGATTCTTATTAAGGGCTTCACCGCCTTAAGAGTGAGGTGGAAAAACTATTCGAGGGTCTAGATGAAGACTCTAACCTTTCTGTTAGAGAAATGAAATCTAGATTCTTGGCATATGATGCCGAGAAGAAGAAAAAGGAGGATGACCTACAAAGCCAAATGGCACAGATGACTGCCATGCTTAAGAACTTGACTAATGGGAATCCTAGTGGGGCTTCGGCCTCTCAAGAGAGTTTCCATCAAGTCAACCATGACTATCCCAAAAACACTTCACCCATGCCTCATATAAACCATAGTGGGACCGTTCCCCATTTTGATGGAACTCACTTTCCTTTTTGGAAATCTGCTATGGAATCTCATATTCGCAGCTGCAGTGTGGAGCTATGGGAGATCATTGTTCATGGATACCGGGAGCCACAAGATCCCATTCGGTTGACCTCCACCGAGTTCTACAACCATCAACTCAATGCCTCCGCACGTGACAAGATTAGAAGTGGCATCAACCGCAATCTCCTTGATCAAGTCAATGACATTGACTCCGCTAAAGAGTTGTGGGATCGAATCGTAGTACTCCAAGAGGGAACCGATTTGATCCAATCAGCTCTTTATGAGACCGCAAAGCAAGAGGCCCACCAGTTCATGATTCGAGAAGGAGAATCCATGGCCGATGCCTATGCAAGGCTTGGTGCTCTTAGAGTAAGGGTCAAGGGACTTGGAGTTGAGAAGTAAAATGACGGCTTCGAGATGAATGAAGCATTCATAAAGTCCAAGGTCATTGCTATGATTGCTGTCAAGCAAGAAGACACCAACCTTGCACTCAACTTGCAAATCATGACCAAGAGTGCTGATCTGAACTCCGATGATCTAGTCTCCTATGTGGCCGTCAATGAAAACATGGCCAAGGCAGCAAAAAGGCTCATGACAATGAACCGTGTTGATGAAGCGTCACACAACCTTGCTCTCAAGGCTAGAGCTGACCATGGAAGAGAAGAAGACTATGAAATTGAAGAAGATGAGGAGATGACTTCAACTAGTGACATCACTACCGACTTTGCCTTCTTTGCTAAGAAGTACAAGGGAAAGTTGCCAATGTTCCTCAATGACAAGAAGAAGAAGATAACTTGCTACAACTGTGATGAAGATAGCCACTTTGCAAATGAGTGCCCTTATGAGAAAAGGGTAGACAAGCCAAAGTTCATCAAAGGGGTCAAGCCAAGATTGAAGCCAAACCCAATCAACGATCGATACAAGAAGAACAAGGGAAGAGCCTTTGTTGGGGCCGAGTACTTGTCCGATGAAGAAGAGGAAGATGAGGAGAAGGAGGCCGGAGTGGCCGGCTTGGCTTTCTCTAAGCCCGGGTCACTCTTCACATATGACTACTCCAAGGATTACTCCACGGAGAATGATGTTGGTTCTTCCTTCATGGCAAGAATAACTCAAGATGATGACTCCGATGACTCTCCCTCATCTACAATCGTTGGCTCTTGTCTTATGGCAAGAGAAACCAAGGTAATGGAACCCCCACCTTCTTTATCTAGTGTTCTTGATGATGAAGCTGAAAAACAAGAAGAATTAACTGTGCTTAAGGAACTTTACAATGTTAGATGCACCCTTCGTGGTGAAGCTCTTGTCAAATTTGATTTCTTGATGGACTCCCTCAAAGAAAAGGATGAGTCCATTGAGGAATTAGAATATCATTTGAATGATAAGGAAAGGAGATTCAATCTCCTAAGACAAGAGCTAAAAACCGAAAGGTGCATATCTCAAGGTCTTAAGCAACAAATTGAAACTTATGAACTAGATAAAGTTAAGGATCATGAAACTATTGAAAGGGCTCAATCATTGACCCAAGAGCTTAATGCCTCAAAGGAGGAGCTTGAAGTTGCTCATGCTTCTCTCACTAGGGATCTTGACCACCTTGAAAGAGCTAACAAGCTTGTTAAGGATGAGCTCAAGAAACTTGGAGAGAACCATGATCTTCTCCAAGAAACCTACACGAAGGCTCTTGAATCAATGAATGGTCCTATTATTGATAAATATGTTGCTAGTCCCTCCACCTCTTTCACTAGTGAGCATGCTAAGCTTGTTACGGAACATGTTCGTTTACAAGAGGAACTATCTTTGCATGTTGAGACCAATACATATCTTGAATCTTTGGTAACCAAATATGGTCTCAATTATCATCCTAATGAATTGGCTTGTGAGCAAGCAACTATTCTTGAGGAAAATGTTAGGTTGAAGAAGGAACTTGCCAAGTTCACCACGACCAAGAATAAGATGGGATTGGATGACCTCTTGAGTAAGCAAAGGTCAAACAATCAAAAGCATGGACTTGGGTATGTTCCCAAGCCCTAGAAGAAGAACAACTACAAGAAGGAGAAGCCCGCTCAAGAAAAGAACAAGAAGGTCACTAATGATGGCAAAGCCCCAAAGGGCAAAGCCACTAGTGGTGACCGCACGGGGCCAAAAAATCACTATGCTTTATTTATTGATTACTATGGTGATGTTTATGCTAACTATGTTGGCCCTCGCAATGGCTATGCTTATAGAGAGTACTCAATTTGGGTACCAAAAGATATTTTTGCCATTGCAAAGGAACCCATTAATCGATGGGTTCCTAAATCCTCTACTTGATTTTGTAGGGGTATTCCTCCGGTGGTCCAAAATGGGTGTTTGATAGTGGATGCACCAATCATATGACCGGAGGAAGAGGTGTGCTTGATCAATTCATTGAGGATATCAACAAGAAGTCAAGCATCACCTTTGGTGACAACTCAAAGGGAAAGGTACTTGGGTATGGCAAGGTGGCAATCTCTAAGGACTTGTGCCTTGAGACGGTCATGCTTGTTGAATCCCTTGGCTATAATTTACTTTCTATATATCATCTCGCCGATGCCGGTTACAATTCATATTTTACTAAGTATTATGTGAAAGTCTTTAGTAGTGACAATCTCAAATTGGTCCTTGTTGGATATGTGGAGAACAACCTTTACGTGGTTGACCTCTCGAAAGAGAGCCCATCTCTCTCCACATGTCTAATGGCGGCCAAACATGACAAAGGTTGGTTGTGGCATCGCCGCCTTGGTCATGTCAACATGAGAAATCTTAAACAACTCCTAAAGGGTGAGCACATTGTTGGACTAACCGGCATTTCTTTTGAGAAAGATCGTGTATGCAGTGCATGTGTAGCCGGAAAACAACTCAAGAAGAAACATCCTATCAAGAGTATCGTCGCCACATCTAGGCCTTTGAAGCTCCTTCATTTGGATTTCTTTGGGCCATCACATTATGATACTCTTGGTGGGAGCAAGTACGGACTTGTCATTGTTGATGATTACTCAAGATACTCTTGGGTCTTTCTCCTTAAGTCTAAGGATGAGACCCATAGAGAGTTCATCACCTTCGCCAAGAAAGCTCAACGTACGTATGAATCCGATATCAAGGCGATTAGGACTGACAATGGCACCGAGTTCAAGAACTACACCATGCAAGAGTTCGTTGATGATGAGGGCATCAAGCATGAGTTTTCGGCGCCATACACCCCTCAACAAAATGGTGTTGTTGAAAGGAAGAACCGGACTATCATTGAGATGGCAAGAACCATGTTGAGTGAATTCAACTCACCCCACAACTTTTGGGGAGAAGCCATCTCTACGGCCGTCCACTACTCCAACCGGCTCTTCCTCCGCCCCCTCCATAACAAAACTCCATACGAGCTTCTCACAGGTAACAAGCCTAATGTCATGTACATTCGTGTCTTTGGATGCAAATGTCTTGTTAAGTACAACAAAGGGAAACTTGGTAAATTTGAAACTAGAACCATTGAGGGCATATTTGTTGGATATGCGGAGAACTCTCACGCCTATAGATACTACAACCGGTCCACTGGGACTATTGAAGTATCTTGTGACGTGGTGTTCTTGGAGGATAATGGCTCCCAAGTGGAGCAAGTTGTTCCATGTGTTGCAGGTAATGATGATGATCCATCTAGTGCCATCAAGCATATGGGCATTGGACACATTCGGCCCATGGAAATTCATAATGATGATCAAGATGATGGAATAGAAGTATCAAGCTCACCTCAAGTTGAGCCTAGCTCAACTCAAGTTGAGCCATCAAGTGCAACTCAAGATTTATCCTCTACTCAAGATGAGTCACTTTCCGAAGAACAAGAAGAAAGCCCTCAACCCACTGAGCAAGACCATGATGATGATCAAGAAACATCCTCAACTCATGTTCAAGCTCAAGTTGTCCCTCATGATCAAGTACTAGCAAGAGATGAATTCATTGATCATGAAGGAACCATTCGGAAGATCAAGGCCGCTACAAGGGCAAGTGACATGAAAGTAGATCAAGTCCTTGGTAGCATCTCAAGAGGAGTGGTAACTTCTAGACACCATGCATTACTTATCACTTATTGTCAACACCATGCTTTCGTGTCTAGTTTTGAACCACTCAAGGTACATGAAGCCTTGGTTGATCCGGATTGGGTAATTGCCATGCAAGAAGAATTGGAGTGTTTCACTTGTAATGAAGTATGGTCTCTAGTTGAGAGACCCAAGGATCATCGCATCAATGTTATCGGGACCAAATGGGTATTCAAGAACAAGCAAGATGAGAATGGCATTGTCATACGAAACAAAGCAAGGTTAGTGGCGCAAGGGTTTGCCCAAATAGAAGGTATGGATTTTGAGGATACCTTTGCGCTGCAGAGTCTGCCTTGAAGCTATTCGTCTTTTGCTTGCATTTGCATCTTTCCAAAATTTCAAACTATTTCAAATGGATGTGAAAGTGCATTTTTGAATGGTCCCCTAAAAGAAACCGCATACGTGGCTCAACCCCCGGGTTTCGAAGACCCATGCCGACCCAACCACGTGTATTTACTCCATAAGGCACTCTACGGTCTCAAGCAAGCTCCACATGCTTGGTATGAGTTCCTTAGGGATTTCTTACTACATGATGGGTTTTGCATGGGTACGGTCGATTCCACCCTTTTCACCAAGCGGGTTAAAGGGGGTGGCTTATTTATATGTCAAATATATGTTGATGATATTATCTTTGGTGGAACTAACCCCAATCATAACAAAGCTTTTGAGCTATTGATGACTAGGAAATTTGAGATGTCCATGATGGGAGAGTTGAAGTTCTTCCTAGGCTTCCAAGTGAGGCAACTTGCAAAAGGCACCTTCATCTCTCAAGAAAAGTATGTGAAGGACATGCTCAAGAAATTCAACATGACCAATGCAAGCCCAATGAAGACACCCATGCCCGTAAAGGGGCAACTTGGCTCATGTGACGGTGAGAAGGATGTGGACATAAAGGTATACCGCTCCATGATAGGATCCTTGCTCTACCTTTGTGCCTCTAGGCCGGATATCATGCTAAGTGTAGGGATGTGTGCTCGTTTTCAATCCACTCCTAAGGAGAGCCATTTAATGGCAGTCAAACGGATTCTAAGATACCTTGTTCTCACTCCTACTCTCGAGCTATGGTATCCAAAGGAGTCAACCTTTGAACTCATTGGCTATTCGGATTCCGATTGGGCCGGTGATAAGGTTTACCGGAAGTCTACCTCCGGGGCTTGCCAATTTATTGGCCGGTCATTGGTGAGTTGGTCATCCAAGAAACAAAACTCCACCGCTTTATCCACCGCCGAAGCCGAATACATATCCGCGGCATCTTGTTGCACTCAATTGTTATGGATGAAGCAAACCTTCAAAGACTATGGTGTGTCTCTTGGTACGGTGCCTCTTCTTTGTGACAATGAAAGTGCAATTAAGATCGCCAATAACCCGGTTCAACATTGTCGCACCAAACATATTGACATTCTCCATCACTTTCCTACGTGACCATGTTGCCAATAAGGATATTGATCTCACTCATGTGGGGACAACCTACCAATTGGCGGATATTTTCACTAAGCCTTTGGGTGAAGCCCGGTTTGTTAACTTGAGAGGAGAACTTGGTATTCTTGATCCTAAAAATTTGGATTGATTAACTTCTTGCACTATATTCTTGCATTTATCTAACTATCTAGCTTAGTGGCACAACACATATGGGGATAGTCATTTTACCATGTCTTGGTATGATGCATACCTATGTGTGCAACATAAATAGACCCAATGTCATTATATGGACCCAAGCATGTCTCTTCGAGGTCTCATGACATTTGCGCTTTCACATAGGGGGAGTAATCCCCCGCCCCTCATTGGGCCTCAATTACAACTTGATTTGACTATATAAGGCTAAATGATCTTATTGCAAAAACTATTTCAAAATGTTTTATGGTTCTTGATATACTTCGAATCATGCCCATTGTCGCTATTTATATCTTGTTTGGATTTTCACTCCAATGGGTATGCCTAGAGAACTTTGTGTTTCCAACCCCATGTCTATGCTCGTCTCATCATCTATCTATCTATCTATATGTACATGTCATCATCTGAGCATTCATACACATTTACACAAAGAATAGGGGCAAAACGAGGCAAAACAAGACAAAACTGGGCAGAATGTCCCTGGCCGGTCTCTGGCCCGGTTGGACCGGCCTCCGCGCCGGGCCAAGGCGCCAAAGTCGGCCGACCGGGCGCCAAACCGGCCGCGCGGCTGGTTATGTTGTGGAGGAGGATACCCCTTGGGGTCTTCTTCCTCATTATCCCCCACCTCCAAAACCTCCATGGACGCCGCCTCCACCATCTCCACCACATCCTAGGCCCTTCCCACCACGAGGTTCTCCCCAAACTTCACCCACTCGTAGATCGGGATCTCTCAAGTCTCTTCACCAAAGGATTTGGTCCCTTTCAAGCTATTTTGGGAGATCTTGGGGATTTGGCCCTCAAGCCCTCTTCACGTGTTCTTCTTGATTCACTTGGGCAAAGAGGACGATGTCTTCGGGTGGTTCGAGTGGTGATGACCGTGGTGGCCTTGCCAAGAGAGGAAGGCTTGCGCCAAGGCCTCCTGGCTACCGTACTAGCAGTCGCAAGCCTTCTAAAGCACCTCAGACTACTGACACTGGCAGCTCAGCTGGGGGAAGAAGCAAGACAGTTGGTGGTAAGAGGAAGGACAAGCACGTCACTCAAGAGGATGATGAAATAGTGCCAGATGATGACCCACAAGTATAGGGGATCGCAACAGTCTTCGAGGGAAGTAAAACCCAATTTATTGATTCGACACAAGGGGAGACAAAGAATACTTGAAAGCCTTAACAGCGGAGTTGTCAATTCAGCTGCACCTGGAAACAGACTTGCTCGCAAGAGTTTATCAGTAGTAACAGTTTTATAGTAGTAGCAGTAGCGAAATAACAGCAGCAGAGTAACAAAGACAGCAGTAGTGATTATAGTAAACAGCAGGATTAAAATACTGTAGGCACAAGGATGGATGACGGGCGTTGCATGGATGAGAGAAACTCATGTAACAATCAAAGCAGGGGCATTTGCAGATAATATAAAACGGTATCCAAGTACTAATCAATCAATAGGCATGTGTTCCATATATAGTCGTACGTGCTCGCAATGAGAAACTTGCACAACATCTTTTGTCCTACCAGCCGGTGGCAGCCGGGCCTCTAGGGAAACTACTGGATATTAAGGTACTCCTTTTAATAGAGTACCGGAGCAAAGCATTAACACTCCGTGAACACATGTGATCCTCACATCACTACCATCCCCTTCGGTTGTCCCGATTTCTGTCACTTCGGGGCCATTGGTTCCGGACAGCGACATGTGTATACAACTTGCAGGTAAGATCATAAACAATGAATATCTTCATGAATCAATAACATGTTCAGATCTGAGATCATGGCACTCGGGCCCTAGTGACAAGCATTAAGCATAACAAGTTGCAACAATATCATAAAAGTAACATCTACGGATACTAGGCACCATGCCCTAACAATCTTATGACTATTACATGACCAATCTCATCCAATCCCTACCATCCCCTTCAGCCTACAGCGGGGGAATTACTCACACATGGATGGGGGGAACATGGCTGCTCGATGGAGAGGCGTCGGTGGTGATGATGGTGATGATCTCCTCCAATTCCCCGTCCCAGCGAGGTGCCAGAACGGAGTTTCTGGTCCCGAGAC
Source organism: Lolium perenne (assembly GCF_019359855.2). Classification (NCBI taxonomy): domain Eukaryota; kingdom Viridiplantae; phylum Streptophyta; class Magnoliopsida; order Poales; family Poaceae; genus Lolium; species Lolium perenne. The sequence goes on from NC_067244.2 coordinate 174,988,997, forward strand.
GGAGTTTCGCGATGGTGGCGGCGTACTGGATGGTTTCTGGCGACTTTGACTTCCCCCCGTGCGTTTTTAGGTTGAAGGCAATAAGTAGTCCGAAGGAGAGCGTCGGGGGCCAGCCGAGGCCGCCACACACTAGGGCCGCGCGCCCCCCTCCTGGGCCGCGCCGGCCTAGCGTGTGGGGCCCTCGGGCGCCCACCTGGCTTGCCCTTCTGGCTCCGCCAATATTCTAGGAAAATAGGACCTTCTGCATAAATTCCGAGGATTTTCCTGAAAGTTGGATTTCTGCACAAAAACGAGACACCAGAGCAGTTCTGCTGAAAACAGCGTTAGTCCGTGTTAGTTGTATCCAAAATACACAAATTAGAGGCAAAACAATAGCAAAAGTGTTCGGGAAAGTAGATACGTTTTGGACGTATCAACTCCCCCAAGCTTAGCTTATTGCTTGTCCTCAAGCAATTCAGTTAACAACTGAGTGCGATAAAAGAACTTTCACGAACACATTTGCTCATATGATGTAAATATTCTCATGATATGGCAAGTACTCAAGCAATTCATAATAAGATACATGCAAATAAAATCATCTAATAGCTATATCAATCATGGAAAAGGTACCAACAAATTAATAATAAGCATCATGAATCATGTCTATTAGCAGGATTGCAATGTTCATAAAAGGATATGATAAAGTGGTATCTCGCTTGCCCGTATTTGTACAGCAAAACATAAATGCTTGGGCACCTTTGAGGTTTATGAGAAGACTGGAAGTAAAGCTTATCAAAGATAAAAGCATCAAAGTTATACCACAATTAATCACATTTTGGGACAAGCATATTATACTAAGAATGACAGTTGTGCTCTCAAGAAAGTGCTCAAAGAAAGGATGATAACTCAGCATAAAAGTAAAAGATTGGCCCTTCACAGAGGGAAGCAGGGATTAACATGTGCTAGAGCTTTTCATTTTTATAAAGACAGAAGTAAAATGGTTTTGAGAGGTGTTTGTTGTTGTCAACGAATGGTAATGGGTACTCTAACTACCTCATCAACCGGACTTCCAAGAGCGGCTCCCATGAAATTTTATTTTTGGGTGGCACTCCTTCCAACCTTGCTTTCACAAACCATGGCTAACCGAATCCTCGGGTGCCGACCAACAATCACATACCATGAAGGAGTGCCTTTTTATTTTAGTTTTATTTAGATGACACTCCTCCCCACCTTTGCTTTCTCAAGCCATGGCTAACCGAATCCTCGGGTGCCAACCAACAATCACATACCATGGAGGAGTGTCTATTTGTAAATTTATGAAAATTAGTTAATTGGGGCTGGGAACCCCGTTGCCAGCTCTTTTTGCAAAATTATTGGATAAGTGGATGTGCCGCTAGTCCATTGGTGACAGTCCGTCCGGAGTAAATGACAAGATCGAAAGATAAACACCACATACTTCCTCATGAGCTATAAAACATTAACACAAATTGAGAAGCATTTTGAAGGGTTTAAAGGTAGCACATGAGAATTTACTTGGAATGGTTTTAAATGCCATGCATAGGTATTTATAGTGGACACTCTGGAATAACTTGGTTTTCAGGGGTTTGGAAGCACGAGCAGTGTTCCCGCTCAATACAAGTGAAGGCTAGCAATAGACTGGGAAGCGGCAATCAAGAGAGCAGTAACTGTCATAATCATGCTTGCGGCAAAATAAATTAACAGAGGCATAAAAGTGATACAAGAACTCTGAGGCAAAATAAATCATCGAGGCTTAATTGACTTTTGTTCAGTCATATGCATGCGTGAGCATGTGCCAAGTCGATTCAAGTGAATTATTCAGAGGAGGATACCACAATGTCATATCTATCTATGAATAAAGCAATGCAAGCAAATATTTATGACATGCTACTCATATTAATAAATTGGAGCTAATCATGAGAGATCATGAACTACTAGACTTTCTTAATTGACATATACCTCACATGAACCAACTAAGCATGCTCACATGAATGAGTATATGTACAAAAATGGAAACAAATAGAGTTCATACCAGCCTCTCACCACAGTCGGATTGTTGTAGATCGTCATTATTGCCTTTTCACTTGTGTAGCTTGAATAATATGGAATGAAAACCAAGCTCCAACCACCGAAGACCGCTGAACTCCATAATGAACTTTACAAAACCAAAGAAGAACAGCAAATATTTTTGGTGTTTTCGAATTGGGAACAAGAACAAAAGGAAACAAGCACACAAAGCAAAATCTTTTTGGATTTTCTTATAGCAAACCAACGATAGCAAATTAAGCAAGATGAAAGCAAGAATCCAAAATAACAAATGGTAAAGAGAAACAACAGAAATATTTTTGGTCTTTTTGTGTTTTAGGAAAGAAACAAAACAAAAACAAGAGAATGAAGACTAGAAGAAACACATAAAAGCAGGATGACAGAAATCTGCCAAAACCTGACAGCAGTACAGAAATCGATTTTTACAAAAATCTTCCGTTGCTCAGTTCGAAAAGTGTTCAACTAATGAAAGTTAGATAACAACCTGGGGAACATGCAAAAAAATTTGCAACTCAAATAACGTTCTGGCTGTGCGCACGATTTTTTTTAGTAACAGTCCAGAATCTGTTTTCAGGCAGCACTTCCCCAAATATCATCTCCCTCTCATTAGAAAACCACTCAAAGAAACTAAACAAGTATATACAAGTATCCAGCAACCATAATATGCAAAGAATGAGTGATGCTGGTATACCTCCCCCCAAGCTTAGGCTTTTGGCCTAAGTGGAGATCAACCCCAGCGAGGGTCAGGGTTCCACGCCGGCGAATCGTACATGGCGTGATCATAATAAGGTCCTTGTGCAGAAGAATAACGTGGAGGCTCCGTATGACCGTAATGTTGATGCGAAGAACTTGCTGCATCGGATGATGAATCGAGGTGTTCCTCGGCCTCCTCCGTGTTGTCTATTGCACGATGTCCATCTCCCTTCAAGTATGCATTCAGTTCACCTTCTGTGACTGACCAATTCTTCCTGGAATCAAGGTTAAACATAACAGGTGCAGGCAATCCTACTAGTTTTTCAGTTTTCTTAGTTGTCCTCCAAGTTTTCTTATAAAATGTTATCTTGTAAAACAGGTTACTCAAGTTAGACGAATCAGAAACAAATTCATGTTTAATCATGGAGACTATGTCAAGTTTCTCTATGGGAAGTTGAATATCAAGATGGTGAGGTTCTACACCATGCATAGCTAATAAACGAGAGGCGATGAGACCTCCACAAATTCCGCCCTTCTCACGGTTAGTGGCAAGTCTAGAAGCTATCAAAGCACCCAATTATAGGTCTTATTACCTTGCAATGCAGCAGCTAGAAAAGCTAAATCCTGGATAGATAATTTACTTCCATTCTTTCTAGCTAGAACGCACTTGGTGATGAAATAAGCAAAGTAGCGAATAGCTGGGAGTTGAATGCTACTGATTTTACCGCCATCCTCTGAGAAGCTTCTTCCATGACAAATCATCTTGGAGAGGTCCAAGAACTCTTGCGGCGATCCCCTTATCTTTATCGCATGATCCCCATTGCGGCACTCTAATTGCTGCACAAAAATCGTTGAATGGCAAGTTGACAGTTTTATTATAAATTTTGTACCGAACCATGGGGTTAGATCGCGACCAATTGAATTCAAAATCCTGCACTACAGACATAGTCAATTTTGCATATTGGCATGGTTCACCAACAACAAAATCATCCAACCCTGCACGAGAGATTAGACTTTGAACATCTTGCAAGATTCCTGCACTCCTCATAAAATCCACGCACGGGTAGTAAGCGGGATATACTCCTTCTTCGCGGTGAACTCTCATAACCTGTTGCACCTCCAATTCTTGTTGGTTGAGTTGGTGCCTACTCCCTTCCATTTTCTGAAATTTTTCAACAAACAATATAAAATTTGATTTGGTGACATATAATTGAGGGAAACTTCCATAGGAACTTTCTATAGTACTAATCATGCATCAAAACTAGTTTCTACCACTTAGAACAAGCATGCAAGCTCACTAAACATGTTACCTACAACAGCAAAATATTCAAGATATACTCCACCAAACAAAATTCTACTTGGATAATTGAAGGAGTCACATACCGGAGAGCAAATATGCCAAATTTCAGACAGAAATCTGGGCTGAGCAAAGAGATCGAGAAATCTGGAGCTCTTGAGCAAAAACGCGAGTGAGAGGAACCTGGTGCGAGTTTTTTCGGGAGAGAGAGTGCAATGAGTGAAAGAGATGAAGAAGTGGGGCAAAGGGGGACCCACACGCCAGGGTGGCACGCCCCCCTTGCTGGCCGCGCCGGCCTGTGGGGTGCCACCCTGGGGTGCCCCACTGGTCATCCCCAGGTGTTCCCAGGTGCCTCGTCGAAAAATAGGTCCAATGGTATAATTTTTGTGAATTTTTGAAAACTTTGAAAAATGCACATTTCTGGGTATTAAGTTTATTATTACTGGCCAGGAATTTTTTTGAAATCTCTAATTGACTAAGGAACTTTACAAAACAAAAGTGCTACTGCAAGTAGATCAAGTGGAGGAAGAAAGAAATGTTGTTTAGCTCTTCTATGCATATAAAATGTATTTGTTAACAAGGTTGATCAAGTCTTGCCACCAAATAATTTTACATGTCATAAGAAGAAATAAACCTCAAATCAATCATATTACCTTATATTGTATTGATACGGATCCAATCATAATAGTTTGATATCCCTCTTTGAGATCATATATAGGACAATCAATAACTCCCACTGTGACGGTTCTTGAACTGGAAATTGTATTAACTCCACATATTTTATCAGTCTTCTTGGGGAAATAGATAGTATGTTCCTTGTCATCAACATTAAAAGTGACTTTTCCTTTATTGCAATCAATAACAGCCCCTGCAGTATTAAGAAAGGGTCTCCCAAGAATAATGGACATATTATCATCTTCAGGCATTTCCAACACAACAAAATCAGTTAATATCAAGCAGTTTTGAGTAACTTGAACAGGAACATCCTCACATACACCAACAAGAATAGCAGTAGATTTATCAGCCATTTGCAAAGATATATCAGTCGGTATCAACTTATCTAAATAAAGTCTCTTATAAAGAGAAAAAGGCATCACACTAACTCCCGCTCCCAAATCACATAGAGCAGTTCTAACATAATTATTCTTGATGGAACAAGGAATAGTTGGTATACCTGGGTCGCCAAGCTTCTTTGGAACCTTACCATTGAAAGAGTAATTAGCAAGCATAGTGGAAATCTCCTCATTAGGAATTTTCCTTTTGTTAGACACAATATATTTCATATACTTTGAATAAGGAGGCAATTTAATAGCATCAGTCAAAGGGATTTGCAAGAATAAAGGTTTCATCCAATCACAGAATTTATTATAGTGCTCTTCTTCCTTTGATTTTAGTTTCTTAGCAGGAAAAGGCATTTGCTTTTGAACCCAAGGTTCTCTTTCATTACCATGTTTCTCAGCAATAAAATCTTCTTTAGTATACTTTTTGTTTTTAACATGCTTTCCAGGTTCTTCTTCAACCTCTTCTTTATCAGGAGTATCATTCTTATCATTATCTTTATCATGTTCATTACCACTTTCAGTTTCAGCATCAGAAATAGAAATACTATTAGGATCATTAACAGGTTCAGAGGATTCTACAACATTCTTATGTTTCTTTTTCTTTTTCTTAGATGGAGCACTAGTTTTAGTTCGTTGAGAATCTTGTTCAACTCTTTTGGGATGCCCCTCAGGATATAGAGGATCCTGGGTAGAAACACCACCTCTAGTTGTTACTTCATAAGCATGTTTTTCTTTAGAATTATTTTCCAACAAGTCATTTTGCACTTTAGTGAGTTGATCAATTTGAGTTTGAACCATATGAAAATGTTTAACAAGCATCTTAACATCATTGGAGGTTCTCTCCACAATACCATGCAATTCACTAATAGCTCGAGAATTTTCCATTAAATGATTCTCTACTCTCATATTGAAATTATTTTGCTTAACAATATAATTATCAAACTCATCTAAGCATTGATCAGGAGGTTTTGAATACGGAATATCTTCTCTAGTAAAGCGTTCAAGAGAGTGTACCTCAATCATGGATGAAGGGGGAGTTATCTTACATAAATCTTCTATAGGAGGTAAATTCTTCACGTCTTCAGGTTTAATACCCTTCTCTTTAAGAGACTTCTTGGCTTCCCTCATATCTTCATCATTTAATTTAATCATACCCCTCTTCTTCAATATCGGTGTCGGGGTTGGTTCAGGTGTAGACCAATCATCATGATTCCGGCCTATTTTAGCCAATAATTCTTCAGCGTCGTCTGGAGTTCTTTTCCTGAAAACACAACTAGCACAACTATCCAGGTATGCCCTAGACTCAATGGTTAGTCCACTATAGAATATATCAAGTAAATCATGCTTTTCCAAATCATGTTCAGGCCGAGCTCTAATAAGAGAGCAAAATCTCGCCCAAGCCTCAGGCAATTTCTCTCCATCTTCCTGGTCAAAATTATAAATTCTCTGCAAAGCAATATGTTGAGCACTAGGAGGAAAGTATTTCCGGAAGAAAACATCAAGCAATTCTTTTGGACTATTAATAGAATCAGGTGGCAAACTATTATACCAAGTCTTAGCGTCATCTTTTAATGAGAATGGAAAGATTTTAGCAACAAAGTAAGTACGCTTCTTAACATCATCAGAAAACAAGCTACTCAGAGTAGATAACTCAATCATGTGTTCAACAGCACTTTCTTTTTCAGTACCACAAAAGGGTGTTTTCTCAACAATAGCTATATGAGATAGATCAAGAGAAAAATCATAATCCTTATCCTTAATGTTTATAGGAGATGTGGCAAATTTAGGATTAGGAGACAGTTTATATCTAACAGTATGTTCTCCAAGCAACCTTTTAATTTTTCTTGCATCAGTAGTAGAATTGCATTTTTCAATAAAATCATCATCAAGTTCCACATAATCTTCATCAAGATCATCACTAGAGTATTCAACAGACTCAGGTGAATTAACAGGTGTAGCAGCATTTTCATTAGGAGTTTCAGTATTTTCAATTTGTCTAGACCTAGCAATTGTAGCATCTAGAAAAGATCCTAACGAACCATCATTATCAAGCACAGCGGAAGCATCATCAAAATTATAAGAGGAGTTTTCAGATTCAGCAGAAGTACCAGCATTTGAAGCTTGTGGTGGTGAAACAAGTTTACTTATCACAGATGGTGAATCAAGAGCAGCAGAGGTACTAAGAGTTGTACCTTTCCTTGTAGTGGATGGTAATATGGCGACCTTAGTATCGCGAGGTTTACCCATGATGGAGAATTTGCAGCGAACAATATCAATCCAAGTGAACTTCCAAATAAAGCTATGCTCCCCGGCAACGGCACCAGAAAATAGTCTTGATGACCCACAAGTATAGGGGATCGCAACAGTCTTCGAGGGAAGTAAAACCCAATTTATTGATTCGACACAAGGGGAGACAAAGAATACTTGAAAGCCTTAACAACGGAGTTGTCAATTCAGCTGCACCTGGAAACAGACTTGCTCGCAAGAGTTTATCAGTAGTAACAGTTTTATAGTAGTAGCAGTAGCGAAATAACAGCAGCAGAGTAACAAAGACAGCAGTAGTGATTATAGTAAACAGCAGGATTAAAATACTGTAGGCACAGGGATGGATGACGGGCGTTGCATGGATGAGAGAAACTCATGTAACAATCAAAGCAGGGGCATTTGCAGATAATAATAAAACGGTATCCAAGTACTAATCAATCAATAGACATGTGTTCCATATATAGTCGTACGTGCTCGCAATGAGAAACTTGCACAACATCTTTTGTCCTACCAGCCGGTGGCAGCCGGGCCTCTAGGGAAACTACTGGATATTAAGGTACTCCTTTTAATAGAGTACCAGAGCAAAGCATTAACACTCCGTGAACACATGTGATCCTCACATCACTACCATCCCCTCCGGTTGTCCCGATTTCTGTCACTTCGGGGCCATTGGTTCCGGACAGCGACATGTGTATACAACTTGCACGTAAGATCATAAACAATGAATATCTTCATGAATCAATAACATGTTCAGATCTGAGATCATGGCACTCGGGCCCTAGTGACAAGCATTAAGCATAACAAGTTGCAACAATATCATAAAAGTAACATCTACGGATACTAGGCACCATGCCCTAACAATCTTATGACTATTACATGACCAATCTCATCTAATCCCTACCATCCCCTTCAGCCTACAGCGGGGGAATTACTCACACATGGATGGGGGGAACATGGCTGGTCGATGGAGAGGCGTCGGTGGTGATGATGGCGATGATCTCCTCCAATTCCCCGTCCCGGCGAGGTGCCAGAACGGAGTTTCTGGTCCCGAGACGGAGTTTCGCGATGGTGGCGGCGTACTGGATGGTTTCTGGCAACTTCGACTCCCCCCCCGTGCGTTTTTAGGTCGAAGGCAATAAGTAATCCGAAGGAGAGCGTCGGGGGCCAGCCGAGGCCGCCACACACTAGGGCCGCGCGCCCCCCCTCCTGGGCCGCGCCGGCCTAGCGTGTGGGGCCCTCGGGCCCCCACCTGGCTTGCCCTTCTGGCTCCGCCAATATTCTGGGAAAATAGGGCCTTCTGCATAAATTCCGAGGATTTTCCTGAAAGTTGGATTTCTGCACAAAAACGAGACACCAGAGCAGTTCTGCTGAAAACAGCGTTAGTCCGTGTTAGTTGTATCCAAAATACACAAATTAGAGGCAAAACAATAGCAAAAGTGTTCGGGAAAGTAGATACGTTTTGGACGTATCACCAGACTTTAATGTGGGAGCAGCACATCGTGGTGATTGGCAAAGTGTGAGGATGGAGAACCCGTATCGCTTTGAGCAACGGACTTACACTGGTGGAGACAAGTTCTTCTGGACCAAGACTCAAGCACGCCTTTGGGAAGATTTCTATAACACTAGAGAGTGTATGAAGAATGGTGTTGTTGTGATGCCCAAGGTCATCAACATCGACGAGCTTGCCTTGCATGAAGCCACAAAGTACCGCTTTGTGGTTGATACCTTGAAGGGTTTGGGACTATATGAGCTTGTGTGCCTGAAGCCCGATGATGACCAAACAGATAGCATCTATTGTCCCCTTCTAGTCCGTCAATTCCATTGCACCGTATTCTTCCATGATGATGAGGATCGCACTATGACTTGGATGACTGGCAAGGAGAAGTACTCATGCACCTACACTCAGTTCTGTGCAGCCATCGGCTTTGGTGGTGGCCTTGCTCAAGGGTTCCAGATTCATTCTCGCCCTAAGCTTGTTAAAGGTGACATCTCCTTTTGCTATCCCCCGAACCCTACAGCTGGGCCTCCCACTATCTCTGGGATGTACTACTCTTATCTTGTCCTTGCCAAGATGTTCCGTGAGAGTTTCATCAGCAAGTCAGGCGACACCAGTGAAGTCAGGAACTACCACCTGAATCTGATGTACTATTGCCATCCTGACAAGCTAAGGAAGATTGATGGTTGTGATCTCATTCATTGTGAACTGAAGCGTTCAGTTTTGGGCCGCATGACTCCCAACTATGCTCAGTATGTTCAGCGGCTCATCAACTACATAGTACCTGCTCCTCTCAACACGCTAGAGGAAAGGATCATCATGGAACCATTCAAGTTCCCTGTTCAGGACACACGTCCGGAAGTCCCTGCCATGATGCCCTCTGAGCGCCGTTCCAAGGAAAGCCATGATCATGATGCTAGCTCCAGCTACTCTCGGCGCCCCAAGCACGGTGCCGCTCGCTTCTTCTCCAGCATGTGGCAAATGTGCAAGAACACCAATGATGTTGCACATCAGAGTCTTGCTTTGAACCAGGAGACAAGGAGGCGACATAATGAGTTCATGGCTTCACGGAATGCCCCTGTTCCTCCTTCTGGACCTGAGATGGAGCCTGTGGTTGCACCTCAGTGGGAGATGCCTCACCTTACCGATGAGATGATCCAGAACTTCGACTTCTCCATGTATGATCATGGTGGTCTTCCTCCCAGGACTGCTCGTGCCCCTGCTGATGCTGCTGATGATGAAGAGGAAGAGGATGAAGGTGATGAGGATGATGTTGGCGAGCGCGATGGCGAGAGCTCATATTCCTCTGGCCATGAGTTCTACTGATGGGTGCGCTAGCATCTCTTCTCTTTTCTTCGCCTTTTTGGTGTTCCGATGCCAAAGGGGGAGAAGAGAGTAGAGTCTAGGACCACGGGGTTCTTTGGTTGTCACAAGCCATGGGTGTTGCTTTATTTGATTCTTATATGGCTTGTGCTTATTTGCTTTGATTTCTCAAGAACCATTTGCTACTTCGAATAATTCGTGTATGGACGACTATTTGTATGCTTAATCACTCTATTAGGATGATCATGCATTATGCTTATATATCTTGATATACTTGTCCATACCATGCTTGTTTCCTAAAGATATTGGGGGAGCTTCTCATATTCCACAAATGGTGCACTTTGTATTCAAACGCAAATTCTCCAAGTGCACACATTATGGGGGAGCTGTCGTAATATCTTATATGGAATCAAGGTTTAGAGCTTATCATAATATCTATATGTGACTCTAGCTCGGTTTGTCATCGTATACCAAAAAGGGGGAGATTGTAAGGGTATTTTACCCTTATCCATTATTTTGGTAACAATGACACCGTGCTAGAGTATTTGGCCTAATACATGTTTATAAGGATAATCTCAGGTATTAGCCAAAGAGGCATAAATGGTGTATCAAAGGAACAAGAAGGCTAAAGGAGACCCCCCACTTCGACAACAATTAAAAGGGGGTCTACAGCAGGAATCCGGTCCCAGGTCCGGTTGGACCGGACCGTGCGCCGGACTGCCTCCGGTCTGCCGCCCGGTCGATCGGGCGCTGGGCCGGGCGCTCCGGCGCCAACCGGCTCCTGCGCTGATGGCAACCGGATGAGCTACTGGAAGACACGGAGCTGCCCCCGATCGGGGTCCGGTCTGCCGCCCGGTTTGGACCGGCGGGTCCGGTCCCTGCCCCGGTCCGATCGGGCTCCCGACCGGGCGCCCCCGGCGCCAACCGAGCTCTGCGCTGACTGCAACCGGAAGGAGTACTTCGTGTCATTTCGAGGGTCCAGTCATGGTCCGGTCTGCCGCCCGGTCTGGACCGGCGGGTCGATCCTCGGGTCCGGTCCGATCGCCCGGCCTCGCGCCGGGCTGTCCGGTCTGTGGTCCGGTTGACCGGGATCCTCGGGAGAAAGCTGATGTGTCAAGTGAGCAACGGCCATATTTCAAGTGACACTATAAATAGCCCTTCTCCTACCTCTGAATAGTTAGGCACTACATTACAAACTGTTCTTGAGCTCTCTCTCTCATACTCCATTGCTAGAAACACCAAAAGCCTCAGATCTCTCTCCTCCTCCACCCAAACTCAAATCCCTCCGGGGAAACGATAGAGGAGGACCCGATCTACTGTTCTACCAAGCCAAATCTCATTCCCCCTTGTATTCATCAAGAAGCTTGCTCTCTAGGGTTCCTTGGAAACCCTAGGTGGGCAAGAGTGGTCCGGAAGCATCCGGGCTGTGGATTTGCTCCTGACAAGATTGTGAAGGTTTGGAGGCTACCTCAAAGTCTACCACAAGTGAGTGAGCTATTCCTTCGTGGGATAGGCTCCGGAGAATAGGGTGAGCCTTCGTGGCGCGGAGAATCCTTCGTGGGACCTCCACTCCTCCAAACGTGACGTACCTTCTTGCAAAGGAAGGGAACACGGAAATACATCCTCGTCTCCGCGTGCTATCGGTTATCTCTAACCGAACTCCTTACTTGTGATATAACTGCCTGTGAGAGCCTTCGTGCTTGAGTTGCTTGTATCCTCATATAGGTTGTTTCACCTAGTTTGCATTAGGCTCATCTTTATATTCCGCAAAACCTAATATTGCAAAGAAAGAATTAAAATCTGTAGAAACCTATTCATCCCCCTCTAGGTTTACCATCTCTGATCTTTTACCTAGGTATAAGTGTGAACAAGTTCTCACATTTCCCGCTTGTGGAAGTAAGTGCAACCAAAATGGCTAGCCCACTAGCATGGCCCATTAACAATTTTATTTTCGAAAGCACAAATTCTATTTAAAATATTATTTTTTGCATATCATTTTAATAAGAAATTCTATTAAGTTCCTTTTTTATTTATAGAATAAATATACTTAATTACTTAAAAAACATCTGTATAAAACAAAATAAATATTCCATAGAATCTTTAAAAATTTGCACTGTATGCGAACATATATTTTGATATTAATATCTATTGGAAATGCCCATGAGTCTCATAACAAATGTTTATGACTATCGAAAACATATGGTGTGTCACGAGAAAAATATTCATGTACTTGACACAAGAAAGTTACAAAATCTGAAAATAAACACATAAAACCAAGTAGTAAAGTTAAAATAATATAAAAGGAAAAATAACAAATAAACTTAATATAAAATCAAAACAAAATGTAAATTTTATAAATAACTGAAAACATAATCGAAAATAAAGTAAAAATTAACACACCGATGGGCCAGGCCCGATCAAAGGAGCAATAGGTGGAGGATCGTCATTCCTCGCGACAGGCCGAGAATCTGAAATGCCTAATATTCTGGCACGGCAGCAACTGCAACCGACTGGGCTTGAATTTTTTCAGTTCGAATTCAGAAGTGCCGGGCCAGTGGCCTCCTTTTTCTCTCTTAGTTATGTTGTAATTGAGATACATTCACTATTTCACTCAGGTTTCAACTACATAAATTTCAATTGATTTCTAAAGTATCAAGCAGAAATGAAACAGTATATAAGATTGCCGTACACTATGCATTCTGCATATAGTACGTATATATGGTCACATTAGAGGTCAGAGTGTCAGACTAGCTTGCACATCAGCCAGACTGCAGCACATGGCATACTAGGTTCAGAGTCGTTTCCAAGAAATCTTTACCTAGAACTGCGTGACACGAAATAATAAAAAACCGCCTCAAAACATTGCCCTAACTTCAATCTTGTTCACAAGAAAAAGTATTCCCAAATGCTTTGAAAAATAATGGACCTAACGTAGCAACGTTGTAGCTATAGCCGAGGCCTTAGCTAACTCACTGATCAAACCAAAGGCTAAAAAGAAAAGCTTATAGTGCAGCTCACTGCTCCACTTCTCGACCAGCTTACACAAATTCTGTGTGTGTAAGCTGTACCTGCTGGCTCACAAGAATTGAAATGAAAAGGAAAGTTGCTCCAGATTTTCCTTTGACTCGTCCACCACGTCTTGGGATATCCGAAACTTAGCAGTTGGGAATTGCACTGACATGGCATTGGTCAGCGGCTTGGGCTCCATCTCATCCTCTGCCAGGTCAGCATCGACCCACCGCCAACCGTGCTAGGGAAATACTATGGGCGACCCATCGAACAAACGCATGGCCTCTAGGTAGCGGGAAAAATCAAAGAGAAAAAGAGCCTGGAACTTCCATTTTCCTTTCATTTTCGCTGAATTTCTCAGACAGAGACTGGCATAAAGATTGGGTGGTGCCCGAAAACTCGGCCATTGAATTATGATATTTGACCATTATTTTTAAAGCACAACGTGACAAGCGAGCAGCAAGATGTGGAGACATGTAGTGTGAGATGTCCCTACCGCGAGCACGTAGCACGCTGACAAATTGTACTGTAGCTATGTAGTGACACTGTCGGCTTAACATTCCTCCTCACAAAAAAAATTGAAGTATGCGTCTTCATGGTATGATCTGCTGAACTTTCTACGAGGAAAAGCACTGATCATCTCCACAAGTTTCAATCAAAAAAACGGCAATGATGGATATCGTTGGTCGTGTGTTGCAAGAGGGTGCCTCATTGAATTATGGACAATAAGATAATGTAGCTATGCATATATATATGTGTATCGTTCCCAATAGTGGAATTTTGGTGAAAATCTGGATTTTGGGTTCCACGCTGAAAACTAAGTTTGTGAAAATGATCTCTCGATTAATTAGTCCCTACTTGACAATCGTGGTTAGAACATAAAATGTTGATTCATACTAATTTGATAGCTTCCGAAACGTCGGATATTTGTTTGTTGTTTGGCTCAGCTCGTGCTGAGCTTTCAGTTACTAATGACAAAAAAATTAGTACTCCCTATCAATCAAATACAAAAAAATCTCTTTGATCAGATTAGTACAGTATATATTAATAGTAGGATGGTACCACTTCAATACAGTATGTATCATTGTCATGTTACCAAAAAAAAACTCATATGCATATGGTTGCACCTTCTACGGGTAAAGTTTATTCTCGTGCCTTTTTTCACAAAACTGAAATGTTATAAATCTCTCACATATAGTATGTCATCATAATTCATAAATGGACTGCTTGACTTAGGTCTGACCATAACCAATAGACCTTATAGACGTGAGCTAGTGGCGTGCTTAACGCTCAAGAAAGGAGCAAAGCAAGCACCCTAACACTGACACAACACCCTCCTTCGTTGAAAACGTTTGGCTTGGTCCCTCTATCAAGAAACAAAAGAAAATGTTTGCTGAACCAACCCAAGAATTTGACCCATATAATCTCCCACCGGCGGCTGCTTTTCTCTCCAACTAATCAGACAAAATCAATGCCCAATGTTTGCGCTAGGCGAGGAGCCAAGGAGATAGTTCGCCGGATTAAGCTCGCGTGTTTGACTGCTTGTGTTTGTGCAGAGAAAGGGAGCCAGAGGCCTGGCCGGCTGGTGCCATCGCAGAAACAAAGTAAAAATGGCGGTAGCTTACCTCAGGCTGTGGAAGTCACAAAGCATTTGATCTCCTTTGTCGAGCTCCATTTTTTTCATATTGATAATCTGGGTCATACAGATCTCGTCTGGCTCGACTTAACATATCTTTCTACCAGTGAATTTTTCGTTTGCCGCGTGCTGTGCTCTGTTTAGAGACTGTCCAGTCATGTTTGCCAAAAAAAAAAAAAAAAGAGTGGCCAGTCATCGAGAAGCTCTTCAAGAAGTGTTTGTTTATCAACTCGATGACAAATTGCTGACTAGATTCATGAACCTGGAAGTCCTGCACTGTGGTCCAGACTAGTAATAATTTTTTGGGATGCTCTAATAATACACGGAAGATTTGGATCTAACATTGTTTTATTTTAGGTGTGGTACTTGTACTCCTAACTAGCTACTCTAGGGTTACACGTGCAAATTCATACTCAAGTTTATGGATGGCGAACTGTGTTGTTCTGAACT
Source organism: Lolium perenne (assembly GCF_019359855.2). Classification (NCBI taxonomy): domain Eukaryota; kingdom Viridiplantae; phylum Streptophyta; class Magnoliopsida; order Poales; family Poaceae; genus Lolium; species Lolium perenne. The sequence goes on from NC_067244.2 coordinate 175,004,269, forward strand.
CTTTTTTACAATATGTTGTGAAAAAAATAGCCACGATAACGGGAGAAATCTGGTTTACCAGACAAAAACGAAAAGGAAATACTCAGTTTGTCACGAAAATCTGCTCCCTCCGTCTCATTAAAATTGTCTGAGATTTGTCTTCAGGTGTATCTAGACATAAAATAGCAACTATATACATCTAAATTTTAACAAATCTTAGACAAGTTTTATGAGATGGAGGGAGTATGTTATTAGACCATAATGACATATACTTTCATATAATATACATTTATACTGCAGGTGTTGATTTTTTTAATGTAGTACATGGTCAAACTTTACTAAGTTGGACTATGACTAAAATTTATATGCAATGTATTGAGAAACAGATCGGAGTATGTGTATATGTTGAAGCTATTAATTATTATGTGTATTTTGGTCGAAATATAACAAGCAGTGGTAGAAATTATTCACAACCATTACAAGTTTGAACAAAGCTCTTCCCCCCTCTCCCTCTCTCTCGCCCCTCTCTTTACCTCTACCTTCGGTGTGTACGTGTGTGTGAGAGAGTAATATGTTGGATACCATTTATTGCAAAGAAGTATAATAATCCATTTTACCAGAAAAATATACCATTAGTTGTTCAATTCCCATCGTTTATAAACTTCTACTCGTTCCTTTCCAAGATACTCTAGGAACATAACATAAAATAATTTATGTCATGTGGATTTCCGATATTATTATTTATTTACATTATTGGCACACTGTCAACCAACTAATGCGAAAGCAAAACCACACCAAATTTCAAATATCTAAACATGTGTTTCCCTGTTATATGATATAATCTGCATTGCACATTATTATGGTGAGTGAAATACAAAGGAACGATGTTTATTCCTGTAAAAATGAACGACTGCGTTTTTGTTGTCACAAGACCCCCTATATACCAGAACAAGCCCTATGGAAGAACAACACGCTGTCTTGGATCTTATGATCTCAACATTCCTCTATCGGTAGTCTCTTTGTTCTACCAAACAAATTATGCTATTGGATCAAGCCCTTTGGTTTTTGGATAGTTTCGAGGGACAAGTACTCATGATTGTTTGGTGAAGCTCAAGATTGATGATGCGCGTCAACCCTACCTCTCATTGAACAAAACTAGCTCTAGAGGCACATGAACATCACTACCAGCTTCCTCTATGACGGTATAGATTTTCTAGCTCGTGATCCTGGTCATTGTCGTAGCTTGACACATCTTTTTATTTTACTGTTACTTCCATGTGCTTGAGTAGGACATGCTAGCCTCCCGTATGCTACTTGCTATTACTCCGGTATCATGATGCATCATATGCCAAAGGAGGGATCAACCTTCTCTTTTCTAGATAAGAGAAGATGGTTGAAAAATTGGATTATCATAATCCACTCCAATGTTGAAACTCATGCCAAGTGTATCATATTAAGAAGGATATTGATAGAATGAAAACGATGTTTTGTTGATAGTAAGACACATGTAGTTACTTTGTAAAATTTGAAGCTCCACAATGATAGTCTTCTTTAGATGTTGTCTAGGTGACTGTGTGTACTGGCATATGTATGTGTATGCGTGTATGTACATGTTGTAATCAATATTTCTTACAGAAATCATGAAAGTTGGCCAATGCTAGGCAAGCGAGGTCAAAGAAATAAATGGGGAACATTCTTTTTGACTCTTTGCAAGACTATACAAGAACATGACAATGAAAGTCATCAAGAAAAATCTCAACCGAGGGAGCTAAGTTTACAGAAGTTCTCAAGCACACATGCATCGACCAACTGAAAAGAGATGTTTGCATTTGAAAATATTGTTGCATATCATTTGTTTTGTAGGAAAGAAGTTAAATAGTCAGTGGAAATATGCCAACCATCGGTTGTTCAATTCCCATAGGGTTTAAACTTCTACTCTTTCCTTCCCCGATATACTCTAGGAACATAACATGCCCCTTTTTTGCCAGTTAGTTTTCTTGACATTATTATTTTATTCACAATCTTGGCGTGTTTGTCAACCAATTAACACAAAAGCAAAATTACAACACTTCTCAAAATATCTCTAAATAGGTGCTCAATGTCTCTGATAAAATATACATTGAATATTATTACAATGACTAAAAATACACAATATAATAAATGGTGTTCCCTTAAATTTGATCCACATCGTTCTCTTTTCACGAGACCTCCGATGTACCATGACCGGTCCTATGGAAGATGGACATAATGTATTGGATCCAACGATCTCCGCATCCCTCTGTTGGGATGCTCTTTGTGCTACTGGATCAAGCTATTCTGTATTTGGAGAAGGTGGGGCGGCCCTCACGATTGTTTGGTGAGGCTTATCATCCATACGCTTTGTCGAACACATACTATTTTCATAGTGGGGCATGAGCATCACTATCAACTTGCTCCATGTCGTTGTAGATTTCCTAGTTTGTGATCTTCGTTGATGTTGTAGCTTGAGGCATTACTTCCATGGACAGTAGTTGAGTAGGGCATGCCTGTATGCTAGTACTTGTTATTACTACGGTTTTCGGAGGAGGGATCGGCCTTTTGTTTTTCTGCATAAGAAAAGATGGTTGAAAAATACTCGATTATTGTAGTCCATCCCCGATGTTCAAACTCATGCCAAGTGTATCTTACTAAGGGGAAATATTGCTAGAGTGAAAACGACGCTTTTGTTGATGGTTACTTCGTAAAATTCGACTATATATATTAGTCCTTGCAAATGTCGTGTAGGTGAGCGAGCGTACCGACGCACGTACGTTTAGCCCTGTATATGTTGCAATCAACCTGAAAGCTGGCCAATGCTAGGCAAGCGGGGTCAAAGAAATAGATGGGCGCATTCTTTTTGACTCTTTGCAACTATGCAAGCCTAGACAAGATGGCACCGAAAGCCATCAAGACAAAATCGCAACGTGTAGGGAGCTAAACAAGCCATTTAATTGATCTGGTTGCGCTGTGCTATGCTCACTAGGAATCAACGTGTTTCCTGTGGCTGGAAAGAGAAAGGCCATTACTAGTGACTCCATCGTTGTCAGTAGGCATGGCCGCCCGGTCGTCGCGATCAAAATGAAGTGTGAGATGGTGGCGGGCGAGTAGCAGGAATCCAGGCCTTCAAGTCATACCAAAAATGCGCAGCACCATGAGTCATAAAATCGAGCGCGTAATTCGGTTGGCTCTGAATCTCTGATTGCCGTCAGTGTTGTTGGCGAGTGAGGTTGAGCACTTGAGCGTGCCAGGAACCCGGACGCCTCCTACCGCCTCCGCGCCGCGCCAGGGCGCCCACCCCTTTCTCCCCTCGGCCTCCTCAACATCCCTAACCCTACCGCCGCCGTCGTCCTCGGTGTCGCCGGCGGCGGTTTTCCTCGGCCAGGAGATCGGGGGCGAGGCGGCAACTCATCCCCCCGTTTCAAGTGCCGGTGAAGCAGGGTGGCGGCGACTGGAGTGGGGTGCTTTGGCTGGCGGCAGCGGTAGTTGGGCGGCGCTCGTTGATCTCGATCTGGGCCGTGGGCCTAGGCGTGCGACGGGCTCATGCCTGATCTACGCTCTCCCTCAACGGGCAATCTTCCTCAGGCCACCTCTGATCCGGGTTTGGTGGTGGTGGCTTCTTTCTTCGCCGGAGGAGGTCGGCTGGGTGCTGAGGTGGCGGATCACATGATCCGTCAACTTCGGCGATGAAGATCTAGTCGACGACGAGCTAGAGGTGAAGGGGCCACCGGTGAAAACCACGCCTTGACTTCGTTCTTGGCAGATGATGGCGGCGGCTATTGGCGTCGTTCCTTTGCGAAGGCATCATCTTTGCTGGCCTATCCGCTTGCTCTCGCCAAGTTGGGGACTCGCGGTTGTCGGTGAAAACCATGCCACGATTGGCGGGCGATGACGGCGTTAAGCGTCGCTTCCTTCTTGAAGGCATCGTTGTCGCAGTCTGCGGCTAGTTACTCGTGTTGCTCCGGGGGAAACCCTAGATCCAGCCTAGATCGGACGATGATGGCCCTCCCTGCGTCGTTCTACCTCTTGGGGCATCGTTTTTCGAGCAGCGGCTGGATGGAGGTGGATCTTGGTGGAGTGGTGTTCATCTACCACATTGTCGTCGATGATTCTCGGCGTCGTGGAGCTGCGGGGTATCAAAGACGGGCGAGGAATGTTGGACGCGTGCATGATGGTGGAGCTGTCTGGCGTCATGGTGACATCGACGGCAGGCCTGGCGCGGTTAGTGCGTTGATCTCACTTGGAGATGGGTTCGAGATAGATGGCGGTTGCGAACTCTGTGACGTGTGTAATGGCACATCCTCAGGGTTTTGCTTTTTGGATGATGTGTGTTGGTGTACCGTCAGGGAATATGGCTTTGTTCTTGGTCACCCCCTTCATCCCCTTCATCGTAGGTATAGCGAGTTGTCGTTAGGAAGGAAGCTTCAAGTTAATCTTTGTATTCCCCTTGTAAGGTATTGCGAATAATTTAAAGTAGAGAGCTGTGTGCATCCGTTGGATGCAGGCTGGGGCTATGTTTTTTATCTAAAAAAAACTTGAGCGTGCCATGCTGATCCTCTTTGGTGGCCACGAGGTCGATCGTTCTGTCCGTCTCTGTGTTGTGCAGGCCTGGGTAGATCAGTATCTCTCCGGGAACGGTCGGACGCTCCAAATTTCCATTATTTTTCAGCTCTTGGAAAGTGAAATGTGAAACTCTCAATTGGCACCCGCGTCCAGTTATTGGATGTCACACTTTCAAGTATCAAAATATTCGACATATATTATGCATTTGCGAAATTTCATCAATAAATTTAAAATTGTCTGGCCTAAAAAAAATGATATGTGAAGAGTTATGGAATAATATTTATTTTAGTCTTTTTTTTCGCAGGTTACATATGGTCATATTTTGGATCGAAATTATGTGCATGAGATACAACGTATCCCATTTCACGATTTTATTTCATATTTTTTTGATAAATTGAAAGTTCTACATTTGATAATGAGGTGCAGGCGCAACTAGTTAGCTAATATGCGGACTCTCTGAAATCAGGAAATTTTGCATCGCTAGGCGTAACATGGGATCGGGTGCTACGAGATAAAAGCATACGCTGTACCACGACGCCGGCTGGCCGGGTACGACGCACCTGCTGCGAGCCGCCCAGCGTCTACGACCACGAGGCCGGCAGGCGGCGGCAAACGCGGACGACGGGACGAGGCCAACCTGCGGCCATGGAAATTACGGAGCAAGACAGCGACACGCGGGTAGCAGATGGACGGTGAACCGAGTGAAAAGTTTCTACGTCCGCACCGCACGAAAAAGGGTGAAGTTGATCTGGACGGGAGGGAAGAAAGCGTCGCCCAAGCGCGCGCAGCGTTAATTCCGAGTGGTTGCCGGCCGCGCGGGCGGGTGGGCGGCACGCCGTGGCATGGGCGCTCGCCGACGCCGGGAGTCCCTCTCGCTCGAGCGCGTCCGGACGTCGTCGCTCGGCTCACACGCGCCGGCCGCCGGGCGTGGTGGCGGCGCCCACCAGCCAGCCAGTTCGCCGGTCAATTTCGGAGGGCTCGCGCTCAGGATCCCGCGGGATCTGAACGAAAGGGAAATTTTGTATTCGTGGCCCGGTGAATTGCTTCTTTTTCGTGGCTAAGATACGTACCTGTGGGGCTTCGGCTCACTGGGATTTTTCGATGGATCAGTTCTTGCAAATGGTGGTGTGGATTTTGGCCTAGAACTACAGGCAGGACTGTGTAACACGGGGGCGCCAGTCCGCCACTGCTATGGGCATGTATGCGCAGTTGATTAAATTGCGTGCACATACTCTGTCCTTGCAAGCGGATGTAATTTTTTGTTTTTTGCGAATCACATTACACATACATGGACGCTAACAAATACGTTGCACAGAGTTCATAAATAAAACTTTTATGCGAAATGGAGAGACCCAAGGAAACAAGAATCCCTTAGAGTATTGAGCTTGATTTCGAGATTGCGGAAATACTTCTGTACTTACATATGTGAGGTGAGTGTTTCCGACACCATCTGTTTTGCTTTGAGATTCGGATAAAATGAGGAAGGAGAGAGCTACTTTTCCATAACAGGAATCTCAATGATTAAATTAACGATGACAGAAACACCCACACCCATGCATGTAAGTACAAAATGCATTCTCGGTGAGGTTGTGCTATAAGAAACAAGCCTGCATCGCGCTCTAGCTTTTGTCAAATTTAAAATTTCTCAAATTTAACCAAAAATACAGGGAATAATATCAACAACCCTAATACCAAATACATACAATATGAAAATATGGTTTATGCCAATTTTAATACTATAGATTTTACATCATATATACTAATATTTCCCTCAAAATATGTTGTTAAAATCTTATAAAATTTGACTTTGTCTAAACCGAGAACACGAAGTAATTGTGAACGGAGGAAGTACTACTTGACAATAAAATGCATATACATTTAAAACATACCAAACCCGAACTATAAGTTCAATTAAAGGAGAAGTTTGATAACATCCTCGATAAAGAGACATGTGCATTAACATGTTGCATTGGCAATGTCGGATCCCCGTGTTACCTCAACCCAACAAATGCTTTGGGCCACTTATAGTGGATTAGAGGGAGTATAAAAAAATCCAATAACCGTCCATGCTATGGCTCTATGTTAACGGAAAAAATATATAATTCCACAATCTTTCTAAAAGCAATCGACGTATTGATAAAGTTGTATTTGTGTCGCGAATCTTGACAACATTAGACACGAAATTGGTATGCACATTAACATGTTGCATGCAAGGTTGCATCATTGTGTTATCTCAGTCCACGCGTAACAAGATGATTTGGGCTATGTAGAGGAAGATCCGAGAGCCACGTTTGCTATGTGTAATGCAAAATAATGTTTTGATATTCCTAAGAGCATTATCGACAAATTGCATGCCAGTTACACATCATAATATGAATCGAAAATTAAACCGAAACCGAAACACAAGTCCTAGAAAAGGGTGAATCTTGACAAAATCCAATACAAAATAATGTGTGTATTTATGTGTTACATTGGCAAGGTTGGATTACCCACAAGATGCATTGGGATCTACAAAAACAATATTGTTTTTCCAAAATCCACATGTGCTCTCCCTCTTTACAAAGGAAACCAAGAAAAATAACATTTCACGATTTTTCAATAGCAGTCCATGTGTCAGTAACATGTATGTTAACACATCATACTATGAGTGTGTTGCGTCTATCACTGAAAATAAACCAATAAACCAAACCCGCAACACAAGTTCTAGAAAGAGGCTAGCCATCCCATAATTCATACAAAAGACTATGAGCTTGTTTTCTGGCTAAAAATGAAAGCCGCAAAGTGTGGCAAAATTTGGCAAAAAAACACATACTAGTTTGCCAAATTTTTCCTTGGAAAAATGTGGTTGGGAACCAAACAACCCTACATGTACCATCATGGTGCATCAACTAAGGTTGGACCCTCAAGTTATCTCGGCCCACGATATGCACTGTGCTCTGAACACAGAAAATCTAAAAACCACATATGCTCTGCCTCTCAAAGGATGAAACCAAGGAAAATAATATTTAATGGTTTTTCAATAACGATCCATGTATCGACAAAATGCATGTTAGTGTCACGGCATACCACCGTGAGTGTGTCTTGACTATAACTAGAAAACAAACCAAACCCCGCAACGCAAGTTAGGGAAAAGGCCAGTGATGCCATAATCCATGAAAAAAGGCTACATGGGCCATCGTGGTGCGTCAACTCAGGTTAGATCCTCAAGTTATCTCAACCCAGGAGATGCTTTGGGCTATGTATAAAGAATCCAAGAGCCACACATATTATGTATCTCTACAAAGGAAAAGAGGGAGTTGATATTTTACAAATTTTTGAAGGTCGGTGATGTATCAATAAAACATATGTCAGTGACAATCCATACCGTCAACATGTTGTGTTTGTGCACTGGAAAATAAACCAGAATTGAAGCACAAGTGCTAGAAGAGGGTTATTCTTGACAAATTCCACCACAAAATTGTGTGTGTGTTCACAAATTGTTTTGGCAAGGTTAGATCCTCATGTTTCTTAGTACATGAGATGATTTGGGCTTTGTATAAGGAAATCCAAGAGCCATGCATTCTTCAAGTCTCTTTTTTTTTTTTGCAAAAGTAGTCAACGTATCGACATAATGTGTGTTAGTCACACGTCATATTATGAGCGTTTGTGTATGTGCACTAGAAAATAAACCAAAACCTCACCATAAGTTACAAATATGGTGAATCATGCCATATATAATCCATGACAAAAGGTTATGTGTATCATCATGATGTATGATCAAGTTTGGATCTCAGTATTATCTTAGTCCATGATATTCTTTGGGCTATGTATAGAGAATCCAAGAGCCAAACATACTATATCTATCTATAAAGAAAAACAAAGAGGTAACATTACACTAATTTCGAATAGCCGGTGATCTATCGATAAGATGTATATCAGTGGCACGTCATGCGTGAGTGTATTTTGTCCGTGCACCAGAAAATAGACAAAACTGAAGCACAAGTTCTAGAAAAGGGTGATTCTTCACAAAAATCCATGACAAAATTGTGTGTATTTATGTGTTGCATTTGGCAAGAATGGATCATTCTGTTATATAAGTCCACCATATACTTTGATAGTATAAATAAATCCAAGAGATAGGTACGCTCTGCCTCGGTGTAAAGGAAACAAAACAAAACATATTTCACGGATTCCCCCCAAAAGAGCTTTACATATTGACAAGATGTATGTTAGCGACACATATGTTGGAAATATGTCCTAGCTAGAGGCAATAATTGATGATGTATTTTCTATAGTATTCATAAAGTTAATAAGCTTTGCTTGTATGAACATTTATATGCATCATGAATATGGGATTCAACTGTGGAACTATGTATATATATTGTTCATACTAGACTGTCCTTAGTCAGAAGGTTGTGTCAGGCACACAACCTAGAGTAATGTGCAATTGGGGTGATGAACCAATTCCACTAGTCATGAGCATGAAGATGCTAATCCAACTGACTCGGCTAAAGTGTTCAGTGAGTTAGACTGACCCATATTGAGACATATCTAGCGAGTTGCTCTTTGTGTGTCTCAATTGATGAAATCCTTAAACCTGACGTGATCGTACAATCCGAGTTGTGAATCATCTAACTTAGGTTCTATCAAACGTTGTTCTTCTATAAGGGAGTTATAAAGACAGAGTTTGGGGCGGCTGAGAATCAAGTTGCGGAAGGTGGATGACCATGACGGGAATTTGCCCCTCCGATTGGAGAGATAGCTTTTGGTCCCTATCGAGTGATATGATTCAAAATCATGCTCATGCGTGACTCGGTTAAGGGTTAATTGTTGAGTTAGACAAAGTGTTAGTCTACTGAATCACATATCATGGATTGAGAAGATAGTTGAGATATTAAAGAAACGACAAGTACTCGCTTATAATTCTACAAAGTATATCATGAGGCAAAGGGACTTGGATGAAAGTCACATTTGAAAAAAGGTTTGTCTTATGACTTTATTTCACTTGGAAACTGACATGTTCTGCTAGGAGCCACCACCAGTTATCAACTTAAGACCGAGTGTTCATGTAAGTTAGTTGGACTCAGATCCGTGACGGAATATTTGGAGGAGTAACACCAGTCGTATCCAATTGATCGTTAAACTATATAGTCACACACTTATAAGGACATAGCCCTCCTAGATTGGATTTGTGTGGACACTAGAATTGTGGTCCAAATGGGCCTCAAGAGTCGAGCCCATCTAGGAACACTACATAAGTGAGATGGGTGGAAAAATTTTCCAACCATAGCCATCACTTCGGTCTCACTCCCATATCGGGTAAGATTGGATCTACAAGTCCTCTGCTTGTGCCCCTCCCATACTTGTGGACACAGTAGAGGCGTTGCACATGTGACACTCGAGACAGAGAAATTCCTGGGATCGGATTGCACTGCCCCAACGTGCTACATCAAGTTCTGCATCTGCGCATCTAGCAGTAATCATTGTGAGCTATCTCCTCAGCTTGATTTTGGGTTTACCCCATAGGAAAAAATGTTTTCCAAGCGTTGCATTTCTGTGTGGCCCAACAGTGGTATCAAAGCATGTATCGACAAAAGTTGTGGATGTATCGACATAAAAAACAAAAGTTGTGGATGTATCGACATAATGTATGTCATCGATGCATCATGCCACACGCATGTCGTGTTTGTCCATCGAAAGACAAACCAACATCGAAATGTAGATTCTAGGAAAGGGTGAATCATGTGATAATCTATGGAAAAAGAAACTAAGTGTTTCAAAATCTCGCATCGGCTAGTTCGGATCCTTGAGGTGACATTATGTGGGTTTTGCATCCACTACCATGTCATACCGTGAGCGTGGTGTGTTTGTACATCAAAAACATAAAACCAACTCCTAAATATAGATAGGTTCTAGAAAATGGTGAATCATGACATAATCCATGACACCAAGCTCTGTGCATCAACATGTCGCATCTGCAAGGTTGAATCGCTGTGCTATCAAAGTGCCACGATGTGCTTTGGGTAGTGTATTCAATATACCAACAACAAAAGTCCAAGACCCGCACATCTTATGCCTCTTTGTAACGGAAAGAGGAAAATCACAAAAAGACAAAAGTTGTCGATGTATCAACATAATGTATGTCACCGATGCATCATATCACCAGCGTGTCGTGTTTGTCTATCGGAAGATAAACCAACGTCAAATGGAGATTCTAGAAAATGGTGAATCACGAGATAATCCATGACAAAAAAACTACGTGTTCCAAATCCTCAGTGTACCTCAATCCTACGACATTTTGTGGGTTTTCCGTGCAATACAAGAAAAGAAAAATCCGAGAACCACACGCTATAAAGGGAAAAAGTAAATGATATTTCACGGATCTTCCAAAAGTCATCCATGTGCCGACAAGATGTATGCCATCGATGCATCATACCGTGAGCGTGACATGTCCGTGAATCGAAAAGTAAACCAACCGCAAAATATATGTTTTAGAAAATGCTTGTATAATCCTTGATAAATAGTCTGCAAGCTATCTCGGTCCCACGGTGTGCTTTGAGATTCGCATTCCACACTAACTAAAAAATCCAAACAACGCACATGATGTGTCTCTCAATGATATTTCAAATTAAAAGCAGCCACACATGGCATGTCGATTGGTGAGAGCAACGTCAGAATCATATCGCCCCGACGCCACGAAAAATCTAATGTAATAAAGGAAGAACAAACAAAAAAAAAAACAAGTATTCATCAGAAGCCAAATAAGCCCCTCCGTCCCCAGGGCTCCACCATTTCCTCTCCCCCTCTGTTCCAACGGTTCGCCAGCCAACCGCTTACCTCTCGCCCCCACACGGCCACAGGCATCCGTTATCCGATGACACATGGGCCCAGCTATCCATCTGGTCTCACAGCTTCTGCCTTGACAGAAGATCACAGCGGTACAACTTGGAAGCAAAGCTGGCACCAGCAGCCGACCACTTTCGCACCGCCCAATCACTCCCAACCCGCTGACACCTGGGCCCCATTCGCCCCAGACCCACTCGTCATTGAGATAGAAGAAAGAACGTAACGTAGCTGACTGGCAAGTCTCCCCCGCAATATTTTCCACGGCCGGGAAGCGCCTCGGGTATAAAGCTCTTTCTCTCTCCCCGTGTCGAGATTGCCTGGCTGTATCGCGCACCACTCGCAAACCCATCGAAATCTCACCCCCCAGCCACCCACCCCCCACCACCACCACCACCGGGACGCATGGCTCCGGCGATGGGGCTCAAGCGGCCGGCGGCGGTGTCGGCGGCGGCGGGGAGCGCCACGCAGACCATCACGCTCCCCGCGCCGGCCGTCAGGGACGCGGTGCGGGGCGCGCTGCGGGACGCCGAGGCATCGCCGCCCTCCTCCGCCGCCAGGGCGCCGGCGCCGCCCGCCGCGGTCGACGGGGTCCTCTGCCTCGAGGAGGTGGACGGCAGGCGCTGGAGCTACGTCGTCGAGGGCTCCGCCTCCTCCGCGCAGCCCAAGCCCGGCAGGGTCAGCGCCAGGGCCAGGGCCAGGGCCGCGCCCGTCGGGGCCACCTTCAGGGCCGTGCCGCTCCAGTCCCCGCTGCCGCCCGCCGAGGTTGGTTTCCTAGCGCCTGCTTATGGCCTCTCCTGTGTTTGATTTGGCGATTGCCGTGCCCCATGCGTGTGACCGTCGCTACATGCCTAGACCTAGATCCGATGCGGACGAAAAGAGGCGAACGCTTCTCTAGGTCTCCTCGTGCCTGTTTTTTGGGGATAGTTTCGTTTCCTCGCGGAGGAATTGATTGCTACGTACGCGGATTTGGTAGACTCGATGAGATGCGAATCCTGTTTAGGATTTGGTACCAATACTTGTTTCCTAATGCTTCTATGTTGCATCCTGAATTCTAGGTTAGGTGTTGTTATTCTAGGTTGATTGATTCTGTCTCTTTTTGGCTGGTCGTTTAATTAGTTCAATTGGGATGTTATGCTGGTGGATATGGTGATGACTGGCTCTGTACTTTTGCGATTCACCTGATTCCGGTTTAATGCGCAGTTTATATTTCATTCCGTCATCACTTCTGTCTCCATCTCGCTAGCTTCTGGTTATCCTACATTTGATTGATTCCAGCCTATCTGCTCTAGGGCCTTTGCTCAGGGGCAAACTTGCAATATTCAGACAAAGTGACGCATATGTATCTTGTAAGCTAGGAGTAGTAATTGCTTGCTAGATGGTGCTAAGCTCCTTGAGATTTTTTTGTTTTAATTACTGCAGCTATTGTTCATCATGGCTTTTGAGGTCTTGTTGACTGACCATAACTAAGCATGGCGAACTACAATACTGATGCGCTATGTAAACTATGATATCGCAGGAAATTATGAACTTCATAAGGTCATATGTCGTGCCCGAAGGTTTTCCAGATAGTGTCACTCCTTCATATGTTCCATACATGACATGGAGAGCACTGAAGGTATGTTGTACAGACTTACGTTCAGTTGCATCGCGATACTGGATTTGAATATACCTAGTTTAATCTTGCTTTCCTCGTCTCAGCATTTCTTTGGTGGAGCAATGAGTGTATTTACAACAAGAGCCTTGTTAAACTCTGTGGGAGTCTCACAAAGCAGGGCTACATCTGGTGCCGTGGCTATTAACTGGATACTCAAGGTAAAATGTTCTTTCCATTGTTGGTGTCTTTATCCAGTGCTACTAGTAATTTGATTGTTGTCTTGACAGTTCTATTGTTTTCTGTTACTACAGGATGGTGCTGGGCGTGTCGGAAAAATGCTTTTTGCACGTCAAGGGAAGAAATTTGACTGTGATCTAAAGCAGGTGTAATATTTGAAACCAATTGTTTGTAGTGGGTTTGAATTTGTTTTGTTCTGCTCAAGTAGACTCATTCAAATCAAAATTTACTACAGCTCCGCTTCTCTGGCGATCTCATGATGGAACTAGGAGCTGGGATAGAGTTAGCTACTGCAGCATTCCCTCAACTTTTCCTGCCATTGGCTTGCATGGCAAATGTTGTCAAGGTTTGACGTTGTGCCTTACTAGAACAATTTATGGCAATAGTACAACCTATTGTTCCATTATTGCAAATGGGCTGATATATTAATTTTTTCTTTTCAGAATGTTGCTGCTGTTACATCAACCTCAACCCGCACACCAATCTACAAGGCATATGCAAAAGGAGAAAACATTGGAGATGTTACTGCTAAAGGAGAAAGTGTTGGGAACATCGCTGATCTGGTAACCATTTATGTTTTACATTTACTGCTCCTGTTTTTATATTTGTGCCATGCCGACTGAACTACTAAATATACATATACTGCCTAATCTAATTTTTATTTATTACCTCTTTTGTGAAGTTGGGTACTGGTATGAGCATTCTAATCTCCAAGAGGAATCCATCATTGGTGGCTTCATTTGCAGTCTTGTCTTGTGGATACCTCCTTAGTTCATATCAAGAGGTTTGCTTCTTAGTTTTGTTTGCTTCTGTTATGGTCAAATATTTCTGATAAACTTATATGCTAATATGTGAAATATTATTTCTGTTACCAGGTAAGGTCTGTTGTGCTGAACACGCTAAATACGGCAAGATTCACTGTGGCAGTGGATTCGTTCGTAAAGACTGGTAAGCGAGCGCTGTTTGTTAGAAACTCTCCTAGTCAGATGTTTTCATGATTTGTCGAAGAAAAGTGGACATCACAATTTTCCTCAAATATAGTGCAAGCATCACACCAAATCAATCTTTGGTAACATCGTGTTTTGGATACAGGGTATAATTTTGAGAAAAGCCAAATATATTCCAAGATATTTCATTAGTACACGAATTGGATATTTTTAATTTCTGCTTGGTAGACTTACAAGTGTGGAGTTTCTTAATAATACACTATAATGCTTATATGTAATGCATAGTTATTCTTAGAATCCATGAAAGATATGGAGTATATAGTGGAAGCATCACCAAATCAATCTTTGGTAACATCATGTTTTGGATACATGGTATAATTTTGAGAAAAGCCAAATATATTTGAAGATATTTCATTAGTACATGAACTGAACATTGTTAATTTCTATTGAGTAGACTTACAAGTGTGGAGTTTCTTAATAATACACTATAGTGATTATATGTAATGCATGGTTATTCTTAGAATCCATGAAAGCTATGGAGTATCAGTCTAATATTTGAGTCTCTGATTTTCCCAATGCAGGGCATGTTCCTTCATTGAAGGAAGGAAACTCAGAGGAGACAGTATTTAATCCACCTTGGAGACATCAACCGGTTGCGATAGGTTTGCAACTATGATCATGTTTACTTGGCGGCGAATTTTGATTGTGTGACCTTTTAATGACCTGTTTCAGTTTCATAGGTTCAAGATTTGGGGAGGCATTTCAAGAACCTGCTTCATTTGTTGCTACGAGGCCTTTGTTTGAGGTACAATCTTGTTCACACTATTCAGTCCTCCATCATGGTGTTTCTGTTCCTTCTTTGGTTTTGTCAAAGATTAGTATGTAAAGTTGTGATGCGTATGATTACAGGATGAGAGGTACATTGTTACATATAACCCTACAAAGGACAGGGTTTATGCTTTGCTCAAGGACCAAGCAAGGCAAGATGACGTTCTCAAAGCTGCCTTCCATGTAAGCAGTGCTTGTTAACTACATTCATAATATTACATTGGTTAGGGTTGGTTGCAACTATTTAACCCTCTTCGAATGTGTTTTGGTTTACAGGCACATGTCTTGCTGCATTTTATTACTGCATCACATGCTAATCTGAAAGCACGGAAGCGCTTGAACTCTGACCAAGGGTCACACCAGTATGTAAACCCAAACCCTCTGAACATGGACTTTCTACCACACATTGAAGAATCTTGCAAGATTGTTACATCATCGTATGGAATATTCAAGAGGAAAGCAAGAGAACAGGTGACGTAACTGCCTTATCTATCAACATTATGCTTCCGATGTTCTCTGGCTATTCTACTAATGATCAAATAGCCTGATCAAAACCATTGGCTACTGTAATGTTATGCGACCTAACAACTCTAATTTTTCGGTTTCACAGGGATGGATAATGTCGGAGTCGCTGCTTAATCCTGGCAAAGCTCGGCTGTGTGGTGTAGTACCACAATGATGTAAGTGTCATTTGTGATGACCAACGGGATGAGATAGTTCATTTCATACATTGGAGTCTGGGCCTATGCGAGTTGGCAAGTTCTAGCTGAAATCAACCCCTTTCCATTCAAGTTGGTTAGACTAGAAGGAATAGTACTCAGCTTGGTACCATCTCAAGCTGTCAACTCTCAGAGGGCTTTGCTGACTCGTGGAAGGACAAGTGAGGGAGCCTGTAACTAACTGAAAAAAACTGACTAACAAGTTGTATATGCGTCTGGTGTATAAGGGAGACAGATATCCGACCTATTTGTAGCCGGTCTAGGTGTCCGTCTGTTGAGTTCTTGTATCGAGTATGACTAGTTTGTTTCCCAGTAACTTTGGGGTGCTGTGGTTTCTCATTGTTTTGTGACTCCTGTTGCTGTAAATGCGGGATTTACCTAAAGAAGAGCTCTCTTTGATTACCGCTTCTCGGGTTTTAATCTTCTCTTCACTAATCGGGGTTTACATTTCCATCCCTTGTGATTGGACCTTCGGTTACGTCCCTGTTATATCTTAAGAAACAAATCCCAGTATTAGCTTATCCTATGGTGCTAGTCATTCCTGCTGCAAAGAGCACCGGAAATCATCTAATGTACCTATCAATAGCTAAATAGTCGTGCTTAATTTGCTTAAGAAGTTAGATAATGCTTGTGCATTGCCAATTTTTTTCTGTTGCCTGAGTTGATTGAACGCTTGTGTGATCATGGTGCTGGAAATATGCATCAATCTAAGAGCATCTCCAGCCGCGTCCCCCAAACCGCGCCGGATTGAGCGTTTGGGGACGTGTTTCGTTCGTGCCGCGTTTGGGGGACGTCGCTCCCCAGTCGCGTCCTCCAAACGAAATTTCGGAAATTTTAAACTTAACGAGATTCGATTAAGATTCGTCCGAACTTACATAGATTCAAACGAAATTTGACTAAATTTAAATTAAACCTAATCTAGAACCACTTGCGGTGGCCGGAGGCGTCGTAGTACTGCTGGAAGTTGTACATGTCGTCGGTGATGACCTCCTGCTTGACACGCTCGTCGACGGGCTCGTCCTTCACCAAGCCGCTTGGTCCTGCCTCGCCGTCGTCGGAGAGGTCCACCAGCGGCTTGCCGGAGTCGCGGATGGACATGGCGATCGCCGCGTCCAGGTCGCCCCTCCAGGCGTCCTTGTCGTCCATGGACGCCAAGAACATCGCCCGCAGCCCTGGGCAGTCCTCGGGGTCGTCGCTGCTGGCGATGAGCCGCTGCTGCCGCTCGTACTCCGCCAGCAGCGCCGCCTGCGACGCTTCCTCCGGCTCCTCCTTCACCTCCGGCTTCGGGATGAGGAGGGCGCCGCCGCGCCTCCCTTGCTGCCGCCTGCTGCTGCTGCTGCCGCCACGCCTCGTGTTGACGGGCGTCGCCGGCTCCTCCTTGACCTCCCGTTTGGGGACGGTGTAGGGCGCCGACCGGTACGACGAGGACGGCGTCGATCGCGCCGGTCCCGAGGAAGAAGAGTGCGAGGAGGACGAGTCCTCGGCTGCCATTGAGGAGACGGCGGCGGCGACGACGGCATCTCCAGCCTTGGAGCGCCGTTGCGGATGCCGCAGATGACGTTCTCGAGGGTGCGCCCCGGAACGCCCCAGAACAGGGCGCGGCCGTCCCTGTTCCAGCTGTTGGGGCCGCCGACGAGGTTGTCGGTGCTGTGCATCTCGACATCGTACTTCGCCTGGAAGTACGTCGTCCACCAGGCGTCGTTGTTGTCGACCGCCCACGTAGGATCCAACCGCTCCTGCGCGGTGAGTTGAGCCCGACGGGCCTTGATGGTGTCCCTCCATTGGTCCGTGCGCGGCTTCGGCGGCGGCGGAACGCCAATGCCGTTCACGGCCATCTTCCAGCCGCCGCTGCTTGGCAGCCGCATGTTCGGCGGGACTGGATACCGGGCATGGTACAGCGCCCACGCCTCCGGCACGGTGAGGCTGCCGCGGCCGAAGCCGTTCGCCGCGGCGATCTTGCGGGAGGACGAGCTCGACATTTTTGGAGCGGCGAGGAGAAGATCTGGGAGGGGGGAGGCGGCGGGGACGAGAAGGATTGTGAGCGGCGAGAACTGCAGGGCGTCTTGAAACAGCGGCGGCAGCGGGTGGTTGCACGCAATAACTCCGGCGCGTACGGCCACGCGGCCATGCACGACGAGACGCGTCCCTGCGTCGCCTGGGAAAACAGGGACGCCATTAACGTCGCTTGACCAAAGGTAGGCGACGTGGTTTTAGCCTTCTGTGCCGCTGACGGGTCGGACCCGCGTCGGTTCGCCTCGCTTTTCGGTGTGTCCGGCGTCCCCGGTGCGTCCCCTGTGGGACGGGGACGGGCTCGGGGCGCCGGACACCGTATCGGGCCGCGCCGGATAAAGATGGGCTTTGGGGGACGCGGCTGAAACGCATTTTTTGTCCGGCGCGTCCCAAATCCCTTTGGGGGACGGTTTGGGGGACGCGACTGGAGATGCTCTAATGAACTAACCAAAAGACTACGATACACAGATCTACAAAATTGTACTACTACGATAATTGCAATAGTTAATGGCAACTTTAGTCCGTAGTTAACATAGAGAGTGATCGGACATTCATAAACTCAGATCTTCACAACAGTAAAGATAAATATTATAGTGATGTATATTCTGTTATGAACTACTCCTTTTTACCCAAGCTCATACTACAGTGTACTAGTTACCAAAGCTTTTTGCCAATATATAGGGCAACAGTCAACAGAGCTAGTCCCAAGTCCCAACTGCACGGCCAGTCGATGGATCTAATTGTTTCTTTTGCTCTCTCAGGCAACGGCGCACGCCCAGACTAATGTACTCCGTATTAGTATTACAGAACGGAGTGATATGTGAATACTACTTGCACCTTACGACCATAGGAGGCAAACTACTCCGTTGGATTTCTGCATACATAGCTTCTCAATCTCTCGATCTTGTCGGCAACCTCCGTCATGGCCGGCCTCTCCTCGTCGGTCAAGCTCAGGCACCGTATAACCAGCTCCGCGGTGTCGTCTAGCACCTCGACCCCGAGTTCCTCCCTGACATGTCCGTCCATGATCTCCCGGTGCCGTCCACCCTGCACAGCCGTGCCGAAGCAGAACGCGAGGCTTGGTGTCATCCTGTACACTGTCCGTCCGGGCAGAACCCAGAACGCCATCCTCCTGGTGAGGAGCTCCAGCAGCACCACCGCGAAGCTGTACACGTCGCTCTTGCAGGTCAGCTGTACACATTCCCTGGTCAAGCGTCGCCACCTGGGCCTCGTCGACAGACGCGAGCCTTGACGCGCCGAAGTCGGACACCTTGTCCGTGTGAGCTCGCCGTACGTCGAGCAGGATGTTTGTCGACTTGACGTCGCCTTGCAGGATCGGCGGTGAGGCGGATGAGTGCATGTACGCCAGCGCGTGTGCGCCGACTCCGGGGCGATGCGAAGGCGCTCACCCGGCGGCATGGGCGCCTTGCCCTTGCCGTCGCAGCCGTGGATGTACTAAGGCGCCCATGCCGTCGCAGCCGTGGATGTACTAGCGGTGGAGGCTGCCGTTGGCCATTGGGGACGTACTCGTAGACCAGCATGGGCACCTCGACCTCGAGGCAGCATCCCTTCACGGCGTTCCTGTGGTTGATCTGCGACTGCGAGAGTATCAGAGAGAACTCCTTGAGCTGTACTTCTTGATGGCATTATGGCAACGGTGGAACTGTCGGCGATGACGCCCCTGTAGACAACGCCGTTGCCTCCTCGGCCAAGGACCTACGCCTCGTCGAAGTTGCCGGTGGCCTTCCTCCTCTGGCCACGCCGGAACTAGCCAGGGAACCCAGCTTCCGCCGAAGGAGGAGGCCGCCGTTCTGCTCGAAGAACCTCTGCTTTGCTCGGAGCGTCCCCCTCTTCTGTACACTCAGGTGCACGGAGAAGCACACCAGGATCACCAGCAACACGCTTCTGCTTACAACTGAACACACATCCACACACAAATGAATTGCATCTTAGAAACTAGTATGATTGTATTACTACCACTATCATTTTCTTGTACATACCTGTGACGGCCTTCAACGGCACTGTGAATTTGTCTTTTTTGTGACAACCATCCAGCACAGTAGCGTTTCCACTCGATCCCCTGGGACATGTGCAGAGGTAGCTGCCTGGCTGGCGTGTTGATACTTGATACACACAGATCATTGTGCGCGCATTCCTCCACATACATCTTCCGTTTGAGCACGATATCTACAAATCGACAGAGAGTAAGCGATTGATGAGCCATAAGTCAATAATAACTGAGATGATCGATGAAACAATTTTTTTTTAGGAGAGTGCTAGTACCTTTGCTGCCGATGGTGTAGTTGCAGGTGACCAGGTGTACCCCGAACCGTTGCTCGAGTCGAGACAGACGCTCTGCTTGCGGTGGCGCAGGAGGCAGGAGCTCCCGGCAGCGTCGATAGCCCAGTCCAACACGACGGGCGCCGCGAAGTCTCCCGTTTTGTTGAAGTGGGAACCAGCGAACCAAAACCACCACGCGTCCACCATGAACGCTTAGGCTGTGATTCAAACTGATGAGCTGGGCGAGTCCCGTTGCTGAGAAGCTTGGGCCAGGTGGAGCGAAATGATGAGACAGTTTTCCATTGGGATCCACGGTTGGTCAAAGGCGATACCTTGTGGATGACGTACATGATGTTTGCAAACACACCTAGTTGTTGTTGTATATGGAGAGCCAATGTTGGATGTGCAGTTTATTTCTGCTAGCAATGATACCAGATGCAGTAGCGGCGCTGCTAACGTCAAACTAGCTATTATCGAAGTCTCAACACCGACACATTAGAGCTGAGGGGTGGCCACCGTGTGTCCGACCAAGGATATCAGTCTACGGCCGTTGACATTAACGGACAAGTGGATGGATTGCCGGTTGCGACAACGATGGACCCTGAGTTCGCACAAACTATGACCATCACCAACGAATTTCACGCTGTTTTTTAGGCAAGTATGTAGGTCGGGTAGAGTTTCCCGGACAAGGACTAGGCAATAAAGAGGCATGCATTGGCTATTTCTCGCGGGCATAGAGTGAAACCGTTTGATCGAATTAAGTTGAAAGTCGTATGCATCGATTTAAATTAGGGTTGCAAGGAGAGAGTGGTTATTCACAAGAGCCATGAGGCATGTCAGCCTGGCATATCTCAAAAATAGAACATAGCTGCGAGCAAACCGGGGCTCCTACAAATGAATGCAATGTCACCGCTAAATATGTGTCATGTCATCGGCGGTGGAAGAAAATATCAACATTGGTGTTAAGGCTCCGAGAAAATCTGGGGAAGATCGGATTGGCTTCAAAGGTAGCTACAACAAGGCTAGGCATGCCAAGGATGATTTTTTCCAGAGATTGTATGACACCTATGAGCAGGCTTATCACTATGCCCCATAATGCTTCATCGTATAGCGGTAGCTAAGAAGGGGACTCAAATTTTCATAAAAGCGTCCACACCCAAGCGAGGAAAATAAAAATTATCCTTTATCGTTTATTATAGGCACTTGCCCTGACCGTACATGCATTCCAGTACTATCGTCCAACATTATCAATTGATGGTACCTTTCTCACTCGAAAGTATAAGGGCACACTCCTGGTGGCGATCGCAATAGACGCAAATAATCAGCTTCTTCATGTTACCTATGCAGTGGTTGATCAGGGCGAGAACAAAGGTAGCTCGTTGTGGTTCTTGAGCTGCTTGAAGCTTGGAGTCGTGAAAAATATTTCATACGCTTGCATCAATTCTGATCGCAACACAGTGCTATTGAGCACTCTAGACATAATCAAGTAGTCGACGGATCCTAACTGGGGTGGCCCGATATAGAGACAGGGTGGTGCATGAGTCCTTTGGCTACAACTTTTTACATAAAATTTTAAGAACAAGGATTGATTCAATCTATTCAAGAGGATGTGCATGCAGAACACTGGTGTGATGATGAATGCAATTTTGGATGTGAAACCATGGGTAAATCGAGCGTGCTACCTTACCGGCGAGAGAAGACTGGAGGATCTTACGACGGAAAAGTCTATCCCAATTGATAACCGATTATTTCCCTCATTATACAAGTGGGCACAAGCTGATGACACTACGCTTGCTACGACATAATGACCCGCAACATGTTAGTTGTATACAATGGCGTGCTTAAAGGTGTGCGAGCTCTTCCTATCGCATCCCTAAATAATGAAACTTGGAACCGGACTCTGACATCCTTTGCAGACAGTCCAGGTCTTCAATGCATAAGTTCAATGAACAAACCATTGTATCAAAAGGTGCAATCACACTTTGAAGAGAAAGCAAAAAAATCCAAAGTTATGGTTGTAGTCTAGATGAAGAACTTAGAAATAAGTGGCAAGTCAATGTATGAGCCTTAAGTTTGTGAAAGCCCACCACACATGAGCAATAAAGCGGGTTGTCACCCTCGGCCCCACCACATAAGAGTGCACTTGCAATAAGCCAAAGGTGTTGTGCTACCCGTGTAGTCATGTCCTCGTAGCGATTGCAGATCATAACATCAACGCTAAGAACTACATATCTTGTTATTTCAACACGTACAATCTATTTATCACCCAGAGTGGTAGTTCTAGGCATGGACATTGACACACTCTATAGGTACCTCTGGATGGAAAAAATAACCCAATGGGTTCTGGACCTGACGTTGATGGGAACCGCGAAGGTACATGTCTAGGCATAATAGAAACGACATGGACCATAGCCAGTCGGAAGAACTATACTGGTGTTAGGCTTGCAGGTGCTCCGGTCACCCCCGAAGGGAATGCCGGTAGCACAACAAAAACAACCATGCATGATGTTATTTTTACTCGGAATGTACTCTAATTTTTTTTTGCTCGTGATGCTTTGGTTTATCTATACTTGGGATGTACTATAATAAATGTTTACTCATGGTGATTAGGTTTATATGTTCACAATATGTACTATAATAAATTTATACCAGTGTTGTATTGTAGTAAATTGTTCTTGTAATGCCATGTTTTATTTGTTTCATAAGAAAATGTTAAGTTGTACAAATACTGCAGTGAACTAAGTATAGTAAGCTATGATTATGTGTGTACATGTTATGATGGCGCTTGTGCCAGACCTTTTACAAGGTCGTGGGATGTCGGGCACCGTTGCCACCTCTGGTTAGACCCTCATGCCCACTTGAACCCTACTCCGACCTTCATGCTTCGAACCATGAAGAACCGATTGTTCGTTTACGATTTTGAGGATCACCTTACGACTTACAGACTTCTTGCTTATTCTAAGAATACATCTAACAAGGATAAGTTAATGTTAGAAGCCTCTCTTCTGACAGCCCTTGTTGACCGTTGGAGACCTGAGACACACACCTTTCACATACGTTGTGGGGAGTTGGCCCCTACCCTTAAAGATGTGTCATTGATCACTGATCTGCCAATCAGTGGTAAGCCATTAGTCCCTGCAGCATGTTCCAATATTTGGTTGCACGAAGTGTTAGGCCGGCTAGGCATGGAAATACCTAAATCCAACCGCATTGGAGAGTGTCCTAGGGGTGTCCCTCTGAACTGGCTAATACTCAACTTTTGTGAGTCACCAGTCGATGCAGACCAGGAGACGGTGAAGAAGCATCTCTTTGTGTATATGTTCTATATCTTCAGTATAATGTTCACTTCATCACACGGTGACATTGTTCTCCCCAGTCTAATTAAGATTGTCGAGAAGATAGTAGATGCCCCTCTACCTCCCAACCCCATATACAACTTCGGTTATGCTATGATTGTTGATATTTGCAGGGTTTGTGTGATGGCACCAAGAAAAGAAAAATACTACCAAGGGACATATGCTTGTTGTGTGCTATGAGTTTCTCCAGTTATGGTCGTGGGAGTACCTCCCACTTGGATATCCCCAAATAGTCAACACAATTCACCCATACAATAACAAATAGGAAGAACATGACCCTCTAACTATGGGAAGACGGTGGATACATGTTAGCAACCGTGTTTCCACAAATTTGGTACACGGTTGCTACCCCGAACACCACATATAGAAGCTCAAACTCCTCGTGGTGTTTGGGGTAGCAACCGTGTAGCATATTTGTAGAACAACATTTGCTAACGTGTATTCACCAACTTCCCATAGTTACAGGGCCCTGTTCTTCATGTCTATTATTGTATGGTTACTTGTGTTGACTACTTGGGGCCATCCAACTAGGATGTACTCCCACGATGATAACTGGAGAGACTTGTAGCACACACACCAAGTATATTGTCCTTAGTAGTATTTTATTCTTTTTTTTGTAGCGTCACACAACCCTTTGTAGGTATGAGCGATCATAGCAGAACTGAAGCTGTATATGGGTTTAGAAGGTAAATGGGCATCCACTATCTGCTCGATAATCTTAGTGAGACTGAGGAGAACAACGTCACCGTGTGACTAAGGGAACATTATACCGAAGAGATAGAACAGATACACAAATATATGCATATTCACCGTCTAATGATCTGTATCGGCTGGTAAGTCACAAATATTGAGTATTAGCCAGTTTAGAGGGACACCCATATGATACCCTCTAGTGCGGGTGGATTCAATCATTTTCATGCCTATTCAGTCTGACACTTTGTGTTGCCAAATGCTGGAATATATTACGGGGACCAATGGCTTACCATTGATTGGAACAACATTGATCAATGATACATCTTTAAGGGTAGGCGCCAACTCCCAACAACATAAATGAAATGTGTGTGTTTCACGTCTCCAACGATCAACAAGGGTTGTTAGAAGAGAGAGGTCTAAGATTAAGTTGTCCTTGCTAGATGTAATCTTGGAATAAGCAAGAGGTCCATAAACCCTAGTGTGCTCCTCAAAAATATCGTAAACAAACCTTCAGTTCTTGATGGTTCGAAGCCTGAAGGTTGGAGTGGGGTTCAAGTGGATGTGAGAGGGTCTAACGAGAGGTGGCAACGGTGTCCGACATCCCACAACCCTGTAAAAGGTCTGGCACAAGCGACACTGTAACCCGTACACACATAATCATAGATTACTACAGTAAGTTCACTACAATATTTGTACAACTAGACATTTTATTACAACACAAATAAAACATGGCATCACGAGAACAATTTATTATAATATATCACTAGTACAAATGTATTACGACACATACAGTGAAAACATAAAACTAATCATCACGAATACAAACATATTATTGTACACCCCACGGTACAGATAAACATAATCATCACGAGTAAAAATTTATTAGGGTACATCTCGAGTAAAAAGTACATCATGTAGGGTTTTTTGCTACAATGCCGACATTCTCTTCACGAGTGAATGGGCACGTGCAGATTCGACACTAGCTTGGTTCTCCTGACTGGCTATGATCTATGTCGTTTCTATGATACCAAGATGAATATTTTCCCTTTGCGGTTCTCATAAACGTCGGGCCGAAAACCCATTGGGTTATTTTTCCGGCCAGAGGTACATATAGAGTTGATCATTTTCCCATGTCGACAACTCACCGCTCTAGGTGTTGAATGTATTGTACGTGTTGAAGTAAGAAGATGTATAGTTCTCAACGCTGATGCTATGATCCGCAGCCGCCTTGAGGTAATGACTACACGGATATCGCAGAAGCTCTCGCTTGTAACAAGTGCACTCATACGTAGCGGGACCGAAGGTGACAACCCGCTTACTTGCTCCTCTGTGGTGGGATTTCAAAAAATTAGCTCGTTTTACAACCATGACTTTGGAATTTCGTTGCTTTCTCGTCCTGATGTCGATACATCTTTTCAGACTATGACTTGTTCATTGTAAATTGTGCATTGGCCACCTGTACTATATCTACAAAGTATGCCAGACTCCGGTTCTAAGTTTCATTAATCAAGGATGTGTGAGAGAGGGCTTACAGACCTTTAAGCATGACATTGTACATATCTATGTTGCTGGTCATTATGTCATAGCGTGCCTGGCGTTATGTGATGGTGCCCACTTATATAAATGAGGGAAGTTCTCTATTATCCACTAGGAAAATTTATAGCCATCCTACGATTCCTCCTGTCTTCTTTCGTTGGCAAGCCAACATCACTCGATTTATCCATTGATTCCTGCCAAAATTGCATTGATCTTCGCATCAATGTTCTACATGTACATCCTATTGAATAGCTTGAACAAATCTTTATTCTTGACTTTTTTGTAATTTTTTTTGGCCAAATGCCTCATTCACCACCTTGTCTCTAGATCAGCCAACCCCAGTCAGGGTTCGTTGATTGCTTGATTCTGTCGAGTGCGCTCAATAATACTATATTGCGACTAGAGATGAAGCAAACACTGGGACGATTTTCACGACTCCAAGGTTTAAGCAGCTAAAAAACCAGAACCAACCATCTTTGTTATCACCCTCGACCACTGCATGGGCAATATAAGTAATTGATTATTTCCGTATGCTGGGATCGCCACTAGCAGTGTGCCCTTGTACATTCAAGTGAGAAAGATACCATCAATTGATAGTTTTGGATGATAATACTGGAATGCCTCTATAGTTGGTGCAAATCCCCGTAATAAATGGTAAAAGATAATTTTGTTTTCCTCACTTAGGTGCGGAAGCTTTCATGAGCACCCGAGTGCCTTGTTACCTACCGCTATATTATGAAGCATTCTGGGGGCACAAGCATAAGACTGCTCATAGATGCCATACAATCTCTGGAAAATTTTCTTATTGTCACTTCTAGCCTTGTTGTAGCCGACTTTGAAGCCAATTAGATCTTAGGTAGATTTTTCGCAGAACCTTAACACCAATGTTGATGTTTTCCACCACCGCTGACATGCCATGTGACACATGTTTAGCGGTGGCATACCCTAGGGTTCTTGCGAGCGACCACTCTCCCTTGCAACCTTATTCAAACGGATGCATATGACTTCAATTGAGTTCAGTCTGACTATTTCATTCTATGATGGAGAAAATGGCTAATTCATGCCTCTTTATTTCCTGGTCAGCGGAGTATTTGTCTATGAAACTCTGCCCAACCTACAGACTTGTCTCTGCTAGGCTCGAAACAAAGAAAAAATCATTGGTGACGGTCATAGAACTCAGGGTCCATCGGTGCCGCAACCTCCCTCTGAGAGGGGCCAACACCTTATTCGTCTGAGGATGATGACAAAGAAGAGTGACCATCATCGTCATAATCTAGCGCCTACGGCATTCCCTCCACATGTTCATTGATGTCAACAACCGCAGAACAATATCCTAGGTCGGACACATGGTGGCCGCCCATCGGCTCTAATGGGTCATCGTTAGGGACTTCAGTGATGGCTAACTCGACCTAAGCAGTGCCGCTACCGCATCTAACATCACCACTGCCGGAATATAAACTGCACATACACCATCAGCTCTCCATACAAAGAAACACTAGGTGTGCTTGGAAACGTCATGCTCTTTGTCTACCACTTATCACCTTTAATAACCTCCTATAGACCCCAACGAGGAATTGTCCCATCATTCCATCCTACACAGATAAGGACCTTAACAGTCATCTTCTTTCCTCGCATCCCAGGACCAAACTTCGCTCGGATGCATCTTCGGCTTCCAAAAAACCTACATTGACCATGACTTTCACTATAATTTTTCATCGAGTCACATTTGGACATATCGACGCTGGAGACATCGTCACGTACAACGTTCCCATAAAACACTAACAAATTTCTCATCATACCTACTGGACAGCCAGATTTTCAGTAAAAATATTAGTGACAAGTAGTTTAATTATATTTATTTTTAAATTATTCTTTTACTATTTTTTATAGAAAAGTTGATTAATACTTTAAAAATAATAATAACATAATAATACTATTTTTATATGAATATGATATTAACAAACTATACAATAACTTAGAAAATTAGTAGCATCACTCAACAAATTCTAACAACATCATTTATACCTCAACTTGATGATGGGTGCCCTTCCAAAAATAATTTATGCGTCGTGATATCTCCAAATAATACCCTAGCATCAACTTACCGTCAAGAGAGTCAACCTACTATCATGTGAACATAAATATTAGCCACGGGAATTGTTTTCGGCTAACAAATTTATAACCAAAGAACTTTCACGTAGGTACACTATCTACAAATACTTGCTATGAAGAAAATCTTGCTTTAAACCTTCCTGAATTTTAATCAAAATTACTAATTACAACTTAATAACATCATTAACAACTTCGTGAAAATACCACAACCGCACAAAGCTGACATTGATCTACAACATCTTTAACTACATTTTTTTTATAAAAATCCAATATTACAAATTTATACAACAACTCAGAAAAATTAGTAGCATCACTCTAAAAAAATCTAACAACAATAGTAACATCATTCATAATAGTACATGATTATTGTTTAAAAAATAGCATTCATATGATAAATATTCGCAAAGATTACAAGATGTCATTTTGTTATCACCAGGATTTGACCGAGTCAGAGGTGGGCCGCGATCAAGATGGATTTAAAGAATATACCTAGAAGAATTACGTGAATCGGCCTGTTATGCAAAGTTTGGGCTAGTTGGCCCGTGTATCTGTAATATAGTAGGATACGTGTCGTTTAGGTAGAGTTTGTCTCGTGCACGGTGGGGATTATTCCCACGTTAGAAAGTCCCCTGGACTATAAATATGTATCTAGGGTTTATGTAATAAACAACAACCAACGTTCAACCAACAAATCAATCTCGGCGCATCGCCAACTCCTTCGTCTCGAGGGTTTCTACCGGTAAGCATCATGCTGCCTAGATCGCATCTTGCGATCTAGGCAGCACAAGCTTTATGTTGTTCATGCGTTGCTCGTACTGAAGCCTTTTTGATGGCGAGCAACGTAGTTATCTTAGATATGTTAGGGTTAGCATTGTTCTTCGTATCATATGCTATCGTAGTGCAACCCTTGCATATCTAGCCGCCCTCACACCTATCTTAGGTGTGGGGGCGGCACCCCGCTTGATCATTATTTAGTAGATCCGATCCGTTACGGTTGCTCCTTGTTCTTCAAGGATTAGTTTAATATCTGCAATAGTTAGACCTTACAAAGGGTTGGAGGATCCAGCGGCACGTAGGGTGTCGTTTGCTAGTCCTAGACAGGATGTTCCGGGGATCAACCTCGTGTTGGTTTTTAGGCCTTGTCTAGGACCGGCTTACGATCACCGTGCGTGGCCGCGAGGCCCAATCGTGAGTAGGATGATCCGATTATGCGGTGAAAACCCTAAATCGTCGTAGATCGTTTTAGCTTTATCTTGATCAAGCAGGACCACCATATATTCGTGCACCTCGTACGAATCATGAGTGGATCGGCTCCTTGAGCCGATTCACAGGATAACCTGAGAGCCGATCGAGGCTCGTATTTAATGTTTACGTGTATGCCATGCAGGAAACTAAGCGAGGCATCTCCATCACCTTCCTGACCAGGTATAGGTCAGGTGGCACGCCCTTGCATCAGCATCGGACGTGTGTACCAGAGGCTTTGCGGGCCGTCGCTCGGAGGGACCAGGGCCAGCCGCAGCCCTAAGTTGTTCCCGGCTCTACTGTGTTGCCCGTCGCTGCCCACCGGTGGGTTTTGACCGCAACACATTCTGGCACGCCCGGTGGGACAAGCTTCGTCATCAACCACATCGCCATCTACCTCTCAGATGGCGGACGGCACTCCAGTCACGTACGAGGATCTGACCGACGAGCTCAAGAAGAAGTATGACGAGGTCAAAGCAATCCTCGAGGCCGACCTCATCGGCTCTTTTCACAGAACCCGTTCACATGGCATCAGGTGGAAGGGGTTCTCGCCTGATGGTGCACTCGATGGGATAGACCTCTCGCCCCGTCGAAGAACGTACCAGTGTCCCTGCGGCAGGAGATCAACTACTTGGTGGCTCACTCGCTACACCGCCACTCGAGAACCCGGTAAACACGTTGGAGCGTGTCGCTCTTCGGGTGATCCAGAGATCATGAGACACCCGATCTCCGTCAGGACCAGCTCTCGGGACACACCAAGGAGAGATGCCACTCCAGTCCCGCCCACCGCTGCCATTTGCGTTGGCGGCACTGTAAGTGCCGAATTCACCGGCATTCGTCGTCTACAAGATCGGTGGTGACCCTAGTGACCGCGCGGTTCTTGCATGAGGCGCCCTAAGGAGATCCCTCACGGGTACATGTGCACGTATGTGCCGATCGCGGAATCGGGCGCTCACAAACCAGGCCGCGACATCAGGGACTTCGGGAAAAGCCGGTGGAGGAACGTCAGCAACAGATCTTGAGAAGCGACGTGGCTAACTAAATATGCCACCCGATGAACCTCGAGCTCAGCTCCTGCAGTTGGCTCAGAGCTGGAAAAGCAAGCATGGCTGGCTAAGTACGCCACCCCGGCGAATCTTCGTAGTTCAACTCCCGCAGCCAAAGACAATGGATCAGATCGCACCATACCGAGAGACCAGTTCGGCATGGTGCCGAAAAGGAGGGCAATCGGCTATTCCAAGCCGTACCCCGACGAGTACGAGTTGATCCCGCTGCCACCTAAATATCGGCTCCCTGATTTCTCCAAATTCAAAGGATCGATGGTTCCAGCTCCATCGAGCATGTGAGCCGATATTTGGCACAGCTAGGAACGGCCTCGATGTCGGATCCACTACGCGTGAGGTTCTTCTCACAGTCCCTCACGGGATCGGCTTTCGGGTGGTACACCTCGTTGCCACCGAACTCGATCCGGACTTGGAAGCGCTTGGAAGAACAGCCCATACGCAGCACTACCATTCGAGAGGCTTCCGAGTCCGGCCTTGCCGATCTAGCACAAATACGTCGAAGCGTGGAGAAACCGTGACGTAATACATCCAGCGCTTCAGGAATCTTAGGAACCGATGTTATTCGGTTCGTGTGACGAAAAGGAAGCGATCGAGTTGGCAGTAGCGGGCCTCGCAGCCGCCGCTCAAGGACATGGCCTCCTGCGTACTACCCTCACCGGCGCACACGGTTCGTAAACTGTCGGCATATGAACAGCGCCACCCGGACTTGTACCAGGACAAATTCAAGCGTGCGGTAGTCCTGGTCGAGGCAGAGGAAGACGAAGTTTCTGCGGGAGATCAAGAGGTAGCGGTGGCTGAATGGACTCGGGGGCAACCCCGTGTCCCGCAAATGGGTTAAGCCACCAGGTCCGCCCAGGGGTTTTGATTTTGATGTGACCAAAACTGAGCAAATTTTCGACCTCCTGCTCAAGGAGAAACAGTTGAAGATACCCGAAGGTCTCAAATTCCCCACGGTACAGGAGCTGAATGGGAAGCCATACTGCAAATGGCATAACTCGCTCTCCCATGCCACCAACGACTGTAGGGTGTGGCGTCAGCAGATCCAAATGGCGATAGAGCAAGGACGTCTGATTTTCAACCAGTACGCCATGAAGGTCGACACCCAACCCTTTCCCGCCGTTAACATGGTGGAATGCACTTACCCTGAAGTTTGCCAGCCAGGATCCTCGTTCAGCATCAACATGGTAGGACTTGGACACCACGCTGGCAAGGATGGAGACGAGGGCAGCTGCTCTCATAGCAAGGACACAGAGGAGGCCGCTCCACGCGATCGGCTCCGTCATGATGGCAAGCGCTACGTCACAGAGGGAGAAGTGAAGAACATAAGATATCAGCGACCCCTCTCTGATCACCTCCTCAACAAGTATGTGAGTTAGTATGACCAACGCCGACGATCCAGTGATGAAGACGAAAGAGATCGTCTGGCTAGGGAAGCCAGAAGACATCGTCGGCATGATCGCGATGAGGAGGAGCACGAGCGCCGTGCCAAAGGAAAATCAAGGGAGCAAGACGACAACGATAGGCACTGGGACTGCCCCTTCTTCAGACACTGCTGGGATTCAGGAATGAGCCGATTGCCCACAATCGGCAATTGCCCAGAATGCAACCAGAAGAAGAAGGAGGCAGCCAACGTGTCCGTGTTCAAGCGTCTAGGGCCTCTCCCACCACAAAGCAAACGCGCTGAGTCCCCTCGGTTGGAAGATCTCGAGGATTCAGAAGACGAGGGAGAAGAAGAAGAAGACAGGTACCACCGTCCAAGGTGGTGCCCTGACGGACTCAGCCGTTCCCAAAAGCGCAGGGTTCAGCGATTGCGCGGCTTGGAGGAAGCCGAAAGGTTATACCTGCATACGCTAAGGAAGGCGTGACCTGATCTGGCTGCGAAAGTTCAGCGGACCCTGGATGAAGAGGGTCGTCCACGGAAAATGGAGTGGCGCCCCAAGCAAAGGAGAGCCGATGATGATACATCGGCTGGCACAAATATGGTGTTCATCCTTCCTTCGGAGGTTAGCGCTCCAGGATTAAACGATGCACTCAAGGTGGACGACAGCGAATGCATCGACATGACAAAGGATGAGGATGGGCTGGTCTTATCCACCGGCCTGACCGTGTAGCAAGAGCAAACCGATGAGCAAATGTGGCGAAGCTGATCCTTGCGATCGGCTCCAAAAAATCTACGAAGGAACGTTACGAAACCTTCATTAAGCGTTTCGATCAATATGGAGGCCGATTCCAGCCATCGGCCAAAATTATCCTCACCACATGTTCTGTTTATGTTCAACATCAATCTACAAGGCGGCGGTCACGACGGCGGATGAGAGTCAACACGAATCCTAGCGGAGCCGACGTGCAAATACAGTGCCTTGGCTAACCACAAAGCCGATATCTGCAGTCACCTGGCAGATTCGGCTCGGGGGGCATCTAATAATCAGATGAACATGTGCAGATAAACATGTGTGCAGTAAAACATTAGGGGCCGATAGAAAAATCGGCCCCATAAAAAAAAAATCTCTAGCCGATGCAAGGACATCGACTTTAGAATGAAGGGAGGTACAGTTGATATAAGCAGAAGCCCGATGGAGCAGTTGTTGAGTTACAAGGAGAGGCTCTGCTGGATAAATTCCTTCTCAAGACTTCCAACTCCTTCTGCAAAGTTTCCAAGTTCAGCAGTACCAATGCAAGCATACAGATCAGGTTAAGGGTGAGTCCAATAAAAGGAGCATACCTATCCTAGGAACCTGAGCACAGCCGATGACGAGTCAAGCGGCTATGGCGTTTTGCCTGGCATGGACCAAGGTGGCGGCTTGATCAATGTCACTTTCAGGGGTTGTTACGCCCAGAGTTTAGGAGGGCATCAGAGATTCAAAAACATCCTCACCGGAAGTTACATTAGTCTGCCAGAGATGATGAGCCGATCTGATCAGCAAGGCGCAAAGGAGGAGTTGGGAAGCTGTTATATTTGAGGCTTCTTAGTTCAAGGAACAGATTTGCTGATCTTTCCAAAGCTTTTCAGTACAACGGTTCTTCCAGAGATCAAGAGGCTCGGGGGGCAGCTTGCCCTGAAATATCTTTGCTCTGGAGAGCCGATTTGTTTGGAATCGGCTGGTTCTGCATTATAACTTGGAAACCGATGGCGACGTATTTGGCTCGCTTCGGATGAGGCTTGGGGGGCAACTCGCCCGAGAGGTTCTTGGCTTTGGGAGCCGATTTTGTCGAAATCAGCTGGCTCTACATCGCAACTGTTCTGAAGAATGATGCTTTTGTTACAGAGTTATCAGTTTCAAAGATCGAGCTGATTCAAGAACGGTTCCGGGTTCTCTTAAAGATGCCCGCTCAAGCTCAAATCGCCGGTCCGCTTTGCGTGGCCGCACCCAAGTACTATATCGGCGAGCTAGCTAACTTGGAAGGATGATTGAATTGGCCTGTCTCGCAGATTATCGTGAGAGACCAAGGCGTGGCCCCATCTGGTCATCAAGCATCGGTTAGGCTAACAATCGTCAAAGTCAGATGAGGAAAAATCGGCTAAATCAGCATAAAGAACATCGGCAAAATCAAAGGGAATTTTTCATTGATAATAAGATTTCTTACAAAGAGAAGCCGATTGTTCGACAAAAGGGGATAGATTACTACTGCTAACCCTATGCTAGTAGATCCCTACCCTAAGGGCTGTTGCTGTCTTCGCCATCGCTGGGGTAGCCGCCGTCATTGCTGCTGACGACGAGTTCCTCGTTGTTGCTATTGTGACCTTCAGCAGAGGCTTCTTCCTCATCATCATCATCGTCCTCGTCTGACCAAGCCCAGCCCCGGATGCGCTTTGGTGGTGGTTCGTCGGAGGAGGTGTCGTCCTCCTGTTCCTTCTTCAGGTCGGAGGAGACGTCTTCGTCTTCATCATCCTCTTCTTTGGTGACGGAGGTGAATTTACCCCGGAAGGGAGGGTCGTCGTCGTCGCTCTCCGCCTCCAGTACTCCGTCAACCAGGTACCGGAGGTCATCTTCCCCGTCGGTTAGGGGCATGGCCCCATCTGACCAGACGAGGTCCTCACCCTCTGGCACGAAGTCGAAGTCCCACTCTCGCTTGTCCCAATGCTTGGGAGCACGACGGTTGTACGCCTCCATCTGGTCGTGCTCTGGAACCGACTCGCTTGAGGAAGAGGATTGGAGAGAAACGGAAGAGGAGGAAGAAGACGACATGGCCATGGAAGAAGAGGGTTTTTTGGTGCCGATGGCTGGAACAGAAAAGGGGATGAAGAGGGCTAATCAATCGGCACGGTTAAATAAAGAGGAGCCTAGTAGAGATTTAATGCCGTTGCAGTTTCCGAGGGGATGGAGCCAGAATTGTCAAATCATATAGAGAAGGTGAGAAGGCAAGTCATCATGATGAAGAATACTGCGACGGTCTGCTCTGCCACGACATGACCCTTCGAAGGAAAAACAGAGTGGTTTTGAAATTATCATTACCAAAACCAGGGGGGCATATGTTATCACCAGGATTTGACCGAGTCAGAGGTGGGCCGCGATCAAGATGGATTTAAAGAATATACCTAGAAGAATTACGTGAATCGGCCTGTTATGCAAAGTTTGGGCTAGTTGGCCCGTGTATCTGTAATATAGTAGGATACGTGTCGTTTAGGTAGAGTTTGTCTCGTGCACGGTGGGGATTATTCCCACGTTAGAAAGTCCCCTGGACTATAAATATGTATCTAGGGTTTATGGAATAAACAACAACCAACGTTCAACCAACAAATCAATCTCGGCGCATCGCCAACTCCTTCGTCTCGAGGGTTTCTACCGGTAAGCATCATGCTGCCTAGATCGCATCTTGCGATCTAGGCAGCACAAGCTTTATGTTGTTCATGCGTTGCTCGTACTGAAGCCTTTTTGATGGCGAGCAACGTAGTTATCTTAGATATGTTAGGGTTAGCATTGTTCTTCGTATCATATGCTATCGTAGTGCAACCCTTGCATATCTAGCCGCCCTCACACCTATCTTAGGTGTGGGGGCGGCACCCCGCTTGATCATTATTTAGTAGATCCGATCCGTTACGGTTGCTCCTTGTTCTTCAAGGATTAGTTTAATATCTGCAATAGTTAGGCCTTACAAAGGGTTGGAGGATCCAGCGGCACGTAGGGTGTCGTTTGCTAGTCCTAGACAGGATGTTCCGGGGATCAACCTCGTGTTGGTTTTTAGGCCTTGTCTAGGACCGGCTTACGATCACCGTGCGTGGCCGCGAGGCCCAATCGTGAGTAGGATGATCCGATTATGCGGTGAAAACCCTAAATCGTCGTAGATCGTTTTAGCTTTATCTTGATCAAGCAGGACCACCATATATTCGTGCACCTCGTACGAATCATGGGTGGATCGGCTCCTTGAGCCGATTCACAGGATAACCTGAGAGCCGATCGATGCTCGTATTTAATGTTTACGTGTATGCCATGCAGGAAACTAAGCGAGGCATCTCCATCACCTTCCTGACCAGGTATAGGTCAGGTGGCACGCCCTTGCATCAGCATCGGACGTGTGTACCAGAGGCTTTGCGGGCCGTCGCTCGGAGGGACCAGGGCCAGCCGCAGCCCTAAGTTGTTCCCGGCTCTACTGTGTTGCCCGTCGCTGCCCGCCGGTGGGTTTTGACCGCAACACATTTATACCTTAACTTGTTCTTCCAAAATTAATTTACGGGCCACGATATTTCCAAAAAGTACCAATCAACATCAACGTATCACCATTACCATCAAGAGAGTCCACCTATTATCACCTGAACATAAATATTAGCCACTGATTTTTTTTCCTGCTAACAAATTTATAAACATAGAACTTGCATGTACCTACAATATCTACAAATACTTGATGTGAAGACAATCCTGCTCTAAACATCCCTAAACTTTAGCCAAAATTACTAACTACAACTTTTAATAATAACATTAACAACTTCGTGCATGTGATAAAAAAATAGCACTGCTGCACAGAGCTAACACTGATCTACAACATCTTCAACTGCATTTTTTTATACGAACACAACATTAACAAACTATACAATAATTCGGAAAAATAGTAGCATCACTGTAAAAAAATGTAATAACAATAGTAACATCATTCATGACAGTACATAATTATTGTTTAAAAATAACATTCATGTGACAAATATTCACAAAGATCACACGGCGTCATCTATACCTCAACTTCAAGATGGATGTCCTTCAAAAGTAATTTACGTGTCACGATATTTCCAAATAATACCCATCGGCACCAACGAATCACCATTACTGTGTCAACATAGTCCACCTATTATCACGATAACATAAACATTAGCCACAAAATTATTTCTGCTAACAAATTTATAAACATAGAACTTGCACATACGTACAATATTTACAAATACTTGTTGTGAACAAATCCTACTCTAATCCTTCCTAAACTTTAACCAGAATTACTAATGCACGTAAGTATAAAATCCACTCTCGTAACCAAAATTACTAACTACGACATAATGACAACATTTGCAACTTCGTGCATGTGAGAAAAAAGAACACCAACATTGATCTACAAAATCATCACTACTGTACATCTTCTCAAAATTAAAGCTATAAGCACGACATATCTCATCCGGAAATATTTCTAAAAAAGAACACCAACATTGATCTACAAAATCATCACTACAAATACTTTATACTTTTTTTTGGCGTGACAAATACTTTATACTTGTTGTGAAGAAATCTTACTCTAATCCTTCCTGAACTTAGACAAAAATTAGTAATGCGTGTAAGTACAAAATTCACTCTCATAACGGAAAATTACTAATTACGACTTAATGACAACATTAGCAACTTCCTGCATGTGAGAAAAAAAACCCAGCATTGATCTACGAAATCTTCAACTACACCTTCTCGAAACTAAAACTGTAAGTGCAACATATCTCGTCCGGAAATTTTTCTAAAATTTCTGCAGTAGAAGTGTAGAACATCGCATAGCTAATTACGAGCTGAAAAAACCAACTAATTTACAACACCATGCACGCCACAAAACGAACATATCCATGCGTTGTGTTGCTCGTACCTTGATGTTCTTCCTCTGTGTTCTTGGTGAATGGCACTATAGCAGAGACGAGAGAAAGAAGGCAGCGCGAGAGAGAGTGAAAGAGAGCTGTCGGCGAGAGTGTGCAGAGAGAGCGCAAGAATCAGCCGATATAAAGACCTCCCGCGCGGCGCATGCCACCAACCGACAGGTCGCGTCGGCCTGAAAATCAGCGAAGTTAAGCGTGGGAATCAGCAAAGTTAAGCGTGGGAATCAGCGCCCTGCAGAGCTGTCGGGCGGCAGGCTCATGCCGCCATAGCCGGTGGCGGCAGCCGCCGTGTCACCATGCCAAGAATTCTCCCCCAACGGGACGTTGCTCTGGCAGCACGGCGGCCACACGAACTAGGCCAGGTCCGGGCAGCTGATCGTCACCACAAATATGCTCATCATTGAGAAGGGGAAGGCGCTGCCGTTGAGAGTCATGGGTTACTCCCGATGGCGAAGAAGATGGCCAGAATCGGAGGAGGTGCGGTTGTAGCAGGCATGGTGGCCTCCGCAGCGGCGAACCGGACAGACGCAGCTGTGTGGCCGTCGTCGGCGCACTCGAGCCGGAATAGTGGCAGCTATTAGACAGCAAGACAAGTCTACAATTGAACACATTTTGATTGCTACAAACTGTCTATGCCTTTGAGCAATGACCCTGGAACGAGGCTAACAACGACCGAAACAATGGTCAGCTTTCGGGTCCTTTCAGTTGAAGAACGTCTTTGACACATCCGCTGAAGAGATCGAAGCTGGTAATTACTACACCGACCAACGGTTTAAACACAACTCAAGTGTCAAGAGCAACATGAACTGCAGGGTCAAGAGTGAATTAACAGTGTTCGGTTGAAACGGAAAGAAAGTCTACGAGCTAGAAGGCTAGGCCATATCTGCAGGCACTGATGATTTGGAATTGGCGCTGGTGCTGGTTGTTCCATTCCGGGTCCTGCCGGTGCTTGTCGGCGTTACGCCCTTGCCCTCTTGTTACTGCAGTCTGGGCACTTGTAGTGCTTGATATGCTCCGCACGAGCAGGCGTGATCTTGACACACTTCCCATGGTACCACCGCTCGCAGTTATCGCAGCAGATCCAGAACTCATCCTTGCCATCGTTTGTTCCACAGGTCCCGCACAAGGTGTTGTCGCGCTCCTCCTCCTCTTCTCCATACTCCTCGCCGCTCTCATCTTCATCCTTCGGGGGCGCTAGCATCTTTGGGGCCTTGGAATGGGACTCGGGCCTTGATGGCTACAAAACAGAATGTGATTAGTGACGTCTTATGATGCAAATGTCACATAAAAAGCTGTCTCACTTACCATTTTCATGCTTGGCTTATTGCTCTTGTGTGTATTGTTGGGGGGCTTCTCCTTGGTTTGCTTCTTTGCAGCCCCGGTCACAACTTCAAATATGGTAGGCAGGTTATTTATCATGTTGAAAAGTCGTCGCCTGCGTATGAGATAAAACACAGCACAGGTTGTCAAACACCCACGGAACCAGGAAACATTTTTTTACTGAACTGGCAGTACATCGATATCATTAATTAGCACAGATTGTCAAACACCCAAAGGTAAATTGCACTGAAGCTTCATGTTTCTCCGACGGAGAGTTTAGTCTAACCCCACTGAATGGCACAACTAAATGTCAAGATCAATTTGCTGATACTCATCAAAAAAATCTATTTGGACTTCAGTGGTATTAGTTGGCAGAAACAACAAAATCATCTATATTTCAATTTTTTTAAAACAAACCGATAGGAGCACGACCTTCCATTAGCAGATAAGAGGTCTATAGTTCACTCAAGGACACTTCAGATCATAAATGGATAGTTCTGCAGTATCCCAAACTCCCAGTAAGAGCACAATAAGTGCCACTGTTTTATGCACAATAATATGGATAGTTCTTGCACAAGTAGTTTCATTACTTATCTTAAAAAAATCCGTTGCCTATTATGCATACATGTTCAACAGTTAGGTGTGGTGGAGATGCGCATGTTGAGATGGATGTGTGGCCACACGAGGAAGGACCGAGTCCGGAATGATGATATACGAGATAGAGTTGGGGTAGCACCGATTGCAGAGAAGCTTGTCCAACATCGTCTAAGATGGTTTGGGCATATTCAGCGCAGGCCTCCAGAATCTCCAGTGCATAGTGGACGGCTAAAGCGTGCTGATAATGTCAAGAGAGGACGGGGTAGACCACACATGACATGGGGAGGAGTCCGTAAAGAGAGATCTTAAGGACTGGAGTATCACCAAAGAACTAGCCATGGAAAGAGCCGCGTGGAAGCTTGCTATCCATGTGTTGTTTGGGAATAAAGGCTGTTGTTGTTGCATATTATGCATACAGGAATAAGTTGAAATAATATATCCATGCAACCTTGGCAAAATCACCAAGAGCTAAGGAGACAACAACCTTAGCTAGATTCAATCAAGGTTTAGTTTCTGGTGCAGAGGGCCCAATCCAGGTACCATCGTCACCTTTCTGGTGTATAGCAATAACCACAGTTTGTGGTTTGTTCTGCCACCTTAATGGTTTTGCTTTCTGTTGTGTATTTTCATGTTCAGAAATTTTCCTGATACTGGATCATCACCTAGATATATTTCATCGAAACCACCTAAATTTCATTCATCCCTATGAATACCAGTCCCTCTTGAGGTACATGAAACCATCTGATTTATAGCGGGAAGTGGGAGCCTCAAACCGGACATAATCACCTGCGGATGCAGCTTAGTTTGTTTATGGCTGAGCGCGAAGAGCATAAGGTTTTCCCTTTGAGGTTGTAATTGCATGAGGTTAGGTGCTACAGAGATCATACTTTTAGGTCATTGACAACAAGGATTTTACCTTAATAGGAAAAACAACTATGATCGCCAGAGACATATAATACACGATAGCTAGGATCCATAGAGTAGCAAATTAAGCTTCTTCCAAAA
Source organism: Lolium perenne (assembly GCF_019359855.2). Classification (NCBI taxonomy): domain Eukaryota; kingdom Viridiplantae; phylum Streptophyta; class Magnoliopsida; order Poales; family Poaceae; genus Lolium; species Lolium perenne. Next base: position 175,044,245 of record NC_067244.2, read on the forward strand.
TTAATTCAGTAGTATGGATGTTGTCCACCCAACATAAAATCAAACTAAAGTATCAAAATAATAAATACTACAGCAATTTTGGTTATAAAATAACAAATACTACCTGCATTCCATATTAGTTGTCACAGATTCAGATGTATTTATACACACAATGTGTCTAGACTCTAGATACATCCAAATCAGCGAAAACTAATATGGAACGGAGGGAGTAGATCAAAGAGATACATGACATTGGCGTAGTTGTGTAGAACAACATAAAGGAAGTAGATCAATTCAAGCAAGCTACATAACCTACGAAATTGATATGGTTCATTTATTTTCTTGGCCCCCGATATTTGTTATATTTCCACAAATGACTTCTGCACATTTCCACAAAATACAGGCTGACATCAGAATTAACTAACTACCATCAACATAAAACAAACAAAAAAAATACTGCACCTAAGGAGTCACTAACTCTTGCAACATCCTTATGCCATGCAAATTGCAAAAACAGTGACAAAATATCAGGTGGAACAGTGGCAGAGCTTGAGTGAACAAATTTCCCTACTATGAGGGGACAAATCACAATTCAACGTATTGAAACTATCAAACTACCATAAGTCTTATATGGTAAAACCTGTAGTGAGGAAATAAAATTCAGTCAAGTTTGGATTGTTGGACAGTGGACAAGTGAACTGGTGGCTTCTCTGGCTGGTAGGGAATCAGTCTAGTTTGGACTGTTAGACAGTGGACAAGTGAACTGGTGGCTTCTCTGGCTGGTAGGGAAGGCATCAGTCAAATTTGGACTGTTGGACAGTGGACAAGTGAACTGGTGGCTTCTCTGGCTGGTAGGGATGGCAGCAAGTGGCAATTCGTGGGCTTTTGAACACTGCAGGTGCAGGGGCTCATTAAGTAATTCTCTGACAAATTTCCCTACATAGTAGCTGTTGAACAATTATTTCTTGTTGGCTGGGGGCAGGGCCCATGCTGGCCCCAAATAATTCTGCGCATGGAGTGGAACACACCAATATCAAACAGAAGTAGCCCAGTAATAACTGTTAGGCAATTTACCCATAATAGCATTCAAATTTACTCCAACTTTGGATGCTGAAATACAGTTCAATCAGTCCTGGGATTTGACCAATTTTGCCTTTTGACACAGGGTTCTTGAACTTGAACAAATAATGAAGCCTAAAGTTGCACCCAGCTAATTTTGCCTGGCAAGCCATACCTATCTGAATAGTGAATAACTCATCAATGAGGACCCGCGACAAGTATAGTGGCCCATAATCACAAAATTAGGCTTAGGAGATATCTAGGCTTTGATACATTCTTTCATATCCTCATAAAGTCTAACATCCACCCAGTCACTAAGTACTTTAATACTTTTCGTGTTAATCTCGTAACTTTCTTAGTATTGAATATAAGAGGCCATTTTAGATATGTCCTGATGTTGAAGTTCCTGTTGCGCGAGGCACTCCAGTTATGTAGCATTCAGCTTTTAGAGTTTAAGTCAACTTCACGAGGATATGAGTCATTGCAGCATTTTCTTCTTGCATCTCGAATCTTATTTGCTAACAAGATGTTTTTTGTTTTAAAACTCGGATTATAATCATCTGTGTTTGTTTTACATCTTTGTACTCTAGTTTTCAACAATTCAAACCAAACCTTTTCTTAACTATAAATTTCTAATGTTCTAAAATCATGTTGACGCAAATGTATCAAAGTTCTCAAGTACTGAAGGAAAACAGGGGACTTTGGAGAACTAGATCTGCAACATAGTATGCAATATCATGTTTGAAAAACATAAATTGCCATACTGATACTATCTGCACCTTTCTTTGCAGATACAACATCCTCGTGTCATTTCCAAATCAATCTGGCATTTACAACTTATGCTGGCAAAGATAATTGCACAACCCAATCTTAACTATATGATTCAATCTGGAATTATACCACTCGTCTAGAATACTAATAAGAAAAACTTCAAAGTCTATCATGTTTGTTTTCACTATGAAAGAAAAAGCCAGTCCAGGGTTCATCAGAATGTGAAAGTTTATTACATTCTGAGATAGCTGTCAGTTAGCATGTTGCCTAATTATTACATAATCTTGCAAGATTCCAAATAAATTGCGAGCAATGGAACCACTTTATTCCCACCTAAACACAAGAAAACTAGTTTGAGGCAGAAGTCAATGTGTTATGACCAGCCTGTCATATACTAGGAGGGGGCCCAACCGTGGGCCCAATTAGGGGCTTAGCCCATTTATTTTATCTCTTTTCAGCTCATAAATACTAGTTGTAATCAGACGTGAACAAGCAAGCAATAATCATATCATTATTGCCGACTCCCAAAGGAGTGGGTCTCTCTCCTAACCCTAGCCGCCGCCGCCTTGCCTGCCGCCACGGCGCCCTGTCGCCGGCGACCTCCTCCTCGGCCGCGCCCGCTTTCCTCCTTCCCCTACAATCTACGCCCTAGACACGGTACAACCCCAGCTCCTACCACAATGTTTTCCAAAGCATCAAGCTACAAGTCCAGGATATGATGTTCAGGGTGATAATCTTGTTCAGCTTATTACAAATTCACCGGGATTGGAATGTATTGGAAGTGATAAATCCCATCTACGTCAAAATACCCCCTAATACCCTCCAATCCACTTCAATCCACTTGACAAGGGGATTAACCGAACAAGGCCTTAGACTATCTGGATAAATACTCGTGAGGTGGGACTAACTTCATTTGAATCCAGTCCAACCCAGGCCAGTCTGCCTTATGTATACAGTTGGTGCTAGAATTCAATGGCTTTAACTTTATTTTGTTTTGAACTTCACTAGCAATAGAATGTATGTTATTCCAGACATGACAGTATCCAGGTTGTGCGTGTGATTGATATTCTTAATACTTATTCTTGAGGCTATTTCAACAAAGCTGAAAAAAACATTTTTACATGGCTACTTTAGATAGTTTGATGTATAATAGTGGTCAATGTTTAAGAAAGTTGACTCCTCACAGACCATAGTGGCCTCAAAACAGTGGAATTCAATTGTAGTCCTGCACAAGAAACTTAACAACCAAAATGCTCATAGCTCGGACTATATGCTACAGTAAGTGTTCTAGTGTTCCCAGACATTGTCTGATGTTAATAATTCCAAACGCGTGTTCTGTTTTGATACCATTAAGAGCATATGGGCATGCACTCAGTTCCTTTTTCAGAATGAGAAAACCAGCACATGGAAGAAACCATTAAAACAAAGATCTCCTACCAAAGTTTTTTTATAGGAAGATATATTTAAGAGAGGGTAGTCCAAACAAGTAAAAAATTAATAAAGGAGAATAAATAATATCTTAATAAGAAAAGCAAAAGCTACCAATGGGGAAAACTGTAACGCCTATTGCATATCCCCTGATCAAGGACTAACGGAATTGTAGATGAAACTAGTAAGGGAATGACGAACGAAGGACGTGAAGCTATGGATACATATATTCTTGTTTGAAGAGACTGCGAAGGTTTAATGGAATCATTACCTCGCCTCTTTGTCAAACCCAAACCGTGCTGCGAAGTAGAACGAAACAGCCAGTAACCAGGAATCGCTGTGAACAGCAACTAGCGCCAACCAATCCTTCTCGTTCATGCCATCCCTTGCAAAGTTGATTCCTAGCGCTGGTTCAGGAATCTCCGGGGGAACTTCCTCAGCTGGCAAGGTCACTTCCCACGTTTCATTAGGAAACCCATAAAGGCACAGGTTCTCCTTTTCTGTTCAAATAAACAGAATTAGTAGATACATCCAATTCTGTACGAGTAGCACTTGCAGAATTTCCTCAGTTCAGTGCAATGGCCAAACAGAGATAGCCTTCATTACAATATTAGACAAAACAGATAAATAAAGTAGCCTCACACCTCTCACCCAACCCTATGGTGCAACAGCACCTACTCCAGAGATTAATGGTTTCACCAATACGTACTATGAGACTATGAGCCCGTGAACCTAGACTGCATTTATGGAGGAAAAAGCTACAAAAGGAGCAAACCGACAAAGAGACAATACACAACAGATAGAGGAGTACATCACTAATTCAAAGCTCCCCAGCACCTTTTTTTTTTTTTCAAATTCCTCCACCTCGCAATGATGGCTGGCTGGCTACCGTCAAATTCTGAAAGAGCCAACAACCCAGCAGTAACCACAAAGTACCACCAACTCGAAGATTCCGAGCTAAGATAAGAAACTAGTAAACCGTATTTCGTTCTAGCCTATAGTTCCAATCCCACGCAAACGCCCCAGTTCATCGCCGCATTGACGGAAGCTGCGAAGCTACGAGAGCGTCGCGGAGCTCCAGGCAGCGCAAAATTCAACAAAATCAGGTCCGGAATTCCCAGGGGAGCAACGTAACGGCCCGGACCTAGCAGCGGCGGCAGGCTGGGCGGCGCGAAACCCTACAGCAGGGGAGATCGAGCGTACTCACCGGGGTCGCAGAGCTGGTAGAACTTGTCGACTTCTGCAAAAAAAAAAACACCAACCAAGCAAACAGAGAAGGCACGTCAGCGACGTCGGGGCGAGCGGCCGGCCGGGGGAAATCCGGGAGGCGGGGAATAGGCGGAGGGAGAAGGGCGGCGGGTACCGTGGGTGAGGGCCTTGATCATGCCGGCGCGGCGGCCGCGGAAGTCGCGGAAGACCTCCTCCGCCGTGCGGGAGGCGTAGGGCGCGCCGGCGCCGGCGCCGGCACCGGCGTCCATTTAGGGTTCCGGCGAGGAGGAGGAGGCGGCGGCGGCGGCGGGAACGAGAGGGTGGAGGCGGGCGAGCAGGAGGAGGTGGAGAGGACAGAGAGACAGGGTCGCGCAGTCGCAGAAGTGGTGAGGTTTTTATTTTCGGCAAGGATTTCGCGTTCGTTTTCGGGAGGATTTGAGATTTTGGTTTCGGAAGTGGCGTGGCCAGGGCATGTGTCATCGTATCTCTTGGCTTTATGGGATTATCGTCATCATATCTACTCGCGTCAAGTCAATTTTGTTGGACCTTTTCCTTTCTCTTGAAGAAAATCTCTTGTATTTCTTGGACTCTTTTTTTTTCCTTGAGAAAACAGCACAAGCGCTACCGTTTCATTATTTAAGAGAAAACCAGATATATGTATACAATCTAAAAACCTGATTTTTAGGGGAACAAGCCAAAAAAAAAAAAACCGAGACTCTTTTTTAGAGAAAAGCTCCAGAGACTTTCAGACTATGTGTTAGTGCTTTCTATCTAAACTCATAACTTTTTCGTGTGCTTTATGTTTAACATGTTTTCTTCCTATTTCTTTTTGTTATACGGTTGAGTGCAGCCATGTGCTTTTGTTTCCTTGCTTCTTTTGTTATGTTGTCGGGTTACAATGCAGTGATTCGTGAAATTTGTTCCAATTTAGACCGTTTAGAATCCGGACAAACCCTAACAAAAAAATATGTCTATTTTTAGTTTTACGTAGACGTCATAAACCCTATATTGGACTCGTGTTAAGAGAATACTAGATGTGTACAAACTAGATTTTAGTGGAACAAGCCAAAAAAAAATTCACAAACTTTTTTTTAGAGAAAATCTCCAAAGGCCTTTTTGTCGAAACTCATAACTTTTTCGTGTGTTTTATGTTTGACATGTTTTCTTCCAAATGTTTTTGCTATACAGTTGAGTGTAGCCATGTGCTTTTGTTTCCTTGCTTCTTTTGCTATGTTGTTGGGTTACAATGCAGTGATTCATGAGATTTGTTCCTATTTAGACCGTTTAGAGCCCGGGCAAACCTTAACAAAAAAATGTGTCTATTTTGAGTTTTATGTAGACTTCATACAACCTATATTGGACTCGTATTAAGAGAAATAGATGTGTACAAACTAGAGACCTGATTTTAGGGGAACAAGCCAAAAAAAAAATCCAGAGACTTTGGGACTATGTGTTTAGTGATTTTTGTCTGAACTCGTAACTTTTTCGTGTGTTCTATGTTTGACATGTTTTCTTCCTAATTTTTTTCCTATACGTTGGGTGCAGTCATGTGCTTTTGTTTCCTTGTTTCTTTTTCTATGTTGTTGGGTTACAATGCGGTGATTCGTGAAATTAATTCCCATTTAGACCGTTTAAAGTCCTGGCAAAACCCTAACAAAAAAACGTGTCTATTTTTATTTTTATGTAGGCTTTATAATCCCTATATTGGATTTTTTTTATGTAGATGCTAGTTGAAACCTGCTCATTTTAGAATATGACAACAAAATACAAGAATATGAAAACAAAATATCAGTACAGGACTTTCTACCTAACTACATGGAGCTGGCTTTAACACGCACCTTCTACATTGGTACCGAATAGTACACGGAATAGAACAACTAGTAGAACTTAAAAGTAAAACACATGTGAATCATGGCTCAAAAACTTTTATTTCAAACGAAGGTTGAAAAGCTTTGAGTTTCGCTGCTGAAAGATAAGGAAACGAAGTTCTTATTGCTCACAGCCCTAGAAGCAAAACATAAAACATGAACGGAAGTACAAGGCAGAGGCTAACATCTACAAACTAGCCATTAACCAAACCAATAACCCAAGAACATACAAACCCTTCTTCTTTCAGACCCCCACGAGCGCGAACTACCTAGTTAAACACTCTAGAAAGCATATTGCAAAAGCACCACAACATTTGTCAGCTACATAACACTTTATAATTACTTATACTCCGAGTATTCAAAGCTCCAAAATTGCACAAACAAGGTAGGGAATAACAGCGCTCCTCACGCCCCTCCTCATTGACGACACCTTTCAGCTCCTTGTATGCTATATCATTTTTTTGTCTTCATCATTTTGAAGCCCTCCCCAATCTTTCAAAAAAGGGGAATAATAAAAAAATATTTCCACACGTTATTTAATTACCTTTGGGTTAAACAAGCTTTGGTTCTCAACTTTGAGATTGGCCAACAGAGAATAAGACACCCCCCCCCCCCACCCACACACACACCAATGTCGATGTTAAAATCATGCCCTCTAGCTCTTGCGGGTTTTCAAAGCCCATGGTGGCGACAACTTGGGCAAACTTGCTGGAAGTTGATGAGCTTTTGTCTTCCTTCCGTGGTTTACCTCTATGGATATGCAAAGAGGAAGTGCAATGGAGAAGAAGGAAGGTTGAAGACGGTGTCATGTGTGGACTTCTTTGCATTTTCTTTTTTTGTGCAGAGGCTTCTTTGTAATGTTCGAGACATCTGTCCTACCCCTAGATTGCGTTGCATTCCTTAAACTTTCTCAGATATGATAAAACACCCTAGGGTGTTTTGTGTCAAAAAGAAAAGAATGCCCAACATAGGGCACACAATATATACATGATGTTAACTGTTAAATACTAAGAAAATCAATACAAAAATAACATACAAAGAGCAAACACCGACACTAACTTCATATGATTTGGCCAAAGCGTAATTATCCAATTGTCATCCTCAATCGAAGACCAGGGGAATTCTAAAATTAAGATCATTGAGTATGTCATCCTAGACATTGCCCAAATTTGAATCTCTGTAGCAAGCTTTAGTCACCTCATCAGTCATCAAAGGCCGGACAAAAAGTTTACATAACGAGGATATCGTGGCAGGACGTGCACCAAAATCTCCACCAAGTATAAGCTGAGTCCACTGCCTACCACGGCAAAGGAAAACCGAGCGAAAAGTCACAAATCTCAAGTGCATATTCGATCGACGGCGCCAAAAACATACGGGACACAACTAACCGGTGACCACTGGGAGTAGAGTAGACGAGGCCGCGGTGGATATGGCCGCACTCGCTGCCCACCACCACCGTGTCTTCTCCTCCACCACCGCCTCCTCCGCAACTCCAAGAACTCTGCTCCTCCACCACCGCCGTTCCTCCTCGCTCACCTTCCCGTCCTCGTCGTCGCCTCCTGCCCATGGTCGCCCCAGAGGCGCACGCGCTCTCCGGCACGCCTCAAGTGGCAGCGGCGCGGTCCCGGCCGCCAGCTCGTCGTCGCTAGAGGAGCTGTCCCGGAGCTGCACCACATGGACATGGAGAGGGATGCGCGTGAACTACCTGGTCAGAGGGGAAGGCCCGCCCGTGCTGCTCGTCCACGGCTTCGGCGCCTCCGTCGCGCACTGGCGCAGGTGAGCAAGAGCCGATCGAGCCTGATCAGGGCCGGCGATGTTTGCGCTGCGCAACAAAAAACGAGCGCATACTGTATGCAATCGGGTGTGCACGCAGTATGCTCGATCGATGAACCAGCCAGATACCTCACAAATGTTTACTCAACATTTCTTTTCAGGAACATTGGAGTGTTGTCTGAATCCAACACGGTATATGCGATTGATCTGCTCGGGTTCGGGGCGTCAGACAAGCCTGCCGGATTTTCTTACACTATGGAAACATGGGCAGAGGTGAGTCCTGGGTTTTGTTGCTAGTAGCTAACAGCAGATCATGGCGTGTTAATTGAGCTCTTCCTGGTGAAGTTTCCATAAATGTAATTGGGTGTCTTCTTGTGCCAAGCAGTTGATCCTGGATTTCTTGGACGAGGTCGTCAAGAGGCCCACTGTGCTCGTTGGCAACTCTGTGGGAAGCCTTGCTTGTGTCATTGCTGCCTCAGGTTAGACACATCCTGGCAAGAAGCGCTAGCTCTTCTTACCGCATTTTTTCATAGTTTACGGTTCTGGTCTGGTCACAACGATGCCTAGGGATAAGCTATTGTGTAGCTCTTGTGGTCTTCATGTTCAATATGAGGTGGTTGCTAAATTGAAGAAATTTACTTCAAACTACTTTAGTTATGTAGCTGTTTCTGAAGAATGATTTGCTGTCGGCAATTACTTGCTGACACGATAGAGTAGGTGCAGGAGTACCTACTTCTAAATCTTCAGATGGTGGTCTTTATAACCAGGCAGATGCTAACTTTAACCATTTCAATCCGCTCACTGCTCCAGCACCAAGCTTAGATATACACAGGCTGTTAATGTTTATAGGATTTCATCTGACTCAGAAATGATAACATTGTTTTTCCAATGCTGAACAACAGATTCTACCAGAGATCTTGTCCGTGGTCTTGTTCTACTGAATTGCTCAGGTGGGATGAACAACAAGGCAATAGTTGATGACTGGAGGATCAAGTTGCTCTTGCCTCTGCTTTGGCTAATTGACTTTCTGCTGAAACAAAAGAGCATAGCATCAGCACTATTCGGGCGTGTAAAAGAAAGGCATGTCACTACACTGTTTTTAACCCAGTCTAATCGGTTGATTTACATGGTGATGTGTACTTACTGCTGAGCTGAAACAGGCAGAACCTGAAGGACATCCTACTGTCTGTCTATGGAAACAAAGACGCCGTGGATGATGAATTAGTCGAGGTAATGTGCTTATATATCTTAAACTATCAGCTAATTCTCGAGTGCATTTCAGCAGAGATAAAATACAAACACTACTTTTGACTGGCAAAGGATGTCTGATGCTTGTCAAATTCCTGTACAGATCATAAGAGGTCCAGCTGATACCGAAGGTGCTCTCGACGCATTCGTGTCAACTGTGACAGGCCCGCCAGGTCCTAGCCCGATCGCACTGATGCCCGAGATCAAGATCCCGGTCTTGGTTCTATGGGGAGACCAGGATCCTTTCACCCCGATCGACGGGCCCGTGGGGAAGTACTTCTCCGGGCTCCCCTCCGAGCTTCCGAACGTGAGGCTCCACATGCTGGAGGGAGTCGGCCACTGCCCGCACGATGATCGGCCGGACCTCGTGCATGAGAAGCTCCTCCCATGGTTGGCAAATCTGCCGTCCACGGCCGAGCCTGAGGTGGCTTTAACATAACTAGTGGAATACCCGTGCTTCGCCACGGCTCCCTACCTTATATCTTTTTTTCGATAAGGGGTGCTTTATTACTCAAAAAAGTTTTAAGTATTACACCCAACCTCTGCATAACCAGGATGCACACAGCCGTTCTGAAGTCTAGTAGCCATCAAAATGCGATAAAAAAAGATAAAAGCCAACTACTATGACGCTCCGTTGGCTTCAAATCTCCTACTATGCAGCCACCCATGTTAGGAAATGTACACAAATCTCCTACCTTATATCTAGTGTCACATATATTACACGTTTGAATAATGTACACAAATATTTAAGGCACAAAGCCGATAAAATGTGTGTATATACAAGAAGGGAGTACGATGCTGATAATTTTTTCTATATACTTGGTCAAACTTTGTATCGTTTGACTTCTGACAAAAACTCATATGAACTATACTTTAGCAAGGATGGAGCCATTCCTAGTAGAGCAGTTCTAGTGTCCGTTTGAACTTATAAGGTGGATTATGGTAATATATAGCTTAATTTGCAACCAATTTTTTCCTACTTACCGGTTTTGCTAACGAACTCTTCTGCCTCTTAGCAATTTTCTGGCAATAAATATTGGTTTTGCTAATTCTTAGTAAACTGAGATTTACCTTAGAGCTCAATAGAATCTGCAGCCGTTGAGTCGCGCCAAGATTCGTGCGGTCATCTTCTACCTTGCACACACCGAGCGGGAGGAGGGAGGGGGCAGGGGAACATGAACGTTCGCCGAGCCAAAGCCGGTGACGGCGTGGCTGGCCACGGCGGAGACATCGACGGCGAGGATGGACCTTGGGGTTTGGGGTACGGGGTGCCGGCGCCGGAGAATGGGGCGGGGCTTAGAGGGGTAGCCGAGGCGGAGGAGGAGCTTTGATGGGGCGCGCGGGGCGGCGAGGCGTCGCGGCAGAGCGGCAGCCACGAGCGGGCAGGTCGGCGGTCCGGAGAGCGGTGGAGGCGGGGGCACACCGGCGCTGGAGAAGAAGTAGGCGCCTACTGAGCTCTAACCTAACGTTTAGTAGATTGAGCCCTAGAGAGACCAGATAAATATAGTTAGTAAACTATAGTTAAATAAATGTAAAATGAGTCTTAATAATATTAAAATAACCCCTTTTACTCAAAGAGATTATCAAATCACTTAAACTCTCATGAAATTACATACTCTTCATGTACACATCATTGTTCTCCTTTCAAAGAACATTATTCTTCGTAAACACGTAGTTGACTTCTTTGCAATATTTGGCAGGGTCCGTAATGCTCCGCATTAATCATCAAAACATATTTAGAGGGTAGAGATGCGCTTCGATGCCCTCTCGAAACCTCTCTCTGGATATTTGTTATGCCGGTATGCTCTAAAGCGATCTGCCAAGAGATGTATATATATATATACACACACACACACATATATTATCAATATTATTAAACTCCTAAAAGAACGCATTAGTTTGTTGATGAGTTGAAAGGATACGGATGTCGCCTAGAGGGGGGGGGGGGGGTGAATATGCGGTTTAAAACTTTTACGAGATGGGCTTAACAAATGCGGAATAAAACTAGCGTTTACTTTGTCAAGCCCAAAGCCTATATACTATGGTTCACCTATGTGCACCAACAACTTATTCTAAGCAAAGGTTCACCTAAGTGCACCAACAACTTATGCTAATCAATACAAGCAAGCATGTGATACCAAGATATATATAACTTCAAGCACGATAGTTATCACAAGGTAAAGTGCATAAGTAAATAGCTCGGGTATAGAGATAACCGAGGCACGCGGGAGACGGAGATTTATCCCGAAGTTCACATTCTTGCGAGTGCTAATCTCCGTTGGAGAGGTGCGGTGGCTTAGTGCTCCCGAACGCCACAAGAGGCTCACCTTGAGGTGTGGTTGCTCGATGCACACCAACGCCACAAAGGCCTCACCCCAAGATGCGGTACTCACACCACACACCGAACACCACGAAGGCGCCTCACCTAAATCTCCGGTGACCCTCGCCACAAAGGCCTAGGTCACGGTTCCACTAAGGGATTTCCTTCGAGGCGGAAACCGGGCCTTACACAAAGATTGGGGCACACATCCAGAACTTAATTGGAGGCTCCCAACAAACCGCCACAAAGGCCTAGAATCCGTCTAGGGTTCCAACAACCCAAGAGTAACAACCTTCTTGCTTTCACCACCACGAATCACCGTGGAGAACTCAAACCGATGCACCAAATGCAATGGCAAGAACACCACAAAGATGCTCAAGTCCTTCTCTCTCAAATTCCAACAAAGCTACAAAAGCTATTGGGGGAATAAGAGAGGAAGAACAAAGGAATTCACAAAGAACACCAAGATCAAGATCTAGAGAGTTCCACTCACAAAGAGATGGATTTGATTGATAGAAATGTAGATCTAGATCTCCTCTCTCTTTTCCCTCAAATGGGGGCAAGAATCATGCAGGGATTGAGAGATAGAGCAAGCTTCTCTAGTTCAACAATGGAGGAGAGAGAGAGTGAGAGAAGCCAGAGCCCAAGGAGGAAGAAGGGGGGTATAAAATCAAGCCGTTGGGCAAAAACAGGGCCGGATAATCCGGCCTAAGTAAGGGCCGGATTATCCGGGGGGCGGATTATCCGGCCTCAGGGACAAAACCTGGTCAAAATCCGGCCAAAAATCCGGCCCCTATCCAGAGCTGCTTTTCTTCTGGTCCATAGCCGATTTCGGGGGGCCGGATATTTCCGAAATATCCGGCCCGGATAATCCGGCCCGGATATTTCTGAAAAATCCGGCCTGGCAAAACTGCAGAAACACCAAAACTAAAACGGGCATAACTTTAGCATCCGGACTCCGATTTTGATGATCTTGGGCTTGTTTTGAAGCTAGGAACAAGCTCTACAAGATCATGCAGGAAACCATCATAGTCCAACAAGGGAGGATAGAAAAAAATGATGAAAGGTTTGACCTATCTAAAAAAGACATACCGGTAAAACCTCCAATCTCGAAAATGCAACAAGTTGCCCGTGCAAAAACCATTATTGATGAACTAGAGCTTGTCATGAGAATAAGCACAAGCTCTAAATCATCACATGGATAAGATCCAAATAACAACCAAGAAAGATGATGAATCAAACTCGAAAACGCAACAAGTGATCTATGCGAAATCCGTTTTCGATGAACTAGAGCTTGTCATGAGAATAAGCACAAGCTCTAAAACATCACATGGATAAGGTCCAAATAACAACCAAGAAAGATGATGCAAGGATGCAAAGGTTTGAGCTCTCTCCGAATGATACGATCGAGTTACTCACTCGAGAGCCCTCTTGATAGTACGACAACTAAACTATAAACCGGTCTCCAACTGCACTATGAGACCGGTGAGAAAGAAACCCTATCAAGAGCAAACCTTAACCTTGCGCATTCCACTTGAGCTTGATGATGACGATCTTGACCGCAACAAGATGGAACGTCTTTCTTGCTTGTGCTTGCTTGGCGAAGTCTTGTGGATTGCTTCCCCATAATCCACCATGGGAGAGCTTCTTCTTCGGCGCATCTTCACATAACCATGACCACCATGTGGATTGCTCCCCCATAAACCACCATGGGAGAGCTTCTTCTTTGGCGCATCTTCACATATCCATGATCACCATATGGATGGCAAGACTCAAGCAAAGGATCTCTTCGAGATGGCTCATCTTGAACTTGCACTTCATTTCTCCATGGCAAGCTTCAAGCTTATGAACTCTTCGTGTTGGCTCATCTTGAACTTGCACTTCATTTCTTCATTCTTCATCATGTTGATGTCTTGAAGTCACTTGAGGGCTCACTTCATCTTCATCTTCAAGACATACTTGACACTTGATATCCTTCATCAATTTCTTCTTATTGCAACCTTGAAGCCAACAAATGGTTCAAGAATTGCCTATGGACAACCCCTACAAATATAACTCAATGCAAACATTAGTCCATAGGGATTGTCATTAATTACCAAAACCACACATGGGGGCTCCATGCACTTTCAATCTCCCCCATTTTGGTAATTGATGACAATCTCTTTGAGAGGGTTTATATAAGGAATTGAAGTAGCAAACAAGTTGAATATATAGAGCAAACTCCCCATAATATATGCGTGTGTGAATGATCTTGACTTTCATTGCATATATTGGCATTCAAAGCCTAGTGGAGTTTCCTCTAACTATTCAACTATGCAAAGCAACAAGATGCAATGCAATAAAGGCACATGCTTAAGCACAAAGCAAAGACATAACCAAACTCCCTTAAACCCTCCAAACTTCTCCCCCATTGGAACCAATTGCCGAAATGGGTGAAAAATTTAGAAGGCCAATATAGTGAGAGTTCCTCCATAGCGTGTGCATTTCTCATAATTTGAGTGGAATCAAAAGCACGTATCCAATGACGAATATTCGGAAGGAATCACACTATAGATAGGATCAAAGATTGCAAAAAGATAACAAAGTCTAAAAGCTTCAACAAATGGAGCAAGCAACCAAATGAACCGCAAAGAAGGTACCAAAAGAAACATAGATATTATGATAAGATCAAGAAGATTACTCTAAATAATATGAGGAAGCTCCCCAAGGTTTGTGCACAAAACTAGACAATTTGCATTGGAGTATAAAGTGCACAAACATGGAATCATCACTCCCATAATATCATTCAAAAACAAAAGATACCAAGTGAACCAAACTCTAATGATCACCAAAAGATAGTGCTCTAAATCAAATGAGGAAGCTCCCCAAGGTACATGCATAAATTAAAATGTTGTATTTGAATACAATATGCATAACATGGAATCCTCACTCCCTCATTACCATTTAAAACACAAACATTTGCAATAGATCATAGATAGAAAAATAAGCTTAACACTTGCAACAAACAAATAGTTGAGCAACAAGTAAGAGGCACCATAATAAGAAGGCTCAACCAAGAGGATATGTGAAAGGCATGATAAAGCATATTATAAGACTATTACAAGGATGAGCAAAAAGCATCATCATAGTCTTAAATGAATTATATTGCTTAGCATGACCAATCAACACGCAATAAATAAATAAGATATCAAAAGGAGATGTATCATCTCTTATGTGTATAAGTTTCTCTAAGTGGGCAATATCACAAAGATATTTATCCACAAAGAAACATGCACACACAAAATAGATACGCAGGAAGAATAGTATGATATCCAAGACGAAGTCATGCAATATACCAATAAGAAGGCTCAAAGGCTCAATAGCATGGCCAAAGGCTCAATTTTATCTTATTGTACATTCATTAACTTCAACCACAAACAACTAAAATACATCACAAATATCAACAAGGGATAGAAGATAGTTGGGATGCATTTGAGAAAGGCAACAAGTATCACAAACGAGGATACCAAAAGAAGTAACTAAATTTGCACTTTCATCTATATTGCACATGTGAGAGCCTTGAGGAATTGATATGCAATAATATTGCTAGATATGCATAGTTGGGATGGATGAATCATGAGCATGATTTAAAATACTTCCCAACAAATGCACTCATCTCAAATTACTCACATTTACAATAAAGAGGTTTCATTAAGACTTTTGCAAGAGGCACAACATTTGCAAATCAAGAGATTCATGCCAAGATGCAACCATAAGGTTGGATACAAGAAAAGTATGCATGAGAAGATACTTGTTACCAAGATAGCATTGGTGTGGATGTAGTAGATATGTGTTCGTTGACCATCCTAGCTTGCCTCAAGTTACCATTGAGTCACCACTTCTTTCCAAGAGTGAGACAAGCATTCAATGCATATCCATTG
The DNA here is from genome assembly GCF_019359855.2 of Lolium perenne. NCBI lineage: Eukaryota > Viridiplantae > Streptophyta > Magnoliopsida > Poales > Poaceae > Lolium > Lolium perenne. The sequence continues at coordinate 175,059,820 of NC_067244.2, forward strand.
TACCTAACACAAAGGTAAGTACAAAATGGTCCCCAAACTAATTGGGTCCGAAGTAGTTAGACACACTACAACATATAGGACAAACTCCACAATTCTATGTGCATATAGATATGAAATTGAATTTCATGCACATCTTAGCCAAATTAGGATTTGATAGAGTTTACCCTATATATTGGATCAAAGAAAGTGACACATGCCATAAGATATACATATATTAAATATGCATGCACAATACTTTCAAGAACCAAAGGAAGATACAATTTGGACAAAACACCAAATAAACCAAGAGACAATGGTTGTCCAAATTATATCAAAGAATCAAATCAACACAAGATTGACTCCAAAGAATTATCTCATTATAAGAAGCTAATTAAACCTAAACACAAAGGAATGAGATAACCAACTCCCAAGAGAGCAAGGTTCCAACAAATAAACCAAACCCTCGAAACTTTTTATGATGGCACAAAGTACCAAAAAGATTTATGTCTCCCAAAACCAAATTTTGATAATGCTCAAGAGATATCAAGCATTCTAACAAATATAGGAGAGCTCCCCCAAGATTAGTGCATTACCTAGGATTTTGCATATGAATACAAAATGCACAAAACTAGGATCATCACGCTACCTATATCTACAAAAATGCTAAGAAAGTTTGAATAGACAAATTAGATTCATAAGATGCAAGGAAGACACATGGGAGTCAAAGCACAACAAATTCATGGCAATAAATAAGGCAATTTAAACACAAGAGCCAATGTAGATATGATCAAAAAATGTCTACCTCATAATGATTACCAATTGTCCTAGGACAAGAGGTATTAGGAAATATTTCCCGGTGGTAGTTTGTAAGAATTCATGAGATCATATTTACAACGAATAAAGCATATGGTAAAAGATAAGAGTTAACCATCATGCAAAGATAGTTTCTTGATAGCTTCAATTAGTCATACCAACATGCAAAGCAATTAATAGTATTCATACCAACATGCAAAGCAATTAATAGTATGACTTGAAGCACATGGTTTTCCAAAAATGTATTGAAGGACACGTTGTGAAAAACCATGCCAAGAAAAACTTTCACAAATAAGATCCACAAATATATTAGCCATGAAGCCATTTAAGCAAATTGGAGCTTGTTTGAGCAAACATGTCACATAGGAGAGAGATAATTTACGGTATCAATTCTATGTAACACAACCTCAAATGTTCATATTTTCTAGGCTTGTAATATGCACAAAGCTTATTACTCCCCCATAATGTGATAAGGAATTTATTTTCACAAGAGGCAAATAAGATCCAAGTAGAGATATTAATGGACATTAGAATTTGAATTTCTCATGAAGATGACATACCACATAGCGACTAGATAATCTCGCAATATCAATTCTAAGTGATATTCCTCATGTACACACATTGTTTAGGATCATGAAATTACCAAACGAATATCACTCCCCCAAAATGGGATTGTCCATTAATCGCTCATAAGAGCCATATAAGATACAACAAGATGCAAAGAGGCTCCAACACAAACACAAATACATGGTGTGCAACCCAACATGCATAGACTTGATTTCTCAAGCAAAACTATTAGGAAGCACAACATATACAAACACATGTTAGGAACAAAACTAACACATGCAAAGGGGCGAGTAACTTTCAATATAAATGAGTTGAGAACATGTTACCGCAAGGAGGAACATTGGATATATGATTGTAGCAAGATAATCAAAAGACTTGGCTTGATATAATATAAATGATGAAGATCCATTAATTCTTCATGATGTAGCCAAGTCTCCAATGCCCTCCAACAAGCACCTATTGATCAAGTTTTGGATTGTTGGTCCCCAACTAAGTTGGGTCCTAAGAGGTTAGTCACAATAGGCTTGGCAACCCAAATGGTTCTTTTCTTGACACCACTTTGAGCACCAACATATTTGGCAAACACATTGCCACCCTCATCCTTACGAAGAGAATAAACATCATCAATGGAGATAGATTTGGATGAGGTACCAATAGTGCAAGAAGAGGAGATGTGGCCCTTCTCACGGCATATGTAGCAAGTTCTTTTCTTCTCCTTCTTCTCACTAGATTTCTCCACAATGTGAGCATTGGCTTGATTCTTCTTGGGAAGTGGCATTTCTTCAACTTGAGGTTGAATATGAGTTTGAGCCTGAGGCCGCTTCCCTTTTTGCTTCTTCTTCAAAGGGCAAGATCTAACATGATGCCCTTCAATTTTGCACTTGAAGCAAACAATCTTGGCCGAGTCTTTGACTTGTAATTGGCCCTTCTTAATCTTGTTGTTCTTGGACTTGATCTTGTTGTTGGAGTTGAATCCAAGTCCACTCTTGTCATTGGGGGATTGTTGCACACTCAACATCTTGTCAAGTTTGCATTTCCCTTCATGACTCTTTACCAAGTTGTTCTTCAAAGAAGAGACTTGGGCCTTGAGCTCTTTGATTTCCTCTACATGGTTAGTAACAGCACAAGTACTAGAGGAAGTAGAACCTTCATTGTTAGAGCAACAAGGCAAGAAAGATAATTCATCACAAGATTTAGCAATATTATGAGTGGATGAATTACTAGGACTTGCACATGGCAATATAACATTTTGAGTAGTAGTGCTAGTACCCACATGAGGCTCATAAGGTGTTGCCTTAGATATTATAGCCTCATGAGCTAACTTTAGCCTATCATGAGAGGCTAGAAGATCCTCATAGGAGCTAGAAAGCTTTCCATGATTTTCTTCCAATTTCCCATAATTGCTAGTTAGCAATTCAAGTTGAGCCCTTAGCTCAACATTCTCCTTCAAGATAGATGCTTCACAAGAAGTAGAGTTAGTAGCACAAGCATCATTATTAATAGTAATGGGAGAAGGCAAGCTGTCATGCTTTTTTAGATAAGAAGTTTTAAGTTGCTCATGCGACTCGGTGAGTTTGGTGAGCGCACTCTCAATAACCCTTGACTCCTTTTTGAGTTGCTCAAAATCCTCAAGGAGTTTAGCATTAACAAACACAAGCTTATCATTTTTTAGCTTTAGTTCATTTGCCACCTCAAGAGCTCTATCATGGTTTTCCTTTTCTCTAGACAATTCTAGAGCAAAGGTTTCCTCAAGAGCTTCCTTGGTGGTTTGTTCTTCTTCAAGTTCATCCTTTAGAGATGCCACATCATCGGCATACTCTCGTTCAAGAGCACCCATTTTATCAATGGTGTTCTCATGCATCCAAATAAGTTTTTGGCTCTCAATAGCGGTAGTCAAGATTTCAAAGAAGTGAGAGCTAGCAATTTTATATTTGCAAAGAACCTTGAATACACTCTTACCCTTATCGCGTAGAGAGACAACCCAATCATCTTCTTCATATTCATCCTCATCCTTATCCCCACGAGAAATATTAGGTTCCATGGTAGGAGGTACCGTGGAACCCTTGGCCATAAGGCATATATGAGAACCGTGAGATAAAGATGAGGAGTTCCTTGAGGCTCCTTTCAAGATCTTGTCTTAACTAATAGAATCTTTGGTTTCCTCTACATTGTTAGCCACACAACAACTAGAGGAAATAGAAGCATTTTTATCGTGGCCACAAGACAAATCAAGCATATCATCATGAGATTTATTCAAGCAACTTACACATGATATGCAAGGACTATCAACACAAGCATGTAAATCATTTCTAGAGATAGATGTGTTTAAGTCCGAAGATGAAGCATTGCAATGAGATAGAGATGAAGTATCATCAATAGAAAGCTCAATATCAACATTGCAATTTTCATCACCACTCACCATATCATTACCTTGTGTCTTGACACACTTTGGTGAAGTGGATGAAGATGAGAACTCATCACGGCCGGAAGTGGAAGCAACACAATCATCCTCAATAATATTGGACACATCATATTTGTCTTTAAGCTTTGTCCATAATTCGTGAGCGCTCCCAAAGGGCATGATTGAAGAAGTAACTACATTGCTTACAACAATGGAAAACACATGAGAAGCAAGAGCATCGAGGCAAGAGTTTTTATCCTCCTCAAGAGATAAATTTTGAGGATCCTTAGGAGAAGAAAAACCCATGCCAAGAAATCGCTCCATGTCCGGGGACATACCCCGTAAGATTTTAAGCACATAAATTTTCCATAGATCATAATTTGTGCCATCAAATATAAACAAGTTATTGTGCACTAATCCCCTAACCGACATCTTTACTCTCAAGGTGGTGAAGCCTAAGAATGAGAGACCTTGCTCTGATACCAATTGAAAGGATACGGATGTCGCCTAGAGGGGGGGGGGGGTGAATAGGCGGTTTAAAACTTTTACGAGATGGGCTTAACAAATGCGGAATAAAACTAGCGTTTACTTTGTCAAGCCCAAAGCCTATATACTATGGTTCACCTATGTGCACCAACAACTTATTCTAAGCAAAGGTTCACCTAAGTGCACCAACAACTTATGCTAAGCAATACAAGCAAGCATGTGATACCAAGATATATATAACTTCAAGCACGATGGTTATCACAAGGTAAAGTGCATAAGTAAAGAGCTCGGGTATAGAGATAACCGAGGCACGCGGGAGACAAAGATTTATCCCGAAGTTCACACTCTTGCGAGTGCTAATCTCCGTTGGAGAGGTGCGGTGGCTTAGTGCTCCCGAACGCCACAAGAGGCTCACCTTGAGGTGTGGTTGCTCGATGCACACCAACGCCACAAAGGCCTCACCCCAAGATGCGGTACTCACACCACACACCGAACACCACGAAGGCGCCTCACCTAAATCTCCGGTGACCCTCGCCACAAAGGCCTAGGTCACGGTTCCACTAAGGGATTTCCTTCGAGGCGGAAACCGGGCCTTACACAAAGATTGGAGCACACATCCACAACTTAATTGGAGGCTCCCAACAAACCGCCACAAAGGCCTAGAATCCGTCTAGGGTTCCAACAACCCAAGAGTAACAACCTTCTTGCTTTCACCACCACGAATCACCGTGGAGAACTCAAACCGATGCACCAAATGCAATGGCAAGAACACCACAAAGATGCTCAAGTCCTTCTCTCTCAAATTCCAACAAAGGTACAAAAGCTATTGGGGGAATAAGAGAGGAAGAACAAAGGAATTCACAAAGAACACCAAGATCAAGATCTAGAGAGTTCCACTCACAAAGAGATGGATTTGATTGGTAGAAATGTAGATCTAGATCTCCTCTCTCTTTTCCCTCAAATGGGGGCAAGAATCATGGAGGGATTGAGAGATAGAGCAAGCTTCTCTAGTTCAACAATGGAGGAGAGAGAGAGTGAGAGAAGCCAGAGCCCAAGGAGGAAGAAGGGGGGTATTTATACCCCCCAATAAAATCGAGCCGTTGGGCAAAAACTGATAATCCGGCCTAAGTAAGGGCCGGATTATCCGGGGGGCGGATTATCCGGCCTCAGGGACAAAACCTGGTCAAAATCCGGCCAAAAATCCGGCCCCTATCCAGAGCTGCTTTTCTTCTGGTCCATAGCCGATTTCGGGGGGGCCGGATATTTCCGAAATATCCGGCCCGGATAATCCGGCCCGGATATTTCTGAAAAATCCGGCCTGGCAAAACTGCAGAAACACCAAAACTAAAACGGGCATAACTTTAGCATCCGGACTCCGATTTTGATGATCTTGGGCTTGTTTTGAAGCTAGGAACAAGCTCTACAAGATCATGCAGGAAACCATCATAGTCCAACAAGGGAGGATAGAAACAAATGATGAAAGGTTTGACCTATCTAAAAAAGACATACCGGTAAAACCTCCAATCTCGAAAATGCAACAAGTTGCCCGTGCAAAAACCATTATTGATGAACTAGAGCTTGTCATGAGAATAAGCACAAGCTCTAAATCATCACATGGATAAGATCCAAATAACAACCAAGAAAGATGATGAATCAAACTCGAAAACGCAACAAGTGATCTATGCGAAATCCGTTTTCGATGAACTAGAGCTTGTCATGAGAATAAGCACAAGCTCTAAAACATCACATGGATAAGGTCCAAATAACAACCAAGAAAGATGATGCAAGGATGCAAAGGTTTGAGCTCTCTCCGAATGATACGATCGAGTTACTCACTCGAGAGCCCTCTTGATAGTACGGCAACTAAACTATAAACCGGTCTCCAACTACACTATGAGACCGGTGAGAAAGAAACCCTATCAAGAGCAAACCTTAACCTTGCGCATTCCACTTGAGCTTGATGATGACGATCTTGACCGCAACAAGATGGAACGTCTTTCTTGCTTGTGCTTGCTTGGCGAAGTCTTGTGGATTGCTTCCCCATAATCCACCATGGGAGAGCTTCTTCTTCGGCGCATCTTCACATAACCATGACCACCATGTGGATTGCTCCCCCATAAACCACCATGGGAGAGCTTCTTCTTTGGCGCATCTTCACATATCCATGATCACCATATGGATGGCAAGACTCAAGCAAAGGATCTCTTCGAGATGGCTCATCTTGAACTTGCACTTCATTTCTCCATGGCAAGCTTCAAGCTTATGAACTCTTCGTGTTGGCTCATCTTGAACTTGCACTTCATTTCTTCATTCTTCATCATGTTGATGTCTTGAAGTCACTTGAGGGCTCACTTCATCTTCATCTTCAAGACATACTTGACACTTGATATCCTTCATCAATTTCTTCTTATTGCAACCTTGAAGCCAACAAATGGTTCAAGAATTGCCTATGGACAACTCCTACAAATATAACTCAATGCAAACATTAGTCCATAGGGATTGTCATTAATTACCAAAACCACACATGGGGGCTCCATGCACTTTCATGAGTTCTTTTGTACTTTTCATATATATGAAATGCAATTTAGTCTATTAGAAGACAGAATCGAGAAAAATATTGTCATTGAAAAAATAGGAAAAATATTTCGTGTGATAGTACATGATTGTTTACTTAGGGATACAATCATAAGATAAATTATGATAGGTATTAGTGAAAAGGTAGATTGGTTAAGATTGCGTAGTGAACAAAATGCTGGTAAAAGACATACATTTAAAGTCATAATGTGTTCTAGAAAAAGCAAAAATATTTTGTATAAAATATCTAAGAATCACTAATGGTGCCGGTTAGCACAATAAAGACATTGTTGTTAGTTATCCATACACGAGTCTCCATAGAAATTAGCAAGGACAACTGCCCTAGGACAAGTGCCCTAGAGAGCTGGTGACCACTAAGGAGGCATTTGCTTCTCTTCTAGATAGTAGTACTAAGATGAAGTACATATCAATAACGCGTGCCCTCACGTGAATATTCGCGACTTAAAACTTTAGACGTTCGGCAACGACGCGGCTAGCTGCCTAGCAAAATAATTATTTTTTACAATATGAAAACGTTGCTAATTTGAGTAGCCATGTACTTTTTTGTTTGTTTGTTTCCTTTTCTTTCTTTTTAATGTGATGGTGTATGCATGTGTGCGCAGTTCCTCGCTCCCAACTCTCACAACGCCCTTGAATGCACGTCGCTCCCAACTGGACTGACTCTCATGTGTGCCAGTATGAGTATGAGGGTTCCTTGTTGTGGTTATATCTTTAATCGTCTGATTTAACCTCTTTTTAACATAGTATTTATTAATCAATTTATATGCCCCACCTACTAAACTGCGGGTGCTGTAATTTGAACTCTTCTAGTTTAGCAAATACTTTTGTACTTACACTATATATGTGGGTGTTTGAGTCACCGTTCATTTTGCTTTAAGATTCAGATAAAATGAGAAGATAGAAAATAATATTTCCTTCTACCAAGACGAGCGGAAATCTTAAGGAATAAATTGATGGTTCAGAACACACCCACACCCATGAGTAAGTACAAAATCCACTTTCATTTTATCATATGTTTCTACCGTTCTATTTTTCTTAGAGCATGTACAATGGTTATATCTTAGCACTGTCACCTAGGATAATTGACGATGTGGAGGAGAGAGAAATAAAAAAAAGATTTGTCTTCTCTTAGCTAAGAGATCATCTCTTAGCATAATCCCTCTCACCACATATTTAGGGATGCCTCATTACTAGAAATAAGACTAAAAATAGTCCATTGTACATCATGTTTTATTATTATATCTAGATTACGTGGTGGGATTAAGATAAAACAGTTTTATCAACGATTGTTCATGCACTTATCCTATTGCTATTTCGTCGTGACGTACATGCCCAACAGAAAGGGCTGACAAGGCACGTTGGAGGACACGTGGTGTAATTGCACTTCGCAATCGAATCCCGTGTCTCCTCAGGCTCCTCAGGCTGGTATCACAACATTCTGATGGTATTTGTTCCAGCGCATTTCGCGGCACGCGTTCGTAAGAATTGTCAAAACAACCACAGTGCTGAGTGCTGAACAAGACGAAGTGTAGAAACTAGCAGCACCCTGTTGTTGACTTGTTCCAGAATTCCGTATATGCGGCATCCAAGCGACTACCGGCACCCTATCGTTGACTGGCTATAAATTTGGATACAAGCGACCATTCATGTTATTCGAATTTGGAGGGAGCAAACTAGCGTCGAACGGGAGTGAGATTCGATCCAGTGAGCTTAACTAGCCATGACTAACGGCTACGTGTTCCGCGAGTACATCGGCGCCCAGATCACGGGCGTCCGGTTCTCCGACGTGCCCGTGAACGCCGGCCTCAGCTTCCACTTCATCCTCGCCTTCGCCATCGACTACATGGCGAGCAAGTCGTCGTCCCCGCCGGCGCCGACCAACGGCGTCTTCACCCCGTTCTGGGACACGGCCAACCTCTCCCCCGCCGCCATCTCCGCCACCAAGGCGGCCCACCCGAACCTGAGCGTCATGGTCGGCCTCGGCGGCGACAGCGTGCAGAACACGGGCGTTAAGGTTGCCTTCGCGCCGACCTCCGTCGACTCCTGGGTGGCCAACGCTGTCTCCTCCCTGTCGACGATGATTAACCGGTACGGATTGGACGGCGTGGACGTGGACTACGAGCACTTCGGCGGTGCCGACGTCGACACCTTCGTGGAGTGCATCGGCCGTCTTCTCACCCAGCTCAAGGCGCGGTTCCCCAACATCAAGACCTCTATCGCGCCATTCGAGGACGTCGAGGTCCAGAAGCACTACAAGGCACTGTGGAGCAAGTACTCCGGCGTCATCGACTACATCAACTTCCAGTTCTACGGCTACGGCGCCAACACCAACGTCGACTATTACGTCAAGTTCTACGACCTGCAGGCGCGCAACTACCCCGGCTCCGGCGCCAAGCTGCTCGCCAGCTTGGAGACGGGAAACATCACCCAGCAGCTCGGGCTGCTCTCGCCGGAGCAAGGCATCGCCGGAGCCAAGGAGCTGCTGCGGCAGGGCAAGCTGCCGGGGTTCTTCATCTGGTCAGCGGATAGCTCCAAGGCGAGCCCCTACAGGTTTGAGTTCGAGACCAAGGCTCAGCAGATCGTCGCCAACCATTGACGGATGGACGCGTCCATGTTTGCGGCCACACTTTGACGTCGTCTTAGTCATCTATATGCACTTAATAAGACAAGTTTGTTGCATGCACCATGTATACGAAGTCACGTGATCATGAAAGCGCGGATAGGTAAACTTATTATCTCTAACGGGTAAAAGTGAAGTTTGGTTCGGTTCATTGTGCGCTAACCAGCGTTCATGAAGTCGTTAAGGAGTACGCACGCTCAACATGCAAGAAAAATTCTAAGCTAAGAGCATCTCTAGTCGTTGGAGGTCCCCAAAAATTGATTCAGATTGGACCTATTTTTGGCATGGCGGGGAGCAACGATTTTCCAGCCGTCCCGAGGAATTCGCGCGGGTCAAAGCGCGAAATCTTCACTGACACGCTGCCAGAGCGCGGAATTTGCTCCATCCGGAGTCCCCGGCAGCACCCCGGGAAACCGAGGATGGCCTGGAGAGTCCGGACGGATTTAGGCCTAAATCCGGACGAAAACAAGAAGCTAGGGGTGTGACTGGACCGTTTTCGTCCGTTCGGATGAAAAAAAGAGGTCCCGGGGGCCTTTCCGGGGACATGGCTGAAGATGCTCTAAGATCGGCTACTTGGGAGGTCAGCATGAGCGGGGATGCAGTCAGCAGATACCGCTAGCGTCCCGCTAGGAGTTCAATAAGATGAGACTACGGGATAAGAAAGGTGCAATTAAGAGTAGTGGTCATTATAAGGAATGGTCGGTCGCTTACCAGATGGCTTCGTTGCTTGCCATACACGGTCAAGTCACCTAAGATCGGCTACTTCTCTTGAGACATATCTATACTTCTTATAAAACAAAACTCCACTAAGTGCAATTAATATTTGTCTATTTTAACATGCAAGCAATCCACATCACCTACTTCCTTAGCCAATGATTTATCCACCTCATCCCACTAATAATAGTTCTTATTTATTGGGAATGGTGTTTTGACACATGGGAGCATATGCTCCCTTTATTTTGAAATGCATGTTACATACATTTAGAAATATTAAAAAATTAAAACGGAAAATTCGAATGTACATCTTCATGTCCTACACGCTCACAAAGTCGTTTCATAAAAATCCGTCTTGTCGTGTGATGTGTGTAAAAAAGACAAAATTCAATGCTCAAAATAAGGCTTTTCAGGAGATAAATTTTCTCTTTTTTACACAGACCACAAAACATATTGGTTCCTCGCGAAACTTGACGAACGTATGTATATTGTGGAGATGTACATGTAGAATTTTTTTTCAAATTTTTTCGACATTTTAAAATATAATTTTTTGATAGAGGGAGCATATGCACCCGGGAGTCGAATTGAATTTCTGTTATTTATTATCTATCTCTACATGCAAGATATTTAGATTATCTATTTTTAACCATTAAACTAGCAATGGCATTCTTTTTATTTGCTGCTCGATTGATAATATTGCACCCTCATGCTATATCCTTACATAGTTAAGTCATGTACAACTTGATCACCAAATAATTTTGGCAACCAAATAAACTCTTTGCAAATTAAACTCAGTGTTACTTATGAGCTCTTATATACGATAACTATACAAGATATTTAAAAACGTAATGCCGCAATGTGCATGCATTTTTCATGCAAGCCATCCATATCATTTGGTTCTACACTCGGTTGATTTCACTTTATCTAAATCAATCCACGTACACCTCTGAAATATAACAATCTTGAAATTTTCAAATACTTATCCATTTCATGGCTATTAAATTTAGTGTCTCAGCTACTATGACCAACTAAATATTACATATTCTATAAACCAAATTTATGTGTTTTATTAGATTTTCTAAAAAGATACCCGCTGCAACGCGCGGGGTATCGTTCTAGTTATTATACTTGTCAACTGCTGGCAGCTAGTGAGCTTAACAAGTAGCTCACAAAACTTGTTGGCTTGATTGTTTAACTTACTAAAGTTAACGAGCACAAAATGATGTTTGGCTATTAAGAAACGTACCGGCTCAAACGAATCAAGTAAATAAGCGCTTGTTAAGCTCTCCGAGCTTCAAGCTTTATATTCATCCCTAATGTATGGTGTACCCGTACGTACTCAAGTTTGAATAAACGGCATCTAATCGGTTTGACAAATTAATGTGATTATAATATGGACTCCTACGACTACCCACAATGGGAGTATGAGGCTCCGTTCGTTTGTTTGGGCTTCTGCTTCTGCTTTTAGTGTCCAAAAGCAGAAGTCCAAACAAACACCTAGAAATTGAAAAGCGCTGGCCAGAAGCGCTCCTAAAAAATGAACTACGAATAACCCGGAAGCAACCTCGGACCTGCTTCCCGAGCTTTTGGCCGCTTCCCGAGTTGGCTTGGACTAAACTGGTCTCAACACTTCAGCATATTTACAAAATTTATGCCACTCCCTTATAAACCAACCTGCCCGTGTATTTGGTCGAACCGACCAGCCCCGACCCCCATTTCCCCACGTGTTCCATCCTCCTCCCCGTCCCTAGCCATGGCAGGTTAGGGTTTCCGTTGCCGCCGCCGTTCCCAGCCGCCGCCACGTTCTACGCCGCCAGCGCCTGAGCTCGCCTCCCTCTCCGTTCCCGCTCGTCCGACTCCCGCCGTCGGTGGATCTCGTTCCTGAATCGACGGCCTCGTTCACTGCCTCCGTCGCGCCGCCGTTGCCGGAGTGAGGACCCGCCGAGCAGCGCATCTCCTCCTCCCCGTGGTGCCGCTCCTTCCCTCCAAAGGAATCGGGTCGGGGCAAAGGGAATCGGCGCCATCTTCATCAGCTCAGGCCAGCGTTGACTTCCGTCGCGCTGCCGTCCATGAGATCCTGCCTGTCGACTTGGTCAAGATCAGCTCAGATGCGAGTCATGCTCCTGCCGACACGAGTCTCGCTACCGAAGCGAGTCCTTTCCGGGGCGCCACTGCTACCTCACCGGATCGAGTTCATCTCCAGCAGCCGCACGGGATCGAGTTCATCTGCAGCAGCCCCACCACCTCCCATCTTTTGGATTGTTTTTGTACATGGATGACTTCAAACCATTTGGTGTACAAGCTAACAGCGCTAATGCTAATCTTTCACGGAAGATTCTCCACCAACGATGATTATTTACTGTAAAAAAACGATGATTAACTCTTCTACTCCCCTTGTGCTCAAACACTCTTGGAACTATCCAGTATAAATGAATTGTATTATCTTATGATGAATATATATACGATGTTAATATGTTATAGGTTTGATAATATGGATATCTCTTGTAACATTATTTATACTTTTTTTTACAAAAGCCACGAATATTCTGTCAAAACAAATTCTAACCAAACCAATGTTGAGAAAATCGCTTATCGGGTTCAACTCGGTCGGCTGACGATAAGCGATTAATAGGCAAATCGGACGATTAATCGGGCGATAAATGAGTTAATCGGACGATAAATGAATTTATCGGCTAATCGATGACCACTGAATAGGGATTAATTGGACGATTAATCGTTGAATCGGACGATTTTTTGAACAGTGAACCAAACACTCCAAAATTATTCCCATACAAATCGTGTTTAAAATTATTTTTGTGATACAAGATAAATTGAGGTATTTCGGTTATTAAACATGGTACTTATATATACAACATCTTCAGCACTTATGTGTATTTCAAATATTTTACTTTTAAAATCAACAATCAAATTTCAGATAAATGTGATGTTTTATATTTAATATGAGCACGGCAAAATTAACCCTTAAGCATGACAATAATGTTATAAACAATCAGAAGTAGCTAATTCGTGTCAAATCAACATTTATACAACTTCTTCAGACTTCAGGGTTATTTCAGACATTTCATCCTTCATAGCAGCAACAACAGCCATCAACAGCAGTTCTGCCAAACATCAAATCTCTGCTTCTCACAGCTGCTTTCCACAGCTGTTTTTTCACAGCTCACCAGCTACAGCTGCTTTTCAAAAGCTGCAGCCCAAACAAACAGGGCCTCATAAGTAGTATCATGCATTTCATGCATGCAAAATGCTGATGTGGCACTGCAATTAAGGATGAGAGAGAGGATACTAGTATCATAGGTTTTACTGTATCATAGCACATACTACTAGAAAAATTAATGTCAAGTAAATCTTGTACATATATTTGCATTGAGATTCTACAAAATAATTAATATATGGAGACTATGCTACCATACATTGTGGAGATAGTAACATGTAGCAGTATCATACGCATGATACTTCTATATGATACTATGCATTGTGACTAGTCTACTGCATGCATGCACCAAGTGGTTGTGGAAGTAAGCGGTGGAGACTAATTAAAGAGTATTAATAGCAAAGTACTACCCTGTTTTAAAATATAGTACCATTAGCTTTCTAAAAAGGTTTATATTTTAAAATGGAGGTAATAGATCTGGTACAAATGTTACTTCACATTGGTCTAACAAAGTGAGATTGACGGAGTAACTACCCACAATGGGAGTGTTATAGGTAGTATCATGCATCTCATGCATGCAAAAAATCTGATGTGAAAGTGCAATTAAAGATGAGAGAGAGGATTGCATAGGTAGATACTGTATCATAACACGTAGTACTAGAAAATTTAATGTCAAATATATCTTGTATATAGATCTTCATTGAGATTCTACAAATCAATTAATATAAGAAAATTATGATACCAGTTGATACGTCCAAAACATATCTACTTTCCCGAACACTTTTGCTATTGTTTTGCCTCTAATTTGTGTATTTTGGATGCATCTAACACAGACTAACGCTGTTTTCAGCAGAACTGTTCTGGTGTCTCGTTTTTGTGCAGAAATCCAACTTTCGGGAAAATCCTCGGAATTTATGCAGAAGGCCCTATTTTCCCAGAATACTGACGGAGCCAGAAGGACAAGTAAGGTGGAGGCCCGAGGGCCCCACACCATAAGGCGGCGCGGCCTAGGGGGGCCCGCGCGGCCCTATGGTGTGGCCCCCTCGGCCGGCCTCCGACGCCCTCCTTCGGACTATATATTGCCTTCGACCTAAAAACGCACGGGGAGAAGTCGAAGTCGCCAGAAACCCTCCAGAACGCCGCCACATCGCGAAACTCCCTCGCGGGAGCCAGAAGTCTCCGTTCTGGCACTCCGCCGGGACGGGGAATTGGAGGAGATCATCGCCATCATCACCACCGACGCCTCTCCATCAACCAGCCATGCTTCCCCCATCCATGTGTGAGTAATTCCCCCGCTGTAGGCCGAAGGAGATGGTAGGGATTGGATGAGATTGGTCATATAATAGCATAAGATTGTTAGGGCATAGTGCCTAGTGTCCGTAATTGGTACTTTGATGATATTGTTGCAACTTGTTATGCTTAATGCTTGTCACTAGGGCCCGAGTGCCATGATCTCAGATCTGAACATGTTATTATTTCATCATGATATTCATTGTTTATGGTCTTACCTACAAGTTGTATACACATGTCGCTGTCCGGAACCGATGGCCCCGAAGTGACAGAAATCGGGACAACCGGAGGGGATGGTAGTGATGTGAGGATCACATGTGTTCACGGAGTGTTAATGCTTTGCTCCGGTACTCTATTAAAAGGAGTACCTTAATATCCAGTAGTTTCCCTTGAGGCCCGGCTGCCACCGGCTGGTAGGACAAAAGATGTTGTGCAAGTTTCTCATTGCGAGCACGTACGACTATAATTGGAACACATGCCTATTGATTGCTTTGTACTTGGACACCGTTTTATTATTATCTGCAAATGCCCTGCTATGATTGTTACATGAGTTTCTCTCATCCATGCAACGCCCGTCATCCGTCCCCGTGCCTACAGTATTTTAATCCTGCTGTTTACTATAATCACTACTGCTGTCTCTGTTACTCTGCTGCTATTATTTCACTACTACTACTGCTATAAAACTCACATTATCTTGATAAACTCTTGCGAGCAAGTCTGTTTCCAGTGCAGCTGAATTGACAACTCCATTGTTAAGGCTTCCAAGTGTTCTTTGTCTCCCCTTGTGTCGAATCAATAAATTGGGTTATACTACCCGCGAAGACTGCTGCGATCCCCTATACTTGTGGGTTATCAAGACTGTTTTCTGGCGCCGTTGCCGGGGAGCATAGCTTTATTTGGAAGTTCACTTGGATTGATATTGTTCGCTGCAAATTCTCCATCATGGGTAAAGCTCGCGATTCTAAAGTCGCCATATTACCATTCACTACAAGAAAAGGTACAACTCCGAGTACCTCCGCTACTCTTGATTCACCATCTGTGATAAGTCAACTTGTTTCACCGCCACAAGCTGGTACGTCTGCTGAATCTGAAAACTCTCATAATATTGATAATGTTTCTGCTGTGCTTGATGATAGTGGTTCACTGGGATCCTTTCTAGATGCTACAATTGCTAGGTCTAGACAAATTGAAAATGCTGAAACTCCTGATGAAAATGCCACTACGCCTGTTAATTCACCTGAACTTGATTATTCTAGTGATGATCCTGATGAAGATTATGTGGAGCTTAATGATGATTTTATTGATAAATGCAATTCTATTACTGATGCAAGAAGCATTAAAAAGTTTCTCGCACAATATACTATTAGACATAAGCTGTCTCCTGATCCTAAATTTGCCACATCTCCTATATGCATTAAGGATAAAGATTATGATTTTTCTCTTGATCTATCTCATATAGCTATTGTAGAGAAAACACCCTTTTGTGGTACTGAAAAAGAAAGTGCTGTAGAACACATGAATGAACTTTCTTCTATGAGTAGCTTGTTTTCTGATGATATCAAGATGCGTACTTACTTTGTCATTAAAATTTTTCCTTTCTCATTAAAGGATGATGCTAAAACTTGGTATAATAATTTGCCTCCTGGTTCTATTAAAAGTCCATCTGATTTGCGTGATGTTTTCTTTCGAAAATACTTTCCTGCTAGTGCTCAACATGCTGCTTTACAGAGAATTTACAGATTTGATCAGGGAGATGAAGAGAAATTGCCTACGGCGTGGGCAAAATTTTGTTCTCTTATCAGAGCTAGACCTGGACATGATTTGGAAAAGAATGATCTACTTGATATATTTTATAGTGGACTAACCATTGAATCTAGAGCATATTTGGATAGTTGTGCTGGTTGTGTTTTCAGGAAAAGAACTCCCGAAGAAGCTGAAGATTTATTGGCTAGAATAAGCCGGAATCATGATGATTGGGAAACACCTGAACCAACTCCAACGCCAATATTGAAGAAGAGGGGTTTAATTGAATTGAATGATGAAGATATGCGGGAAGCTAAGAAGTCTCTCAAGGAGAAAGGTATTAAATCCGAAGATGTGAAGAATCTACCTCCTATAGAAGATATATGTGAGATAATTCCCCCTTCACCCATGATTGAGGTAAACTCCCTTCAACGCTTTACTAGGGAAGATATTCCGTATTCAAAACCTCCTGCGCAATGCTTAGATGAGTTTGATAATTATATTGTTAAGCAAGAAAATTTTAATATGAGAGTAGAGAATCATCTAATGGAAAATTCCCAAGCTATTAGCAATTTGCATGATATTGTGGAGAGAACCTCCAATGATGTTAAGGTGCTTGTTAAACATTTTCAAATGATTCAAACTCAAATTGATCAACTCACTAAAGTGCAAAATGACTTGCTTAATAATAATTCTAAGAAGAAACATGCTTATGAAGTAACAACTAGAGGTGGTGTCTCTACCCAGGATGCTCTATATCCTGAAGGGCATCCCAAAAGAATTGAACAAGATTCTCAACGCATTGAACCTAGTGCTCATTCTAAGAAGAAAAAGAAGAAGGAACATAAAAATGCTGTAGAATCCTCTGAACCTGTTAATGATCCTAATAGTATTTCTATTTCCGATGCTGAAACTGAAAGTGGTAATGAACATGATAATGATAATGATAATGATCAGAATGATGCTTCTGATAAAGAAGAGGTAGAAGATGAACCTGAAAAACATGCTAAAAATAAAAAGTATACTAAAGAAGATTTTATTGCTAAGAAACATGGTAATGAAAGAGAACCTTGGGTGCAAAAACAAATGCCTTTTCCTGCTAAGAAATTAAAATCAAAGGAAGAAGAACAGTATAATAAATTTTGCGATTGGATGAAACCTTTATTCTTGCAAATCCCTTTGACTGATGCTATTAAATTGCCTCCTTATTCAAAGTATATGAAAGATATTGTTACTAACAAGAGAAAAATCCCCAATGAGGAAATTTCCACTATGCTTGCTAATTACTCTTTCAATGGCAAGGTTCCGAAGAAATTGGGTGACCCAGGTATTACTACTATTCCTTGTTCTATCAAGAATAATTATGTTAAAACTGCTCTATGTGACTTGGGAGCCGGTGTTAGTGTTATGCATTTTTCTCTTTATAAGAGACTTTATCTAGATAAGTTGATACCTACTGATATATCTTTGCAAATGGCTGATAAATCTACTGCTATTCCTGTTGGTATATGTGAGGATGTTCCTGTTCAAGTTACTACTAACTGCTTGATATTAACTGATTTTGTTGTGTTGGAAATGCCTGAAGATGATAATATGTCTATTATTCTTGGGAGACCTTTTCTTAACACCGCAGGGGCTGTTATTGATTGCAATAAAGGAAAGGTTACTTTCAATGTTGATGATAAAGAGCATACGGTCTATTTCCCCAAGAAGATTGATAAAGTATGTGGAGTCAATACTATTTCTAATGTGAGAACTATCAAAGTTGGAACTATCGATTGTCCTATATATGAACCTAAAGAAGGTTATCAAAATCTTATGATTGGATCCATATCAATACAATTCAAGGTAACATGATTGATTTGAGGTTTATTTCTTCTTATGTTATGTAAAAATTATTCGGTGGCAAGACTTGATCAACCTTGTTAACGAATACTTTTTATATGCATAGAGGAGGTAAACAACATCTCTTTCTTCCTCCACTTGTCTTACTTGCTGTAGCACTTTTGATTTGCAAAGTTCCTTAGTTAATTAGAGTTTTCAAAATATTTCCTGGCCAGTAATAATAAACTTAATACCCAGAAATGTGCATTTTTCAAAGTTTTCAAAAATTCACAAAAATTATACCGTTGGTCCTATTTTTCGAAGAGGCACCTAGGAGCACCAGAGGATGACCTGTGGGGCACCCCAGGGTGCCACACCACCAGCCGGCGCGGCCAAGGAGGGGGGCGCGCCACCCTGTGGTGTGGGCTCCTCCTTGCCCCACTACTTCATCTCTTTCTCCCAGCATCTTCTCTCTCCCGAAAAAACTCGAACCAGCTTTCTCTCACTCGCGTTTTTGCTCAAGAGCTCAGGATTTTTCGATCTCTTTGCTCAGCCCAGATTTCTGTCTGAAATTTGGCACATTTGCTCTCCGGTGTGTGACTCCTCCGATTATCCAAATAGAATTTTGTTTGGTTGAGTATATCTTGAATATTTTGCTGCTGTAGGTAACATGTTTAGTGAGCTTGCATGCTTGTTCTAAGTTGTATAAACTAGTTTTGATGCATGATTAGTACTCTAGCAAGTTCCTATAGTAGTTCCCCTTGATTATATGTCACCAAATCAAATTTTATATTGTTTGTTGAAAATTTCAGAAAATGGAGTGGAATAGATATCAACTTAACCAACAAGAATTGGAGGTCCAACAAGTCATGAGAGTGAACTGTGAAGAGGGAGTATACCCCTCTTACTACCCGTGCGCGGATTTCATGAGAAGCGCGGGAATATTGGAAGATGTCCAGAGTCTAATTTCTCGTGCAGGGCTGAGTGGTTTTGTTGAAGGAGAGCCAAGCCAATATGCGAAATTAACTATGTCTGTTGTGCAGGACTTTAAGTTCAATTGGTCGCGATCTAACCCCATGGTTCAATATAAGATTTATAATAAAACTGTCAACTTGCCATTCAGTGATTTTTGTGCAGAAATTAGAGTACCGCAATGGGGATCATGCGAGAAGATAAGGGGATCGCCGCAAGAACTCTTAGGCCTCTTCAAGATGATTTGTTATGGAAGGAGTTTTTCAGAGGATAGTGGTAAAATCACTAGCATTCAGCTCCCGGCTATCCGCTACTTTGCCTATTTCATTACTAAATGCGTTCTTGCTAGAAGGATTGGTGGTAAACTATCTATCCCGGATTTAGTTTTTCTAGCTGCGGCACTGCAAGGTAGTAGGACTTATAATTTGGGGGCATTGATAGCTTATAGACTTGCTACTAACCGTGAGAAAGGTGGAATTTAAGGAGGTCTCATTGCCTCTCGTTTACTAGCTTTGCATAATGTAGAACCTCATCATCTTGACATTCCACTTTCCATAGAAAAACTTGACATAGTCTCTATGATTAGACATGAATTTGTTTCTGACTCCTCCAACTTGGGTAACCTGTTTTACAAGATGACATTTTATAAGAAAGTCTGGAGAATAACTAAGAAAACTGAGAAACTAGTAAGATTGCCTGCGCCTGTTCTGTTTAACCTTGATTCCAGGGAAGATTGGTCGGTCACAGAAGGTGCACTGAATGCACACGTAGAGGGAGGAGGCCATCATGCAAGAGACAACACGGAGGAGGCCGAGGAACACCTCGACTCATCATCCGATGCAGCAAGTTCTTCGCATCAACATGTTGGGCATGTGGAGCCTCCACGCTTTTCTTCTGCACAGGAACTTTACTATGACTACGCCATGAATTATCCACCGGCGAAGAACAATGACCCTCGTTGGGGTTGAACTCCACTTAGGCCAAAAGCCTAAGCTTGGGGGGAGGTATACCGGCATCACTCATTCTTTGCATATTATGATTGCTGGATACTTGTATATACTTGTTTAGTTTGTTTGAGTGGTTTTCTAATGAGAGGGAGATGATATTTGGGGAAGTGCTGCCTGAAAACAGATTCTGGACTGTTACCGAAAAAATTCTCAAAAATATCCAGAACAGTATTTTACGAAGCCAATTTTTGTGCATGTTCCCCAGGTTGTTATCTAACTTTCATTAGTTGAACACTTTTCGATTTGAGCAGTGTAAGAATTTATTAAAAATCGGGTACTGTACTGCTGTCAAGTTTGACGAATTTCTGCTGCTTTGTGTTTATGTGAGTTTTCTAGTTTACCGTTTCTTGTTTTCGCTTTGTTTCCTTCCCAAAACACAAAAAGACCAAAAATATTTCTGTTGTTTCTCTTCATAATTTGTTTGCTTTGGTTTCTTGCATTTGTTTCGCTTTATTTGCTATTGTTAGTTTGCTATAAGAAAACCCAAAAAGATTTTGCTTTGTTCGCTTGTTTCCTTTTGTTCTTGTTTCCAAATTCGAAAACACCAAAAATATTCGCTGTTCTTCTTTGGTTTGTAAAGTTCATCTTGAGTTCAATGGTCTTCGGTGGCTGGAGCGTGGTTTTCATTTCATATTATCCAAGGTACACAAGTGAAAGGCAATAATGACGATCTACGACAATTGGATTGTGGTGAGAGGCTGGTATGAACTCTATTTGTTTTCATTTTTGTACATATACTCATCCATGTGAGCATGCTTAGTTGGTTCATGTGAGGTATATGTTATTTGAGAAAGTCTAGTAGTTTATGATCTCTCATGTTTAGCTCCAATCTATTAATATGAGTAGCATGTCATGGATGTTTGCTTGCATTGTTTTATTCATAAGTAAGTATGGCATTGTGGTATCCTCCTCTGAATAATTCATTTATATCGACTTGGCACATGCTCACGCATGCATATGACTGAACAAAAAGTCAATTAAGCCTCGATGATCTATATTGCTTCAGAGTTCTTGTATCACTTTTATGCCTCCGTTAATTTATTTTGCCGCAAGCATGATTATGACGATTCTTGCTCTCTTGATTTGTCGCTCCCTAGTCTATTGCTAGCCTTCACTTGTACTGAGCGGGAACGCTGCTCGTGCTTCCAAACACCTGAAAACCAAGTTGTTCCAAAAGTGTCCACCATAAATACCTATGCATGGCATTTCAAACCATTCCAAGTAAATTCTCATGCACTACCTTTAAAACCTTCAAAATGCTTCTCAATTTGTGTTTTTGTTTCATAGCTCATGAGGAAGTATGTGGTGTTTAGCTTTCAACCTTATCATTTACTTTTGACGGACTCTCATATGGACTAGTGGCACATCCGCTTATCCAATAATTTTGCAAAAAGAGCTGGCAATAGGATTCCCAGTCCCGAATTAATTAACTTAAATAGACACTCCTCCATGGTTTGTGATTGATGGACGGCACCCGAAGGATTCGGTTAGCCATGGCTTGTGTAAGCAAAGGTTGGGGGGAGTGTCATCATCATAATAAAACTAAAATAAAAAGGCACTCCTTCATGGTATGTGATTGTTGGCAGGCACCCGAGGATTCGGTTAGCCATGGTTTTTGTAAGAAAGGCTGGAAGGAGTGCCACATAAATATGCAAATAATTCATGGGAGCCGCTCTTGGGAGTCCGGTTGGCGAGGTAGTTAGTGTACCCATTACCATTCGTTGACAACAACAAACACCTCTCAAAATAATTTTACTCCTGATTTCAAAAATGAAAAGCTCTAGCGCATGTTAATCCCTGCTTCCCTCTGCGAAGGGTCAATCTTTTACTTTTGTGTTGTGTCTCCATTCTTTCTTTGAGCACTATCTTGAGAGCACAACTGTCATTCTTAGTATAATATGCTTGTCTCAAAATATGATTGATTGTGGTATAACTTTGATGCTTTTATCTTTGACAATCACTACTTCTAGTCTTTCTATGAACTCCAGAGGTGCCTGGGTATTTATGTTTTGCCGATCAAATACGGGCAAGCGAGATACCACTTTATCATACTCTCTTATGAACATTGCAATCCTGCTTATATACATGATTCATGATGCTTATTATTAATTGTTGGTACCTCTCCATGATTGACATAGCTGTTTGATGATCTTATTTGCATGTATCTCATTATGAACTGCTTAAGTATTAGCCATAGCATGAGAATATATACATCATATGAGCAAATGTGTTCGTGAAAGTTCTTTTATCGCTCAGTTGTTAACTGAATTGCTTGAGGACAAGCAATAAGCTAAGCTTGGGGGGAGTTGATACGTCCAAAACGTATCTACTTTCCCAAACACTTTTGCTATTGTTTTGCCTCTAATTTGTGTATTTTGGATGCATCTAACACGGACTAACGCTGTTTTCAACAGAACTGTTCTGGTGTCTCGTTTTTGTGCAGAAATCCAACTTTCGGGAAAATCCTCGGAATTTATGCAGAAGGCCCTATTTTCCCAGAATACTGACGGAGCCAGAAGGACAAGTAAGGTGGAGGCCCGAGGGCCCCACACCATAAGGCGGCACGGCCTAGGGGGGGCCCGCGCGGCCCTATGGTGTGGCCCCCTCGGCCGGCCTCCGACGCCCTCCTTCGGACTATATATTGCCTTCGACCTAAAAACGCACGGGGAGAAGTCGAAGTCGCCAGAAACCCTCCAGAACGCCGCCACATCGCGAAACTCCGTCGCGGGAGCCAGAAGTCTCCGTTCTGGCACTCCGCCGGGACGGGGAATTGGAGGAGATCATCGCCATCATCACCACCGACGCCTCTCCATCAACCAGCCATGCTTCCCCCATCCATGTGTGAGTAATTCCCCCGCTGTAGGCCGAAGGGGATGGTAGGGATTGGATGAGATTGGTCATGTAATAGCATAAGATTGTTAGGGCATAGTGCCTAGTGTCCGTAATTGGTACTTTGATGATATTGTTGCAACTTGTTATGCTTAATGCTTGTCACTAGGGCCCGAGTGCCATGATCTCAGATCTGAACATGTTATTATTTCATCATGATATTCATTGTTTATGGTCTTACCTGCAAGTTGTATACACATGTCGCTGTCCGGAACCGATGGCCCCGAAGTGACAGAAATCGGGACAACCGGAGGGGATGGTAGTGATGTGAGGATCACATGTGTTCACGGAGTGTTAATGCTTTGCTCCGGTACTCTATTAAAAGGAGTACCTTAATATCCAGTAGTTTCCCTTGAGGCCCGGCTGCCACCGGCTGGTAGGACAAAAGATGTTGTGCAAGTTTCTCATTGCGAGCACGTACGACTATAATTGGAACACATGCCTATTGATTGCTTTGTACTTGGACACCGTTTTATTATTATCTGCAAATGCCCTGCTATGATTGTTACATGAGTTTCTCTCATCCATGCAACGCCCGTCATCCGTCCCCGTGCCTACAGTATTTTAATCCTCATTTGTTTACTATAATCACTCTGCTTGTCTCTCGTTACTGCTGTTATTTCACTACTACTACTGCTATAAAACTGTTACTACTGATAAACTCTTGCGAGCAAGTCTGTTTCCAGGTGCAGCTGAATTGACAACTCCGCTGTTAAGGCTTCCAAGTGTTGTTTGTCTCCCCTTGTGTCGAATCAATAAATTGGGTTATACTACCCGCGAAGACTGCTGCGATCCCCTATATTTGTGGGTTATCACCAGTACATGATATCATGCATTGTAGACATAGTAACATGTAGTAGTATCATACACATGATACGTTTATATACGTTTATATGATACTATGCATTGTAACTAGTCATATGAGTTTACTGACGCTATGTAGATGACGCTACCTCCATTTCAATGAATAAGACGTACACACATTCCAAGACACATTTTGACCAAAAAAATTAGCCAAAAAATATTAATTATATTATATATAATTATTATCTTTGGACTCGTAATGAAAAACACTTTTTTAATGATGCTAATTTTATACTGACAATTTTTTATATATTTAAAGTAGTTTTTGGTCGAAAAACACGCAAAACAAGACGCCTTATTTAGTGGATTTGCTTGGTACTACCTACTACCTCCATCCCAAAGGTTAAGGCTTATATTTTTTTTTGAAAAGTCAAACCAATTAAGGTTGATTAAACTTTTTGAACAATCTACCAACAAATATAATATTTTGTAGATACCATACGAAAATATATTTTACTATCTATTTAATGATATTAATTTTGTATTTTGCGTAATAATATTTTTTGATCAAAACTTAGTCAAACTTGACATAGTTTGACTTTCTAAAAATAATATAAGCCTTAAGATTTGGGATGGAGATAGTAGAGCTGAAACCATGTACAGTGAGTAATGGCCATGTTTCTTGTAGTGAGACACATGCTAAAACCCTAACAACCCACATGTGGACTACTCCCTTGTTTTCATGAAGACATTAAACATGTACCTAACTTATACTTTACAATTATGCATAGGAGTTGCTCATCGTAGGTTCAATTATCTAGTACTGGCAAAATAGCCATTATTTCTTAGGAGAAGCATATTCACGTTTTAAAAAACATCTCATATAGCTGAAGTGTAATATTAGACTATTTGACCATATCTTAGACACGCTTTAGGATATAATTAACGGGAAAACTCTTCAAAACCCTTATTAGATTATAAAATTAATTAGATGGCCTCCCTCGGAAATGAACGTGCTTCACGGAAGATCGTCCGCAGACAAAAAGAGGACTGAGTTGTCGTGCAACACATGATAAGCACATAAAGACTCATTCTGAACTAAGTATAATTGAATTAAACTGTTTAATCAATAGGAAAGGAAAAGTATACTGACTCACTGTTGACTGTACATTGTTGAAATCTGCACACAACAATATCATTATTTCTCACAAATTAAGAAGTAATTATGGCTAGTGGAGCCTATCTTATCGGGATAAATTGGCAGGTGAAAACATCCTTTTTTATTGTTAGCTGTAAATCACATGTTTTCTCTAAATTTTCATAACCACCTCCTGCATATTTAGTTCAACAACATCTTGCATCACAAAAGGAAATATATTAAACTTTTATATTTTTTGTTAGAGATGTTACTTCCTCCATCCCAAAAATGTAAGGCACCATTGACTTTACATATCTTTGACTATGATTTTCACTGATAGTATGACTGTAAAACTAGTATAAGCATAGATGAAACATAAATACACCGATATCATTGACAAGTCCAATTCATATACCGAATAAGAAAAGTACATTCACATATTCCAAAAATAATCTTAAATTCAAAAAATCATGTTCACATATTCAATAGATGTTCACGAGTTTGAAAAACGTTTCTTCCATATTTAAAATGTGTTCACATAGTGGAAATTTTTTCATGAGATCTATAAAATGTTTCATGTACTACCTCGGTTCCGTTTTAATCGACGTCAGTGGTGTTCCGCGCGGACGAGTAGGCAGGTAGTTCCTCGCGTCAATTAAATCGTAACGGAGGGAGTATTAAATAAATTGGTTCACATATTCATAACAGTTCAAAAAATTCTTTATGGTTAATAAAGGTTCACAAATTTTATAAAATGGTATGGGTTTCAAAAATATTTGTGCCTTTTGAAAAAAAGTGTTCATGTTACATCCACATTTTCAAACAATGTTCGCAGGGTTCAACAAATGTTCACCCAGTTATACAAGATGTTCACCATTTTTTCGAAAAGGAGACCATTTTGAGTCCCATTTAAGTATACTTTAGTCGCATGATTTTGTCTCGTTGTTGTACGTTCATCTCCCTCATTGCTCTCCTGCTTTGTTACTTTTCAAAAAACGTGTACATACTCTACGGGGTTGTTTGGATAGGGAGGATATGTACAGCCGGATCTCTAAAAACTAGGAAAACCGTGTAACAGAATAAAATCTTGTTTGCCTAGTCCAAGCCGCCCGGGGACATAGAGAACCGGTTTCCCGTACTCCCAGGATTTTGCGTTTGTAGAAAAACGAGTAATAGTCGTTTTTCCAAAAACAAGATCTCCATATACGCAACTTTTCCCCCGTCCCGCACTTCCGCTTGTTACTCAACAAAATCTGTTGGCGCCAAAACCAATCTGTTTGCGCTAGTTTTGCCGCTCACCCAGGCTATTTTCTCTGCTTATATAGTCAGATCGCCATGATCAAATACACATATCGCTTGTAGATTGGCTTGCTGCGAACACCGACCACGACCCCCGGCCACAACACTGGCCTGGGAGACGACAGATTTGATATTGAACTTCATAGAGCTCTTGTTCACATCTTCATCAGGCTATTGTCGTCATCATCTTCCAATCTTCAATCAAGTTGCAGTGCTCCACCATCCTACACGGTAAGATCTATCATCAAGATTTACAAAATTTCGCAACATGGATTGTATTTGTAGAGATTGCATGGTATTGTTCACTGAATCAATTACAGACTGTAATGTACCTTACCTTGCATAAAGCCTCTGATAATTGTATACATCCAAATTGTAGATTAACCTACATCTAATAACCTGCAAATTTAGAAACAGTCTATTGTTCGATCAAACAACAAACCAGCAACAATGGTTAATAGCTCCTTTTACACGCACACCATGCATGTTAACATCATCTAGGACAGAAGGGTAGATGGAACACTATCTATAATTACACAATTTGCTGAATTAATAGGCCCCAGGCCACCATGAACTTCGGTAGATATCATCATATCTATATGTGCAATAGGCTAAAAAAAAGTATACAAACGTACCATTAACCTACTATAGAGGCTGGAACAAACATATTAGTGACAATGGAAAATCTAGCTGTAGCATGCATTACAATATATCTGCAAGTGGAATATTTTGTTAACTAACATAAAGTGTAATCATAGTATACTCATTACTTTGTATTTCCCTTTAGATAAATATGGATGATCCGAAGGTCAAAAAAGTTAAGAAGGAAAACACGGATAAGCTTAAACGGCATGTATGGAAATCTTCTGAGGACAAAATATTGCTCAATATACTGAAAGAGCAAACAAATCACGGTGGGAAAGAAGGAACAAGTTTCACAAAGAAAGCATGGCGTGATATTTTAGAACAGTTCAATGAATCAAGGGTAGACAAACTTGAATTACAACAACTGAAAAACCGTCATAAGTATTACAGGAGTTGCTATGCTACCATGGATAGACTTCTAAAACTCACGGGATTCGGTTGGGATGACGATGATAAAATGATAAAAGCTTCAGAAGAAACTTGGGAGGAACTAATTGAGGTAAGTTTGTGTGCATACGATTAATATAAACTTGGCATATCCTATAATTAACCAAAAACCTAACTACTCGCAGAAGGATAGCACACTCCAAGAATATCGAGATAAGGTGTGGCCTAATTGGATAGATCTTCAAGACATATGTGCTAGTTCAACAGCATCTGGTGTTGGTGCTGTATCTAGCAAAGGGTTAGGTTCTACGTCTACAACCAAATCATCCCAAATTGATTTGAATAAGGATCTTGAAGTACATGATGATACGTCTCAAACGTATCTATAATTTCTTATGTTCCATGCTAGTTTTATGACAATACTCACATGTTTTATATACACTTCAAATCATTTATACGCATTTTCCGGCACTAACCTATTAACAAGATGCCGAAGCGTCAGTTCCTGTTTTGTGCTGTTTTTGGTTTCAGAAATCCCACACATGAAATATTCTCGGAATTGGACGAAACGAACTCCCAGGGTCTTATTTTTCCACGGAGCTTCCAGAAGACCGAAGAGGATACGAAGTGGGGCCACGGGGCGCCGACACCACAAGGCGGCGCGGCCAGCATGGGGCCCGCGCCGGCCTATGGTGTGGGCCCCCGTGCCTCCTCCGACTTTGTCCTTCCGCCTACTTAAACTCTCCATCGCGAAAACCCTATTACCGAGAGCCACGATACGAGAAAAGTTACTGTGACGCCGCCGCCGCCAATCCCATCTCGGGGGATTCAGGAGATCACCTCTGGCACCCTGCCGGAGAGGGGAATCATCACCGGAGGGCTCTACATCACCATGCCCGCCTCCGGACTGATGCGTGAGTAGTTCATCCTTGGACTATGGGTCCATAGCAGTAGCTAGATGGTTGTCTTCTCCTCATTGTGCTATCATGTTAGATCTTGTGAGCTGCCTATCATGATCAAGATCGTCTATTTGTAATGCTACATGTTGTGTTTGTTGGGATCCGATGAATATGGAATACTATGTCAAGTTGATTATTGATCTATCATATATGTGTTGTTTATGATCTTGCATGCTCTCCGTTGCTAGTAGAGGCTCCGGCCAAGTTGATAATTGTGACTCCAAGAGTGAGTATTTATGCTCGATAGTGGGTTCATGCCTCCATTGAATCTGGGACAGTGACAGAAAGTTCTAAGGTTGTGGATGTGCTGTTGCCACTAGGGATAAAACATCAATGCTTTATCTAAGGATATTTGTGTTGATTCCATTACGCACCATACTTAATACAATTGTCTGTTGTTTGCAACTTAATACTGGAAGGGGTGCGGATGCTAACCAGAAGGTGGACTTTTTAGGCATAGATGCATGCTGGATAGCGGTCTATGTACTTTGTCGTAATGCCCTAAGTAAATCTCATATTAGTCATCATGATATGTATGTGCATTGTTATGCCCTCTCTATTTGTCAATTGCCCAACTGTAATTTATTCACCCAACATGCTATTTCTTATTGGAGAGACACCACTAGTGAACTGTGGACCCCGGTCCATTCTTTTACATCTGAATACAATCTACTGCAATCATTGTTCTCTGCTGTTCTTCACAAACAAATATTATTTTCCACACCATACATTTAATCCTTTGTTTACAG
The DNA here is from genome assembly GCF_019359855.2 of Lolium perenne. Classification (NCBI taxonomy): domain Eukaryota; kingdom Viridiplantae; phylum Streptophyta; class Magnoliopsida; order Poales; family Poaceae; genus Lolium; species Lolium perenne. The sequence continues at coordinate 175,088,876 of NC_067244.2, forward strand.
CAAGCCGGTGAGATTGACAACCTCACTGTTAAGTTGGGGCAAAGTATTTTGATTGTGTTGTGCAGGTTCCACGTTGGCGCCGGAATCCCTGGTGTTGCGCCGCACTACACTCCGTCACCAACAACCTTCATGTGGCCTTCGTCTCCTACTGGTTCGATAACCTTGGTTTCTTACCGAGGGAAACTTGCTGCTGTACGCATCACACCTTCCACTTGGGGTTCCCAACGAACGTGTGCTTCACGCGTCATCAAGCTAAATTTCTGGCGCCGTTGCCGGGGAGATCAAGACACGCTGCAAGGGAAGTCTCTCACATCCAATCTCTTTACTTTGTTATTGTTTTGCTTTACTTTATTTTATTTACTGCTTTGTTTGCTTTCTCTATATTAAAAATACAAAAAAAATAGTTACTTGCCTTACTTTATTTACTGTCTTGTTTGCTTTCTATATCAAAAACACAAAAAATTAGTTACTTGCATTTACTTTACTTTATTTAGTTTAGTTTGCTTTATTTACTACGGCTAAAATGGGTACTCCTGAGAACACTAAGTTGTGTGATTTCACATGCACAAATAATAATGATTTCTTATGCACACCTATTGCTCCACCTGCTACTACAATAGAATTTTATGAAATTAAACCTGCTTTACTAAATCTTCTTATGAGAGAGCAATTTTCTGGTGTTAGTTCTGATGATGCTGCTGCCCATCTTAACAATTTTGTTGAACTTTGTGAAATGCAAAAGTATAAGGATGTAGATGCTCACATTATAAAACTGAAATTGTTTCCTTTCTCCTTAAGAGGAAGAGTTAAAGATTGGTTGCTATCTTTGCTTAAGAATAGTATTGATTCATGGACTAAATGTAAGGATGCTTTCATTGGTAGATATTATCCTCCTGCTAAAATTATATCTTTGAGAAGTAGCATAATGAATTTTAAGCAATTGGATAATGAGCATGTTGCCCAAGCATGGGAAAGAATGAAATCTTTGGTAAAGAATTGCCCTACCCATGGACTAACTACTTGGATGATCATCCAAACCTTTTATGCAGGACTGAATTTTTCTTCACGGAACCTATTGGATTCAGCTGCTGGAGGTACTTTTATGTCCATCACTTTAGGCACCGCAACAAAGCTTCTTGATGATATGATGATCAACTACTCTGAATGGCACACGGAAAGGACTTCACAAGGTAAGAAGGTAAATTCTGTTGAAGAAACCTCCTCCTTGAGTGATGATGTCTACGCACGCTTCTATTCCTGTAGACAGTGTTGGGCCTCCAAGAGCAGAGGTTTGTAGAATAGCAGCAAGTTTCCCTTAAGTGAACCACCCAAGGTTTATCGAACTCAGGGAGGAAGAGGTCAAAGATATCCCTCTCAAGCAACCCTGCAATTACGATACAAGAAGTCTCTTGTGTCCCCAACACACCTAATACACTTGTCAGATGTATAGGTGCACTAGTTCGGCGAAGAGATAGTGAAATACAAGTGGTATGAATGAATATGAGTGGTAATAGCAATCTGAATAAAATATGGCAGCGAGTAAACATGCAACAGAACAGTAAACAAACGGAGATTCGATGTTCAGAAACAAGGCCTAGGGATCATACTTTCACTAGTGGACACTCTCAACATTGATCACATAATAAAACCACTCTACACTCTCTTGTTGGATGACAAACATCATTAATTGTGTAGGGCTACAAGAGCACCTCAATGCCGGAGTTAACAAGCTCCACAACATTCGATGTTCATATTTAAGTAACCTTAGAGTGCATGATAGACCACCGCAATTATACCGAGTACTAACATAGCATGCACACCATCACCGACAGGCTATGAAAGGGGGAATAGATCACATCAATACTATCATAGTAATAGTTAACTTCATAATCTACAAGAGATCACAATCATAGCTTATACCAAGTACTACATGATGCAGACACTGTGAACATTACATCATGGAGGAGGAATAGTCTACTTTAATAACATCACTAGAGTAGCACATAGATGATATTCAACTAGATCACAAAGAGAGAGATGAACCACATAGCTACGGTAGAGCCCTCAGCCCCGGGGGAGAACTACTCCCTCCTCATCATAGGAGACAACAGCGGCGATGAAGATGGCGGTGGTGTCGATGGAGATGCCTTCCGGGGGCACTTCCCCGTCCCGGCGGCGTGCCGGAACAGAGACTTCTGTCCCCCGAATCTTGGCTTCGCGATGGCGGCGGCTCTGGAACTTTTCTCGTACCGTGGCTTATTTCCCTTGAAGTTTTAGGTCACGACGACTTATATAGGCGAAGAAACGGAGTCGGAAGGGGTCTGGGGGCTCCACACATCAGGGGGGCGTGATGTCTACGGGTGCTTCTATTCTTGTAGATAGTGTTGGGCCTCCAAGAGCAGAGGTTTGTAGAACAGCAGCAAGTTTCCCTTAAGTGGATCACCCAAGGTTTATCGAACTCAGGGAGGAAGAGGTCAAAGATATCCCTCTCATGCAACCCTGCAACCACAATACAAGAAGTCTCTTGTGTCCCCAACACACCTAATACACTTGTCAGATGTATAGGTGCACTAGTTCGGCGAAGAGATAGTGAAATACAGGTGGTATGAATATATATGAGCAGTAGTAACGGCACCAGAAAATAGCTTGATGCTACAACTGGCGTGTGGTTGATGGTGGTAATATTGCAGGCAGTACAGATGCAGTAGAACAGTAAACAAGCAGTGATAGCAGTATTTGGAAACAAGGCCTAGGGATTATACTTTCGCTAGTGGACACTCTCAACATTGATCACATAACAGAATAAATAAATATATGCTATACTCTACACTCTCTTGTTGGATGATGAACACCACTAATTGTGTAGGATTACACGAACCCTCAATGCCGGAGTTAACAAGCTCCACAATATTCGATATTCATGTTTAAATAACCTTAGAGTGCATGATAGATCATTGCAATTACACCAAGTACTAACATAGCATGCACACTGTCACCATCACACTATGAAGGAGGCATAGATCACATCAATACTATCATAGCAATAATTAACTTCATAATCTACAAGAGATTACAATCATAACCTACGCCAAGTACTACACGATGCACACACTGTAACCTTTACACCGTGCAGGAGGAATAGAGACTACTTTAATAACATCACTAGAGTAGCACATAGATGAATAGTGATACAAAACTCATATGAATCTCAATCATGTAATGTAGCTCATGAGATCATTGTATTGAAGTACATAGGAAAGAGATTAACCACATAGCTACCGGTACAGCCCTTAGCCTCGATGGAGAACTACTCCCTCCTCATGGGAGACAGCGGCGGTGATGAAGATGGCGGTGGAGATGGCAGCGGTGTCGATGGAGAAGCCTTCCGGGGGCACTTCCCCGTCCCAGCGGCGTGCCGGAACAGAGACTCCTGTCCCCCAGATCTTGGCTTCGCGATGGCGGCGGCTCTGGAAGGTTTCTCGTACCGTGGTTTTTCGTCTCGATGTTTTAGGTCAGGGACCTTTATATAGGCGAAGAGGCGGAGGGCTGACGAGGCGACGACACAATAGGGGGGCGCAGCCCACCCCCTGGCCGCGCCAGCCTGGCTTCTGGGGCCCCCAGGGCTCCCCTCTGGTGGCTCTCGGGTGTTCTGGAAGCTTCGTGGGATTTTAAGATCTTGGGCGTTGATTTCGTCCAATTCCGAGAATATTTCCTTACTAGGATTTCTGAAACCAAAAACAGCAGAAAACAGGAACTGGCACTTCGGCATCTCGTCAATAGGTTAGTTCTGGAAAACGCATAAAATCATCATAAAGTGTGAACAAAACATGCAGGTATTGTCATAAAACAAGCATGGAACATAAGAAATTATCGATACGTCGGAGATGTATCAGCATCCCCAAGCTTAGTTCCTACTCGTCCCGAGTAGGTAAACGATAACAAAGATAATTTCTGAAGTGACATGCTTCCAACATAATCTTGATCATACTATTGTAAAGCATATGAGATGAATGCAGCGATTCAAAGCAATGGTAGAGACAATGATTAAACAACTGAATCATATAGCAAAGACTTTTTATGAATAGTACTTTCAAGACAAGCATCAATAAGTCTTGCATAAGAGTTAACTCATAAAGCAATAAATTCATAGTAAAGGTATTGAAGCAACACAAAGGAAGATTAAGTTTGAGCGGTTGCTTTCAACTTTCAACATGCATATCTCATGGATAATTGTCAACATAAAGTAATATGATGAATGCAAATATGCAAGTATGTAAGAATCAATGCACATTTAACACAAGTGTTTGCTTCTAAGATAGAAGGGAGTAGGTAAACTGACTCAACATAAAAGTAAAAGAAAGGCCCTTCGCAGAGGGAAGCATTGATTGCTATGTTTGTGCTAGAGCTTTTATTTTGAAAACATAAAGAGAGCATAAAAGTAAAATTTTGAGAGGTGTTTGTTGTTGTCAACGAATGGTAGTGGGCACTCTAACCCCCTTGCCAGACAAACCTTCAAAGAGCGGCTCCCATGAAACATTTTTATTTTTGGGTGGCACTCCTTCCAACCTTTACTTTCACAAACCATGGCTAACCGAATCCTCGGGTGCCTGCCAACAATCTCATACCATGAAGGAGTGTCTTTTATTTTAGTTTTATTTAGATGACACTCCTCCCCACCTTTGCTTTCTCAAGCCATGGCTAACCGAATCCTCGGGTGCCTTCCAACAATCACATACCATGGAGGAGTGTCTATTTTTTGTAAAATCATGAAAGTTAATTAATTGGGGCTGGGAACCCCATTGCCAGCTCTTTTTGCAAAATTATTGGATAAGCGGATGAAGCCACTAGTCCATTGGTGAAAGTTGCCCAATAAGATTGAAAGATAAACACCACATACTTCCTCATGAGCTATAAAACATTGACACAAATAAGAGGTAATAACTTTTGAAGTGTTTAAAGATAGCACTCAAGCAATTTACTTTGGAATGGCGGAGAAATACCATGTAGTAGGTAGGTATGGTGGACACAAGTGGCATAGTTGTTGGCTCAAGGATTTTGGATGCATGAGAAGTAATCCCTCTCAATACAAGGCTTAGGCTAGCAAGGTTGTTTGAAGCAAACACAAGTATGAACTAGTACAGCAAAACTTACATAAGAACATACTGCAAGCATTATAAGACTCTACATTGTCCTCCTTGTTGCTCAAACACTTTACTAGAAAATATCTAGACCTTAGAGAGACCAATCATGCAAACCAAATTTTAGCAAGCTCTATGTATTTCTTCACTAATGGGTGCAAAGCATATGATGCAAGAGCTTAAACATGATCTATATGAGCACAACAATTGCCAAGTATCACATTACTCAAGACATCATACCAATTACTACATATAGCATTTCCCGTTTCCAACCATATAACAATTAACGAAGCAGTTTCAACCTTCGCCATGAAAATTAAAAGCTAAGAACACATGTGTTCATACGAACCAGTGGAGCGTGTCTCTCTCCCACACAAGCATTTATTCAAACAAAAACAAAAACAAACAGACGCTCCAAGTAAAGTACATAAGATGTGACCGAATAAAAATATAGTTTCAAGAGAAGTGACCTGATAATTTTGTCGATGAAGAAGGGGATGCCTTGGGCATCCCCAAGCTTAGATGCTTGAGTCTTCTTGAAATATGCAGGGATGAACCACTGGGGCATCCCCAAGCTTAGAGCTTTCACTCTTCTTGATCATATTGTATCATCCTCCTCTCTTGACCCTTGAAAACTTCCTCCACACCAAACTCAAAACAAACTCATTAGAGGGTTAGTGCATAATCAAAAATTCACATGTTCAGAGGTGACACAATCATTCTTAACACTTCTGGACATTGCTCAAAGCTACTGGAAGTTAATGGAACAAAGAAATCCATCCCACATAGCAAAAGAAGCAATGCGAAATAAAAGGCAGAATCTGTCAAAACAGAACAGTCCGTAAAGACGAATTTTAAAGAGGCACCAGACTTTCTCAAATGAAAATGCTCAAACTGAATGAAAGTTTCGTACATATCTGAGGATCACTCACGTAAATTGGCATAATTTTCTGAGTTACCTACAGAGAATTAGGATCAGATTCGTGACAGCAAGAAATCTGTTTCTGCGCAGTAATCCAAATCTAGTATGAACCTTACTATCAAAGACTTTACTTGGCACAACAATGCAATAAAATAAAGATAAGGAGAGGTTTCTACAGTATTAACAACTTCCAAGACACAAATATAAAACAAAATTACTGTAGCAAAATAAACACATGGGTTATCTCCCAAGAAGTTCTTTCTTTATAGCCATTAAGATGGGCTCAACAGTTTTAATGATGCACTCGCAAGAAATAGTATTTGAAGCAAAAGAGAGCATCAAGAAGCAAGTATGAAACAAATTTAAGCCTAACATACTTCCTATGCATAGGAGTTTTGTAAATAAACAAGTTCATGAAGAACAAAGTAACAAGCATAGGAAGATAGAACAAGTGTAGCTTCAAGATTTTAAGCATATAGAGAGGTGTTTTAGTAACATGAAAATTTCTACAACCATATTTTCCTCTCTCATAATAATGTCCAGTAGCATCATGAGCAAACTCAACAATATAACTATCACATAAAGCATTCTTATCATGAGTCTCATGCATAAAATTATTACTCTCCACATAAGCATAATCAATTTTATTAGTTGTAGTGGGAGCAAATTCAACAAAGTAGCTATCATTATTATTCTCATCATCAAATATAGGAGGCATATTGTAATCATAATCAAATTTATCCTCCATAACAGGCGATACTAAAAGACTACTATCATTATAATCATCATAAATAGGAGGCAAAGTATCATCAAAGAAAATTTTCTCCTCAATGCTTGGGGGACTAAAAAGATCATGCTCATCAAAACCAGCTTCCCCAAGCTTAGAATTTTCCATATCATTAGCAACAATGGTATTCAAAGTGTTCATACTAATATGTTTCATGGGTTTTTTAATTTTCGCATCAAACCATCCACGTCTTAACTCAGGAAATAGAATAAAAAACTCCATGTTGCTTTCCATTATGCCAAACTAGTGTAAAACAAGAAACAAAAAGATGCAACTGCAGGATCTAAAGGAAATAGCTTCGAGCACTTACAACGGTGCCGGAAAATAGCCTAGTAGCCGAGATCCGGAGTGTGAGTACCTTTTACCTTTCCTCCCCGGCAACGGCGCCAGAAAAGTGCTTGCTGCCCAGGACTGGCGCGTGGTTGACGAGGGAGGAAATGGTGTAGCTTTCCCTCGATCCCCGACAACGGCGCCAGAAAAGTGCTTGATGTCTACGGGTGCTTCTATTCTTGTAGACAGTGTTGGGCCTCCAAGAGCAGAGGTTTGTAGAACAGCAGCAAGTTTCCCTTAATTGGATCACCCAAGGTTTATCGAACTCAGGGAGGAAGAGGTCAAAGATATCCCTCTCATGCAATCCCTGCAACCACAATACAAGAAGTCTCTTGTGTCCCCAACACACCTAATACACTTGTCAGATGTATAGGTGCACTAGTTCGGCGAAGAGATAGTGAAATACATGTGGTATGAATATATATGAGCAGTAGTATCGGCACCAGAAAATAGCTTGATGCTACAACTGGCGTGTGGTTGATGGTGGTAATATTGCAGGCAGTACAGATGCAGTAGAACAGTAAACAAGCAGCGATAGCAGTATTTGGAAACAAGGCCTAGGGATTATACTTTCGCTAGTGGACACTCTCAACATTGATCACATAACAGAATAAATAAATATATGCTATACTCTACACTCTCTTGTTGGATGATGAACACCACTAATTGTGTAGGATTACACGAACCCTCAATGCTGGAGTTAACAAGCTCCACAATATTCGATATTCATGTTTAAATAACCTTAGAGTGCATGATAGATCATTGCAATTACACCAAGTACTAACATAGCATGCACACTGTCACCATCACACTATGAAGGAGGCATAGATCACATCAATACTATCATAGCAATAATTAACTTCATAATCTACAAGAGATTACAATCATAACCTACGCCAAGTACTACACGATGCACACACTGTAACCTTTACACCGTGCAGGAGGAATAGAGACTACTTTAATAACATCACTAGAGTAGCACATAGATGAATAGTGATACAAAACTCATATGAATCTCAATCATGTAATGTAGCTCATGAGATCATTGTATTGAAGTACATAGGAAAGAGATTAACCACATAGCTACCGGTACAGCCCTTAGCCTCGATGGAGAACTACTCCCTCCTCATGGGAGACAGCAGCGGTGATGAAGATGGCGGTGGAGATGGCAGCGGTGTCGATGGAGAAGCCTTCCGGGGGCACTTCCCCGTCCCGGCGGCGTGCCGGAACAGAGACTCCTGTCCCCCAGATCTTGGCTTCGCGATGGCGGCGGCTCTGGAAGGTTTCTCGTACCGTGGTTTTTCGTCTCAATGTTTTAGGTCAGGGACCTTTATATAGGCGATGAGGCGGAGTCGGAGGGCTGACGAGGCGACGACACAATAGGGGGGCGCGGCCCACCCCCTGGCCGCGCCAGCCTGGCGTCTGGGCCCCCCAGGGCTCCCCTCTGTTGGCTCTCGGGTGTTCTGGAAGCTTCGTGGGATTTTAAGATCTTGGGCGTTGATTTCGTCCAATTCCGAGAATATTTCCTTACTAGGATTTCTGAAACCAAAAACAGCAGAAAACAGGAACTGGCACTTCGGCATCTCGTCAATAGGTTAGTTCCGGAAAACGCATAAAATCATCATAAAGTGTGAACAAAACATGCAGGTATTGTCATAAAACAAGCATGGAACATAAGAAATTATCGATACGTCGGAGACGTATCAGGGCGCCCCCCCCTTGGCCGCGCCACCATACTGTTTGGGGGCCCTGGGCCTCCCCTCTGGCCCCTCTTCGGTGTTCTGGAAGCTTCGTGGAATTATAAGATCGTGGGCCTTGATTTCGTCCAATTCCGAGAATATTTCCTATGTAAGATTTCTGAAACCAAAAACAGCAGAAAACAGGAACTGGCACTTTCGCATCTCGTCAATAGGTTAGTTCCGGAAAATGCATAAAATCATCATAAAGTGTGAACAAAACATGTAGGTATTGTCATAAAACAAGCATGGAACATCAGAAATTATAGATACGTTGGAGACGTATCAAGTGATAAGATCGATGTTATTATGTCTATGCTTGTTAATGGTAGATCTAATGTTGATCCTAATAATGTTCCTTTAGCTTCATTGGCTTCTCAAGAAGAGCATGTTGATGTGAACTTCATTAAAAATAACAATTTCAACAACAATGCTTATAGGAACAATTCTGGTAACAACTATAGGCCATATCCTTCTAATAATGGTAATGGTTATGGTAATCCTTATGGTAATTCTTATGGTAGATCTGTTTTGCCTAATGAGGAAAAGATGCTAGAAATTGAAAGAGCTACTAAGAGCTTTATGCAATCACAATATGAGGAAAATCAATTTTTTACTAAAACTATGAATGAACAATCTGCCTTGTTGAAAAATATAGGGAATCAACTTGAAAATTTGAATATGGAAATTTCTGGTTTGCAAACTAAGCTTTCAAATGCTGAAAACCAAATCTCATACATGTCTGAGTCACAATCTTCTTTAATTAATAAAATGGCTGCTAAACCTGAGAATAATGATAACAAAATTGTTACTACAGCAAACGCTATCCAAGTTCGAATTAATGAAAATATTAGATTGATGTCTGAATTGCATGCTAGGTGGGAAAGAGAAGAAAAATTTGCTAAAGAGAATAATGTAGCTAAAGTTTGGACTATTACCACCACTAGTAATGTTGATGCTTCACATGTTGCTAAACCTCCTACTATCAATGGTAAAATAATTGGTGTTAGCAATGTTTCTACTCCTAATGCAAAGCGTGCAAAACTGCCTGAAACTGCTAAAACTGCTGAAACTGTTTGTGATAAAACTGCTGAAATTTTTCAAAATATTGGGGACAATGATCCCATTGCTGTAGATCATAATGGTTTAGATTTTGATGATTGTCATATCTCTGAAGTTATTAAGTTCTTGCAAAAACTTGCTAGAAGTCCTAATGCTAGTGCTATAAATTTGGCCTTCACAAAACATATTATAAATGCTCTCATAAAAGATAGAGAAGAGAAATTAAAACTTGAAACTTCTATTCCTAGGAAGTTGGAAGATGGTTGGGAGCCTATCATTAAGATGAAGGTCAATGATTTTGATTGTAATGCTTTATGTGATCTTGGTGCAAGTATTTCTGTTATGCCTAAGAAACTCTATGATATGCTTGACTTGCCACCATTGAAAAATTGTTATTTGGATGTTAATCTTGCTGATAATTCTATAAAGAAACCTTAGGGGAGGATTGATAATGTTCGCATTATGGTTAACAATAACCTTGTCCCCGTTGATTTTGTTGTCTTGGATATTGAATGCAATGCATCTTGTCCCATTATTTTGGGAAGACCTTTTCTTCGAACGGTTGGTGCTATTATTGATATGAAGGAATGGAATATTAAGTATCAATTTCCTTTTAAGAAAGGTATGGAACACTTCCCTAGAAAGAGAATGAAGTTACCTTTTGATTCTATTATCAGAACAAATTACGATGTTGATGCTTCATCTCTTGATAATACTTGATATACACTTTCTGCGCCTAGCTGAAAGGCGTTAAAGAAAAACGCTTATGGGAGACAACCCATTATTTTACTACAGCAATTTTGCTTTATATTTGTGTCTTGGAATTTGTTACTACTGTAGCAACCTCTCCTTATCTTTATTTTATTGCATTGTTGTGCCAAGTAAAGTTTTTGATAGTAAGGTTGATACTAGACTTGGATTACTGCGCAGAAACAGATTTCTTACTGTCACGAATTTGAGTAGGTCTCTATGTAGGTAACTCAGAAAAATCTGCCAATTTTCATGAGTGATCCTCAGATATGTACGCAACTTTAATTCAATTTGAGCTTTTTCATCTGAGCAAGTTAAGTGCCTCCAAAAAATTCGTCTTTACGGAATGTTCTGTTTTGACTGATTCTGCCTTTTATTTCACATTGCCTCTTTTGCTATGTTGAATGGATTTCTTTATTTCATTAACTTTCAGTAGCTTTGAGAAATGTCCAGAAGTGTTAAGAATGATTGTGTCACCTCTGAATATGTGAATTTTTGATTATGCACTAACCCTCTAATGAGTTTGTTTTGAGTTTGGTGTGGAGGAAGTTTTCAAGGGTCAAGAGAGGACGATGATACAATATGATCAAGAAGAGTGAAAAGTCTAAGCTTGGGGATGCTCCCGTGGTTCATCCCTGCATATTTCAAGAAGACTCAAGCATCTAAGCTTGGGGATGCCCAAGGCATCCCCTTCTTCATCGACAACTTATCAGTAGTGAAACTATATTTTTATTCCGTCACATCTTATGTGCTTTACTTGGAGCGTCTGTATGTTTTTATTTTTGTTTTTGTTTGAATAAAATCGGATCCTAGCATTCTTTGTGTGGGAGAAAGACACGCTCTGCTCGTTCATATGAACACTGGTGTTCTTAGCTTTACTTTTAATGTTCATGGCGAAGGTTGAAAACTACTTCGTTCATTGCCATTTGGTTGGAAACAGAAAATGCTTCATGTGGTAATTGGTATATTGTCTTGGATAATTTGATACTTGGCAATTTTTTTGCTCAAATAGATCATGTTTAAGCTCTTGCATCATGTACTTTGCACCCATTAATGAAGAACTACCATAGAGCTTGTTGAAATTTGGTTTGCATGATTGGTCTCTCTAAAGTCTAGATATTTTATGGTGAAGTGTTTGAACAACAAGGAAGACAGTGTAGAGTCTTATAATGCTTGCAATATGTTCTTATGTAAATTTTGCTATACCGTTTCATACTTGTGTTTGCTTCAAACAACCTTGCTAGCCAAAGCCTTGTACTGAGAGGGAATTCTTCTCGTGCATCCAAAACCTTGAGCCAAAACCTATGTCATTTGTGTCCACCATAACTACCTACTATGTGGTATTTCTCTGTCATTCCAAAGTAAATTGCTTGAGTGCTACCTTTAAAATTTCATTCCTTGTCTTTGCAATATATAGCTCATGGGAAAATAGCCTTAAAAACTATTGTGGTAAAGAATATGTAGCTTATGTATCTTATTTCTTATAAGTTGCTTGTTGAGCGGTAACCATGTTTCTGGGGACGCCATCAACTATTACACCTTTGTTGAATATCATGTGAGTTGCTATGCATGTTCGTCTTGTCTGAAGTAAGGGTGATTTATCATGATCAAATGGTTTGAGTATGCATATTGTTAGAGAAGAACATTGGGCCGCTAACTAAAGCCATGTATCATGGTGGAAGTTTCAGTTTGGACATAAATCCTCAATCTCTTATGAGAATATTACCTGTTGTTGAATGCTTATGCATTAAAGAGGAGTCCATTACATGTTTTCTATGTTGTCCCGGTATGGATGTCCTTAGTTGAGATCTATCAAAAACGAGAAATCAAATGCGATCTATCTCCTTGGACCTTTGTACAGGCGGCAATGATAATCCATGGAAATCCGAGCTAATTAGGCAAGGTCCGAGCACTATTGGTATTCGATGCATGAGGCTTGCAACTTATAGGATGTTTTATGCATAACACATATGAATTATTACTACCGTTGACAAAAATTGTTTCCATGTTTTCAAAATAAAAGCTCTAGCACATGAGTAATCCCTGCTTCCCTCTGCGAAGAGCCTTTCTTTTACTTTATGTTGAGTCAGTTTACCTACTTCTTTCCATCTTAGAAGCAAACACTTGTGTCAACTGTGTGCATTGATTCCTACATACTTGCTTATTTGCACTCATCATATTACTTTGTGTTGACAATTATCCATGAGATATACATGTTGAAGTTGAAAGCAACTGCTGAAACTTATATCTTCCTTTGTGTTGCTTCAAAACCTTCTATTAAGAATTTATTGCTTTATGAGTTAACTCGTATGCAAGACTTATTGATGCTTGTCTTGAAAGTATTATTCATAAAAAGTCTTTGCTATATGATTCAGTTGTTTAATCATTGTCTTTACCATTGCTTCGAATCACTTCATTAATCTCATATGCTTTACAATAGTATTGATTAAGATTATGATAGCATGTCACTTCAGAAATTATCCTTGTTATCGTTTACCTACTCGAGGGCGAGTAGGAACTAAGCTTGGGGATGCTTGATACATCTCAAACGTATCTATAATTTCTTATGTTCCATGCTAGTTTTATGACAATACTCACATGTTTTATATACACTTTAAATCATTTATACGCATTTTCCGGCACTAACCTATTAACAAGATGCCGAAGCGCTAGTTCCTGTTTTGTGCTGTTTTTGGTTTCAGAAATCCTACACAGGAAATATTCTCAGAATTGGACGAAACGAACGCCCAGGGTCTTATTTTTCCACGGAGCTTCCAGAAGACCGAAGAGGATACAAAGTGGGGCCATGGGGCGCCGACACCACAAGGCGGCGCGGCCAGCATGGGGCCCGCGCCGGCATATGGTGTGGGGCCCCCGTGCCTCCTCCGACTCTGCCCTTCCGCCTACTTAAACTCTCCGTCGTGAAAACCCTATTACCGAGAGCCACGATACGAGAAAAGTTACTGTGACGCCGCCACCGCCAATCCCATCTCGGGGGATTCAGGAGATCGCCTCCGGCACCCTGCCAGCGAGGGGAATCATCACCGGAGGGCTCTACATCACCATGCCCGCCTCCGAACTGATGCGTGAGTAGTTCATCCTTGGACTATGGGTCCATAGCAGTAGCTAGATGGTTGTCTTCTCCTCATTGTGCTATCATGTTAGATCTTGTGAGCTGCCTATCATGATCAAGATCGTCTATTTGTAGTGCTACATGTTGTGTTTGTTGGGATCCGATGAATATGGAATACTATGTCAAGTTGATTATTGATCTATCATATATGTGTTGTTTATGATCTTGCATGCTCTCTGTTGCTAGTAGAGGCTCTGGCCAAGTTGATACTTGTGACTCCAAGAGGGAGTATTTATGCTCGATAGTGGGTTTATGCCTCCATTGAATCTGGGACAGTGACAGAAAGTTCTAAGGTTGTGGATATGCTGTTGCCACTAGGGATAAAACATCAATGCTTTGTCTAAGGATATTTGTGTTGATTACATTACGCACCATACTTAATGCAATTGTCTGTTGTTTGCAACTTAATACTGGAAGAGGTGCAGATGCTAACCCGAAGGTGGACTTTTTAGGCATAGATGCATGCTGGATAGCGGTCTATGTACTTTATCGTAATGCCCTAAGTAAATCTCATATTAGTCATCATGATATGTATGTGCATTGTTATGCCCTCTCTATTTGTCAATTGCCCAACTGTAATTTGTTCACCCAACATGCTATTTCTTATTGGAGAGACACCACTAGTGAACCGTGGACCCCGGTACATTCTTTTACATCTAAATACAATCTACTGCAATCATTGTTCTCTGCTGTTCTTCGCAAACAAACATTATTTTCCACACCATATATTTAATCCTTTGTTTACAGCAAGCCGGTGAGATTGACAACCTCACTGTTAAGTTGGAGCAAAGTATTTTGATTGTGTTGTGCAGGTTCCACGTTGGCGCCGGAATCCCTGGTGTTGCGCCGCACTACACTCCGTCACCAACAACCTTCACGTGGCATTCGTCTCCTACTGGTTCGATAACCTTGGTTTCTTACGGAGGGAAACTTGCTGCTGTACGCATCACACCTTCCACCTGGGTTCCCAACGAACGTGTGCTTCACGCGTCATCACATGACATTGACTCTGATGAAAACAATGCTTCCCCTGGTGTCTTCACTAAGAAGAAGTCAAATACTAATGAGCCAGAAAAAATAAGTCTGCTGGAAGTGGGTCAAAAGAAACTACAAGAGGGCAAAAACGGACAGTGGATGATGCCATAACAGCAATTGATCGCCTAGCAGATGCATCACTCAGCATTGCTGATGCAAAGAAAAAAGCCGCTCAACAAAATGAAGCTTACTCGGTTAAATCATGTATGGCAATATTAAATAGTATGAGCAACCTTGATCCCAACATAAAACTAAAAGCAGCAAAGGCATTTTCAGATGGTGATAAACGAGCCATTTTCGTCGAAATGGATGAAGAGACGCGGAGCCTTTGGATTCTTGATCCTTAGTATTTCGTGGTGCATAATTCCACAGTATTTTATTTCGGTAGTTCTTGTTTTACAGAATTAGAAGACAATTTCCATTATTGTATTTGTCACTTTGTGTTGAAACAATTAATACTGCTTTCAATTTTATATCATTCATCAACTGTTTCAGAACTGTTCATTGCAACTATTTTTTACTATATAAATTGTATCGTGAGATGATGCAATCAATAGTGTATACTGTGCAGGGAAACATGAGCAATTTGGGTGTGTCTGATGATGAATTTTCTGATTCCGATCAAGTGATTATTAATAACATCTCTGCAGTGTCCCTGTTTCGTGATGTGTTGTTCACAAGGTTATTTAAAACACCTCGGAACACCTCTATTTTGACTGGTGCTCAAAAACAATAGAGTTGTTAGAGGGACATCCAGTTAGATTTTATGAACAGCTTCGTCTTGAGAAGCACACATTTTATTTGCTGCGGGATGCTTTGTGCGAGCGAAAGTTACTGAAGGATACAAAGCGAATGACAGTGGATGAACAGCTAGTCATGTTTCTACATACAGTTGGTCACAATGTTAGGAACCGTGTCATCCAAGATAGGTATCAGCATTCTGGTGAATCAATAAGTCGACACTTCAACAAAGTTTTAGATGCTATATGTGGGTTGCAAGATGTTTGCATAACTGACCCAAGAAATGAAGTCCCATAAAAAATATTGGGTGACGAAAGGTTCTACCCATATTTTAAGGTATATATTCTATCCAAGGACATGTCCTTTTAAATATGATTTTCATGAATACTATCTCAACAAACTTTAAACTTTATTGTTTCACTAATGAAAAATCTCAATAGAACTGCCTAGGAGCAATTGATGGGACACATGTTGATGCAAAAATCAGGCTCGATAAGCAAACTCCTTATAGAAATAGACATGGTTATCCCTCTCAGAATGTAATGGCAGTAGTGTCATTTGATATGACATTCTCATATGTTGTTGCTGGATGGGAAGGCTCTGCATCAGATCAAGCTATTCTAAGATGGGCTGTTACGAGTGGGGGTTTTGCTGTTCCTGAAGGTAAAAGTAGTAATGTACGAATTATTGTTCCGTTATGATATATATGAAGATTCTAGATTGTGCTACAATCCTCCTGTGTAGGTAAGTTTTATCTTGTCGATTCAGGCTATGCAAATACTCCAAAATTTATTGCCCCATATCGTGGAGATCGCTATCATATTGGTTCCTTTCGTGGAAGTAATCGGCGATATACTAGTGAGAAAGATTTGTTCAATCATCTTCATGCACAGCTACGGAATGTTGTTGAACGAACTTTTGGTGTTCTAAAAGCTCGTTTTCCAATTTTAAGTAGGAAAGGGGGAATTCCTTATCCATATAAAACTCAAGTCAAAAAATTTATGGCTTGTTGCATTATCCACAATTTCATAAGGAAGGTTAATCGACCCGATGAGTTGTTCGAGCTATATGAGCATGGGGAAACTCAAGAAAATGTTGACCATGGTGATCAACAAGTTAGAGGTCAAACAAGAGAAGATGATCGAGTTGCTGGTGAGAGAGTTCGTTCAGGCATTGCTCAACAGTTGTGGACTAATCATCAACAACGTAGAGCTCACCAAGAAGATGATTAAGCACTACAATATGTTTTCCATCTTTATTTGCAGACATAACTATTATTAGAACTTTTCGTTTGTTTATTTGCAGATACATTGCATAATTATCAGTTGAGCTTTGAACATTTCTTTGCACATACTATTTTGCCATGACAACTTGGTAGTGCGCTCATGCTCTAATGGCTCATATATTTTTCCCATCCTAAATTTATATATTGATATTGACTACATTCAAAGCTTCACTCATAATGGATTTTCTTAAGATAGAGAGGTCACCTGAAATAATTTGGAGGTGTATGTCACAGATCGGCATTCCTGGAACACGCAGGTCAAGCCATAGCGTCACAGCAGGAGGCAACGAGCACTCTTCCAAGAGTACCTCTGACTGGGTGCAGCTGAAGCCTGGACGGCCGGCGGCGAGGGGCAGTAGGCTTGTGAAATGACCTCTGGCAGCACCGCTCGCAGGAGAGCTTGTGCGGCGGCCAACGAATGGCGGCAGACGCGGCGACCTCCCCGTCGAGGGGAAGAGGATGAGGGCGCCGCCCGAGAGCCCCGAGTCATGGAAGTCGGAGAAGAGACGAGCAGCTAAGATCTTAGGACGGAGTCGGAGGGGACTGGGGGCAAAAACTGGGGTTGACCGGCATGGATGGGGAATGGAAGCTGAGCCACGGGAGGAAGACGAGTTGTCTCCAATTCCAAACAAGGAACTGTACAATCCAGTTTTACACTTTCCTAAACCCAAACGTAATTTTTTGCTAACCAAAAGTTAACCGAAAAATTAGTAAAACCGGCTTTGCTAAAAACCAGCTGAAAACTCGTTTTCTATAACCTCGCCGCTAATACCTCCTATCCAAACAACCACTACAGGAGGGACGGAATGTAAGAAAGCTAGGCACGTCGGTTTGACTTTCCATGAAATCGCATTTGCACGTACCGTACGGTCGGGTTGGACCTCACACTTCTGTATGGCTCATGCGTGGTAGGAATAAGTAGAGGAGAAATCGACGCGTGAGAATCAGAACGAGACGATAACGAGTCTTGTGCCAGCCCATAAAGGCGAACACTTCAGGCGACGTACCCGACTCGCGCCGCTCAAAGCGGTGTTTAGGAGAGCCCCTTATTTAAGGAAAACGCTCTGTATCGGCCGATCGCGTGCGGGGGAGATCGGTCCTGCCTCGCTCGCGAGCGCGTCCTTCTGGTTTCCGCTCCTGGGCCGCGACTCGCTCGCTTGCTGGCCCATCATCTGTTTGCCCGCATGGCCCATGAACGGTTCGCCGGTTCAGCACTTAACACACATAGAGACCAATTGCTGGCCTAGCACTCAACGTTCGGCCCGATTTTTGTTGTCTTTGTGTGTGAATTTTTGTAAAGATAGTTGGTGTTTTTTGTTGTAATTCAATATGTACCAAATTAATTTTTGCTTGACCACTTTGTAGTGTTTGTAAACATATATATATTTGTTTTAATCATTTCTGACTTTTGTACAAATAGTTGGTGGATTTTTGTTGTAAGTATGTTATCTACCTCTCCACATGGCATGACTTTTGTTATTAACTATTGATGTAAATATGTTACTTATTTGTTGTATGGAAAGTAAACACCCAAATAAAAAAAGTTGTTTTTGTTATTAATTATTATTGTAAATATATTAATAGTTTGTTGTAAATGTATGTGTGGTACATATAATGATTAGTGCTGAAATTGTATGTAAACACACAATCATTTTTTTATTTTGTTGTAATACGTTGCATTTTTTGTTAAAATAGCTAGCGACTTTTGTTGTAAGCACCCAAATTATTTGTGGCCTGTGTTGCTAATTATTGTTGTAAATATTTTACTGGTTTTTTCTAAAGATATTTCTGGAATGAAAGCAGACTTTTATTGTAAACATCCAAATAAAATAATGTTGGTTTTTGTTATTAATTATTGTTGTAAGTATGTTTCCGATTTGTTGTAAAGATATTATTGCATGGAAACTGACTATTATTGTAAACACCCAAATAAAAAATATTGTTTTTGTTGTTAATTATTATTGTAAATATATTGATAATTTGTTGTACATATATGTGAAGATTTACTATGAAAATTTTGTTGTAATACTTTTTATTTTTTGTACACAAAGCGGCGGGTTTTTGTTGCTATACTAAACAGCGGGTTTTGTTGTAAATATCTGAAAGTTTGGGGGCAAAGGGAAACACGTGTTAGGTTTAAACTGATAGGCTTAGGACCGCGGGTTGATTTTCCAAAAACCTGGGGGCAAAATGCAAAAATCGAAATGCTGCTAATTCTAGCCGGTAGATTGCCATCGGACGGCCGGGACAGCAACCGATTTTATCAGCCCGGGTCGGTCGCCCGACGCTGAGCGCTGCCCCTTATTTAACGCCGAGGAGAGTTTGCCAAATCCATGTTTATCTTTTTTTAGGGGAAAATCCATGTTTATCTATTTTTTTGAGAATTAAATCCATGTTTATCTAGAGGACTGGAATGCCCACATTTCACTTGGGCTTTCGGCGGCAAGCCTAACGGGCCGAAATCTTCAGCACACTGCGTGTGGAGCGGTGTCCGCTGAAACATCATTTTTCCTAGTTGGGCAGCTTCAGAACATGGTTGCAGACCATCAGCCATGCAGGATTTTTTCCTTAAATCTCGAAGGACCTAGAGTCTGTATTAATTCGGCAATTTGTGGACAATTACATGTAGGACCAGAAGGAAAAGAAAAGTACAACATGGTCTTGGATATTTGCACAGAACACCCTAAAAGCAATCATGAAAACGTGATGGGATCCAAGCTCGTCGCCAACGATGGATTCCCTCTAGACGCAACCACTCCTACTCCAACCGGGGACTATACCGCTTGGGAGAGCTTGAGATTGTGAGGCTACTTTGAGGTAGAGGAACAATAACATCCTCCGATGGAGGAAGAGGAAACTCGGACAGCTCCGTCTGCAGAGTGTGGGGTCAATCGTCTGACCCAAGATAGTCGCGGCCAGACGCTGCCGCTTGGGATCTTCCACGGGGAGCGCAGACTCTAGAAGCTCCCAGCACCATCGCCCTTCATCCGCCACACCAACACCATGTGACGCGGGGTACAACATCAATGCCCATAAGTTATGGATTTGGGCTTTAGAAAAGAGAATGCGCTGGTGGATTCATCGGCGTGCAAACAGCACAACACACATGACAAGATTTACCCAGCTTTAGAGCATCTCCAGCCGCGTCCCCCAAACTGTCCCCCAAAGCGCGCCGGATCGAGCGTTTGGGGGACGTGTTTTGTTCGTGCCGCGTTTGGGGGACGTCGCTCCCCAGCCGCGTCCTCCAAACGCCGCCCCCAAACATTAAAAATAATTTAAATAGATAGAAGAAAACTCTTTACTATAATATTCAAATCGGTTCAACTTAAAATTACATATAAAACTTCGAAAAAACATAATTAAATTACATATAAATTATTTTAAACTACTTCGTCGTCTTCTTCGATGATGGCCCCGCCTCGTCGTCGTCATCACGGTGGCGCTTTCTGCTCGTCACCTCTTCCGAAGAGGCGGTGTCGGCCGACTCGTCGGAGGAACTAGTGTCCTCCTCGTCGTCGCCGGTGCTCACCGGCTTCGCCATGGCCTTGGCCTTGGCCTTGGCATTGGCCTTCGCTTTCGCGTCCGCCTCCGCCTTCGCACGGGCCGCCGCCGCCTCCTCTGACCCCAGCCATTCCTCCTCGCTGTCAAGTGCCGGCAGGGAATCATCACCGCTGCTGGAAGTCTGGGTTCTGTCCCACCAATGGCGAAATCCAGCAGACTTGCCCTCGCTGGAGGTGTCGGATGGAAGCTGCGAGATGTAGCTCATCGTCGCTGGAAGCTTGGATCAATGGCGGGCGGTTGAAGATCCGAAAGCGCCTACGTACGGGTCTTCTTATTGAGCGCGGATGAACGGCGGCGCAGAAGTCGAAGAGAGCGGCGGTTGCTCTTCCGAGTAGTCCGCGCTCCATTCCGGCGGTTGGGGCATCGGGCGACGCGGTTGCCAATGCGACGGTTCCGCTTCCGGGCAACTGCACCGTCGCTACGTAGGCGGCGGTTGAGCATCCGAGCCGCTGACGGGTCGGGCCCGCGTCGCTTCGCCTCGCTTTTCGTTGTGTCCGGCGTGCCCGGAGCGTCCCCTGTGGGACGGGAACGGGCTCGGGGCGCTGGACACCGTATGGGGGCGCGCCGGACAAAAGTGGGCTTTGGGGGACGCAGATGGAACGTTTTTTTTGTCCGGCGCGCCCCAAATCGCTTTGGGGGACGCGGCTGGAGATGCTCTTAGGCCCCTTGAGGGAAAACCATACATGTTGCTTGTCTTCTCTTGATTGATAATGATTAGGGTTACAAGGTTCCCGTGATGGTTATGGTGTGCTCTAGATCATGTATTGTGGAATCGTCCTCCCCGTCGATCCCTCCTAGTCCTTATATAGTAGGTTAGATCTCGAGACCCCGGTTCAGTTACATGTTCGACTATCCATGTAAGGGATGTACTTGTATTACACGTGAGGTTCCCGGGTTTCAATTGCTTGTTGCGTCATGGGCCTTCGGTTGGACTGCACTCTGGTATGTTAATAGTGGGTATCGATAAAGTACACCCACGTCACCGTCCTCCTCCTCTCCGTCGCCACTATAGTCGGCAAAGAGGAAGGACAACGTGGTTTTTAGAACCACAAGCAAGGGGATAGCGACACAACTTGCAAGAGCTGGATCTTCAGGTCCTTCCACCGTCCACCTCAGAAGCATGGCAACAGATATCTGCAACATCTGCCTTGTGTTGCGCCATGGTAACATGACGATATAGCTTGACTCGACGACTTTATTGAAGAAGGTCTGCGCTTGCAGCTTCTGCACGAACAAGTGCACACTGAGGTACACGTTGGTGGCGAAGAGCTGCAGTAGCACGCACTAGATCTAGCCGGAAATATCTGGCCCTCTACTCCTAGATGACATATAGGACAACTCTCGACGAAACCTAAGCCCAATATCGAAACTACTGGCATTGGTCGCCTCCACCACTCCCATACAGCGAAACCGCTGAGGAAGGCTTCGGTCCGGCCCGAGCTTGGCAAAGGAGTTCTTGGGTATTGTAGTAGGGGGAGAGTAGAGGAGGGGGAAGTGCTCCCGAATCATCAGTCGTGCAGGATGGGAAATGTCAGAGCATCTCTAGCATATATCATCTTTTTTTAACCCGTAAAAACAAGAGTAGAGGGCACCAAAAATTCAGATACAGGCGCATGGTGAGCTCGTGCAGATCAGATCCCGTGTCCATGAACTGAAAAACCCGAAATCAAATTTGGTGGGAGAATTCATCCGAGAAGTTTATCGCAAGATCGAGTTCATCACTACATTTCAATAGGATTTACAACGTACTTTGCAAAATGAAGACGAATCTACGCCTCCGCTAACCTAATTGACTAGAATTCGGCCTCGGGATTCATCACCGGGGCATGGCGATTTGCACAAAAATAACCCTTTTGTCAAACTATAGCACAGACTGACCCTCCAGCGAAACTATTTCACGGATCTAACCCTTTTGTGTGGCGCCCTCCTCACGGGCGCCACACATGCCCATGTGGCGCCCCTGGCCCTGGCGCCACACACCCATCCGACGTGGCCCGTCGACGCTGAGCTGGTTACCCCGATCCGACGTGGCAGCAGGAGTGGCGCCGCTCTCGCCGGCGCCACACTTTGAAAGTGTGGCGCCCGTGGCAAGGGCGCCACACATTCACTTAAGTTTTGGCCGCGCGCGCCCGCCCAGCCCGACCATCTTCTTTCTCCTCTCTTCTTCCCGTGAAGAACAGAAGGTGGCCGGCGGTTCCTCTCTCTCCCCCCCTTTCCCCCCACAAAATCCACGACCAAATCACCAGATCTGTCCGTGGAGATCGTTCCCCATCCATTTGTCAAGGTAATCTCCTTCAAATCTTCTCCATTCATCCACTAATTTCATAGATCGGGCTAGATTTGGACATGAACCCTACACATGTTTTTTTTTCTTTTGTGCACTCTATATTGTATTGTTTGTGTTGGAGATGGTAGCCTCATGTATGCATGTGTTTGAACCATAGATTTGTAGAAATCTACATATGAAATTTCACATGTATGTGTATGAACTCTATGTATGTATGTGTATGTATGTGTATGAACCCACATGTATGCCTAGTATTTGTGATGGAGTAACTCATATTTGTTAGTGGAATGGATCGTAATATGGTTCAAAAATGTAAACATGTAGGATGGCCGGTCCCGGTGGACGGGGAAGGGGCCGCCGCGGTCCTGGGCGCCCCCCGGGCCGGGGAAGGGGCCGCCGCGGTGGAGCAGCAAGGGCCCCACGGTCACCGTCACCTGCATCCTCCTCGTCTTCGCATGAGGAACGCTGCTTCGAGTTCCTCCTCCGCATCGACAACGACCCACTCGGCATCAAGCGGCTACCGGACAAGTTCGCCGAGTTCGTCGACGGCCACGAGCCGGCGCACTTGCAGCTACGGGAGGCTAGCTGCAACTTCTGCCGCTGGTCCGTGGAGGTCCTGTTCGACGGGCAGGGCAAGATGTACCTGCACACGGGGTGGGACAAGTTCGCCCGTGACCTCCACCTCGAGCCCGGCTGCCAGCTCACCTTCCTGTACGAGGGGGACGGCGAGATGATCGTCAAGGTGTTCGACGACACCGCCTGCCGTGTGCACTACCCCCACACCGGCGAATCCGGCTCCGACACCGATAGTTAGATCGTCGAGTGTTGTCAACTCTATGTTCGTTGCTTCGTGTTGTTTGAATGCTATCTTAAATTGTATGAAACTATGTGCTACGATGTTAGGTATGATGATGTTATGTCCATGATGTGTGTACAAAATGGCTGTTGATATGATGTGTGTATGACATAGCTTTTGACATGATGGCAGTTTTGTTGGAATATGGTAGGATTTTTCATGGTTTTAACACAAGTCAATGTGTGGCGCCCTTCCCACTGGCGCCACACATGCTACTGTGGCGCCTGTGGCATCGGCGCCACACATCCATGTCTAACTGCCCACAACATACTATAAGACAAATATTCTGGGACTTAGCCATTTTGGCGAGGCTCTTAGTGTGGCGCCGATGCCACGGGCGCCACACTAGCATGTGTGGCGCCAGTGGGAAGGGCGCCACCCAAAGAGCCTCGCCAAAACGGCTAAGGACTTATCGTCCGGAGCCCCTGGATGTTTTCGACCCAGTAGTTCATATAAGTTGGGATGTGTGGCGCCGACGCCACGGGCGCCACACTAGCATGTGTGGCGCCAGTGGGAAGGGCGCCACACATTGACTTGTGTTAAAACCATGAAAAATCCTACCATATTCCAACAGTTTTGACAACAAGAACATTGCACGGAATATGGACCACACATTGACACAGCAAAATTGGTCAAATGACAAATAAGGTTCGACGACATCAAGGTTTCAATTACAATAAGGTTCAACGACACGAAGGTTCGAGAAGATCAAGGTTCACACAACATAAAGGTTCGACAACAAGAACATAGCCAAAGGGACATCACTGCGTCGCAAAGGCGCCCTCCCCCCTTGCCTTCTTCTTCTTAGCTTCTTCAGCCAGTTCTTCCTTCTCCCTTAAGTCACGAGCCAACTGAACGACCGAATCGAAGAAGTGGTGGCGCTCCTCCGTCTTTGCAGCTTCCGCTTGAGCTCTCTCCTCCTTGATGCGTTCAGCCTCCCTAGCCACCTCCTCTAGGTGCATCCTATTGGCCCTCTCCCTCGCAATTTGCTCAAGTTGGCAGCTCCTCAGGAATTTTATCCGTGCCTCGCGGTCCCGTTCGGCCTTCAGCTTGGCATTCCTCCTCTTGTGGAACAATATGTATTCGTCATACTGTTTTTGCATACGGGCACGCTCCGCCATCTTGTTGTCTTCCTCCTCCTTCTTCTTCCTCTCCTCCTCTTCCTTCTTCTTCTTCCGCACCGTCCTTACCGCCTCCTCCCAAGCGGACTCCTCCTTCTCATTGCCCTCCCATGCTCCCTTCCCCTTGGTGGGTTGAGTTGCCATACCTGTAAACCAAATTGAAAAACCAAAGTTAGTCATGGAATATGAAAATAGAAAGTACAATGCAATTAGTAACTTGGAGGCACATACGGATAAGGCCCCGCTAGGTATCGTAGCATACTAGCACCGCGACGGCCACCTCTACTAAGCCCTACGTGAATCCTTTGTTGCCTTGGAGGTTGTCGCCATTGTGGTTGATGCCTTGAGGCTTGTTGCCTTGGAGGTTGTTGCGTACGAGCTTGTTGCCGTTGGGCTTGTGTGCTTGGGGTTTGTTGCTGTTGGGCTTGTGTGCTTGGAGCTTGTTGACGCGTTTGGCTTGGAGGAGTTTGGCGCGTTTGGGTTGGAGGAGGTTGACGCGTTTGGCTTGGAGGAGGTTGACGCGTTTGGCTTGGAGGAGGTTGTTGCCGTTGGGCTTGTGTGCTTGGAGCTTGTTGGCTTGGAGGAGGTTGACGCGTTTGGCTTGGAGGAGTTTGGGCTTGTTGGCTTGGAGGTTGATTTGAAGCTTGTTGGCTACTTGATGCTTGACTTGTGCTAGCATCATTGCCCTTTGATTTTTTGCCGGATGTGCACTTCCTTTTATTGTGGCCCTTACTATTGCATGATCCACAATTAGATGGCTCGCGAGCCTCTTGGAATAACTTGTTTCCCGAATGACCCCATCTATCCATATCTCCGTGATACCTCTTTGTCTTTCTTCTTCCACGTTTCACAACCTTCCATTCTGGATCTGGCCAAACTTGCACTCCATGATACTCCGGCCATTGTGATTGATCCAAGTAAGGAGAAAACCTTGGAGCCCATGTCCTCTTTGTGGCTTCGATTGAGAACTCGGACTCCCGAACGGTGAGCGGGTTATTGTAGTCGACACGTCTAGTGCGTGCCGCTGTGAGCAAGTGGGAGCAAGCCAAATGAAGCAAAGAGGGCCTCCTACATGTGCATTCACATGTCTTTAGGGACACACGGAAAGCCCGGCCTCCGTGTTGGACACCACCTTGTGTGGTGCCTCCCGGCTCATTCACTTGGTAAACCCATTCAACATTGTCATAACATGTAGCCGTTTGGGAGTCCGCCTTCCTCGCCTGAAATTCCATGAACTCTTCAACCTTCATAGGGAACTCGCAATTCCTAGCTATTTCCTTCTCTGTTTCATCGGTGTAGTTCTGGAAGTAGACATTCAACTTCTCGAATGTGTATTGAATGATTGCCGTCACGGGCAATGCACGGACACCCTTCAACACATTGTTGAAGCACTCGGCCATGTTGCTTGTCATTTGGCCATATCTCCTCCCATCCTCATCATAAGCTCTTGCCCACTTTGAGTTAAATATGAGGTGTCTATGAAGAAACTCTTGACCACCCGCGTTGAGGTCTTTGTGCTTCAGCAAGCCGTTGTATAGGTTTGCGAAGCGGCGCTCAGAGTAAGCGAGGCAACAATCTTGAAGGAGGTCGACAACTCTTTGCTCTTGCATGCCCGGTAGAAGTTTGCACAAAAATGCCTCATGCACCATCGGTGATGCAAGGGAGCATGCCCGGAATTGCAACCTCCACCGCATTGAGAATTCCTTGATGACGATCGGAGATGACACACACTTCCTTTGAGGGTGGTATGACCCTCGTCCTCAATATATGGAAAAACCATTGCCAGTTATCATTGTTCTCAATCTCTACCAATGCAAAAGCCAATGGTACTAAACGGTTGCTCGCATCACTTGCTATTGCCACCAATAGTGTGCCCTTGTACTGACCGGTCAAGAAGGTACCATCCACGGCTATGACAGGCCTACAATGTTCGAATGCCCTCGTGCATTGCTCGAATGACCAAAATGCACGGTGAAATACCCTCACTCTTTTACCATCATGCAAAGTCATTTTGGTTGCGGAAGGCTCCACCACATGCACCATGCCCGGGTTAGTTGCGGCCATCGCTAACAACAACCTAGGGATACGGTTGTATGCTTCCTCCCAATCACCGTACAACATCTTGAATGCGGCTTGTTTGGCCTTCCATGCCTTCCCGTACTTGACGTCGTATGCAAAGGTGGATTTGACCGTATCTTGCACGGACCTAATGCTCATGATAGGAAGTGATGAGATCTCCGCCGAGAGCTTGTATGCAATGAACTCGGATGTGAGTTGACGGTGGTCCGGCTGTGCATCCTTGCCATCAAGCCTCGGGCCCCGGCACATGTGAGTGGCTACACAACTTGTTATGTGCCAAGAGGGCCCTTTTTTGAAAGGTCGTGCACGGACAACCCATGGGCACCTTTTATCCACACATTTTAGCGTGTACCGCTTCTTCAAGTCCGAGTGAACAACGATGTAAGGGCGATGATGCTTAATGGAGAACTCCTTCAACCATATCTTCAATTCCAAGAATGTATCAAACGTTAGCCCTTTACAGATCATAGCCGTCCTACCATCCACATCTCTCTTGGATTGTGGCCTAGCTCCAAGAAGAAAACTTTTGCCACCATCAACCACGGCTCCATCCGCAAGACTAACATCACGGAACAATGGTACCCGGATATCCCGTCCGGTTACCTTCTTGAAGATCTCGGCTCTTTCGGCTTCCTTAGCCGTGAAGCCATCCTCGTCAACCTCCTCTTCGGGTCCATCATCATCCGAGTCCGACGCATAGCATCGGGAATAAGGAATGGAGTGGTCCATCTCCTCTTGCGTCCAATATTTATCCAAATCACCGATATTGTTGCAATTCATCTCGAAACCATCATCACCATCGTCATGCTCATCATACTCATTATCCAACGGAGGTTGTTGGGCAATGGGAGATTGGACAATGGGAGATTGGGTGGCCTCTTCTTGGCTCATGGGTGGAGGAGTCCTCTCTCGAACGGGGGAGGAGGGCCGGTTAAGGTCAAGCTCGATACGAGCCTCAACCGTCTTGGTTGCAAACAACTCCAAAGCCTTATCTTGTGACCCGGCCACCGTCTCCTTGTAAATGGACCAACGTTGCTCGGAGTTGATACGCATTATCTTCCAACGGGTGTGCATTCCAAACCCCACATTATGCCTTCCCTCTAGCTCAACACCATCATTTGGCTCATTCCAATTCAACTCAACCCTAACTTGTGCTACCACCTCCGCAAAGCTAGGGCTAAGGTCAAACACCAAGTCAACCTCTTCCGGGTCCGGCTCTATGTTTCCCTTCAAGAAAGCATCCTTCTCCACATGATGAACATGAACAATTCTTTCCATCCCCCTAGCATAATGGGAACACATACACACATGTGTTCATTAGTTACCATAATCAACATAATCTACCCATACAAACTAGCACACTACCATTTCTTCTACTTCAACAACCCTAACATCCAACCAAATCCATCTCCACCCTCAAATCAACCAAATCCACATCTAGGGTTTCACATATACATTGGAGCAAATACACAAAATCAATGGATGAAAAGAGGGGAAACGGAGGAGATTACCTCAAGCAACGAGTTGGGAACGATCTCCACGGACAGATCTGACGATTTGGTGGTGGATTTGGTGGGGAGGAGAGAGGGGGAGAGAGAAAACCGGGCGCCTCCCTGTGAGAGAAGAAGAAGAGAGGGAGAAAGAAAGAACTGGTCGGGCTGGGCGGGCGCGCGCGGCCAAAACTTAAGTGAATGTGTGGCGCCCTTGCCACGGGCGCCACACTTTCAAAGTGTGGCGCCGGCGAGAGCGGCGCCACTCCTGCTGCCACGTCGGATCGGGGTCACCAGCTCAGCGTCGACGGGCCACGTCGGATGGATGTGTGGCGCCAGGGCCAGGGGCGCCACATGGGCATGTGTGGCGCCCGTGGGGGGGGCGCCACACAAAAGGGTTAGATCCGTGAAATAGTTTCGCCGGAGGGTCAGTCTGTGCTATAGTTTGACAAAAGGGTTATTTTTGTGCAAATCGCCCCGGGGCATGTGGGTGCGACGGCCTCCTAGTCAAGCTCGACGTGCTCAATCTTGACGCGGCGGATGGCGGCCTCCCACTGGAACTCCTCGTACACATGGACCTGGTAGATGGCACAACACTCGTTTTCTTCCTCCCGCTGCTTCACCTTCGCCGCCTAAGGTGCCAAGATGGATGAGCTCCTCGAGGGACGCCGCCTTGGCTTCGTCGTTGTCGAATCCTCCTCGGAGAACACCTTCGTCGGGGCGCATGGTTCTCTTCGGCAGCCGAATCCTCCTCGGAGGGAGTGGGGGAGTGGCGGCGCGAGGAGGAAGTTGACCCCGCCTCCGCAGCGTACGTGGCGAGCGATGGCGGATGCGCAAGCCGTAGTTAGTCCACCTCTGCACTGCGCGCTTCTTGGCATCCTCGGAGCGGACCCAGATGGCATGCTCCTCGGCAGAGTGGGCGTGGGAGCTTCCGTAGGGACGTCGCCGCGAGGCGGTGCCGATCCAATCCAGCCGCCCACCTCCGAAACTGTCGAGCGAAACATGGTTGCGCGTTGGTGGATGTTGCAGAGCGACTGCTGCGAACTAATTGCTAGCCGAAGGTAGGCTAGGTGCAGCGGCGGAGCGGTAGATCCGGTAGAGCAGGAATAATCATGCTCTGATCTGTGGCCAAAACCGAGCCGAAATTGTAGTACGTCAGACTTTTACAATTTTGACCTGGTTTACGAGATCAGCTAGAGATGCTCTAGCATAGGGTGTTCCATTCCATCTTAAGGATAAAAAAACCAGAAAAGAAGAAGATCAAAACACTCGTAAATTTTGCAACATGGAGGCCCGAATCTTCCAGTGCATGAATCCTACAGTGCATGATTATTTCGTCATTTGACTTCCGCGTATTAAAACCCACGACGACCTGAAAATGCTGAGCTTCTGATCACACTCCAAATCAAGACGCACTACGTCTGCAAAGCAAAAAAAAAAAAAAAAAAAAAAAGATGGGACGACGAGATGGAGCGATCGACCACCGTGCACCGTGCAGTGCTGGTATTAAACGAGCCGAACGAGCAGCCTCGCCACCGTTTTTAAGTGCCAATTGTTCAGAGGATCAACGTTTACGTACTTGGGTACATTGCCACATCGCGTCGATCCGCACACGGGAACAGCTGTGTATATAATCCATCCATCTCACCGCAGAAATTGAATGCCTGTTCAAAGGCCTTTTTCTTTTCGCGAAAATGTTTCGGTTTTTCATGGCGTAATAATTAGTACTCCTGAATGCATTTTTAATTACGCTGACTAGAGATGCAAATGGGCTCCCGTCTAAATCGCGCTTCTATTCATTTGCTATTTCTGATGTAAAATTTGAGACCACAATTTGCACTAGAAATTCTAATGAACTAGAAGCAGGATTTTGGCGGGGTTCCATTAGACAGCTTAACATCGATGAAGAAGATTCGGCACTAGACTATCAGAACTCAAAATTTGCTTCGGTGTAGGTGTGTGAATGTTACAAGACTGGATAAAGTTACATTCCTAAATAAATATTACTTATTTGTTTTAATTTACCACACAATTTAGATTTAGTTAAAGCCAAAGTTTATAAATGATCAAGTATACAATCGTCTGAAATTTTTCTTAACTCTCATCTGAGAAAAGTGTAACTCGTTTCTGTTACACTTTTTCAGTTGGGTAGTTGTAGCTGTGCAAAAGTGCAGAAGGACCACGTCTTGGGTTTGAGTTCTCACTTCTACCTTAATTAATAAGCCGGGGTGGAGTCCCCATCTATCCTTGACTCCTTGTTAAAAAAAAGTCATTTACACTTCCCTGTCTCAAATGCAGATTTCCAGAAAAAATGTAATTGACAAGCACAAAAGTGCAACCAAAACAAGTTCCACTTTTGTAAACTGTGGTTGCACCTTTTTTAACAAGTGCAACCCAAGAAAGTGTAATTGTCTAACATAAAAGTGCATCCGAGACTTAAGGAAATCTCAGCCACTTTCGTTTGAGATTTTCTTTGTTAAATAATTGTCTAGTCTCTTCCTCAGATTGGTCTTTTGGTTGTAGTGGCTAGAGCATGCAATTTACATGGTACTAGACCTTAGGTTCAAATCCTAGCCAATATAGTATTTAAAATAAATATGGGGACCTCCCTAAACAAAAATCCACGATACACATCTAACACTTGCGCAAGATCTAAAAAAAGACCCACTAGCCTAGAAGTGAGGGGAGGTGTTGAATATAATTATCTAGTGTTTTTCATCAAATCGGTTTTTTTATTGCACCTGAGAAAACTCGTGTTCAAAGATCGAGTTGTCCAACTATGTGGCAGAAAAATGCAACTAGAACTAAGTTGCAATTTTCTCGAAAAGCTGCACTTTATGAGAGTTAACAGCTCAGGCGGGTGAGAGGCAAACCCATTTTACAAACTTTGACTTTCACATACCCAAAAACACTGAGTACTCCTTAACCGTGAGGAATTGCCAAAACATTCACCTAGAAAACCCAAAGAAGGTCAACCTCTACTTGTCACCATTGTTGGATCGCATCTGTGAATCGTGGACCACTCGCGAGGGGTCTCCCACAGACAATGAGACATATTGATGGGCCGTGAGCACAAGTCAACCGACCACGCATGCTATTCGATGTAGAATCCCAGTCTAGCCAGCTCGAAGCAAAGCTACACCACAAATTTATTTTGTAGTCATCAAATCGCCCAAATCCCATATATATACACGCAGAGACGAACGATTGCACGAGCATTCTTGGACTGAAGCAAGGGCATGCATGCATGGGTGCACATGATGCGTTGACCCGCGCAGGAATGCGTACAAGGAAATTAATAATGATTTTCCAAGAGTTAAACAAGATCACTTGGGTGTCCGACGAAATTGACTTTCCTCTTTTTTTTATGAGCTGCAAAAAGTAGGTTTCTCCACTGCATATTTAATAGATTTTCAAATAAAACAGAGTGCTGCAAAAAGTAGGTTTACAGAGGATTGCACCCACTATTTCGGGCCAACATGAGAAAATTACAAAAAACCACCACATATCAGGCAGATATTTCAAAAAACCACCACTTTACAAAAAAGTTTCAAAAAACCACCACTCTACAACTAACACGTAACAAAAAACACTGATTCGTGTCTGACGATGGTTTAATTGCTAAACTGACATGGGGTCCCACTGTCAGGCTGACGTGGCGATCAATAATGCTCAATGAAGAAGATGGTTCTAGTTCTGGGCTTTTTTGTAAATTTTAGTGGGACACACACTAAAAATATCCTTATTCTCTCCTTTTTTTCTCCTAAAAAAATAGGCTCATCCGTGGCATCCATCCTCGGCCGCCGGCGTCGGCCCTCAGCTCCGGCTGTATCTCCGGTGTGCTAGCCGCGCCGCCGCCTTCTCCTAGGCACATGGGGCCCACGGTGTGTTGCGCCCCGCCGTGGCCCTCTCCACGGTGCGCTTGTGAATTAGAACGTTCTGGCCAGACATGGTTGCCGGAGCTCGGGAAGGCGAAGACGATGGCGTCGACTGTGGCCGTCTCGATCCAATTACTTCGGCGAGGAAGCTCCAGGAGGCGAGGCCGTGCTCATGTCGTGCTCAATTTCGTCTGCGGCGTAGTGAATCGACGGCGCGGCGGAGCTCCATTGCCACCGGACGGGTTGCAGTGAGGGGCCGCGAAGCTTCCTTGCGACCTACAGGGGCGGGGCGGCGCGCGAGTTGCAGGGAGCCCAGGAAGCTCAACGTGAAGGCTTTCAGCAGGACTAGGCAGACTCCAGGGACCATCTGGGACGCGACGGAGGATTCAACTCGCCACGCGGTGGAGCTCAGCCGGAGCAGAGGAAGATGGGGTTGGGGACGACGGTGCCCACCACCTCAGCTCGATTCCCTTGGCGATTAGCGGCAGTAGGAAACGGCGGCGACGATGGGCTCAACGTATTGGCGGCGGAGACAACCTGTAGGAGCGCACGC
Source organism: Lolium perenne (assembly GCF_019359855.2). Lineage (NCBI taxonomy): Eukaryota > Viridiplantae > Streptophyta > Magnoliopsida > Poales > Poaceae > Lolium > Lolium perenne. Next base: position 175,121,620 of record NC_067244.2, read on the forward strand.
CGGCGTGGCCTGCCGCCGCTGCTGTTTTCCTCGGGTGAGACAAGACCAACATGTAAGGAGGCTCTGGCTGAAAAAAAAAGTACGAAAATGAAGGGATAAAAAGTAAGAAAAGAATAGGAAAATTTGTGGACCAATTTTTTTTATAGAATTACTAATGTACCAAAGGCGCTTTTTGCAAAATGTACACGCCATGTCATCCTGACAGTAGGACCCTCATGTCAGTTTAGCCATTAAACCATCATCAGACACGAATCAGTGTTTTTTGTTACGTGTTAGCGGTAGAGTGGTGGCTTTTTGAAACTTTTTTGTAAAGTGGTGGTTTTTTGAAAATCTGCCTGAAATGTGGTGGTTTTTTGTAATTTTCTCGGCCAACATAAGAATTTGGAGAAGGCTTGTACAACAAGAGAGCCATCTCCTCTTTGAATTTCTTCCGCTAATGATGAATGCTAGGTTAGTTCTCCTTGAAAATGTAGTCATTTCGACTAGTCCAGATTGCCCAACATACCAAAATGATGATCTTCATTTCGCAAGAAAATAAGAAAAGAATGATGATCTCCAAAGTCGAAAGAGAAAGGCTGACCAATGGCATGCTTGAGGCTGACCATCATTTCCTTCATCTGAATAAGATTCTGAGCCAGCATCACAGGAGTCCAAGAGGAACAAGTGCTGCCAGCATAACATAGCAAAAATATATTTAAAAAAGAGGTAATATCTTTATTCTAGAGCGGATGAATTACACATAGCACATGCATGATGAATCTTTTCCTCTAAAGAAACTCTTGTGTACGTATGCCAAAAACAACAAATAGTACATATATGAAATAAGTAAGGCTAGTCATAGGAAGTACATGTACATGTTACTAACTTATATTGCTACCTCACATATTTACATGTTACTATCTCTTGTTCCAAGAGGAAGTTCGAACGGCAGTAGAGACACCTGCTCTGCCAGACCGACGCATTATTTCTCTCCTTTTTCATCTGTTGGATTGCCGAAAAAATTAAGTGGCCGACGGGATACTATCTCACCGGCAGCGTGCCAACCCTCCTACAGTTGTACCGTTGGACTCCATAGTCCATACATTGAGCCCGGTCGTTGGCTCGTTGCACGTGTGATCGAGTCTCTATCTGACTATCTACGTAACAGCATGCTCACAGCGCCGGATCGAGCGCCGTACGTTGTACTCGGAATGCTACTGTCAGCGTGTCAGTGGAGTCTGTCGCTCGCCGACACGTCCTTAATTCACTTGCTTGTCCACATATTCTTTACGTGGTTGTCATATTTGCATAGTTGGTCAAGTAGCTCCATAGTGATAGTACTTGGCTTCAAATCAGAATCATCGGTGGGACATTTCTTTCGGTTGTCTGTTAACTGGTTACTCGACTCCTAGTCCTAGCCACTCCATATAGCTAGCAGCATTTCCTCCTTTTCACGTGGAAGTGGACCTAGCTAAGCATGCATGAACGTAATGTACCTTCTGGATTAGTAATATACTCCAAACAGAGTGGCAGACGTTGTCAGACAATCACACAAGCAGACTGATGAGCAACAAAAACAAAACCGGCACCTACGGGACTCTCCAGCACACTGAGGCCATCGGGATTCGGGAGGCGGCGAGTAAAACCATCTGTTCCTCGTCAGTCGTCGCCGTCGGTCCGCTCTGTATCCTGTCATATTTGGTTTTGGAATCGTGGCGGACCATGGCTACTCGTCGGTGAAAGAATATTCGTTTTTTTATTTAGACTGTTTTCACTGTTTTTTATGGTAAAACATCAGCTACATACTAAAGTTAGAATAAGGTTCTTTCCGTTCCATCCTCGCTTTGTGTTGCGTCTAGCATCGGTGGAGAGCGTGCAGAGTCATTTGCCCAATAGATCTTGGATGCGATCGGTTTTCGTGTTCCTTTGTGTAGTTTTAGGCTAGTCTTTCTATATCCATAGTTTTCATTATTGGTGATTGTTGCTGCTCTGGTGCGTTGGTCCTTTTTAACCTTACCATGATGACTTTTCGTCTGTCTAGTACAACACGCTCTCCTACGACAAGTTTTGCCCGGCTTCAGTGATGAAGAGTGAGGATGGTGACAAGTCTTCGTCTCACGCTAGTGTTTGTGGTCGGCACTAGGTTGTTTGTACTATTGTTGATGGTTATTAATAGACCAGCGAAATTTCCATAGAAAAGAAGCTACACTCATACTACAACGTGATGCTCCGAGACCTCATTTCGTGGAAAAAAAAGGAAACTTTCATCATTCTTTTTTTTACATAAATGTTAGCGGCAAGTTAGTTTATTGTAGTCTGTTTTGTTTTTGACAGTGTAGTCGTGAGTCATGACAACGAGCTTTGTTCATACCACTATTTGTGATCATATATGAGCTTCACTCAGTTTTGCTTAACTTCGTCGACCAGTTCTTGTAGGTTATGATTTATCCTATTTGTCTAAATACGTACTACTACTTGTCTTATCCTTTTAACCAATATTTTTTACTTAATCCATGATTAGCTGTGTTCTTATTTTCGTGGCACGCAGTAAACTAAATTTAACTTATTTTCACGATCGTGAATTGGGCCTGAAATAAGCAAATAGCCCCTCAGTTCCCTGTTCATGAGTACGCACATGAGTACAGGAGCATACTAGCTAGCTAGTATTATAAATCTTTGATGCATGATGTGTGAGTTATTGGAGGTCACGGGCTTCACTTGACTTGCTACAGTCCACATTGTACGTGCTGACATATATACTTTGTACGCACATGATCACATCAATCCTAGCTGCCAGCAGTCTTCTTGAGAAATTGTCTCTCTATTTATGCTTCCTATGAGTAGTTTTTTCTATGCCGGGGTACACCTATACACTTTATTCATTTTGAGATTTTCGGTGTACCAAAAATTTGGAAGAAATATATCTACACATGTATTACAAAAATTGTAATGACATTTAAAGTTTGAGGTAAAAATGTTGTGCTATTTGAGAGATACACAAATTCAACATATTTTATGTTCACATATATTTGGTATCACTTGTTATTTTGTATAGGTCCTCATAGCATAAGTCTCCCGCCCTACTCACCTACAACTATCTGATGCATATTTTTGTGTTCTCTATGATAGGGCTAATGAAACATTTTAAAGAACTACAAGAAGCAAAGAGATGAATGACGGGAATCGATCTAGCACTAAGGTCCCTATCCATAGCTACATCTAAGTGACTAATCAAATCATGTCTTATATGTGCTTTGCGACGAGCAACCGTTTAATCTTAATTAAGGTTTTGGGATGGAATATGATTATTTTTTAAATTCCAAAAGATTCGTAGGATTATGCTTGCCGTAATAGCCGAAGATGTTCAACATGTTTGAGAATGGAGACTTGGGCTTTTGCGTCAGCATCCTTTCCTCCATTTTCTTATTTATGGCGTTATGTGAGTTACAACCCTCGTTCTTCGTATGATTATGTTGGATTGCAAACCTTGTCTATTTATGGTGTTGTGTGCTACTTTAAACTCCAAATATTTTGCGTGATATGTAAGAAAATGTTGGCCATGGCTATGTTTAATTTCAATGTTATATGTATGCGTATTAAGTGACTAAGCTTATGGTTGTTCTTGTTACGCTTCAATTTCATGACATATCTTGTGCCACGTGCCTTCCATTGTATACAGTCTTGCCATGTGCACACAGACCTTGTGCAAATGTTGCTTTGAATGTTTAATTTCCTACACTCCTTGCAGTCCACCGACCACTAGATAGAGGCGGATCTCTACAATATTCGTCCATGTTCTATTTCAATGCAATTTTTTAATGATACACAAATTTATGGGTGGTTGTGGGTCCTTGCTATATCTACACAATTTTATGTTGCAACCCCATGTGGATTTTGGTGTTAATGATAAATGAATTAGGTGATTAATCGATTTACATGTATATCAAGAAATGATTAATCCCGAAGATGGATGAAGCGAGGAAAATAGATCGATGCCCCTACATCAAAGGATAATCGAAGAGATGATGGCGACTTATTTTCATTCTTCTCCTATTTATTTGAGTCATAGGAAAGCCATGTTTTAAAAGGGGATAATTTTGTACTCCCTCCAGTCTAAAAAAAAGTGTCGGATGGTTAGAATAACATGTTTTACAATTTAACCCCTATATAATTAGAAAATTGCAGTAGGTCATTTGCTCGCTGAGATAGAGTGACTGGCACTGTCCGGGAAAAGAGGCCCATTGAGATGGGCCCAGATGGGGAGGCTTACCACAGAGGAGACTAGGTCAGGATGGATCTCCATTGCCGGCCAGGCAGCAAGTCCGCCCTGCGAGGCTGCGATGATGAGCAGCTGGGCTGCCACCGGCGGCAAGTTGAATGACGGAGTGGTTAGTGGCGTGCGGGGATGGTCAAAGGATGTCGACGCGGCCAGGCAAGCCCGACGGCGTCACGTGCGGTGGTTATAAAGGTGGGATTAAGTATCCGGAAAGTATGAGTTGAGGCATATGGATCAACAGTGGGATTTGTCCATCCCGATGACGGATAGATATACTCTGGGCCCTCTCGATGGAATATCGTCTAATGTCTTGCAAGCATATGAATAAGTTCATAAGAGACCACATACCACGGTACGAGTAAAGAGTACTTGTCAGGAGATGAGGTTGAACAAGGTATAGAGTGATACCGATGATCAAACCTCGGACAAGTAAAATACCGCGTGACAAAGGGAATTGGTATCGTACGTGAATGGTTCATTCGATCACTAAAGTCATCGTTGAATATGTGGGAGCCATTATGGATCTCCAGATCCCGCTATTGGTTATTGGTCGGAGAGAGTACTCAACCATGTCCACATAGTTCGCGAACCGTAGGGTGACACACTTAAGGTTTGATGTTGAAATGGTAGAACTTGAATATGGAATGGAGTTCGAAGTATTGTTCGAAGTCTCGGATGGGATCCCGGACATCACGAGGAGTTCCGGAATGGTCCGGAGAATAAGATTCATATATAGGAAGTCATTTTATAAGTTTAAAAATGATCCGGTGATTTTACGAAAGGTTCTAGAAGGTTCTAGAAAAGTCCGGAAGGAATCACTAAGGAAGGAGGAGTCCCGGAGGGACTCCACCTCCCCATGGCCGGCCAACCCTAGTGGGGGAGTCCAAGGTGGACTCCACCTAAGGGGCCCGGCCACCCCCCCACATGGAAGGGGGAAATCCCACCTCAAGTGGGAGTCCCACCTTGGGTAGGTTTCCCTACTACATGGAAGGTTCTTGTGTTGGGGTCTTATTCGAAGACTTGTAGTCCAACACTTGGGGATCCACCTATATAATGAGGGGCATAGGAGAGGGGGCCGGCCACCCCAAGACCACAAGGTGGCCGCACCCTATAGTGGCCGGCGCCCCCCTCTCCCAAACCCTAGCCGCCCCTCTCTCCTCCACCTCTCCCGCACTCTTAGAGAAGCTCCGCCGGAGTTCTCCACCACCACCGTGATGTCTACGGGAGCTTCTATTCTTGTAGACAGTGTTGGGCCTCCAAGAGCAGAGGTTTGTAGAACAGCAGCAAGTTTCCCTTAAGTGGATCACCCAAGGTTTATCGATCTCAGGGAGGAAGAGGTCAAAGATATCCCTCTCATGCAACCCTGCAACCACAAAGCAAGAAGTCTCTTGTGTCCCCAACACACCTAATAGGTGCACTAGTTCGGCGAAGAGATAGTGAAATACAGGTGGTATGAATAAGTATGAGCAGTAGCAACGGCACCAGAAAAGTGCTTTGCTGTCCAGGACTGGCGTGTGGTTGATGGTGGTAATATTGCAGGCGATGTGATACAAGAAAACAAAGAAACAAGCAGCGATAGCAGTATTTTCGAACAAGGCCTAGGGATCATACTTTCACCAGTGGACACTCTCAACATTGATCACATAACACAATAGATAAATGCTAGACTCTACACCCTCTTGTTGGATGATGAACACCATTGCGTAGGATTACATGAACCCTCAATGCCGGAGTTAACAAGCTCCACAATATTCAATGTTCATATTTAAATAACCTTAGAGTGCAAGATAGATCAACATAACCAAATAGATCACATCAATTCCATCATAGTAATAGTTAACTTCATAATCTACAAGAGATCACAATCATAAACTACGCCAAGTACTACATGATGCACACACTGCCACCTTTACACCATGCAGGAGGAATAGAGTACTTTAATAACATCACTAGAGTAGCACATAGACGAATAGTGATACAAAACTCATATGAATCTCAATCATGTAAGGCAGCTCATGAGATCATTGTATTGAGGTGCATAGGAGAGAGATTAACCACATAGCTACCGATACAGCCCCGAGCCTCGATGGAGAACTACTCCCTCCTCATGGGAGACAGCAGCGTTGATGAAGATGGCGGTGGTGTCGATGGAGAAGCCTTCCGGGGGCACTTCCCCGTCCCGGCGGCGTGCCGAAACAGAGACTCTTGTCCCCCAGATCTTGGCTTCGCGATGGCGGCGGCTCTGGATGGTTTTTCGTACCGTGGCTTTTTCGTATCGGGGTTTTAGGTCGAGGACCTTTATATAGGCGAAGAGGCGGAGTCGGAGGGGCGAAGAGGCGGTGAGGGGGTGATACGTCCAATTTGCATCACTATTTTATATCATAATTTGATGTTATTCATCGATATATTTCATATTTGGACATAATACTTATGTTATTTCGTCTATTTTGCATGTTTCATGATTATTGGAGGATCGAGCACTGGAGCCAGGATTCTGCTGGAAAAAGCACCGTCAGAATGCAATATTTCGGAAGATCAACAGCTGATGGAAATTATACCAAAAATCCTATTTTTCCAGATGACGAAGGAAGCCAGAAGGGGGAGCCGAGGGGACCCGAGGTGGGCCCAGACCATAGGCCGGCGCGGCCCATGGCCTGGCCGCGCCGCCCAGTGAGGAGGGGGGCCCACAGCCCCTCTCGCCTCCTTTTCTTCGCGAAATCCTTCGTCCCGAAGACCTAAGCCACAGAGGGTACCTCGCGAAGAGTTACAGCCGCCTCTGCGGGGCGGAGAACACCAGAGAGAAAAGAGCTCTCCGGCGGGCTGAGATCCACCGGGGAAATTCCCTCCGGGAGGGGGAAATCGACGCCATCGTCACCGTCATCGAGCTGGACATCATCTCCATCACCATCATCATCATCTCCACCCTCATCACCGCCGTCTCCACCGCTGGACATCGTCACCGCCGTAGCAATTTGGGTTTGATCTTGATTGTTTGATAGGGGAAACTCTCCCGGTATTGATTTCTACTTGTTATTGATGCTATTGAGTGAAACCGTTGAACCAAGGTTTATGTTCAGATTGTTATTTGTCATCATATCACCTCTGATCATGTTCCATATGATGTCTCGTGAGTAGTTCGTTTAGTTCTTGAGGACATGGGTGAAGTCTAAATGTTAGTAGTGAAGTATGGTTGAGTAATATTCAATGTTATGATATTTAAGTTGTGGTGTTATTCTTCTAGTGGTGTCGTGTGAACGTCGACTACACGACACTTCACCTTTATGGGCCTAGGGGAATGCATCTTGTACTCGTTTGCCAATTGCGGGGTTGCCGGAGTGACAGAAACCTAAGCCCCCGTTGGTATATCGATGCAGGAGGGATAGCAGGATCTCAGAGTTTAAGGCTGTGGTTAGATTTATTCTTAATTACTTTCTCGTAGTTGCGGATGCTTGCAAGGGGTATAATCACAAGTATGTATTAGTCCTAGGAAGGGCGGTACATCAGCACAGGTTCACCCACACAACACTTATCAAAACAATGAAGATTAATTAGCCGTATGTAGCGAAAGCACTAGACTAAAATCCCGTGTGTCCTCGAGAACGTTTGGTCATTATAAGTAAACAAACCGGCTTGTCCTTTGTGCTAAAAAGGATTGGGCCACTCGCTGCAATTGTTACTCTCGCACTTTACTTACTCGTACTTTATTCATCTGTTACATCAAAACCCCCTGAATACTTGTCTGTGAGCATTTACAGTGAATCCTTCATCGAAACTGCTTGTCAACACCTTCTGCTCCTCGTTGGGTTCGACACTCTTTCTTATCGAAGATACTACGATACACCCCCTATACTTGTGGGTCATCAAGACTATTTTCTGGCGCCGTTACCGGGGAGTGAAGCGCTATTGGTAAGTGGAATTGGTAAGGGAAACTTCTACTGTTTGTGCTGATTTTATTTCTACCTGCTGCCATAATTCATTATGGAGAGATCTCCTTTTGAATGTTTATTTGGGAAATCTGCTACTACTGCAAAGGTAGTGGATGAGGCGCCAGGTGAGGAAGAGATACCATACAAAATACCTATGAAAATTATTGAACGCGTAGTGGGTAACCGTTACACAGGGGATGGAACTGTCCACCCTGGAGATCATTTACTGTTCTTGCATGAATTATGCGGTTTATTCAAGTGTGCAGGTATTGCTATGGATGAAGTGAGGAAGAAACTATTCTCTATATCGCTGTCTGGTAAAGCGGCGCATTGGTATAAATTACTGGATAATGGGGATTCTCTTGAATGGAATGATATTGTGCCCCGGTTTTATTCTAAGTTCTATCCTCCAAGTGAAATTCACAAGGATCGGAACCGCATATATAATTTTTGGCCTCATGATGGAGAGAGTATTGCCCAAGCGTGGGGGAGATTGGAGTCTTTAATGCTCAAATGCCCCATTCATGAGCTTCCTGGTAATGTTATTATTGATAATTTCTATGCAAGACTTTATTTTGAAGACAAGACCTTGCTGGATAGTTCTTGTTCTGGATCATTCACGCGCAACAAGGAAGAGTTTAAAAGGGACCTTCTTAATCGGATCCAGGAAAATACTGAAGGATGGGAGAACGACAAAGATAGAGAATCGGGTATAAATTATGATTATAAATGCATTGAAGTTTTTATGCATACTGATAAATTTCGTAATATGAGTGCTACTTATGGTCTTGATTCTCAAGTTGCTGCAAATATTTATAAAGCTTTTGCCTCTCATTATGAATTGCCTAAGAAGAATTTTGATAAGTATCATGAACCGTATAAAGATAAAATTGATTCATCTATTAATAAATGCGTTGTAGTTGAAACTGTTGATCATGTTATTCCTGAAGCTTATATTGAAAAAACTCCTTTCCCTGCTAAAATGAAGGAGTACTCTGTTATAAATAGTGCGGTTCATAAAAGTGAAAAGAAACCTGTAGAACCTGAAGAACAAATAAAAGTTGAACCTGCTGTTGCAATAGTTAAAGATCTTGTGACTGAAAATTTGGAGGATGGGCATATTATTTTCTGTGAAGATGCTTCTAATATTGTTTCACATCCTAATAAACCCAAGCAAGCTAGTGTTCCTATGCTATCTGTTAGAATTGGTGATCATTGCTATTATGGTTTATGTGATATTGGTGCAAGTATTAGTGCTATTCCTTATGAGCTTTACACGGAAATTATGCACGAAATTGGTTCTTGTGAACTTGAAGATATTGATGTGGTTATTCAGCTGGCTAATAGAGAAACTATCTCTCCAATTGGTATTGTTCGAGATGTGGAAGTTTTATGCGGTAAGATTAAATATCCTGCTGACTTTTTGGTACTTGGTTCTGCTGCTAGTGAATATTGTCCTATCATTTTTGGTAGACCTTTTCTAAATACTTGTGGAGCTATTATAGATTGCAAGAAAGAAATTTTTTTGACTAAATTTGCTGGTGAGTCTTATGAGTTTAACTTCTCTAAATTTACCAAAACTCCTTATAAAGCTGATTTGCCTAATAATGATTTTAAAATGGAACAGTGTGCATCTATTGTTCTTGTTCCTAATAATCCCTTGCAGCAACATTTGGAGAATAGCGAGAGTGAAGTTTTTAGGAAAGAAAGAGATGAGCTTGATGAAATTTTTCTTCGCCAACCTATTCTTAAGCATGATTTACCGGTGGAAGATCTGGGTACGACACCACCACCAAAGGAAGATCCTGTCTTTGATTTAAAACCTTTGCCTGATAATCTTAAATATGCTCACATTGATGATAAGAAAATATATCCTGTTATTATTAGTTCTAAGCTTACAGAGTTTGAAGAAGAAAGGTTATTGGAAATATTGAAGAAACACCGAGGTGCTATTGGCTACACTCTTGATGACTTGAAGGGGATTTCTCCCTCTATTTGCCAACACGCCATTAATATGGAAGATGATGCGAAGCCTGTTGTTGAACCTCAGCGTCGTCTAATTCCTAAGATGAAGGATGTGGTAAGAAATGAGGTATTAAGACTTCTTGAAGCTTGTATTATATATCCTATTGCTGATAGTAGATGGGTTAGTCCTGTGCATTGTGTTCCTAAGAAAGGAGGAATGACTGTTGTGCCTAATGATAATGATGAGCTCATACCTCAAAGAGTAGTTGTAGGGTATAGAATGTGCATTGATTATCGGAAAGTTAATAAGGTAACTAAAAAAGATCATTACCCTTTGCCTTTTATTGATCAAATGTTAGAAAGGTTATCTAAAAACACTCATTTTTGTTTTCTTGATGGTTATTCTGGGTTTTCGCAAATTCTTTGTTAAAACTAAGGATCAAGAGAAAACCACTTTCACTTGTCCCTATGGAACTTATGCTTATAGACGTATGCCTTTTGGTTTATGTAATGCTCCTGCTACTTTTCAAAGATGCATGTCTGCTATTTTTCATGGCTTTTGCGAGAGTATTGTAGAGGTATTCATGGATGATTTTTCTGTCTATGGGAATTCTTTTGATAATTGCTTGCGGAACCTTGACAAAGTTTTGCAGAGATGTGAAGAAACTAACCTTGTTCTTAATTGGGAGAAATGCCACTTTATGGTTAATGAAGGAATTGTATTGGGACATAAAATTTCTGAGAGAGGTATTGAAGTTGATAGAGCTAAAGTTGAAGCAATTGAGAAGATGCCCTATCCTAGGGATGTTAAAGGTATTCGTAGTGTTCTTGGTCATGCTGGGTTTTATACGAGGTTTATTAAAGATTTCTCCAAGATTTCAAAGCCTCTTACTAATCTTCTTCAAAAAGATGTACCTTTTGTTTTTGATGATGATTGTAAGGAAGCTTTTGAAACTCTAAAGAAAGCCTTAACAACTGCTCCTATAGTTGAACCTCCTGATTGGAATTTACCATTTGAAATTATGTGTGATGCTAGTGATTTTGCTGTAGGCGCTGTTCTTGGACAGCGAGTAAATAAAAAATTGAATGTTATTCATTATGCTAGCAAAACTCTTGATGCTGCTCAAAGAAATTATGCTACTACTGAAAAAGAATTGTTAGCTGTAGTTTTTGCTTGTGATAAGTTTAGATCTTATATTGTTGATTCAAAAGTTACTATTCATACCGATCATGCTGCAATCAGATACCTTATGCAAAAGAAAGATGCTAAGCCAAGGCTTATTAGATGGGTACTTCTGTTGCAAGAATTTGATTTACATATTGTAGATAGGAAAGGTGCTGATAATCCTGTTGCTGATAATTTGTCTAGATTGGAAAATATTGCTTATGATCCTGTTCCTGTTAATGATAGTTTTCCAAATGAACAATTGGCTGCGATAAAGGTGAGCTCACGAGACAGTCCTTGGTATGCTGATTATGCTAACTTTATTGTTTCCAAGTATTTGCCTCCAACCTTTTCAGCTCAGCAAAGGAGGAAATTCTTTTATGACTTGTGGCATTATTTCTGGGATGACCCACACTTATATAAAGAAGGAGTGGATGGTATTCTGCGAAGATGTGTTCCCGAATATGAACAACAAGAGATATTGAGTAAATGTCATGGTAGTGCTTATGGAGGACATCACGCCGGAGAAAGAACCGCGCAAAAGGTTCTACAATCAGGTTTTTATTGGCCGACTCTCTTCAAAGATGCAAGAAAGTTTATTTTATCTTGTGATGAATGCCAAAGGGTTGGTAATATCTCCAGACGCAATGAAATGCCTATGAATTATACTCTTGTTATTGAACCGTTCGATTGTTGGGGATTTGACTTCATGGGACCTTTTCCCTCTTCAGAAGGTAACACTCATATACTTGTTGCTGTTGATTATGTTACTAAATGGGTGGAAGCCATACCTACAAAAAGTGCTGATGGTGAGACCTCTTTAAGAATGCTTTTAGATATTATTTTTCCTAGATTTGGAGTTCCTAGATATATTATGACTGATGGAGGTTCTCATTTTATTCATGGTGGTTTTAGAAAAACTCTTGCTAAATATGGTATTAATCATAGAATTGCTTCCGCTTATCATCCTCAAACTAGTGGGCAAGTAGAACTATCAAATAGAGAAATTAAATCTATCTTGCAAAATACTGTTAATAAAACTAGAAAGAATTGGGCTAGTAAATTGAAGGATGCACTTTGGGCTTATAGAACTGCTTATAAAAACCCCATGGGAATGTCACCTTATAAAATGGTTTATGGGAAAGCTTGTCATTTACCTTTAGAACTAGAGCACAAAGCTTATTGGGCAGTTAGAGAATTAAATAAAGATCCTAAACTTGCCGGTAATAAGAGATTGCTGCAATTGAGTTCTCTAGATGAATGGAGAAGTGAAGCTTATGAAAATGCTAAACTCTTTAAAGAGAAAGTTAAAAAATGGCATGATAGAAGGATTATCAAAAGAGAATTTAATATTGGGGACAAAGTCCTATTGTATCCGTCTCGTCTCAGATTCTTTGCAGGGAAATTACTCTCGAAGTGGGAAGGACCATATGTTGTTGAGGAGGTGTATCGTTCAGGAGCAATTAAAATTAGCTCTCTCCAAGGCAATGCCACGCAAGTGGTGAATGGACAAAGACTCAAGCATTATATCTCAGGTGATTCTTATAATGTTGATGTTGATATTATTCGAGTGGAAACACCGGAGGCTTTCATCAAAGGACAAATTGACGATTCGCGTAACTCGACTTTGAATAGGTAACAGTACTGGTAATAAAAAGTTCGCAATTTACTTTCCGAACAATATTTCTGCTGTTTTTGGAAAATATGAAAAATTACGAGATCGAAACGGTGTGGAGGAGACGCACGAGGGCGTGCCGCCATAGGCCGGCGCGGGCCCCAGCTAGGCCGCGCCGCCCTATGTGCTGGCCGCCTCGTCGCCCCTTTCCGACTCTGGTTCGACCTGGTACTTTCCTTTTGCCGTGAATTTTTTTGCTATATAATCCCCCAGACCCCTGGAGGTCCGTATATCGTTTTCTCGACGTGTTTTGTTTCGAGCTGTTTCTGCCAGGATCTGTTTTCGGTCTAGAAGCACCATGGTCTCCAAGAACAAGGGCAAGGAGCGTTCGGATGAAGATAATCAAGATCTTGAGTGGAAAGAGGAGGACAAGAGCGTCAAGGAAGAAGATGAAGAAGAGGTGGAGGAAGACTCGCGTGCACACCCGCGTGCTACCATCGCAAGCGTCAAGGTGGTGGACAACCCTTTCAGTGCAAACAAGAGCGCAAGAATTCGCACCGGAGGAGGGGTTCCACGTCATTACCTAGCTCCGAAGACATCTTTCTCAGGCACTCACCATCCCTTCCGCAATCTAATTTTCAATAATCAAATTGAAAGGATTCCCAGGGCAGCATTGCCTAGCAATTGGGATATAGATTGTTCTAACACTGCAGGAAGGATGAAGCCTGAGGGTGAAGAGTGGGGAAATAACTCCAAGAGTTGGGACTCGCCGTCGGACATACTTCTTAACCGCGTCGAGCACAATTCGGAGATGATTCGCAACCTCACGTACAAGATTGATGAGCTTCAGGAGCTTGTTGAGAAGCTTGTCAGGAATTCATCACCACCATCGCCGAAGGAGTAATTCATCATCGGTATTGGCATCCCCTTGGCTTGTTCCAAGCTTGGGCGAGTGCCGCGGTATCACATTATCACTACCTTTTACTTTTTACTGTCAAGTAGTGTCATATCATGAGTAGGGAAGTTATCATATAAGATGGGTTGTAGTTTGGAAGTATCTCTCCTTTAGTTGATTGTCTATGTATCCCTTGGTGTGAGTTATTGTTATGGAATATTAATGAGAAGTCTTATCATTTACATATTGCACATCTTATTTTAGTTTGCAATCTCTATTATATGATTTACCTTGTTGATAGTATTGGTATCACTTTGGGAGCATTGAATAAATCTATTTGGTTTTGGCAAACTTAGCATTGGTCAATAGCAACAACACTTTGAGGTTTAAGTAGAAAAGAGAAATACATGTAGTTGTTTCATTGTCTTTCTTTCTTGTTAGCTCATAGCTTATTATTCTGAAGTTAAAATTGTTTGTGCTTGCAAGGAAGATGCATGATTGTTTCTATCACATGTATATTTGTTTGTTTCCTTCAACTCTTATGCTTGCTAATTAACCTTGCTAGCCAAAGACCTGTACTGAGAGGGAATACTTCTCGTGCATCCAAACCTTAACCCAAACCTATGCCATTTGTGTCCACCATATCTACCTACTACATGGTATTTTCTGCCATTCCAAGTAAATACTTCGTGTGCTACCTTTAAACAATTCAAAATTTACTATCTCTTATTTGTGTCAATGTTTTATAGCTCATGAGGAAGTATGTGGTGTTTTATCTTTCAATCTTGTTGGGCAACTTTCACCAATGGACTAGTGGCTTCATCCGCTTATCCAATAATTTTGCAAAAAGAGCTGGCAATGGGATTCCCAGTCCCGAATTAATTAAACTAAATAGACACTCCTCCATGGTATGTGATTGATGGACGGCACCTGAAGGATTCGGTTAGCCATGGCTTGTGTAAGCAAAGGTTGGGGGGAGTGTCATCATAATAAAACTAAAATAAAAAGGCACTCCTTCATGGTATGAGATTGTTGGCAGGCATCCGAGGATTCGGTTAGCCATGGTTTGTGAAAGAAAGGTTGGAAGGAGTGCCACACAAAATAAAAATAAAATGGGAGCCGCTCTTTGAAGGTTTGTCTGGCAAGGGGGTTAGAGTACCCGCTACCAGTCGTTGACAACAACAAGCACCTCTCAAAATGTTACTTTTATTCTCTTTATATGATTTCAAAACTGAAAAAGCTCTAGCACATGATTTAATCCATGCTTCCCTCTGCGAAGGGCCTGTCTTTTACTTTATGTTGAGTCAGTAAACCTATTTCCCTCCATCTCAAGCAAGCATTTGAGTAGTTGTGATCAAACCATTATACTGTGATTTACTACATCATGTCTTTTATTCTTCCTTGTTTATGTACAAGTTTTATCTGAATGAATATAGCTTTGCAAGTTATCAATGATCATGAGGAGACTATTATGATTGAGTATGCAAGTTGTGCCATATAAACTTTAACATGAGAACGCTGCTCAATGAGATAAGTATAATCTGTTAATTGTTCTCTGACCAAGAACGAAGTTTGCCATCACCAACTATGATTTCTTATGCACCATTATTTGTGATTACCTTATACTTGTTTCAAGTTGAGTTATATGAGGAAGTTGTTTACTAGATTGTCTTGTGTGAATGAATATGATGCTTCTTGTCCGTATTTTATTGATCGACTCTTCACTCCATAAACATGTGGTCCTGTTTACCGAGTTCAGTTTCGCTTGGGGACAAGCGAAATCTAAGCTTGGGGGAGTTGATACGTCCAATTTGCATCACTATTTTATATCATAATTTGCTGTTATTCATCGATATATTTCATATTTGGACATAATACTTATGTTATTTCGTCTATTTTGCATGTTTCATGATTATTGGAGGATCGAGCACTGGAGCCAGGATTCTGCTGGAAAAAGCACCGTCAGAATGCAATATTTCGGAAGATCAACAGCTGATGGAAATTATACCAAAAATCCTATTTTTCCAGATGACGAAGGAAGCCAGAAGGGGGAGCCGAGGGGACCCGAGGTGGGCCCAGACCATAGGCCGGCGCGGCCCATGGCCTGGCCGCGCCGCCCAGTGAGGAGGGGGGCCCACAGCCCCTCTCGCCTCCTTTTCTTCGCGAAATCCTTCGTCCCGAAGACCTAAGCCACAGAGGGTACCTCGCGAAGAGTTACAGCCGCCTCTGCGGGGCGGAGAACACCAGAGAGAAAAGAGCTCTCCGGCGGGCTGAGATCCACCGGGGAAATTCCCTCCGGGAGGGGGAAATCGACGCCATCGTCACCGTCATCGAGCTGGACATCATCTCCATCACCATCATCATCATCTCCACCCTCATCACCGCCGTCTCCACCGCTGGACATCGTCACCGCCGTAGCAATTTGGGTTTGATCTTGATTGTTTGATAGGGGAAACTCTCCCGGTATTGATTTCTACTTGTTATTAATGCTATTGAGTGAAACCGTTGAACCAAGGTTTATGTTCAGATTGTTATTTGTCATCATATCACCTCTGATCATGTTCCATATGATGTCTCGTGAGTAGTTCGTTTAGTTCTTGAGGACATGGGTGAAGTCTAAATGTTAGTAGTGAAGTATGGTTGAGTAATATTCAATGTTATGATATTTAAGTTGTGGTGTTATTCTTCTAGTGGTGTCGTGTGAACGTCGACTACACGACACTTCACCTTTATAGGCCTAGGGGAATGCATCTTGTACTCGTTTGCCAATTGCGGGGTTGCCAGAGTGACAGAAACCTAAGCCCCCGTTGGTATATCGATGCAGGAGGGATAGCAGGATCTCAGAGTTTAAGGCTGTGGTTAGATTTATTCTTAATTACTTTCTTGTAGTTGCGGATGCTTGCAAGGGGTATAATCACAAGTATGTATTAGTCCTAGGAAGGGCGGTACATCAGCACAGGTTCACCCACACAACACTTATCAAAACAATGAAGATTAATTAGCCGTATGTAGCGAAAGCACTAGACTAAAATCCCGTGTGTCCTCGAGAACATTTGGTCATTATAAGTAAACAAACCGGCTTGTCCTTTGTGCTAAAAAGGATTGGGCCACTCGCTGCAATTGTTACTCTCGCACTTTACTTACTCGTACTTTATTCATCTGTTACATCAAAACCCCATGAATACTTGTCTGTGAGCATTTACAGTGAATCCTTCATCGAAACTGCTTGTCAACACCTTCTGCTCCTCGTTGGGTTCGACACTCTTTCTTATCGAAGATACTACGATACACCCCCTATACTTGTGGGTCATCAGGGGGTAAGGCGGCGCGGCCAGGGCCTGGGCCGCGCCGGCCTACCTCCTGGGCCCACCAGGGCTCCCCTCTGGCGACTCTCGGGTGTTCTGGAAGCTTCGTGGAAAAATAGGATGCTGGGCGTTGATTTTGTCCGATTCCGAGAATATTTCCTTACTAGGATTTCTGAAACCAAAAACAGCAGAAAACAAAGAATCGGCCCTTCGGCATCTCGTCAATAGGTTAGTTCCAGAAAACGCATAATTATGACATAAAGTGTGCATAAAACATGTAGATATCATCAATAATGTGGCATGGAACATAAGAAATTATCGATACGTCGGAGACGTATCAGCATCCCCAAGCTTAGTTTCTGCTCGTCCCGAGCAGGTAAACGATAACAAAGATAATTTCTGGAGTGACATGCCATCATAACCTTGATCATACTATTGTAAACACATGTAATGAATGCAGCAATCCAAGACAATGGTAAATGACATGAGTAAACAATTGAATCATATAGCAAAGACTTTTCATGAATAGTACTTTAAAGACAAGCATCAATAAGTCTTGCATAAGAGTTAACTCATAAAGCAATAAATTCGTAGTAAAGGCATTGAAGCAACACAAAGGAAGATTAAGTTTCAGCGGTTGCTTTCAACTTATAACATTTATATCTCATGGATATTGTCAATGTAAAGTAATATAACAAGTGCAATATGCAAATATGTAGGAATCAATGCACAGTTCACACAAGTGTTTGCTTCTTGAGGTGGAGAGAAATAGGTGAACTGACTCAACATAAAAGTAAAAGAATGGCCCTTCGCAGAGGGAAGCATTGATTGCTATATTTGTGCTAGAGCTTTGGTTTTGAAAACAAGAAACAATTTTGTCAACGGTAGTAATAAAGCATATGTGTTATGTAAATTATGTCCTACAAGTTGCAAGCCTCATGCATAGTATACTAATAGTGCCCGCACCTTGTCCTAATTAGCTCGGATTACCTGGATTATCATCGCAATGCATATGTTTTAACCAAGTGTCACAAAGGGGTACCTCTATGCCTCCTGTACAAAGGTCTAAGGAGAAAGCTCGCATCGGATTTCTCGCTATTGATTATTCTCAACTTAGACATCCATACCGGGACAACATAGACAACAGATAATGGACTCCTCTTTAATGCATAAGCATGTAGCAACCGTTAATTTTCTCATATGAGATTGAGGATATTTGTCCAAAACTGAAACTTCCACCATGGATCATGGCTTTAGTTAGCGGCCCAATGTTCTTCTCTAACATTATGCATGCTCTAACCATTTTAGTGGTAAATCTCCCTTACTTCAGACAAGACGGACATGCATAGCAACTCACATGATATTCAACAAAGAGTAGTTGATGGCGTCCCCAGGAACATGGTTATCGCACAACAAGCAACTTAATAAGAGATAAAGTGCATAAGTACATATTCAATACCACAATAGTTTTTAAGCTATTTGTCCCATGAGCTATATATTGCAAAGATAAAGGATAGAAATTTTAAAGGTAGCACTCAAGCAATTTACTTTGGAATGGCGGAGAAATACCATGTATTAGGTAGGTATGGTGGACACAAATGGCATAGTGGTTGGCTCAAGGATTTTGGATGCATGAGAAGTATTCCCTCTCGATACAAGGCTTAGGCTAGCAAGGTTATTTGAAACGATCACAAGGATGAACCGGTGCAGCAAAACTCACATAAAAGACATATTGTAAACATTATAAGGCTCTACACCATCTTCCTTGTTGTTCAAACACTTTACTAGAAATTATCTAGACCTTAGAGAGACCAAATATGCAAACCAAATTTTAGCAAGCTCTATGTATTTCTTCTTTAATAGGTGCAAAGTATATGATGCAAGAGCTTAAACATGAGCACAACAATTGCCAAGTATCACATTATCCAAGACATTTTACCAATTACTACATGTAGCATTTCCCGTTTCCAACCATATAACAATTAACGAAGCAGTTTCAACCTTCGCCATGAAAATTAAAAGCTAAGAACACATGTGTTCATATGAACCAGCGGACCGTGTCTCTCTCCCACACAAACATTTATTCAAACAAAAATAAAAACAAAAACATACAGACGCTCCAAGCAAAGTACATAAGATGTGACCGAATAAAAATATAGTTTCAAGAGAAGGAACCTGATAATTTGTCGATGAAGAAGGGGATGCCTTGGGCATCCCCAAGCTTAGATGCTTGAGTCTTCTTGAAATATGCAGGGATGAACCACCGGGGCATCCCCAAGCTTAGACTTTTCACTCTTCTTGATCGTAGTATATCATCCTCCTCTCTTGACCCTTGAAAACTTCCTTCACACCAAACTCAAAACAAACTCATTAGAGGGTTAGTGCATAATCAAAAATTCACATGTTCAGAGGTGACACAATCATTCTTAACACTTCTGGACATTGCCCAAAGCTACTGGAAGTCAATGGAACAAAGAAATCCATCCCACATAGCAAAAGAAGCAATGCGAAATAAAAGGCAGAATCTGTCAAAACAGAACAGTCCGTAAAGACGAATTTTATTGAGGCACCAGACTTGCTCAAATGAAAATGCTAAAATTTAATGAAAGTTGTGTACATATCTGAGGATCACTCACGTAAATTGGCATAATTTTCTGAGTTACCTACAGAGAATTTTGCCCAGATTCGTGACAGCAAAGAAATCTGTTTCTGCGCAGTAATCCAAATCTAGTATGAACCTTACTATCAAAGACTTTACTTGGCACAACAATGCAATAAAACTAAGATAAGGAGAGGTTGCTACAGTAGTAACAACTTCCAAGACACAAATATAAAACAAAAGTACTGTAGTAAAATAAACACATGGGTTATCTCCCAAGAAGTTCTTTCTTTATAGCCATTAAGATGGGCTCAGCAGTTTTAATGATGCACTCGCAAGAAATAGTATTTGAAGCAAAAGAGAGCATCAAGAAGAAAATTGAAAACAAATTTAAGCCTAACATGCTTCCTATGCATAGGAATCTTGTAAATAAACAAATTCAAGAAGCATAATGCAACAAGCATAGAAAGATAAAACAAGTGCAGCTTCAAGATTTTCAGCATATAGAGAGGTGTTTTAGTAACATGAAAATTTCTACAACCATATTTTCCTCTCACATAAAGATTTTCAGTAGCATCATGAGCAAACTCAACAATATAACTATCACATAAAGCATTCTTATCATGAGTCTCATGCATAAAATTATTACTCTCCACATAAGCATAATCAATTTTATTAGTTGTAGTGGGAGCAAATTCAACAAAGTAGCTATCATCAAATATAGGAGGCATATTGTAATCATAATCAAATTTATCCTCCATAGTAGGTGGAACCAAAAGGCTACTATCATTATAATCATCATAAATAGGAGGCAAAGTATCATCAAAGTAAATTTTCTCCTCCATGCCCGGGGGACTAAAAAGATCATGCTCATCAAAACCAGCTTCCCCAAGCTTAGAATTTTCCATAGCATTAGCAACAATAGTGTTCAAAGCATTCATATTAATAACATTCCCATTAGCATGCATATAAAGTTCCATGGGTTTTTTAATTCTCTCTTCAAACACATCATGTCCTAATTCAAGATAAAGTTCATAAAGATCTCTCATATTTTTGTTGTTTTCCATTATGCCTAACTAGTGTAAACAAGAAACAAAAAGATGCAATTGCAGGATCTAAAGGAAATAGCTTCGAGCACAAACACAATGGCGCCAGAAAAGTACTGTTACCTGGAACCGAAGTATGAGTGCCTTTTACCTTTCCTCCCCGGCAACGGCGCCATAAAAGTGCTTGGCGCGTAGTTGACGAGGGAGGAAATGGGGCAACGGCGCCAGAAAAGTGCTTGATGTCTACGGGAGCTTCTATTCTTGTAGACAGTGTTGGGCCTCCAAGAGCAGAGGTTTGTAGAACAGCAGCAAGTTTCCCTTAAGTGGATCACCCAAGGTTTATCGATCTCAGGGAGGAAGAGGTCAAAGATATCCCTCTCATGCAACCCTACAACCACAAAGCAAGAAGTCTCTTGTGTCCCCAACACACCTAATAAATAGCTACCGGTACAGCCCCGAGCCTCGATGGAGAACTACTCCCTCCTCATGGGAGACAGTAGCGTTGATGAAGATGGCGGTGGTGTCGATGGAGAAGCCTTCCGGGGGGCACTTCCCCGTCCCGGCGGCGTGCCGGAATAGAGACTCCTGTCCCCCAGATCTTGGCTTCGCGATGGCGGCGGCTCTGGATGGTTTTTCGTACCGTGGCTTTTTCGTATCGGGGTTTTAGGTCGAGGACCTTTATATAGGCGAAGAGGCGGAGTTGGAGGGGTGAAGAGGCGGTGAGGGGGTAAGGCGGCGCGGCCAGGGCCTGGGCCACGCCGGCCTACCTCCTGGGCCCACCAGGGCTCCCCTCCGGCGACTCTTGGGTGTTCTAGAAGCTTCGTGGAAAAATAGGATGCTGGGCGTTGATTTTGTCCGATTCCGAGAATATTTCCTTACTAGGATTTCTGAAACCAAAAATAGCAGAAAACAGCAACTGGCCCTTCGGCATCTCGTCAATAGGTTAGTTCCAGAAAACGCATAATTATGACATAAAGTGTGCATAAAACATGTAGATATCATCAATAATGTGGCATGGAATATAAGAAATTATCGATACGTCGGAGACGTATCACACCGCCACCACGACGTCGTGCTGCCGAATTTAAGGAGGAGCTACTACTTCCGCTGCCCGCTGGAACGGGGAGAAGGACGTCGTCTTCATCAACACCGAACATGTGACGGAGTACGGAGGTGCTGCCCGATCGTGGCACCGTGATCAAGATCTTCTACGCGCTTTTGCAAGCGGCAAGTGATCGTCTACCGCAGCAACAAGAGCCTCATCTTGTAGTCTTTGGAAATCTTCAAGGGTGAGTCTCGATCATCTCCTCGTTGCTCCCGTCTTCTAGATTGCATCTTGGCTTGGATTGCGTTCTCGCGGTAGGAAATTTTTTATTTTCTATGCAACGAATCCCTACAGTGGTATCAGAGCCGTGTCTATGCATAGATGGTTGCACGAGTAGAACACAATGGTTTTGTGGGCATTGATGCTCTTGTTGTCTTTAGTTTGAGTACTTTGCATCTTTGTGGCATAGTGGGATGAAGCGGCTCGGACTAACTTTACATGACCGCGTTCATGAGACTTGTTCCTCGTTCGACATGCAACTTGTATTGCATAAGAGGCTTTGCGGGTGTCTGTCTCTCCTACTATAGTGAAGATTCAATTTAGTCTTCTATTGACAACATTAGTATCACCGTTGTGGTTCATGTTCGTAGGTAGATTAGATCTCTCTCGAAAACCCTAAACCACGTAAAATATGCAAACCAAATTAGAGACGTCTAACTTGTTTTTGCAGGGTTTGGTGATGTGATATGGCCATAATGTGATGATGAATATGTATGAGATGATCCTTATTGTATTGTGGCAACCGGCAGGAGCCTTATGGTTGTCTTTAAATTTCATGTTGAGTAGTAGTTCAAAGTAGTTGTAATAGTTGCTACATGAGGTGAACAACCATGAAGACGGCGCCATGGACCATGACGCTACGCCGACGATGATGGAGATCATGCCCGAAGATGATGGAGATCATGTCCGTGCTTTGGAGATGAAGATCAAAGGCGCAAAGACAAAAGGGCCATATCATATCACATATGAACTGCATGTGATGTTAATCCTTTTATGCATCTTATTTTTCTTAGATCGCGACGGTAGCATTATAAGATGATCCCTCTCACTAAAATATCAAGATAATAAAGTGTTCATCCTTAGTAGCACCGTTGCCAAGACTTGTCGTTTCGAAGCATCTCGTGATGATCGGGTGTGATAGAATCAACAAGTGCATACAACGGGTGCAAGCCAGTTTTGCACATGCGGATACTAAGGTGGCCTTGACGAGCCTAGCATGTACAGACATGGTCTCGGAACACGTGATACCGAAAGGTAGAGCATGAATCATATGATTGATATGATGAATACTTTGAGTGTCCGCCATTGAAATTACACCTTGTCTCGTGATGATCGGACTTAGGTGTGGTGGATTTGGTTCGTGTGATCACTAAGACAATGCGAGGGATATTGTTTTGAGTGGTAGTTGACATAGGCATCCCCAATGGGCCTGCCGAAGAAGGTACCCGGGGTTTACTAAAGGCCCACGACTTGAAGGATAAGAAGAATTCGGAAGCCCAACTTGCTAGTTAAGGAAAGCTAGAGTTGTATTAGGAGAGAACACTTGTAATATTGCGGGAGGAGTTAGAAACCTTCCCGGACTCTGTAACTTGTACATCACGAATCCCTCGGCTCCACCTCCTATATAAGGGGGAGTCGAGGGACAAAGAAAGCATCGATTCATTGTCTCACAAACCCTAATTTTCATATCATCGAGTACTTTTCGGCTGAAACCTTCAAGATCTACTTGCCCTCTACTTCTAAATAAACCCTAGTCTACAACCCGTAGGCATTGACAAGTTAATCCCTTGTCAATTGGCGCCGTCTGTGGGGAATTAGAGGCGTCAAGGATCTGATCTCGATGGCACGTTCAAGATCGTCGACTTCGTCAACAGCAAGCAACGCGATGGATCGAGGTAAACAGATCGAAACTGGTCCTGTCGATTTTGTTCCTCACCCGCCCTCCCGTTTGGATGCATATGCGTATCTGGAGGAGCCTATGGAGATGACGTTCGGAAGATTCCACTTTCGCGTCGAGAAAGAGGCAGCGTATCGTCTCGAAATTCTGATCTCGTCGGGATTGTCGGCGGTCGATTCCGATTTTGCGAACTCAACATCGTCAATTGAGTCAGGCGAAGAGGAGACTTCATCACCACGATTCATCAGCACCAGGGCAAGCGAAAAGATCGCCAAGATCTTCAGCGACATGTCCCTCGAGTCATTTGCGGACTCCTATATAAGCGATGACTCGAGCAGCATCGACAGCTTCAACTTCATCGACAAATCCACTACTATGGGCAAGGTCTTCACCAATCTTTATGATGGTGTCACCAAACCCAGCAAAGATCTGAATTCAAAATATCATCAGATTTATGCCATCGGAGAGCCAAGCCGCGATCAGGAGGAAACGTCTGAGGCTTTCGACGATTTGGGAAATCCATACGTCGATCCCTCCGATCTAAGACGAGGATTAGGCAGTAAATATGTCGGACCTACACCACGTGTTAGGGTTCAACTTCCACAAGCAGCATGGGATAGAGCCGCAAGAGCTATGGATGGTTCAGAACCAATGTCCACAACCGCCACGCCAGAAGAGTTGCAAGCATATCAATATAGGCTCGCGCGAGCTGCAAGGGAATTGGAAAAACAGACAGCTGCTCTGAACAGAAGAAGGGAGGCAGCCTCCGAATCAAGCAGGCGAAGGGCAGAACTAAGTCGACATTCAGGAACTTCGGGAGATAGCCACAGAGAAGCTCGGAACAGAGCAAGATCCAGGCTGCAAAACATACTGGAGGGAGAAAGAGAGCACTTGGTTCAAAACCTCGACATGTCTTTTATGTCGATAGACACGAGAGGGAACATTATCCCCAAGACACCAGAAGCAGGGTATATGGCGACACAGGCCTTTATCCTTGCATCCAGGCCACCTCCCGGAGATCCAAGGGAGGCATTGTACAACATGGCGATGGCAGGAGTCGGGGCCATGGGAACGGCGTTTGCAGCAACACCTCCCGAAGGAACAGCAAGGCAAAATAGTCCACGGCCTGCGGCAGCAGCAACAGTTCCTAAAAGAACGAGTGGAGCAAGAGACACAGCAGCGCAAGCGAGGGTGGACAGAGCACGACAAAATAGAAGGGAACATCGGCACTCCCCAGAGCTAGATGACGAGGATATGTGTGGGCTGCCGTGCTTCACGAGGAGGGTCCGAAAAACTCGAGTCCCTTCAGGATTCAAATTGCCTGATAACTTCAAAAAAATTGACGGCCTGCAAGATCCAGAAGATTGGCTAGTTGATTACCTCGAGACAGTGAAGTTGACAGGAGGAACCAAAGCAACAGCTATGCAGAGCATCCAGGTACATCTAAGTGGAGCCACGCAATCTTGGATAAAGAAGCTTCCTCCAGGATCTATCGACAGCTGGGATAGCTTCGAGGACGTATTCGTCAAGAATTTCCGGTCCACTTGCAAAAAACCTGCATCACTAGAGGAACTGAGGGCGTGTCGACAAAAGCCAGATGAATCAATGAGGAAGTACATCCAAAGATGGAATATCATTAAAAACTCGGCAGAGAATATATCTGACGAGAGGGCGATAGATGCGTTTGTCGCAGGAATCAGGCGGGGAGATTTTGTCGAGGACTTGGGGAGAATCAACCCAAAGACAGTATCTGCATTAATGGAGATAGCAAACAGGTGGGCAGATGGAGAAGATGCTATTCACAACAAACGGCATAGGTCACCAGAGGAGACCGCGGTCGAAATTATCAAAATAGGCGACGATTTCCTCGGCAGTACTTAAACTATGATGCTCCTGGACAAATTTCGGCTGGCTTCCGAGCAAGCGCTGGAGGAAACAATAGAGATGACTATCAGAGGAGCAACGAGCAGTGAGGCGACAATAGAGATGACTCCCGAAACAATAGGCAAAATAGTGGGCCAAGGTTCCAAAGACCTTTCGTGTCCCCCGAGGAGATGATGAACGGGCCGTGTTAGATGCATTTTTATCTCGACAACAACGGAAAGAGACAGTCAGGACATTTGCAAAAGGATTGCCGAAACTTTCAGGCAATGTTAAGGTGGGCAGGACACGCCAATGCTCAGGCAACACATAGAAACCCTCAAGGGCCCAGGAGTGAGATCCACTTGCCACCTCCTCCCGCAATTACCTGCACCACCACCTTATGTTGATCCCAATTCCAATGGAGCGGTCTCGATGATTCAGAAAGGCAGACCATCCAATAGAGCTCAGAAAGTAATCTCGCGACAGGTGTTCATGGCAGAGAAAATGCCTCCACCAACGGTTGAGTACCTTAATTGGTCAGGGCAAGACATTGGCTTCACAATAGCGGATCATCCACAGCAAGTTCCTCGACCAGGGCAGTCAGCACTTATCTTACCAGCAGTAATTGCAGGATTCGATGTATCTCGAGTATTCATAGATGGAGGCAGCAGTTTAAACCTTATGTATGCAGATACATTAAGGAAGATGAATATATCTCTAGCAAATCTGAAACCAACTGACACACGTTTCCATGGCATCACGCCAGAGATGCCGAGTTATCCGTTGGGAAAGATAAATCTCGATGTTCAGTTTGGGACCCGAGAGAACTACAGAATAGAAAGGCTGGAGTTTGAAGTCGTGGACTTCCCATCACAGTACCACGCTTTGTTGGGACGACCAGCATATGCTAGGTTTATGGCAGTACCACATTACACGTACCTGTTGTGGAGGATGCCTGGACCTAAGGGACCAATCACAGTCAAAGGAAGCTTCGCACTATCCGATAAGTGTGACAAGGATTTTCATCGACTATCAGAAACCTTCGGGATGCAAGCAGAGTACATGGCGTCAAGGCTCACGACTGATTATGATGTGCTGCCAGATGTCGGAAGGCCCAACAAAGAATCAACCTTCAACACTGAGAAAAATTCTAAGGAGGTGCAGATCCACCCGACAGATCCAAAAAAGACGACGTCCATTGCGACAGACATGGACCTCGCATAGGAAAGCGTGCTCGTCGAGTTCCTCCGTGAGCACTGGAAAATCTTCGCATGGTGTCCAGCTGACATGCCAGGAGTACCCAGGGAACTTGCCGAGCACCACCTAAACTTGGATCCACTAGCGAGACCAATCAAACAACCTTTGCGGCGTTTTTCGGAGCCAAACCGCAAAGCTATGCTGTCAGAAATTGTTCGACTGAGAGAAGCTGGTTTCATCAAGGAGCTGCATACAGAGGCCACGTGGGTAGCAAACCCAGTGCTGGTGCCAAAGAAAAACACTAAAGTCCTTCGCATGTGTGTCGACTTTACGTGTCTCAATAAACATTGTCCAAAGGATCACTTTCCCCTCCCGAGGATCGATCAAATTATCGACTCCACGGCAGGATGTGAACGTCTTTCCTTCCTGGATGCATATTCTGGTTATAACCAGATCAGATTGAAAGAAGAAGACGAGGTCAAAACAGCGTTCATCACACCTTATGGCGTGTTCTGCTACAGAACAATGCCTTTTGGTCTAAAAAACGCGGGAGCAACATACCAGAGGATGATGCAGGAGTGCCTAGCAACACAGATTGGAAAAAATGTACAAGTGTACATTGATGATGTCGTCATAACATCAAAAAAGGGAGCAACGCTAATCGAGGATCTGAAAGAAACTTTCGAAAACCTCGACAAGTTTTGCCTCAAGTTGAATCCAACAAAGTGTTCTTTCGGCGTCCCTGCAGGAGAACTTCTCGGGTTCCTAGTATCAGCGAGAGGGATTGAAGCTAATCCCGAAAAAATCCAAACTATCGTAACAATGAGGAAGCCAACAAAATTGAAAGAAATACAGCAGCTGACTGGGCGAGTCACAGCTTTAAGCAGATTCGTCGCCAGGCTAGGAGAAAAGGCATTACCGTTCTACGCTTTAATCAAGCAAGGGGAGAAATTCCACTGGAACGAAGAGGCAGATAGAGCCTTTGAGGATTTAAAGCGCACAATTCCGACACCACCAATCTTGGTGGCACCGAAAGAAAAGGAACCTCTCTTGTTATACATTGCAGCCACGCCTCAGGTGGTCAGTACGGCGCTAGTTGTCGAAAGAGAAGAAGAAGGAAAACTCCATGGAGTGCAAAGGCCGGTATATTTCATTAGTGAAGTTTTATCGCCTTCAAAACAGCGGTACCCGCAGTACCAGAAACTAGCATATGAAGTGTTCACAACCGCAAGGAAATTGCGCCATTATTTTTCGGCACACCCGATAATAGTGGTCAATGAAGCACCTTTATCAAATATCGTGAACAATGCAGAAGCCACAGGTCGAGTCTCCCTTTGGGGAATAGAACTTTCCCCTCGGGACATCACGTATGAAAAAAGAAAAGCAATAAAGTCGCAAATTCTACCAGATTTCATCGCAGAGTGGATGGAGCTGCAAAATACAGGACCCCCTGATTTATCGAGAACTTGGACTATGAACTTCGACGGGTCCAAGAGGATAGAAGGAGCTGGTGCAGGCGTGATACTTATATCACCTGAAGGCGACAAACTGAAGTATGTCCTACGAATGACGTTCCCAAACGCATCTAACAACGAAGCAGAATATGAAGCTCTCATACACGGGATGAAGATGGTGAAAGCTTGTGGTGCAACCCGATTAAAAATCTTTGGCGACTCACAGTTGGTAGCTCAGCAAGTCATGAATCAATGTGATGCAGTCAATGACAGCATGGTGGCATACAAGGAAGTGTACAACGAGCTTGAGAAGTTATTTGATGGATGCGAAGTAAAACACATCAGCAGGCTGAGTAATGATGAAGCCGATGTTCTCGCAAATATCGGGTCGCAGTGCCTCGCAATTCCGCCAGGAGTGTTTTGGGAAGAGATAACCGAGAGATCCACCAAACCAAAGAAGGCGCGGAAGAAGGAGAAGGAGGAAAAAACTTCGACGGCTCTCAAAGAAGCACCAGAAGAAGAAGAGGACCAGGAGCTGGTAATGATGGTGGAGGTCCCATGGATGCAAGCATACATATCATATATCCTAAGAAAAGAAATACCCGACGATCCAGTTGAAGCAAGGCGAGTTATTCGACGATCCAAAGCCTTTACAGTGGTCAAAGGGGAGTTATACAAGTGCAGTATATCGGGCGTGCTACAAAGGTGCGTCACACCCGAAGAAGGAAGGATAATCTTGAAGGATGTACACGAGGGAATATGTGGTCACCACGCGACCAGTCGAGCTATTGCGGCCAAGGTTTTTCGGGCTGGATTTTACTTGTTGACAGCAATCGAGGATGCGAAGGAGATAGTACGAACCTGTGACGTGTGCCAGAGATTCGCCGCAAAACCACACTCTCCAGCAGCAGAGCTGATGCCAATACCATTGTCTTGGCCCTTTGCCCAATGGGGTATCGATATGGTGGGAAAATTACACAAGGCTTCGCCAGGAGGATACGAGTATATGCTTGTTGATGTCGACAAATTCACCAAGTGGATAGAAGCGAAGCCGATAAATTCACCAGATGCAGCGTCAGCAATAAAATTCGTGAAGAGCATTGTTTTTCGGTTTGGAGTACCTCATAGTATCGTCACAGACAATGGAAGTAACTTCACATCGAAGGAATTCAAGGCATACTGCGCAGAGGTGGGCATCAAATTGCACTTCGCGTCAGTTGGGCATCCGCAAACCAAAGGTCAAGTCGAGAAAGCCAACGGTATCATCTGCAATGGTATAAAAAAGCGCCTGCTAGGACCGCTTGAAAAGGCTCGACATACTTGGCCAGAAGAGTTGCCAAGTGTTTTATGGAGTATTCGAACAACGCCAAATACGGCGACACAGGAAACTCCGTTCTTTCTGGTACATGGAGCTGAGGCAGTATTACCGATCGAAATAGAGCATGATTCTCCAAGAGTCACCGAATATGATGAAGAAACTTCCAGAAGAGCATTAGAGGATGATGTCGATGCACTCGATGAAGTTTGAGACGAGGTATTATCGCGGGTCACCAAGTACCAGCAGGACTTGAAAAACTACCACAGTCGACGACTGCGGCCAAGATCCTTCCAGGTCGGAGATTTAGTCCTACGACTCAATCAACAGAGTACTGAAAAACTCGAGTCGCCATGGCTTGGCCCCTACATCATCACCGAAGTAATAGAAGGAGGAGCATACAGGATCAAGGACAAGAAGACAGGGGTTCCCAAGAAAAATCCCTGGAACGTGGCGCAACTCAGGCGTTTCTACGCTTAGAGTCGAAATGTAGTGCTCCTTTGTAAAAATACAATGTACTGAAACGCCCGCGAGTTTTCAGACGCACTCTTTTCCTTTTCAGGGCACCGAGTGGGGCTGGAAAGGTTTTTAATGAGGCGGGCTCGTGGTGCTGCAATATAGTAAAAGATATTGATGACATACATCTTTTTCGTCGACAGGCTCGGGGGCTCATAACCCACGACAGCAAAATATATATATTCTCGCAAAAAATAGTAAATTCATCGAGACGAAAAAATAGTATAAGCTCCGGCCAAAGGCTCGGGGGCTTCGCAATATAGATTACACTTCACAATATAGACAACTTCTTTAACACAGAAAATTCGACAAAAAATATAGACATGATTTCTCGTAATATAGTACAATTCAGTCAAATGCCTAATATACTATCTATGGATAGACCTTTGTTATTTGCAGCAGTCGTCTTATGATCAGCATAACTCCCTTTGACAAAGAATTCAGAGTCCATCCGAAGAAGTTCGTCCATCATTTCTGTTGCGGTCAAAACCCACCGGCGAGCAGCGACGGGCAACACAGTAGAGCCGGGAACAACTTAGGGCTGCGGCTGGCCCTGGTCCCTCCGAGCGACGGCCCGCAAAGCCTCCGGCACGCACGTCCGATGCTGGTGCAAGGGCGTGCCACCTGACCTATACCTGGTCAGGAAGGTGATGAAGATGCCTCGCTTAGTTTCCTGCATGGCATACACGTAAACATTAAATACGAGCCTCGATCGGCTCTCAGGTTATCCTGTGAATCGGCTCAAGGAGCCGATCCACCCATGATTCGCACGAGGTGTACGAATATATGGTGGTCCTGCTTGATCAAGATAAAGCTAAAACGATCTACGACGATTTAGGGTTTTCACCGCATAATCGGATCATCCTACTCACGATTGGGCCTCGCGGTCACGTACGGTGATCGTAAGCCGATCCTAGACAAGGCCTAAAAACCAACACGAGGTTGATCCCCAGAACATCCTGTCTAGGGCTAGCAAACGACACCCTACGCGTCGCTGGATCCTCCAACCCTTTGTAAGGCCTAACTATTGCAGATATTAAACTAATCCTTGAAGAACAAGGAGCAACCGTAACGGATCGGATCTACTAAATAATGATCAAGCGGGGTGCCGCCCCTACACCTAAGATAGGTGTAAGGGCGGCTAGATGTATAAGGGTTGCACTATGACAGCATATGATACGAAGAACAATGCTAACCCTAACACATCTAAGATAACTACGTTGCTCGCCATCAAAAAGGCTTCAGTACGAGCAACGCATGAACAACGAAAAGCTTATGCTGCCTAGATCGCAAGATGCGATCTAGGCAGCATGATGCTTACCGGTAGAAACCCTCGAGACGAAGGAGTTGGCGATGCGCCGAGATTGATTTGTGGTTGAACGTTGGTTGTTGTTTATTTCATAAACCCTAGATACATATTTATAGTCCAGGGGACTTTCTAAGGTGGGAATAATCCCCACCGTGCACGAGACAACCTCTAACTAACCGACACGTAATCTACTATGTTACAGATACAAGGGCCAACTAGCCCAAACTTTGCATATAAGGCCGATTCACGTATTTCTTCCGTATATAATCTTCAAGTCCATCTTGATCGCGGCCCACCTCTGACTCGGTCAAATTCTGGTGATAACACATGCCCCCCTGGTTTTGGAATTGATAATTCCAAAATCACTCTGTTTTTTCTTCGTCGGGTCATGTCATGGCAGAGCAGAACCGTCGCAGCACCCTTCATCATGATGTTCTGCCTTCTCAACTATTCCGCGTGATTTGACCGTTGCCTTTGGGCACCGCCTCCTCGGAAACTGCTGTGGCATTGAATCTCCACTAGGCCCCTCATTATTTAACCGTGCCGACTGATTAGACCTCTTCATCCCCTTCCTCTGTTCTAGCCATCGGCACCAAAAAAACCCTCTCCTTCCATAGCCATGTCGTCCTCTTCCTCCTCTTCCGTTTCTCTCCAATCCTCTTCCTCAAGCGAGTCGATCCCAGGGCACAACCAGATGGAGGCGTACAACAAGCGCGCTCCCAAGCATTGGGACGAACGGGAGTGGAACTTCGATTTCGTGCCAGAGGGCGAGGACCTCGTCTGGTCAGATGGGGCCATGCCCCTAACTGACGGGGAAGATGACCTCCAGTTCCTGATTGACGGAACACTGGAGGCGGAGAGCGACAACGACGACCCTCCCTTCCGGGGTAAATTCACCTCCGTCACCAAAGAAGAAGAAGAGGATGACGAAGACGAAGACATCTCCTCCGACATGAAGAAGGAACAGGAGGACGACACCTCCTCCGACGAACCGCCGCCAAAACGCATCCGGGGCTGGGCTTGGTCAGACGAGGACGATGATGATGACGAGGAAGAAGCCTCCGCTGAAGGTCACAGTAGCAGCAACGAGGAACTCGTCGACAGCAGCAATGACGGCAGCTACCCCAGCGACGGCGAAAACAGCAACAGCCCTTAGAGTAGGGATCTACTAGCATAGGATTAGCAGTAGTAATCTGTTCCCTTTTGTTGAACAATCGGCTTCTCTTTGTAAGAAATCTTATTATTAATGAAAACTTCCTTTGATTTTGCCGATGTCCTCCATGCTGATTTAGCCGACTCTTCCTCATCTGACTTTGTCGACTGTTAGTCTAATCAATGCTCAAGGACTGATGGCAACGCATCGGTCTCTTACGATAATCTGCGAGACAAGCCGATGACGACAGCACTTGGCACAGCCGATCGCAGCAGGCCTGCGATTTGGTCTTGAACAAGCGTCTTTAAGAGAACCCTGGAACTATCGCTGAATCAGCTTGGATGCTGAAACTGATAACTCTGTAACAAAAGCACCACTCTTCAGGATAGTTGCGATGTAGAGCCAGCCGATTCCAACCAAATTGGCTCTCCAGGGCCAAGAACTTTTCGGGCGAGTTGCCCCCCAAGCCTCATCCAAGGCGAGAACAGTGATGAATCAGCCAAATGTGTTACCATCGGCCTCCAAGTTATAATGCAGAACCAGCCGATTCCAACAAAATCGGCTCTCCAGAGCAAACATTTTTTAGGGCGAGCTGCCCCCAAGCCTCTCCAGCTCCCATCAAAACGTGGCAGGGAAGCTTACGCCCAAAGAACCGACGTACTGAAAGGGTTCGGAAAGATCAGCAAATTCATACCTTGAACTTAAGAAGCCTTAACATAATGGCTTTCCGATTCCTCCTAGTTCAATCCTTTGCGCCTTGCTGATCAGCTCGGCTCCTCATCTTTGGCAGACTGATGCAACTTCCGGTGAGGATGTTCTGAATTTCTGATACCCTCCAAGACTCCGGACGCAACAACCTCTGAAAGTGACATCGACCAAGCCGCCACCTTAACCCATGCCAGGCAAAAATGCCATAGCCGCCTGATTCGTTATCTGCTGAACTTGAAGTCTTGCAGAAGGAGTTGGAGGTCTTGAGAAGGAATTCATCCAGTAGAGCCTCTCCTTGTAACTCAACAACTGCTCCATCGGGCTTCTGCTTATATCAGCTGTACCTCTTGAGTCGATGGCCATGCATCGGCTTTTTATTCTAAAGTCGATGTCTGTGCATCGGCTGTATACCCACCATGAGTATATAAATATTTTTTTTTACTGGCCGATTTTTCTAACCGGCCCCCAATGTTTCACTATACACATGTTCATCTGCACATGTTCATCTGATTAGGTGCCCCCCTAGCCGAATCTGTCAGGTAACTGCAGATATCTGCTCTGTAGTTTAGCCAAAGCACTGTATATGTACGTCGGCTCCGTTAGGATTCGTGTTGACTCTCATCCGCCGATGTAACCGCTGCCCAGTAGATCGACGTTGCATCCAAGCAGAACATGTGGTGAGGATAATTTTGGCCGATTGCTGGAATCGGCCTCCACATTGATCGAGGCGCTCAATGAAGGTCTTGTAATTTTCCTTCATACATCTTTGGGGGCCGATCCCAAGGATCGGCCTCGCCACGTTTCTCGTCGGTTTGCTCGTGCTACACGGTCACGTTGACACGCTCGCAGTCGTCAAAATTTGGTGCCTCGTGTAATCCTGGAGCACTAAACTCCGTCGGAAGGATGAGCACCATGTTTGTGCCAGCCGATGTCTCATCATCGGCTTTCCTTTGCTTGGGGCGCCACTCCATTTTCTGTGGTTGACCCTCTTCATCCAGGGTTCGCTGAATTTTCGTGGCTAGATCAGGCCGCGCCTTCCTTAGCGTGTGCAGGTATAACCTTTCGGCTTCCTCCAAGCCGCGCAATCGCTGAACCCTACGCTTTTGGGAACGGCTGAGTCCGTCAGGGCACCACCTTGGATGGTGGTACCTGTCTTCTTCTTCTTCTCCCTCGTCTTCCGGATCCTCGAGATCTTCCATCCGAGGGGACTCAGCGCGTTTGCTTTGTGGTGGGAGAGGCCCTAGACGTTTGAACACGGACACGTTGGCTGCCTTCTTCTTCTTCTGGTTGCATTCTGGGCAATTGCCGATTGTAGGCAATCGGCTCATTCCTGAATCCCAGCAGTGTCTGAAGAAGGGGCAGTCCCAGTGCCTATCTGCATCGTCCTGCTCCCTCGACTTTTCCTTGGCACGGCGCTCGTATTCCTCCTCATCGCGATCATGCCGACGATGTCTCCTGGCGTCCCTAGCCAGACGGTCTTTATCAGCATCATCGCTGGATCGTCGGTGTTGGTCATACTGACTCACATACTTGTTGAGGAGGTGATCAGAGAGGGGTCGCTGATATCTTATGTTCTTCACTTCTCCCTCTGTGACGTAGCGCTTGCCGTCGTGACGGAGCCGATCGCGTGGAGCGGCCTCCTCTGTGTCCTTGCTACGAGAGCAGCTGCCCTCGTCTCCATCCTTGCCAGAGTGGTGCCCAGGTCCTACCATGTTGATACTGAACGAGGATCCTGGCTGGCAACCTTCAGGGTAAGTGTACTCCACCATGTTAACGGCGGGAAAGGGGTGGGTGTCGACCTTCATGGCGTACTGGTTGAAAATCAGACGTCCTTGTTCTATCGCCATTTGGATCTGCTGACGCCACACCCTGCAGTCGTTGGTGGCATGGGAGAGCGAGTTATGCCATTTGCAGTATGGCTTTCCGTTCAGCTCCTGTACCGTGGGGAATTTGAGACCTTCGGGTATCTTCAACTGCTTCTCCTTGAGTAGGAGGTCGAAGATTTGCTCAGTTTTGGTCACGTCAAAATCAAACCCTCTGGGCGGACCTGGTGGCTTAACCCATTTGCAGGACACGGGGTTTGCCCCCCCGAGTCCATTCAGCCACTGCTACCTCTTGATCTCCCGCAGAGCCTTCGTCTTCATCTGCCTCAACCAGGACTACCGCACGCTTGAATTTGTCCTGGTACAAGTCCGGATGGCGCTGTTCATATGCCGACAGTTTCTGAACCATGTGCGCCAGTGAAGGGTAGTCTGCTTGGGAAGCCATATCCTTGATTTGTGAGGCAAGGCCCACCACTGCCAACTCGACTGCTTCCTTTTCAGTCACACGAGCCGAATAACATCGGTTCCTCAGATTTCTGAAGCGCTGAATATATTCTGCCACTGTTTCTCCACGCTTCTGATGTATCTGTGCTAGATCGGCAAGGCCAGACTCGGAAGCTTCTGAGTGAAACTGCATGTGGAACTGTTCTTCCAACTGCATCCAAGTCCGGATCGAGTCTGGTGGCAACGAAGTGTACCACCCGAAAGCCGATCCCGTGAGGGACTGTGCGAAGAACCTCACGCGTAGTGGATCCGACGCGGAGGCCGTTCCTAGCTATGCCAAATATCGGCTCACATGCTCGATGGAGCTGGAGCCATCTGATCCACTGAACTTGGAGAAGTCAGGGAGCCGATACTTGGGTGGTAGCGGGACCATCTCGTATTCATCGGGGTACGGCTTGGAATAGCCGATTGTCCTCCTTTTCGGCACCATGCCGAACTGGTCCCTCAGGATCGTACTGATCTGATCCGCGGTGCTGGCTGCAGGAGTCGAACTCTAAAGATTCGCCGGGGTGGCGTACTTAGCCAGCCATGCTTGCTTTTCCAGCTCTGAGCCAACTGCAGGAGCTGGGCTCTGGAGGTTCGTCGGGGTGGCATATTTAGCTAGCCACGTCTGCTTCTCAAGATCTGTCGCCGACGTTCCTCCTGTTTTTCCAGAAGTCCCTGCTGTTGCGGCCTGGTTTGTGAGCGCCCAGTTACCGCAGTCTGGCACATACGTGCACATGTACCCGTGAGGGATCTCCTTAGGCGCCTCATGCAAAACCGGCGATCACTTGGGTCACGACCGATCTTGTAGACGACGTATGGCGGTGAATTAGTGAGTTCTGGTGCTGCCAACGCAAATGGGAGCTGTGGACGGGACTGGAGTGGCATCTCTCCTTGGTGTGTCCCGAGAGCTGGTCCTGACGGAGAGTACTGGTGCCTCATGATCTCCTGGATCACCCGGAGAGCGACACGCTCCAAAGTGTTCACCAGGTTCTCAGAGTGGCGGTGCAGCGAATGAGCCACCATGTAGTTGATCTCCTGACGTAGGGACCTGGTGCGTTCTTCTGACGGGGCAGAGAGGTCTATCCCATCGAGTGCACCATCAGGCGAGAACCCCTTCCACCTGATGCCATGTGAACGGGTTCTGTGAAAAGAGCCGATGAGGTCGGCTTCGAGGATTGCTTTGACCTCGTCATACTTCTTCTTGAGCTCGTCGGTCAGATCCTCGTACGTGACTGGGGTGCCGTCCGCCATCTCAGATGTAGATGGCGATGTGGTTGATGTCGAAGCTCGTCCCACCGGGCGTGCCAGAATGTGTTGCGGTCAAAACCCACCGGCGAGCAGCGACGGGCAACACAGTAGAGCTGGGAACAACTTAGGGCTGCGGCTGGCCCTGGTCCCTCCGAGCGACGGCCCGCAAAGCCTCCGGCACGCACGTCCGATGCTGGTGCAAGGGCGTGCCACCTGACCTATACCTGGTCAGGAAGGTGATGAAGATGCCTCGCTTAGTTTCCTGCATGGCATACACGTAAACATTAAATACGAGCCTCGATCGGCTCTCAGGTTATCCTGTGAATCGGCTCAAGGAGCCGATCCACCCATGATTCGCACGAGGTGTACGAATATATGGTGGTCCTGCTTGATCAAGATAAAGCTAAAACGATCTACGACGATTTAGGGTTTTCACCGCATAATCGGATCATCCTACTCACGATTGGGCCTCGCGGTCACGTACGGTGATCGTAAGCCGATCCTAGACAAGGCCTAAAAACCAACACGAGGTTGATCCCCGGAACATCCTGTCTAGGGCTAGCAAACGACACCCTACGCGTCGCTGGATCCTCCAACCCTTTGTAAGGCCTAACTATTGCAGATATTAAACTAATCCTTGAAGAACAAGGAGCAACCGTAACGGATCGGATCTACTAAATAATGATCAAGCGGGGTGCCGCCCCTACACCTAAGATAGGTGTAAGGGCGGCTAGATGTATAAGGGTTGCACTACGACAGCATATGATACGAAGAACAATGCTAATCCTAACACATCTAAGATAACTATGTTGCTCGCCATCAAAAAGGCTTCAGTACGAGCAACGCATGAACAACGAAAAGCTTATGCTGCCTAGATCGCAAGATGCGATCTAGGCAGCATGATGCTTACCGGTAGAAACCCTCGAGACGAAGGAGTTGGCGATGCGCCGAGATTGATTTGTGGTTGAACGTTGGTTGTTGTTTATTTCATAAACCCTAGATACATATTTATAGTCCAGGGGACTTTCTAAGGTGGGAATAATCCCCACCGTGCACGAGACAACCTCTAACTAACCGACACGTAATCTACTATGTTACAGATACAAGGGCCAACTAGCCCAAACTTTGCATATAAGGCCGATTCACATATTTCTTCCGTATATAATCTTCAAGTCCATCTTGATCGCGGCCCACCTCTGACTCGGTCAAATTCTGGTGATAACAATTTCTTCGGCTACAGGAGTCACAATGTCATTGATTTCATCGACGTTACTCTTTCGCTTCGATTTCTTGGCCAGGCACTTGGAAACAATCTTCGTCAGATCTAATTTTCGGTGGCAGATCTGTATCATGATCATGGAAAATCTTGCTCCAGCAGTCAATTGAGCTCATACAAAGTTATGAATACGAGGGGCATCCCAAAACTTTTCCATCAAACCAAGAAGAGTGTCGGGTGCCTCGTCTCGAGGAAACATCGTCTTGTAAACAAGGGACAATGTTTTAGTGCAGAAATCAAGGAACTCGCGAACCTGACAGGCGCGGTCTTGAAACCTGACAATCTATCGGGTCCGTTCTGGAGTGGCCCAGAACAGAGAACCATGGTCAAGAGAAAGGTTAACGAGGAGATTCGTCCTCACGTTTACCCTTTCATCTTCACCAGCAGCATCGAGAAAGGAACCTATTTGGCGACGGCACGAGAAATTCAAAAAAAAAGATGCAGCAGAAAGATAGAGGAAGTTCTGGGCTGAAAAAGCATACCTGACATATCCACACTAGCCTTATTCATCAGTTCGAGCATACAATTTTCTCGAGTGGTTGCCTTTTCAGCCTCAGAAACGGCGACTTCCTTGGCAGCTATGGCTTCTCGAGCTTGTTGAAGTGCAATTTTCTCTTTTTCGGATGCCTTGCGAGATTGCTCCATCATCACAAGTGTTTGTTTCTTCGCATGCTGAAGTTGTTGACGAAGTTCTTCCAAGTCTTGCGATAAATTCTTACTCGAGGAATCTTCATCAAGTTCACTATTCACAAGTACTTTCTTCGAGCGAGAAGAGGTAGGAAAAACATCAGAAGGAGCAGGAGTTGGAGTATAGTTACCAAACGTCAACTGAAAGAAAAGGCTCGACATCAATCATCAAGCAAGATAGAATTCCATTGATTTTTAGAATATTTACAAGACATTACAATGGAGAAAGCCCTAACAAACTAGTGTGGCAGGCGTCGCCAAAGCTACTTTGGCGACAGCATCAAAAGAAACAAGAAAAGAAAGAAAGGGTGGTCTACTTGACCTCCGGCTTGGATGCGCTTGGAGCAGGAGTCGGTTTAACACCAAGATAGGCAAGGATTGGCTTTGAGGAAGGTTTGGCAGCTCTAATGAGAGATTGCCACTTCTTCGTTTCCATCTGCCCTATGTCGCCAACCTTGGCCCAGTCGACAGTTTGTTGGCTATCAGCAATCAGCACGATAGTGCCTTCTACGCCAACTTTCAGGCCCTCTTGGCGAAGTTTCAGCCCAAGGTCTTCCGGCACGTTGAAGCTTTTGGCAAGAGCAACAAAGGTGTTGGGCTCCTATTTCTTCGGCGCGATAGTGCCTTCTACGCCAACTTTCAGGCCCTCTTGGCGAAGTTTCAGCCCAAGGTCTTCCGGCACGTTGAAGCTTTTGGCAAGAGCAACAAAGGTGTTGGGCTCCTCTTTCTTCGGGAAGAAGTAGGGGAAAAACTTCGACAGACCTGCCTCGGCATCAGTAAGGCCTTCACGTGCTTCATCCCCATGAATTTAAAGAAGGGTTAAAGCATCGAGAAGCTCGTCGCCTTCAGGACCATCCACCTCATATTCTTGATGAGTTCTCCCTGAAAACAAGCAAAAGGTAGCTCGTAAATAAAGAACACTAAGAGAATGTGAAGCAACCCGAGGAAATGCACAAGGATTCGAGTACTTACTAACAAAACGTCGACTCTGTGCTTCCAAGCGATTGAGGATTTTTTCCTCTCGAGCAGCTTGCTCAGCTATTTTTTCGCTCAAAGCAGTTTCTGCGTCGTGAAGCCTCTTTCGAAGATCTTCAACACCAGCAGCGTCTGCCCTGGCCTTTTCAGCATCTGCCTTGGCCTTCTGAGCATCTGATTCAGCCTCCTTACGAGCCTTTTCACTTTGTTCCAATTTTTGAGCAAGTGTATCGGCACGCTTGTTGGCTTCCGCAAGTTTTTCTGTCAAAATAGTCAAAACCAGTCAAAAACACGACAAAAAAGGAGTAAGAAGTCATGGGCTAGGGGAAGCAGAAAAAGATTACCTTCAGCTTTGCTAGCATATTCACGGTACCCGACGAATTGGGCACCGAAACGGATGAATTCCTTAATCAAAGGCTGGTAAAAGAAAAATAAAAAAGAAGGCATCAATATAGTCAAAAGCTCGACAGCACAAAGCAAAAAAGAAGCAAACAATGAAAAAAGTCGGCAGCATCGGAAAGTACTCAGGGACTTACATCATCTAAAAGAGGAGTTGAGGAGCTACCCATTTGTAAGGCAGGCTCCGTGATTGACTCAACCCTTGCCCTTTTTGGCGAAGGGACAAGGGGGCTTGCAGGAGGAGTAGGCTGATCGGTGTTTTGTTGAGGAGGCGACGATTCTTCTCCCTCAACTTGTACTTCAGACACAACTAAAGTACGCGACGTACTCGTTCGAGCAGTCGCATCAATAGCTTGCGCCTCTTCCTCGTCACTACTGCGGTAAAATGGCGACAATATAAGAAGCAAGATAGACAAAATATGACAAGAACAAAGCAGTAAGAAGCCAGGAATAACTTACGAGCTGATGAGGGCAGCATCATATGGGTTGAAAGCTGCCTTCTTGTCCGAAGGAACAGCTTCTTCGGCTTTGGAAGTGCCGGAATCTTCAACTTCATCCCTTTTCCTTTTGTTCCTGGGAGAAACAGCAGGAGGAAGGGAGTGTGTCGAGGCGGTGGCTTCAGACTCAGCGTCTTTTTCAGAAGAAGCCGCGGATTTGTGACAACCCGCGACTTCACTTTCAGGACGCGAGGTGCCTTGGTTGTCATCATCGACAACGGTGCGGTCTTCAACTTCTCCACCCTCAGGAAGAGGAGGAAGAGAAGCGAGAATAGGGTGGTTCTGCGAAAACGTGTCGATAAAAAAAAGAAGTTATGCAAAGGAAGCTAGCAAGACAGTAGTTGATGAAATATTAAAATTCGAAGAGACAATATAGCAATTAAGAGAAAAAAATACCTCGGGAAGAGGATTGGCGCCACTATATGGCGTGATGCGGCAAGAAGATGGAATTGGATCTTTCTTGTTGAGCGATGAGATTTTGCGGATAAGCTTTTCAAAATGCTTCAAAGGAAGGTCTTTTGAGAGCCTGTCGACATCTTCTTCACTAGCATACTTCCAGAGGGGATTTTTGCGAGCATGGAGAGGCTGCACCCTAATCCTAAGGAAATAGGCAGTAATCTCAATGCCTGAAAGTTCCTTGCCGTGGGTGTTTTGAAGCTCGTGGATGCAGGTCATCAGCGCTTCTGTCGCCAACTTCTCTGCTCTGGTAGCTTCAGCATCCCAAGAACGGCGGCGAAGGATTTTGGTTTCTCCGTCAAAAGGGGCGATGTTTTCCTCCACTGGATTGGAGCTTTTTTTGCGGATATATAGCCACTTCTTTCGCCAACCTTGGATAGAGTCGGGGAATTTGACGTCGAAATACTCGACGTCAGAACGAAAACAACGCTGCCAATGTTGTAGGCGACGTTGTGGGAGCCATTACGGCGGAGGCAAAAGATACGTTTCCACAGAGCCCAATTAGGTTTCCACAGATCGACACGTGGAGGATGGAATTGGGCGTCAACTGATGCAGTTGAAGCCCATAGACAAACAGAAGACCCCGAAGAAACTCGTGGATTGGGGGAGAAAGACCTCGGATGAGGTGGTCAACGAAACTGACCCGATATTCGATTGGAGGCTTGGGGTAGCTCTCCTCTTTGGGGAAGCGGAGCAAGCTCTCTTTCTTGCTGAACCCCATCTTCTTCAGCAGATTGATGTCTTGGGCAGAGATCTTGGATCTTTCCCACTCCGCGCTTCCCAGATCCGCCGTCGCCATTCTTGACTCCGGAGTGCTATGCCTTGTCAAACGGATGCGAGGAGGCATCAATGAACTTGGCGGCGAAGAGCGTGGGTGCGGTTGAGCGCTTGAAGCAATGGGAGCAATGGAGGATTTTTGCAGAGGAGAAGCAGAGGGGCGGCGCGAGCGAAAGGACTAGAGGAGGAAGAAGGTGCCTTTATATAGAAGTGCGGCGAATCGACGCGCCGTTGGATTAAGAGCTTGCGGGACTGATGATGTACACGTAGACAAGGGGTAAAAAGTAATTTCACACATGCGCGAAAGCACAGGAGCTACAGTACGTGCGCCAGGAAAAGCGGAGGACGTGTGTCCCCCACTTGCACGACGTGTCAATACAATGCGAAATTTGGGCCCACAAGGCAGCGAGAGAGAACTTCTCGCGTTTTCCAGGA
Organism: Lolium perenne; assembly: GCF_019359855.2. Classification (NCBI taxonomy): domain Eukaryota; kingdom Viridiplantae; phylum Streptophyta; class Magnoliopsida; order Poales; family Poaceae; genus Lolium; species Lolium perenne. The sequence continues at coordinate 175,163,970 of NC_067244.2, forward strand.
ACAGCGGTCGTGGCTATCGTCAGCAATGATATCACCTTAGTAAGAGAGAATTTCGACTCCACAACTTCATAAAAAAGGCGACAGCAAAAGATTATGGATCACTTGGAGAGCCTTTGATCAAATACAAGTTTTTGATCAAATGCTCGGGGGCTACTTTGGATAAATGAAAAATTCAAGAAAGACAAAATAGAAATGGCGAGAGCCTATGATCAAATACAAGTATTTGTTCATAGCCTCGGGGGCTACTCCCATCGGGAACGCTGTTCACGCACCCGAGAGATTTGAAAAACTATGCGACATGTGAAAATATAGCAACATAAGGTGTGGAGCCTACACCCAAGCACAAGTCCTTGGCTGTAGCCTCGGGGGCTACTCCCATCGGGAACGCTGTTCGCGTGCCCGATGAATTTTAAAAAAAGAGAGAGAAGAAGAAAGAAAAAATAAAGAAAAAAGAAAGAAAGAAGAAAAAGTGAGCATATTTCGAGTTATATAAATAACTCGATATATACTCCCATCGGGAAAGCAATATAAGTCATCCGTTGACTCAATAAAATGTGCTATTCCAACAGTCGGAAAAGCACTCGACAATATATTCTCAGAACGCCAAAGTTGCGAACAATTTCTGAATGCCGCAAAACTTTGCGAAGGTAAGACCCCGGATCCGTTCTGTGTGGCGTGGCGCCGTCTCTGACGTCGGTTTGCTACTTTTTTTCCGTATCAATAGATACGAAGAAAAATCCTAACGGACGCGTTAGGTACCCGATAAATATGACTGGGACTCGACAGAATGGTAAGACCTTAAGCGGCACCTGTCGAAGTTTACACCAGTATCCCGAGATCATGTCCAGGGACGTGATCTTGAAGTAGGTTTTTGCGGATCACCACTAGAGCAGTTAACTAGAACCTGATCCGTCAGATGAACTAGCCCCAACTACCATTATCCCTGTACAATATAGAAATTCGTATTCAAAGATATGTGGTGAAGATCAGAGTTATTGAATAAATATAAAGGTGGAGATTTTCCCTGACTCTACGATTCAAGCAAAATCTCGGGGGCTACTGACATAGGCATCCCCAATGGGCCAGCCGAAGAAGGTACCTGGGGTTTACTAAAGGCCCACGACTCGAAGGATAAGAAGAATTCGGAAGCCCAACTTGCTAGTTAAGGAAAGCTAGAGTTGTATTAGGAGAGAACACTTGTAATATTGCGGGGAGGAGTTAGAAACCTTCCCGGACTCTGTAACTTGTACATCACGAATCCCTCGGCTCCACCTCCTATATAAGGGGGAGTCGAGGGACAAAGAAAGCATCGATTCATTGTCTCACAAACCCTAATTTTCATATCATCGAGTACTTTTTGGCTGAAACCTTCGAGATCTACTTGCCCTCTACTTCTAAGTAAACCCTAGTCTACAACCCGTAGGCATTGACAAGTTAATCCCTTGTCAGGAGTTCACCTAGATTTTTAATTATGTTGAATTAAAATTTGAACTCAATTTGTCATAAACTTAGTCTAAACTATTGCAAATATATGTTGTAGAGATGGCGTCCCCAATCAATTTTAACCAGTTCCTAGAGAAAGAAAAGCTTAAGAGCAACGGTAGCAACTTCACCGACTGGTTCCGTCATGTGAGGATCTTCCTCTCTGGCGGAAATCTGCAATATGTGCTTGATGCACCGCTAGGTGACCCTCCTGCAGAGACTGAAACCGATGAAGTAAAGAATGTTTACGCGACTCGGAAAGCTCGGTACTTTCAAGTTCAGTGTGCCATCCTGTGCAGTCTGGAAGCCGATCTTCAAAAACGTTTTGAGCACCACGATCCTCATGAGTTGGTCAATGAGCTGAAAGCTATATTTGAAACTCATGCGGCCGTGGAATGCTATGAAGCATCGAAACACTTCTTCAGCTGCATGATGGAAGAAGGTAGCTCCGTTAGTGAGCACATGCTCGCCATGACCGGGCATGCGAAGAAACTCAGTGACTTGGGAATAGTGATTCCTAATAGACTGGGGATTAATCGTGTCCTTCAATCACTGCCACCTAGTTACAAGAACTTTGTGATGAACTACAATATGCAGAACATGAACAAGGAGTTACCTGAACTCTTTGGCATGCTAAAAGCTGCAGAGATTGAGATCAAGAAAGAGCACCAAGTGTTGATGGTCAACAAGACCACCTGTTTCAAGAAACAGGGCAAGTCTAAGGGAAAATTCAAGAAGGGTGGCAAGAAAGCTGCCACGCCTCCTATGAAACCTAAGAACGGCCCTAAGCCTGATGCTGAGTGCTATTACTGCAAGGAGAAGGGACACTGGAAGCGTAATTGCTCCAAGTATCTGGCTGATCTGAAGAGCGGCCTTGTCAAGAAGAAGAAAGAAGGTATATCTGATATACATGTTATAGATGTTTATCTCACTGGTTCTCGTACTAGTACCTGGGTATTTGATACTGGTTCGGTTGCTCATATTTGTAACTCGAAACAGGAACTAAAGAATAAACGAAGACTACTGAAGGATGAAGTGACGATGCGCGTTGGAAATGGATCCAAAGTCGATATGATCGCTGTCGGCACACTTCCTCTACATCTACCTTCGGGATTAGTTTTAAGCCTAAATAATTGTTATTTGTACCCGCGTTGAGCATGAACATTATATCTGGATCTTGTTTAATGCAAGACGGTTATTCATTCAAGTCTGAGAATAATGGTTGTTCTATTTTTATGAATAATATCTTTTATGGTCGAGCACCTGAAAAGAATGGCTTTTTTCTATTAGATCTCGATAGTAGTGATACACATATACATAACATTGATGCTAAGCGAATTAAATTGAATGATAATTCTACTTATATGTGGCACTGTCGTCTTGGTCATATTGGAGTGAAACGCATGAAGAAACTCCATACCGATGGATTACTTGAATCACTTGACTTTGAGTCACTTGATAGATGCGAAGCATGTCTGATGGGAAAAATGACTAAGACTCCATTTTCTGGTATGATGGAGCGAGCTACTGACTTATTGGAAATCATACATACCGATGTGTGCGGACCAATGAGTGTAGCATCGCGCGGTGGTTATCGTTATGTTCTAACCTTCACAGATGATCTGAGTAGATATGGGTATATCTATTTCATGAAACATAAATCCGAAACTTTCGAGAAGTTTAAGGAGTTCCAAAGTGAAGTAGAAAATCAACGTAACAAGAAGATTAAATTTCTACGATCTGATCGCGGAGGTGAATATCTGAGTTATGAGTTTGGCATGCATTTAAAGAAATGCGGAATACTTTCACAATTGACACCGCCGGGAACACCACAACGAAACGGTGTGTCCGAACGTCGTAATCGAACTCTCTTAGATATGGTTCGTTCTATGATGTCTCTTACTGATTTGCCGTTATCATTTTGGAGTTATGCATTAGAGACAGCCGGATTCACTTTAAATAGAGCACCATCAAAATCCGTAGAAACGACACCGTATGAATTATGGTTTAATAAGAAACCTAAGCTGTCGTTCCTTAAAGTTTGGGGTTGCGAAGCCTATGTAAAGAAGTTACAACCGGACAAGCTAGAACCCAAAGCAGAGAAATGCGTCTTCATAGGATACCCTAAGGAAACTATAGGGTACACTTTCTATCACAGATCCGAAGGCAAAATCTTTGTTGCTAAGAACGGAACCTTTCTTGAGAAAGAATTTCTCACTAAAGAAGTGACTGGAAGAAAAGTAGAACTCGATGAGATTGATGAATCTTTACTCGTTGATCAGAGTAGCGCAGTACCGGAAGCTGTTCCTGTACTGCCTACATCGGCAACATAGGAAGCTAATGATAATGATCATGAAACTTCGAACGAGGAAACTACTGAACCTCGCATATCGACAAGGGAACGTGCCACTCCTGATTGGTATGATCCTTGTCTAAATGTCATGATTGTGGACAACAATGATGAGGACCCTGCGACGTATGAAGAAGCGATGATGAGCCCAGATTCCAACAAATGGCAAGAAGCCATGAAATCCGAAATGGGATCCATGTATGATAACAAAGTGTGGACTTTGGTAGACTTACCTGATAGCCGCAAGGTTGTCGAGAATAAATGGATCTTCAAGAGAAAAACAGATGCTGATGGTAATATTACTGTCTATAAAGCTCGACTTGTCGCAAAGGGTTTCCGACAAATTCAAGGAGTTGACTACGATGAGACTTTCTCACCTGTAGCGAAGCTAAAATCTGTGAGGATTTTGTTAGCAATAGCTGCATTTTTCGATTATGAAATTTGGCAGATGGATGTCAAAACGGCGTTCCTTAATGGAGACATTGAGGAAGAGTTGTATATGGTACAACCCAAAGGTTTTGTCGATCCTAAAAATGCCGACAAAGTATGCAAACTTCAGCGTTCAATCTATGGACTGAAGCAAGCATCAAGAAGTTGGAACCGACGCTTTGATAAGGTGATCAAACACTTCGGGTTTATACAGTGTCATGGAGAGGCCTGTATTTACAAGAAAGTGAGTGGGAGCTCTGTAGCATTCCTGATATTATATGTAGATGACATATTATTGATTGGGAATGATATAGAACTATTAAGCAGTGTAAAAGGTTATTTGAATAATAGTTTTTCAATGAAAGACCTTGGTGAAGCATCATATATATTAGGCATCAAGATTTATAGAGATAGATCAAGACGCCTAATAGGGCTATCACAGAGTACATACCTGGACAAGATTCTAAAGAAGTTTAGAATGGACGAAAGTAAGAAAGGGTTCTTACCTATGTTACCAGGCAAGGTCTTGAGTAAGACTCAAGGACCGGCTACGGCAGAAGAAAGAGAAAGGATGAGTCAGATCCCCTATGCCTCGGCAGTAGGCTCTATCATGTATGCCATGCTATGTACCACTACAAGAAATGGGATATTTGTTGACGAAAACCCTGGTGACAAAAAATGCATACTGTCATGGATGTGTCCTTATAGGTGACGAATTCATCTTCCGTCATGCATTTAAGGTAATGCTTGACGGTATGATTTTTCGCCAACAAAAAATCGTCACCCATTACCCAACCGGGAAGGGCTTCCATCGTGTCTGTTAATAGGTGACGAAATCAAAGATCGTGGTGTATGTAAACCGTGATTTGCATATACAACGGACCCGCATAGCAGGTAAATAATACTAAGTTACTTTATTAAATGTTATTAGTTTTATATATCATGTGTGACCCACTTGTCAGGAACATATTTAATTAAGTAAAAATTGTGTTTTGGAAGAATCGAACCAGGGCTTTGACGTGACCGACGCGGAGTGTTACCGCTAAGGTAGATATGGAGTTTTGATCTGGATCCGTAACTAGTCTATTCTACATATTTATTTCAATGGTGTGATGTAGATGTTACGACATAATAATTTCCTTATTAATATTTATGTCGGCCGCGGGTGCCTCGTTTAAGTCGCGCCGCTAGGAGACACGGCCTATCTAGGTGATCTTGCTAACAGTCGAATCGACTAGGGTTCTCGTCGAGGTGAGAAGAAATCCGTGAAGGCTCCATTGTGGAGGCGGCGAGACGCATCATCGGTGAGTTCTCCTGATTGTTCGCTAGGTCTAGATTTTCTAATCAGTTGTCAAGATCTGTTCTAAAGAACGTTGGCATATTCTTAACTGAATTGTAGGCAATGGATCGAAGTTGGATAACTGATGGCACCCAGAAGTTCACAACAAAGTACATGGCAGGTGTTAGGGATTTCATCAAGTTTGCGCGAGAACACTTGGACAATACAGATGAACCAATCTTGTGCCCTTGCAAGGACTGCCTAAATCTGATACGTCAGGATATAAAAACAGTCGAGGATCACTGCAATTGTTCAGGTATGTCCATGACGTATACAAGATGGACTAGACATGGGGAAGGTTTTAGTGATGACGAAGGGCGAGATAGAAACGATGATGGTGCGTATGATAGTGACAATGATGAAGAGGAAGACAATGGAGATTGTTATGTTGATGATTCGTCTAGTATGATCGATGAACTGCAGAAGTATGGAAATAAAGGTCCTAACCTGCCAAATATTTATGCTAATCTAATTGAGTCAGCCAAACAAGAACTTCATGAGGGATGCACCACTTTCACTAGGTTGTCGTTCATTATTAAGCTCCTTCATGTAAAATCATACAGCCGGATAACAAACAGAGGATTTGATCAATTACTTCAGCTTTTACGTACAGCTTTGCCACGTGTGGACTTTCCCAAATCATATGTTGTAGAGATGGCGTCCCCAATCAATTTTAACCAGTTCCTAGAGAAAGAAAAGCTTAAGAGCAACGGTAGCAACTTCACCGACTGGTTCCGTCATGTGAGGATCTTCCTCTCTGGCGGAAATCTGCAATATGTGCTTGATGCACCGCTAGGTGACCCTCCTGCAGAGACTGAAACCGATGAAGTAAAGAATGTTTACGCGACTCGGAAAGCTCGGTACTTTCAAGTTCAGTGTGCCATCCTGCGATCACGGAAGCCGATCTTCAAAAATGTTTTGAGCACCACGATCCTCATGAGTTGGTCAATGAGCTGAAAGCTATATTTGAAACTCATGCGGCCGTGGAATGCTATGAAGCATCGAAACACTTCTTCAGCTGCATGATGGAAGAAGGTAGCTCCGTTAGTGAGCACATGCTCGCCATGACCGGGCATGCGAAGAAACTCAGTGACTTGGGAATAGTGATTCCTAATAGACTGGGGATTAATCGTGTCCTTCAATCACTGCCACCTAGTTACAAGAACTTTGTGATGAACTACAATATGCAGAACATGAACAAGGAGTTACCTAAACTCTTTGGCATGCTAAAAGCTGCAGAGATTGAGATCAAGAAAGAGCACCAAGTGTTGATGGTCAACAAGACCACCTGTTTCAAGAAACAGGGCAAGTCTAAGGGAAAATTCAAGAAGGGTGGCAAGAAAGCTGCCACGCCTCCTATGAAACCTAAGAACGGCCCTAAGCCTGATGTTGAGTGCTATTACTGCAAGGAGAAGGGACACTGGAAGCGTAATTGCTCCAAGTATCTGGCTGATCTGAAGAGCGGCCTTGTCAAGAAGAAGAAAGAAGGTATATCTGATATACATGTTATAGATGTTTATCTCACTGGTTCTCGTACTAGTACCTGGGTATTTGATACTGGTTCGGTTGCTCATATTTGTAACTCAAAACAGGAACTAAAGAATAAATGAAGACTACTGAAGGATGAAGTGACGATGCGCGTTGGAAATGGATCCAAAGTCGATGTGATCGCTGTCGGCACACTTCCTCTACATCTACCTTCGTGATTAGTTTTAAGCCTAAATAATTGTTATTTTGTACCCGCGTTGAGCATGAACATTATATCTGGATCTTGTTTAATGCAAGACGGTTATTCATTCAAGTCTGAGAATAATGGTTGTTCTATTTTTATGAATAATATCTTTTATGGTCGAGCACCTGAAAAGAATGGCTTATTTCTGTTAGATCTCGATAGTAGTGATACACATATACATAACATTGATGCTAAGCGAATTAAATTGAATGATAATTCTACTTATATGTGGCACTGTCGTCTTGGTCATATTGGAGTGAAACGCATGAAGAAACTCCATACCGATGGATTACTTGAATCACTTGACTTTGAGTCACTTGATAGATGCGAAGCATGTCTGATGGGAAAAATGACTAAGACTCCATTTTCTGGTATGATGGAGCGAGCTACTGACTTATTGGAAATCATACATACCGATGTGTGCGGACCAATGAGTGTAGCATCGCGCGGTGGTTATCGTTATGTTCTAACCTTCACAGATGATCTGAGTAGATATGGGTATATATATTTCATGAAACATAAATCCGAAACTTTCGAGAAGTTTAAGGAGTTCCAAAGTGAAGTAGAAAAGCAACGTAACAAGAAGATTAAATTTCTACGATCTGATCGCGGAGGTGAATATCTGAGTTATGAGTTTGGCATGCATTTAAAGAAATGCGGAATACTTTCACAATTGACACCGCCGGGAACACCACAACGAAACAGTGTGTCCGAACGTCGTAATCGAACTCTCTTAGATATGGTTCGTTCTATGATGTCTCTTACTGATTTGCCGTTATCATTTTGGAGTTATGCATTAGAGACAGCTGCATTCACTTTAAATAGAGCACCATCAAAATCCGTAGAAACAACACCGTATGAATTATGGTTTAATAAGAAACCTAAGCTGTCGTTCCTTAAAGTTTGGGGTTGCGAAGCCTATGTAAAGAAGTTACAACCGGACAAGCTAGAACCCAAAGCGAAGAAATGCGTCTTCATAGGATACCCTAAGGAAACTATAGGGTACACTTTCTATCACAGATCCGAAGGCAAAATCTTTGTTGCTAAGAATGGAACCTTTCTTGAGAAAGAATTTCTCACTAAAGAAGTGACTGGAAGAAAAGTAGAACTCGATGAGATTGATGAATCTTTACTCGTTGATCAGAGTAGCGCAGTACCGGAAGCTATTCCTGTACTACCTACATCGGCAACAGAGGAAGCTAATGATAATGATCATGAAACTTCGAACGAGGAAACTACTGAACCTCGCAGATCGACAAGGGAACGTGCCACTCCTGATTGGTATGATCCTTGTCTAAATGTCATGATTGTGGACAACAATGATGAGGACCCTGCGACGTATGAAGAAGCGATGATGAGCCCAGATTCCAACAAATGGCAAGAAGCCATGAAATTCGAAATGGGATCCATGTATGATAACAAAGTGTGGACTTTGGTAGACTTACCTGATAGCCGCAAGGTTGTCGAGAATAAATGGATCTTCAAGAGAAAAACAGATGCTGATGGTAATATTACTGTCTATAAAGCTTGACTTGTCGCAAAGGGTTTCCGACAAATTCAAGGAGTTGACTACGATGAGACTTTCTCACCTGTAGCGAAGCTAAAATCTGTGAGGATTTTGTTAGCAATAGCTGCATTTTTCGATTATGAAATTTGGCAGATGGATGTCAAAACGGCGTTCCTTAATGGAGAAATTGAGGAAGAGTTGTATATGGTACAACCCAAAGGTTTTGTCGATCCTAAAAATGCCGACAAAGTATGCAAACTTCAGCGTTCAATCTATGGACTGAAGCAAGCATCAAGAAGTTGGAACCGACGCTTTGATAAGGTGATCAAACACTTCGGGTTTATACAGTGTCATGGAGAGGCCCGTATTTACAAGAAAGTGAGTGGGAGTGATACGTCTCCGACGTATCGATAATTTCTTATGTTCCATGCCACATTATTGATGATATCTACATGTTTTATGCACACTTTATATCGTTTTTATGCATTTTCCGGAACTAACCTATTGACGAGATGCCGAAGGGCCAGTTGCTATTTTCTGCTGTTTTTGGTTTCAGAAATCCTAGTAAGGAAATATTCTCGGAATCGGACGAAATCAACGCCCAGCATCTTAGAATCCCCGGAAGCATCCAGAACACCCGAGAGAGGCCAGAGGGGGGCCACAGGCCCACCACACATGACCCTGGCGCGGCCAAGGGGGGCCCGCGCCCCCCTAGTGTGTCATCGCCTCGTTGACCTTCTGACGCCGCCTCTTCGCCCATAAGAAGCCCCTCGACCTAAAACCTCGATACGGAAAAGCCACGGTACGAGAAACCTTCCAGAGCCGCCGCCATCGCGAAGCCAAGATCTGGGGAACAGGAGTCTCTGTTCCGGCACGCCGCCGGGACGGGGAAGTGCCCCCGGAAGGCTTCTCCATCGACACCGCTGCCACCACCACCACCATCTTCATCACCGCTGCTGTCTCCCATGAGGAGGGAGTAGTTCTCCATCGAGGCTAAGGGCTGTACCGGTAGCTATGTGGTTAATCTCTCTCCTATGTACTTCAATACAATAATCTCATGAGCTGCCTTACATGATTGAGATTCTTATGATGATGCTTGTAATCTAGATGTCATTATGCTAGTCAAGTGGATTTTACTTATGTGATCTCCGGAGACTCCTTGTCCCACGTGTGTAAAGGTGACAGTGTGTGCACCGTGTGGGTCTCTTAGGCTATATTTCACAGAATACTTATTCACTGTTATGAATGGCATAGTGAAGTGCTTATTTATATCTCTTTATGATTGCAATGTGTTTTGTATCACAGTTTATCTGTGTGCTACTCTAGTGATGTTATTAAAGTAGTCTATTCCTCCTGCACGGTGTAATGGTGACAGTGTGTGCATCGTGTAGTACTTGGCGTAGGTTATGATTATGATCTCTTGTAGATTATGAAGTTAATTATTGCTATGATAGTATTGATGTGATCTATGCCTCCTTCATAGTGTGATGGTGACAGTGTGCATGCTATGTTAGTACTTGGTGTAATTGCAATTATCTATCATGCACTCTAAGGTTATTTAAATATGAACATCGAATATTGTGGAGCCTGTTAACTCCGGCATTGAGGGTTCGTTTAATCCTACACAGTTAGTGGTGTTCATCATCCAACAAGAGAGCGTAGAGTCTAGCATCTATTTATTTATTCTGTTATGTGATCAATGTTGAGAGTGTCCACTAGTGAAAGTATAATCCCTAGGGCTTGTTCCTAAATACCGCTATCACTGCTTGTTTACTGTTTTACTGCATCTGTACTTCCCACAATATTACCACCATCAACCACACGCCAGTCCTGGACAGCAAAGCACTTTTCTGGTGCCGTTGCTACTGCTCATATTTATTCATACCACATGTATTTCACTATCTCTTCGCCGAACTAGTGCACCTATTAGGTGTGTTGGGGACACAAGAGACTTCTTGCTTTGTGGTTGCAGGGTTGCATGAGAGGGATATCTTTGACCTCTTCCTCCCTGAGTTCGATAAACCTTGGGTGATCCACTTAAGGGAAACTTGCTGCTGTTCTACAAACCTCTGCTCTTGGAGGCCCAACATTGTCTACAAGAATAGAAGCACCCGTAGACATCAAGCACTTTTCTGGCGCCGTTGCCGGGGAGGAAAGGTAAAAGGCACTGATACTCCGGTTCCAGGTTACTAAGTACTTTTCCGGCACCGTTGTAAGTACTTGAAGCTATTTCCTTTAGATCCTGCAATTGCATCTTTTTGTTTCTTGTTTACATTAGTTTGGCATAATGGAAAACAACAAAAATATGAGAGATCTTTATGAACTTTATCTTGAATTAGGACATGATGTGTTTGAAGAGAGAATTAAAAAACCCATGAAACTTTATATGCATGCTAATGGGAATGTTATTAATATGAATGCTTTGAACACTATTGTTGCTAATGCTATGGAAAATTCTAAGCTTGGGGAAGCTGGTTTTGATGAGCATGATCTTTTTAGTCCCCCAAGCATTGAGGAGAAAATTTTCTTTGATGATACTTTGCCTCCTATTTATGATGATTATAATGATAGTGGTCTTTTGGTACCACCTGTTATGGAGGATAAATTTGATTATGATTACAATATGCCTCCTATATTTGATGATGAGAATAATAATGATAGCTACTTTGTTGAATTTGCTCCCACTACAACTAATAAAATTGATTATGCTTATGTTGGGAGTAGTAATAATTTTATGCATGAGACTCATGATAAGAATGTTTCATTTGATAGTTATATTGTTGAGTTTGCTCATGTTGCTACTGAAAGTTATTATGAGAGAGGAAAATATGGTTGTAGAAATTTTCATGTTACTAAAACACCTCTCTATGTGCTGAAATTTTTGAAACTACACTTGTTTTATCTTCCTGATCTTGTCACTTTGCTCTTCATGAATTTATTTGTGTACAAGATTCCTTTTCATAGGAAGCATGTTAGACTTAAATGTGTTTTGAATTTGCTTCTTGATGCTCTCTTTTGCCTCAACTCTTATTTCTTGGGAGTGCATCATTGAAATTATTGAGCCCATCTTAATGGCTATAAAGAAAGAACTTCTTGGGAGATAACCCATGTGCTTATTTTGCTACAGTAATTTTGTTTTATATTTGTGTCTTGGAAGTTGTTACTACTGTAGCAACCTCTCCTTATCTTAGTTTTGTTGCATTGTTGTGCCAAGTACAGTCTTTGATAGTAAGGTTCATACTAGATTTGGATTACTGCGCAGAAACAGATTTCTTGCTGTCACGAATCTGGGCCTAATTCTCTGTAGGTAACTGAGAAAATTATGCCAATTTACGTGAGTGATCCCCAGATATGTACGCAACTTTCATTCAATTTGAGCATTTTCATTTTAGCAAGTCTGGTGCCTCAATAAAATTCGTCTTTACGGACTGTTCTGTTTTGACAGATTCTGCCTTTTATTTCGCATTGCCTCTTTTGCTATGTGGGATGGATTTCTTTGTTCCATTGACTTCCAGTATCTTTAAGCAATGTCCAGAAGTGTTAACAATGATTGTGTCACCTCTGAACATGTGAATTTTTGATTGTGCACTAACCCTCTAATGAGTTGTTTCGAGTTTGGTGTGGAGGAAGTTTTCAAGGGTCAAGAGAGGAGAATGATACAAAGTGATCAAGGAGAGTGAAAGCTCTAAGCTTGGGGATGCCCCGGTGGTTCATCCCTGCATATTTCAAGAAGACTCAAGCATCTAAGCTTGGGGATCCCCAAGGCATCCCCTTCTTCATCGACAAATTATCAGGTTCCTTCTCTTGAAACTATATTTTTATTCGGTCACATCTTATGTACTTTACTTGGAGCATCTGTGTGTTTTTGTTTTTGTTTTTGTTTAAATAAATTCTTGTGTGGGAGAGAGACACGCTCCGCTGGTTCATATGAACACATGTGTTCTTAGTTTTTAATTTTCATGGCGAAGGTTGAAACTGCTTCGTTAAATTGTTATATGGTTGGAAACGGGAAATGCTACATGTGGTAATTGGTAGAATGTCTTGGATAATGTGATACTTGGCAATTGTTGTGCTCATGTTTAAGCTCTTGCATCATATACTTTGCACCTATTAATGAAGAAATACATAGAGCTTGCTAAAATTTGGTTTGCATAATGTGTATCTCTAAGGTCTAGATAATTTCTAGTATTGAGTTTGAACAACAAGGAAGACGGTGTAGAGCCTTATAATGTTTACAATATGTCTTTTATGTGAGTTTTGCTGCACCGGTTCATCCTTGTGTTTGTTTCAAACAACCTTGCTAGCCTAAACCTTGTATCGAGAGGGAATACTTCTCATGCATCCAAAATCCTTGAGCCAACCACTATGCCATTTGTGTCCACCATACCTACCTACTACATGATATTTCTCCGCCATTCCAAAGTAAATTGCTTGAGTGCTACCTTTAAATTTCCATTCTTTATCTTTACAATATATAGGTCATGGGACAAATAGCCTAAAAACTATTGTGGTATTGAATATGTACTTATGCACTTTATCTCTTATTAAGTTGCTTGTTGTGCGATAACCATGTTCCTGGGGACGCCATCAACTACTCTTTGTTGAATATCATGTGAGTTGCTATGCATGTTCGTCTTGTCTGAAGTAAGGGAGATTTACCACTAAAATGGTTAGAGCATGCATAATGTTAGAGAAGAACATTGGGCCGCTAACTAAAGCCATGATCCATGGTGGAAGTTTCAGTTTTGGACATATATCCTCAATCTCATATGAGAAAATTAATTGTTGTTGAATGCTTATGCATAAAAGAGGAGTCCATTATCTGTTGTCTATGTTGTCCCGGTATGGATGTCTAAGTTGAGAATAATCAATAGCGAGAAATCCGATGCGAGCTTTCTCCTTAGACCTTTGTACATGCGGCATAGAGGTACCCCTTTGTGACACTTGGTTAAAACATATGCATTGCGATGATAATCCAGGTAATCCGAGCTATATAGGACAAGGTGCGGGCACTATTAGTATACTATGCATGAGGCTTGCAACTTGTAGGATATAATTTACATAACACATATGCTTTATTACTACCGTTGAAAAAATTGTTTCTTGTTTTCAAAATCAAAGCTCTAGCACAAATATAGCAATCGATGCTTCCCTCTGCGAAGGGCCATTCTTTTACTTTAATGCTGAGTCAGTTCACCTATTTCTCTCCATCTTAAGAAGCAAACACTAGTGTGAACTGTGCATTGATTCCTACATACTTGCATATTGCACTTGTTATATTACCTTACATTGACAACTATCCATGAGATATACATGTTACAAGTTGAAAGCAACCGCTGAAACTTAATCTTCCTTTGTGTTGCTTCAATGCCTTTACTTAGAATCTATTGCTTTATGAATTAACTCTTATGCAAGACTTATTGATGCTTGTCTTGAAAGTACTATTCATGAAAAGTCTTTGCTATATGATTCATTTGTTTACTCATTACCATTGTTTTGATCGCTGCATTCATTACATGTGCTTACAATAGTATGATCAAGATTATGATGGCATGTCACTCCAGAAATTATCTTTGTTATCGTTTACCTGCTCGGGACGAGCAGAAACTAAGCTTGGGGATGCTAATACGTCTCCGACGTATCGATAATTTCTTATGTTCCATGCCACATTATTCATGATATCTACATGTTTTATGCACACTTTATATCGTTTTTATGCGTTTTCCGGAACTAACCTACTGACGAGATGCCGAAGGGCCAGTTGCTGTTTTCTGCTGTTTTTGGTTTCAGAAATCCTAGTAAGGAAATATTCTCGGAATCGGACGAAATCAACGCCCAGCATCTTAGAATCCCCGGAAGCATCCAGAACACCCGAGAGAGGCCAGAGGGGGGCCACAGGCCCACCACACATGACCCTGGCGCGGCCAAGGGGGGCCCGCGCCCCCCTAGTGTGTCGTCGCCTCGTTGACCTTCTGACGCCGCCTCTTCGCCTATAAGAAGCCCCTCGACCTAAAACCTCGATACGGAAAAGCCACGGTACGAGAAAACTTTCAGAGCCGCCGCCATCGCGAAGCCAAGATCTGGGGGACAGGAGTTTCTGTTCCGACACGCCGCCGGGACGGGGAAGTGCCCCTGGAAGGCTTCTCCATCGACACCGCTGCCATCACCACCGCCATCTTCATCACCGCTGCTGTCTCCCATGAGGAGGGAGTAGTTCTCCATCGAGGCTAAGGGCTGTACCGGTAGCTATGTGGTTAATCTCTCTCCTATGTACTTCAATACAATAATCTCATGAGCTGCCTTACATGATTGAGATTCTTATGATGATGCTTGTAATCTAGATGTCATTATGCTAGTCAAGTGGATTTTACTTATGTAATCTCTGGAGACTCCTTGTCCCACGTGTGTAAAGGTGACAGTGTGTGCACCGTGTGGGTCTCTTAGGCTATATTTCACAGAATACTTATTCACTGTTATGAATGGCATAGTGAAGTGCTTATTTATATCTCTTTATGATTGCAATGTGTTTTGTATCACAATTTATCTGTGTGCTACTCTAGTGATGTTATTAAAGTAGTCTATTCCTCCTGCACGGTGTAATGGTGACAGTGTGTGCATCGTGTGGTACTTGGCGTAGGTTATGATTATGATCTCTTGTAGATTATGAAGTTAATTATTGCTATGATAGTATTGATGTGATCTATGCCTCCTTCATAGTGTGATGGTGACAGTGTGCATGCTATGTTAGTACTTGGTGTAATTGCAATTATCTATCATGCACTCTAAGGTTATTTAAATATGAACATCGAATATTGTGGAGCTTGTTAACTCCAGCATTGAGGGTTCGTGTAATCCTACACAGTTAGTGGTGTTCATCATCCAACAAGAGAGTGTAGAGTCTAGCATCTATTTATTTATTCTGTTATGTGATCAATGTTGAGAGTGTCCAGTAGTGAAAGTATAATCCCTAGGCCTTGTTCCTAAATACCGCTATCACTGCTTGTTTACTATTTTACTGCATCTGTACTTCCCGCAATATTACCACCATCAACCACACGCCAGTCCTGGACAGCAAAGCACTTTTCTGGTGCCGTTGCTACTGCTCATATTTATTCATACCACCTGTATTTCACTATCTCTTCGCCGAACTAGTGCACCTATTAGGTGTGTTGGGGACACAAGAGACTTCTTGCTTTGTGGTTGCAGGGTTGCATGAGAGGGATATCTTTGACCTCTTCCTCCCTGAGTTCGATAAACCTTGGGTGATCCACTTAAGGGAAACTTGCTGCTGTTCTACAAACCTCTGCTCTTGGAGGCCCAACACTGTCTACAAGAATAGAAGCACCCGTAGACATCAGGGAGCTCTGTAGCATTCCTGATATTATATGTAGATGACATATTATTGATTGGGAATGATATAGAACTATTAAGCAGTGTAAAAGGTTATTTGAATAATAGTTTTTCAATGAAAGACCTTGGTGAAGCATCGTATATATTAGGCATCAAGATTTATAGAGATAGATCAAGACGCCTAATAGGGCTATCACAGAGTACATACCTGGACAAGATTCTAAAGAAGTTTAGAATGGACGAAAGTAAGAAAGGGTTCTTACCTATGTTACCAGGCAAGGTCTTGAGTAAGACTCAAGGACCGGCTACAACAGAAGAAAGAGAAAGGATGAGTCAGATCCCCTATGCCTCGGCAGTAGGCTCTATCATGTATGCCATGCTATGTACCACTACAAGAAATGGGATATTTGTTGACGAAAACCCTGGTGACAAAAATGCATACCGTCATGGATGTGTCCTTATAGGTGACGAATTCATCTTCCGTCATGCATTTAAGGTAATGCTTGACGGTATGATTTTTCGTCAACAAAATATCGTCACCCATTACCCAACCGGGAAGGGCTTCCATCGTGTCTGTTAATAGGTGACGAAATCAAAGATCGTGGTGTATGTAAACCGTGATTTGCATATACAACGGACCCGCATAGCAGGTAAATAATACTAAGTTACTTTATTAAATGTTATTAGTTTTATATATCATGCGTGACCCACTTGTCAGGAACATATTTAATTAAGTAAAAATTGTGTTTTGGAAGAATCGAACCAGGGCTTTGACGTGACCGACGCGGAGTGCTACCGCTAAGGTAGATATGGAGTTTTGATCTGGATCCGTAATTAGTCTATTCTACATATTTATTTCAATGGTGTGATGTAGATGTTACGACATAATAATTTCCTTATTAATATTTATGTCGGCCGCGGGTGCCTCGTTTAAGTCGCACCGCTAGCAGACACGGCCTATCTAGGTGATCTTGCTAACAATCGAATCGACTTGGGTTCTCGTCGAGGTGAGAAGAAATCCGTGAAGGCTCCATTGTGGAGGCGGCGAGACGCATCATCGGTGAGTTCACCTGATTGTTCGCTAGGTCTAGATTTTCTAATCAGTTGTCAAGATCTGTTCTAAAGAACGTTGGTATATTCTTAACTGAATTGTAGGCAATGGATCGAAGTTGGATAACTGATGGCACCCAGAAGTTCACAACAAAGTACATGGCTGGTGTTAGGGATTTCATCAAGTTTGCGCGAGAACACTTGGACAATACAGATGAACCAATCTTGTGCCCTTGCAAGGACTGCCTAAATCTGATACGTCAGGATATAAAAACAGTCGAGGATCACTGCAATTGTTCAGGTATGTCCATGACGTATACAAGATGGACTAGACATGGGGAAGGTTTTAGTGATGACGAAGGGCGAGATAGAAACGATGATGGTGCGTATGATAGTGACAATGATGAAGAGGAAGACAATGGTGATTGTTATGTTGATGATTCGTCTAGTATGATCGATGAACTGCAGAAGTATGGAAATAAAGGTCCTAACCTACCAAATATGTATGCTAATCTAATTGAGTCAGCCAAAAAAGAACTTCATGAGGGATGCACCACTTTCACTAGGTTGTCGTTCATTATTAAGCTCCTTCATGTCAAATCATACAGCCGGATAACAAACAGAGGATTTGATCTCTTACTTCAGCTTTTACGTACAGCTTTTCCACGTGTGGACTTTCCCAAATCATATGCTGATGCTAAGAGTGTTCTTTCTGATGTTGGGCTTGGTTATGAGACAATTCATGTATGCAAGTTTGATTGTTCTTTATTTTGGGGAGATCACAAGGACGATACGCACTGCCATGTTTGTGGATTATCAAGATATAGAGACCCTACTGCAAAAAAGAAAATCCCTCACAAGGTGTTAAGGTACTTTCCTATAATTAAAAGGTTGCAGAGACTATTTGTTAAAAAGGAAATGTCGACACATACTAGATGGCACGAAGAGAAGAGGGTTGATGAGCCCAACGTACTGAGGCACCCTGCTGATGGTGAGTCATGGAAGCACTTTGATGCCAAGTTTCATTGGTTTGCTAAAGATCCTCGTAACATAAGACTAGGTTTTGCCACAGACGGCTTCAGTCCCTTTGGAAGTATGAGTAATCCTTACAGTATGTGGCCTGTTTTTGTCATTCCTTACAACTTCCCACCATGGATGTGCATGGATCAATCGAATTACATGATGGCATTGCTAATCCCCGGAAAGTATTCCCTAGGGAAAGATTATCATGTATTTATGCAGCCACTGATAAAAGATATGATGCAGCTATGGAGTGGTGTGCAGACATCTGATGCATGCACAGAGGAATATTTCCCATTGCATGCTGCGTTTCTTTGGTCTATTCATGATTATCCTAGATATGCCACTATGTCAGGCCGAAGCACAAGAGGATTTCATGCATGTGTGCATTGCGATGAGAATCCTTGCTATGAATCTTTGAAAAACAAAATTGGATATATTGGGCATCGGCGATTTCTTGATAAAGGTCACCCATACAGTAGAAGCAGACTTTTCAATGGTAAAACTGAGACTAGAGATCCACCAAGGAAGTACACACCCAAAGAGGTAGCTGAGAAGGTAGAAAGGGTTAAGGATTTTGAACATGGAAAAAATCCAATAAGTAGAAAGCGGAAGCGTGCAACTGTACCCGGTGAACCAACATGGCACCTGAAAGTCAGCTTACATCATCTACCGTATCGCGTAACTTAAGTTAGCTCACAACTTAGATGTGATGCATATTGAGAAGAACATATGTGACAATATTGTTGGTACACTACTTGAACTTGAGGGCAGGAATAAGGACACTGTTAGTGCTAGAATTGATTTGAAGAAATTCAAAATCTGGGAGAAGTATTGGTTGAAGAAAATTGTGAAGGATGATGATGATGATGCAGCAGTAACTTATGCGAAGCCCCCCTGCACCGTGGATGCTTTCGAAGGAACAGAAGAGACATTTGTGTAGGTATTTGGCAAACACTAGGTTCCCAGATGGTTATTGCGCAAACTGGGGAAGATGTATGAATATTGATGGTTGTAAGGTTACCGGTATGAATACGCATGATTGCCACATACTTCTGCAGCGAGTGTTGCCGGCTGGGCTCAAGGGAATTGCATCTAAGGAAATGTATGTGGCTATTGCAGAGCTAGGAAGATTTTTTAGGGAGCTGTGTGCCAAAACCCTGAAAGTTGATGTGCTGAATCGATTGAAGGTTGAAATTGTTGTGATCCTATGCAAAGTTGAGAAGCTGTCCCCCCCAGCTTTTTTTGATGTAATGGTGCACTTAGCTATTCATCTTCCTGACGAGGATCTTTTGAGGGGTCCTGTTCATTATGGTTGGATGTATCCAGTTGAGAGAGATTAGGCTATCTAAAGTCTATGGTCCGTAACAAAGCAAGGCCAGAAGGTTCTATCGCAGAGGGCTACATTGTTGATGAGTGTTTGATTTTTTGCTCTAGATTTTTCAAGGATGGCACAGAAACAAGATTTAACAAAGATGATAGGAACCAAGACATACGGAGAAAACCTGATCGTGACGAGATGGAAGTATTTTCAGTTGGAGCTAAAGGTCTTGGGAAATCCATTTTGAAACATTTTGACAAGGAATTTGACAAAATGGTTTGGTATGTGCTGAACAACTGTGACGATGTAGAACGTTATATCAAGTAAGTAGTTAGCTTCACTTTAATAACTACTTCTCAATGTTGCAGACATAATTGTCCTGTATTTCATATGTGTTTTTTCTATGTTTCGGTGAATTCCAACAAGAATTGGGAGGTAGGGGTGTGCGTGACATCGAGGAGACGGTTCAGAGAGAGTTTGCAGGTTGGTTTGCAAACCATGTGAGACAGTTGGACAATGCATCAGAAGATTTGAAGTCTCTCGGCTCTTTGGGCCAGACCGGCGTGTAGTAGTATACGCTGGTTGCAACGTAAAGGGTGCGAGGTTTCGCACGCTTACTCGGGATAAAGATCTGAAGACTCAAAATTCGGGCGTAGCGACTAAGGGATCTTTTGGTGATGCAGATGAGACCGAGTTCTATGGTGTTCTGCAAGAAGTTCTTGAACTGCAGTACGGGACTAACAAGCACGGTGACAGGTCCGTGTACTTGTTTTGTTGCGACTGGTTCGACCTTGCGGGCAGGGGTTCCAAGATAAAAGATGATGGTTATTTTAAAAGCGTTAACACTTCTGTCCTATGGTTCAAGAATTCACCATTCATATTGGCCAGTCAAGCTGAAACATGCTTTTATTGGGAGGATACAAAGTTTGGTGATCCGTGGAAAGTGGTGCAGAAGTTCAGCCATAGACATGTGTACGATGTTCCAGAATTAGAAGATGGTAACGATGATGCATTTGTACGGAATGAATACGCATACCAGGAGGATGAAGGTTCAGTCGACCATACATTTCATGATGTTGTCGACCTAGACGAGGAAGCAGAGGTGGAGGCAGAGGAGGATGATCATCGTGCTGATGAAGTTGTACATATTCATGATGCTCGTACAATTCGTGAACTAGAGAATGAGGAAGATAATCCCAATGTTGACATGGATATGAGCGAAGATGAACTAGAGAATGAGGAAGATAGTCTCATATTGGAAGAGAACATACATGATGACGAGGGAAAAACTTCAGAAGAAGATAGTGATGTAGATTGATAGAAACATGTTATGCATACAACTATATGTTTTGTTCCAAACATTTGAAATGTTCTTATTTAGATGTTTACGATCTCGAACTTGTCATTCAATTATCCAGAAGGGTTTAAGAGCAAATTAATATAAGCTAAAATATGGACAGATATAAGAAAAGCCAACATGTCGGTAACATAACTTTGACAATGGTTTTAATTAATCGACACTTGACATGATTACAACCAGCAGCACGATATGACTAAATATTGTTTTAACAGAAGCAAAATCGACAATCGCATAAAGAGTCTTACAACTTAATTTAAACCTAAAGGGGCTGCATAGTTGGACACACGGGCACCATGAATCACTGACTAGCTACTCCAGATCGATTTCAGGCACATGGGTAGCAAACAAGTAAACCCCTGCATTTCCCAGGTAAAGCAAGAACATCATCTTCTCACCCATCTGAAGGTGCTTTTCCTTGTCCATGAACTCCTTCCACCCACTGACGCAGAGACGACCATCGTCAGAAGAAATTGCGTAGGACGCACGCACCAAAGTACTGGGATGGCACACAATACTGATTGCACCATATTGTTCCATATCTTTAGGAACCAAACGGCTAGGGATTTTCTGTTCCAACAGTAGAGACATAGTTTAGTTAACACTTGTACGTAATGTAGCTCGCAAAGTTAATGAAATGATATGATCTACTGCTTACCACGTGTTTGTTGTAATTTTCGCTGTTTTTCCAATTCAGAGTATGCAACATTGGGACAACTAGTGCTCCTTGATCATAATCTCCAGCATTGTGGTACTCAACAAGGTAGTCCAAGTTGTCCACCTGAAGAGAATGACGGTATGCATCATCCTCCAATTTATCATTGTTCCATCAGTAGTACTGAGCGAGTCAACAATGTCACGCTTCGTACGGGACAACTGGTAGTAAGCTGCATAATTAAAATAACTGACATAAGATGGAATAATTAATATGATCAATCATTCTGTCCAAAGGTGGAAAATTACCTGGATGAATTAGTGGTTCAGTTCCAGTTATTACAAGAGTATCCTGACCAGATGAGTTAACTCTGAAAATTAACTCCATGCCAACCTTAAAATTGTACACTCTAGCAAATTCGTTCCAAAATCTTCCGTTGATATAGGTTCTGCCAGCTCTGTTGGTAACATTAACAACAAATGCATGGCCATCTTTGGTTCTAAGTGCAGCTTCAAAAGTTGTCCTGTGGGAGGTCTGGACACCATACTTCTTAAGGAAATACGGTCTATAGTAGCAAGGGATGACCTAAATTCAGTAGAGTTAATACAAAAGTAAGTTAACTATTATGAAAATTCAATAAGATAGAAACATGTGAATGTTACACATCGTGTCATATTAGGACCTTGAAGAATCACGAATTGCATGTAGCTACTGTAAAATCTAATGATCAGGTAGAATTATGCGTCTACTCGGATAATCACCGAGTCTCAGGTCTCATTAATATATAGGGGAGGTACATTGTTGCGCAAGTAATACATCGTATGTATCTAGGACTTCTATCAGCACATATCTGAACTTCTATCGGTATAGGACTGAACTACCGATACCTCTATCTCTAACAGCTACAACTATCGTAAAACTCATATGAACGTAAAAGTTATCACAACTATCCTAAAACTCAACCATAAATAAGCGGTTAATACATATGGTGAACAACAATTATTACACACATCTGAATAATAATACTAAACTAGCAATAACTACTAGGATCACGTGTTAAACTTTGATGTGGCGGTGAATTAATAAAACATCTGAATGAATTTTAAACTTATAAGTGCATGTACCGTCTTCTCCTCAAAACCCTCTTGTAGTGTTTGCACGAAAAAACCTAACGCGATTCCCCCCTCCGCCGCACATCCCCTTCTTGTCAAACCAAACTGGACACTGGAAAAAATATGAAGAAAGATTACAAATCGGAAACAACGATCGATCGCGAGACGTACATGTTATTTACGTACTCCACTAGTAGGCGCCATCCTTGGTCTCAACGCGGAGCGAGAGTCTTACAAGTCTCGCCGGCGAGAGACGTGGCGAGCTGTGGCGGCGAGAGACGTGGCGAGATCTGGTGGCGGCTGACGAAGGTCGTGATATGATGGCCAGTTATATCGTGGAGTAATTTTCGATAGGTCAAGAGGAGTGCAAATGGGCGGTGCTGGGTTTTGACGTGACAACACGATCGAATGCGCGTCAGTTGGACTGCACGTCAGTTGGACTACACGTCAGTTGGACTAGACCCGCGTCAATATTCTCTTCGTCTACCGTCTCAATATTCGCACGGAGTAATTAATGGGGATGATATTTATCCCCTTCCCCCTCCCCTACCGTCTCAATATTCGCACCGCATCCTGGTTTCCACACTTCTCGTCGTCTCCGCTCCCTCAGTCTGTTCGTCTCCTGCCGCCGCGTCGCCATGGACATGGATGAGCAGGAAATGTACTACTGGTCCAGCACGCGCGCAGTCCACATCCACGACGGCCAGGACCTGGAGGTGGTCTACACCAACGACCCCTGGGAAGTGCGCCGCGTCCTCGACATGTACACGGAGTGGCTCAAGGAGGACGAGCACAAGTTCGTGGGCCTCGACTTCGAGTACACCAACCATCGAGCCGAGGACGAGAAGAAGATCGCCGTGGTTCAACTCTCCATGCGTCGACATGTGCTGGTGTTCCACTACGCAGCGTAAGAACTAATCCCCTTTTTGAATCTTTCGATTGGGGTTTTTTAGTTGCCGCTGTTGTGTCTCTCTTTGAATCTCGTTAGACATTGTTCCCGAAAATCAGTACATTCCCGATCTAAATCTGCTAGACATTGTTCCCGAAAATCAGTACATTCCCGATCTAAATCTGCTACACATTGTTCCCGATTTATTAATTTGTTTCATCTTTGTCTCCTCTGTAGGTTATTGCATATTTGTAACTGATCTGTGACTAGTACACAAGGAGTCTCCGGCTATCTGCGATTTCTTTCGAGAAGGAATTACGTTTGCGAGTGTTGACATCCGTGGTGACAAGAGAGTTCTATGGAGGACATGGCACATGGAGATTCCTTGTGAGTACTACGTCGATCTCCAGGACGAGTACTTCAAGTACACTGGTCATGCGAGGGCTGGCATGGCTACCATGGCACAAAGACTCATTGATTCATGGTACGGTGATATGAAGAAGAAGTTCCACCACCATCGACACAGACTGTGGGGGGACTTCCCACTTCCAAATATGAACATCGAGTATGCAGCCATTGATGCTTGGGTCTCCTACGAGCTCTACCGCAAGATCATGGTCGACAGAGTCCTGCTGATGGTGGAATGATCATCTCTTCTGCTGCATGACCCCCTGATATTTTGGTTTGGTCTCCCTCCTGCGTGAGGTGCTTTTGGCTAGTAGTCAGTTCTTTTGAAACTGTAGCTGCTATTCGCTAGTTGTTTATATGTATGCCTGGTCTACAACCCAGCACTGGTTTCTACTATATATAAGTAAATATTTTGCCATGATATGTCAACAATTGTCCTGGGAGGTTTCAATTTTATGTTGTGTACATCCTAGTACTTCAAAGTGCTAGTAAACTAAATGTTCAGAGTAGGAGAGTTCTTCAAAATCAAAACATACCAGACGTAAAAATCACCAAAAATTGTGATTCAAATTTTCTTTATGACTTTTACTCATTTTCTGAAATTTTTCATCGAAAAAATCTCAAAGTGGTGAACAATAACGTAAAATGGTGGCCCCATGGTGGAGATGTGTCGAAAAGAGGGGGGAATGGCCAAAAAAAGACCAAACCACCATGGATTGGGGCAAGATTTGGCACCCTTGTGCACATTGTGATATGACACCTTGGTTGCTATGGGTTTTGATTTTTTGGAGTTGGTGGCATGGTGTCCCCATGGTGGAGATGTGTCGAAAGAGGGGTTTTCGGACGAAAAGAGGGGGGAATGGCCAAAAAAAGACTAAACCACCATGGATTGGGGCAAGATTTGGCACCCTTGTGCACATTGTTATATGACACCTTGGTTTATATGGGTTTTGATTTTTTGGAGTTGGTGGCATGGTGTCCCCATGGTGGAGATGTGTCGAAAGAGGGGTTTTCGGACGAAAAGAGGGGGGAATGGCCAAAAACTGACCAAACCACCATGGATTGGGGCAAGATTTGGCACCCTTGTGCACATTGTGATATGACACCTTGGTTGCTATGGGTTTTGATTTTTTGGAGTTGGTGGCATGGTGTCCCCATGGTGGAGATGTGTCGAAAGAGGGGTTTTCGGACGAAAAGAGGGGGGAATGGCCAAAAACTGACCAAACCACCATGGATTGGGGCAAGATTTGGCACCCTTGTGCACATTGTGATATGAAACCTTGGTTGCTATGGGTTTTGATTTTTTGGAGTTGGTGGCATGGTGTCCACATGGTGGAGATGTGTCGAAAGACGGGTTTTCGGACGAAAAGAGGGGGGAATGGCCGAAAACTGACCAAACCACCATGGATTGGGGCAAGATTTGGCACCCTTGTGCACATTGTGATATGACACCTTGGTTGCTATGGGTTTTGATTTTTTGGAGTTGGTGGCATGGTGTCCCCATGGTGGAGATGTGTCGAAAGAGGGGTTTTCGGACGAAAAGAGGGGGGAATGGCCAAAAACTGACCAAACCACCATGGATTGGGGCTTGATTTGGCACCGTTGTGCACATTGTGATATGACACCTTGGTTGCTATGGGTTTTGATTTTTTGGAGTTGGTGGCATGGTGTCCCCATGGTGGAGATGTGTCGAAAGAGGGGTTTTCGGACGAAAAGAGGGGGGAATGGCCAAAAAATGACCAAACCACCATGGATTGGGGCAAGATTTGGCACCCTTGTGCACATTGTGATATGACACCTTGGTTACTATGGGTTTTGATTTTTTGGATTTGGTGGCATGGTGTCCGCATGGTGGAGATGTGTCGAAAGAGGGGTTTTCGGACGAAAAGAGGGGGGAATGGCCAAAAACTGACCAAACCACCATGGATTGGGGCAAGATTTGGCACCCTTGTGCACATTGTGATATGAAACCTTGGTTGCTATGGGTTTTGATTTTTTGGAGTTAGTGGCATGGTGTCCCCATGGTGGAGATGTGTCGAAAGAGGGGTTTTCGGACGAAAAGAGGGGGGAATGGCCAAAAAATGACCAAACCACCATGGATTGGGGAAAGATTTGGCACCCTTGTGCACATTGTGATATAAAACCTTGGTTGCTATGGGTTTTGATTTTTTGGAGTTGGTGGCATGGTGTCCCCATGGTGGAGATGTGTCGAAAGAGGGGTTTTTGGACGAAAAGAGGGGGGAATGGCCAAAAAATGACCAAACCACCATGGATTGGGGCATGATTTGGCACCCTTGTGCACATTGTCCTATGAGGTTTCAATTTTGCTGATTACCAACACAGATTGTATTTATGAAAACAAAACTTGAAACTAACAACAGCAACTACAAGTCGCAAAAAATGAGACATAAAAGAAGTAAACTTGTGGGACAAAGGGATATGTAATCTACACAACTCTGGTGTAGCCAAACATTGGTAGTCGAAATTAACTCGAAACTTGCTTAGCTACAGAATAAAGCATCTACACAAATGCAGCGTGCATCAACATGAAAAAAGAGATAACATGTGCAGCAGTAATGCTTCTGCAACAGCAAACAACATATAAACATGACATAGTCTTAAACAACTGGGTATGATTGCCCAGGTTCCAAATAACAAAAGTAGAACATAGTCTTTGAAACATGACATAGTTTAACCATGAACCTCCAGGGGAACTAAACAGAAACTAAATTTAGTGGAGAACATGAGGGCCAACAGCTGGACCGACGAGCGGGATGAGGCCAGTCTTGACGTAGTCCCTGAGGAACTTGCCAAAGGCAGCGTGCTTCGCCTTGCTAGCAGCCTTGTGCTTGTGCGCGCTACCTTTTCCAACTCCCATCACGTGCTGGATCAGACACTCGACATCGTTCGGGAAAACCCTGCCGCAGAATGGGCAATTAGGCTTTCCGTTCCGTCGGAAAGGGATCTGGCCAGTCTTCAGCTTCTTCAGAACGAAGCGGCTCTTCCGGTCCCGGTCCTCCTTGTCGCTGTGAACGTCCTCAGAGTCTTCCTGCGATTTTGAAAGTAAAGAAGAAGTGAGAGAAGGAAATTAACTAAAATACAATTCAAGCATTAAATATTTTTGTATGAACATTATTAAGAATTAATCATCATGTAGAATCAACATTTATGATCCAGATCCAACCATAGATAATTACTTCACTAATATAAATAAGCACCAATTTAAACTGTTGTCACAAATTGTTCATGGGTAGTCCAATCATTATTTCAGTAATATAACTAAGCACCAATTTAAGAGAAAATGGTGATTATAAATTTCATGGATCAGGGATCAATCATTTGTTCCCTGAAGATGTACTGATTCATAAAACAATATGGATTCATGACGTCAATAAGCAGGAATTCAAGAAAATGGTGGTCATAAATTACATGCATCTGATAATTCATTTGTTCCCTAAATAAAAATGATGTACACACTATGGTTTCATCGTATAAATAAGCACCAGTTTAAGACAAATGGTGATTATAAAATCCATGGATCAGATCAATTAATAGTACCTATAATATAATTCTTGTAATCATAATCACTCTGGTATGATTCATATGCGGATGAATTTAAGTTTGAAATGCAGTGAGCATTACCCTAAGCAGGTATGATTCATCACACAAAAGGAATCATGACCTAATTAAGATAAGTGTCATCTACTAATTTGAAACATGCATGAATATTCATGGTACCATAAATCATTTGGTTGATACTTTGGTACAGTTGAATCAAGATGTGCATCAAATATTACAAATCTAGTAACTACAAACCATAAATCAGATGAGTAAGAAGCCCAGAATCATTAATTTGTACAAGAAGTAGCAGACAGGGCAAATCAATCTACCCTATGAGCAAACCCTATGGTGAACAGTAAGATCAAGAAAAACAGGGGATCGATCGGAATAGTAGAGTACCTCGCTGCAGTTGTCGAAGGCCTCCTCTTCGAACTCATCGCACTCTCTGGGGCCATATAGCTCGTGGTACTGCTTGGAGTGGCGGTAGAACGGGTCATTCGGATCGAAGCCCTGGTCATCTGCTTGTGCCGCGGGAGCGAGGACGTCTCCCTCGGCCTCATCAGCGACGGCGACCACGGCCGGTTGGGCGGAGCCCTCCACGGTCACGGCGCGGCGAAGAGCGGCTCTAGTTCCGGAAGAAGATCCCGCCTCCGCGGCGTCGACTACTACCGGAGCATCGCCTTCGCCTCTGTCGACGTTGACGACCGCACTCGCCTCCGGCTCGTCTCCGCGAACACGCTTCATCTTCGGGATCTTCGGTGGAAGGGGAGGTCGGTGGTGCGCTGGTGGAGGTGCAAGCAGGGTTTTTCGCCAGAGATTGGGGAATAGAAGTTGCGGGTGGGAGAGACGATGGGGCCGATGGATATACAATAGGTGCTGCCGTTTGGGTTCCTCTGTCTGACGCGTGCGTGTGAAAACGTGGATTCTTGCATGTAGTCGGTCCACTTTCCCATTACTTTGACATGGGTCCCACGCATGACGGATGGGCAGGCACAGAATTTTCAGTATGGGTATTAAAAACTATAAAATATTTGAAATACGAATTAGTGATCACACATAGTGAAGGATATTTGTTTACAAACCTTTCCCACCTTTAACATGAAGTCTCCATACGAAGAAAGTAAGAAAGAAAAAAAAATGAATCGAGTATGTAAATTCTTTCAAATTTCTAAGAATTTCATACCATGATTAGGGCTGGAATTTTGAGTGTTTGGTCAAACCTAGGTTGACCTCATTGTACTAAGAGGTTGTCAAACTTTTTTCAAAGTGAAACTTCTGTTCTAGGGTAATGTGGTGATGCCAAATCAGACCAACACGTGCTCCCAATTTTCCCAATACCCTAAGATGTACATGCTTCACAAGTGATGCCTCTTCTTGAGTTTAGGGGATGAATTTTTGAAAATTTTCAAACCAACCTGCCAAGATAGCATGCTAGCGTCATTACCCACATGTTGATGCACCCTTGTGCCAAATTTCAGTCCATTTCAAGTTAGCTACCTCAAAAAATGGTCAAGAACTGCCCGTTCGAGGTAGACGGGCATAATCTTTCACTACGCACCTCACTTTTGTGAGTGCTTTGGTAGGGAAACAAATTTTTTTCTAGTTTGTTATTTTCCATGGAAAGTGTTAGCCACACATTGGCCAATACACAAGGTTTGGAAAGATTTCAACAAATTTTCAATTTTATATGAAATTTTGAGTGTTTGGTCAAACCTAGGTTGACCTCATTGCACTAAGAGGTTGCCAAACCTTTTTCGAAGTGAAACTTCTGTTGTAGGGTAGTGTGGTGACGCCAAATGAGACCGGCACGTGCTCCCAATTTTCCCAATGCCGAAAATGCCCTCACTTGTGTAAATTCACATCAAACTACACCAAACCTCATGAAAAATTTAAATTTGAATTTTCCACATGAATGTCACAACATTTACTCAGTCCCACTAGTTACTGATGATTTTACATTGAATTTAGCATTTATTATGAGTTTTACTCATTTTCTGTCATTTTTTAATTAAAAAAATAAACAAACACCTAAAATTGTTAGAAAAATATGAAACTCCCCAGGCGCACATACCTACCCTTCATGACCACTCACAAAAATTTGCAGCTCAATCTGAGTCTTTGAAGTGCAGCTTGCTTGAAAAAGAGCCCTTCACCGACATGATCGATGTGGGTCCACACATGGATCGACCCAACCAACATGAGGTTTCACAAGTGTTTTCAGACAAAATCTCACATGTGTGAACAATAACATGTATATGTGGGATGTGTTCTCACATATACCTCACATGCGAAAGGTTTTACAACTTCCGGGGTCGACGATTCGACCGTTATGCCGAAAATGCCCTCACTTGTGTAAATTCACATCAAACTACACCAAACCTCATGAAAAATTTAAATTTGAATTTTCCACATGAATGTCACAACATTTACTCAGTCCCACTAGTTACTGATGATTTTACATTGAATTTAGCATTTATTATGAGTTTTACTCGTTTTCTGTCATTTTTTAATTAAAATATACATGTACAGTTCCATTTTCAGAGTAATATTTTTTCTTTCACGGCAAAAACTTGTTCCCTCCAAATTGTAGTACGCCGGCTGCCAAAACACCCAAAATTTTTGTTCCCTCCACTCCTCCCGCGCACCCCATTTATCAAATATTTCGCCCTCCCTTATATACGTCGTGCCTCTCCCGCATGATTTACGAGCATCTTAACTCCCCACCCCCCCGACCTCATCCTCTCGTGCTCACCCCGATCCGGTGTCTTCGCCGGACATTCTTCCATCTCGCATCTTGATAACCCACAAGTATAGGGGATCGCGGCAGTCTTCGAGGGAAATAAAACCCAAATTTATTGATTCGACACAAGGGGAGGTAAAGAATACTTATAAGCCTTAACAACTGAGTTGTCAATTCAGCTAC
Source organism: Lolium perenne (assembly GCF_019359855.2). Taxonomy (NCBI): domain Eukaryota; kingdom Viridiplantae; phylum Streptophyta; class Magnoliopsida; order Poales; family Poaceae; genus Lolium; species Lolium perenne. Next base: position 175,194,455 of record NC_067244.2, read on the forward strand.
ACCTGGAAAAGCACTAGCAACAGGGGTGATGTGAAAGTAGCAGTAATATGAGAGCAATAGTAACAGTAACTCAGCAGCAGTAACAGTAACACAGGAGCAATGGCACCGGAAAATAGTTGATACTACTTCCAATGACATGTAGAACGAGTATGTAATGATGAGAGATGGACCGAGGTTCCCAGTGATCTACACTAGTGGTAACTCTCCAATAACAAGTAACAAGTGTTGGGTGACCAAATTACAGTTGGGCAATTGATAGGAATCAAAGCATTAAGACAGAACATCCAGATTATTAATTATGTAGGCATGTTTTCCAATTATAGTCGTACGTGCTCGCAATGAGAAACTTGCACAACATCTTTTGTCCTACCAGCCGGTGGCAGCCGGGCCTCAAGGGAAACTACTGGATATTAAGGTACTCCTTTTAATAGAGTACCGGAGCAAAGCATTAACACTCCGTGAAAACATGTGTCCCTCACATCACCGCCATCCCCTCTGGTTGTCCCGATTCTTGTCACTTCGGGGCCTTTGGTTCCGGACAGTGACATGTGCATACAACTTGTAGATACAATCTAAGCAATAATTATAAAGCTCAAATCTAAGATCATGCCACTCGGGCCCTAGTGACAAGCATTAAGCATAACAAGATTACAGCAACAATAACTTCACAAACTTTATAGATAGACTAATCATAATGTATCATCCATCGGATCCCAACAAACACAACACCGATTACATCAGATGGATCTCAATCATGTAAGGCAGCTCATGAGATCATGGTATTGAAGTACATGGGATAGAGAGTACCAACTAGCTACTGCTAGAACCCGTAGTCCATGGGGGAACTACTCACGGAGCATGATGAAGGCGGTGGCGTCGATGGAGATGGCTTCCGGGGGCACTTCCCCGTCCCGGCAGGGTGCCGGAACAGACAGTTCTGTCCCCCGAATTGGAGTTTCGCGATGGCGGCGGCGCCCCTGGAGTCTTTCTGGAGTTTCGTCAATTGGTCCTGCGTTTTTAGGTCGAAAGGGGTTATATAGGCGAAGAGGCGGCGCAGGAGGGTCGACAGGGTGGCCTCCCCATAGGGGGGCGCGGCCTGGGTATGGCCCGCGCGGCCCACCCCTCTGGTGGCCCCTGGCTCTCCTCCGAATCTTCTTCGGTGTTCTGGATGCTTCCGGGAAAAATAGGATGTTTGGCGTTGATTTCATCCAATTCCGAGAATATTGCCCGAACAGCCTTTCTGGAACCAAAAACAGCAGAAAACAGGAACTGGCACTGTGGCATCTTGTTAATAGGTTAGTTCCGAAAAACGCATAAAAACATTATAAAGTGCAAGCAAAACATGTAAGTATTGTCATAAAACAAGCATGGAACGTCAGAAATTATGGATACGTTGGAGACGTATCAGCATCCCCGAGCTTAGTTCCTGCTCGTCCCGAGCAGGTAAACGATAAAAAGAATAATTTCTGTAGTGACATGCTACTTACATAACCTTGATCATACTATTACAAAGCATATGAAATGAATGAAGTGACTCAAGGCAATAATCTATAGTTGCTAACAAATAGATAACGTATAGAAAAACTTTTCATGAAGAGTACTTTCAAGACAAGTATCAAAAGGTCTTGCACAAGAGTTAACTCATAAAGCAATAAATTCAAAGTAAAGGCATCGAAGCAACACAAAGGAAGATTTAAGTTTCAGCAGTTGCTTTCAACTTTCAACATGCATATCTCATGGATAATTGTCAACATAAAGTAATATGATGAATGCAAATAAGCAAGTATGTAAGAATCAATGCACAGTTGACACAAGTGTTTGCTTCTAAGATGGAAGGAAGTAGGTAAACTGACTCAACATAAAGTAAAAGAAAGGCCCTTCGCAGAGGGAAGCATTGATTGCTATATTTGTGCTAGAGCTTTGGTTTTGAAAACATAAAGAGAGCATAAAAGTAAAGTTTTGAGAGGTGTTTGTTGTTGTCAACGAATGGTAGTGGGCACTCTAACCCCCTTGCCAGACAAACCTTCAAAGAGCGGCTCCCATTTTATTTTTATTTTTGTGTGGCACTCCTTCCAACCTTTTTTTCACAAACCATGGCTAACCGAATCCTCGGGTGCCTGCCAACAATCTCATACCATGAAGGTGTTGGCGTCCGAAACCCACCGGCGAGCTACGGCTGGCAACACGAAGAGCCGGGAACAACCTAGGGCTGCGGCTGGCCCTGGTCCCTCCGAGCGACGGCCCGCAAAGACTCTGCACACACGTCCGATGCTGGTGCAAGGGCGTGCCACCTGACCTATACCTGGTCAGGAAGGTGATGGATTTGCTTCGCTTAGGTTTCCTGCATGGCATACACGTAAACATTAAATACGAGCCTCGATCGGCTCTCAGGTTTTCCCGTGAATCGGCTCAAGGAGCCGATCCACCCATGATTCATAAAGGGTTTACGATAGCATGGTGGTGCTGCTTGATCAACATAAAGCTAAAACGATCTACAACGATATAGGGTTTTCACCGCATAATCGGAACATCCTACTCGTGATTGAGCCTAGCAGCCACGCACGGTGTCAATAAACCAACCCTATATAAGGCCTAAAAACCAACATGAAGTTGATCCCCGGATTATCTTATCTAGGGTTAGCAAACTGCACCCTACGTGCCACCGGATCCTTCAACCCGTTTGCAAGGCCTAACTATGCAGATATTAAACTAATCCTTGAAGAACAAGGAACAATCATAACGGATCGGATCTACTAAATAATGATCAAGCAAGGTGCCGCCCTTACACCTAAGAAAGGTGTAAGGACGGCTAGACGTCTAAGGGTTGCATGAACGAAAGCATGTAGCAAGGTAAAACGATGCTAACCCTAACACATCTATGATAACTACGTTGCTCGCCATCAAAAAGGCTTCAGCACGAGCAACGCATGAACAACGAATAAACGTATACTGCCTAGATCGCAAGATGCGATCTAGGCAGCATGATGCTTACCCGGAAGAAACCCTCAAAACAAGGGGTCGGCGATGCGCCAAGATTGGTTTGTGATGAACGTGATTGTTGTTTATCTCGATAACCCTAGATACATATTTATAGTCCGTAGACTTTCTAACGTGGGAATAATCCCAACCGTGCACGAGTCAAGTTTTATCTAACCGACACGTATCCTACTATATTTACAGATACAAGGGCAAACTGCCCAATCTTCGTGTATAAGGCCGGTTCACGTATTTCTTCTATGTATATTCTTCAAGCCCATCTTGATCGCGGCCCACCTCTGACTTGGTCAAATTCTGGTGATAACACATGCCCCCCTGGTTTTGGAATTGATAATTCCAAAATCACTCTGTTTTCTCTTCGTCGGGTCATGTCATAGCAGAGTAAAACCGTCGCAGTATCCTTCATCATGATGCCCTGCCTTCTCAACTTCTCCGCGTGATTTGACCGTTGTTTTCTTTTTTTTCTTTGGGCACCACCTCCTCGGAAACTGCTGTGGCATTGAATCTCCACTATATCCCCTTTATTTAACCGCTCTGAACAGTTCACTTCTTCATCCCCTTCGCATTAGCACTCCAAAAGCCCTCCTCTGCCACCATGTCTTCTTCCTCCTCTGCCTCGTCGGGTCTTTCCACCCAGTCCTCCCGCGAGCCGACACCGGAGTGGGACCCAAAGAAGGCCCACGAGGCCCACATTCGCCACGCCATAGAAGACGGGGATGAGTCCAGTCACGACTTCTCTGTCTGGTCTGAGGACGACCAGTCCTCGACCGATGGAGAAAGTGACCTCCGCTTCCTTGCTGACGGGGAAACGGAAGAGGAGAGCAACGACAATCGCTTCTCCTGGGACGACTTCTCCTCCTTCGAGGAGGAGGAGGAGGAGGAAGAGGAGGAGGACGACACCTCCTCCGATGAACCACCGGCCAAGCGCTTCTGCCCCTGGCCGGGGAACCTCAGCGACTTCGACAGCGACGACGATGCTGACGAGGAGGACGAGGACAACGAGGGCCCTGCTGGCGGCCGCGGCAGCAGCGACGACGAGTCAGCCGGGAGTAGCGCCGACAGCGGCGACGACGGCGACGACGAGGGCAGCGACAGCCCATAGATAGGACCCTTAGTATAGGATTAGCAGTAGTAAACGGGGCAATGTATCCCCTGGTACTTCCTTTTGAGAGCGCTCAGCTTTTTATGTAAGGAATCCCGTTATCAATGAAGAATTTCCTTTAATTTGATTCTGTCGATTTCCTTTATGCTAATTTAGCCGATTTCCCCTCATACTGCCTTTGCCGATTGTCAACTTAATCAATGCCCAATGAGCCGATGTTAACGCATCGGTCCCTCGCAATCTATCCTTCAACTCTTCGACTGACGACTCTGAGAGCTGGTGTATAAATGTGGGAGACCCATGCCTTCAGGAGAGCCCTAGGACCGTTGCTGAAACAACTTGACGCTAAAGCTGATACTCTGCAGAACAGGTGCCACCTACTCACAAATCTCCCCGCGATAGTTTCCAGTGATGCTTTATAACCCTGCTCTATTTCTTTGCAGCAACAAGATGGCCCAGAGCCTGTCAATGATGATGGATCCCCTTTCAGATTCCTTTCAACAGCTCTGGTGGTCTTCTCCTGCAACAATTCACCGCTTCTGAAGAAGGTTATGATGCAGAGCCAGCCGACAACACTCCAATCGGCTCTTAAAACAGAGGGTCTACCAGATCAGCTGCCCCCCGAGCCTCAGTTAAGGCGAGCACAGCGGCAAGGACGCACAGTTCAGTCGAAGGGCCTCGAACTCAGTCAATTCTGAGACAGTCACCACGCAGAGCCAGCCAGACTTGCCACCGTCGGCTTCAAGAAAAGGTCAGCCCCTGAACCTGCCGTTTCCCAAACTCCCACCAAAAAAGGGCAGGGCAGCTCCATCCTCTCCTCGGCTCATGTTGCATGCTGACCCCTTGTCGTTCTTATCGGCTAACCTCTTCCTCTGCAACTGATGACACCTCTAACAAAGATCGCTAAACTGGCGACCTTGCACAAAGGGTTGGAGGTCCTCGAAGAGAAGGTTCGGGCAACAGCTCATTGAAGCTGAGGAAGTTCTCATCGTTCACTCCCTCGAGGAAGCAGAAGGCCTCGGGGCTGAACTGAAGACCGACTTGGTCGAAAAAACGCGTCTTGAACACGCGGCTGGTAGATCCTGTGTAATTTGTACTAGAGTCGATGGCTGTGCATCGGCTGTTCATCATGAGAATTTTTTTTTACCGTCGATTTTTCTATCGGCCACTCAAATTTCACTGCCCATGTATCTCACATGTTCCTCTGATTATGTGCCCCCCGAGCCGAATCTGTCAGGTTACTGCAGATATCGGCTCTACAGCTATCCAAGGCACTCTATTTGAACGTCGGCTCTGTTAGGACCAATGTTGACTTCTTCCAGCTCATCAGCCAACGTAAATCCGTTGCCCGTTCGATCGATGTTGAACACAGGCAGAACGTATGGTGAGGATAATTTTGGCCGATTGCTGGAATCGGCCTCCAAGTTGATTAAATCGCTCAATGAAGGTTTTGCAATGTTCGTGCTTCACTATGACTACGTGACACGCTTGAGACAAGATCATTACTTTTCATTTTTTGGGGGCCGATCACAAGGATCGGTCTGCCCATGTACCTTCATAGACTTTGCTCCTGTTACATGGTCAGGCCAGTGGATAAGACCAGCCTCACCCCGTTTTTTGACACGTCGATGTACTCGCAGTCGTCCAAAGTGATGCCTGAGAGTGGCTCTTGGCCTTCCGTCTCCCAAACGTTCATGCCAGCCGTTGAAACCTCGGCTGTATCGTCTGCATGGACGACTTCTACTTCATCTCCATCCTTGTATTAAGCATTGGTGCATCGTAGATGGAATGCAACAGTTGGCGTGGATCCAATCTCTCCCTAGCAGGACAGCGTAAGTGCTCTTGCTGTCGACAATGAAGAACGTCGTAGGGATGGTTTTCCTTCCTACGGTCAGATCCACGTTCAGAACACCTTGTGCATCAGATGCTTGGCCGTTGAAATCACTCAGTGTCACGTTGGTCTTGATCAGATCCGAGCTAGAGCGTCCCAACCGACGTAGCATGGAGTATGGCATGATGTTGACTGCCGCTCCGGTGTCCACCAGCATCCTATTGACAGGCTGCCCATTGATATAACCTCGTAAGTACAGGGCCTTCAGGTGTCTGTAACTTCTTTCACGTGGCTTCTCAAAGATAACCGGCCGTGGGCCGCAGTCAAGTTGTGCCACAGGTGCTTCGTCTAATCCTGGAGCACAAAACTCCGCTGGAAGGATGAACACCATGTTTGTACTAGCCGATGTCTCATCATCGGCTTTCCTTTGCTTAGGGCGCCACTCCATCTTTTGTGGTCGACCCTCTTCGTCTAGGGTTCGTTGAATTTTCGCGGCCAGATCGGGCCGCGCCTTCCTTAGCGTGTGCAGGTATAACCTTTCGGCTTCCTCCAAACCGCGCAGTCGCTGAACCCTACGCTTTTGGGAACGGCTGAGTCCATCAGGGCACCACCTTGGCCGGTGGTACTTGTCCTCTTCTTCTTCATAGTCATCTTCCAACTCCTCGAGGTCTTCTTCCCGAGAGGACTCAGTTGGCTTGTTCCTAGATGGGAGAGGCCCAAGACGTTTGAACACTGACATGTCTGTTGCACCCTTCTTCTTCTGTCTACATTCTGGGCAGTTGCCGATTGTAGGCAATCGGCTCATTCCTGAATCCCAGCAGTGTTTCAAGAAAGGGCAGTCCCAGTGCTTGTCCACGTCGTCCTGTTCTCTCGACTTCTCCTTGGCGTAGCGCTCATATCCCTCCTCGTCGCGATCATGCCGACGATGTCTCCTGGCGTTCCTGGTAGCTAGACGATCCCTTTCATCGTCGCTATTGTACCGCCGGCGCTGGTCATACTGACTCACATATTTATTGAGGAGATGATCAGAGAGAGGTCGTTGATATCGTACATTCTTCACTTCTCCCTCTGTGATGTAGCGCTTGCCATCGTGTCGGAGCCGATCGCGTGGAGCGGCTTCCTCTTTGTCCTTGCTACGAGAGCGGCTGCCCTCGCCTTTGTCCTTTCCAGAGTGGTGCCCAGGCTCGACCATGTTGATGCTTAACGAAAAACCTGGCTGGCACCCCTCGGGGTAAGCGTACTCCACCGTGTTAACGGCGGGGAAGGGGTGTGTGTCGACTTTCATGGCGTACTGGTTGAAGATTAGACGCCCTTGCTCTATCGCCATTTGGATCTGCTGACGCCACACCCTGCAGTCGTTAGTGTTATGGCTGAACGTGTTATGCCATTTGCAATATGGCTTTCCATTCAGCTCCTGTGCTGTGGGGAGTTTGAGACCGTCGGGTAACTTCAGCTGCTTTTCCTTGAGTAAGAGATCAAAAAATTTCTCGGCTTTGGTCACGTCGAAGTCAAACCCTCTAGGAGGACCTTGTGGCTTCACCCATTTGCAGGACACGGGGGTTGCCCCCCGAGTCCATTCAGCTACTGCTACCTCTTGATCTCCCGCGGACCCTTCATCTTCATCTGCTTCAACCAAGACTACCGCACGCTTGAATTTGTCCTGGTACAAGTCTGGGTGGCGCTGTTCATATAACGACAGTTTCTGAACCATGTGCGCCAGTGAAGGGTAGTCTGCTTGGGAGGCCATATCCTTGATTGGTGATGCAAGGCCCACCACTGCCAACTCGACTGCTTCTTTTTCAGTCACACGAGCCGAATAACATTGGTTCCTAACAGTTCTGAAGTGCTGGATGTATTCTGCCACAGTTTCTCCACGCCTCTGACGTACTTGTGCTAGATCGGCAATGCCAGACTCGGAAGCCTCTGAGTGATACTGCATGTGGAACTGTTCTTCCAACTGCTTCCAAGTCCGGATCGAGTCTGGTGGCAACGAGGTGTACCACCCGAAAGCCGATCCTGTGAGGGACTGTGCGAAGAACCTCACGCGTAGTGGATCTGCAGCTGAGATCATGCCCAGCTGCGCCAAATATCGGCTTACATGCTCGATTGAGCTGGAGCCATCTGCCCCACTAAACTTGGAGAATTCAGGGAGCCGATATTTGGGTGGTAGTGGGATCAAATCGTAGTCGTTGGGATACGGCTTGGAATAGCCGATTGCCCTCCTTTTCGGCACCATGCCGAACTGGTCTCTTAAGATCGTGCTGATCTGATCCGCCGTGCTAGCTGCAGGAGTTGAACTCTGAAGATTTGCTGGGGTGGCGTACTTAGCTAGCCACGCTTGCTTCTCGAGATCTGAGCTAGCCACAGGAGTTGAGCTCTGGAGGTTCGTCGGAGCGGCATACTTAGCCAGCCACGTCTGCTTCTCAAGATCTGATCCAGAAACTCCTCCTGCTGTTCCAGAAGTCCCTGCTGTTGCAGTCTGGTTCATGAGTGCCCAGTTACTGCTGTCTGGCACGTATGTGCACGTGTATCCATGAGGGAACTCCTTGGGCGCCTCGTACAAGAACTGGTAATCACTAGGATCGCCCCCGATCTTGTAGACAACGAATGCCGGTGTATTCGGCACCTCTGGTGCTGCCAGCGCGAACGGCAGCGGTGGTCGGCTCTGGAGTGGTAGCTCCCCTTGATGAATTCCTAGAGCTGGTCCTGACGGAGAGTACCGATGATTCAAGATTTCATGGAGCACTCGAAGAGCGACCCGCTCCAAAGTGTTCACCAGGCTCTTAGAGTGGCGGTGTAGCGAATGAGCTACCATGAAATTGATCTCCTGACGCAAGGACGTGGTGCGTTCTTCTGAAGGGGTGGACAGGTCCACTCCATCGAGCGCGCCTTCAGGTGAGAACCCTCTCCACCTGATGTCGTGTGAGCGGGTCCTGTGGAAAGAGCCGATGAGGTCGGCCTCGAGGAGAGCTTTGACATCATCATACTTCTTCTTGAGCTCCTCTGGCAGATCCTCGTACGTGACTGGAGTACCTTCCGCCATCTCAGATGTAGATGGCGATGCAGTTGATGTCGAAGACTGTCCCACCGGGCGTGCCAGAATGTATTGGCGTCCAAAACCCACCGGCGAGCTACGGCTGGCAACACGAAGAGCCGGGAACAACCTAGGGCTGCGGCTGGCCCTGGTCCCTCCGAGCGACGGCCCGCAAAGACTCTGCACACACGTCCGATGCTGGTGCAAGGGCGTGCCACCTGACCTATACCTGGTCAGGAAGGTGATGGATTTGCTTCGCTTAGGTTTCCTGCATGGCATACACGTAAACATTAAATACGAGCCTCGATCGGCTCTCAAGTTTTCCCGTGAATCGGCTCAAGGAGCCGATCCACCCATGATTCGTAAAGGGTTTACGATAGCATGGTGGTCCTGCTTGATCAACATAAAGCTAAAACGATCTACAACGATATAGGGTTTTCACCGCATAATCGGAACATCCTACTCGTGATTGAGCCTAGCAGCCACGCACGGTGTCAATAAACCAACCCTATATAAGGCCTAAAAACCAACATGAAGTTGATCCCCGGAACATCTTATCTAGGGTTAGCAAACTGCACCCTACGTGCCACCGGATCCTTCAACCCGTTTGCAAGGCCTAACTATGCAGATATTAAACTAATCCTTGAAGAACAAGGAACAATCATAACGGATCGGATCTACTAAATAATGATCAAGCAAGGTGCCGCCCTTACACCTAAGAAAGGTGTAAGGACGGCTAGACGTCTAAGGGTTGCATGAACGAAAGCATGTAGCAAGGTAAAACGATGCTAACCCTAACACATCTATGATAACTACGTTGCTCGCCATCAAAAAGGCTTCAGCACGAGCAACGCATGAACAACGAATAAACGTATACTGCCTAGATCGCAAGATGCGATCTAGGCAGCATGATGCTTACCCGGAAGAAACCCTCAAAACAAGGGGTCGGCGATGCGCCAAGATTGGTTTGTGATGAACGTGATTGTTGTTTATCTCGATAACCCTAGATACATATTTATAGTCCGTAGACTTTCTAACGTGGGAATAATCCCAACCGTGCACGAGTCAAGTTTTATCTAACCGACACGTATCCTACTATATTTACAGATACAAGGGCAAACTGCCCAATCTTCGTGTATAAGGCCGGTTCACGTATTTCTTCTATGTATATTCTTCAAGCCCATCTTGATCGCGGCCCACCTCTGACTTGGTCAAATTCTGGTGATAACAGAAGGAGTGCCTTCTTATTTTAGTTTTATTATGATGACACTCCTCCCCACCTTTGCTTTCTCAAGCCATGGCTAACCGAATCCTTCGGGTGCCGTCCAACAATCACATACCATGGAGGAGTGTCTATTTTTGTTAATTAATTTGGGACTGGGAATCCCATTGCCAGCTCTTTTTGCAAAATTATTGGATAAGCGGATGAAGCCACTAGTCCATTGGTGAAAGTTGCCCAACAAGATTGAAAGATAAACACCACATACTTCCTCATGAGCTATAAAACATTGACACAAATCAGAGGTAATAAATTTTGAATTGTTTAAAGGTAGCACTCAAGCAATTTACTTTGGAATGGCGGAGAAATACCATGTAGTAGGTAGGTATGGTGGACACAAATGGCATAGGTTTTGGCTCAAGGGTTTTGGATGCATGAGAAGTATTCCCTCTCGATACAAGGCTTAGGCTAGCAAGGCTATTTGAAGCAAACACAAGTATGATCCGGTAAGGCAAAACTTACATAAAAACATATTGCAAGCATTATAATACTCTACACTGTCTTCCTTGTTGCTCAAACACTTTTACCAGAAAATATCTAGATCTTAAGAGAGACCAATCATGCAAACCAATTTTAACAAGCTCTACAGTAGTTCTCCACTAATAGGTTTAAACTACATGAAAAAACTTAATCATGATCTACTTGAGAGCTCAAAACAATTGCCAAGTGTCAAATTATCCAAAACATTATGAGGCATTTTCTGTTTCCAACCAAATAACCATAAATGCAACAGCTTCCAACTTTTATCATTGAACATTAAAAGTAAAACGAAGAACAAGTGTTTATATGAAAAAGCGGAGCGTGTCTCTCTCCCAAACAAGGATTGCTAGGATCCGATTTTATTCAAACACAAACAAAACGAAAATAAACACACACAGATGCTCCAAGTAAAGCACATATGATGTGACCGAATAAAAATATAGTTTCAATAGAAGAAACCTGATAAGTTGATGAAGAAGGGGATGCCTTGGGCATCTCCAAGCTTAGACGCTTGAGTCTTCTTGAAATATGCAGGGATGAACCACAGGGGCATCCCCAAGCTTAGACTTTTCACTCTTCTTGATCATATATCATCCTCCTCTCTTGGCCCTTAAAAACTTCCTTCACACCAAACTTCTCATAAACTTCATTAGAGGGGTTAGTACTCAAAAAACTTGAATCCACCTTGGTCCTGTAGTGACACATTGCAAGAACTCAATAAAACATTAGCTACAGCTCTCCACGTGTAGAAAGCCTTGCTTAAAGTCCACAAGAGACAATGCAAAAAAACAGAGACAGAATCTGCCAAAACAGAACAGCCAATAAAGGCGAATTTTAAAGAAATACTTCCGTTGCTCAAATCAGAAAACTCAAAACTAATGAAAGTTGCGTACATATCTGGGGAACACGCACGTAAACTGGCATATTTTTCTGAGTTACCTACAGAGAAAACAGCCCAGATTCGTGACAGATAGAAATCTGTTTCTGCGCAGAAATCCAAATCTAGTATCAACCTTCGATTAGAGGCTTCACTTGGCACAATAATTCAACAAAACTAAGATAAGGAGAGGTTGCTACAGTAGTAACAACTTCCAAGACTCAAATATAAAATAAAAATACTGTAGCAAAATGAACACATGGGTTATCTCCCAAGAAGTTCTTTCTTTATAGCCATTAAGATGGGCTCAGCAGTTTTAATGATGCACTCGCAAGAAATAAGAGTTGAAGCAAAAGAGAGCATTAAAAAGCAAATTCAAAACAAATTTAAGCCTAACATGCTTCCTATGCAAAGGAATCTTGTAAATAAACAAGTTCATGAAAAGCAAAATAACAAGCATAGGAAGATAGAACAAGTGTAATTTCAAAATTTCAAGCGTATAGAGAGGTGTTTTAGTACCATGCAAATTTCTACAACCATATTTTCCTCTCTCATAATAATTTTCAGTAGCTTCATGAATAAACTCAACAATATAACTATCACATGCAGCATACTTTTCATGATCCACAAACATATAATTTTTATCAAGCTCAAAAATAGTGGAATTAAAACTTTCAAACTCACTTTTATCAATAATATGACAAGATGATTGATCAATCTCAAGAGATATGGGACACATAGATAAAGTCAAGAACTCTCCAATCCCATTTTCATTAGTAGTACAATTAATATTATCAAGTAACATAGGACCATCATCTAAAGATTTATCATAAACATTTGCTAAGCAAAATTCTTTAGTACCATGCATTTCGACGTCAGGCACAAACAAAGCATTATCATAAGATTTATCAAAGTAGCATGGATTATCATAAATAACAGTAGCATAATTATTCTCACAAGTATTACTCATAGGGAATATTTCAAGAGAATCCACAGGAACATAACATTCAACCTCTTTCGGTAAGCATGGACGACAATCAAATAGTGTAAGAGATAAAGAGTTACTCTCATTAGAAGGTTGGCATGGGTAGCTAATCCATTCTTCCTCCTTTTGTTCATCACTCTCCTCTTCTTTTTCATCCAATGAGCTTTCAAGTTCATCAATTTCCTCCTCTTTTTCATCCAATGAGCTTTTAGGTTCATCAGTTTCTTCTTCCACCGGTTCCTGCAAATTGTGAGTGCATTCTTGTGCATTAATGAGTCTCTCTTTATAATCAATGATATAAGGATTATTACTGTAGCTTTTATTGAAAAAATTAAGGATAGAAGAGACATAATCTTTAAGGTCCTTACAAACAACACAAGTTTCATAATTCTCAACCATGAAGGATTCTATCTCAGAGGCTCCCATAAATACGACAAATTGTTCTACCTCTTCGAACCCATAATGAATATAGCTATTCCGATTATAGTTCTTAATTAAAAATTCCTCACTAAAGCCACATTGAAATTTAAGATGTTTAGTGTCCTGTTGAGAGCAACAATTTATATCATGGCGTTTAAGCAAGATTTTAGCAATTGTTTTCAATTTTTCTATCACAGCACTCATTACTTCACCCGCTCTTGATTTTCTATAATTATTATAACATTCTATGAGCTCCAAATAGGTTTTAGGTTCTCCCATAACAGCAGTTTTTAATTTTTCGGTTTTTCAAATTTTTATGGATTTTTGGGTATATGAGAAAAATAAAACAAGACAAAAAGAAACTAAGCAAAATAACACTAGACAGAAATAAACTAAGCACAAGTAAACTAGACAAAATTAAACTAAGCAAAACAAAATAAAACAAAATAAAAACAGAGAGAGAGGTAGAGTGTACTCCCCAGGTGAACTTATGAGTAGAGCTATGCCTCCCTAAGAACGGCGCCTTGAAAAACAGTCTTGATAACCCACAAGTATAGGGGATCGCGGCAGTCTTCGAGGGAAGTAAAACCCAAATTTATTGATTCGACACAAGGGGAGGTAAAGAATACTTATAAGCCTTAACAACTGAGTTGTCAATTCAGCTGCACCTGGAAAAGCACTAGCAACAGGGGTGATGTGAAAGTAGCAGTAATATGAGAGCAATAGTAACAGTAACTCAGCAGCAGTAACAGTAACACAGGAGCAATGGCACCGGAAAATAGTTGATACTACTTCCAATGACATGTAGAACGAGTATGTAATGATGAGAGATGGACCGGGGTTCCCAGCGATCTACACTAGTGGTAACTCTCCAATAACAAGTAACAAGTGTTGGGTGAACAAATTACAGTTGGGCAATTGATAGGAATCAAAGCATTAAGACAGAACATCCAGATTATTAATTATGTAGGCATGTTTTCCAATTATAGTCGTACGTGCTCGCAATGAGAAACTTGCACAACATCTTTTGTCCTACCAGCCGGTGGCAGCCGGGCCTCAAGGGAAACTACTGGATATTAAGGTACTCCTTTTAATAGAGTACCGGAGCAAAGCATTAACACTCCGTGAAAACATGTGTCCCTCACATCACTGCCATCCCCTCCGGTTGTCCCGATTCTTGTCACTTCGGGGCCTTTGGTTCCGGACAGTGACATGTGCATACAACTTGTAGATACAATCTAAGCAATAATTATAAAGCTCAAATCTAAGATCATGCCACTCGGGCCCTAGTGACAAGCATTAAGCATAACAAGATTGCAGCAACAATAACTTCACAAACTTTATAGATAGACTAATCATAATGTATCATCCATCGGATCCCAACAAACACAACACCGATTACATCAGATGGATCTCAATCATGTAAGGCAGCTCATGAGATCATGGTATTGAAGTACATGGGATAGAGAGTACCAACTAGCTACTGCTAGAACCCGTAGTCCATGGGGGAACTACTCACGGAGCATGATGAAGGCGGTGGCGTCGATGGAGATGGCTTCCGGGGGCACTTCCCCGTCCCGGCAGGGTGCCGGAACAGAGAGTTCTGTCCCCCGAATTGGAGTTTCGCGATGGCGGCGGCGCCCCTGGAGTCTTTCTGGAGTTTCGTCAATTGGTCCTGCGTTTTTAGGTCGAAAGGGGTTATATAGGCGAAGAGGCGGCGCAGGAGGGTCGACAGGGTGGCCTCCCCATAGGGGGGCGCGGCCTGGGTATGGCCCGCGCGGCCCACCCCTCTGGTGGCCCCCTGGCTCTCCTCCGACTCTTCTTCGGTGTTCTGGATGCTTCCGGGAAAAATAGGATGTTTGGCGTTGATTTCGTCCAATTCCGAGAATATTGCCCGAACAGCCTTTCTGGAACCAAAAACAGCAGAAAACAGGAACTGGCACTGTGGCATCTTGTTAATAGGTTAGTTCCGGAAAACACATAAAAACATTATAAAGTGCAAGCAAAACATGTAAGTATTGTCATAAAACAAGCATGGAATGTCAGAAATTATGGATACGTTGGAGACGTATCACATCTATCTCCCCAGCCGGTGGTCGCCATGGCCGGCAGTCGTCGAAACATCGGGGGGAAGGAAAATCGCGCACACACGCCGAAGAAGGCGCCCAGCTCGAAGAAACCCCGAGGTAAATCTGTCGGTGATCGGCTTGTTGTTGTGTTTTTCGGATGGTTCGATCGAGAGATCGGTTTTACATGTCTACCACGCCCGTTTGACCTATATCTAGATCTTGCATATTTGATAGATCCAATCCCGACATCATACGTCTAGGGTTTATCATTTTTATTCCAGAGACAATCATGTCGTGATATGCAATCTTTGCCATCCCGCAGCTGTACAATCTTTTGCGTAGACAATTGTTTGCCGAAACACTTAACTGAACTAATTCCAGCCGTTGCCGAAAACAGCCTGACGAGCTACAGTGAATAACGACATTGCTTCAGACTTTTATTCCTTAGTTTCAGAGGGAAGCAGAGTTTGATCTAGATCAATTGTTTGCTGTTTTCTATGGATCTAGTTAGTTTGCACGTGTTTCCCAAATCAATTTCATTTCTTGTGAAATTTGTCTCATGTGTCAATTTTTTTTTGCGGGTAAAAAAGGAACTTTATTAGACAGCATGGGTTACATTGAGATCAGATTCCAACAAGCTTGTTCCAACACCAGCAAATTCACAGAACTATAAGACCCATCAATCGACAGCTTAATCCATCCAGTCGGTGGCTTAGTCCAAGGCTTTAAAGATGGAGTCACACGTTCTTGGCGCCTTTGGTGCCATACCCACTAGTGAAGCTGGCTGTTTTCCTTTAACTAGGTTCTCTGTAGGAATGGACTTCACATCCCCGATCAGCTTGATATATCCACTCAGAAATCGGTGAGACCCAATAATAGGGGGTAGAGGCTTATAATGAGTAACCTCATTACGTGCATACCAAGCCCGCCAAGCAACCAGAAGGGTAGTATCCACCATGTGAGGTGGTAGTTGTCCAATAATAGACTGAAACCAGCTATCAACAGACATGAATAAGTCAGTGTCCGAGGGGAGTCTCATGTGTCAATTAACTCTACATCTAGGAGGTTGATCAGGTCCAAAGGCTATCAACCAAACTACCAAACAATTGAGCCATATCTAGGTGATCACAAAACATACTTCCTTTTAAGTTCTTTTCTGATTCTAATTTTGTAACCTCAATGATGCTTTTGGTGCGCATGTGCATTAGTAACTGAGACAAGGGATTAATCAGGTAGAAATGGTTCATCCTAATTACGACTTCAAACAAAAGTAGAGGGACTTGGCTGCATCCCATTGAAAATTATTTGTTACGAGTAGATATCTAAAAGCACATGATGTCCCTTAGCCTGGCATATGCCCCCTCTTATGTTTTGTTCGCCGACATCATACGTAGATTCTTATGTTTTCAATCATTTGCTGCTGTACAATATTTTGCAAAGACAATTATTTGCTATTTTCTATGGAATTGGCCCCCTCTTATGTTTTGTTCACGCTCCGCTCTTCCGATTATTTCAGTGCAGACAGAAAACCCCGTCAAGCCGGCATATGAGCTTGTCAAGGAGAAACAAATGCAAGAAATATAGAACGCATGGAAAAAGTTTTGGCTGAAAGATTTGGACCTGGCCACAAAAATCAGCAAGATTTCTCTAGTTTTGCACGTTCATTAGTGTATGGTGGGGTACAAATAGGAACTAGTAACAATCTAAAGGACACAGACTGCGAAGAGAAGGAGGTCGAAGAGGACCCTTCGTACGAACCGAATCCAGAAGAGATAGCTACTGCTGATGATGATCTTCATTCAGATGAGGATCAGCGCACTGTCGGCAAAACTTCAGCTCAGGTCTGTGGAACTATGTCTGAACTATGATAGCAAATACGTACATGCTAAATGTTTCCTACTAATGTAGCCTCTACTTTGCTTGCAAATAGTTGCTTGTTCTGCAACAGTTGCACAGAAGAAGTGATCCAGACCTGAAGTTGCACCATCCAACATTGCAACAAGATCAATGGCAACAACTGAACCTGAAGCTGGGTCATCTGATGAGCCAACGGCCACTGCTGGTCAGAACACTGAAGGAGCACCCTCACCTAACCAGATCATGACATCTGGAGGCAGCAACTCATCTCCTGAGGACAATCAAACTGTAAACTTTCAGCCGCAAGGTATGAAAGTTTGTAAAAACTAAACACTGTACCGCATATTTTCATATAAAATAGAATCATTTCATATCTCTTATTTCAGAGACATTGACAACATCTGGCGGTAGTAAGAGAAAGAGAGGTGGACGCAGACCTACCATGGGCCATGGACTACATGAGTACACAAGAAGACATGGTGGCAATAAGATGCCAATTGAATTCTCTGCTGGTGTCAGGAGACCCAAGGATTATATCCGATCGACAAAGCTGAGCGGTTGAGGTTGGTATTCACATCCGTGAGAAAATGCCGCTTGCAACACACCGGACACAAGTACAAGAAAGATGAAACTCTCAAGCATGTCATTCCTCATGATATAAATACGATGGCGGTGAGTCTGTACAATCTTGGTTTAACCTAATTAGTATGCTACATGATCAACTATCTAAGAATCTACCGATTAATGCATCACTATTTTGCAGGAAAGTTCAGTATGGACAAAAATGATGAGGTGGCTCAAGATGTGTGCACCGATATGCTGCAAGTTAGTATTCGGCAGTTCGATATAGGCTTAAAAAGGAGTATTGGCCGAAAATTAAAAATCTCACTGCTGGAGCAAGCATATCTGAAGAAGCCGGATCATGTAGAAGAGAAAAGCTGGAAAGAACTGGTGAAGAGATGGTTTGATGAGAAGTACCAGCTACATAAACGTTATTCCTTTCAATAACGACTACCGAATTCATACATTTCTTCTGATCTGGATAAATAAAATGCATGTCTTGAACATAGGTAGTGTGTGTAAAAAATGGAAAGAACAGAGAAGCTGTGAAACAGTTCCATACCACCGGATCTCGAAGCTATGTTGCTCATCGGGAACTTATAGTAAGTGTTATGAATTTCCCCATACAGTTCTTAATTATGTCTTTCACAGTGTACAATGGTAATGTGCATTCTACATTTTTTCAAGCAGAAGGCTAAGCAGCAGGAAGAAGAAACCTCTCCAATTGAATTTTTTAGAATCAAACACACTAACAAGGATAACATTATGAGTGCTGAAGCAAAAAGTGCATATGTAAGAAATATTTCATATTAGCACAATATAATATAATCCAGTTTTGTATGTTGTCCATGCAATGATTGTAATCTTTATGCAGGATAAAATGGTGGCAAAAAAAACGGCGCCACGCAATGAAGATGAACCTGATTTGACTGATTTGCAAATTTTTCAGCTAGTTCTGAGCGAGAAAAGCCCATCCACCACCTGCAACAGCACATTCCTACCAAGATTGGGCGTCGCAACAAGCTCCAGGAAGTCTTCTGTCTCAGCTACATGCATCCGAGAGCTACAACAAAGACTGGCAGATCAAGAGCAGAACTCCATACAGCCAGCTGAAAGGTACCACAGTGAGATGCAGGCAAGACTGCAAGAACAAGATCAAAAATTTGAAGAGATCAGGAAGAAGCAGGAGGAAGAACTTGAAGCTCTAAAGAAAGCCCAAGAAGAAAAGACTCTAGCTTATGAAAAGAGGCAGAGAGAAATGGATGTCGTGCTTAATTTGCTCTTGAGGACATCCCAGCCACCATCCATGTCTGAATCCCAGGGCAACTGATCTATTGCACCACCGTCCTACAACATTATTAATCATAGGTCTTTTAATTTCTTTGTGTTCCAATTGTAATTTTTCTTATGAATCTTTCGGTCTGTGAGAGACATATATACTTCTTGTGCCACCATTTATGCATCATATTTATTGTCTATTTTTTCATATTTACTTGATTTTTTGTTTCCCAAATTTCGCAAATAATTCAAATGCTCTCAAATTTTGTCAAATTCAAAAGGTGACGGAAAATGTCACAACGTCACTATTAAATGAAACCACGTGGCACCAATTTCTGGTCCCACTTGTCAGAATTTGTGGGTCCCACCAGTCAGCATTATTGGGACCCATATGTCGGCAACAACCTGGTCCCACTTGTCTGAATTTTGTGGATCCCACCGGTTAGAATATTGAGGGTCCAGCTTGTCATAATATTTTGTGGGTCCCACCATGTCAGCGCCGTCGGACCATGTTGTCAGAAGCCAAATGGGACCCACATATAAGGCCACGTATGCTTTTTTTGGACCAATCAGAAACTTCCCAAGATTTAGATATTGACGAAAGTTGCAATTTTTCGTGACAAACCTGTCTGTCAACAATCAACCTTCGATGTTGACGAATTTGCAGGTCGTCACCATCAAACATTTGACGTTGACGAAAAAATGCATACCGTCACCCCCGATATTTTATGACGGAGCTTCCTTGACGAACCCCTTGACGATCAAATTTCGTCACCGCGAAGTAATCCTTGACGAAAACTGGCCTTCAAATGACGAAAGTGATTTGTCAAAAAAAGGTTTTCCTTTGTAGTGTACTAGACCGGATATAGCACATGCTGCTAATTTGACTAGCAGATATCAAAGTGATCCAGGAATGGAACACTGGACAGCGGTCAAGAATATCCTGAAGTACTTGAAAAGAACTAAGGATATGTTTCTTTGTTATGGAGGTGACCAAGAGCTCGTTGTAACAAGTTACACCGATGCAAGTTGGAACACTGATCCTGATGACTCTAAGTCACAGTCTGGGTACGTATTTATATTGAATGGTGCTGCGATGGTGGGCAAGCTCGAAGCGGTGCACGGTGGCGAAGTCTTCAACAGAATCGAGTACATAGCGGCTGAGGCTTCATCAGAAGCGGTATGGATGAAGAGGTTCATTGTAGAGCTCGG
Organism: Lolium perenne; assembly: GCF_019359855.2. Taxonomy (NCBI): domain Eukaryota; kingdom Viridiplantae; phylum Streptophyta; class Magnoliopsida; order Poales; family Poaceae; genus Lolium; species Lolium perenne. The sequence goes on from NC_067244.2 coordinate 175,214,437, forward strand.
TGTGGTTCCTAGTGCATTGGACCCACTAGTCATCTACTGTGACAACATGGGTGCCATCGCCAATGCACAAGAACCAAGGTCACACAAGAGGCTGAAGCATATCAAGCTGCGTTATCACTCGATTCGCGAGTACATCGAAGATGGAGAAGTAAAGATTTGCAAAGTACACACTGATCTGAATGTAGCAGATCCGTTGACTAAAGCTCTCCCTAGGGCAAAACATGACCAACACCAGAATGCCATGGGTGTTAGGTACCTTACAATGTAATCTAGATTATTGACTCTAGTGCAAGTGGGAGACTGTTGGAGATATGCCCAAGAGGCAATAATAAAAGTGGTTATTATATATCTTTATGTTTATGATAAATGTTTATATACCATGCTATAATTGTATTAACCGAAACATTGACACATGTGTGATATGTAAACAACAAAGAGTCCCTAGTATGCCTCTTAACTAGCTTGTTGATTAATGGATGATTAGTTTCATAATCATGAACATTGGATGTTATTAATAACAAGGTTATATCATTATATGAATGATGTAATGGACACACCCAATTAAGCGTAGCATAAGATCACGTCATTAAATTATTTGCTATAAGCTTTCGATACATAGTTACCTAGTCCTTATGACCATGAGATCATGTAAATCACTTATACCGGAAAGGTACTTTGATTACATCAAACGCCACTGCGTAAATGGGTGGTTATAAAGGTGGGATTAAGTATCCGGAAAGTATGAGTTGAGGCATATGGATCAACAGTGGGATTTGTCCATCCCGATGACGGATAGATATACTCTGGGCCCTCTCGGTGGAATGTCGTCTAATGTCTTGCAAGCATATGAATAAGTTCATAAGAGACCACATACCACGGTACGAGTAAAGAGTACTTGTCAGGAGACGAGGTTGAACAAGGTATAGAGTGATACCGATGATCAAACCTTGGACAAGTAAAATATCGCGTGACAAAGGGAATTGGAATCGTATGTGAATGGTTCATTCGATCACTAAAGTCATCGTTGAATATGTGGGAGCCATTATGGATCTCTAGATCTCGCTATTGGTTATTGGTCGGAGAGAGTACTCAACCATGTCCACATAGTTCGCGAACCGTAGGGTGACACACTTAAGGTTTGATGTTGAAATGGTAGAACTTGAATATGGAATGGAGTTCGAAGTATTGTTCGAAGTCTCGGATGGGATCCCGGACATCACGAGGAGTTCCGGAATGGTCCGGAGAATAAGATTCATATATAGGAAGTCATTTTATAAGTTTGAAAATGATCCGGTGATTTTGCGGAAGGTTCTAGAAGGTTCTAGAAAAGTCCGGAAGGAATCACTAAGGAAGGAGGAGTCCCGGAGGGACTCCACCTCCCCATGGCCGGCCAACCCTAGTGGGGGAGTCCAAGGTGGACTCCACCTACGGGGGCCGGCCACCCCCCCCCCCCCCACCCCCACATGGAAGGGGGGAATCCCACCTCAAGTGGGAGTCCCACCTTGGGTAGGTTTCCCTACTACATGGAAGGTTCTTGTGTTGGGATCTTATTCGAAGACTTGTAGTCCAACACTTGGGGATCCACCTATATAATGAGGGGCATAGGGAAGGGGGCCGGCCACCCCAAGACCACAAGGTGGCCGCACCCTATAGTAGCCGGCGCCCCCCTCTCCCAAACCCTAGCCGCCCCCTCTCTCCTCCACCTCTCCCGCACGCTTAGCGAAGCTCCGCCGGAGTTCTCCACCACCACCGCCACCACGCCGTCGTGCTGCCGAATTCAAGGAGGAGCTACTACTTCCGCTGCCTGCTGGAACGGGGAGAAGGACGTCGTCTTCATCAACACCGAACGTGTGACCGGGTACGGAGGTGCTGCCCGATCGTGGCACCGTGATCAAGATCTTCTACGCGCTTTTGCAAGCGGCAAGTGATCATCTACCGCAGCAATAAGAGCCTCATCTTGTAGGCTTTGGAAATCTTCAAGGGTGAGTCTCGATCATCTCCTCGTTGCTCCCGTCTTCTAGATTGCATCTTGGCTTGGATTGCGTTCTCGCGGTAGGAATTTTTTTGTTTTCTATGCAACGAATCCCTACAGCATTATCATTGATATTGGAAAGCACTTTGTAAGGACTAGCACCACGAGGAAGCAACTTGGACTTCCGCAGCTTCGGGAACCTATCCTTGCGAAAATATACCCAGACCATATCACCAGGCTTGAACAACATCTCCTTGCGCTTTTTGTTCATCCTTGCAGCATTGCTCTTGCCTTTCTTCTCTATCAACTCTTTAGTCTTCACATGAATCTTTCGCACAAAATCTGCCCTCTTGGATGCCTCCATATTGACTCTCTCATGTATGGGTAGAGGCAATAAATCAAGCGGAGTAATGGATTTGAAACCATACACCACCTCAAAGGGACACAACTCTGTGGTAGAATGTACCGCCCTGTTGTAAGCAAACTCCACATGCAGCAAACAATCTTCCCACTCCTTCAGGTTCTTCTTGATCATGGATCTCAACAATTGTGACAATGTTCTATTCACCACTTCAGTTTGACCATCAGTTTGGGGATGACAAGTGGTACTGAAAAGTAGCTTCGTCCGCAGCTTTCTCCAAAGCGTCTTCCAGAAATAGCTCATAAACTTCACGTCACAATCAGAAACAATAGTCTTTGGGACTCCATGTAGACGTACAATCTCCCTGAAAAACAGGTTAGCAAAATGCGGCGCATCTTCGCTCTTGTGGCAGGCAATAAAATGTGACATCTTAGAGAATCTATCCACTACCACAAATATATAATCATGGCCTCTCTTAGTACGCGGAAAACCCAACACAAAATCCATACTAATGTCTTCCCTAGGTGTAGTAGGTGCCGGTAAAGGAGTATACAAACCGTGAGGCTTCAGCTTGGACTTGGACTTGTTGCAAGTAATGCATCTCTTCACATACCTGTCCACATCCCGCCTCATCTTTGGCCAATAAAAGTGATCAGTTAGCATGAGTAGCGTCTTCTCACGCCCAAAGTGACCCATCAAACCTCCAGCATGAGATTCCTGAAATAAGAGCAAACTCACAGACGATTCTGGAACATATAGTTTGTTAGCTCTAAACAAAAACCCATCATGTATGTGATACTTTTCCCATGCTTTACCAATAGCACGCAAGCGATATGGTTCAGCAAAATTATGATCAGTAGCATACAAATCACATAGTATCTCTAATCCAAGAATTTTAACATCAAGTTGAGTTAATAGCATATTCTTCCTAGATAGAGCATCAGCAACAATATTATCTTTTCCCTTCTTATGCTTGATAATGTATGGAAAAGACTCAATGAACTCAACCCACTTAGCAAGACGCTTATGCAAAGTAGATTGAGCTTTCATATATTTTAAAGCTTCATGATCAGAATGCATGATCAATTCTTTTGGCCATAAGTAATGTTGCCAAACCACAAGAACTCTAATTAAAGCATACAATTCTTTATCATATATAGGATAGTTCAACTTAGCACCAGAAAGTTTCTTAGAAAAATATGCAATTGGGTGACCCTCTTGCATCAACACACCACCAATTCCAATACCACTAGCATCACATTCAATCTCAAATTGCTTATTGAAATCAGGAAGTGCAAGCAACGGTGCAGAAGTTGACAATCTTTTCAGTTCATCAAAAGCATGATCTTGGGCTACGCGCCACTCAAAGACAACACCCTTTTTAGTCAAATCATTCAAAGGTGCAGCAATAGTACTAAAATTGGGCACAAATCTTCTATAAAACCCAGCTAGACCATGAAAACTTCTTACTTGACTCACATTCATGGGAGTATGCCAATTTTGAATAGCTTCAATTTTAGACACATCTACTTATACTCCATGCTTAGAGACAATATAACCCAGAAATATGACCTTATCTTTACAAAATGTGCACTTCTCAAGATTACCATAGAGTTTATTATCACGCAACACTTGCAAAACATGTCGAATATGTATAGTACGATCAGATTTATTGCGGCCGTAGATTAATATGTCATCAAAGTATACAACCATAAACTTTCCACTAAAATCACGCAAAACATGGTTCATCAGTCTCATGAAAGTGCTATGTGCATTAGTCAAACCAAAAGGCATTACTAACCACTCATATAAACCAAATTTTGTTTTAAAGGTTGTTTTCCATTCATCCTCCTCTTTCATCCTAATTTGATGATAACCACTACGCAAATCAATTTTAGGGAAAACAGCAGCACCACTCAATTCATCTAGCATATCCTCTAAACGGGAATAGGATGACGATATCGAATAGTAATGTTGTTTATCGCTCTACAATCTACGCACATACGCCATGTACCATCTTTTTTAGGAACTAAAATAACAGGAACAGCACAAGGACTAAGGCTTATGCGGATATACCCTTTGTCGAGTAGCGCTTGTACTTGCTTATGTATTTCCTTTGTCTTTTCGCGGTTCGTCATATATGGTGCCCTATTGGGCAGCGAAGCTCCGGGAATCAAGTCAATTTGATGCTCAATACCACGTAATGGTGGTATTCCTGCGGGCACCTCCTCCGGAAACACGTCGCTGAATTCCTGCAACACATTAGAAACACCAAGAGGAATAGGGGTCGTGTCGTTAGAAACCAAAACCGTACCCCTGTACATGAGCACAAGAGGCATGGATGTAGGATCCTCACTAAATTCTCTCATATCTTCTTTGGTGGCTAAAAGCACTAAGGAATTCACTCTCTCACTTTTTGTTATATCACTCACGACATTACAATTCTCTCGCCTATCTAGAGATGCATCCTCCAAGTTTACTTCAACTTTCTGACGAGATTCATTGACAATTTGTTGTGGTGACATAGGATGTAAGTTGATTCTCTTGCCCTTGAACTCCAAGTGATATGTATTGGCACGGCCATTATGTTGCACAGAACGGTCATAGAGTCAAGGCCGACCCAATAGTAGGTGACACACCGTCATAGGAACCACATCAAAATCAATGGAACCCTTATACGGTCCAATCTCAAACTCAACACACACAATGTGGTTTACCTTCATCTCACCATTGTCGCTCAACGACTGAATATAGTATGGATGTGGGTGCGGTAGATACTTCAACTTCAGCTTGGTACGTAACTCCTTGCTTGCTAAATTGCGACAACTCCCGCCATCAATAATGACCTTGGAAACCTTGTCAGTACCAACTAAAGCCTTTGTTTGGAATAAATTGCAGCGCTGAGTAGATGCACTTGACAACACATTAAGAACACGCTGAGACACAACAATAGTGCGAGCATCAGACGGATATGCATCTACACCATCAGTGTCATAGTCATCATCTTCTGGAGCATATGGATCAACATCATCTCCAGTCTCATACTCATTGTCCTCATTGATAATCATGACCTTGCGGTTAGGACAATCTCTTTTAAAGTGACACTTGCCACCACATGTATGGCAATTCATATCGCGGTTGCGCGCAATAGAGATGCTAGAACCACTCGTACTCGCAGCAGGTTCGAACTTCTTTGTGTTAGACACATTGGAGACCGGCTTGCTAGACGGAGTAGAATAAGGTGCGGAGCGCGTAGATGGCGCCGGCGCCGTACATGGAGGCGCCCTAGGCGTGTAGCGCCCAACTCCCGTAGCATGACCTTTAATTTGTGCTTCTTCAGCCAACTGTGCTTCAGCTTCTCTTGCATGATGTTGCAACTCATTCATTGTAGTGTAACTGTGATGACGAACAATGCCTTTGATATCATATTTCAAACCATGTAGGAAACGCTGCATTGTCATCTGAAGTGACTCACGGACACGGCCACGCTGCATAAGCATCTCCATCTTCATGAAATATTCATCAATAGTCTTCACACCTTGTCTCAATAGGGTCAACTTATCATATATTGTACACAAATAATTAGTGGGAACAAAACGAGCTTGCATAATGGCCTTCATCTCACGCCACGCCATGTACAGACTGGCAACTCGTTATCTTCTTGACGAGTACGTGTAACTCCATCCCACCAAAGCAATGCATAGCCATCAAATTCTGAAGAAGCAAGTTTGACCTTCCTATCTTCAGTATAATCATGTAAGCGCCATAACTTCTCAATCTTCAGCTCTCAAGTGAGGTATTCTTCAACATCAGCTCCTCCTTCAAACTTGGGTATGGAGAACTTGGGCTTACCCAAACCATCTTCTTCCTCAAACCCACGACCATGGCGTCCGAGTTCAGCGAAACCACGACCGCGGTTACCACGTCCAGCACCATGACCAACACCAGGTGCTTCATCCTGAAGATCAGGGTCTTCTGCTTCTTGTTGCTGTTGTTGTGTAAGATTGTCAACAGCCAGTTGCAAAACTTGAAGACTGCTGCTGGATATCCGGCATTTGATCTTTCATTGTAGTGATAGTCTCACTAGTGTAGCATCCAGCTTCTGGGAAATCCCCTGAACAGCCCCCCTGAGTTCATCGTCCTGAGTGCGGAATTCACGTCGCATCTCATTACGAAGAGCTTCATACTCCCTCCATGTCATCACATCCGTAGAATTCTTGTTTTTATGGTTAACAATTTTTTCATCACTAGCGGACATGGTTAGTAGGATAGTGCACTAAATCAAAAATATATAGTGGTACTCTCAGAACTCACTCAAAACTGATAAGAAAAGGAAATCTTACCGCTCCAAAGTGAATTAGTATTGCTTACCACTTGTAGGGACAACTAGTGCACGGATGTAGCAAAGCGAATATCAAGGGTATAAGAACAAATTACACGTCAAAGGAGGATATATGTGGGGTTGTAGGTATGCTACCTATTTGCACCAATAACAAGCTCTAGCGCTGACCGTAGACAACCAATGATACTCACATAAGGCGATAAATGTGGCAATGCAACTATATGGATGAAAGGTTGCAATGCACTCGAGAGACGCTAGCAAAGCTCAACGGGACAGGCACAAGATTGCTCAACTACGGGTGCAGTTAAAGAAAACTTAGACCTTCACTTGATCTTACTAGCACTTCACTCCTTTTCTTTTTTGATTTTCTTTTTTAACACACGCAGCTATGTAGCTCTTTTTTGCTTCTTTTCAATTTTTTCGTTTCATTTTTATTTTATGACTCAACTCCTTGATAACACGGCCAACAGATAATGCAAAGCACCAAAACCCTAATGAGCAGCCTATCGAGCGGTAAAACTAGTCTCTTCTGGGGAAGTTCCTAGTCACTTATATCGAAAGGTTGTGGCTATGGTTTGGACAAACACACTGTATGCTATGTGCACTCGGAGCAACAAAAACTGACTCTAGATGAAAGCGGAAACACAAACCCTAACAATACTAGATGGAAGAAAAAGGTACGCAAAAACAACTACGAAAAGCAACTAAAACTCGAAATTAGTGCAATCTAAGGCTATGGCAAACCCTAACCCTAATATTTTAGGCTTTTTCTGGATAGAAAACACTCACAACTCAACTATGGGGTGGATTGTGGATGGCTTACCGAGGAAACACTGAAATATGATACCAATATGATAAGGGGTGGCCCGATCTTCTCAGTAAGCAACGGTGGTGATGATGATCACGGGATGAACACAGCGGAGATAACTTGATGAAGTGGATGATAACTTATATGACGCAACGAGATCTCTCGATTGGTCCCTGTCGCCAATGCAATAGCTCTCAACCCTGCAAGATATTCGCAACTCCACACACTTGCGCACGTAGCCGCCGACCACAAAGCGGTAAGTTGCAACCGTCTAATTCCCAATGGAACAGCAGATCACACAAGACTTTTTCAGGATCTACACAAAATAAATGCAATATGGTGTAGGGACTCAATAGAGTTGCAAAGCAATCAACTATGAACTAGTGTTTATCTTAAACGTGGTCTAAACCTAATTTGGGGACGTCCTGAGCACTTATATAGGGGTTCAGGACGACCTCAGGTCGAAAATATACAAAAATAACCGACCCAGAATAGATCTGGTCGAGACAGACTTGGACTCGGCCGGCCTGGGGGCCGGTCGACCGGGCCTGGGACCGGGTCAGGCTGGTTCAAACCGGATCTGGCGCCGGGTGGCAACCGGGCTACGGTGCCGGGCTTACTGGATGTCGCCCGGCTGGCACAAGCAGGGCGTCCAGGTTTGGACCGGACGGATCCGACGTGAGAGCCGGTCGGACCGGGGCTGGGACCGGGTGGCCCGGCGGCACGGCCGGTCTGACCGGGCCTGGCGCCTGCCTAAACTGCATCTCCTCCTCTCGCGCATGCCTACCGCTCCTCTCTCGCGCGTCCATGGGATGTCTTCATGTCCAGCTCCATGTACAGCTTCACGTCCATCTTCTTGTCCAGCTGCTCCTCTCCTCCTCGTGCGATGCTTGCTTCCTCTTCATACCTGATCATACATAATTAATACGACTTAGGCAGTATAAAGTTATCATCGATCAAAGTATCACTTAGGAACAAGTTCACCTGTTGTTTAAGTAGCTTCGCACGAGTGCGTGTCATTGGTCCAATCCTGACTTCATTGGCCTTGAGCTTCACACCAGGAACGTCTTCATCTTGCAATGACGGAGGTAGTAGTGTAGTAGGGATGTCCTCATCATCCGTGGCTTAACTTTTTTTTTCCATGATTTAAGTGTTAGTTAGATCAGAAACAGTTGCCCCAGAGAGAGAGATTTGTACTTATTTAGATTTTGACTCCACTCAATGCGAAAGGCAAAGAAGAGAAAAGAAAAGGCAGCATCTAGCTAGCTCATGATACAAAGAATTTATATCACATCGATGGATCAAGCGATCGATTACCAATCGCACCGCTAAATCATGAACTCCGGCCGCGCTCCCACGCATGCATGGACCACCCCCTGCAGTGCCCACACAGGAGCGCCTCTCCACGCGTGTATGCAATGTATGCCTGGAATCACAGTGAGTTGGAATGTCACACAGTTATTAGCTAGGTAGCAGGAGTACTCACAGTGTTGCCTTAATATCTCCCAGAAAGATATATGTATTCCAGAGAGATATTATGTTTTTGATATATACGAAAAGGGAACATTATCCTTCTTCTTAACGGGAACGGGGAAGATAAAAGTCGTGTAAAAGACCAGACCGAGAAAAACAGGACGACTAGGCAGAGGGTGTGTAGATCATAGACGAGAAACACAAGCATCCATCTCAATCACAGGCCGGGAAGGGGCAGCCGCCCAAAGTTGTTCTCATCTCGGCTGGTCTTTTTCCCCTCTTTAACTCCCTTTGTTGGTGACCACTTCTTCCCAAAAGGTCACTGCTGCCGTTTCTCGACTGCCGATCGAATGGTTCCCCGCCATGTCCAAGTGTCTATCCGGAAAATCAACCAGTATAGTTGCCTTTGTCGCAACCGGCCGGCCTGGCCTATCTACCTAGTTGGATCGATGCTGTGTGAATCTACGTTTTGCAAAATTCATCTGAAAATCCTTCAATTCAGGGTAGTGCTGGTTAAGTGGATTAAATAGCTTAAGAAGTGGCAGAAACCAAGTTGATTTGTTCGGGTTCCAAGTGATGCGTGACGGCTCAGCTTATTATCTATTTTTTTTGGAATCTTGCAAAGGAATTCCAGCTCAAGACCAAGTTTGTCGACCTAGCTAATGGAACAAACGCCTATATCACATCAGTAGGAACACACATGCACCTAGTCTAGTAAATTCAATTACGAGAAGGTAATGTTTTTTTGCGAAACATAGTATAATTGTAGATGCTCACACATTCATACACTTATCTCTATGAACGTACGTACGCACACCCTACCCTTACCGAGCGCCTGGGTTCAAGAAATTGATCCAATGAATTTTGAGATTGACAAAGTCACCACTGGTGCCTCGCTATCGACGAGAACGTCGTCTCCCACTGAAAGAATATTCTGCCCTGGCAATCATCCAACCACATATTGGTTCTCGAAAAGGTAATGAATTTGTACAAACTAATACATATAATTTTCCACATTCCTCCTAAAATTTAAATTTTCCATAGTATACATTCACACTAAGAATTGCATGAATGATCTGCTGTGCAAAGCATGCCATTAAAAAAAGTTCCATCATTATGTGTGTATGGCACTAGAAGGTTAATACTCCTTATTGTAACCTCTCTAGCTATCCATTACCATGTTAATCAGTATATATAGTTCAATCTAAGTCTCATTAGCCAGAGTATCATCATTAACCAAAGCCTCCACTCCAGTATATATCGATGGTGCAAACACCACTCTTATCTCCTCTCTCCTCCCCACCTACTTGCGCACCCCCAAATTATTTGCCTTTCCCCAGCTATCTCTGCTTGCCCTAGCTAGCTTTCTCGCCGGCCAGCCGCCGCCGCGTCGTGCGCAGGCACGCTATGCGGGAAATTGGCACGGCGAGGGAGAGCCAGCAGCCATGAGCAGAGACATCGACGAAGGTAGCGCTTCGGCCGCGGCTGGAGGAGAAGGAGGAGGGGGAGCGGGCGACGAGGCAGCCGTCGACTCGCACGAGAACGACCTGGTGATGCCGGGGTTCCGATTCCACCCGACGGAGGAGGAGCTGATCGAATTTTACCTCCGGCGCAAGGTAGAGGGACGGCGCTTCAACGTGGAGCTCATCACCTTCCTCGACCTCTACCGTTTCGACCCATGGGAGCTCCCCGGTAAACACTCGCACATATAAACCCGCTCAGCTCAGATTGATCTTGCGTTCTCGGCCGACTGTGGTCTTATTAATATCTATTGTGATGGTAGCAATGGCGGTGATTGGGGAGAAGGAGTGGTTCTTCTACGTGCCTCGGGACCGCAAGTACCGGAACGGCGACCGGCCGAACCGGGTGACCGCGTCGGGGTACTGGAAGGCGACGGGGGCCGACAGGATGATCCGCGGCGAGAACAGCCGGCCGATCGGGCTCAAGAAGACGCTCGTCTTCTACTCCGGCAAGGCCCCCAAGGGCGTCCGCAGCAGCTGGATCATGAACGAGTACCGACTCCCGCCACCCACCACCGACGCCGATCTCTTCTACAAGGTAATTTAGTGTGGGATCTTGGGGAAATTAGCGAGCTTATTGGACTACTAGGGTTTTCAGTCGCCAGACATTGGGAAATTCCTAATCGTCGCTTTTGATTGGTTGGTTTTTGTTTGGTAAATTCATGCCAAGCTAGCTATATATTCGCTGGTATTCATGTTACTATTCATTAATTTCATCTGCTACTTGTCCACTGCTAGCTTTTGTTTGTTGCCATGATATACATGAACATGTGACATGCTTTCTTTCTCTTACTTTTCAGATCTATGAGCTTAGGGTTTGCTTTTAGCTCCTTCTTTTTGGCATACATATGGGCATGTACAAAAGCTACCCTGTTGAATTCGGAATTCCTCTTATATATATATACTCCTAGATACCACTTGCATGCCCTGCAGATTCTGTAAATAAACTATTTGCATGTCCAAAGTTAAATATAGTCAATTTAGTTCCCCTTTGCCAAAATCCTCCACTACTATTCAGACCCAACATTAACTGAAGCATTTAATTTCTCACCTCAAGTTCATATGAAAAGCATGAATCCTGTTCATCGGTCCTCACTCAATTTACTGCACCCTTCATCTAAGATCGATGTCTGGTAGAGTAATTTCTTTAGATTTGACACATGCCACGGTAAATGTTGCACTCCTAAAAAAAGTGTCTCAGCCATGCATGCATTCGTGGATGCTTAATGTGGTTAATCCGATTTAAGTTTCAGAAAATGTCTCATGCATGCAGTCGGAAATCTCGCTCTGCCGCGTGTACAAGCGCTCCGGCATAGACGACGGTCATGGACGGCCCTCCTCCAGCAACGCCCAAGCGGCCTCGGCGAGGCCGGGCACCTCACGCGCCATTATGGAGCCGGCCGGCCGGCTCGTGTCATCACCTTCGTCCGCGCCGCTGTCACCCACGCAGCAATCCAGCTTTCATGGCCTACTACTCGGCCAGGGCGACTGCTCGACGCCGCTGCCACCCATCATGGATCAGGTCGCCGGGCGCAATGCTTCTCAGTTGCATCCACCGCCCCTGCCGCCGCCACCTCCTCCGAGACCGTGTGGCTACGCGACGGCGATGAGCTCGACAGCTGTGGTTGCGCCGGCCCAGAACGCGTGCACGTACTCGCTCATGGCCATGGCAGAAGCAACCATGATGGGAAGCAGCTCCATGCCAGGAGACGAGCTTAGCAGGCTGGTGGGACACAGCCAGGCCTACGCTAACCACCCGGACCCGGGCGGCCACTTTTTCCCGACGCCGCCGCAGCCGCAGATGGCGCCCCTCGGCCAGCTTCCATTGTCACCCGCCACCGTCTCCGACAAGCTCTGGGATTGGATTCACCCCGACACCAGCGCCAGCAGGGACTACGACAGTTCTAGTTTTAAGTGACTCCATCATCCACTCCAACCAAGTTAATGCAGGCTTGAGAGGAGGTTGCATATGCCAGTGGGCAGTGGCATTGTGCATAATTCGTAGGTTCTCACAGCTGCCTATGTTAATTGATCCACAGTTAACTCTGAAAACCATCAACCCTAGACTTTTATTATACCATTTCACCACTCATCCACATTTATATGTCACACAAGTGGGTATATATGATAAATTACAGATATATATATAGCACTGAGTTCAGTTTAAGGTTTCTAGTCTAAAAGTTCAGCAATATATCATGGTTTAATTGACTCAATCCTGATGTGTTTAACAACTAGTGCAGCTAGTGCACTTTGACAGTTACTCTAAATCTTAGCCTTCGGTAACTCCTTTTAAGGGTTAATCTGCATGGCACATGAAATAATAATGTCTGCATGATTGGAGGGAGACCGTTGCAGCAGGGGTTGTTTCTATCTGCATGCATGCATCAGTGGAGGGAAGACTTGCAGGTGCGGTAGGTTTCAGGTAAGGTGAGGATTAACTAGCTTGTGCATGGAATGATTCATGTGATTATTTCAGCAGCTTTTGCTCTTGCCCTTTTGCTTAGTGTTTCGCTCATTCCTGTGAGACACTGGCTTCAAAAAGTGAGGATTAGGGTCATGCATCATACATGCATGCTGCGTACGATAGGTTTTAGTTAGTCGGTATCTTTCTCTACAGTCTACATCGATGTTCCACGGAGTAAATTATGTTGTAGATAGATGTGAGGGCCTGCACAGCTGAGTCCTCTACTCCCATCTAGATGCAACTTCCAGCTAATTCATCCGAGGTGGCTGCAGCAAAGAAAATAATGCCCTCCTCTTGGTGTCTACGTGTTATATTTATATCTTTTGCGTATATATCTTTGGTTTTTGTATGTCATGCACACCCTCTAAACATGTCTTGTTATGATATAGTACCCATATTATAGTTACTAGTTCCAAAATTGTTATTAGCTAATCAATATATAGTTCACACTCCTATATATATAACACATTGTTAGTAGTACACACTTCGAAATATGTTTTTTGGTAGAGGAAGCATATGCACGTGGAAGCCGAATTGAGTTTCCGACAATCTTTTACATATATGTGCTTGTACCGCATGGTAGCACTAATATAGGTTTACAAAAAAACTAAATAAAAGTTGACATTAATGATAGATGCATCTACCATCTCACAAAGTTTTAAATCAAAGTTCAACTATCACAAAGGAATATACAAAATGTCAGAACATATATTTTTCTAAGAATTAAGAGTAAATACTAGGTTATATGTCAAATTATCACATTTAGAAGGGCCACCCTATTTAGTGGATTTTTATACGGATGACTCCATTTGGTGATAGCTTTGGAAACGGTCCACATGGTGGGGCCCTGTCGTTAGGTATACGTGGCATGCACCATCACATGTTTTTTCCTTAAAAATTTCCTAATTTGCTGAGACCGGTGATAACTGCAAGTACACACGTATATTGTAGCTACTTTTAAAAGTAGGAGTATCGAACCACATAGAGTTATTGGTAGAGGTCTGTATACCTCTCGTTACCATTTACCAGAGGGTACTTGAAAGTTGCCTTTGATTCCAAGTAATAGTGTTTTGAGAGAATTGTGTTCGGTGCGAAAGAGTAATAATTAAAACTAAAGAATACTAACAAAGAGACAATTTCTATGTAAAAGATGATGTAACTTCAAGAAGGGTAAAGCGTTCTCGGGAAATGTAGGATGGACCACTAGCATTGGTACTAGTTATGATATAAGATGAGTCTATATCGTCCTTCATGTACATGTACATGAAGAGCTCCATAATAAGATGATCACGGAAAAGCCATCTGATATTTCATCGCAAATAACCACTGCAGTTAATGATTGTAAGCAAGCCACTCCGATCCCTCACAATTAAGGGTTTCCCCATGGATATTGATATGAGTTTAGTGAATCCCTTCTTATCCCCATTACAAACATGAATAGCACGCCGACACGTTATGTAACTTAGCACCATACATACTACCACATGAACAACGGTAGTTTTCTCCGTAGTCCAAAATATTACATGGTGCACTTAATATAATATCTAGAGAGAAAACTAATACATGCTCATGAACCAAAATTATAAATCATCTTTATCTTAGATCATAATATTGCTAGGGTTTCTCCATGTCCCCAAGAACAAGGTAAACTACTCACACATAGAGGAAATCAACATCATCATCATAGGTATACAAATATATGGATGAACTCAAGTGCGAATCCACAATTGAATCGGAATTACAACAAGAAAGAGGTGAACGAGATGGGAATGGTGATGGGTGATGGAGATGCAACGGTTGATGATGGATGATGATGCCTTGGCCTCCAATGATCGGTGTAGCATCAAGGATGATTCCCTCTACAAGTTCCCGCTCTAGGTCCCTTTCGGACATGAGGTTTCTGCGAGTTGTGGTGTCTCTGAATGTTGGATATCAGATTTGTCTTCACCTGGTGAAACTATTTGACAAGGCGGAGGCAGTGCCACATGAAAAGGAGTTAAGGACACGCGGTACGGGTGGGCCCTGCCCGTAATGACGGTCGTTAAACCTTCTGGAGTTTCCTCTCGTGTTGCCTCTTCACCTAGGTGCGTTGAAAATATTTTAAATGACTTTTATCACTTCAAAATTTCATATTTATGTCCAATATGATAGGTCCAAATGATATGTTCATCAATACCTTCATAATTTGGGATCATGTGGAAACAAGCATAAAAGATGTGCGTGAGTGCCGTAAAATACCAAAATCCTATCACTACACCTGCAAAAACATAAGGTAAACATGCTTCAAAAATGCACTCATCAACTTCCGCAAGCTTAGACTCTTGGTCGTCCCCGAGCAAGATTGTAGCTTAATGGACAAGTTCGTCATGTTCACGAAGCTCAAGCCGCTAAAATACATGAGACATTTGAAGCAAAAGTTATAATGCCAAATATAGGGCCACATCTGAGCTCTATTACACTTCCACATCTCAAATGACTTTAGTGGCTTTCACACCTTTGTACTAATAGTTCTTATGAAGACCAATTATTAGCATATCATAGGATCATCAAGTTCAACCGAATAAATCACTTCATAAATTATGTAGCATTTTTCTTAGTTTATTCTCATTTCTTTCATAATTCCTTTGCCTTGAATATTTTTTATTCTCTCTTTTTAAATAAAACTAATGAGTATGATATACTAACAAGAATTCTTATTTATTAGTAGTATCAGCGTGGAAGACCCCAGGATCATCACAAAGCACATGTACAACAACACTCACCAAGATTCATACATATGATAGAATAACCATAAACTAAAAATACTTCATATAAAATGGAGCCTCGAAAATTCATCGGATATAATTCTTTCCTTCTTCCAAGATATTTAAAGTTGCAAATGATATGCATACTCAAAATAGTAAACTAATATGAATGCAATAAAGTAAACATGCTAAATCTGTAAAACAAATTACAACGTTTAATAGATCTCCCAAGCTTGGAATCAATTAGGGTGGGACCGCATAACTCCTCGAGAGTTCGTATTCTTTCTTTGGAGTGAAAAAGACATCATCATCTTCCACCTCTCTCTTCAGACTGCAAGCATGAGCAATATGCGTGAAACGAGTAGATAATTCCACAATATCAGCTTGTTGCTCTTTTACTATCTTATAAGAAGTAACTTCTTGTCTTCGGGAATCTCAATAACTATTTTAGCTAGGGTTTAAACTCTACCATCGATGTCATCGACCTTTTTCTCAAGGTCTTTGTCCATCATCCAGTAGGCGTCGACTCCCTCGCCTATAGTTTCAACACATGTTTTGGAGACTTGTTCAAGCTTGGCAATTCTCTCCTAATCCCATCTTGTTGCACCCTCTTGGGATTGAAAGGTGATGGTCCAAGAGGAGATTTGGGAGAAGATACACGAAGGTTATACCTAAAGTGATTTCCGGGGTACTCATCCTTGTTCCTCCTAACCTCTATGTGTTTAATCATCTCCAATTTGCATGGAAACATGTCCTCCCAATTGGGAAGTGGCACCACTTGAACCAGTTCATGAGTTGATGATGACGAAGAGTCTTCTTTGGGGTTCCCTCTCCTAGATCTTCTTCACGGGATCCTCCACCTTGTTCATCCAGATATGCTTAACATGAAAGGGTTGTATAGCACCTTGATTGTCAAGTGAGATTAGATGCTTCAAAACTTGAGTGGAGTAAATCAAGATCAGAGGAAAACCTTAATTTTCACGGAAAAGGGTTTGGGGAAAAGTAATTAGAGAGATAGAAGAAAAGGGAAAAAGCGAACGGGTTAAAATACGACAGTCGTCGTCCATACCGACCATTGGTACGGGCGGGTGTAGCCCGTACAACACGCCTCACTAATGGTAACCAACTTATTTTCCCTTTTCTTGGCATACGAGTGGAGAAACAAGGAACGCATATTGTAAGGTTAACGGCCATCGTTACGGCCACATGAGCTCATACAGCCCGGTCGTACCGACTTAGCAGAAAATCAAACAAAACAAAAAAAAAGAACAACAAAAGTTTTAGCGACCATTGGTACAGTCACATGTGCCCGTACGTCTCGGTCGTACCGACTTCACGGAAAAAGAAGGAAAACAAGAGAAAACAACATAAGTTTTGACAACCATTGGTATGGCCACGTCTACCCGTACAACACACATGTACCAAGCTCAAAAACATCCCATTTTTATCTGAAAAAGAAAAGGAACAAGATGAGCAAACAGAGAAAGCAAAAAAAAAATTATTTCTAGGAGACAAAATTCAAAGGAAAAAAGTTTCTAGAGGGTCTCCTCTTCCACATACCTTCCTTTAATAAATTCCTCAGCCCTCATCTCATAGGTGAGTTCCACAATGTTTACCTTATCAACTCGATAGTGCTTTAAGTGTTGCCCATTATCATTCCATGATGAATAAGGAGTTTGTCCTTTTAGTTTCAATGCTCCTGAGGGGTAGGCTTCATCAACTTCTTACGGTCCTTACCATTTGGATTTTATCTTCCCTGCAAACAACTTAAGACGAGAATTATGGAGTAACACTTTATCTTCTTGTGTAAACTCCTTGTTCTCTATCTCTCTATCATGCCACCTCTTAACTTTTTCTTTAAAAATTATAGAATTTTCATGCGCTTTATTTCTAAGCCCATCTAGAGAATGGATATCTAGTAAGCATTTCTCCCATGTAGCTTTAATGTCATAGCTCAATGTTTTAATAGCATGATGACTGCAAGTGCACATGTATATTGTAGCTAATTTCAAAATTAAGAGTATGAAAACACGGAGTGCTATTAGTAGAGGTCTTTATGATCCTCGTTAACCTTTACTAGAGGATACTTGTAAGTTTCCTTTGATTCCAAGTAAGAGTGTTTTAACGAGAGTTTGGTGTGTGAGAAGTGAAGACTGAAAAGTAAAGTAAACAGAAAAAACAAACGCAGTGTAAATAGTAATGAAACTTCAGAAAGGCGAAATGTGCTCGGTAAATGTAGGATCCACATATATCATTAGTAGTACTTATGATTAGGATAAATCTATTTATTTCTTCATAAAATGTGTGGGGAGATTTTCCTAAATGTAGGATCCACATATAGCATTATTAGTACTTATGATTAGGTTAAATCTATTTATTTCTTCATAAAATGTGTGGGGAGATTTTCATAAAAAGATGATAACAGAAAGCCATCTCTTATTTCATCATGAATAACCACTATGATGACCGTAAGCAAGCCACTTCGATCCCTCGGAATTAAGGGTTTCCCCATGGATATTGATGTGAGCTTTATGAATCTCTCCTTGTCCCCCTTGAACCACATGAATATCATGCTGATACATTATGTCACGTAGCACCGTACATACTACCAGTCCTTCTTTATCTTTATCATTGGGAATTGAATCATGATTGGTTAAACTTCTCTCCAATTCATCTTGTGGCGTACTAAAGTAAATTCTAGCAAATTCTACAATAGTCTTTTCCTATTTTATCTCAGCTTTCTTCACATAAGGTAGCTTCTTAAATTGGTTGAATTCAAATTGCACCTCTTCTTCTGCAAACTGTAAAGATATGGTTTCTTTCTTGTTATCAATGTTAACTTTGGTGGAAAACATAGAAATGCATGTCTAAGATAACTTGACAACAAGGATCTAAATACATATCAATAATATGAAAATCAATGGGATAAACAAAAGGTCAAACTAAAATATAAGGATCATGAAGGACTCCACGAGAATATTGCAAAGTCATGTTTGAAAGAATTATAGTAGTATATGTTAGTTCAAGATCTGGATCATTAAGGTTATTACGAAGTCCCTCATCAAAAGAATATGACATAATATTTATTGTAGAACTTACATCACATAGCCCTAGTAATTAGTTTCACCTAAACGAAATGAAATTATTGGCTTACCTTCATCCTTACCGTTAATCTTACCTTCAGTTAATTGAGAAGATTCTAGATCAATCATTACTACTTCATTTTCAACGTATTAAGGTTCTAGGAGCTCTTTTACAACATAAATGTTGGATTTGATAGCTCCTCAATTCCTTTCCAGCTTCTTCTTTTTTTCTTTTATTTTTACAGCCATCCTTACCATTAGGTAGGATTGATACTTCTTCAGCATGTAAGTGGCTTCATTTATTTTTGTATTGGCTTGGACTTGGGAACCTCTTCACATGTTCGTTGGCACTTGTTGGTTCATAATGATCCCAGTCCTTGGGTACTGCAAATGCTCAACATATGTTTTGACAATTTACACAATCATATTAGGATCAACTTTAAAAGTATCAAGTAGTTCTTTTACTTTACCAGAGTGTAGGAACTTTTTAATGCAATTATATTCTATGGGTGCTTCTTCCTCATTTAGTTCCATACTATTAAAGGCCTCCTCACTTTTGTAAGTAGTTTCTAGCAAGTCCCAATCTCCATTAATACTAAATTCGGTGAAGGCTC
Source organism: Lolium perenne (assembly GCF_019359855.2). Lineage (NCBI taxonomy): Eukaryota > Viridiplantae > Streptophyta > Magnoliopsida > Poales > Poaceae > Lolium > Lolium perenne. The sequence goes on from NC_067244.2 coordinate 175,233,821, forward strand.
CTTTGCACACAATATCTAATTCATTTCTATTATTTGCATTAAGACCAACATAAAAGGTGTGACCAATTAACTACGGTGGAAATTCATGATGGGAACAATGATTAAGAATTTCCTTAAATCTTGAGTAGCCTTCATAGAGCATCTCTCCTAAGCGGCTCTTGAAGTTGCTTATCATAAGCCTTGCTCAAAGAGACATGGTTTCTGGAAATAAATCAGTCAAGAACACAGAGGATAATTCCCCCAAGGTGTTAGTAATTTCTGGATGACAATCATCATATCAAGATTGAGCCTTATCATAAGAGCTTGACCGAATAGTCTAAATTTGAACTCATCTTGATTAAATATATTAATGTAGAAAGCCTCAAAGATTTATTTTTAAAAATCTCATATGCTCGTATGGATCTTCCGTACCGTCTTTGCAAAAAAGTTAACGTGATGCAGATCCAGCAGCATGGAATTAATACCATAACCATCGGGATTTAATGTGGTAGCTTGCTTTTAGATAGACGTTCATAGGTGGCCCAAAGTTTTTCTGTTGATATTCGCCCATGGTGTTTACCCGTAACTAGTAAAAACCTTTTAATATTACAACGATAAACAAATAAGCAAATAAATGCAAAGACAAAAAACCGCTTAGCTCCCCGGCCACGGCGCTAGAAAATAGCTTTGATGACTGCAATTGCACAAGTATATTGTAGCTAGTTTCAAATGTAAGAGTATTGAACCGCAAAGAGATGTTGGTAGAGGTTTTTATGCCTCCCATTACCCTTTACCAAATGATACTTGAAAGTTGCCTTTGATTCCAAGTAAGAGTGTTTTGAGAGAATTGTGTTTTGGTGTGAAAGAGTAATAGTTAAATATAAAATATCGCAAACAAAAAGACAACCGCCACATAAAAGATGATGAAACTGAAGAAGGTTAAAGTGTTCTCGGGGAATGTAGGATCCACTACGTACTACCATTGGTACTACTTATAATATAAGATGAGTCTATATCGTACTTCATGTACATGTATGGGAAGAGCTCCATAATAAGATTATCACACACAAGCCATTTGATATTTCATCCCAAATAACCACTGTAATGATCGTAAGCAAGCCACTTCGATCCCTCAAAATTAAAGGTTTCCCCATGGATATTGATATGAGCTTACTGAATTCCTTCTTATCTCCATTACCCATATGAATAGCACGCCAGCATGTTATGTCACTTAGCACCGTACATACTACCACATGACCAATGGTAGTTTCTTCTCTAGCCCATAGGCAAATATTACATGGTGCACTTGGCATAATATCTAGAGAGAAAACTAATACAGGCTCACGAACTGAAAGTATAGATCATCTTTATTTCACATCATAATATTTCTAGGGTTTCTCCATCTCCCCAAGAACAAGGTAAACTACTCACACATAGAGGAAATCAACAACATCATCCTAGACATATGAATAATATTCAAATATATGGATGAACTCAAGTGCAAAACCACATCAGAAATTGGAATTACAACAAGAAAGAGGTAAACGAGATGGGAATGTTGATGGTGATGGAGATGCAGTGATTGCTCATGGATGATAATGCCTTGGACTCTAATGAGCCATGTAGCATCAAGTATGTCCAGTAAGGATCAAACCCAAGTTTTGACACTTTGATGTCTCGTAAAGGCAGAATATTCTTTCAGTGGGCGGCGACGTTCTCGTCGATAGCAAGACGTCTATGGTGATTTCATCATTCTTGAGAGCCGTCAACTCAGTCTCAAGGACGTGCTCATCCTCGAAACAAGATTTCCCCACTCTATATTAATGTAGCAACCACACCGATACAAGAGTTAGAAACCAAGAAAATGTTGGGGCAACAGAACAAACATGCCCAAAAGGAAAAGAAATGAAGGCGAAGGCGAAGCGATGGAACGATGATGACCCTCAGCCGATGCGCCCTCCATATATGGCCCACCATGCTCCAAGCACTCCGAGACACCCCGTACCAAGCAACATCTTGAAGAAGGGAAACATTGCTGACACGATGTTGGTGCCCATACCAGAACGGTCCTAGGGTTTCGCCCGACACGTAGATTATAGTGGACAAGGGATTCCCTCGACGTCCTCTAGGAAGGAATGACGTTAGTCGAAGGTGGCACCGCGTCAGGGCCAAACAAGCTGACATGGATTTCCCCTGCCCCTATCAACAAAAAAACATGGGACCATGGAGCACCACTACCTAGCTTCACCACCCACAAACATGCGCAACCACTATCTTGTAGCCATCATCATTAGTCACTTCGTGACACTGGCCTGCGGCCCAAACAATGTAGGCACACAATGTCGTCGGGGAAAGGAACAATAGCCACGCGGGAGGAACCCACCTCCACAATTGAGAGGCAGTCATTGACCGGGCATAGCAGCGGGATGATACGTCTCAAACGTATCTATAATTTTTGATGCTCCATGCTTGTGTTACACCAATTCATATATGTTTTGCTCATACTTCATTGCACTTTTATACATTTTCCGGCACTAACCTATTAACAAGATGACATAGTGCCAGTTCCCTGTTTTCTACTATTTTGCATTTCAAATAAGTTGTACATGAAATATTCTCGGAATTGGACGAAACAAAAGCCGAAGTCAATATTTTTCCGTAACAAAGACAGAGTCCAGAGGGGGGTCGAAGGGGGAAGCAGGGCGGCCACACCTACCCTGGCCCGCGCCTAGGTGTGGTGTGGGTCACCCTAGCCTCCACCTACATCGCCCCTCCTTCTATTTATTCACGATCTCGAGAAAACCCTGGATACCCGAGCCTCCATCCACGAAAAGTTCCGTCGCGGCCGCCATTGCAGACCCTAGCTCGGGAGGGTTCTGAAGTTGTCCCCGACACCCTGCTGGAGAGGGAGATCATCACCGGAGGCCTCTACATCGCCATGCCCGCCTCAAAAGTGATCCGTGAGTAGTTCATCCCTGGACTATGGGTCCATAGCAGTAGCTAGATGGTTATCTTCTCCAATTTGTGCCTCATGTTTAGATCTTGTGAGCTGCCCTACATGATCAAGATCATCCGTATGTAATGCTTCATGTTGTGTTTGCTGAGATCCGATGAATATTGTGTACTATGTTGAGATCGATTATATATTCTTGTCATATGTTATTTGTGATCTTGCATGCTCTCCGTTGCTAGTAGATACTCTGGCCAAGTAGATTCATGCCTCTAGTTTTCTGGAAGAGTGGCAATAACTTCTAAGGTTGTAGATGTGTTATTGCTACTAGGGAGAAAACAACAATGTTTTATCCAAGGGTAATTCTATTGTTTACTTTACACACATTGCTTAATGCGATAATCTGTTGCTTGCAACTTAATACTGGAAGGGGTTCGGACGATAACCCGAAGGTGGATTATTAGTCATAGACACAGTTGGATTACGGTCTATTTATTATATTGTAATGCCCAAACGAATCTCATAGTAACCATCTTGTCATGTATGGTCGGTATTCTGTCAATGGCCCAGTTGAAAGAGCAAAATCCATATCCCGTGTTTTGTGTGTTTGATGACAACACTTGAATGAATTTAACCGTGCGCAAAGATTGTCATTGATAGATTTGCAAGTGTACGGTGCCCTCACTGAACACATTATGATCGGAGAACTGAAGCGTAGTTCATAGGTTTTCTGGTTTTGCGTGTGTGTCGCGAGGTAACATGGACCCAATTTTTGCTTTTTTTGATTCCTTAGAATCCTTTTTTTGTCTTTCTGGTGGTATCGTTGGAGAGGAAAAGAGGAAAAAGCAGTTTCAGCCAAGGCGGTACTACCGGTACCAGGAGCGGTAGTACCACTACCCTACTGGTACCGCCCAACAGTACCGCTCTGGAGATTTGCACTGAAAATGACCCACAGAACAAGGTACGGTACCTTTGCGGTACCTTGAGCGGTAGTACCGCTTTAGAGCGGTAGTACTGCCTCGGTACCTCTTAAGTTCCGTAACTTAAGTTACGGCAGTACCGTTGTGGTACCGCTTCGGTACCGCTTGGTATCCAGTAAGCTCTGGAGGCCATTGCGGTACCTCGAGCGGTACCGCAAGCGGTAGTACCGCTATGTGTCCACGTGGACAAGTTCTGTGGGGATTTCGAATCCAGAGTGGTAGTACCGCTTTCCAAAGCGGTAGTACCGCTTAGGCAGAAACTGCACATAATGGTTGGATTTGAGGAGGCCTATTTAAAGGGCCCTTCTTCCCCAGCTCGTTTTTAGCTCTTCTCTCTCTCTCCTCCATTGTTGCTGAGCTCAAACTGAGTGGATCTCCCTACCTACCCAATCAATCTTGCTCATACTTTGAGGAGTGGTGGAGGAGACCCCGATCTATCGATCTACCAAGAGAGTTTTCACCGATTCGTGCTAGTCCTTAGTGGATCTTGTTGGTAGGGTTCCTATGGTGGGATCTTGGAAGAAGTGCTCCTATGGAGGCTAGCTTGGAGTTGTGCTAGCCCCATAGGGTGTTGAGAGCCTCCTAGTGTTGTGGAGCTCGCCCCAACCTTGTGAAGGAATCACCGCCTCGACCGGTGCCTTAGTGGAGTAAAGGGAGCCCCTTCGTGGAGCTCTCTTGAGGAAGAAGGTGAGGCCTTCCTTCGTGGTGTGGCCGTCTAGTCTCTTGTGTGAGACTAGCACCTCTTCAATGCAGACGTACTCCCTCTTGTGGGAGGAACTGCGGGAAACAAATCCTCGCCTCGACTCCGCACCCTCCGGTTGTCCCGTTCCTCATCTTTGTTACTTGTGTTTGGTTCCTTTACTTGTTGCACTAGCCTAGGATCATACTAGGAACATCTCCACCACTAAAGCTATCACCTTTATCTTCCGTTGCACCAAAAACTGAAAAAGAATTAAAATTTGTGTAGCGCCCATTCACCCTCCCCCTTGTTCGCTACGATCCGTTCAATTGGTATCAGAGCAAGGTTTTCTTGCTCGGGCTTTACCGCCTAAAAAATGGCCGAACAAGAGAAGGTTGCGAATGGTTCCCTTCCCGGTGAGCAATCACCTCCACCATCAAGTGTCGATAGCACTCCGGCTACTTTGGATGACCTCAAGAAATTGGAGTCATCCATTGTATCTCAAATGAAGGCTATGATGATGGAGTTGATTGCTCCCAAACCAACCCCCATTATAGATCCTAAGGCAAGTGTTGATGTTCCTCCACAACAAGTCAACACCCTTCCTCTTGTTGATTTTGTCACGCAATCGGCAAAACCACCTTGAGAAGGGGAACTTGAGGACGTTGGCACTTCATCAAAAGGGAAGGATGAACCACCGGTTGCGGGACAATTAGGGGGTTATCATGCGGTGCCTCCACCAAGTGATTACGCCATAAATGTCCCAATACCCATGCCTCATATTTTGTCTCATGGCTCACCACCTTTACTTGAATCAAATAGCTTTGAGAATTGGCAATTCTTGATGAAATCTCATGTGCGCAGCGCTTCTACCGAGCTTTGGCGCATCATTGAGGAAGGTTATTCACCAAGAGATCCAAAGAACTTGACAAGGAGAGAAGTGGTGGATGACCAACTCAACGCCACTGCCATCAACATGATCCACATGGCCGTCACACCCAAGGACCATGCTCATATCCGCTCACTCAAGACCGCCAAAGAAGCATGGGACAAGCTCGACAAGCTCTTCCTCGGAATTGAGAGCATCCAAAGCTCTCGTTTCGATGAAGTGAACAACATGTCCGACAACTTCGTCATGAATGAAGGAGAGTCCCCCGAAGAAATGTATAGGCGCCTCATCGCTCTTGCCGTACAAATGCAAGATCTTGGAGCAACGTTTGTGGATGATTCTTGGATCAAGCGAAAGTTCTACAATTCTCTCCTTCCTTACGAGGAAATGAAGTTGACGGCCATCCGCCAAAATGCCTCCTTCCGTGCTATGACATCCGATGAAGTCCTTAGTGAGGTCATCGCTTTGGACATCTCCAAGAAGAACGCGGAAGATCTCGTTGCTCGTGCCAACAACACTCGCAAGCCCAAACTTGCGTTGAAGATGAAAGAGCATGAAGCTAGTGAGAGCGATGAGGATACCATTGAGTGGGGTCCGGATGATCTCAAGGCCAACTACAATGAACACATGGCACTTGCCGCCAAGAGTTTTTGGAGTGGGAACAAGACACGAAGCTCAAGGTTAAGAAGATACTCACCTCATGACTCGTCAAGATACACCTCCAAAAGTCCAAGGGAAGAGCAAAGGGGGAGAGCTTGCTACAATTGCGGCGACACAAGTCATTTTATTGCGGATTGTATCTATGAGAGAAGGGAAGACAATGGTGGAAGTCTTGTCCGAAAGGACAAGTTCAAATCTCTCTCAAGAGGATTCTCCAAGTTCTCCTCCAACTCCGGTGACACCAAGGTCTCCTTCACCAAGAAGCCTAGAGCTTTCATTATCCGTGAGGAATACTCCTCCAATGAAGGTGAAGAACGCAAAAGACAAGGGCTCGAACAAGGAGGAAGGGGAAGTGGCCGCCATCGCCATCTCCACTTCCTCCATCTCCCTCTTCGACTCTCCAAATGACAACCTCGTCATCAACAACTCCCATTGTCTTGTGGCAAAGGTATCATCGGAGGTAGTATCCCTTTCCGAGTCTACTCCTTCCTCTAATACTATATCTATTGCGAGTTTGGATGCTCCTACCACTAACATGCTAGGAGATATCAAGACTCATGTTCAGGAACTCTTGACTCAACTTGATGCAGCTCAAGTCCGTATTGAGGAAAGAGGGAGGCTCGAGCAGGAGTCGGAAATGGAAATTATCTCTCTCACTCAAGCTCATGAGGAAGAATTGTGCATGCGCATGTCTCTTGAAGCTAGTTCTATCATTCTCGAAGATTTCAACAATTCCGTCATCTCCCAACTCACCAAGTATCGAGACCATGCACTTGGTTGGGTGGATGAACTCAAGATGAAGAAGCGGTATCTTGAAGAGAGCCATGAATGGTTGCTTGAGGAAGTTGCAACCCTCACCAAGAACTTCAAATCCTTGGAGAGTAGATTCATGCTTCTATCCGAGATGAAGAGGCACCCTCAAGAAGAAACATGCAAGAAGAAAGAAGATGAAGGCCCCAATTCATGTTGTGACAAGCTCCTTGATGAAGTTTCCTCCTTGACAAGACATAACATAAGACTCATGGAAATCAATTCTCTTCAAGAGGAAGCCTTGGATGAGTACTATCGCTTGAGCAAAGAAAAGATGCCATGTTGCGATCATGAAGAAGAGATTGCCACTCTCAAGCGACACAAGACCAAGCTCAAGGAATTGAATGATATGCAAAGTGAGTCCTTGATGGGGTGGATTCGTTTGAGCAAGGAAGAAGTTACTCGTTGTAACCATGAGGAAGAATATGCCTCTCTAAAAAGGAGCAAGGCCAATCTTATGGTGATCAAGTCCATGCAAGATGAAGCTTTGAAAGAGTGCCTCCTCGCAAGCAAGGACTACATTTGTCGTAACCATGAAGACGACATTGCTACTTTAAAAAGACACAAGCGTTTGCTCCTAAAAAGGAATTCTCTTCTAGAAGAAACTTTGTTAGGACAATTACGGGTGAATAAGGAGAAAGAGGTTCAAATATTTGATATCACTCACCCTCATCCGGATCATGAAGATGAAGTCAACCGTTTGAAGTCCAAAATTGAAAGCCTCCAAATCCAAACCCAATATTTGGAGGGAGTCATTGAAGCTAGAGATGAAGCTAATGAAGGTTCTTGCAATGAAGGAGAAGTGGCTATTAAGCCAAAGGAGAAGAGAAGAAGAAGGATCATGATCAAGAGGAACATCGTGGTAGGACCCATTGAAAAATGGGTTCCTATCTTCAAGGCTTGATCTATGATGGGCTTTGCTTCTGGTGGTGCTATATTGGTGGTTGTTGTTGAAGCCACAAGTCTTTTGACCGGAAGCAAAGAAGTTGTTGTCGTCCTCGAGCTATCACATTCTATCCTCTCATATGGCGACAACGCAAGCAAGCTTAAAGGTATTGGGCCTTGACAAGATGGTGGTAACACTCAACCTTGTCAAGACCCTTGATTACAATGTTCTTTCCGTTCATCGTTTCTAATGCTAAGGTCTTTGTACCGTTTACAATGAACATGTTGTGGTCCTCTTGTGGATCTAGACACTCCGAGAGGCCAAATTCTCGGACTAATAGAAAATGCTTCCTTGTGTAGAGATAGTTTTTGTAGGAATTGCGTTGACGGAAAATGCATGGAGCTCCTTATAAGGTCAAGACATCTATAATGCAGTTGTCAATCAAGTTCAACGCAAGCTCTACACTATGATTCTCGCAACAAGGAGCTACAATGGAATGGAGTTCAAGTTTCACATCTTGGGTGTCTTCCTTGGCAAAGGAGGAACTCAACATCAGTGCTCCTCGCAATATACTTTTCCCAACTCTTGGGGTCGCCAAAAGAGAAAGTCGAACCTTAGTTGAAGCCACTCAAACATGATGATAAAGTACAAGTCCATTGGATGGGTTGTGGAAGTTTTGTGATGTGACTTTTGAATGAAGATGATAGTTCTTTGGAGAGGCGAAGTGCTTCTTGTGAGAAAGGAGATGCAATTCCCCCGGTTGCCGTAGGAAGGATGGGTGTTGGCTCTCGCCAATCTCAAATGCTACCTTCTACGAGTGCCAGGGAAGGACCAAGTTCCGCCATGTGGAGCCATCTACACCACAAGGCCAAGCTTTTTTCCTTTGGATAATCAAGTGAGAATCAACTTCTTCTACAACCTCAAGTTCGGTATCAACAACAATGAGGGTCAAGGCGGGGACCTAAACCATGATGAAGATCAAGGGACCTCACAAGAATCTATCTTTATGGTCCATTCTCGCCGGTGTGCAAAATCATCAAGACTCCTTCATAACTCAAGCAAAGTACGTCAAGACATACTCAAGAGCAAGATATGAAGGGGTCCAACGGTATAGGAACCCAAAGCACCTAAATTATCAACACTTCCTTAATGAGTCCGACAAGAAAATGGACTCATACTCTACCGGTCAACGTCAAGGTTCGCTTCTCTACCTTTGTGCTTCTCATTCGGACATTGTGTCGAGAGTGGGTACTTATACCACTCTTGTGCTACATGTCTAGATGTAAAGCACGCATGAACATAGGGGGAGTGCGGTTTAAACTTATTGACCTATCCCTCCCCCCCATAATGCAAAAAGAAACCCAAAGCATATGCTATTTGTCAATTAAGTGACTATTGAGCTTCATGTTGAGTTGTAGCCATGAGTCATAGATACATCTATGCGACCTCACACTACTAAACTCTTACACGGTGGCTTCGGCCACCAACCTCCTCCTTGAGGAGCTTTTGTTTCTTTTGGTTTATTTTCTCCGTTTGCTTTTGGTTTTCCTTTCTCCATGTTCTTCATGGGAGATTCACCCAAGCTTGGCTTTTTCATGCTTTGATTCTTGCAAGCTTGGTTGAGTAGTACCTTAACAGTTCCGTCATCTAATCCTAAACCAATACCTACCTCTTGAGCCAATTCAGTCTAAAAGCACAAGTCTACACCAAAATCTGAGTGTTTTTGAGCTTTGGAGGCCGGTACTACCGGTCCTCAGGCCGGTACTACCGCTTAGGGGCAGTAACCTGGCAACTGTCAGAAGTTTGCTCCAGAGCGGTACTACCGCCCGAGGTACCGGGCATGTACCGATAAGCGGTACTACCGCTCCTACGAGCGGTACTACCGCTTGCACCTTTGACTTAAGGTACCGGGTGGGACGGGTTCTTCCCCAAATCACCACATACCCCCACCCACCACGAGTCAAAGGCGTCCCCAAGCTCCAAGACCTCGAGGAGACCGGCCCCGATCTCCTCCTCCAGCCATCACCGGCCAAATCTCCTCCGTGGAGAAGCTTCCCCACCCTCTTCTCCGCCATGTCCTCCGGTATGAACCCTAATCTCTCTCTCTAGGGTGTGTTGAACTCCCTAGATGCATAGGCTAGGGTTTGATGGGCGTTTGTGGTGGAGAAACATTCTTGGAAGCTCTTCATGTATGGGGATACTAGCTAGCAACATTGTGTGAAACTATAAGCTCCTTTGCCATGTCCTCGACCTAGATCTCGATGTACTGAGCTTGAGCGGTAGTACCGCTCATTCACGGGCGGTACTACCGGTCCAAGAAGTACTACTGGGTCTGGTTGCGGTACTACCGCTTTGACTAGTTTCACCTATGATGCTAGTTAGTGTCCTCCTTGATCTTTAGCTCCATGGCTTGTGCACTTATCCCCTGTTCCCTCCCAAACCTATGTTGTTCACAGGTTCATCCAAGCCCCGTAGTGGTGCCAAGGTCAAGCCTCCTTCTCGTTGCCCCCGAGAAGAAGAAGAGCAAGAAGAGATTGTACCTACTAGAACCACCAAGCGCCAAAGGGAGGTGGCAGCAGCCAAAAAGGCTGCCCAAGGTCCTCCAAAGTCAATGGCTTCCCTCAAAAAGGACCAATTCTTGCGAGTACGAGGGGCCAATCCATACTTGCTGCCAAGGAATGCTCGTCAATGTCCAAACAACTTCTTCCACCACATTGATGAAGAAAGAATCTACAATGAGGTCTATGGGGCTAAGGAGTTCAAGTGTTGCCCCCAATACTCCATCAGCATGGAAAAGCTTTAATCCAAGCCTGAATACTTTGGGGAAGTGCTAGAGATATGCGAAGAGCAAGGGCTTATTCCCTGTATGACCTTCACTCACCACTTCTCCAAGGAAGTGATATGCCAGTTCTATGCCACCGTGGTGTTTCTTGAGGATGAAGGCGACTTCCGCAAACTTAAGTGGATGACCAAGGAGCACGTGATGGAAGCCACTTGGCAGGAATTTGCTAGGGGCATTGGCTATGATCTCCCCGATGATGACACCAACTTCTTTCAGGTTCACCTCCAACGCCCATGGCCAAGGAGAAGATGGCCAACCTCTACATTCCCGGGAGGATGTTGTGCGGAAGTGCCTACCACCTTCTATCCGTCTATGACATCATGAACCGCATCTACCGCAGCACCATCAATCCCAAGGACACCAATCATGATGAAGTGCATGGTTTTCTCGTCAACCTCCTTGTGCTCACCGATGAGATGAAGGGAACTGGCAAGCAGTTGGACGTCATGGACTACATATGGCATGAGATGCGTGATTGTGCCTTCCTCCGCAAGCTTCCCCAATATGCACCCTACATCATGAAGCTCATTTGCCTCAAGTGGGATGAAGCTCGCCGTTGGGATCTCATGGAGCAATGCCGCCCCATCGCTTTCCATAAGGATAAGAGCCCCCTCGTCAAGAACCATGACCTCCCAAGGTATGGCAAGAATGCACCCAAGGACACCGAGGAGGAGGAAGCCGATAGTGATGAATCCGAGTTCGTGCCCAACTTCGTCAAGACCAAAGGCCTCTTCGCAAAGCTCACCGCTCGTCTCAAGAAGTCCTTTTGCTTCAAGGAGGACCTCCAAGACAGGATGTACCAAGCTCACCATGACAACAAGAAGATTCGTCAACGCCAAAAGGTGATGATGAAGCACATGGGCCTTCCCGTCTCTGAGGGTTCCGAGGACAACATCACTCCCCCGGGAGAATGGAAGTCCAAGTACACTTGGTCGAGCTCCGAGGACTCCATCCCCGAGCGCGTTGTTCGTCCCTCTCCACCACCTCATGGCAAGGGCCAAGCTGAAGATGAAGACGATGATGAAGAGGATGATGATGAGGAGGGGGGCAATGAGGACGACGAGGAGGATGATGATGATGATGACGAGTGATTCCCTTGGGACGTTAGTATGCTTCTTCTCCATTTTTGGTGTTTCGATGCCAAAGGGGGAGAAGTTGATCTATTAGGAAAGGAATTTGCATGGGGATGCCAAGGGCTTGGTGCTTCATTTTGGTTTTTCGGCCTTGGCATCATATCTTTCCCCTAGTTATTTGGAACTTTATTCGTATGTGTGCTTGCTACTCTATTTGTGGATCTCCCGATCCCCCGGTTTGTATTAAGACTTATTAGTTGGTAGCCCATATTGGTCTTCATTATTTATCTCATGATTGGCTACACAAATTCTATGGAGGCACTTAGTGTGAGTTTGGGTTTTCTCAAGGCAAAGGTATGACAAATCCACCCAAAACTCTTTTATATGATCATGTGTGGCCTCCATCTTGTACATATGCTTTATAAACTTGTCAAATATCCTTGTGGCATATGTGCATGGTTTGTAGAATCTAGGGGGAGTTGTTCCTCTAGGATGTGTGCATTTGTATACAAATGCATATTCCAAATATGCACACATCTAGGGGGAGCTCCGTCTACTTTTGCAAATCAAAAACATTATCATAATATCTTATGCTATGTTGCAAATTCTTGTGTTGTCATCAAACACCAAAAAGGGGGAGATTGAAAGAGCAAAATCCATATCCCGTGTTTTGTGTGTTTGATGACAACACTTGAATGAATTTAACCGTCCGCAAAGATTGTCATTGATAGATTTGCAAGTGTACGGTGCCCTCGCTGAACACATTATGATCGGAGGACTGAAGCGTAGTTCTTAGGTTTTCTGGTTTTGCGTGTGTGTCGTGAGGTAACATGGTTGGAGAGGAAAAGAAGAAAAAGCAGTTTCATCCAAGGCGGTACTACCGGTACCAGGAGTGGTAGTACCGCTACCCTAGTGGTACCGCCCAACAGTACCGCTCTGGAGATTTGCATTGAAAATGACCCACAGAACAAGGTACGGTACCTTTGCGGTACCTTGAGCGGTAGTACCGCTTTAGAGTGGTAGTACCGCCTCGGTACCGCTTAAGTACCGTAACTTAAGTTACGGCAGTACCGCTGTGGTACCGCTTCGGTACCGCTTGGTATCCAGTAAGCTCTGGAGACCATTGCGGTACCTCGAGCGGTACCGCAAGCGGTAGTACCGCTATGTGTCCACGTGGACAAGTTCTGTGGGGATTTCGAATCCAGAGCGGTAGTACCGCTTTCCAAAGCGGTAGTACCGCTTAGGCAGAAACTGCACATAACGGTTGGATTTGAGGAGGCCTATTTAAAGGGCCCTTCTTCCCCAGCTCGTTTTTAGCTCTTCTCTCTCTCTCCTCCATTGTTGCTGAGCTCAAACTGAGTGGATCTCCCTACCTACCCAATCAATCTTGATCACACTTTGAGGAGTGGTGGAGGAGACCCCGATCTATCGATCTACCAAGAGAGTTTTCACCGATTCATGCTAGTCCTTAGTGGATCTTGTTGGTAGGGTTCCTATGGTGGGATCTTGGAAGAAGTGCTCCTATGGAGGCTAGCTTGGAGTTGTGCTAGCCCCATAGGGTGTTGGGAGCCTCCTAGTGTTGTGGAGCTCGCCCTAACCTTGTGAAGGAATCACCGCCTCGACCAGTGCCTTAGTGGAGAAAAGGGAGCCCCTTCGTGGAGCTCTCTTGAGGAAGAAGGTGATGCCTTCCTTCGTGGTGTGGTCGTCTAGTCTCTTGTGTGAGACTAGCACCTCCTCAAGGCAGACGTACTCCCTCTTGTGGGAGGAACTGCGGGAAACAAATCCTCGCCTCGACTCCGCGCCCTCCGGTTGTCCCGTTCCTCATCTTTGTTACTTATGTTTGGTTCCTTTACTTGTTGCACTAGCCTAGGATCATACTAGGAACATCTCCACCACTAAAGCCATCACCTTTATCTTCCGTTGCACTAAAAACTGAAAAAGAATTAAAAATTGCGTAGCGCCCTTTCACCCCCCCCTCTTGTTCGCTACGATCCGTTCACCAGTTGTAATTTGTTCAGCCATCATGCTATTTATCCTTATGGAGAGACACATGTAGTGAATTGTGGACCCCGGTCCTTTCCTTTACACTGATAAATTCAACCACTGCAATCCTATTCTGTTTACTTTCTGCAATCATGTTCTCTTTAATTACTGCAAACATCTCTTTCCATTCGATAAGTCTAATCTTTTGTGTTCAGCAAACCGATGAGATTGACAACCTCACTGTAAGCTCGGGCAAAGTACTGTGGTTTGTATTGTGTGCAGGTTCCACGTTGTTGCTAACGCGGGTAGTGCACCCTGCCAATAGTCAGCTAGCAACACCTTCAGAAGTCACACTTTTCTCCTACTGGTTGATTAAACCTTGGTTTCTTACTGAGAGAAAACTTGCTGGTGTGCTCATCACACCTTCCTCTTGAGGTTCCCCAACAACTGCACGCCATCAAGATTTTCTGGCGCCGTTGCCTGGGAGAAAGAGGAATTCTGCGAGGGGAGTCTCTCATCTCCAATCCCTTTACTTCGTTATTGTTTTGCTTAGTTTATTTTATTTTTTCTTGTTTTCTTATTTATATCAAAAACACAAAAAAGTTTCTATTATTACTGTTATTTTTGTTGCTTAGTTTTAATTTTTCTAAAATAAGTATTCCTGAAGTTGAGGTTCATTCTTTTAAGCTACAAGGGGGATAAAGTTTGAAAGATACTTGGTATAGAATAAGTAATGCTCATCATAGATGTTCTAAAAATATTATACCATGATCTTCCTTGGAAATTTTTATGTTGGTTTATCTAGATGGAATAGATATGTGTTCGATACTCTCACGGGTGGTAATTTTCTGGGTACTCCCGCTTTGGAAGCCTGCAATTTAATTGAAAGCTTGGTAGGAATCCCACCTACTAATGTTGTTAAAACTGAGAACACTTTGGAAGATGTTATGGAAAGACTAAGCTCTCTAGATAAAAGTTTGCCAAATTGCCTTGATAACACTAGCCAAATTAATGAATCAATAGAAAGTATCAATAAAAGAATCACTGTTTTAGAGGTTAGCAATACCCATGATAGTATAAACCTTAGGATTGGTAAACTAGAGGAGGCTATGGAAACTTTAAGTTCAACCTTTTGCTCTCTTGGGTTTAAGAAGGAGAAAGCTTTTGTGGAAAAAGAGAAAAAATTCATGTATGTTCCCAAGGCAACTAAACCAAAACCCAATAATATGTTTAAAATTGATAAAACTTTTAGTACAACTAAGAGTGGTTTACATGTTGAATCATCTCCAGGGGTGTCTAAAGTGCCTATTTTGACAAGTTGTGTTTTATAGGAAGCGACTGATCTTGATTCTTTTTCACTTGATAATACTTGATGCTCGCTCTTTTTCTGCGCCTAGCTGAAAGGCGTTAAAGAAAAGCACTCTTGGGAGATAACCCATGTTTTATTTCTATAATTTTTTTCTTTTGTTGAGTCTTGGAAGTTATTACCTCTATAATGACCTCTCCTTATCATTTTTATTTCGTTTTTGTGCCAAGAATAGCCCCTAATAGGAAGAAAGTAACAGATTATGTGTTGTCACCATAAAATTCGTATAAATATCCAGAGCGGAATTTTGAGCTGCCATTTTTTATGCATATGCCCCAGATTATTATATAACTTTCGTTAGTTGACCACTTTTCGAGATGAGCAACAAAAGGGTTTCGAAAAAATCGATCTTTACCTGTTGTTCTGTTTTGACAGATTTCTGCACTATTTGCATTTGCCTCTTAAATCTCTTTCTTTTTGAGTTTTTTTTATCAAAGATCTTTATGAAGAGTTGCGTAGCTAATTCTTTAATAGGTGTTTGATATATGTTAGAACTAAACCTAAGTGGATTTGTTTATTTTAATTGTACTAATGTTGCTAATAAAGAATTATGTGAAGTTTTGTATGAAGGAAGTTTTCAAGTGTAGGGAGAGAAGAAGGATGTGATGCGATGAAGAATGGACAAAAGCTCAAGCTTGGGGATGCCCCTGCACCCTAAGAAATATCCAAGAGGTACAAGCGTCAAAGCTTGGGGATGCCTTGGGCATCCCCTCTTCATCAACAAAGCAACATGTCATCTTTCTATGCGCTATATTTTTATTGCTTCATACGCTATTTGTTGTTCTTGGAGCGTCTTTATTTTTGTTTTTTGTTTTGTTTTGTTTTGTTTTCGCTAGCATATGTTGGATCCCGACACATTTGTTTTGGAGAAAGACCCGCTTCGTTTTAATTGCATAGAACGCTCTAATTTTCGTTGTTATTGTTCTACGAGTGTTCTAGTTTGCTAGTACTGCGTTTAGCTCTTGTTCTTTCACTTGAATTTTGTTCATAGCTCGTTAGTATTCTTTATTTATGTATGATTAGATCTCTGGTCCATAATGTTTTTCATCTCTGAGAGATACTTCAAATAAGTTGATTGGTGTTGGAGACGAGTAAAATGTTTCATGCCTATAGTGATGCAAAAGGAAGCTTGTCTACACTGTGGCATAGACTTTTGCATGTCATGTTGGATGTTATTCTTGTCATATGCTTAGTATTTATTGTTGTAGCATGAATTGTCTCAAATGGATGAGGGTGCATAATGTGCTATTGAAAGAATCATGTGTTGTTTCCATCATAAAAGCATAATATTGTGGTATTCTCCTTTGATGCTTTATTGGGTTGACTTGGCACATGCTTATACCATGTTATGACTATAACCAGTCAACTAAAGCCTCTATGATCATTTAGTTTTTGACTTGTAATATCACTTTATGCTTTTATTGATAATGTTTTGTCGCTATGCATGATTATGGCCATTACTGCTCTCTTAGTTGGTCGCTTCCAGTCTTTTGCTAGCATCCTCCTGTACTGAGTATGAACTCTACTCGTGCATCCAACCACAAATAACCAAAGTTTGATAATTGTGTCCACCATATCTACCTAGTAGCATTATTGTTATTCCAAGTATGCTCATCATGTTTTTATTTATCTTCCAAATTAAATTTTGGCATGAGAAAATTAGTCAGTAAAGTTCTCACGAACTTGATGGCACATTTATTTTCTTGCACTTAATAAATTTGATCATTGTGACTATCTTATGAAGTTTATATGTTTGCAAATTGCAAGTTGGAAGTTAGCATAACCATGCTTTCATGGGGAACGCTTTCAACATTGCACTTATTCATATTTAGTTGATGTCATGTTCTTTTGTTTATGGATGCCTAGCGGTGCGAAATAAAATGGAAACTTGTAAGTCCATGGAGTTTGTATATGAGTTAGAGAAACACCTAGGTCGCTAATCTAAGCCATGGATAATTCATGGGAGAAATTTACAGCGAACCATAGTGAGCATTCTATGAATCATTTTCAATAAAAAAGCTATACCCATAGTAAATAAAATTTTTGTTGAGATGCTCATTGTCTGTTTATCTTGTCATTTTGGCATGGGATTTCCCCTACAAGAGTACTTCCGTATCATCGGGCAAGAGGTACCCCGTTGGCGGTTCTCAATGACATGTATACTTACAATGCCAAACTTATTTGGGGCCTAAGTTGAGTAGCATGAGGTTTAGGTACTCGTATTCAAGGGGCATGAGATTTTCAACTTGTGATTTGTCAAGCATATAGCTCATATTTGCCTCACATTAACTTTAACCATTCAAGATGCTTATGATAGGGGCAATGAGAGCTCAAAGCTAATGAGTACCATACTTTTTGTAAGGTTTATAAAACTTTTTTATCTTGCTTACTCTGCAAAGAGTCTCTCTTTTACTTTTATGTTGAGTCTTCATCTTCTACTTTATGCACCAATTAAGAGAGCATAGTTGTCATTCTTAGTGCAATGTGCATAGTCCCAAAATTATTGTTGATTGATTCATGATTATGACTATTGCTTGTTCTTAAATTACTTGTATCTAGTCACCCTTTGAACTTTAAAGGTGTCCTAGCATTTATGTTTTGCTACTTCATAAAGGACATGTTGAGTACCACTTTGCTATGTTTTCTCTATGCTCATAAACAAACAGTTGCTTTCAATGCATTATTATTCATGATCCTTTGTTTGAGTTACCCTTCATGTTATAACACAGTTGCTATGTTCTATTGTTAGAATTATATCTATCATGCCTATGTTTAGAGTACTTTGATCCCAGCTCACATTGATTTACAATAACTTGAACAAGATTGTGTTGGCTTCATGTCACCTAAAAAAGTATTTTGTTATCACTTACCTACTCGAGGACGAGTAGGAGTCAAGCTTGGGGATGCTTGATACGTCTAAAATGTATCTATAATTTTTGGTGCTCCATGCTTGTTTTACACCAATTCATATATGTTTTGCTCATACTTCGTTGCACTTTTATACATTTTCCGGCACTAACCTATTAACAAGATGCCATAGTGCCAGTTCCCTGTTTTCTGCAATTTTGTATTTTAGTAAAGCTGTACAGGAAATATTCTCAAAATTGGACGAAACAAAAGCCGAAGTCAATATTTTTCCATAACGAAGACAGAGTCAAGAGGGGAGTCGAAGGGGGGCAGCAGGGCGGCCACACGTTCCCTAGGCGCGGCCTAGCCCTAGCCCGTGCCTAGGGTGGTGTGGGCCACCGTGGCCTCCACCGACATCCCCCCCCCCCCCCGCTTATTTATTCACAATCTCGGGAAAACCCAGAATACCCGAGCCTCCATCCACGAAAAGTTCCGTCACGGCCGCCATTGCAGACCCTAGCTCGGGAGGGTTCTGAAGCTGTTCCCGGCACCCTGTCGGAGAGGAAGATCATCGCCGAAGGCCTCTACATCGCCATGCCCACCTCCGAAGTGATGCGTGAGTAGTTCATCCCTGGACTATGGATCCATAGCAGTAGCTAGATGGTTGTCTTCTCCAATTTGTGCCTCATGTTTAGATTTTGTGAGCTGCCCTACATGATCAAGATCATCCTTATGTAATGCTACATGTTGTGTTTGCTAGGATCCGATGAATATTGTGTACTATGTTGAGATCGATTATATATTTTTGTCATATGTTATTTGTGATCTTGCATGCTCTCCGTTGCTAGTAGATACTCTGGCCAAGTAGATGCTTGTGACTCCAAGAGGGGGTATTTATGCTCGATAGTAGGTTCATGCCTCTAGTTTTCTGGAAGAGTGACAATAACATCTAAGATTGTAGATGTGTTGTCGCTACTAGGGAGAAAACAATAACATTTTATCCAAGGGTAATTCTATTGTTTACTTTACACACATTGATTAATGCGATAATCTGTTGCTTGCAACTTAATAGTAGAAGGGGTTCGGACGATAACCAGAAGGTGGATTATTAGTCATAGACGCAGTTGGATTACGGTTATGTATTATGTTGTAATGCCCAAACGAATCTCATAGTAACCATCTTGTCATGTATGGTCGGTATTCTGTCAATTGCCCAGCTGTAATTTGTTCACCCAGCATGCTATTTATCTTTATGGAGCGACACCTGTAGTGAACTGTGGACCCCGGTCCTTTCCTTTACACTGATAAATTCAACCACTGCAATCTTGTTCTGTTTACTTTCTGCAATCCTGTTCTCTTTAATTACTGCAAAGATCTCTTTCCACTCGATACGTCTAATCCTTTGTTTTCAGCAAACCGGTGAGATTGACAACCTCACTGTAAGTTGGGGCAAAATATTGTTGTTGTGTTGTGTGCAGGTTTCACGTTGTTGCTGACGCCGGTGATGACCCACAAGTATAGGGGGTGTATCGTAGTACTTTCGATAAATAAGAGTGTCGAACCCAACGAGGAGCAGAAGGTGTTGACAAGCAGTTTCGATGAAGGATTCACTGTAAATGCTCACAGACAAGTATTCAGGGGGTTTTGATATTGCAGATAAATATAGTACAAGTAAATAAAATGCGAGAGTAATAGTTGCAGCGAGTGGCCCAATCCTTTTTAGCACAAAGTACAAGCCGGTTTGTTTACTTATAATGACCAAGCGTTCTTGAGGACACGCGGAAATTTAGTCTAGTGCTTTCGCTTCATATAGCTGATTAATCTTCATTGTTTTGATAAGTGTTGCGTGGGTGAACCTATGCTAATGCACCGCCCTTCCTAGGACTAATACATACTTGTGATTATACCCCTTGCAAGCATCCGCAAATACAAGAAAGTAATTAAGATAAATCTAACCACAGCCTTAAACTCTGAGATCCTGCTATCCCTCCTGCATCGATATACCAACGGGGGTTCAGGTTGCTGTCACTCCGGCAACCCCACAATTAGCAAACGAATACAAGATGTATTCCCCTAGGCCCATAAAGGTGAAGTATCATGTAGTCGACGTTCACATGACACCACTAGAAGAATAACACCACAACTTAAATATCAAACCATTGAATATTAATCAACATAGTTCACTACTAACATTTAGACTTCACCCATGTCCTCAAGAACTAAACGAACTACTCACGAGACATCATATGGAACATGATCAGAGGTGATATGATGATGAATAACAATCTAAACATAAACCTTGGTTCAATAGTTTCACTCAATAGCATCAATAACAAGGAGTAATCAATACCGGGAGAGTTTCCCCTATCAAACAATCAAGATTCAACCCTAGATGTTACAGCAGTGATGAGGTGCAGCGGTGGAGATGATGGTGACGGTGGTGGAGATGATGGTGATGATGATCCCAATGAAGTCCAGCTCGATGGTGGTGACGATGGCGTCGATTTCCCCCTCCGGGAGGGAATTTCCCCGACGGATTTCAGCCTGCCGGAGAGCTCTTTTCTCTCTGGTGTTTTCCGCCCCGCAGAGGCGGCTGTGTCTCCTCGCGATTATTCTCTGGAGCTTAGGTTTTCAGGGAGAAGAAGTACGCGAAGGAGAGGCGGCCGAAGGGGGTTGTGGGCCCCCTCCCCACATGGCGGCGCGGCCAGGGCAGGGCCCGCGCCGGCCTATGGGGGGGCCATGGCGGCTCTCCTCGGCTCCTCCTTTTGGCTGGCTCATTCTTCTGGAAAAATAAGATCTTCGGTGTAATTTCCGTCAATTGTTGATCTCCAGAAATATTGCATCCTGACGGTGCTTTTTCCAGCAGAATCCTGACTCCGGTGAATGATTCTCCAATAATCATGAAACATGCAAAATAGGTGAAATAACATAAGTATCATCTCTAAATATGAAATATATAAATGAATAACAGTAAATTATGATATAAAATAGTGATGCAAAATGGACGTATCAACTCCCCCAAGCTTAGACTTCGCTTGTCCCCAAGCGAAACTGAACTCAGTAAACAAGACCACATGTTTATGGAGTGAAGAGTCGATAAATAAAATACAGACAAGAAGCATCACATTAATTCACACAAGACATTCTAGTGAACAACTTCCCCATATGATTCAACTTGAAACAAGTAAAAGGAAATCACAAATAAAAGTGCATAGGAAATCATAATTGGTGATGGCCAACTTCGTTCTTTGTCAAAGAACAGTTAACAGATTGTACTTGTTTATCGAGCAGCGCTCTTATATTAAAACTTATAGCAAAACTTGCATACTCAATCATAATAATCTCCTCATAATAATTGATAACCTTCAAAGCTATATTCATTCAGATAAAACTTGCACTAAATAAGAAAGAATAAAAGGCATGATTAAATAGATCACAATATAGATGGTTGGATCACAACAACTCAATTGCTTGCTTAAGATGGAGGGAAATAGGTTTACTGACTCAACATGAAAGAAAAAGGTAGGCCCTTCGCAGAGGGAAGCGGGGATTAAATCATGTGCTAGAGCTTTTTAAGTTTTGAAATCATATAAAGAGCATAAAAGTAAAGTTTTGAGAGGTGTTTGTTGTTGTCAACGAATGGTAGTGGGTACTCTAACCCCCTTGCCAAACAGACTTCCAAAGAGCGGCTCCCATGAAGGACATTATCTCTACCAGCAAGGTAGATCATCCCTCTTCTCTTTGTTTACACATGTACTTTAGTTTATTTAAGGATGACACTCCTCCCAACCTTTGCTTTCTCAAGCCATGGCTAACCGAATCCTCGGGTGCCTTCCAACATTTCACATACCATGGAGGAGTGTCTATTGCAAAATTAAGTTGCTTACTGATAAATCAGAGCAAAACATGTGAAGAGGATTATTAATGAGAGTTAATTAATTGGGGCTAGGAACCCCGTTGCCAGCTCTTTTTGCAAAATTATAGGATAAGTGGATGAAGCCACTAGTCCATTAGTGAAAGCTGCCCAACAAGATTGAAAGATAAAACACCACATACTTCCTCATGAGCCATAAAACATTGACACAAATAAGGGATGATAACTTTTGAATTGTTTAAAGGTAGCACATGAAGTATTTACTTGGAATGGCGCAAAATACCACATAATAGGTAGTTATGGTGGACACTGATGGCATAGGTTTGGTTTAAGAGTTTGGATGCACGAGTAGCATTCCCTCTCAGTACAGGTCTTTGGCTAGCAAGGTTGATTAGCAAGCATAAGAGTTGAGGGAAACAAACAAATATACATGTGATGGAACCAATCATGCATCTTTCTTGTAAGCACAAATAATTTTAACTTCAAAATACTAAGGTAGGAACTAACAAGAATGAAACAACATATCTACATGTATTTCCTCTTTTCTACTTAAACTCAAAGTGTTGTTGCTATTGACCAATGCTAAGTTTGCCAAAACCAAATAGATTTACTCAATGCTCCCAAAGTGATACCAATACTTAACAACAAGATCAATCATATAATAGAGATTGCAAACTAAGATAAAATGTGCAATATGTAAATGATAGAACTTCTCATTAATATTCCATAACGATAACTCACACCAAGGGATACATAGATAACCAACTAAAGAGAGATACTCCCACACTGCAAACTATCTTATATGATAACTTCCCTACTCATGATATGACACTACTTGATAATTAAAAGATAAAAGATAGTGATGATGTGATACCGCGGCACTCCCCCAAGCTTGGAACAAACCAAGGGGATGCCAATACCAATGATGAATTACTCCTTCGGCGGTGGTAGTGGTGGCCCGTTCCTGCGATTCTTAAAGATCTCCTTCAGCTTCAGCTTCTCAGTTTGGCAGTTCTGCACTAAGACTCGAAGAGATTCATTGTTATCTAAAGATGGCGGTGGTGGTGTTTGATGACCCACAAGTATAGGGGATCGCAACAGTCTTCGAGGGAAGTAAAACCCAATTTATTGATTCGACACAAGGGGAGACAAAGAACACTTGGAAGCCTTAACAACGGAGTTGTCAATTCAGTTGCACCTGGAAACAGACTTGCTCGCAAGAGTTTATCAGTAGTAACAGTTTTATAGCAAAGAGTAGTGAAATAACAAAGAAAGAGAGTAATGAGACAAGAGTAGTGATTTTAGTAAACAGCAGGATTAAAATACTGTAGGCACGGGGACGGATGACGGGCGTTGCATGGATGAGAGAAACTCATGTAACAATCATAACAGGGCATTTGCAGATAATAATAAAACGGTGTCCAAGTACAAAGCAATCAATAGGCATGTGTTCCATATATAGTCGTGCGTGCTCGCAATGAGAAACTTGCACAACATCTTTTGTCCTACCAGCCGGTGGCAGCCGGGCCTCAAGGGAAACTACTGGATATTAAGGTACTCCTTTTAATAAAGTACCGGAGCAAAGCATTAACACTCCGTGAACACATGTGATCCTCACATCGCTACCATCCCCTCCGGTTGTCCCAATTCTTGTCACTTCGGGGCCATTGGTTCCGGACAGCGACATGTGTATACAACTTATAGGTAAGACCATAAACAATGATTATCTTCATGAAACAATAACATGTTCAGATCTGAGATCATGGCACTCGGGCCCTAGTGACAAGCATTAAGCATAACAAGTTGCAACAATATCATCAAAGTACCAATAACGGACACTAGGCACTATGCCCTAACAATCTTATGCTATTACATGACCAATCTCATCCAATCCCTACCATCCCCTTCGGCCTACAGCGGGGGAATTACTCACACATGGATGGGGGAAACATGGCTGGTTGATGTAGAGGCGTTGGCGGTGATGGCGGTGATGATCTCCTCCAATTCCCCGTCCGGCGGAGTGCCGTAACGGAGACTTCTGGCTCCCGCGACGGAGTTTCGCGATGTGGCGGCGTTCTGGAGGGTTTCTGGTGACTTCGACTTCTCCCCCGGTGTTTTTAGGTCGAGGCGAATAAGTAGTCCGAAGGAGGGCGTCGGAGGCCGGCCGAGGGGGCCACACCACAGGGCCGCGCGGGCCCCCCCTGGGCCGCGCCGCCCTATGGTGTGGGGCCCTCGGGCCTCCACTACAATTGCCCTTCTGGCTCCGTTAGTTTCCTGGGAAAATAGGGCCTTCTGCATAAATTCCGAGGTTTTTCCCGAAAGTTGGATTTCTGCACAAAAACGAAACACCAGAGCAGTTCTGCTGAAAACAGCGTTAGTCCGTGTTAGTTGTATCCAAAATACACAAATTAGAGGCAAAACAATAGCAAAAGTGTTCGGGAAAGTAGATACGTTTTGGACGTATCAACTCCCCAAGCTTAGCTTATTGCTTGTCCTCAAGCAATTCGATTAACAACTGAGCGATAAAAGAACTTTCACGAACACATTTGCTCATATGATGTATATATTCTCATGCAATAGCTAATACTTAAGCAGTTCATAATGAGATACATGCAAATAAGATCATCTAACAGCTATGTCAATCATGGAGAGGTACCAACAATTAATAAGAAGCATCATGAATCATGTATATAAGCAAGATTGCAATGTTCATAAGAGAGTATGATAAAGTGGTATCTCGCTTGCCTGTATTTGATTGGCAAAACATAAATGCCCGGGCACCTCTGGAGTTCATAGAAAGACTAGAAGTAGTGATTGTCAAAAGATAAATGCATCAAAGTTATACCACAATCAATCATATTTTGAGACAAGCATATTATACTAAGAATGACAGTTGTGCTCTCAAGATAGTGCTCAAAGAAATAATGGAGACACAACATAAAAGTAAAAGATTGACCCTTCGCAGAGGGAAGCAGGGATTAACATGCGCTAGAGCTTTTCATTTTTATAAAGACAGGAGTAAAATTATTTTGAGAGGTGTTTGTTGTTGTCAACGAATGGTAATGGGTACACTAACTACCTCGCCAACCGGACTTTCAAGAGCGGCTCCCATGAATTATTGCATATTTATTTGGCACTCCTTCCAACCTTTCTTGCACACACCATGGCTAACCGAATCCTCGGGTGCCTGCCAACAATCTCATACCATGAAGGAGTGCCTTTTTTATTTTGGTTTTATTATGATGATGACACTCCCCCCAACCTTTGCTTACACAAGCCATGGCTAACCGAATCCTTCGGGTGCCGTCCAACAATCACAAACCCTGGAGGAGTGTCTATTTAAGTTAATTAATTCGGGATTGGGAATCCCATTGCCAGCTCTTTTTGCAAAATTATTGGATAAGCGGATGTGCCACTAGTCCATATGAGAGTCCGTCAAAAGTAAATGACAAGGTTGAAAGCAAAACACCACATACTTCCTCATGAGCTATGAAACATAAACACAAATTGAGAAGCATTTTGAAGGTTTTAAAGGTAGCGCACGAGAATTTACTTGGAATGGTTTGAAATGCCATGCATAGGTATTTATGGTGGACACTTTGGAATAACTTGGTTTTCATGTGTTTGGAAGCACGAGCAGCGTTCCCGCTCAGTACAAGTGAAGGCTAGCAATATACTAGGGAGCGACAAATCAAGAGAGCAGTAACTGTCATAATCATGCTTGCGGCAAAATATATTAACGGAGGCATAAAAGTGATACAAGAACTCTGAAGCAATATAAATCATCGAGGCTTAATTGACTTTTTGTTCAGTCATATGCATGCGTGAGCATGTGCCAAGTCGATATAAATGAATTATTCAGAGGAGGATACCACAATGCCATACTTACTTATGAATAAAACAATGCTAGCAAACATCCATGACATGCTACTCATATTAATAAATTGGAGCTAAACATGAGAGATCATAAACTACTAGACTTTCTCAAATACCATATACCTCACATGAACCAACTAAGCATGCTCACATGGATGAGTATATGTACAAAAATGAAAACAAATAGAGTTCATACCAGCCTCTCACCACAATCAGATTGTCGTAGATCGTCATTATTGCCTTTTCACTTGTGCAGCTTGGATAATATGAAATGAAAACCACGCTCCAGCCACCGAAGACCATTGAACTCATAAAGAACTTTACAAACCAAAGAAGAACAGCAAATATTTTTGGTGTTTTTGAATTAGAAACAAGAACAAGAGGAAACAAACAAACAAAGCAAAATCTTTTTGGGTTTTCTTATAGCAAACTAGCGATAGCAAATAAAGTGAGACAAATGCAAGAAACTAAAGCAAACAAATGGTGAAGAGAAATAACAGAAATATTTTTGGTCTTTTTGTGTTTTGGGAAGGAAACAAAACAAAAACAAGAAATAGCAAACTAAAAGAAACACAGAAAAGCGAGATGGCAGAAATCTGCCAAAACCTGACAGCAGTACAGAAATCGATTTTAACAAAAATCTTACGTTGCTCAGATCGAAAAGTGTTCAACTAATGAAAGTTAGATAACAACCTGGGGAACCTGCACAAAAATTGGCAGCTCAAAATGACGCTCTGGCTATTTTTGACGATTTTTACAGTAACGTTCCAGAATCTGTTTTCAGGCAGCATTTCCCCAAATATCATCTTCCTCTCATTAGAAAACCACTCAAACGAACAAAACAAGTATGTGCAAGTATCCAGCAACCATAATATGCAAAGAATTAGTGATGCCGGTATACCTCCCCCCAAGCTTAGGCTTTTGGCCTAAGTGGAGTTTAATCCCATCGATCCCATGAGGTAGTGTCTCCATAATATGAAGATGGGTCGTATTCCGGGTATGTGCTAGAAGAAGCACCCGGATATGTGACGGTGTGGTCGTAGGAGGTCCCGACGTCCTCGGAGTCATGTTGCTGGTGGAAGTCTTTTATCTTCAAATGTTCATCCACCTCCTCCTTAGTGCACGACCATGACTGCCTGTCAATACTCAACAAACCAGGTTGGGGAAGAGGGATTTCCTTCTCCTCCCGTCGAAAACAACATTCTATACACCATACTATCTAAAGTAGAGTCAGTAGTAACAAAATGATGACTCTTCATAGCAGTAATATCAAGTCTCCTAGGGGCCAATGGCACATCATTAGGATCAATAGGAAGATTAAGAAAAGTTAAAACACGCAGCGCAATAGTTCCTCCAAAAATAGGCCCCCTGGTAGTCAGGCGGCGAGCAATAAGAGCACCAAGGTGATAAGATGTATGACCAGTAAGTGCAATATTCAGGAAAGCAAGATGGTAGCTAGAGATATTACTAGTGTTCTCCCTACCAAGAATGCTAGTAGCAATGTAGTATGCAAAATATTTAATGGCGGGGAGTTGAATGTTTCTTATCTTGCCCCGCTGAATGGTGCGACAATCATCATCGGTGATTCCACGGTAGAGCTCCAGCAAGTCCCGGGGTTGTCATCAATCCTACTTGCTGTACCTACAGGGGCAATATCCAGGGCACAACAAAAATCCTTCAATGGCATAGTCACGGTATTACCATAAATCCTGAACGCAACGGGTGGCTCATAGTGTTTGTTGTTGAACTGGAAACTCTCGACGAAGATTTTGGTGAGCAAGTAGTATTGCTCCCTTTCATCGCCCATATCAGTGGTTAACCCTGCCCTGTTGACAAGGGTTAAGAAATCCTCCAGTATCCACTGCATTCCTTAGAAAATCATAACATGGAAAAGTAGAAGCATTAGGGGGACCGTTGTCCTCTTCAGGCGCGAAACTAGGCGCGAGGATGTCTTCATTGTATGATTGCCTAATCCGGGTGGCGGCCCTAGAAGGCCTCCCGGTGCTGGTTGTCCCCTTCTTGAACAACTCCCCAAAGCTAAACTTCTTCATAGCTTCTCTGAAATTTTCAACAAATGACATAAAAATTTGGTTTGGTGACATATAATTGAGGGAAACTACCATAGGAACTTGCTAGAGTACTAATCATGCATCAAAACTAGTTTCTACCACTTAGAACAAGCATGCAAGCTCACTAAACATGTTACCTACAGCAGCAAAGTATTCAAGATGTACTCAACCAAACGAAATTCTACTTGGATGGGTGGAGGAGTCACATACCGAAGAGCAAATGTGCTAAATTTCAGACAAATCTGGGCTGAGCAAAGAGATCGAAAAATCTGGAGCTCTGGAGCAAAAACGCGAGTGAGAGGAACTTGGTGTCGATTTTTTCGGGAGAGAGAAGAGTCTGGGAGGAAGAGATGGCAAAGTGGGGCAGAGGGGGACCCACACCACATGGTGGCGCGGCCACCTCCTTGGCCGCGCCGGCCTGTGGTCTGGCGCCCTCTGGTGCCCCACAGGTCATCCTCTCGGTGCTCCTGTGTGTCTCGTGGAAAAATAGGACCAACGGTATAATTTTTGTGAATTTTTGAAAACTTTGAAAAACGCACATTTCTGGGTATTTAGTTTATTATTACTGGCCAGGAAAATTTTTTGAAATCTTCGAATAACTCAAGAACTTTGCAAATTAAAAGTGCTACAGCAACTAGAGCAAGTGGAGGAAGAAAGATATGTTGTTTACCTCCCCTATGCATATAAAAGGTATTCGTTAACAAGGTTGATCAAGTCTTGTCACCAAATAAATTTTACATAGCATAAGAAGAAATAAACCTCAAATCAATCATGTTACCTTGAATTGTATTGATATGGATCCAATCACGAGAGTTTGATATTCTTCCTTAGGCTCATATATAGGACAATCAATAGTTCCCACTTTGATAGTTCTCACATTAGAAATAGTATTAACTCCACACGCTTTCTCAATCCTCTTGGGAAAATAAACGGTATGCTCCCTATCATCAACATTGAAAGTAACCTTTCCTTTATTGCAATCAATAACAGCCCCTGCGGTGTTAAGAAAAGGTCTCCCAAGAATAATAGACATATTATCATCTTCCGCATTTCCAACACAACAAAATCAGTTAATATCAAGCGGTTAGTAGTAACTTGAACAGGAACATTCTCACATATACCAACAGGAATAGCAGTAGATTTATCAGCCATTTGCAAAGATATATCAGTAGGTATCAACTTATCTAAGTAAAGTCTCTTATAAAGAGAAAAAGGCATAACACTAACACCGGCTCCCAAGTCACATAGAGCAGTTTTAACATAATTATTCTTGATAGAACAAGGAATAGTAGGTATACAGGGTCGCCCAATTTCTTTGGAATTTTGCCATTGAAAGAGTAATTAGCAAGCATAGTGGAAATTTCCTCATTGGGGATTTTCCTTTTGTTAGTAACAATATCTTTCATATACTTTGAATAAGGTGGCAATTTAATAGCATCACCAAAGGGATTTGCAAGAATAAAGGTTTCATCCAATCGCAAAATTTATTATAGTGTTCTTCTTCCTTTGATTTTAGTTTCTTAGCAGGAAAAGGCATTTGCTTTTGCACCCAAGGTTCTCTTTCATTACCATGTTTCTCAGCAATAAAGTCTTCTTTAGTGTACTTTTTATTTTTAGCATGCTTTTCAGGTTCTTCTTCAACCTCTTCTTTATCAGAGTATCATTCTTAACATTATCATTATCATTATCATGTTCATTACCACTTTCAGTTTCAGCATCAGAAATAGAAATACTATTAGGATCATTAGCAGGTTCAGAGGATTCTACAACATTTTTATGTTTCTTCTTCTTTTTCTTCCTAGAATGAGCACTAGGTTCAATGCGTTGAGAATCTTGTTCAATTCTTTTGGGATGCCCTTCAGGATATAGAGGATCCTGGGTAGAGACACCGCCTCTAGTTGTTACTTCATAAGCATGTTTCTCTTTAGAATTATTCCCTAACAAGTCATTTTGCACTTTAGTGAGTTGATCAATTTGAGTTTGAATCATTTGAAAATGTTTAACAAGCATCTTAACATCATTGGAGGTTCTCTCCACAATATCATGCAATTCACTAATAGCTTGAGAATTTTCCATTAAATGATTCTCTACTCTCATATTAAAATTTTCTTGCTTAACAATATAATTATCAAACTCATCTAAGCATTGTGCAGGAGGCTTTGAATACGGAATATCCTCCCTAGTAAAGCGTTGAAGGGAATTTACCTCAATCATGGATGCAGGGGGAATTATCTCACATATATCTTCAATAGGAGGTAGATTCTTCACATCTTCAGATTTAATACCTTTCTCCTTGAGAGACTTCTTGGCTTCCTCATATCTTCATCATTCAATTCAATTAAACCCCTCTTCTTCAATATTGGAGTTGGAGTTGGTTCAGGCGTAGTCCATTCATCATGATTCCGGCTTATTTTAGCCAATAATTCTTCGAGCGTCATCCGGAGTTCTTTTCCTGAAAACACAACCAGCACAACTATCCAGGTATGCCCTAGACTCAATGGTTAGTCCACTATAAAATATATCAAGTAAATCATGCTTTTCCAGATCATGCTCAAAGCCGAGCTCTAATAAGAGAGCAGAATCTCGACCAAGCCTCATGCAATTTCTCTTCATCTTCCTGATTAAAATTATAAATTCTCTGCAAAGCAATATGTTGAGCACTAGCAGGAAAGTATTTGCGGAAGAAAACATCAAGCAATTCTTTCGGACTTTTAATAGAATTAGGTGGCAAATTATTATACCAAGTTTTAGCGTCATCCTTTAATGAGAATGGAAATATTTTAGCAACAAAGTAAGTACGCATCTTAACATCATCGTAAAACAAGCTACTAAGAGTAGATAGCTCAGTCATGTGTTCAACAAAGCACTTTCTTTTTCAAGTACCACAAAAGGGTGTTTTCTCAAAAAGAGCAATAGGAGATTGATCAAGAGAAAAATCAGAATCTTTAGCGCTAATGTTTATAGGAGATGTGGCAACTTTAGGATCAGGAGACAGCTTTATATCTAACAAAGCATGTTCTACGCAAGCAACTTTTTAATTTTTCTTGCATCAGTAGTAGCATTGCATTTTTCAATAAAATCATCATTAAGCTCCACATAATCTTCCTCAGGATCATCACTAAAATAACCAAGTTCAGGTGAACTAACAGGTGTGTAGTAGCATTAGGAGTTTCAGTATTTTCAATTTGTCTAGACCTAGCAATTGTAGCATCTAGAAAGGATCCCAATGAACCACTATCATCAAGCACACAGCAGAAACATTATCAATATTATGAGAGTGTTCAGATTCAGCAGATGTACCCACATGCGAAGCATGTGACGGTGAAACAAGTTTATCAATCACAGATGGTGAATCAAGAGCAGCAGAGGTATTCAAAATTGTACCTTTTCTTGTAGTGGATGGTAATATGGCGATCTTAGTATCGCGAGGTTTACCCATGATGGAGAATTTGCAGCGAACAATATTAATCCAAGTGAACTTCCAAATAAAGCTATGCTCCCCGGCAACGGCGCCAGAAAATAGTCTTGATGACCCACAAGTATAGGGGATCGCAATGTCTTCGAGGGAAGTAAAACCCAATTTATTGATTCGACACAAGGGGAGACAAAGAACACTTGGAAGCCTTAACAACGGAGTTGTCAATTCAGTTGCACTGGAAACAGACTTGCTCGCAAGAGTTTATCAGAGGTAACAGTTTTATAGCAAAGAGTAGTGAAATAACAAAGCAGAGTAACAGAGACAAGAGTAGTGATTTTAGTAAACGGCAGGATTAAAATATCGTAGGCACGGGGACGGATGACGGCGTTGCATGGATGAGAGAAACTCATGTAACAATCATAACAGGGCATTTGCAGATAATAATAAAACGGTGTCCAAGTACAAAGCAATCAATAGGCATGTGTTCCATATATAGTCGTGCGTGCTCGCAATGAGAAACTTGCACAACATCTTTTGTCCTACCAGCCGGTGGCAGCCGGGCCTCAAGGGAAACTACTGGATATTAAGGTACTCCTTTTAATAAAGTACCGGAGCAAAGCATTAACACTCCGTGAACACATGTGATCCTCACATCGCTACCATCCCCTCCGGTTGTCCCAATTCTTGTCACTTCGGGGCCATTGGTTCCGGACAGCGACATGTGTATACAACTTATAGGTAAGACCATAAACAATGATTATCTTCATGAAACAATAACATGTTCAGATCTGAGATCATGGCACTCGGGCCCTAGTGACAAGCATTAAGCATAACAAGTTGCAACAATATCATCAAAGTACCAATAACGGACACTAGGCACTATGCCCTAACAATCTTATGCTATTACATGACCAATCTCATCCAATCCCTACCATCCCCTTCGGCCTACAGCTGGGGAATTACTCACACATGGATGGGGGAAACATGGCTGGTTGATGTAGAGGCGTTGGCGGTGATGGCGGTGATGATCTCCTCCAATTCCCCGTCCCGGCGGAGTGCCAGAACGGAGACTTCTGGCTCCCGCGACGGAGTTTCGCGATGTGGCGGCGTTCTGGAGGGTTTCTGGTGACTTCGACTTCTCCCCCGGTGTTTTTAGGTCGAGGCGAATAAGTAGTCCGAAGGAGGGCGTCGGAGGCCGGCCGAGGGGGCCACACCACAGGGCCGCGCGGGCCCCCCCTGGGCCGCGCCGCCCTATGGTGTGGGGCCCTCGGGCCTCCACTACAATTGCCCTTCTGGCTCCGTTAGTTTCCTGGGAAAATAGGGCCTTCTGCATAAATTCCGAGGTTTTTCCCGAAAGTTGGATTTCTGCACAAAAACGAAACACCAGAGCAGTTCTGCTGAAAACAGCGTTAGTCCGTGTTAGTTGTATCCAAAATACACAAATTAGAGGCAAAACAATAGCAAAAGTGTTCGGGAAAGTAGATACGTTTTGGACGTATCAGTGTTGTGATGGGAATTGAGTAATATTCCAGCATTCTACGAAGTCGGTTGTTCTCCTCCTGAAGTATCTCCACTTCCCTTCTCAGAGCACGGTATTGATCATAGAAATCATCAGTAACCCGTAGTGCTTCCTCCACAGCAGGGAAAGAGTTGAGGCTAAGAGCAGGCGGTAGAGGTCCCTGCAAGTTATGAGAAAAAGAACGTCCAGTGTTAACCGATCCCACCAAGATTGGCTTACTCCCCACAGTTTGCCGCTTTCTTTTTATTGATGACATCTCCTTCACTTCCTCCTTGAATCCTTCTTCCAAAGGCTCCTTGTCCTTGTTGTTGGAGACCATGGTGCTTCTAGATCAAAAGCAGATCCTGGCAGAAAACAGCTCGAAACAAAACACGACGAGAAAACGATATACGGACCTCCAGGGGTCCGGGGGATTATATAGCAGAAATTTTCACGACAGAAGGAAATACCAGGTCGAACCAGAGTCGGAGAGGGACACCGAGGGGCCGTCCTCATAGGGCGGCGCGGCTAGGCTGGGGCCCGCGCCGGCTTATGGGGGCACGCCCTCGTGCGCCTCCTCCACTCCGTTTCGATCTCGTAATTTTTCATATTTTCTGAAAATAGCAAAAACATTGTTCGGAAAGTTAAACGCGAACTTTTTATTACCAGTACTGTTACCTATTCAAAGTCGAACTCTGCAGAACTGTCAATTTGGCCTTTGATGAAAGCTTCCGGAGTTACCACTTGAATAACATCAACATCTTCATTATAAGAATCTCCATAAATATAATGCTTGAGTCTTTGTCCATTCACCACTTGTGTGGCATCTCCTTGCAGAGAACTAATTTTAATTGTCCCTTAACGATACACCTCCACAATGACATATGGTCCTTCCCATTTTGAGAGTAATTTCCCTGCAAAAAATCTAAGACGAGACCGATACAATAGGACTTTATCTCCAACATTAAATTCTCTTTTGATAATTCTTCTATCATGCCATTTCTTAACTTTCTCTTTAAAGAGTTTAGCATTTTCATAAGCTTCACTTCTCCATTCATCTAGAGAACTCAATTGTAGCAATCTCTTCTTACCGGCAAGTTTAGAATCTTTATTTAGTTCTCTTACAGCCCAGTAAGCTTTGTGCTCTAGTTCTAAAGGTAAATGACAAGCTTTCCCATAAACCATTTTATAAGGTGACATACCCATGGGATTTTTATAAGCAGTTCTATAAGCCCATAGTGCTTCCTTCAATTTACTAGCCCAGTTCTTTCTGGATTTATTAACAGTCTTTCCCAAGATAGATTTAATTTCTCTATTTGATAATTCTACTAGCCCACTAGTTTGAGGATGATAAGCGGAAGCAATCCTATGATTAATACCATATTTAGCAAGAGTTTTTCTAAAACCACCATGAATAAAATGAGAACCTCCATCAGTCATAATATATCTAGGTACTCCAAACCTAGGAAAGATAATATCTAAAAGCATTCTTAAAGAGGTCTCACCATCAGCACTTTTTGTGGGTATGGCTTCCACCCATTTAGTAACATAATCAACAGCGACAAGTATATGAGTGTTACCTTCTAAAGAAGGGAAAGGGCCCATGAAGTCAAATCCCCAACAATCGAATGGTTCAATAACAAGAGTATAATTCATAGGCATTTCATTGCGTCTGGAGATATTACCAGCCCTTTGACATTCATCACAGGATAAAATAAACTTTCTTGCATCTTTGAAGAGAGTTGGCCAATAGAAACCTGATTCTAGAACTTTTTGCGCGGTTCTATCTCCGGCGTGATGTCCTCCATAAGCACTACCATGACACTTACTCAATATCTCTTGTTGTTCATATTCGGGAACACATCTTCGCATAATACCATCCACTCCTTCTTTATATAAGTGTGGGTCATCCCAAAAATAATGCCTCAAGTCATAAAAGAATTTCCTCCTTTGCTGAGCTGAAAAGGTTGGAGGCAAGTACTTGGAAACAATAAAGTTAGGATAATCAGCATACCAAGGACTATCTCGTGAGCTCACCTTTATTACAGCCAATTGTTCATTTGGAAAGCTATCATTAACAGGAACAGGATCATAAGCAATATTTTCCAATCTAGACAAATTATCAGCAACAGGATTATCAGCACCTTTCCTATCTATAATATGTAAATCAAATTCTTGCAAAAGAAGCACCCATCTAATAAACCTAGGCTTAGCATCTTTCTTTTCCATAAGGTACCTAATTGCAGCATGATCAGTATGAATTGTGACTTTTGAATCAACAATATAGGATCTAAACTTATCACAAGCAAACACTACATCTAATAATTCTTTTTCAGTTGTAGCATAATTTCTTTGAGCAGCATCAAGAGTTTTGCTAGCATAATGAATAACATTCAATTTTTTATCTACTCGCTGTCCAAGAACAGCACCTACAGCAAAATCACTAGCATCACACATAATTTCAAAAGGTAAATTCCAATCAGGAGGTTCAACTACAGGAGCAGTTGTTAAGGCTTTCTTTAGAGTTTCAAAAGCTTCCTTACAATCATCATCAAAAACAAAAGGTACATATTTTTGAAGAAGATTAGTAAGAGGCTTTGAAATCTTGGAGAAATCTTTAATAAATCTCCTATAAAACCCAGCATGACCAAGAACACTACGAATACCTTTAACGTCCCTAGGATAGGGCATCTTCTCAATTGCTTCAACTTTAGCTCTATCAACTTCAATACCTCTCTCGGAAATTTTATGTCCCAATACAATTCCTTCATTAACCATACAGTGAAATTTCTCCCAATTAAGAACAAGGTTAGTTTCTTCACATCTCTGCAAAACTTTATCAAGGTTTCGCAAGCAATTATCAAAAGAATTTCCATAGACAGAAAAATCATCCATGAATACCTCTACAATATTCTCACAAAAGCCATGAAAAATAGCAGACATGCATCTTTGAAAAGTAGCAGGAGGATTACATAAACCAAAAGGCATACGCCTATAAGCATAAGTTCCATAGGGACAAGTGAAAGTGGTTTTCTCTTGATCTTTAGTTTTAACAGCAATTTGTGAGAACCCAGAATAACCATCAAGAAAGCAAAAATGAGTATTTTTAGACAACCTTTCTAACATTTGATCAATAAAGGGTAAAGGGTAATGATCTTTCTTAGTAACCTTATTAACTTTTTGATAATCAATGCACATTCTATACCCTACAACTACTCTTTGAGGGATAAGCTCATCATTATCATTAGGCACAACAGTCATTCCTCCTTTCTTAGGAACACAATGCACAGGACTAACCCATCTACTATCAGCAATAGGATATATAATACCTGCTTCAAGAAGTTTTAATACCTCATTCCTTACCACATCCTTCATCTTAGGAATTAGATGACGCTGATGTTCAACAACAGGCTTTGCATCATCTTCCATGTTGATAGCATGTTGGCAAATAGAGGGGGAAATCCCCTTCAAGTCATCAAGAGTGTAGCCAATAGCTCCTCGGTGTTTCTTCAATATTTCCAATAACCTTTCTTCCTCAAAATCTGAATGCTTAGAACTAATAATAACAGGATATATTTTCTTATCATCAATATGAGCATACTTAAGATTATCAGGTAATGGTTTCAAATCGAAAACAGGATCTTCCTTTGGTGGTGGTATTGTACCTAGATCTTCAACCGGTAAGTCATGTTTAAGAATAGGTTGACGAAGGAAAATTTCATCAAGCTCATTCCTTTCTTCCCTAAAGACTTCACTCTCACTATCCTCCAAATGTTGCTGCAAAGGATTATTAGGAGCAAGAGCAATAGACGCACACTGTTCAACTCTAAAATCATTATTAGGCAAATCAGCTTTATAAGGAGTTTTGGCAAATTTAGAGAAATTAAACTCATAAGATTCACCAGCAAATTTAGTCACAATTTTTTCCTTCTTGCAATCTATAACAGCTCCACAAGTATTTAGAAAAGGTCTACCAAAAATAATAGGACAAGTCTTACTAGCAGCAGAACCAAGTACCAAAAAGTCAGCAGGATATTTAATCTTACCACATAGAACTTCCACATCTCGAGCAATACCAATAGGAGAGATAGTTTCTCTATTAGCTAGCCGAATAACCACATCAATATCTTCAAGTTCACAAGAACCAATTTCATGCATGATTTCCATATAGAGCTCATAAGGTATGGCACTAGTACTTGCACCAATGTCGCATAAACCATAATAACAATGATCACCAATTCTAACAGAGAGCATAGGAACACTGGCTTTCCTAGACTTATTTGGATGCGAAACTGATGGGATTCGTAGCATAGAAAACATAAAATTTCCTACCGCGAGAACGCAATCCAAGCCAAGATGCAATCTAGAAGATGGGAGCAACGAGGGGATGAACGAGACTAACCCTTGAAGATTTCCAAAGCCTACAAGAGGAGGCTCTCGTTGCTGCGGTAGACGATCACTTGCCGCTTTCAAAAGCGCGTAGAAGATCTTGACGGTGCCACAATCGGGCAGCACCTCCGTACTCGGTCACACGTTCGGTGTTGATGAAGACGACGTCCTTCTCCCCGTTCCAGCGGGCAGCGGAAGTAGTAGATCCTCCTCGGAATCCCGACAGCACGACGGCGTGGTGGCGGTGGTGGTGGAGAACTCCAGCAGGGCTTCGCCTAAGCGTATGCGGGAGAAGTGGTGAAGGAGGAGAGGCTAGGGTTTGGGAGAGGGGGTGGCTAGGGCGCCGGCCATGGGCAGCCCTAGGTGGCGCGGCCAAGAGTGGGCAGCCCCCTCCCTCTCCTCCTCATTATATAGGTGGAAATCCTCAAGTGTTGGTATCCAAGTCTTCGAATAAGACCCGAAACCAAAACCTTCCATAGGGACAAAACCTACCCAAGGGGGGAATCCCACTCAAGGTGGGACTCCCACCCCTTCCTTGGGGGGTTGGCCGGCCACCCTTTGGGGATTCCACCTTGGACTCCTCCCCTTTAGTGTTGGCTGGCCATACAAGGTGGAGTCCCTCCGGGACTCCACTTTCCATGGTGATTGCTTCCGAACTTTTCTAGAACCTTCTAGAACCTGCCATAAATGCACCGGATCATTTCCAAATTTGGAATATGACTTCCTATATATGAATCTTATTCTCCGGACCATTCCGGACCTCCTCGTGATGTCCTGGATCCCATCCGAGACTTCGAACTCCATTCCTTATTCCATATCTACTTTAAACGACATCAAACCTTAAGTGTGTCACCCTACGGTTCGTGAATTATGTAGACATGGTTGAGACCTCTCTCTGACCAATAACCAATAGCGGGATCTGGAGATCCATAATGTCTCCCACATATTCAACGATGACTTAGTGATCGAATGAACCATTCACATACGATACCGATTCCCTTTGTCACGCGATATTTTACTTGTCCGAGGTTTGATCATTGGTATCTCTATACCTTGTTCAACCTCGTCTCCTGACAAGTACTCTTTACTCATACCGTGGTATGTGGTCTCTTATGAACCATTCATATGCTTGCAAGCTATTTAGACGACATTCCACCGAGAGGGCCCAGAGTATATCTATCCGTCATCGGGATGGACAAATCCCACTGTTGATCCATATGCCTCAACTCATACTTTCCGGATACTTAATCCCACCTTTATAACCACCCATTTACGCAGTGGCATTTGATGTAATCAAAGTACCTTTCTGGTATAAGTGATTTACATGATCTCATGGTCAAAAGGACTAGGTAACTATGTATCGAAAGCTTATAGCAAATAACTTAATGACGTGATCTTATGCTACGCTTAATTGGGTGTGTCCATTACATCATTCACATAATGACATAACCTTGTTATTAATAACATCCAATGTTCATGATCATGAAACTATGATCATCTATTAATCAACAAGCTAGTTATACAAGAGGCTTACTAGGGACTCCTTGTTGTTCACATAACACACATGTATCAATGTTTCAGTTAATACAATTATAGCATGGTATGTAAACATTATCATAAACACAAAGATATATTATAATAACCATTTTATTATTGCCTCTTGGGCATATCTCCAACAGTCTCCCACTTGCACTAGATTCAATAATCTAGTTTACATATGTAAAGATATAACACCTTGGCCTTCCGGTGCTTTATCATGTTTTGCTCACGGGAGAAGTTTTAGTCAACGGATCTGACATGCTCAGAAACGTATGTATTTTGCAATTCATTTGCGTCTCAACGCATCACTCATTTTCTAAATGAGTCGGCATTAAATATGTTTGGTCTTCTGGTGGAACCTTAATTCCGCGGTCTGAAATATGTCACTAATATTATCATACACAATATAGTTTCAAAGTTCTAACACTATCGGAACTACACCAAGTTCTCAAAGAATCTCTTGACTTAACATCCTCAGTCATTGTCAAAACAATGACATATTCTGCCTTCGTTTGTAGAATCCGTCACAACATTTAGAACTCATCTAAATCTAGCATAGACAAATTCTAGCTCATTGTGCTACCTTTTAAACAACACTTAGCCTAATTTGAGATTGAAATTTTATTTTTATATGTGACCAAACTAATATCGGTGCAACATCTTACAGCGATTTGTTTGTCATTACTCATACAAAACTATATATCCTTGGTTCTTCTAAAGTACTCAGGGATATTCTTACTGTTTATCCAATGATCATCACATGAATCATTCTGGTATATGCTCCTAACCATTTAAAGCATAGGACATCTGATATTGTACATATTATTCGTGATCTAAAATCACTCATGTGTTTTTACTCATTGAGTGTCAAATACACTCAAGTCTTGTAAAACCTTCACATGAAAAGAACACCTTCTTTATATTGAACTACTTCAATATTCATTCTATGTACTTTTTAACTTAAACTTTTATGTGTTTCAATCCATCTTCATAGATCTTGACACTAAATATGTTTCAGTTCATATCCTTTCATTGAAGTTTAATTCTCAATGAAACCTTTTTAATCAATTATATAATTACATTATTTATAATCAACGATATGTCACCTACATAAAGTATTACAAATATGTCTCAGCGCTCCCACTTAATTTCTTGCAAATGCAAGCCTCTTCATCGTCTCTGATGAAACCATAACTCTTTGATCATTTCATCCAGTGAAGATTCCAACTCCGCAATACTCACTTCATCCAATTGAAGTTTGTATTCCTATCTAGTATTCTACGGACTAGCAAAAACTCTTGGTTGTATCTTGTATACACCTTTAATACGCACTTTTGTTAAGTAATATATTTTGCCATCCTACTAACATATCTCATAAAAGAAATATGTAGTGATTACTAGAATAATCCACATAGACTATAAGCACTGCTACGGAAGATCTAATCTTATCGTAGTCAACTCTTTGAACTTTGTCGTAAACAACTTTTCGACAAGCCTAGCTTCTTTAAGGACATTTCATCCAAGTCTATCAATTTCATAGATTTATTTACTTTCAAAAAGTATTCATCTATCTTAGATTTCATGGCGTATAGCCATTTTAACGGAGTCAGGGCCCATCATAACTTCTTTGTTTGTAGTTGATTTATCATTGTTCAAAATCAATCCTTTGTTCACAAATCATTTATTTGATCACAAAGTAAACCATACCTACAAGGTTCAATATGTACTTCGATCTCCATGACTAAAACACTTTGTAGTCATGAGAGCTATGATCATCGTGACCGCTTCCGGAACCAATTCCAATGCTGCGCTACTCTGATCATTATGCTCAGGTTCATAAACCTTATCAAGTTCTATTGTCCTCCCACTCAAATACTTCGCTAGAAAACAATTTCTTGGAAATAAGCAAGTAACATTAACAAACACTTTTGTCTTTTACTTTATAGTGAAAAGAATTCCCAATCAATTCTTTGGGATAACCAACAAAGACATTCATCCGATGTTGGTTGTAAACTTATTTATCTTATGCTATGCATAACAAAATTTAAGAAAGGACTATTAGGGTTCATACCCATGCCATAACTCGTATGGTGTCATTTCAACGGATCATGATGATGCTCTATTCAGTGTAAAAGCGGTAGTCTCTAAAGCATAATCCACAAAAATATAATGGCATCAATATTTTATCTCATCATTGATCCAACAAGGTTTGGATACATCTCTCGGATACTCCATCATCATTATGATACTCCAAGAAACGTGAGTTGTAGAACAATTTCATAACTCTCTTAGATGTTCGCTAAAACTCGTAATTCAAATATTTCTCCCATGATCCAATCATAGATATTTGACTTTTCTATTACGATGATTTCCACTTCATGCTGAAATTTATTT
The DNA here is from genome assembly GCF_019359855.2 of Lolium perenne. Classification (NCBI taxonomy): domain Eukaryota; kingdom Viridiplantae; phylum Streptophyta; class Magnoliopsida; order Poales; family Poaceae; genus Lolium; species Lolium perenne. The sequence continues at coordinate 175,274,822 of NC_067244.2, forward strand.
GAATCCATTCAAATATTTCAAACTTCTTCCTTATCGAATATATCCACATATATACTCAATTCATTGTTGGAAGTTTTCATGAAGTAGAAGAATCTCCCGCACACAACTATGCCCAGTGAACCACATATATCATCATGTATGTTTCCACTAAGTTAGTTTCCCGTTCAACTCTTGGCCTATGAACGGTATTTCAGTCATTCTCTTTAGAAAATATTTGCAAGCGCCAAACGATTCAAAAATCGAATGACTCCAAAATTCCATTTGCATGGAGTTCCTTCATGCGTTCCTTTCTAACATGACCTAAATGGCGGTTCCACAAATAAGTGGAATTCAAATCATTTGCCTTATGGCATTTTAGCGTCAGTGTTATGTATGTGTGTTTCACCATTAAGATTTATAATAACTTATCCATCGTACATGGAGTAATGTCATAATTTGAACAACTCATTGTTTTTATTTGACCAGAGCATAATAACAATTATTAAGTTCTTTATTATAAATTCTAAGGGCTAGATAGAATGCCAACAACGAACATAATAACACTTTATTTTTTGTTTCAGACGTGCATTCCTATCATATTCCTTGTCAGTCACTTAGGCCATTGTATTCTTGTATTGTGTTGTTTTGTATGACACTTCATACCAACCAATATGGTACAAATACCCAAGAATTTCATTGTGTGACCAAACAAGGAATACATCCATAACATGTATATCATTTATATACACCTGAGCTAGACTTTCTAGTCTTTTCTTTTCTTTACGCAAAATATCTTTTGTAGTTTCTCTTTTAGCTTTCCTCATTATTCAGAAAAACACTTTAACATCATTAACTTCTAGGTTTGTTGGTCAAATACCAATAACCTTGAGGTTCTTACTTTGAAGTTGATCATCATATGACAAGTGTTTCAGATTTCACTATTAGTAACTTTGTAATATGATGAACAATTTCACTCATAATTTTATCCATCATATCATGACGACTTTTCCGAGACCATGTATGTACATGCTAGGCTCGTAAAGTTTAACCTCAGTATTCGCATGTGCAAATCTGGCTTGCACCCGTTGTATGCACACGTAGAATCTATACCTTAGTATTCGAAACGACGAGTCTTTAGCAACGGTGCATACTAAGGACGATCACTTCATGGATATGCGAATATCGTTAGTGCCCCAATAGTTGGAGGATTGGGACGCCTTGCGTCTTCAACCTTCGTACATTCCCATAAAACTTATGAGTTTATGTAGTCTCACTAGATTATATTCTATCATCTTGCAATAAGGTCTTAGATATCACATATATCTCATACCTTGCTTATTTCTGAAAACTAAATTTTCAGCTCCTTACTTTTTCAAACAGATTTGAACTTCAAGTTTCATGGAGACAAGATAACTTTAGGTACTAATTGAAATCATAGCTCTTTGAATCAACAATGTGAGGTTTACTAAAAGTTTGCAATAGGACTTAATCATTTCTTGAGTCTTTAACAATACGGTACCAGTCCGTAAAGTTTCTTGTCAGATTTTAACAGTATTTCTATCTCAATTACAAGACTAGCGCTTGGTAGAAAAACGGATGCCAATACTAGAAATTAATTCAAAATACTACTCAGACTATGTTTATGATAATTAGTTCATTTTTAATCTAATTACTAATGAACTCCCACTTAATACAACATCCCTCATAGTTGTTAAGTGGTACACGATCCAAATCCACTACACCAAAACCGATCATCACGTGAGATGATGTAGCTTCAATGGTGAACATCAACATGTTGATCATATCATCCATATGACTCGTGTTCAACCTTTCGGTTTCCGTTGTCCCGAGGCCATGTCTGTACATGCTAGGCTCGTCAAGCAAACCCAAGTATTCCGCGTGTGCAACATGGCTTACACCCGTTGTATGTGAACGTTGAGTCTATCACATCCGATCATCACGAGATGCTTCGAAACGACGAACTATATCAACGGTGCATACGAGGGGAGAAAACTTTATTATCTTGATATTAATGTGAGGGATCATCTTATAATGCTACCGACGCGTTCTAAGCAAAATAAGATGCATAAAGGATTAACATCACATGCAATTCATATGTGATATGATATGGCCCTTTAGTCTTTGCGCCTTTGATCTTCATCTCCAAAGCACGGACATGATCTCCATCATCAACGGGCATGATCTCCATCATCGTCGGCGTAGCGTCAAGGTCCATGGCGCCGTCTTCATGGTTGTTCACCGCATGTAGCAACTATTACAACTACTTTGAAATAATACTCAACATGAAATATAAAGACAACCATAAGGCTCCTGCCGGTTGCCACAATACAATAATGATCATCTCATACATATTCATCATCACATCATGGCCATATCACATCACCAAACCCTGCAAAAACAAGTTAGACGCCTCTAATTGGTTCGCATATTTTACGTGGTTTAGGGTTTTCGAGTAAGATCCAATCTACCTACGAACTGAACCACAACGGTGATACTAGTGTTGTCAATAGAAAGAGTAAATTGAATCTTCACTATGGTGGGAGAGACAGACACCCGCAAAGCCACTTATGCAATACAAGTTGCATGTCGAACGTGGAGCAAGTCTCATGAACGCGGTCATGTAAAGTTAGCCCGAGCCACTTCATCCCACCATGCCACAAAGATGCAAAGTACTCGAACTAAAGACAACAAAGCATCAACGCCCACAAACAATTGTGTTCTACTCGTGCAACCATCTATGCATAGACACGGCTCTGATACCACTGATGGGATTCGTAGCATAGAAAACAAAAAAATTCCTACCGCGAGAACGCAATCCAAGCCAAGATGCAATCTAGAAGATGGGAGCAACGAGGGGATGAACGAGACTAACCCTTGAAGATTTCCAAAGCCTACAAGAGGAGGCTCTCGTTGCTGCGGTAGACGATCACTTGCCGCTTTCAAAAGCGCGTAGAAGATCTTGACGGTGCCACAATCGGGCAGCACCACCGTACTCGGTCACACGTTCGGTGTTGATGAAGATGACATCCTTCTCCCTGTTCTAGCGGGCAGCGGAAGTAGTAGATCCTCCTCGGAATCCCGATAGCACGACGGCGTGGTGGCGGTGGTGGTGGAGAACTCCAGCAGGGCTTCGCCTAAGCGTATGCGGGAGAAGTGGTGGAGGAGGAGAGGCTAGGGTTTGGGAGAGGGGGTGGCTAGGGCGCCGGCCATGGGCAGCCCTAGGTGGTGCGGCCAAGAGTGGGCAGCCCCCTCCCTCTCCTCCTCATTATATAGGTGGAAATCCCCAAGTGTTGGTATCCAAGTCTTCGAATAAGACCCGAAACCAAAACCTTCCATAGGGACAAAACCTACCCAAGGGGGGAATCCCACTCAAGGTGGGACTCCCACCCCTTCCTTGGGGGGTTGGCCGGCCACCCTTTGGGGAGTCCACCTTGGACTCCTCCCCTTTAGGGTTGGCTGGCCATACAAGGTGGAGTCCCTCCGGGACTCCACTTTCCATGGTGATTTCTTCCAGACTTTTCTAGAACCTTCTAGAACCTGCCATAAATGCACCGGATCATTTCCAAACTTGGAATATGACTTCCTATATATGAATCTTATTCTCCGGACCATTCCGGACCTCCTCGTGATGTCCTGGATCCCATCCGAGACTTCGAACTCCATTCCTTATTCCATATCTACTTTAAACGACATCAAACCTTAAGTGTGTCACCCTACGGTTCGTGAATTATGTAGACATGGTTGAGACCTCTCTCTGACCAACAACCAATAGCGGGATCTGGAGATCCATAATGGCTCCCACATATTCAACGATGACTTAGTGATCGAATGAACCATTCACATACGATACCGATTCCCTTTGTCACGCGATATTTTACTTGTCCGAGGTTTGATCATTGGTATCTCTATACCTTGTTCAACCTCGTCTCCTGACAAGTACTCTTTACTCGTACCGTGGTATGTGGTCTCTTATGAACCATTCATATGCTTGCAAGCTATTTAGACGACATTCCACCGAGAGGGCCCAGAGTATATCTATCCGTCATCGGGATGGACAAATCCCACTGTTGATCCATATGCCTCAACTCATACTTTCCGGATACTTAATCCCACCTTTATAACCACCCATTTACGCAGTGGCGTTTGATGTAATCAAAGTACCTTTCCAGTATAAGTGATTTACATGATCTCATGGTCAAAAGGACTAGGTAACTATGTATCGAAAGCTTATAGCAAATAACTTAATGACGTGATCTTATGCTACGCTTAATTGGGTGTGTCCATTACATCATTCACATAATGACATAACCTTGTTATTAATAACATCCAATGTTCATGATCATGAAACTATGATCATCTATTAATCAACAAGCTAGTTATACAAGAGGCTTACTAGGGACTCCTTGTTGTTCACATAACACACATGTATCAATGTTTCGGTTAATACAATTATAGCATGGTATGTAAACATTATCATAAACACAAAGATATATTATAATAACCATTTTATTATTGCCTCTTGGGCATATCTCCAACAGAAACAATATTAGAAGCATCTTTACAGAAAATAATATGACCATCTTCTACATTTTCAGTCACAAGATCCTTAACTATTGCAATAGCAGGTTCAACCTTTATTTGTTCTTCAGGTTCTATGGGTTCTTTGCACTTTTATTAACCGCACTAGTTATAACAGAATACTCCTTTATTTTAACAGGGAAAGGAGTTTTTTGAATATAAGCTTCAGGAAGAATATGATCAACAGTTTTAATTTCAACACATTTATTTATAGATGAATCAGTTTTATCTTTGTACGGTTCATGATACTTATCAAAATTCTTCCAAGGCAATTCAAAATGAGAGGCAAAAGCTTTATAAAAATTTGCAACAACTTGAGAGTCAAGACCATAAGCAGCACTCATATTACGAAATTTATCAGTATCCATAAAAGTTTCAATGCATTCATAATCATAATTTATACCTGACTCTCTATCTTTGTCGTTCTCCCATCCTTCAGTATTCTCCTGAATCCGATCAAGAAGGTCCCTTTTAAACTCTTCTTTGTTGCGTGTAAATGATCCAGTACAAGTAGTATCCAGCAAGGTCTTATCTTGAAAAGAAAGTCTTGCGTAGAAATTATCAATGATAATATTACCAGGAAGCTCATGAATGGGGCATTTGAGCATTAAAGACTTCAATCTCCCCCATGCTTGGGCAATACTCTCTCCATCATGAGGCCAAAAATTATATATGCGGTTCCGGTCTTTGTGAATTTCACTTGGAGGATAGAATTTAGAATAAAATAGAGGCACAATATCCTTCCAATCAAGAGAATCACCATTCTTCAGCAATTTATACCAATGCGCTGCTTTACCAGACAGCGATATAGAGAATAGTTTCTTCCTAACTTCATCCATAGCAATACCTGCACACTTGAATAACCCGCATAATTCATGTAAAAATAGTAAATGATCTCCAGGATGGACAGTGCCATCCCCTTCATAGCGGTTATCCACAACACGTTCAATAATTTTCATAGGTATTTTGTATGGAACCTCTTTCTCACCTGGCGCCTCATCCACTACCTTTGCAGTAGTAGTAGATTTTCCAAATAGGAATTCAAGAGAAGACCTCTCCATAATGAATTATAGCAGCAGGCAGAAATAAAATCAGCACGTACAGTAAAGGTTTCCCTTACCAATTCCACTTACCAATAGCGCTTCACTCCCCGCCAACGGCGCCAGAAAATAGTCTTGATGACCCACAAGTATAGGGGGTGTATCGTAGTACTTTCAATAAATAAGAGTGTCGAACCCAACGAGGAGCAGAAGGTGTTGACAAGCAGTTTCGATGAAGGATTCACTGTAAATGCTCACAGACAAGTATTCAGGGGGTTTTGATATTGCAGATAAATATAGTGCAAGTAAATAAAATGCGAGAGTAATAGTTGCAGCGAGTGGCCCAATCTTTTTTAGCACAAAGGACAAGCCGGTTTGTTTACTTATAATGACCAAGCGTTCTTGAGGACACACGGGAATTTAGTCTAGTGCTTTCGCTTCATATAGCTGATTAATCTTCATTGTTTTGATAAGTGTTGCGTGGGTGAACCTATGCTAATGCACCGCCCTTCCTAGGACTAATACATACTTGTGATTATACCCCTTGCAAGCATCCGCAAATACAAGAAAGTAATTAAGATAAATCTAACCACAGCCTTAAACTCTAAGATCCTGCTATCCCTCCTGCATCGATATACCAACGGGGGTTCAGGTTGCTGTCACTCCGGCAACCCCACAATTAGCAAACGAATACAAGATGTATTCCCCTAGGCCCATAAAGGTGAAGTATCATGTAGTCGACGTTCACATGACACCACTAGAAGAATAACACCACAACTTAAATATCAAACCATTGAATATTAATCAACATAGTTCACTACTAACATTTAGACTTCACCCATGTCCTCAAGAACTAAACGAACTACTCACGAGACATCGTATGGAACATGATCAGAGGTGATATGATGATGAATAACAATCTGAACATAAACCTTGGTTCAATAGTTTCACTCAATAGCATCAATAACAAGGAGTAATCAATACCGGGAGAGTTTCCCCTATCAAACAATCAAGATTCAACCCTAGATGTTACAGCGGTGACGAGGTGCAGCGGTGGAGATGACGGTGACGGTGGTGGAGATGATGGTGATGATGATCCCAATGAAGTCCAGCTCGATGGTGGTGACGATGGCGTCGATTTCCCCCTCCGGGAGGGAATTTCCCCGGTGGATTTCAGCCTGCCGGAGAGCTCTTTTCTCTCTGGTGTTTTCCGCCCCGCAGAGGCGACTGTGTCTCCTCGCGATTATTCTCTGGAGCTTAGGTTTTCGGGGAGAAGAAGTACGCGAAGGAGAGGTGGCCGAAGGGGGCTGTGGGCCCCCTCCCCACATGGCGGCGCGGCCAGGGCAGGGCCCGCGCCGGCCTATGGGGGGGCTATGGCGGCCCTCCTCGGCTCCTCCTTTTGGCTGGCTCATTCTTCTGGAAAAATAAGATCTTCGGTGTAATTTCCGTCAATTGTTGATCTCTAGAAATATTGCATCCTGACGGTGCTTTTTCCAGCAGAATCCTGACTCCGGTGAATGATTCTCCAATAATCATGAAACATGCAAAATAGGTGAAATAACATAAGTATCATCTCTAAATATGAAATATATCAATGAATAACAGTAAATTATGATATAAAATAGTGATGCAAAATGGACGTATCAGCCGACAGTGCGCTCTACCAATAGTCAGCTAGCAACACGTTCAGAAGTCACGCCTTTCTCCTACTGGTCGATTAAACCTTGGTTTCTTACTGAGGGAAAACTTGCTGTTGTGCTCATCACACCTTCCTCTTGGGGTTCCCCAACAATTGCACGCCATCACGGGAGCATACCAGGCCCTATTAGGGCCCGGATGGGCCCGTGAAGCTCCGGTTCCCTGCCACAATAGGCTGGCCATAGAGCCGCCATCCCGGGACCCCACCAAGTCGTCTCCTCCACCACCAGGAAGCCCAACCGCCGAAGATCCCGGATCGCCAGAGCCTATCTAGGTACGGGGCGCACATGCCATGGATGCCGACATCGGATCGCTTGCAACTGAGCCACGCTGCCGACGGGCTGTCCCGTCGCCAGTGTCGCGCGTGATGTCTACGCACGCTTCTATTTCTGTAGACAGTGTTGGGCCTCCAAGAGCAGAGGTTTGTAGAACAGCAACAAGTTTCCCTTAAGTGAATCACCCAAGGTTTATCAAACTCAGGGAGGTAGAGGTCAGAGATATCCCTCTCAAGCAACCCTGCAATTAAGATACAAGAAGTCTCTTGTGTCCCCAACACACCTAATACACTTGTCAGATGTATAGGTGCACTAGTTCGGCGAAGAGATAGTGAAATACAAGTAATATGGATGATTATAAGTAGCAATTGCAATCTGAAATAAAAAGGGCAGCAAGCGAACATGTCGCAGAACTTGTTGGAAACGGTGTTTCAATGCTTAGAAACAAGGCCTAGGGATCATACTTTCACTAGTGGACACTCTCAACAATGATCACATAATTGAATAAATAAATGCTACTCTTAAACACTCTCTTGTTGGATAACAAACACCATTCATTGTGTAGGGCTACAAGAGCACCCTCAAGCCGGAGTAAACAAGCTCCACAACGTCATAAAGGAATCACACACGATGCGCACACTGTCACCGTCACACCGTGGAGAGTGAATCCGGAGTTCATATTAAAGTAACCTCTAGAGTGCATAATAGACCGTTGCAATTTAGACCGAGTACTAACATAGCATACACACTGTCAACAATAGCTATGAAAGGGGGAATAGATCACATCAATACTATCATAGTAATAGTTAACTTCATAATCTACAAGAGATTACAACCATAACCTACGCCAAGTACTACATGATGCACACACTGTCAACTTTACATCATGGAGGAGGAATAGACTACTTTAATAACATCACTAGAGTAGCACATAGATTAATAGTGATACAAAGCTCATGATCACATAAAGATCACACCATGGGAGAGAGAGATGAACCACATAGCTATCGGTAGAGCCCTCAGCCTCGGGGGAGAACTACTCCCTCCTCATCATGGGAGACAGCAACGGTGATGAAGATGGCGGTGGTGTCAATGGAGATGACTCCGGGGGCAATTCCCCGTCCCGGCGGCGTGCCGGAACAGAGACTTCTGTCCCCCGAAACTTGTCTTCGCGATGGCGGCGGCTACGGAACTCTTCGTGGAATATGACTTGATATCTTAGGGTTTTCGCGACGGGGAGAATATATAGGCGGAAGGGCAGCCTCGGAGGGGCACCAGGGTGCCCTCCCCACATCTGGGCGCGGCAGGGGGCCAGGCCGCGCCGCCCTATGGTCTGGAGGCCGTGGGCCTCCCCCTGGCTTGCCCTTCTGGCTCCGTGTGTCCCTCGGAAAAATAGGAGGTTTGGCTTTTGTTTCGTCCAATTCCGAGAATATTTCCTGCGTAGGATTTCTGAAACCAAAAACAGCAGAAAACAGGAACTGGCGCTTCGGCATCTTGTTAATAGGTTAGTACCGGAAAATGCATCAAAATGATATAAAGTATGGATAAAAACATGTAGGTATTGTCATAAAACTAGCATGGAACATAAGAAATTATAGATACGTTGGAGACGTATCAAGCATCTCCAAGCTTAGTTCCTACTCGCCCTCGAGTAGGTAAACGATAACAAGGATAGTTTCTGAAGTGACATGCTACTATCATAATCTTGATCAATACTATTGTAAAGCATATGAGATGAATGAAGTGATTCAAAGCAATGGTAAAGATGATGATTAAACAACTGAATCATATAGCAAAGACTTTTCATGAATAGTACTTTCAAGACAAGCATTAAAAAGTCTTGCATAAGAGTTAACTCATAAAGCAATAGATTCTTAATAGAAGGTTTTGAAGCAATACAAAGGAAGATTTAAGTTTCAGCAGTTGCTTTCAACTTTCAACATGTATATCTCATGGATAATTGTCAACACAAAGTAATATGATGAGTGCAATAAGCAAGCATGTAAGAATCAATGCACACAGTTGACACAAGTGTTTGCTTCTAAGAAAGAAATAGGTAAACTGACTCAACATAAAGTAAAACAAAGGCCCTTCGCAGAGGGAAGCAGGGATTACTCATGTGCTAGTGTTATCACCAGATTTTGGCCAAATCAGGAGATGGGCCGTAATTGAGATGGGCTTGGAGGATATACACGTGGAGTGTCTCTGAAGCGGCCTTGCACGAGAGTTTGGGCTAGATTGCCCATGTATCTGTATATTATGGTAGATTAGAATTAAGAGATAGAGTTTAGCTCGTACACGGTCAGGTGTATTTCCGAATTAGAAAGTCCACGGACTATAAATATGTATCTAGGGTTATTGAAAAGAGGACAATCACGTTCACAACAAACACAATCTAGGCGCATCGCCACCCCTTGTTTCGAGGGTTTCTCCCGGGTAAGCATCATGCTGCCTAGATCGCATCTTGCGATCTAGGCAGTATAGGTTTATTCGTTATCTGGTGTTACTCGTACTGAAGCCTTGTTGATGGCGAGTAACACTACTTATCGTAGATGTTTTGGGGCTTGCATTGTTGTTCTTCTGATATGCTGGCTTAGCTATGCTGCCCCTCGATGTCTAGCCGTCCTTACACCTATCTTAGGTGTAAGGGCGGCATCTTGCTTCATCTTTATTTAGTAGATTCTATCTGTTATAGTTGCTCCTTGTTCTTCAAGGATTAGTTTAATATCCGTATGGTTAGGCCTTGCAAACGGGTTGAACGATCCGGTAGTGCGCTGGGTATGGCTTACCGATCCTAGAAGGGATGTTCCGGGAATCGACTCAATGTTGGTTTTTAGGCCTCTTTTAGGGTTAGTTTTCCACCATCTTTCGTATCTGCTAGGCTCAACTACGCGTAGGATGTTCCGGTTGTACGGTGAAAACCCCAAACTGTCGTAGATCGACTTAGCTTAATATTAATGAAGCAGGACACCCATGTTATTGCAAGATCTAACATGAACCATGGGTTGATGTCTACTTCCCCCTCCTTTTCCTGTAGACAGTGTTGGGCCTCCAAGAGCAGAGGTTTGTAGAACAGCAGCAAGTTTTCCCTTAAGTGGATCACCCAAGGTTTATCGAACTCAGGGAGGAAGAGGTCAAAGATATCCCTCTCATGCAACCCTGCAACCACAAAGCAAGAAGTCTCTTGTGTCCCCAACACACCTAATAGGTGCACTAGTTCGGCGAAGAGATAGTGAAATACAGGTGGTATGAATATATATGAGCAGTAGCAACGGTGCCAGAAAATAGCTTGCTGGCGTGTAGTTGATGGTGGTAGTATTGCAGCAGTAGTAACACAGTGAAACAGTAAACAAGCAGCGATAGCAGTATTTAGGAACAAGGCCTAGGGATTACACTTTCACTAGTGGACACTCTCAACATTGATCACATAACAGAATAGATAAATGCATACTCTACACTCTTGTTGGATGATGAACGCATTGCGTAGGATTACACGAACCCTCAATGCCGGAGTTAACAAGCTCCACAATTTGTTCATATTTAAGTAACCTTATAGTGTAAGATAGATCAATACAACTAAACCAAGTACTAACATAGCATGCACACTGTCACCTTCATGCATATGTAGGAGGAATAGATCACATCAATATTATCATAGCAATAGTTAACTTCATAATCTACAGGAGATCATGATCATAGCATAAACCAAGTACTAACACGGTGCACACACTGTCACCTTTACACACGTGCAGGAGGAATAGAACTACTTTAATAACTTTGCTAGAGTAGCACATAGATAAATTGTGATACAAACTCATATGAATCTCAATCATGTAAAGCAGCTCATGAGATTATTGTATTGAGGTACAGAGGAGAGAGATGAACCACATAGCTACCGGTACAGCCCCGAGCCTCGATGGAGAACTACTCCCTCCTCATGGGAGCAGCAGCGGTGATGAAGATGGCGGTGGAGATGGCAGCGGTGTCGATGGAGAAGCCTTCCGGGGGCACTTCCCCGCTCCGACAGCGTGCCGGAACAGAGACTCCTGTCCCCCAGATCTTGACCTCGCGATGGCGGCGGCTCTGGAAGGTTTCTGTGGTTTTCGTCGAACGTATCAGGGTTTTCGATCCAGGGGCTTTATATAGGCGAAGAGGCGGCGCAGGAGGGTCGAAGGGGCGACGACACCATAGGGCGGCGCGGCCAGGGCCTGGGCCGCGCCGGCCTATGGTCCTGGGGCCCGTGCCCCCTCCGGTCCTTCCCGGTGTTACGGATGCTTCCGGTGAAAATAGGAACTTGGGCGTTGATTTCGTCCGATTCCGATAATATTTCGTTACTAGGATTTCTCAAACCAAAAACAGCGAAACAGAACTGGCACTTCGGCATCTTGTTAATAGGTTAGTTCCAGAAAATGCACGAATGTGACATAAAGTGTGCATAAAACATGTAGATATCATCAATAATGTGGCATGGAACATAAGAAATTATCGATACGTCGGAGACGTATCAGCATCCCCAAGCTTAGTTCTGCTCGTCCCGAGCAGGTAAAACGATAACACAGATAATTTCTGGAGTGACATGCCATCATAACCTTGATCATACTATTTGTAAAGCATATGTAGTGAATGCAGCGATCAAAACAATGTATATGACATGAATAAACAAGTGAACCATAAAGCAAAGACTTTTCATGAATAGCACTTCAAGACAAGCATCAATAAGTCTTGCATAAGAGTTAACTCATAAAGCAATAATTCAAAGTAAAGGCATTGAAGCAACACAAAGGAAGATTAAGTTTCAGCGGTTGCTTTCAACTCATAACATGTATATCTCATGGATATTGTCAACATAGAGTAATATAATAAGTGCAATATGCAAATATGTAGGAATCAATGCACGGTTCACAAGTGTTTGCTTCTTGAGGTGGAGAGAAATAGGTGAACTGACTCAATAATGAAAATAAAAGAATGGTCCTCCATAGAGGAAAAGCATCGATTGCTATATTTGTGCTAGAGCTTTTATTTTGAAAACATATAGAGAGCAATAAAAGTAAAATTTTGAGAGGTGTTTGTTGTTGTCAACGAATGGTAGCGGGTACTCTAACCCCCTTGCCAGACAAACCTTCAAAGAGCGGCTCCCATTTTATTTTATTTTTGGGTGGCACTCCTTCCAACCTTTCTTTCACAAACCATGGCTAACCGAATCCTCGGGTGCCTGCCAACAATCTCATACCATGAAGGAGTGCCTTTTTATTTTAGTTTTATTATGATGACACTCCTCCCAACCTTTGCTTACACAAGCCATGGCTAACCGAATCCTTCGGGTGCCGTCCAACAATCACATACCATGGAGGAGTGTCTATTTTTGTTAATTAATTTGGGACTGGGAATCCCATTGCCAGCTCTTTTTGCAAAATTATTGGATAAGCGGATGAAGCCACTAGTCCATTGGTGAAAGTTGCCCAACAAGATTGAAAGATAAACACCACATACTTCCTCATGAGCTATAAAACATTGACACAAATCAGAGGTAATAAATTTTGAATTGTTTAAAGGTAGCACTCAAGCAATTTACTTTGGAATGGCGGAGAAATACCATGTAGTAGGTAGGTATGGTGGATACAAATGGCATAGTGGTTGGCTCAAGTATTTTGGATGCATGAGAAGTATTCCCTCTCGATACAAGATTTAGGCTAGCAAGGTTTATTTGAAACAAACACAAGGATGAACCAGTGCAGCAAAACCCACATAAAAGACATATTGAAAACATTATAAGACTCTACACCGTCTTCCTTGTTGTTCAAACTCAATACTAGAAATTATCTAGACCTTAGAGAAACCAAATATGCAAACCAAATTTTAGCATGCTCTATGTATTTCTTCATTAATAGGTGCAAAGTATATGATGCAAGAGCTTAAACATGAGCACAACAATTGCCAAGTATCACATTACCCAAGACATTTATAGCAATTACTACATGTATCATTTTCCAATTCCAACCATATAACAATTTAACGAAGAAGAAACTTCGCCATGAATACTATGAGTAGAAACCAAGGACATACTTGTCCATATGCTACAGCGGAGCGTGTCTCTCTCCCATAAAGTGAATGCTAGGATCCATTTTATTCAAACAAAACAAAAAACAAAAACAAACCGACGCTCCAAGCAAAGCACATAAGATGTGATGGAATAAAAATATAGTTTCAGGGGAGGAACCTGATAATGTTGTCGATGAAGAAGGGGATGCCTTGGGCATCCCCAAGCTTAGACGCTTGAGTCTTCTTAGAATATGCAGGGGTGAACCAACGGGGCATCCCCAAGCTTAGAGCTTTCACTCTCCTTGATCATGTTGCATCATACTCCTCTCTTGATCCTTGAAAACTTCCTCCACACCAAACTCGAAACAACTCATTAGAGGGTTAGTGCACAATAAAAATTAACATATTCAGAGGTGACACAATCATTCTTAACACTTCTGGACATTGCATAATGCTACTGGACATTAGTGGATCAAAGAAATTCATCCATCATAGCAAAAGAGGCAATGCGAAATAAAAGGCAGAATCTGTCAAAACAGAACAGTTCGTATTGACGAATTTTAAAATGGCACCAGACTTGCTCAAATGAAAATGCTCAAATTGAATGAAAGTTGCGTACATATCTGAGGATCATGCACATAAATTGGTTTAATTTTCTGAGCTACCTACAGGGAGGTGGACCCAGATTCGTGACAGCAAAGAAATCTGGAACTGCGCAGTAATCCAAATCTAGTACTTACTTTTCTATCAACGGCTTTACTTGGCACAACAAAACACAAAACTAAGATAAGGAGAGGTTGCTACAGTAGTAAACAACTTCCAAGACACAAATATAAAACAAAATACTGTAGCAAAATAACACATGGGTTATCTCCCAAGAAGTTCTTTCTTTATAGCCATTAAGATGGGCTCAGCAGTTTTAATGATCCACTCGCAGGAAATAGTATTTGAAGCAAAAGAGAGCTTCAAGAGGCAAATTCAAAACACATTTAAGCCTAAAATGCTTCCTATGCATAGGAATCTTGTAAATAAACAAGTTCATGAAGATCAAAGTAACAAGCATAGGAAGATAAAACAAGTGTAGCTTCAAAAATTTCAGCACATAGAGAGGTGTTTTAGTAACATGAAAATTTCTACAACCATATTTTCCTCTCTCATAATAACTTTCAGTAGCAACATGAGCAAACTCAACAATATAACTATCACATAAAGCATTCTTATCATGAGTCTCATGCATAAAATTATTACTCTCCACATAAGCATAATCAATTTTATTAGTAATAGTGGGAGCAAATTCAACAAAGTAGCTATCATCAAATATAGGAGGCATATTGTAATCATAATCAAATTTATCCTCCATAACAGGTCGTAACAAAAGACCACTATCATTATAATTATCATAAATAGGAGGTAAAGTATCATCAAAGAAAATTTTCTCCTCAATGCTTGGGGGACTAAAAAGATCATGAAAACCAGCTTCCCCAAGCTTAGAACTTTCTATATCATTATCAACAATGGTGTTCAAAGCGTTCATACTAATATTACTAACATCATGCAAATAAGATTCCATAGGTTTTTTAATTTTCGCATCAAACAATCCATGTTTTAAATCAGGAAATAGAATAAGAAGCTCATTCTTGTCCATTATGCCAAACTAGTGTAAACAAGAAACAAAAAGTTGCAATTGCAGGATCTAAAGGAAATAGCTTTGAGTACTTACGGCGCCGGGAAATAGCTTGGTAGCCGAGGTCCGGAGTGTGAGTACCTTTTACCTTTCCTCCCCGGCAACGGCGCCAGAAAATAGCTTGATGTCTACTTCCCCCTCCTTTTCCTGTAGACAGTGTTGGGCCTCCAAGAGCAGAGGTTTGTAGAACAGCAGCAAGTTTTCCCTTAAGTGGATCACCCAAGGTTTATCGAACTCAGGGAGGAAGAGGTCAAAGATATCCCTCTCATGCAACCCTGCAACCACAAAGCAAGAAGTCTCTTGTGTCCCCAACACACCTAATAGGTGCACTAGTTCGGCGAAGAGATAGTGAAATACAGGTGGTATGAATATATATGAGCAGTAGCAACGGTGCGAAAATAGCTTGTTTGGCGTGTAGTTGATGGTGGTAGTATTGCAGCAGTAGTAACACAGTGAAACAGTAAACAAGCAGCGATAGCAGTATTTAGGAACAAGGCCTAGGGATTACACTTTCACTAGTGGACACTCTCAACATTGATCACATAATAGAATAGATAAATGCATACTCTACACTCTTGTTGGATGATGAACGCATTGCGTAGGATTACACGAACCCTCAATACCGGAGTTAACAAGATCCACAATTTGTTCATATTTAAGTAACCTTATAGTGTAAGATAGATCAATACAACTAAACCAAGTACTAACATAGCATGCACACTGTCACCTAAATGCATATGTAGGAGGAATAGATCACATCAATATTATCATAGCAATAGTTAACTTCATAATCTACAGGAGATCATGATCATAGCATAAACCAAGTACTAACACGGTGCACACACTGTCACCTTTACACACGTGCAGGAGGAATAGAACTACTTTAATAACTTTGCTAGAGTAGCACATAGATAAATTGTGATACAAACTCATATGAATCTCAATCATGTAAAGCAGCTCATGAGATTATTGTATTGAGGTACATAGGAGAGAGATGAACCACATAGCTACCGGTACAGCCCCGAGCCTCGATGGAGAACTACTCCCTCCTCATGGGAGCAGCAGCGGTGATGAAGATGGCGGTGGAGATGGCAGCGGTGTCGATGGAGAAGCCTTCCGGGGGCACTTCCCCGCTCCGACAGCGTGCCGGAACAGAGACTCCTATCCCCCAGATCTTGGCCTCGCGATGGCGGCGGCTCTGGAAGGTTTCTGTGGTTTTCGTCGAACGTATCAGGGTTTTCGATCCAGGGGCTTTATATAGGCGAAGAGGCGGCGCAGAGGGTCGAAGGGGCGACGACACCATAGGGCGGCGCGGCCAGGGCCTGGGCCGCGCCGGCCTATGGTCTGGGGGCCCAAGGTGCCCCCCCTCGTCCTTCCGGTGTTCTGGATGCTTCCGGTGAAAATAGGAACTTGGGCGTTGATTTCGTCCGATTCCGAGAATATTTCGTTACTAGGATTTCTGAAACCAAAAACAGCAGAAAACAGGAACTGGCACTTCGGCATCTTGTTAATAGGTTAGTTCCAGAAAATGCACGAATGTGACATAAAGTGTGCATAAAACATGTAGATATCATCAATAATGTGGCATGGAACATAAGAAATTATCGATACGTCGGAGACGTATCATGGGTCAATCGGCTCTTTGAGCCGATGAGCAGGGTAACCTGAGAGCCGATCGAGGCTCATTTATTGTTTACGTGTCTACCATGCAGGAAACTAATCGAAGCGATCAAACACCTCCCTGACCAGGTATAGGTCAGGTGGCATGCCCTTGCAATCGTCAGGACGTGTGCCAGAGCATTACGGGACCACGTCGAGGGACCAGGGCCCACCAGCAGTCTTGGAAGCCTCCCGGCTCTTCGTGTTGCTCGCCGCTGCTCGCCGGTGGGTTTTGGCAGGCAACACATTCTGGCACGCCCGGTGGGACCATCTGCAACAACCACGTCAACATCTACAGCCAAGATGTCAGGCGAACCAGTCAAGTACGAAGAGCTGCCTGAAGAGCACAAGAAGAAGTATGATGAGCTTAAGGCTCTCTTCGAAGCCGATCTCATCGGCTCTTTTGAAAAAACCCGTTCACATGGTATTAGGTTCAAAGGATTCACACGTGAAGGCGTGCTCGATGGAGTAGATCTGTCTCTTCCTTCGGAGGAGCGCACCAGATCCCTGCGCCAGGAAACCAATTATATGGTGGCTCACTCTCTACATCGTCATTCTGAGAGCCTGGTGAACGCTTTCGAGCGTGTCGCGCTCCGTGTGGTTCAGGAAATCATGAAGCATCAGTATTCTCCTTCAGGACCTGCCCTAGGGACGCACCAAGGAGAATTACCGTTCCACACCAGACCGCAACTGCCATACACGCTTGCAGCTCCACAGCAACCAGGTTCACCGGCATACGTCGTCTACAAGGTTGGAGGTGATCCTGGCGATTACCAATTCCTGTATGAGCCACCCAAAGAGATCCCACATGGATACGTGTGCACGTACGTGCCGGACTGCAACAACTGGGCGCACACGAACAAGATTGCAGCAGGAGGGATTGCTGGAGCAGGAGGAAGTTCTGGAGCAGACGCTGAGAAACAGGCGTGGCTAGCTAAATATGCCACCGGAACGAATCATGAAAGCTCAACCCCTGCAGCTCATACCATAGATCAAATCAGTGCAATCCTGAGAGACCAGTTTGGTATCCTGCCAAAAAAGAGAACAATCGGCTATTCCAAGCCGTATCCCAACGAATATGACCTGATCCCGCTGCCGCCCAAGTATCGGCTCCCTGACTTCACAAAGTTCAGTGGAGCAGAAGGGTCTAGCTCAATTGAGCATGTGAGCCGATATCTGGCGCAGTTGGGCATGGTTTCAGCATCAGACCCGCTACGTGTAAGGTTCTTTGCGCAATCTCTCACGGGTCCAGCTTTTGGGTGGTACACCTCGTTGCCACCAGACTCAGTTCGGACATGGAAGCAGCTGGAAGAGCAGTTTCATGTACAATACCACTCAGAAGCTACCGAAGCTGGCATTGCCGATCTGACGCAGGTGCGGCAGAGGCGGGGAGAGACGGTGTCTGAGTACATTCAGCGTTTCAGAACTGTCAAGAACCGATGTTATTCGGTTCATTTAACTGAAAAAGAAGCAGTCGAGCTGGCAGTGGTAGGCCTCGCAGCGCCACTCAAGGATCTGACTTTCCAAGTGGAGTACAATTCACTGGCACACATGGTTCAGAAGTTAACATTATATGAACAGCGCCACCCAGAATTGTACCAAGACAAGTTCAAGCGCCCGATAGGCCTGGTCGAGGCAGATGAAGTTGAAGACGCTGCAGAAGATCAGGAAGTCGCCGTGGCTGAATGGGCTCGGGGGGCAGTACCCGTGTCCTGCAAATGGGTGAAACAACCAGGGCCTGCAAAAGGGTTTGACTTTGACATAGGCAAAACTGAGCAGATTTTCGATTTGCTGCTGAAGGAAAAACAGCTGAAGTTACCCGAAGGCCATAAAATCCCTACGGTGCAAGAGTTGAACGGGAGACCATACTGTAAATGGCATCACACGTTCACCCACGCCACCAACGACTGCAAAGTGTTGCGTGGACAGATTCAAACGGCGATAGAACAAGGCCGATTAATCTTCGGTCAGTTTGCCATGAAAGTGGACATGCAACCGTTTCCTGGCGTCAACATGGTGGGGCTCAACCATGCCACGAAGCGCCAGCCGGGTTTCTCTTTCGATATCAACATGGCAGGGCCTGTAGACCGCCATGGTAAAGATAAA
Organism: Lolium perenne; assembly: GCF_019359855.2. Taxonomy (NCBI): domain Eukaryota; kingdom Viridiplantae; phylum Streptophyta; class Magnoliopsida; order Poales; family Poaceae; genus Lolium; species Lolium perenne. The sequence continues at coordinate 175,293,901 of NC_067244.2, forward strand.
GGGGAGAGCAGTCACTCCCGTGGCAAGGATAAGAAGGAGGCCGATCCACGCGACCGGCCCCAACATGATAACAAACGGTACCTCACCAAGGAAGAAGTGAGGAGCGTGCGGTACCAACGACCACTTTCCGCGCATCTCCTTAACAAATATGAGTACCAGTACGACGGACGCCAGCGGTACGACGTCGATGACGACAGCTATCGTCGGTCTAGTGCAGACAACAGAAAACAACATCGATATGACAGAGACGATGAGGGATATGAACGCCGCGCTAAAGGGAGATCAAGAGAGCAGGAAGACATGGACAGACACTGGGATTGTCCTTTCTTTAAGCACTGCTGGGACTCCGGAATGAGCCGATTGCCCACAATCGACAACTGCCCAGAATGCAGACAGCAGAGGTTTCAGTGTTCAAGCGTCTAGGGCCTCTCCCGCCTCAGAATAAACGAGCTGAGTCCTCTCAAGATGAAGACTTCGAGGAGTCAGAAGAGGAAGAAGAAGATAGGTACCACCGGCCAAGGTGGTGCCCTGATGGACTCAGTCACTCCCAAAAGCGTAGGGTTCAGCGGCTACGTAACTTGGAGGAAGCCGAAGCGCAGTACCTGTACACGTTGAGGAAAGCACGGCCCGATCTGGCCGTGAAGATTCAGCAAACATTGGAGACGGAGGCGCGGCCACAGAAGAAAGAATGGCGCCCCAAGAAGACAAAAGCCGATGCAGAGGCATCGGCTGACACAAATATGGTGTTTATACTGCCATCGGAGTTTCATGCTCCAAGAACTGAAGAAGTGCCAGTAGCACAGTTTGACTGCGGTCCACGGCCAGTTGTCTTTGAGAAGCCACGAGAGAAGAGCTACAGGCACTTGAAGGCCCTGTACCTAAGAGGTTATATCAATGGGCAGCCTGTCAACAAGATGTTGGTCGACACGGGAGCGGCAGTCAATATAATGCCATACTCCATGCTACGGCGTTTGGGACGCTCTAACGAAGATCTGATTAAGACCAACGTCACGCTAAGCGATTTCAACGGCCAAGCATCAGAAGCACAAGGCATTCTGAACGTGGATCTAACCGTAGGCCGGAAAACCATCCCTACGTCGTTCTTTATCGTCGACAGCAAGAGCACCTACGCTGTCCTGCTAGGGAGAGATTGGATTCACGCCAACTGCTGCATTCCATCCATGATGCACCAATGCCTGATACAGTGGGATGGAGATGAAGTGGAGGTCGTTCCTGCAGATGACTCGATCGAGATCTCACTAGCTGGCATGAATATTTGGGATGCAGACGATCAAGAGCCGATCTCTGGAATCAGTTTGGACGGCTGTGAGCGCATCGAAGCTTCAAAAAACGGGGTGAGGCTGGTCTTATCCACCGGCCTGACAGAGTAGCAAGTCCAAAGTCAACAGACGTACGTGGCAAGGCCGATCCCCGCGATCGGCCCCAAAAAATAAAAAGCAATGACCTCACCTCAAGCATGTCACGTAGTTGTCGTAGAGCACAATTAAGTTGTAAACCCTCATTGAGTAATGCAATGAAAAAGGAGTCCGATTCCAGCAATCGGCCCATATTATCCTCACCATATGCTTTGCCTGTGTTCAGCATCGATCTAGCAGGCGACGGAAAGCTAGGATATGGGTTTACATCAGCTGATGAGCTAGAAGAGATTGACATTGGTCCTGGGGATAAGCCACGACCAACATTTATCAGCAAAAAATTAGATCCACATCTGAGGAGCCTGATGATAGCCTTGTTGAAAGAATACCCAGATTGTTTTGCATGGGATTACACTGAGATGCCAGGGTTAGACAGGAGCATCATTGAGCATCGGCTCCCTCTGAAGAAAGGATTTCGGCCGTTCCAGCAGCGAGCACGACAGATGAAGGCCGAAATTTTGGTGGAAGTCAAGAAAGAGATCGAGAAAATGCTGAACGCCGAATTCATCAGGCCATGCAGGTATGCTGAGTGGATTTCTAACGTCGTACCTGTAGAGAAAAAGGACGGCCGATGGCGCGTTGCCATAGATTTTCGGGATCTCAATAGAGCCACTCCAAAGGATGAGTACCCAATGCCAGTAGCAGAGACATTGATCAATGCAGCTGCTGGTCATAAGGTTCTAATTTTCATGGATGGCAATGCCGGCTACAATCAAATTTTCATGGCTCCAGAAGATATACACAAGACGACATTCAGAGTACCAGGCTCGGTGGGCTTGTTTGAGTATGTAGTCATGACATTTGGGCTGAAAAATGCCGGCGCAACATACCAAAGAGCCATGAATTGCATCTTTCATGATCTGATCGGCAAATTGGTGGAGATTTACATTGATGACGTGGTGGTCAAGTCTGTTGCAGTGGAAGGGCACTTGGAGGATTTACGACACGTCCTGGACCGAACTAGAAAGTTCGGACTAAGAATGAATCCAAAGAAGTGTGCTTTTGGTGTCACGGCCGGTCAATTCTTGGGTTTCTTGGTTCATGAACGCGGAATTGAGATCGGCCTGAAAAGCCAGGAGGCAGTGCGAACGATGAAGCCACCTACCACGAAGAAAGAACTCCAGTGTCTCATCGGCAAAATCAACTTCGTCAGACGATTCATCTCCAATCTGTCAGGGTGAATCGAGCCATTCATGGGCTTGGTGAAAATTAAGGTTGATGAAGAGTTTCGCTGGGGGGCAGAGCAACAGCAAGCATTTGACGAGATTAAGGCATATCTAACGAAGCCACCTATGTTGGTTCCACCACTGCAAGACATGCCATTCTACATTTATTTGTCAGTAGCTGACACCTCCATCGCCTCAGTGGTGGTGCAAGTTTACGATGGTCTGGAGAGAGTAGTTTTTTACCTCAACAGAAGGATGTTGGATGCAGAGACGAGGTACCCTGAGATTGAAAAGTTGTGCCTCTGTTTGTTTTTCACCTGCACCAAGATTCAGCACATATTGTTGTCAGCAGAAATTATCGTCATATGCAAATCAGACGTCATCAAGCATATGTTGTCGGCTCCTGTGTTGAAAGGCCGACTCGGTAAATGGATGTTTGCATTATCGGAATTTGATATCCGGTATCAGCCTGCGAAAGCAGTCAAGGGGCAGGCGTTGGCCGATCTTATTGCTGAATGAATAAACACTGATATAGCAGCACTGACTGTGCGTGCATGGGCCATGTTCTTCGATGGATCGGTCTGTGACGATGGTTGTGGCATCGGCATTCTACTCGTGTCGCCTCGGGGGCAACATATTCCTTCTCCATCAGGTTACCTACCCCTTGCACCAACAACGTTGCTGAGTATGAAGCAATTTGCAAGGGAATGGAGTTGCTATTGGAAGCCGGGGCAGAAGCTGTGGAACTTTTTGGAGACTCCAAATTGGTGATTTCCCAGCTCACGGAGGAATACAAATGTGAGAGCGAGTCGCTCTTCCCATTATGGATGCAATGCCGTGAGCTGATGACACAGTTCAGGTACATAAATTTCAATTGGATCCCAAGGTCGCAGAATACCGAGGCAAACGATCTCGCATAGATGGCATCAGGGTACAAGGATGTAGCAGATGGAACCGATGTCCAGGTGCAGTTCATGGAACCAGATGATTGGAGAGCCGATATTTTCAATTACTTGAAAGATTTGGCTCAGGGGGCACCTAAACGGATAAGATATAAGGCCATGAAGTACGTCCTAATTGGGGATGACATGTTCTACAGGACGTTGGAAGGTTACTTCTCAAATGTTTGGGACCAGCCGAGTCCAATCGGCTCTTACATGACGTACATGAAGGTGCCTGTGGAACGCATCAATCGGCTCATAAGATGAAATGGCTGATCAGGCGATCGGGATTTTATTGGCCCACCATGCTTGAGGATTGTTTCAAGTACTATAAAGGGTGTCAAGCATGTCAGAAGTTTGGGAGTATTCAGATGGTACCTGCATCCGCGATGAATCCCATCATCAAACCTTGGCCATTTCGAGGTTGGGGCATGGATATGATCGGCAAAATTCATCCTCCATCAAGCAAAGGCCATGAGTGGGTTTTGGCCATTACAGATTATTTTACTAAGTGGGTGGAGGCCGTCCCTATGAAGTCAGTAGCATCCAAAGATGTCATCAGTTTCGTGAAGGAGCATGTCATTCATAGATTCGGGATTCCCCAGACCATCACGACCGATGGAGGTTCAGTTTTCGTTTCTAAGGAGTTTAGAAAGTTCTGCGAGGACATGGGAATCAAGCTGATCCGATCGTCTCCATACTATGCTCAAGCAAATGGGCAAGCTGAAGCGTCCAACAAGAGCCTTATCAAGCTGATTAAGAGGAAAATTGACGAGTATCCTAGACGTTGGCACGAGGTGTTGTCAGAGGCTTTGTGGGCTTATCGCATGTCGTGTCATGGAGCAATAAAGACCTCGCCATACCATCTGGTCTACGGACAAGAAGCTGTGTTGCCCTGGGAAATCACGGCTGGCTCGAGACGGACTACGTTTCAGAATGATTTAACAACTGAAGAATATGCAGCCCTGATGAGTGACAGCATTGAGGATGTAACGGAACTCAGATTATGGTCACTTGAGAAAATCAAGGAAAACAAAGCCAAGGTAGCTCGTGCATATAATAAGAAGGTGAAACCGAAGGAGTTCCTCGTTGGTGATCTGGTATGGGAAGCTGTGTTGCCGTTGGGGACTAAGGATAAATCGTATGGTAAATGGTCTCAAAATTGGCACGGACCGTACAAAGTCGACCAAGTTTTGAAGGGCAATGCATACATGCTCGAGCAGTTGGATGGTGTGAAGTTCCCGGTGGCCGTTAATGGCCAGCATCTCAAGAAATATTTCCCGAGTATGTGGGATGATGGGCAGTAAAATATGGAGGCCGATGCACGAAATCGGCCAGTAAAAAAAAACAATTCTCTTCCCAAGTATGAGGATAATGAACAATGGAATATGGGGGCCGATGTATGAAATCGGCCGATAAAAAGAAATATATGTGCAAAGCAACAGGATGCTAGGTACAGCCGATGCACAGACATCGACTTGAGAATAAAACAGCCGATGCGCAGCCATCGACTCTGGATGAACAAAATATTATGATCAGGTATCAAGTTGCAGTCTGAATTTGAGGAGTGTTTGCTTGAACCTATCTAATTTGGCAATTGAGTTTGGCCTTATGGGCGTTTGATGGTGAAAGACCGATACGCTGCTATCGGTTCTTGATGCGTTGACCTACTTTGACAATCGGAAGATTAGAAGACCCTCGGAAAATCAAATTGGGGGAACAATTTTCATTGATTCAAAGAGGGATTTTACAAGGAAGAGCCGATGGCTCTCAAAAGGATCATCTGATGCCTAATGCACTACTCCCTAATCTACGGGCCGTCGCTGCCCTCATCGTCGCTGTCGTAGCTGCCGTCAGCGCTGCTGCCGGCAAGCTCCTCATCGCTGCTGATGAAGCCGCCGGCAGGGGCTTCATCCTCGTCGTCGTCGTCGTCGTCATCCGACCCGGCGCGGAAGCGCTTGGCCGGTGGGTACCCCTCGGAGGAGGAGTCCTCCTCCGTCTCTTCTTCCTCCTCATCGGAGGAAAGGTCCGCCTCCCATGAGAAGAGGTCGTCGTCGGTTGCTGCCTCCAGCTCCCCGTCAACGAGGAACTGGAGGTCTTCTTCCCCATTGGTGAGGGGCTCGTCGCTCTCTGACTCGATGGAGGAGTCCCAATCCCTCGCGTCCCAATACTCGGGGGCGAGAGCCTCGTAGATGGCCATCAGATTGACCTCCGGCTCTAGCTCGCTGGAGGAGGAGGAGTGGAAGGAAAGGCCGGAAGAGGCAGAGGAGGAAGAGGAAGACATGGCTGCAGAAGGGGATTTTTGCCGATGGCTAGTACGGAGAAGGGGATGAAGAGGCGAGCTGCTCAGATGAGTTTAAATAAAGGGGATCTAGTGAAAGACGATTCAATGCTGTGGCAGTTTCGAGGACGCGATGCCAAAACTGTCAATCGTGCAGAAGTTGAGAAGACATGGCATCATGATGGAAAGATACTGAAGCGGTTCTGCTCTGCCACGACATGAACCTACGAAGAAAAAACAGAGTGGTTTTGAAATTATCATTACCAAAACCAGGGGGGCATGTGTTATCACCAGATTTTGGCCAAATCAGGAGATGGGCCGTAATTGAGATGGGCTTGGAGGATATACACGTGGAGTGTCTCTGAAGCGGCCTTGCACGAGAGTTTGGGCTAGATTGCCCGTGTATCTGTATATTATGGTAGATTAGAATTAAGAGATAGAGTTTAGCTCGTACACGGTCAGGTGTATTTCCGAATTAGAAAGTCCACGGACTATAAATATGTATCTAGGGTTATTGAAAAGAGGACAATCACGTTCACAACAAACACAATCTAGGCGCATCGCCACCCCTTGTTTCGAGGGTTTCTCCCGGGTAAGCATCATGCTTCCTAGATCGCATCTTGCGATCTAGGCAGTATAGGTTTATTCGTTATCTGGTGTTACTCGTACTGAAGCCTTGTTGATGGCGAGTAACACTACTTATCGTATATGTTTTGGGGCTTGCATTGTTGTTCTTCTGATATGCTTGCTTAGCTATGCTGCCCCTCGATGTCTAGCCGTCCTTACACCTATCTTAGGTGTAAGGGCGGCATCTTGCTTCATCTTTATTTAGTAGATTCGATCTGTTATAGTTGCTCCTTGTTCTTCAAGGATTAGTTTAATATCCGTATGGTTAGGCCTTGCAAACGGGTTGAACGATCCGGTAGTGCGCTGGGTATGGCTTACCGATCCTAGAAGGGATGTTCCGGGAATCGACTCAATGTTGGTTTTTAGGCCTCTTTTAGGGTTAGTTTTCCACCATCTTTCGTATCTGCTAGGCTCAACTACGCGTAGGATGTTCCGGTTGTACGGTGAAAACCCCAAACTGTCGTAGATCGACTTAGCTTAATATTAATGAAGCAGGACACCCATGTTATTGCAAGATCTAACATGAACCATGGGTCAATCGGCTCTTTGAGCCGATGAGCAGGGTAACCTGAGAGCCGATCGAGGCTCATTTAATGTTTACGTGTCTACCATGCAGGAAACTAATCGAAGCGATCCAACACCTCCCTGACCAGGTATAGGTCAGGTGGCACGCCCTTGCAATCGTCAGGACGTGTGCCAGAGCATTGCGGGACGATGTCGAGGGACCAGGGCCCACCAGCAGTCTTGGAAGCCTCCCGGCTCTTCGTGTTGCTCGCCGCTGCTCGCCGGTGGGTTTTGGCAGGCAACAGCTAGAGCTTTTTGTTTTGAAAACATGGAAACAATTTTGTCAACGGTAGTAATAATTCATATGTGTTATGCATAAAACCTCCTATAAGTTGCAAGCCTCATGCATCGAATACCAATAGTGCCCGCACCTTGTCCTAATTAGCTCGGACTTCCATGGATTATCATTGCATTACATATGTTTCAACCAAGTGTCACAAAGGGGTACCTCTATGCCACCTGTACAAAGATCCAAGGAGATAGATCACATTTGATTTCTCAATTTTGATAGATCTCAACTTGAGGACATCCATACCGGGACAACATAGAAAACAGATAATGGACTCCTCTTTTATGCTTTAAGCATTCAACAACAGATAATATTCTCATAAGAGATTTGAGGATTAATGTCCAAGCTGAAACTTCCACCATGATACATGACTTTGGTTGGCGGCCCAATGTTCTTCTCTAACAATATGCATACTCAAACCATTTAATCATGAGAAATCTCCCTTACTTCAGACAAGATGAACATGCATAGCAACTCACATGATATTCAACAAAGGTGTAACAGGTTGATGGCGTCCCCAAAAACATGGTTACCGCTCAACAAGCAACTTATAAGAACTAAAATACATAAGCGACATATTCATTACCACAAAAGTTTTTAGGCTACTTTCCCATGAGCTATGTATTGCAAAGACAAGGAATGAGATTTTTAAAGGTAGCACGCAAGCAATTTACTTTGGAATGGCAGAGAAATACCACATAGTAGGTAGTTATGGTGGACACAAATGGCATAATTTTTGGCTCAAGGTTTTGGATGCACGAGAAGCATTCCCTCTCAGTACAAGGCTTTGGCTAGCAAAGTTGTTTGAAGCAAACACAAGTATGAACTGGTACAACAAAACTTACATAAGAACATAATGCAAACATTATAAGACTCTACACTGTCTTCCTTGTTGTTCAAACACTTTTACCAGAAAATATCTAGACTTTAGAGAGACCAATCATGCAAACCAAATTTCAACAAGCTCTACGGTAGTTCTCCACTAATAGGTTTAGACCACATGATGCAAGAGCTTAAACATGATCTACTAGAGAGCTCAAAACAATTGCCAAGTATCAAATTATTCAAGACAATATACCAACTACCACATGAAGCATTTTCTGTTTCCAACAAAATAACAATAAGTGCTGCGGCTTTCAGCTTCCGCCATGAACATGAAAAACGAAGAACACGAGTGTTCATATGAAAAAGCGGAGCGTGTCTCTCTCCCACACAAGCATGATAGGATCCGATTTATTCAGAGAATGAAAATAACAAAACGAAAATAAAAGCACATAGACGCTCCAAGTAAAGCACATAAGATGTGACGGAATTAAAATATAGTTTCACTAGAGGTGACCTGATAAGTTGTTGATGAAGAAGGGGATGCCTTGGGCATCCCCAAGCTTAGACGCTCGAGTCTTCTTGAAATATGCAGGGATGAACCACGGGGGCATCCTCAAGCTTAGACTTTTCACTCTTCTTGATCATATCATATCATCCTCCTCTCTTGATCCTTGAAAACTTCCTTCACACCAGACTCAAAACAATCTCATTAGAGGGTTAGTGCATAATCGAAAATTCACATGTTCAGCGAGGACACAATCATTCCCAACACTTCTGGACATTACCCAAGACTACTGAAAGTTAATGGAACAAAGAAATCCACTCAACACAGTAAAAGAGGCAATGCGAAATAAAAGGCAGAATCTATCAAAACAGAACAGTCCGTAAAGACGATTTTTTTCGAGGCACTTAACAAGCTCAGATGGAAAACCTCCAGTTGAATGAAAGTTGCGTACATATCTGAGGATCACGTATGAATTTTTTCAGCATTTTACGAGTTTCCTACAGAGAGATCAACTCAAATTCGTGACAGCTAAAAAATCTGTTCCTGCGCAGAAATCCAAATCTAGTATCAACTTTACTATCAAAGACTTTACTTGGCACAACAACGAAATAAACATGATAAGGAGAGGTTGCTACAGTAATAACAACTTCCAAGACACAACAAAACAGTAGCAAAATAAAAACATGGGTTATCTCCCAAGAAGTGCTTTCTTTATAGCCATTAAGATGGGCTCAGTAATTTAAATGATGCTCTCGCAAGAAATAAGAGTTGAAGCAAAAGAGAGCATCAAAAGCAAATAAGAAACACTTTTAAGTCTAACCCACTTCCTATGAAAAAGAATCTTGTAAATAAACAAGTCATGTAAGCATAATGCAATAAGCATAGGAAAACAAGACAAGCGCAACTTCAAGATTTTAAGCAAAAAGAGAGGTGTTTTAGTAACATGAAAATCCCTACAACCATATTGTCCTCTCTCATAAAGATTTTCAGTAGCATCATGAACAAACTCAACAATATAACTATCACATGAAACATTCTTATCATGAGCTACATGCATAAAATTATTACTCTCCACATAAGCATATTCATTACTATTAATTGTAGTGGGAGCAAATTCAATAAGATAGCTATCATTATTATTCTCATCACCATAATCATCATATATAGGAGGCATATTGTAATCATAATTAATTTTCTCCTCAATAGTAGGTGGACTGAAAATATGATAGTCATCATTGTAATCATCATATATAGGAGGTAAAGTATCATCAAAGTAAATTTTCTCCTCCATGCTTGGGGGACTAAAAATATCATGCTCCTCAAAACCAGCTTCCCCAAGCTTAGAATTTTCCATAGCATTAGCAACAATGGTGTTCAAAGCATTCATACTAATAACATTGCCATTAGCATGCATATAAAGTTCCATAGGTTTTTAAATTTTTCTCTTCAAACACCTCATGTCCTAACTCAAGATAAATACTATAAAGATATCTAATATTTTAGTTGTTTTCCATTAAGCCTAACTAGTGAAATAAAAACAAGAAACAAAAAGATATAATTGCAGAATCTAAAGGAAATAGCTTCGAGCACTCACACACCGGCAACAGTGCTAGGAAATAGCTTAGTAGTCGGAGGATGTGAATACCTTTTACCTTACCTCCCCGGCAATGGCGCCAGAAAATAGCTTGATGTCTACGCACGCTTCTATTCCTGTAGACAATGTTGGGCCTCCAAGAGCAGAGGTTTGTAGAACAGCAGCAAGTTTCCCTTAAGTGAATCACCCAAGGTTTATCGAACTCAGGGAGGTAGAGGTCAGAGATATCCCTCTCAAGCAACCCTGCAATTAAGATACAAGAAGTCTCTTGTGTCCCCAACACACCTAATACACTTGTCAGATGTATAGGTGCACTAGTTCGGCGAAGAGATAGTGAAATACAAGTAATATGGATGATTATAAGTAGCAATTGCAATCTGAAATAAAAATGGCAGCAAGCGAACATGTAGCAGAACTTGTTGGAAACGGTGTTTCAATGCTTAGAAACAAGGCCTAGGGATCATACTTTCACTAGTGGACACTCTCAACAATGATCACATAACTGAATAAATAAATGCTACTCTTAAACACTCTCTTGTTGGATAACAAACAACATTCATTGTGTAGGGCTACAAGAGCACCCTCAAGACGGAGTAAACAAGCTCCACAACGTCATAAAGGAATCACACACGATGCGCACACTGTCACCGTCACACCGTGGAGAGTGAATCCGGAGTTCATATTAAAGTAACCTCTAGAGTGCATAATAGACCGTTGCAATTTAGACCGGGTACTAACATAGCATACACACTGTCAACAATAGCTATGAAAGGGGGAATAGATCACATCAATACTATCATAGTAATAGTTAACTTCATAATCTACAAGAGATTACAATCATAACCTACGCCAAGTACTACATGATGCACACACTGTCAACTTTACATCATGGAGGAGGAATAGACTACTTTAATAACATCACTAGAGTAACACATAGATTAATAGTGATACAAAGCTCATGATCACATAAAGATCACACCATGGGAGGGAGATGAACCACATAGCTAGCGGTAGAGCCCTCAGCCTCGGGGGAGAACTACTCCCTCCTCATCATGGGAGACAGCAACGGCGATGAAGATGGCGGTGGTGTCGATGGAGATGACTCCGGGGGCAATTCCCTGTCCCGGCGGCGTGCCGGAATAGAGACTTCTGTCCCCAGAAACTTGTCTTCGCGATGGCGGCGGCTACGGAACTCTTCGTGGAATATGACTTGATATCTTAGGGTTTTCGCGACGGGGAGAATTTATAGGCGGAAGGGCAGCCTCGGAGGGGCACCAGGGTGCCCTCCCCACATCTAGGCGCGGCAGGGGGGCCAGGCCGCGCCGCCCTATGGTCTAGAGGCCGTGGGCCTCCCCCTGGCTTGCCCTTTTGGCTCCGTGTGTCCCTCGGAAAAATAGGAGGTTTGACTTTTGTTTCGTCCAATTCCGAGAATATTTCCTGTGTAGGATTTCTGAAACCAAAAACAGCAGAAAACAGGAACTGACGCTTCGGCATCTTGTTAATAGGTTAGTACCGGAAAATGCATCAAAATGATATAAAGTATGGATAAAAACATGTAGGTATTGTCATAAAACTAGCATGGAACATAAGAAATTATAGATACGTTGGAGACGTATCAAGCGTACCTGCCGAACCTAAGCCGCCTGAGGAGCACCACCCTAGGGGAACACCCCCATCCAACGCGGGGAAAGAAGAGCTGCCGCCGTCGGTGTCGCACAGGCTTCACCTAGCGACCTTTGCTGGCACGACGACAAGGGGGAAAGGTTTAGGAGGAGGGGCGGACGCCGATGGGGTGGGGTAGGCCCCGTCGCCCTCGGGGGAGCGAGAGGGTGCGACATGGTAAAGATGTGCGTGTGTGCGTTCATACGAGTAAGTAAGTACATATTTGTGAGTATCTTTGTAGAATTTGATTCGGGTTGAATTACCATTTAAGTTTCAGGACATTATCAACACCTTTCGTCAATTTAGCGATTTCTCAGCTAGTATTGCTAGCTAGCGAGTGTGCATTGGGAGCGTAATATAGCACAAAAAGGGACAGGAGAACACGTGCTCGTTCCTGTGTACAATCGACAAGCAACTATCCCTGGAAAAAGTCTCATAGATCACGCGTCCTGATTAAAGTTTTGGAAAAGCTAAACGTTGCACAAATAGAAGTTTCAGAAAAGCAAATATTGCTTAGAACAATCATGAGCTAGCAATTAAGCTGGTCCAGCTTCGAGCCGGTCTCTGGCATACATTTCGCCAGATGGATGCTACCATGATGGTGAGCATTTCATCGCATTCCACATTAGGCCCACTTGCCAATTGCCATGATCACAGATATACACACACATGCACGCCATGTCAATTGTCAAACATGATAGCCGCTATCAGATGCGCAAGCTCAGCAAATTAACTCCAGCTTTGGATGTGAGGACGGGAGCGATCGGGTTCAAGGAAATGCACTGCTAGCTGAGCTTTGGACGCCTCGATCGGGAAATTAAGACCACTAGCTATCACAAAATAGTTCCAGAAAAAGCAAATAATTCTGAGAACTTCGCGTTGATGCTACTGCAAAGCTGCCAGTTTTGAAAGACTGCCGCTTGTCGTGTGACTGATATATGGGTCCAACAGGCGAATCGGGTGCCCACACTGGGCACTGGCTATATATTGGGAGTTTGGGACTAGCGCAGACTTTGATTTTTGAGATCTGGGACTAGCGCAGACTAATACGATGCTGACGTATGTGGTTTGTGTTGGGGATGACTGGATGAGGATCCATAGGGAAGTGTCAACTCGTAGCCAGGTACCACTCGCGATTTGCAACATCTTTGCTATCAGAACTTCAACTCATTGCAAGAAAAAAAACGTCCGACTCTTCGATTAATCGACAACTTTTTATGTTCTTTTTTTCTGCTGTTCTTTTGAATATCTTTCTTTCTCGTTTTCCTTTTTAGTACTATATCACATTTTGTTCTTTTATAGCTACACTATCTCCATCGCAAAGGTTAAGGCTTGTATTATTTTTAGAAAGTCAAACTATGTCAAGTTTGATTAATTTTTTACTAAAAATCATTAACATCCAAAATACATAATCAATATCATTATATAGATAATGAAATATATTTTTATATGGTATTCACAAAATATCATATTTGTTGGTACATTTTTTTAAAAAATTTAGTCAAATTTTACTTGGTTTGACTTAAAAAAAAGTTTTAAGCTTTGGGATGGAGGTAGTATATAGTTATAGTTTTTTTAGTTAGCACATGATTAGTTATTTAGGGATACACCGGTTATCATATAACACAAAACTATTTTATGTCATTAACGTATTTTATTTTTTATGAATATTTGTTTCTGCTAATAAGAACAAGTTTTGAAAAATATATGAACATTTGTCTATAACTACACACATTTTTTACTCCCTCAGTTCTAATGAACAAGGATTATATATTTGTTTTAAAAAATCAAGCCAAGTAAAATTTGACAAAAGTTTTTAAAAAAAATTTATGTACTTGTTGGGAAGGCCTTATTAAGATCAAGGAAACAAATAGCACGCAATAATAAAATTGTGTGAGCTTTAAAATACACTATTAGCGTGTTACATCCTATAGCATGCTATTAGCGAGACATTGTACACCAATTAATTTAGCGTGGGCTCTCCAAATATGCTATAACGCACTATTATCGTGATTAAGATAAGGTCTTATTAAGCTGATTAATAAAGATAGCAAAATAAATATTTTTTCAGATTTATATTTGAAAATTCAAATATGTATCTGTATTCTTGTTAATGGGCCGTGGAAAATACGGCCTATGTAAAATCCATTTATCCGTCCAGGCCCCGTTTGACGGTAGGAGCTCCTTTCCCCGGAGAATACGGCTTTGCAAAACTGCGATTCCTGTTCTCCTATGTATGCTCTCTCCCGCCGCCGCCGTCGTTGCGGCCGTTCGTGCGGCGGCGGGTTCGCGGCCGGCCGTACGCTGCGCCCACGCAACTCTCCTCAAGGAGGGCCTGGCTCTCCACCCTCCCGCGCCGTCCCTCCTTGTCTCCGCCTATGCCAAATGCCGCCTCCTCCCCGACGCCCGCCAACTGTTCGACGAATCCCCGCAGCGGGATCTGCACCTCTACTCGTCACTCCTCGCTGCCATCTCCAACTCCGACTCTCCCGCCCTTGTTCTACCTCTGCTCCGCCGCATGCTCTCGGTAGATGCCCTCCAACCCGACCATTTTGTGCTTGCTTCCATCGCCAGTGCCTCCGCCAGGTTGCGCAGCCTCAGTCTTGGTAAGCAGGTACATGGACATTTTGTCGCTTCCCCGTATAGCGGCGACAACGTTGTCAAGTCGTCGCTTATCGACATGTACTGCAAATGTGGTGTCCCAGAAGAAGCGAGGAAGGTGTTTGACAGTATGACTGCCAAGAACAATGTCGTGTGGACTGCGCTTGTTTCTGGGTACGCGTCAAACGGCTATACTGACGAGGCGCTACAGCTCTTTCGGAGCATGCCTGGACGCGGAGGCCTCTTTACATGGACTGCGCTCATATCAGGATTTGTGAAAGCTGGCGAGAGTGTTAGAGCGGTGGAGCTGTTTGTTGATATGAGGCGAGACGGCATCACTATTGATGACGCCTTTTTGTTGTCAGCTATAACTGGTGGAGCTGCAGACCTGGCTGCACTTGTTCTGGGAAGGCAGTTGCATGGTTTATCCATGAGGCTTGGGTTCTTGTCCAGCATGATGGTTGGGAATGCGTTGGTTGACATGTATTCTAAATGTAGCGACATACACTCTGCTAGAGAAGTTTTTGAAGAGATTACAGTGTGTGACATCATCTCGTGGACGACAATGATTGTTGGAGAGGCACAGCATGGTCGAGCTGAGGAAGCTTTTGCTCTTTATGACCGGATGGTTCTTGCAGGAGTGAAGCCCAATGAAGTGACCTTTGTCGGGCTGATTTACGCCTGTAGCCATGCTGGTCTTGTTCAGAAAGGGCGCCAATTGTTTGACTCGGTGAAGCAGGAGTATGGCATCAATCCTGGATTGCAACTCTATACATGCTACATAGATCTTCTTAGTCGCTCGGGCTATTTATCAGAAGCTGAAGAACTCATCACGAGGATGCCATATGAGCCTGATGAAGCTGTTTGGGGGTCCCTACTGAGCGCATGCAAGAAACACAACAATGCTGAAATGTCTATTAGGGTTGCTGATAACCTATTGGAGCTTAGACCAAAATATCCATCAACATATGTCTTGTTATCTAATGTTTATGCAGTGAATGGCAAGTGGGGTTCTGTGGACACTGTAAGAAAGCTGATGGCTAATACAAAAATACTGAAAGAGCCTGGGTATAGCAGGATTGATGTTGGAAGAGAATCCCGTCTGTTTCATGCTGGGGAAGTGCCGCTTGATGTGAGAGAAGCAATTCTAGCTTTTCTTGATGAATTGGTCGTGAAAATGCGCCAGAGGGGGTATGTCCCTGATACCAGTTCCGTGATGCATGATTTGGAGGAGCATGAAAAGGAGCATCATCTGTTCTTACACAGTGAGAGACTGGCTGTTGCCTTTGGGATCCTCAAGTCTCCACCGGGATCGGTAATCCGGGTGGTGAAGAACCTCCAGGTCTGTGGGGACTGTCATACAGTTATGAAGTTGATGAGTGAAATTTTCCAGAGGAAGATCAGTGTGAGAGATGCTAGCCGCTTTCACCATTTTGAAGATGGGAAGTGCTCTTGTAGCGACTTCTGGTAGCTGATCTGCTGACGTTCAGTTGTCCGCCTGGTCCTCTAGCTACGGTATAAGATCTTACCTTGCTTTTGCAGTGTACTTCTTTGTCATGTCTAAAAAGACATGTATGAAATGGGTGACCTTATTTTCTGTATGACTTAACTGATGCTTTAGTCTTAGAAAAACGAAATCATGTTATTCTGCCTTTTCCTTCATTCCTTGTATAGACCTGCCAACTACCAAGCGAGAATAGTAGAAATGAAGGAATCACCCATGTGGAAAGAGCGAGAATGGAATATTTGAAAAGGCCGTGTCCCTTAGCACAGTGCGAACTAGAACGACCATCTTTGCAATTTGGAGAGATGATAGTAGTCAAAGATCATGTAGTTCACTTACTGTAAGTTTTCTCATTTCTGTTCTGGTGTGCACTTGTTGTAGTATACGAAGTGTGACCTATTTGTATTTACCAATTACTTCTAAGTGTGGTGTTCCTGTCTTGCAAGTCCAAGCACTGATTAAAATATCGACCTAAGAGTAGCAGAAGCCATACGCCTGTACAGGTATAATATTTAGTTAGAGTAGTAAAGGAAGAGTTGAAACCTGAAGTAGCTCGATCCTCTTATCATTGTCCTAAGTTGAATAAAATTCTTCCTATAATTGAGGAGTTCCTACATTATATCATTAAGCCTTCGTCCTCTCTACAACTACCTTTGGCTTTAATTTTCTTGCCTAGCAACTAGCAAGTTCTAGGGATTTAATGGCGTGCCTATGTATGTTTGTACCGTTAATCAAGCTACACCATGGTGTGCCTTTGTTCTTAGCAATTTTAAGCATTAGCTTCATGTCATCTACTAGCACACATTCTCATTAGGAACACCTGCCCTTCAATTTGTAGTGGTGTAGATATTTTTCCATGAAGCTTCAAATTTTGATCTTCCAAGATGCTTGATGCGTTGGTATTAGTTCTGGACATTGATTTGTGAATTGTTCGCTATTGCAGAAAGTGACCCAAAGTTGAATTTCCATATATCTTAAGTGTGACTCTCGGTGTGGTATAGTAACTCTTTCTCTATTTTTCTTTATGAATGAACTACAGCTCTTTGGTGATTTTGATTGTTAAAAGTTAGAACTATAACATGGGGGAACAGTTACGGAAGGATGTTCGAATGACTCAGTGAAACTTATTGTGCCAAACTGGCATGGCGCTTGTCGGCTTTAGTCCCATTGAATGCTTGGCCTGGGTTATTTGGAACATATGGGTGGCATGCAGACGCCGGGTGTAATGCTTAAACCTTTTGAGTAATAAAGCACCCTTTTTCGATTTTCTTGGAACATATGCGTTTTCCTTGTTTACTACAGAAACTGAACTCGTTGCTATGAAATCCTTGCAAGATTCCTGTAGAAACTTTTGCGTTCCAATAAAGGCCAATATGCTATGCAGGATCATTGCAAGTATTTTACAGAATCAGTTCCATTCTTGCAAAAAAGTAGAAGAAACTTTTCCACAGTATTTTGAATTTACTGTCTGTCTGATGGGCCTCCCAGCGAATCCCGGCTGTCTGTTGGTTTCACTGTGTGATATAAAAGCTGCATAGCACCCTCGCTGAAACCCTAGCGCGCCGCCTCCTGCACTCCCCAATCCCTGCATGACCGCTTCGCCTCCTCCCTCTTCTTCGCGCGCAACAGCTGGCGCAGCTCAGCCTCTGCCTCTAGCTCGTCTTCGTCCTGCCTAGTGGCTGGCCGAGCTTCGTCTCCTCAACCCACACATTTTTTGCTGCGCACAGCGACACTGGAGAAGGAGGCATCAGGGAGATGGCCCAAGGGCACGGGATCGACGCCGTCGTCCTGGGCTTGGTGGAGCGTGGCGCCAACGTCACCGTCCTTTCTTTGTCTGCATCGCCGTCGCCGTCCCAAGAGATGGCTCAAGGGTGTGGGATCAGCTGTTGTCCTCAGCGCGGTGGAGTGTGGCGTTGCCGTCGTCCTCCTTTCTCTGTCTACATCGCCGTCACTGTTGGCTACATGATCCCAAGTTTCTCCCAGGGTCCTCCCGTGGTCGCGCTCGTCCGTGGAGATGCGGGTGAGGCAGTGCAGCACTGTGTGAGGCAGCTCTTGCAGCTGCAGGCAGAGACAAGGGAGAAGCAGCAGATTATGCTCCATTCACGACTTGCATCAGTCCAATGACCTAGGTAAATTTCTGCTCTCCTTTTATTTGTTCATATTCATTTCTTGAATCAGATTATCACTCCACCCGCTTCTTGAAGGGTGTTGGCATGCGAGCTTAGGGTGACCAACAGGGAAGGCAACTCAGCCAGCAGTGGCCATGGTGCATCTCTCTTCTCAGTTTGCAGAGGCATTCTATTTTGTTCAGTTGCATTTGATTAGTTTTTCCCTCTTACTGGATATTTAATTTTGTTAAAAGTATGAACGAGAATGGATTTTGTACACACGCATGGGTGTGAGTGTGTTCTGTACCGTCGATTTATTCCTTGAGATTCCTCTTGCCGTGGTAGATGCAAAAACAGCTCTCTCTCTCCTCCTTTTATCCCAATCTCAAAGCAAAACGGACGGTGACGGAAACACCCACACCCATGTGTGTAAATACAAAAGTATTTCCTCATAATTTAAACTCAATGTTGTGAAACTTTCACAAATTCACTAAAGAGACATGCGAGGACAACCAGCCAAGGAGAAACGGCACGACTCGCCATGCGGAAGCGTCGCTCAGATAACGATGACATCAGAAAGGGTGATGCTGCCGCCAATGCATGTGGTCAGAGGATCAGAACAAGGTGTACACATGGCGGCACTGAAGCTCATGTATGTTCATTGCCTGGTGTTTCTATTTTTTTTGTATATTCCTACCACAGCTAAGAATAATCATATAAGATGCCATACTTGTGTGATTTATTTCTGACTGAAAGTAATCTAGCTCTGTAACCTTTAGAGCTGTGTTCCATTTCTTATATTGTCTTATTACCTCACCTTGGCCATTTTCATTCCAGCGTTTCGAGAAGGAGAATGGTTGTCTAAACAATGGGTGTACTAAAATGGAGTCTGTGGTTCAGCTAAACTTATGCCTTTGCTGGATGTGC
Source organism: Lolium perenne (assembly GCF_019359855.2). Taxonomy (NCBI): domain Eukaryota; kingdom Viridiplantae; phylum Streptophyta; class Magnoliopsida; order Poales; family Poaceae; genus Lolium; species Lolium perenne. The sequence continues at coordinate 175,312,931 of NC_067244.2, forward strand.
ATTCATTGATGGATCTTAGCTCATGGCCTGGCTAGATAGCTGAGATTGGTTGTGCTTGAAGTGAAGGTAAAAAAAAACTAGAAAAACAAGTGATTTTTCAATTGGGAGGTTATGGTTCAGGCAAACCATTGTGTTCTTAAAGCTGCTATTTATACCATGCCTTCTTTTGCTGTCCAATCTTAGAGCTATGTCAAAAACTATAAATGTCTGGATTTCAGCTTAGTTTATATTGTGGTGTCAAAGCCCACATGAGTTTATTTTTAAATTTCATTATTATGCTATTTACATTGCATGTCTAAAAAGATTTTCGGCTAATTTGTGCTTCGAATGAATATAAGCATATACTGATCTTGCTACATTGAAATGGTGATTTATATATTTATTGTGTAAGAATTCATGTGCTTATGTTTCATACTTATATCCCTTCAATGAACATGCTGCCGCTGCACTGCACGAGCGTCCAGAGCCGCTACAAGTGGTGGCAAGGAGGAGCATGCGCGGTGAAGCAGCACACCGACGGAATCATGTGAACATCCGATATATTTGCATTTTCTTGATGTCAGTTATGGCTGCGGAATCCCAAACTGACCAGGAACTGATGATATAGAGGCTACAGTATCATTTTGACATGGCATATTGCATACTTACATATTTTCTAACGAGTATAGTATAGTCAAGTCCGATCACTAGCATTTTTTTCCTCGTAGAAGTGGAGATGAGCACAAAGTTGTCACTGCTCAAACCATGGGAAAGGAGCAAAGAGCAAGGCCAAAAAAAAAACATGCAAGTTTGCGCACGGTGAACTGTACTTGCTTCAAGAGGATTCTCTTCTCTTATATTTGCATATCCCTTACAGGGATTGGATGGCATGCATCCTCTCTTGGGAGAAGACCAAGAAATACACTGCTAAGGGAAAGAAGAGGGAAGAGGGCCATGGGGATAATCTGGCATATTGAAGTGGGGCACTGACATTGTTCCCTACAGACCTTGTTCTTGCACTCCTGGTGAGTTTGCTTCTACCGGCTGCATATATAGGTAACTGACATAACACTGATTATTTGCATTGTCAGCGGTGTGTTTGATTGTTTATCTTGGTTTCCTGTGCTGAAGTTGCCGGAAAGGCATGTCTTAATCTTTTGTTGTTCCGGTGTGTCAGTCAATTCCTTGCCGTTGGCCAGTTACTTAGTTTACTGATTTCTCTTGATGTTTTTTTTTTGCCAAATCTAATTATCCATGGTTGGCAGTATTAAAAGTTGTCATCTATTAGGAAATTTAAGTGATTCCTAAATCAAACTTTAGTGGAAGGTTTTGCGGTAATTAATTGCTTTTTTTTCTTAAATTTGCCTAGTTAAGAAGCCGACATTACCCTTTCTATGTTGTCAATCTTATGTGTAACACAATATTTTTCCACTACTGGACTACTAATAACCACTTTTATCTTCACAACAGCACCATACTGGATGCATAGTTTCTGGTTTGCTAGCTTGTATTTGGCTTGTAACTTCTGAGCTCACAACTTCTCTTACTAAATGAAACAACAATTACTTATGGCTAAATAGTTATTTTTGAACATTTTTTGAAACTTGAAAATTTTGATTTAGTAATATTTGTCGACCTCTGGTTCTGTAGTCTGTACTGATTCCTCGAGGTACGTTGTGCTGACCAGCCGAACTAGCTTCATCCATGTTGCTGCCTAGGCAACGGTAGTGTCTCGATCCTGATCCTCTGCCTTACCATGTACATGCCATTATCTATTTACTATTCCATTTTATCATGTTTTCTCATCAGCCGCGCATAATTTCTTACAGCTTTTCTTGAATTTCAGCCTCATGAAGATCTTGGTCTGTTGCGAGGATTATTGTCGAGACAATGAAGATAATCAGATATTAAGGGCGCAAATACTCTGGGAATTTGTGACAACTAGAATTTAGTAGAGAGTACGATGAATATCCTGCAAAGTATTCTGTAAGGATCTATGTCCTCTTTTCAAACTTTGGTTTGTCAAGTTATCAAGTCATGCTCCTATGCTAGCATTGATCCATTGAAAAACTGTTATGGCTATCTACCTGCCTGGAACATCTTTGATATTTGGCTTAGGCACCTGTTTTTATGTATGCCTAATCACGGAAGCGGACTTTTGGCTCCCGGGTGCAACGCACCCCCATAGACTTAAAAAATTATACTCCCTCTGTTCCATTCTGTAGTGCCTATTGTTTTTTGGCACGGAAATTAGCGCAAGAGTATTTTTTACACAAGACCTCTTGTTGAACGATTTGAGATCAACGTAAAATTTGGTAAATCCATATCTTTCCAGCTTACCATAACAATTTTTGGGAGCTGAACGATTTGGGAGCTGAACGGGGAGGGGTAATTGAAAAAAAGCTAAGCTACAACCTTATATTCTGAAACAAATGCCGAAAATCTATAGGCACTATATAAAGGAACGGAGGGAGTAGTAATTTTAAAAAGTCAATTTTTTTTTAAATTTTCCTGGAAACCAAGGATGATCAAGTTTGTACTCGTAAAAAATATGTTTGGAAACGAAATTATTCCCATGGTCTACAGGGCAAAAAAGACAAAATTATTACAAATATATAGTGAATAGTATCTGGTCATGGGGTGTTTCGAGTTTATTTTTTTAACCCAGGATACAATAAAAGTAATTTCGTAGGGAAATATTTTGTTTCAAGTACAATACCTGGTCATCTTTGATTCCCAAAAAAGTTTAAATTTTTTTGAACTTTTTTTAATTTTTATTTTATTTTTCCAACTATAGGGGTGTGTGGCACCCGGGAGCCACTATGCATTTCCCGCCTAATCGCATGCTTTTTACATGAATGGCTCTATATAAAAGTATCTCTACAAGTTTGAGCACTATTTACCTCAATACAGAAGTATATTATTTCTTAAAAGTATTGATCTGATTTGTTCATCGTTGTCTTCCATATATTTTTATATTTTTTTACTCCTCCAGGTGTTTGTTGAAACTCAAAAGATACACTGTTGCTGCCTGATTTGTATATTGTTTATTTGGTTTGTCTTCTAAAAATAGTACTACATGAAGCAGTATTTAGCATTGTAGGATAACCATCTGTAGGATGATGGAATTTAAAATTATGTGACTTTGTCCATATTAATACCAAGGCCCACTCCACCAAGGAGCAGGTGCCGCACCGGTTTGTAGCGTTCATGGAGATGCAATGTTGTATAATGGATTTCCATGTGATTGACCTTCGGTTGGAGAGTAATTCATCTTAGTACGACCCATTTGGGCACTTGATTGGCAAGTGCAACCCTTATATGAACATCTGCAGTTCCATTATAAACGTGAGAGGACACAGTTGAACTATGCTTGCTCTGCTTACATCTGTACTCTTTTTCTACTTTCATAGCTTCTGAATTGGTCTTTTGATAACAATGCTTGGAGCATTACTTTTAAGTTTTCCTGTTCTCGATTTTGGGCTGCCATTTAGTTCTTTTGGTTTTTTTTCAGGTTGGTTCATCTTTCGTTTTGTATGTTTCTCTTTTTTGCCTATTAGTTCTCTTCTTCCTTCTTTTGGTCTTCTGGTTCTCGATTGGGAACTGCTATTCATTTCCATTTGGGGTTCTTGCTTCTGAGGTTTTTAGAGTGGTTATTCTTTGTTTTGTTCTTCCTTTAATTTTTTTTCTTCATTTAAGTTTTTCCTTCTGGTTTCTATTCTCCTTTGCTTCCTCTTTTTTCCATTTCATTCTTTTGCCTTGTTTCTGGCTACTAGATTTTTTTCGTGCCTTTTTGATGCTCCTTTGTCCTCATTTACCTAACCGGCCATTGGACAGTGCTATGTAGACAGGGGAATTTATCCTTTTCTGTGTTTTTAAATTTAAGGCATATGCCTGGCTTTAAATTAATAAAGCCTCACATGGCAGAGTTTACACATAAAGAAGACAACATCCAAACACATCGCGTCACATACAAATCTAGGGTCACAACCGAACCCAAACACAAGCAGTACCTGACAACAGCTAAATCAACAGCAACACTGATACATTCGGTAGGAGGTAGGCGCCCTCCTCCTCAAGTTGTGAAAGAAGTGTGGAGCTGTCTGATCTTCCCCATCGCCGCGTCCAGAAGCGCCCTATCCTTCGGTCTCACCAACAACCGCCATTGCTGCATGTAAATAAGCATTTTTAAAAAAGCATCAGCCGGTTTGTTAATAAGATGCCTTCCATAGTTAGCTTGTTTCTAATGTTCCAGAGCGCCCAACATTGAGCCACAAAGGTAAACCAAACTAGCCTACGGTACGATCCTGACAGCCCATGTGAGATAGCCAGAAAATTCCAATCGCAGTGGAGGAGCTCCCTAACTCCAGCCCAAATAAATCTTGCCAACGGGCAACTAAAAAAGATGTGATTGATCTTTTTCTGTGTCATAAAAGTTAGAAGTTGATTAATTAGTATCGCAGTATTTATGTTTGGATTTGCCTAAAGCTGTTTCAGGTTATTTTGGGGCCAACTTGCCAAAGCAATCCTGATTTTTTTATTACTTTTTAAGAGCATGTTTCCTAACGATCGAGCAGTGAGGTAGAGGCGTAGAGCTGATGCAAGTAGAGATCAACAGACTTCTATTTTTTGTCTAAATAAGAATGAAATCCCAGGATGTATGTTTATCATAATACTGTAGCAGACATTGCTTCGAAATTGTTTTGTCTAAGAAAAAATGTAGGCATCCTGCGACCTGTGTAGTAGAAAAGATAAAATATTCTTAATGTCTCATTATTCTGAACCAGGGATGTTCTTCTCTGCTTTTCCTGCAGTTAAGTGCATCACCCATAGTTTTACCTGGATTCAGTCCCATGCCTGTCTAGGTGATTAAGTGGTAGTATGGAAGCTAAAGATTTGATATATGTTAGAGTGGATGCATGGCTCCGAAATTTTGCAACTGATCCCTGTATGAATGCGGATGGTTGACCATCCTGCATGTTGCTGCATTTGATGCTTGAAGGGCTTTGCGTAGATCTGCCAAGTTGGTAAATCAGTTGAGATTGTTGAAAGATATGGTTGTCCAATACATGTATATAGGTAACTGATATAGAAAGTTTGCTATTGCTTACCGTGAGAAAAATACTCAGAGCTAACTAGCCAAACTCCACTATACTATAAACTCTTCAATTCCAGTTTGTATCTTCAATTCAAATAATCCAGTCTGTGCAAGTCTAGATGGGCGATTACCGGACTGAAGAACCCTCTGTTGCTACTTGTGTTGGACCAGCAGCAGTAGATCTGGTGTATTAACCAAGTCCTGGTTGCAAATCAGATCTGGATAGTACCAGAAGAAAACACAAGTAATTTATATAAAGTTCAATACTGGCAAATAATAAGCTATTATTCTGGCATATTTTCTTTGGGAAGTGCTACTGAATGGGTTGGTATCTTATTACCTTTGATCAGATCAAGTTCTTCTGTATTGCTATTTTGATGAGAGAAAAAATACCACCAAATGAGAGATGAGCTTCATGTTCGAATTTCCTTACGATTTTTATTGTGTTGTTTTTCTTATTGCTTTCCTTAGATAGTTCTATCCGAGGGAAAAATTTGAGAGTTCTTCTCCTTTCGCGCAATGTATTTTGGGCTTCCTGATGCTCATAGCAATTGCTTATATGGATAATTTGGCTGTATCCAGTATGTGCTTATACACCAATACTCCAATATTTTCAGTGCTTATTCGCCTTCTCAGGCCTTTTGTGGGAATGGTGGCTCTGGATTTATAACTTCTGAGCATCTATGCATATATGCATCTTTTTTATCGTGATAGCAAGACAGCTTTTGTTTTCTAATGTGTAACAATTCTGTAAAGTTATATGATTACAGGAGCCAATATATATTTCAGGCAATATCTGCTTTCATTTATGATACGCAGATCAGATAAGCTATTATCACCTTTTGTAATCTTATTTCTCTTGCTGGGTTTACAAGACTCATCCTCATTTCTCTTGCCATCAGTGTTGTCCCCGTACTCGCCCCATTGTCTATCCATGGTGGCAAGAGAGTGCTGATATTCTCCTCTTTCCTATGAAATCTCTTTATGTGTTTCACTCTGTAAGCCATTTGGCTGTCTTTGTGATGAATGGGCCAATAATATGAAGTTATGTTCAAACATCCACATAGGAAAACACACCGACTACATTGACAAGGCACAAGATACATTCGGTACTTGCCCTTTCTTCATTATCTGATAGCCCTTAATTAGTTAGGCATGTACTCCTCCTGAAGCTAAATCAAAGAGTAGAATCTGGTCAGTGTAATGACACATTCTTATTAGTTTTTAGCCTTTTCTTTCCGCTTTTGGTATTATTAATCATGTTTTACTAAATTGAATGCTATCTATGTGTATAAGATTGTAAACTTATTTCCTTCATTTTTCTCTAATAATAGCCAACTGAGTTGTCTATGTGTATAAAATCTGGTCAGTTAAATAATGACACATTCTTATTAGTTTTTATCCTTTACTTTTCCCCTTTTGGTATTATTAATCATATCATACTAAATTAAATGCCATCTATGTGCATAAATTATAAACTTAATTCCTTTGTTTTCTCTCGAATAATAACCAAATGAGTCGTCTGGCTCATATATATGTAGATGTGTTGCTGGAAATGTAGCCCTTGGTCATCTATTTGATCATGATGTTGGTATCTATCACAGAATGCAGCTGTTTTCATGTCATTCTCTGTTTTGTGCAGACTGAGAAGGCTTTCTTCAAGCAGCCAAATGTCTTCTTTTGGTGAGGACTCTGCATCTACCTTTTATTGCTATTCTTCGTATGCAACATGCAATTATCTAACAAATCATATGCTTGATTTCAGCAAACATGAAACCTGAGAAGGTGAAGATGCTTGGGAATGCAGTCTGGAAAAATTATATTGCCAATCTAGATATCACTATGCAGTCCACGCACCATTGCTGTTCTACTTTGAATGGTTTATGCATATAAAGTAACTGAAAATACAATACACGCTTTTGTTTATTTGATTCTGACATCCTTATTCACGTTTCCTTTATACTCTCTGCATTATGAGCTGTAGTTACCACTTGTTAGTTCTGAAACTAGATTTTTTTTTTTGGAAATTCTCAGTTTACAGATTATTGTAGCTGGAACCAGAAAATATAATGGTTTACATGTCCTTTTACTTTTTTTTTTCCGGAATTTCATTACCCATGCTATTTTTTTGTTTACCATTTGCAACTAGGTACATGCAGCTTTGCTACTAGCTTGCTAACGATAGGTTTTCATACATGCTTACTATAACGTTTAACAAAATGTTTATCAGTGCGTTGCATTCCTTGTGCTCGGTTGTTTTTGTACTTGCTTTTAGAACGACCAAATCTTTTGTGTTCTTCACTTTACTTATAATAGATTCTCGTGCATTGTCAATATAGTGATTGCCAAATTGGTTGACGGTGCGAAAATTGGGAAAAGAACGCCAAAGGTTGTAAAAATGCCATCTACCCCTTTCGCGTACCGGGGGGGGGGGGGGGGGGGGACCCAAGATTAGTCTAGGCAACAATGGCGTTGTTGTTGATGAAGGTGTTGGTCGGTATGCGACGATTTGGTGTGCTAGCTAGGAGCATGGTGAGATTTCTCCGGAGGGTGCAGCAGTTGTTGGTTTTCCTTGTTCTTGTAGATCTGCCGGTGTCGGTGTTTATTTTTTCTTTTCTTTCTCTGCAGTTTCTTCTTATCTTGGTTGTGCTGCCGCTTCAACATGTCTATTATATATTGTGGCTTATGGCTTGAATGTATATGTAACTGGATGAACAACTCACCAGTAATCATGCTATATACTTGACTAATAGGTAAAGGTAAGTGGCCAACTATCAATGAATCAAACAAAAAATGTACATGCTGGAGGATTTTTTTTTTTCTCTATCGTGAAAAACAGCTAGGTATCCATATGCGTAAAGCAGACGTACAGATTTAGCAGTAAAACACAGATGTCCATGCATTAAGTGAAATTTAAGACGAGAGGAGGCGGGGCTTGAAAGAGTTGCTACGTGAGGATATGCTGTGTACATATAATACTTTTTTTTTTCTCTCAATCACCCGTAAAACTTACTTCACGTATAACTCTAATAAAAGATGTACACTTCTTGACTGATCTAGATTGCCAGCTATTTTTCAAATGATGCACACACTATATATCGTAACACATGATGGCAGGACATCCAATTTTACACCCACAATATCGACAAAAACGCATGGGTGCTTGGTATAGGAGATATAAAATTATTCTGCTTAGAAAAGTAAAATGCATTACCTATTTTAGATAGCCACACATATAAAACAATGACAATTAAGACATGCCCAAACCGGTGGCTCTGAATCATGCAGACAAATGGTGGCCGCTTTCAGCACCGGGTGCACCCTTTTTTAGATTGAATAATTTGACAACTCATTGCTAACCCAACTATATCGAAACTGATGACAAGAAATGGACGTAAATTATTGTCAGTTCCTACTACCTCACGACCCAACTATACTGAAACTGGCGGTAAGAAATGGACTAAAATGAAGGCCAGGTCCTACCCCCTCTCAATCTAGCTATATCGAAACCGACAATAAGAAATGGAGGAAAATGATGGCCAGTTGTTCCCACCGCCTGAAAACGGCTATAGTATCATGCTATGGACATATTTGTTGTGAAGTGGAATAGATGTTCTCCATCGTTGCGAGGTTTTGCTTTGTAGCCATGTTCTTAATTTGAATTCCCAATAGAAAAAATATGTTATTATGCATATGTGCTGAAAATAAGTGCATTTTCACGAAAAATCAAATATGACGACGCGCAGATGCCACTAGTGCGATATTTTTAGGAGAGGAGGGGTAGAATTTAGAGAGTCAACTATGCAATCTTACATATTCATAATTAACACTTCTCATTTATTCAAAATGCTCAAAACTCACATGTTCCGTTTTTTTCATTTTGACAAAAATAAAGATCTTCTACCATCTACTGTCATGCACAACATCCTGTTTTCTTCGAATTGTTATTTCTCCAGAATCTCGGAAGAAGCCTCCAGCTAGAACACCACGTCGACGAAGAAAGCACACATATGTGGATTTTTTTCTTGTTGATTTCTGGGCAAACATTTTTCCTAGCTCCGCGTAGCATATATATGAGCCAGACAGCTCATTTCTCGAAATAGGCTTTCGTCCCGCTATATTAGCATAACAACGAACCGATATAAGATTGCGACCACCGCTGGGCTAACAACACATCAAAGCCCAAAAGAAACAAAAGAAGAAGAAAAAAGGAAAGCAAAGTTGACAAAGTCGGATCGACGAAAATGCTGATGATCCGCAGCCGCTGCTCCCTCTGGAAAATTTCCACCATGAGCTTAGCCCTCCGAAGCGCCGCATACCAAAGCAACACCTTCAAAAAGAGATGCGACGATGACGACGCTGCTGTCCGGATAAATCCTAGGGTTTCCCTCGATATGCGGAAGGGTAGTGGGAAGGGGAAACCCCGACGCCCCTCAAGAAGGAATGGCGGCGCCAACAAGCATTACCGCGTCAATGTCGGCCATCTGACAAGGATTTTTCCCGTCCCCCAAAGAACCATGGCTCCGAACACTCCGTCACGCTCCGCCAGCCTCGCCGCCCATCAACTCGCACCACCAGGGTCTTGCAACCACCACCGCCTTCTCACCGTGGCTCACGACGAAGACCGACGAAACTAATAGGAGGCAATCCGAACCGAGGAGAGCCTGAACAGCAGCCACGCGGAGGGCGTAACCTCCACCGCCACCTGCGGTGATAGACCGGACACAGTTATTATTAGAGAAAATTGAGCAATCGAGACGGCTTGTTACACATACACAGTGAGCAACATATGTGCATACAGTACATACCAACAAGTTGTTTCTTGTCTTGTCAGCTCCCCTCAGAGCCCTCGATCAGTACGAATCAATCAACTGTTTAGAGCACGGTACTAGCACAATGTCAACACACGTGCGACACGTGGCACTGCCTTCCTAGGTTTTTGCTTCGATTTGTCAATCGATAAATAAAAATCATATCGTTGGGTCCAAAAAAAAAAACAATCAAAATCAAAACGCAGGTGAGGCGACTCGGTCATTCGTGTGGCTGGCTCGTCACCTGTGCTCCACGTCTGGGCCGGCCGCTCTCGGCTCTCCAGCCAGATGTCGCTAGCACGGAACAGGCGAACAGCGATCCGCGGGGCGTCGCCTATTCCATTCTCAAATCTCAACCCGTCTGTTCCGTTTCGGGTCCCGCCTGGCCCCGCGGCCCGCGCTCGCATTTATCGAACGCCTGTGCTTCCGTCAACTGTAATCCAACTTGACGCTGACGCTCCGTGCAGCGACTCCACCGGCGGCGACAGAGACAGTCGGACATGGTAGCTAGACAAGGCTACAACCGGGTCAGTCGAGAGCTGCGTTCCTTTCACGGGTCACCGACCTCGTGGGCACGGCAGCCGGCAGCGACGGCGGCCACCAGGTTCCCGTTGGCACGGCCGGGTCACGCACGCAGGCTCGCCGGCAGCGACGGCACGGCCAGCTTCCTGCTGTCCCGTCCCGCTCGACTACGAGGCGCGGACTACAGTCTGCACAGGGCGGACTACCTTTACCAGGACGGGTCCCCAGACCAACGTGTCCGTGGCGCGTGGCGTGATTCCTTCCCAAAAACCATGATTCACTAGACCTAGGTTTTTCGCCCTAAACAAGAAAAGGCTGGGCGCCTCACTAGGATTTATAAATACTACTATGACGCAAGAATGAGTTCTAATAATGGAACGGTTCCATTCCATTTCAGTCTATCCCAGAATCGATCAGGCCCTTATATGACACAAACGCACTCTACTCTTACGACTTGAGAGACTAAGCCCATGTAACTTAGGCTATGGTTCTCCTTGTATTCCATTGAATCCCTCTTAATACTAGGGTCTATGACTCAAACAAAGGGAAAAACAAATATGAAATTTCAATAATAAATCATTTTTTAAAGCAAATAATAAATCATTCTCTTTTATCTTTTTAGGCGTACAGATTACCAGCCACCCTACTCGTACTTCCACACGAAATAAATCTTGTTCAGAGTGAAAGTAAAAACTGGTCATTAACACCAAAGCCCACTCAGGGGCAAAGCCATCATTTTCACTTGCCCCTAACAAATAGTTCGTGAACTAAAATTTTGTCAAGATTTTGGTTTTCTCCGAATTAGCCAACAAAGACAAGAAAACAATTAGAATAAACGAAGAGCCACTTTCATAGCAAAAAAAAACTTAATGAGCATGTCAACAAAGAACATAATTTTGATCATGACAAAAGATGGGCATGGTGATTTGGCCACCCAAACAACTCTACCGGTGCCCATTCCGACACGTAGGGTTTTTTCATTGTTTCATGTGGAAATTAAACTATTTGAGAAGTTCTTGCATAATTATGTGGAAATCATGCATTATAATGGAGGGACGAATAAATATGTAATATAAGGTCATAGAAATAACCCATTTTGCGGTAAACAAACCACAGAGGCCAGTTATACGTATATCTTTTTGAAACCTTTTTTTCCCGGAGGATCGTAATTGTTAATTAAGAATGTGGGTAATTTGATTTTGTAACAGGTACCTTTTTTTGTTTTGTTTTGTTTTGTTTCCTAGGGGTTCATTTGAACTTCACCACACCAAAATTTAATAGGTCACTAGCTACAACTGAAAATAAAACGTCTGTTTTCTGATAGCGCAATCAAACATATGTACGTAGCAGAATCCGAATGCAGTAATATTCTGATCTATTATCTTGTATACACAAATCATGAGATTTGGGGAGGTGGAAAAAATAGTGCTAATATTAACTCGCATTTTGTCATTTGAAAACATACCGGCAAATCCAATTTATTGCGAGGTTTATTTAGCTTTCGTGGCCTTTTTATTTGCACACTGTAATATTCGAACTTTTAGAGTAATAAAAGCATCCTTTATAAAAAAATGTAATTTATATTAGAAGGAGCAGCATAATTCAAAACACATGCGACACGTGGCACTAGTTTACTCAGTTTTCTTTTCGGTTGGTCAATCTTTTTTATCCATAAATAAAAAGACTGGTTTTACAAAATAATACTCGCTCAGTCCTAATTTTTTTTTCTGCGCAATTCTTTTCTAGGAACTGAGGGAGTACAATACTCAAGTCAAATCACAGGTCAAAGCGACTTGGTCTTTTGGTGTGGCCGTCCAACCAGCCCACGTCACTTGTGCAGTCCGTCCTGCGCGAGCGTAGGCCACGCCCCGGCCGGCCGCACTCCGCTCTCCAGCCACATGTCCGTAGCTCTCTACAGCTATCCGCCGCGCGTCGCCGGTTTCCAGCCCGGCCCCTCGCTCGCATTATCTGCAGGCCTGAACAACGCCTGTGCTATCCGTCGACTGTAAACCCAACTCTCCGGCCTCTCGCCACCGTGCACGCACGCGGCAGCAGCTTTCACCACACGCTGACGCACCGCCCCCGCTCTCTCCCTCCAGTCAGCGACTCCACCGGCGGCGACAGAGACAACCGGCCATGCTAGACAAGACAAGGCTACAACCGGGTCGGTCGAGAGCTGCGTTCCTTTCACGGGTCACCGGCATCGTGGGCACGGCACGTCAGGGTCACGCATACCTATGTGGGCAGAGCGAGCAGGTTGCTCCTATATCTAAGTTGTTCACGAAGTATCGCTTGTGTCTAGTAAATTTGTTATTTTCCACACAAATATTTTGAACTAAAAATCATTAAAAAAACTACAAATAAGTAATAAGTTTCGAAATGCAAAATATGTGTATTTTAATGGGTGGCGGTGGAGGGCAAAAGGCCAACAGAAATCCTTCTTCTAACTTGTTCCAAAAAAAAATCATTCAAAGCTCGGTACAAAGGTAGGGTGCGGCGCTCCTCCCCGGCGTGCACTCAGTTTTGCCACTGACTAGCAATTGAGCGTACATGTCAATCGCTAATAGTATTTCGCAACATATCGATGGCACACGCAGCCCTCCCTTCTTCTTCTACCCCAGGGCAAGAGAGCTATTAGTTTGTTTAACTAATTTTATTTGCGAGGACGTTTTATAATATGATTTAGAGGGAGTACATTATTCCGTATGTCACCGGCTTTGTTGGCGCTGCTGAAGCTAGAGGGCTCAGCGGTGGTGAGGCAGGGGGATGCCCCCCCCCCCAATGCCCATGCTACAATATGAGGAATTTCATAGCTGAGGGCAGCTCTAGCCGATCTCTTGTGACTTACACGAGCAAAATGATAGAGTAAATGTAGTGAATTAAAATTTTACTCCTCTAATGATGGACGAAACCCCTCTCAAATTTAACTTGTCGGACAAAGTGGCTTCAATGAATATCTCTCTACATCTTCTTCTTCTTCCTTCATGCTTCTTTTGCCTTTCGACGCAACCAACCGGACGGCCACATGAAAGCATAGCACAGTTTTCGACGCTCGTTCTAGTCGTGCATAGGAAACATTGCAACAGCCATTTCGTGCAGCTGGAACGTACCGCTTTGGCGTAATGACGCACACATGGCCAGCAAGAGCGAGGCCAACTCGAACCTCCTAGGCCCTAGCTACAGCCTCGCCGCGCTGATCTTCATGTTTGGCAACAAGAACCTCTCAATGTAGGACATGCCGTCGCTCTTTGGCACGCACACCACCGCCCGTTCGCAGTGCCCGTTCTCCCACAACTGCATCTACAACGAGCGCAAGATAGATCAACGCCAACTTTGTGACGTTGCGGCAGCGAATATGCTTGATGTCGGGTGGCGACAACAAGCTCGAGCCCTTTGACGTCAAGACAATGGACGACTTCGATGATGCCTACTACCAGAATCTGGTGGGCTACCACTGACTGCAGCATTCCCACCAGAATCTCTTTTATGGCAGCTCGAAGGACGCACTGGTGAGGCAATACAACAACACCCCAACCAGTTTCCGACGGCGTGGGTTGATTCCGGTGGTGTTGAACTGGCGTGGGTGGCCGACGGGGTTGCAAAAGGGCCTTTGGGTTTCATTCCAATCGGAGTTGGGGGCATCGGTGCCGTTGGTAGCGATGTTGGCCGGGATGGCGGGAGACGTAGGGGCCCAAAAGTTATCCTCTAGAGAGGCCTCGAAGAGTACATATGAGAGAGCTATCCTCTCTTCTGGAGATCACCTCTTATAATTTTACATCTCTAAAAACTTTGAGGGATCGACTGAGGTGTGCGGTTTAGTGAAAAATTTACTTGGTTTTTAAGGGGTTATTCTAATTTAGACATGAGTTTTAGTAAAAGCTAGCCTTGTTACCCCCTAAGTGCAAGTATAGCAGAGCCCGTACAAAATGTGTTCCTTACAATTGTTTACAAGCCACAAACGCGGGCTCGAGAGGCGGACGCGACGTCCTAGGTGGGGGCACGCGAGAGATCTGGTGGGCGTTGTTGCCTCCGGCCCCAGAGGCTCCGGGGTCGTTGTGGCCAGGCTGGAACCAGCTGCTGCCCTTCGCCATAGCACCGAGGTCTCCGGGTAGGGTTTGGGGTGAGGTGGGTTTGGAAAGCGTCGGCACTAGGGGCGAATAGTGAGAGATTTATCTAAGACCAGCTGCACCGTGCATGTGGGCCTGCGTCTCCTCACCTCCCTCGTCCATTGACAGGCGGGTTCGAGGTTTTTTCGAGACGGTGCACGTGGACGCATGTGCCATCCGCGGCCAACGCTATCCCCGCCCGTTGCGGCAGGACATTGGATCTCGTTTTTAGCCTCCACAGACCGCGACGGATGAAATAAATCTGTATGCGACACTCCGTTGGAGACAACCTTAGCTTAGGACCTAAGGTAATGCTAATAATAACTGCCTAGTTAGCTTAGCATCCAAGCTATTCTATTTCTAACCGTTGGCACGCACACGCGGGCAGCGAGCACGGTACACCTAGTATGGGGTCCCCAAACCAACGTGTCCTTGGCGCGTGGCGTGATGCCAAAAAGCATGATTCACTAGACCCGCCGTTTTAATCCCTTGCTAAACTTAGCGCACGCGAATTCGGAAAGAAATTAAGATACTCTTTCGAGACGTTAGCGACCGCTACTGTAGCATGTGAACCGAACATGGCAGACACGTCTTTCTACTACAGCTAGTACGTCAGGCGAATCGACGGCGCACGCTCCTTCCTCACTTCCTCTTCCACCAGCCCATTTCCTTATCACAGGCAGCCACTACACTACGAGGAGTAGTAGGCCACCGGCTGCAGTAATAAATCACGCGACGCGGCGCGGCCTCTTCCCCCGGTTTCGCACGCTCCCAGTTTCCCACCACCTCGCTCCGCCGCACAGGCTGAAACCATGGCGGAGGCCGTCGGGGAGGAGGCGACGCTGGAGTTCACGCCCACGTGGATCGTCGCGGCGGTCTGCTCCCTCATCGTCCTCATCTCCCTCCTCGCCGAGCGATGCCTCCACTACCTCGGCAAGGTAATCAATCGGCCCGACCGTGCTCATTCGCTGTCCGCTCCTGCCGCTCCGTTCCTGATCGTCGCCGCGCGTGCAGACGTTCAAGAGGAAGAACCAGAAGCCGCTCTACGAGGCCATCCTCAAGGTCAAAGAAGGTACGCACGCACTCATCCCCTAGCTACAACTACTGTTGCTGATCTCACCTTCCGTTTCCTATCTGCAAACGGCCGGTCGGAGTGCTCGATTCCCAGTCTCCCCTTCCTTTCGACTGAATTGTGGTCTGGATTCGACCTCTGTTAAGAAAAAAACGCACCTCTCTTCGGGGGGTAATTCCGTAAACTGCGTGAAGGGCGGTAGGAGCTTTCTTTCTTTTGGCAGCTTTTCTCCTGAAAATCAGTCAAAAGGCCACTCTGTCGGCCCCTCGCCCTTTTTTGACGCTGTGTGCACCCGACCCGCGCTTGTATAACTTATTTTGGGATTGTTCATCTTCTACCCTGTATAGTGAACATGACCGTTCCTTTGCTGTAATGCAGAGCTCATGCTTCTCGGCTTCATCTCCCTGCTGCTCACGGTGTTCCAGGGGATGATCCAGAAGACCTGCATCAGCTCCGGCTGGACGCTCCACATGCTGCCATGCAAAAGGGAGGAACTAGAGGGTGAGGAATCAGGGCCCGCCAAGGAGCACTTTGTCACGTCCCAGATCATCGGCAGGATCGGGAGGCGCCTGCTCAGCGACGGCGCGGCGGGCGTCGAGATCTGCAAGCACAAGGTGATTGCACCGTCTCTGCTGCTCACGTTGTCTGTTTTTCTTGGTGGAACCTATCGTACCAGCAGTTGGTTAGAATTGTGTGCCTGTCAAGTTAAGAGTTAGGCACCATTGTGACTTCTGAGCATGCAAACACTTAATACTTTGGGTTGGGGACTTGCATAGCTAGTTCGCTACCACCACTGCTAGTTGATTTGGATCAAACAGACAGCGCCACGGGGAGGCACACCCCCTGTTGTTGTTGCTGTGATGTCACCGATCTTGATTTGAATGGGATGGAGCCATATTAAATGGGAACATCACTCTCAACACTGCTAGGGGGTGAGCAACTGAGCATGCAGCTGGCGGGTAGCATAATGCCTACACAGACAAGGATAGTTGGTTTAAGCATGCTGTTTATGATTAGGCCGGTTGCTTGAACCTACTCTGGAGGGGTAGTTATGTTGCTGTGCTGATTAACTTACACAGATAAATTGATATGTAATTTGTTTGAGTGGAACATTCTAATGGCTCTGCTCCAAGTGTCCATCTTATCCAACATTTGTTGCTTCCTTATCATGTTGCTCAGGTTGAAAAAAACAACTTCTACTATATATACATTGCACTTTGTCCCTCCCACTCCTTAAGTTTAAAATAACGTTTGACTTTTTCACCATAGAAATTGAGCAATTTTTAGATTTCCTTTCGATTTATGAACTCTAATGTTTGTTTTAACAGGGGAAAGTTCCGTTGATGTCCCTTGAGGCGATACATCAGTTGCATATTTTCATCTTTGTGCTGGCAATTACGCATGTTGTATTCAGTGTTTTGACAATGGTCTTAGGAGGTGCAAAGGTAAGCCCCTTATGAATTTTACGTGCGCTGCGCATTAGCCACTGTAAACCACGTGTTGATTTTCTCTACTCTCGCTCAGATACATCAATGGAAACAGTGGGAGGATGCAATTCAGAAAGATAATGCTGGAAATGGTATTTGAGCCTTTCTTTCTGTTCATAATTATTACAGTGTCAATGATATACTTGCAGTTTGAGAGCAAATTTTTTTCTCCCTGGAATGAAAGTTGATAAATGTGTGACATGAACAAGCAGCTTCGTTTAGAATCCCTACAGGTATACCAGGATGATAATTCCATTATAAACTGCAGGGCCAAAGAAAGTGACTGGTGTACACAATTTCGAATTTATCAGGGAACATTTCAAGGGTATTGGCAAAGATTCTAGAATATTGAGTTGGCTGGTAAGCAATAACGAGTTCTTTTATCAGATATCTTTTTTGTTTGTTGCGAAACTGACCATAGGATTTCTATGCCGTATCCAACTTTACAGCCATATAATTTTTTTTTCTTGGATCAGTACTGAAAGATGGGGCGGGGCTATGTGTAGTTTGGGGGCGTTTTGTGCAAACTCTGCCACAGACTGAAAGTGATTAAGTATTGATGAACTAATTAGCCTTCTCCATTTCCCATTCAGCAAAGTTTTTGTAAGCAATTCTATGGATCAGTGGGTAAATCCGACTACACAACAATGCGTCTTGGTTTTATCATGGTAAGCACCATATTTCAATAAGCTAACCTTGTGTGCTTTCCTCGTATGTGAACATGAGGTCATTTTTGGATTGCAGACGCACTGCCGTGGAAACCTGAAATTTGATTTCCATAAATACATGCTGAGGGTATTAGAGTCTGATTTTAAGAAAGTGGTTGGCATAAGGTAAACAATGAGTATCACATATGTTTGTATATTTATATAATACCACTACAAACTAGTTTTCTATGCAAGTTAGCTCAACCTTTTAGTGTCTTATTTCTTTTAGCTGGTACTTGTGGGTCTTCGTGGTGATCTTTCTGCTGCTGAATGTTAATGGTAAGGTGTAGTTCATCCATTCTGAAGGCCAGTTGTACATTCGATAATTTCTATTGGCTCCCGAGTCAAATGATGACTTCTTTTTAAAATTCCAAAAATCGAATTTATAAGTATTTTTTTTCCAAAAACACATTATAAATATGCAGACTTTTATTGAAAGGATGGACAATTTTTTTTGTGATTTATAATACTCCCTCCATCAGAAAATATAAGTCCTATTTGTTTTGTTCCTAGTCAACTTTCTTAAGTTTGACCAAGTTCATAAAAAAAATCTGCAATACCAAACAAATACAAATATATACACATTGAATATATTTCTATATTCTTGGTAAAACTTAATAAAGTTTGGCTTGAACCAAACAAATACGACTTACATTTAGGGGAATAGGGAGTAGTGAACAATCGCACAGGATCTTTTTATGGATATTTAACTTGTAAATACACTTTAAATATTATTTAGAGTAGACAGTATCTCTGAAACTAGAGTGTAAAATCCTCACTCTTCTATGTCTATTCTTTCCTATAGAACCCCCTTGCCGGGTCAGTTTTTGTTCCTTCAAACAGGCAGCTAGGTGCTGCAGTATTTCTGGATTTGAAAACCAGAACAGGCAGCTAGGCGCTGTAGTAACCCTGGGTCGGAAGGAACCACCAGTTTCAGCATTTCAAACATATGCTACGCAAATCTCCAGTTAAGAAAAATAAAGACATATTTACACATTCCAATTTCGAATTGGATTGTTAAACAGTTACGCTAGTAATGGGTGAAAAAACAGAACCTGCCGCGTAATGGTTTAATTCTGCAAAATTGTTTCCTCAAATCTGTCAGTATTTCATGATTTAAGCATCTCGAAGATATCTTACACCCCATATTTTGCTAATCTGCAGGCTGGCACACGTACTTCTGGATTGCATTCATTCCCTTAATTGTAAGTGTGTATAATCCAATACAGTTTTCTCTGTAAATATTACTGCTTCAAGGGCAGTTGGGATACATCACATCATGACAGCGAGCCTCTCGCACTATGATTACACTAGATATACTAACACAATGTCCTTTTAACGCTAACTTTTACAAGACATTATTTAGTGTCCTGCAGAAATATCAACCACACAATGACAGTGTGCAACTAAAAGGCACCATGGGCTTACTAACTCTCTATTATCCCTGCAGCTGCTGTTAGCCGTTGGCACCAAGTTGGAGCACGTCATAGCTCAGTTAGCTCAGGATGTAGCAGAGAAGAACTCCGCAATTGAGGGTGATTTGATTGTAAAACCATCAGATGACCACTTCTGGTTTGGGCGGCCAAAGATTGTCCTGTTCCTAATCCACTTCATCCTCTTCCAGAACGCCTTTGAGATTGCATTCTTTTTCTGGATACTGGTAAGCATCCACTTAATCCCACTTTCAAATTTGGTCCTGTTATGACTCAAATGACTGATGGAAACATCGTTTACCCTATTTCTGCCATAGACCACTTACGGATTCAACTCCTGCATCATGGGGCAAGTTGTTTTTATTGTGCCGAGGCTTGTTATTGGGTACTTTCACACATGTCTCCAACTTCTTCCCCCCTTGGAAAAAAGCCGAACATGAATTTGTTCTCAAGCATTGAATAATCTTACTTGCAGGCTCATCATTCAACTTCTCTGCAGCTACAGCACCCTGCCTTTATACGCAATTGTAACGCAGGTGCAGCAATATTTGATATCTTAAAATGTTTCTAATCGTCTACACTGATAACTGATGCATGTTGTCCTCTTTTGTGTGCAAAGATGGGGAGCTCCTACAAGAAGGAGATCTTCAACGAGCATGTGCAGCAGGGTGTCCTGGGGTGGGCTCAGAAGGTTAAGCTGAAAAAGGGATTCAAGAAGAGCAATACCACGGCAGAGTCAACCAGCATCGCCGAGTCAGCAGGGCCTTCTGCTAAGATTGAAATGATCAAACGAACATCGGGTGAAGGCAACGATACTACTCCGTTAAACGAGCAGCGCGGGAAGGAAACAAGCAGCGCCAGTGAAAGCATAGAATGATGCAGTTAGAGTAGTGAGTGGCGGTGTCGAAAGCAATGGTTCGTATGGTCTGTATTTTGGTGCTGTAATGATGCCGCTTATTCTTATGCAGTCATTATGCAGATAGATCGCTCCTCGTAGACAAGGGGTAAAGAGGATTTCTGCCCAGGAAGTTGGTTTATAATCTTATAGATTTTGGAGCAGAAGACTACACAACAATCTTAAAGAGACGGCCGTACCGCCTCGCCCGGGAGTACGCTCCCAAGGCGATTTGCCAATTAGGCTCCAGTCGGTGCCAGTGCCATCGGCGATTTGTCTCGCTTCTATGACCTTTGGGCCATGTAGGTGGGGTGCATCTCGGCCCCCGTCTAAGGGAGGGCTTTGTTTTTCTACTTTTTAGGGTTTTAATTTGGTGCGGCTTTTTCTGCACTAAAGTTTCATTGGTTTTAGCCCAATCGTGACGTCGAGAAGTTTGTGGGAATGGTGTCGTTCTCGAGAACTTATGGCTAGGAGAGGTCTCTTGATCGTCATGGAGCTTCATCGGTGTTTATTCCTTCTTTGTCTCTGAGACGGATATGGTCTTCTTGATCTGTTTGCAAATTTTCCGTTCGCACCAACAATGTCTAGCTAACTCTGGATAACTCAGAGAGCAGCGGCAATAGTGCTGCGCCATCGACACGGTCTGGAGGTTGAAAAAAACGAAAGGCATCTAAAGAATTTTGTTGTAATTTTTGTTTTTATTGAGGTGCTTTATACTGTTTGAAATTTCTCTTAGTGCTAGAGTTTTATTCATAAAAACAAAGACTACACAAAAGTTTTCGTTTGAGGCATCCTTGAGAGATATAATCCTCATTCTTTTGGTTTAAATTTAAAATATCTATCTATTGGATCAAAATGTCAATCTTTAACTTTGAATTTGTTGCGACAAGATTTCGAACAGTAGATTCTTTTTTAATTGCGTGTAACAACAAACTTTAGGGCGACCTCGTTCCTTCCTATATATCCATTCAAAGAGAGCCCGGAATCAGCAATTCATACTCATACAGTTAGGGCAAATTACCGAACTTCAACTTTGATGCTACTCCAGGCGACGGCGACCAGTCCAAACGTGCAAGGTTTTGCTCCTCGTTCCAATATAATTCTGCAGCCCCAGAACACCATACACTGATAAACCGCGTGCGGGATCGCGAACAGAAAAAAGAGCGGCCAACGGGACCGATGATGGCACCGGAGCCGGCCGCGCTACCGGACGACGTCCTCGCGGAGGTCCTCCGGCGCCTCACGCCGCTCGCCCTGGCCGCGTCCAGGCGGGTCTGCAGGGCGTGGCGCGGCGCCGTCGACACCCGCCTGCGAGGCCACCTGCTCTCGCGCTCCGTCCGCGGCATCTTCATCAACTTCACCGCGTACCGGAACCACTTCTCGGAGTTCTTCTACCGCCCCTCGACCGGGCCGCCGATCTGCGGAGGGCTCGGCTTCCTTCCCTGCAAAGGCATCAAGGTCGCGGACCACTGCAACGGGCTCCTGCTCTGCGCCGACCAGGAGCGCCGCGAGTACGTGGTAAACCCGGCCACGCGCCGGTGGGCGCGTCTGCCCCGACGACCTCCACCGCACATGCCGGGGTTAATCCTGAGCTCCTACCTCGCCTTCGAGCCCGCCGTGTCGCCGCACTACGAGGTTTTCGTGGTCGCGCGCCTGCCAGCTGCCGGCCAATCGGACGGCGACGGCGAATCATACAAAGACGACTCGTGGTTGCTTGAATCGGAGTGGCCTCCCACGTCATACGTGTTGCACGTGTTTTCGTCGAAGGCGGATTGGTGGGAAGAGAAGACGTTTCTCCGGGAAGGGGAGGCCAGAGGGACCGTCGCCGACATGGATTCAGATCCACCGTATGATCGGTATCGGTACCATGCCGTCTACTGGCGAGGCGCGCTCTACATCCACTGCCAACATTGCTTTCTTACGAGGTAATGTACTTACACTTACTCTCCTTCATCGTGAAAACTCTCCTTTTTAAATCATCACTCGTGTTTGTTATTAATGTTGTAGGGGCTTAGTTGAGGATAGGAAAGAAAGAGAGGTCAAAAATGTAAAAGAACCAAACTCACCTGTATATCTCTGTATGTGAAGGAATGAAGGAGTAACTTCCAGAGAAATCCAATCCCCTCGAGTGTTCCTGCGGTGTGACTTCAATATGGTATCAGAGCTGGTGCTCGGCCCTCGCCGGCGGTGAGTTGGATGCTCGCGGTGGTGTTTCTGGCGAGGAAAAGTAGATAAGGGAGCGGGCCCTAGGAAGAGGCGGCAGCGGCCGGTGACGAGAGGAACGGCGTGCGTACCTGTGGTTAGGAGGAAGCTGAAGCAGAGGGGTGGTGTTCTGTAGCAGATAGAGAGCAGAGGAGAGAGCTTCTGCTGGTATAGCTGTGCTTGCCGGCGGTCAATCAGCAGCCTGTGGCAGAGCTCCGGGTGCCCAGGGACGTCAGTGAAGGTGGGGACAGCCTCCAGGTAAGGGCGGCAGCCCAGGCGGAGAGGTTGTAGTGGTGTGGAGCCGGTGGCCGGCAAGGTGCGGAAGTACGAGGCGGAGGCTGGCGGCTAGTGGCGCAACTGTGCAAGTGCGTGAGCTGAAGTGAGGCTTGACTTGGTTGGCTGGAAGCTGTGTAGCTGCTTGTACTGCGGTAGAGAAGGAGAGGCAGGTACATGAGGTATCCTCCAGGTGTGGTTACTCGTTTCTTGTGGAAGAACTGAAGAAGCAAGGGTTTGTTCGAGTTGTTGCTAATTTGCTATCAAGAAGGGAAATACTTGTTGTGTGCGTGAGAAAAGCAGAGAAGTAAGCAGGTGGAGAGGTGTGTGGTATCCGTGGAGCTGGGTAGACTGCTGAGTGGCAGCATCAAGGAAGGAGGTAATTTGTGAGATAAAGCTGCTGTGGAGTCTTAGGTGAAGAGTAGGTTGAGAGGAACGATATGTTGCTTGGTGCAAATCTCAAGCAGGGGGAGAATTCAAGGTTTGGGATGAACCTAAGAAATGACAGTTACTTTGGATGCAATCAACCTGAGCAATGGCAGAATTGGTATAGCAGAAGACGTGCTGTTGGTACTGAGAAGTCTTGGCGACGAGATGGGGATTGGCTATGTCCAAACTCAGGCTGCAGAAATGTGGATTTTAGGTTTCGCAAATTCTGTAATTGGTGTAGAGTTGCACGCCCTGTCCGTACTAGTAGAACGTTGACAGATGAAAACGGTGGAGAATCTTCAACTATCACTGTTCAGATGACTGCTGATGAGTTGAGAAAATGGTACCAGTTCAAGGAAATGAAGCAAAGTGATAAGAGATCTCGAGAAGCAGCTACTGTCTCGGCTGATCTTTTTGGTAATAATTCAGCTTCTAGTGAAGGTAATTGCAGTGATAAACCATGGTTGATTGATTCAGGGGCATCTCGGCACATGTGAAAGTGCATGGAGCCCCCATGTGTGGTTTTGGTAATTAATGACAATCCCTATGGACTAATGTTTGCATTGAGTTATATTTGTAGGAGTTGTCCATAGGCAATTCTTGAACCATATGTTGGCTTCAAGGTTGCAATAAGAAGAAATTGATGAAGGATATCAAGTGTCAAGTATGTCTTGAAGATGAAGATGAAGTGAGCCCTCAAGCTACTTCAAGACATCAACATGATGAAGAATGAAGAAATGAAGTGCAAGTTCAAGATGAGCCATCTCGAAGAGATCCTTTGCTTGAGTCTTGCCATCCATATGGTGATCATGGATATGTGAAGATGCGCCGAAGAAGAAGCTCTCCCATGGTGGATTATGGGGGAGCAATCCACAAGACTTCGTCAAGCAAGCACAAGCAAGAAAGGCGTTCCATCTTGTTGAGGTCAAGATCGTCGTCATCGAGCTCAAGTGGAATGCGCAAGTATAAGGTTTGCTCTTGATAGGGTTTGTTTCTCACCGGTCTCATAGTGTAGTTGGAGACCGGTTTATAGTTTAGTTGCCGTACTATCAAGAGGGCTCTCGAGTGAGTAACTCGATCGTATCGTTCGGAGAGAGCTCAAACCTTTGCATCCTTGCATCATCTTTCTTGGTTGTTATTTGGACCTTATCCATGTGATGTTTTAGAGCTTGTGCTTATTCTCATGACAAGCTCTAGTTCATCGAAAACGGATTTCGCATAGATCACTTGTTGCGTTTTCGAGTTTGGTTCATCATCTTTCTTGGTTGTTATTTGGACCTTATCCATGTGATGTTTTAGAGCTTGTGCTTATTCTCATGACAAGCTCTAGTTCATCGAAAACGGATTTCGCATAGATCACTTGTTGCGTTTTCGAGTTTGGTTCATCATCTTTCTTGGTTTTATTTGGATCTTATCCATGTGATGTTTTAGAGCTTGTGCTTATTCTCATGACAAGCTCTAGTTCATTGAGAATGGTTTTTCCATGGGCAACTTGTTGCATTTTCAAGATTGGAGGTTTTACCGGTATGTCTTTTTGAGATAGGTCAAACCTTTCTTCATTTGTTTCTATCCTCCTTTGCTGGACTATGATGTTTCTATGCATATTGTTGTAGAGCTCGTTGTTGTGATTTCAACGAGCCCAAGATCATCGAAATCGGAGTCCGGATGCAAAAGTTATGCCCGTTTTAGTTTTGGTGTTTCTGCAGTTTTCTTAGGCCGGATATTTTGGAAATATCCGGGCCGGATTATCCGGGCCGGATATTTCGGAAATATCCGGCCCCGAAATCGTCTAAGGACCGGAAGAAAAGCAGCTCTGGATAGGGGCCGGATTTTTGGCCGGATTTTGTCCAGGTTTTGTCCACGAGGCCGGATTATCCGGCCCGGATAATCCGGCCCCAACTTGGGCCGAATATCCGGCCCTGTTTTTGCCCAAACGGCTCGATTTTCTTGGGGGTATAAATACCCCCCTTCTTCCTCCTTGGGCTGTGCTTCTCTCACTCTCTCTCCCCTCCATTGTTGAACTAGAGAAGCTTGCTCCATCTCTCAATCCCTCCATGATTCTTGCCCCCATTTGAGGGAAAAGAGAGAGGAGATCTAGATCTACATTTCTACCAATCAAATCCATCTCTTTGTGAGTGGAACTCTCTAGATCTTGATCTTGGTGTTCTTTGTGAATTCCTTTGTTCTTCCTCTCTTATTCCCCCAATAGCTTTTGTAGCTTTGTTGGAATTTGAGAGAGAAGGACTTGAGCATCTTTGTGGTGTTCTTGCCATTGCATTTGGTGCATCGGTTTGAGTTCTCCACGGTGATTCGTGGTGGTGAAAGCAAGAAGGTTGTTACTCTTGGGTTCTTGGAACCCTAGACGGACTCTAGGCCTTTGTGGCGGTTTGTTGGGAGCCTCCAATTAAGTTGTGGATGTGTGCCCCAATCTTTGTGTAAGGCCCGGTTTCCGCCTCGAAGGAAATCCCTTAGTGGAACCGTGACCTAGGCCTTTGTGGCGAGGGTCACCGGAGATTTAGGTGAGGCGCCTTCGTGGCGTTCGGTGTGTGGTGTGAGTACCGCATCTTGGGGTGAGGCCTTTGTGGCGTTGGTGTGCATCGAGCAACCACACCTCAAGGTGAGCCTCTTGTGGCGTTCGGGAGCACTAAGCAACCGCACCTCTCCACGGAGATTAGCACTCGCAAGAGTGTGAACTCCGGGATAAATCATCGTCTCCCGCGTGCCTCGGTTATCTCTATACCCGAGCTCTTTACTTATGCACTTTACCTTGTGATAGCCATCGTGCTTGAAGTTATATATATCTTGCTATCACATACTTGCTTGTATTGCTTAGCATAAGTTGTTGGTGCACATAGGTGAACTCTTGCTTAGAATAAGTTGTTGGTACACATAGGTGAACCATAGTATATAGGCTTTGGGCTTGACAAAGTAAACGCTAGTTTTATTCCGCATTTGTTAAGCCCATCTCGTAAAAGTTTTAAATCGCCTATTCACCCCCCCCCCCTCTAGGCGACATCCGTGTCCTTTCAATTGGTATCTGAGCAAGGTCTCTCATTCTTAGGCTTCACCGCCTTGAGAGTAAAGATGTCGGTTAGGGGATTAGCGCACAATAACTTGGTTATATTTGATGGCACAAATTATGATCTATGGAAAATTTATGTGCTTAATATTTTGCGGCGTATGTCTCCGGACATGGAGCGATTTCTTGGCATGGGTTTTTCTTCTCCTAAGGATCCTCAAAATTTATCTCTTGAGGAGGAGAAAAACTCTTGCCTCGATGCTCTTGCTTCTCATGTGTTTTCCATTGTTGTGAGCAATGTAGTTACTTCTTCAATCATGCCTTTTGGGAGCGCTCATGAGTTATGGACAAAAATTCAAGATAAATATGATGTGTCCAATATTATTAAGGATGATTGCATTGCTTCCACTTCCGGCCGTGATGAGTTCTCATCTTCATCCACTTCACCAAAGTGTGTCAAGACACAAGGTAATGATATGGTGAGTGGTGATGAAAATTGCAATGTTGATATTAAGCTTTCTATTGATGATTCTTCATCTCTATCTCAATGCAATGTTTCATCTACGGACTCAAACACATCTAGCACTAGAAATGATTTACATGCTTGTGTTGATAGTCCTTGCATATCATGTGTAAGTTGCTTGAATAAATCTAATGATGATATGCTTGCTTTGTCTTGTGGCCATGATAAAAATGCTTCTATTTCCTCTAGTTGTTGTGTGACTAACATTGTAGAGGAAACCAAAGATTCTATTGGTCAAGACAAGATCTTGAAAGGAGCCTCAAGTAACTCCTCATCTTTATCTCACGGTTCTCATATGTGCCTTATGGCCAAGGGTTCCACGGTATCTCCTACCATGGAACCTCATACTTCTCGTGGTGATAAGGATGAGGATGTTTATGAAGAAGAGGATTGGGTTGTCTCTCTACGCGATAAGGGTAAGAGTGTATTCAAGATTATTTGCAAAGATAAAATTGCTAGCACTCACTTCTTTGAAATCTTGACTACCGCTATTGAGAGCCAAAAACTTATTTGGATGCATGAGAACACCATTGATAAAAAGGGTGCTCTTGAACGAGAGTATGCCGATGATGTAGCATCTTTAAAGAATGAACTTGAAGAAGAACAAACCATCAAGGAAGCTCTTGAGGAGACCTTTGCTCTAGAATTGTCTAGAGAAAAGGAAAACCATGATAGAGCTCTTGAGATGGCAAATGAACTAAAGCTAAAAAATGATAAGCTTGTGTTTGTTAATGCTAAACTCCTTGAGGATTTTGAGCAACTCAAAAAGGGCTCAAGGGTCATTGAGAGTGCGCTCACCAAACTCACCGAGTCGCATGAGCAACTTAAAGCTTCTTATCTAAAAGTGCATGCCAACTTGCCTTCTCCTATTGCTATTGATAATGATGCTTGTGCTACTAACTCTACTTCTTGTGAAGCATCTACCTTGAAGGAGAATGTTGAGCTAAGGGCTCAACTTGATTTGCTAACTAGCAATTATGGGAAATTGGGAGAAATTCATGGAAAGCTTTCTAGCTCCTATGAGGATCTTCTAGCCTCTCATGATAGGCTAAAGTTAGCTCATGAGGCTATAATATCTAAGGCAACACCTTGTGAGCCTCATGTGGGTACTAGCACTACTACTCAAAATGTTATATTGCCATGTGCTAGTCCTAGTAATTCATCCACTCATAATATTGCTAAATCTTGTGATGAATTATCTTCATTGCCTTGTTGCTCTAACAATGAAGGTTCTACTTCCACTAGTACTTGTGTTGTTACTAACCATGTAGAGGAAATCAAAGAGCTCAAGGCCCAAGTCTCTTCTTTGAAGAACGACTTGGTAAAGGGTCATGAAGGGAAATGCAAACTTGATAAGATGTTAAGTGTGCAACAATCCCCCAATGACAAGAGTGGACTTGGATTCAACTCCAACAACAAGATCAAGTCCAAGAACAACAAGAAGAAGAAGGGCAAAGTACAAGTCAAAGACCCGGCCAAGATCGTTTGCTTCAAGTGCAAAATTGAAGGGCACCATGTTAGATCTTGCCCTTTGAAGAAGAAGCAAAAAGGGAAGCGGCCTCAAGCTCAAACTCATATTCAACCTCAAGTTGAAGAAATGCCACTTCCCAAGAAGAATCAAGCCAATGCTCCCATTGTGGAGAAATCTAGTGAGAAGAAGGAGAAGAAAAGAACTTGCTACATATGCCGTGAGAAGGGTCACATCTCCTCCTTGTGCACTATTGGTACCTCATCCAACTCTATCACCATTGATGATGTTTATTCTCTTCGTAAGGATGAGGGTGGCAATGTGTTTGCCAAATTTGTTGGTGCTCAAAGTGGTGTCAAGAAAAGAACCATTTGGGTTGCCAGGCCTATTGTGACTAACCTCTTAGGACCCAACTTAGTTGGGGACCAACAATCCAAAACTTGATCAATAGGTGCTTGTTGGAGGGCATTGGAGACTTGGCTACATCATGAAGAGTTAAGGGATCTTCATCATTTATACTATCTCAAGCCAAGTCTTTTGGTTATCTTACTTCTATCATACACCCAATGTTCCTCCTTGCGGTAACATGTGCTCAACTCATTTATATTGAAAGTTACTCGCCCCTTTGCATGTGTTAGTTTTGTTCCTAACATGTGTTTGTATATGTTGTGCATCCTACGTGTTTTTCTTGAGAAATCAAGGCTATGTATGTTAGGTTGCACACCATGTATTTGTGCTTGTGTTGGAGCCTCTTTGCATCTTGTTGTATCTTATATGGCTCTTATGAGAGATTATTGGACTATAACATTTTGGGGGAGTGATATGCCTTTAGGAATTTCACAATCCTAACAATGTGTGTACATGAGGAATATCACTTAGAATTGATATTGCAAGATTATCTAGTCTCTATGTGGTATGTCATCTTCATGAGAAATTCAAATTCTAATGTTCATTAATATCTCTAGTTGGATCTTTTTTGCCTCTTGTGAAAATAAATTCCTTATCACATTATGGGGGAGTAATAAGCTTTGTGCATATTACAAGCCTAGGAAATGTGAACATTTGAGGTTGTGTCACATAGAATTGATATTGTAGATTATCTCTCCTATGTGGCATGTTTGCTCAAACAAGCTCCAATTTGCTTAAATGGCTTCATTGCTAATATCTTTGTGGATCTTATTTGTGTAAGTTTTTCTTGGCATGGTTTTTCACAACGTGTCCCTCAATACATTTTTGGAAAACCATGTGCTTCAAGTCATACTATTAATTGCTTTGCATGTTGGTATGAATACTATTAATTGCTTTGCATGTTGGTATGAATACTATTAATTGCTTTGCATGTTGGTATGAATACTATTAATTGCCTTGCATGTTGGTATGACTAAATGAAGCTATCAAGAAACTTTCTTTGCATGATGGTTAACTCTTATCTTTTACCATATGCTTTGTTCGTTGTAAATATGATCTTATGTATACTTACAAACTACCACCGGGAAATATTTCCTAATACCTCTTGTCCTAGGACAATTGGTAATCAATTATGAGGTAGATATTTATTGATCATATCTACATTGGCTCTTGTGTTTAAATTGCCTTATTTATTGCCATGAATTTGTTGTGCTTTGACTCCCATGTGTCTTCCTTGCATCTTATGGATCTTGTGTTTAAATTGCCTTATTTATTGCCATGAATTTGTTGTGCTTTGACTCCCATGTGTTCTTTTTTCTATTCAAACTTTCTTAGCTTTTTTTGTAGATATAGGTAGTGTGATGATCCTAGTTGTGTGCATTTTGTATC
Organism: Lolium perenne; assembly: GCF_019359855.2. Classification (NCBI taxonomy): domain Eukaryota; kingdom Viridiplantae; phylum Streptophyta; class Magnoliopsida; order Poales; family Poaceae; genus Lolium; species Lolium perenne. The sequence goes on from NC_067244.2 coordinate 175,342,752, forward strand.
CATATTCTAAATCCTAGATAATGCACTAATCTTGGGGAGCTCTCCTATATTTGTTATATAAACTTCTCTTGATCTTTATCAAAAATTTGGTTTTGGGAGTCATAAATTTTCTTTTTGGTACTGTGTGCCATCATAAAAAGTGTCGAGGGTTTGGTTTATTTGTTGGAACCTTGCTCTCTTGGGAGTTGGTTATCTCATTCCTTTGTGCTTAGGTTTAATTAGCTTCTTATAATGAGATAAGTCTTTGGAGTCAATCTTGTGTTGATTTGATTCTTTGATATAATTTGGACAACCATTGTCTCTTGGTTTATTTGGTGTTTTGTCCAAATTGTATCTTCCTTTGGTTCTTGAAAGTATTGTGCATGCATATTTAATATATGTATATCTTATGGCATGTGTCACTTTCTTTGATCCAATATATAGGGTAAACTCCATCAAATCCTAATTTGGCTAAGATGTGCATGAAATTCAATTTCATATCTATATGCACATAGAATTGTGGAGTTTGTCCTATATGTTGTAGTGTGTCTAACTACTTCGGACCCAATTAGTTTGGGGACCATTTTGTACTTACCTTTGTGTTAGGTACAATGGATATGCATTGAATGCTTGTCTCACTCTTGGAAAGAAGTGGTGACTCAATGGTAACGTGAGGCAAGCTAGGATGATCAACGAACACATATCTACTACATCCACACCAATGCTATCTTGGTAACAAGTATCTTCTCATGCATACTTTTCTTGTATCCAACCTTATGGTTGCATCTTGGCATGAATCTCTTGATTTGCAAATGTTGTGCTTCTTGCAAAAGTCTTAATGAAACCTCTTTATTGTGAATGTGAGTAATTTGAGATGAGTGCATGTGTTGGGAAGTATTTTAAATCATGCTCATGATTCATCCATCCCAACTATGCCTATCTAGCAATTTTGTTGCATATCAATTCCTCAAGGCTCTCACATGTGCAATATAGATGAAAGTGCAAATTTAGTTACTTCTTTTGGTATCCCCGTTTGTGATACTTGTTGCCTTTCTCAAATGCATCCCAACTATCTTCTATCCCTTGTTGATATTTGTGATGTATTTTAGTTGTTTGTGGTTGAAGTTCATGAATGTACAATAAGATAATATTGAGCCTTTGGCCATGCTATTAAGCAAAAATCTTATTGGTATATTGCATGACTTCGTCTTGGATATCATGCTATTTTTCTTGTGTATCTATTTGGTGTGTGCATGTTTCTTTGTGGATAAATATCTTTGTGATATTGTCCACTTAGAGAAACTTATACACATAAGAGATGATACATCTCCATTTGATATCTTTTTTATTTGTTGCATGTTGATTGGTCATGCTAAGAAATATAATTCATTGAAGACTATGATGATGCTTTTTGCTCATCCATATAATAGTCTTATAATATGCTTTATCATGCCTTTCACATATCTTCTTGGTTGAGCCTTTTATTATGGTGCCTCTTACTTTTTGCTCAACTATTTGTTTGTTGCAAGTGTTAAGCTTATTTCTCTATCTATGATCTATTCCAAATGTTTGTGTTTTAAATGGTAATGAGGGAGTGAGGATTCCATGTTATGCATATTGTATTCAAATACAACATTTTAATTTATGCATGTACCTTGGGGAGCTTCCTCATTTGATTTAGAGCACTATCTTGTGGTGATCATTAGAGTTTGATTCACTTGGTATCTTTTGTTTTTGAATGATATTATGGGAGTGATGATTCCATGTTTGTGCACTTTATACTCCAATGCAAATTGTCTAGTTTTGTGCACAAACCTTGGGGAGCTTCCTCATATTATTTAGAGCAATCTTCTTGATCTTATCATAATATCTATCTTTCTTTTGGTATCCTCTTTGTGATTCATTTGGTTGCTTGCTTCATTTGTTGAAGCTTCTTGACTTTGTTATCTTTTTGCAATCTTTGATCCTATCTATAGTGTGATTCCTTCCGAATATTCGCCATTGGATATGTGCATTTGATTCCACTCAAATTATGAGAAATGCACACGCTATGGAGGAACTCTCACTATATTAGCCTTTTAAATTTTTCACCCATTTCGGCAATTGGTGCCAATGGGGGAGAAGTTTGGAGGGTTTAAGGGAATTTGGTTATGTCTTTGCTTTGTGCTTAAGCATGTGCCTTTATTGCATTGCATCTTGTTGCTTTGCATAGTTGAATATTTAGAGGAAACTCCACTAGGCTTTGAATGCCAATATATGCAATGAAAGTCAAGATCATTCACACATGCATATATTATGGGGAGTTTGCTCTATATATTCAACTTATTTGTTACTTAAATTCCTTATATAAACCCTCTCAAAGAGATTGTCATCAATTACCAAAATGGGGGAGATTGAAAGTGCATGGAGCCCCCATGTGTGGTTTTGGTAATTAATGACAATCCCTATGGACTAATGTTTGCATTGAGTTATATTTGTAGGAGTTGTCCATAGGCAATTCTTGAACCATATGTTGGCTTCAAGGTTGCAATAAGAAGAAATTGATGAAGGATATCAAGTGTCAAGTATGTCTTGAAGATGAAGATGAAGTGAGCCCTCAAGCTACTTCAAGACATCAACATGATGAAGAATGAAGAAATGAAGTGCAAGTTCAAGATGAGCCATCTCGAAGAGATCCTTTGCTTGAGTCTTGCCATCCATATGGTGATCATGGATATGTGAAGATGCGCCGAAGAAGAAGCTCTCCCATGGTGGATTATGGGGGAGCAATCCACAAGACTTCGTCAAGCAAGCACAAGCAAGAAAGGCGTTCCATCTTGTTGAGGTCAAGATCGTCGTCATCGAGCTCAAGTGGAATGCGCAAGTATAAGGTTTGCTCTTGATAGGGTTTGTTTCTCACCGGTCTCATAGTGTAGTTGGAGACCGGTTTATAGTTTAGTTGTCGTACTATCAAGAGGGCTCTCGAGTGAGTAACTCGATCGTATCGTTCGGAGAGAGCTCAAACCTTTGCATCCTTGCATCATCTTTCTTGGTTGTTATTTGGACCTTATCCATGTGATGTTTTAGAGCTTGTGCTTATTCTCATGACAAGCTCTAGTTCATCGAAACGGATTTCGCATAGATCACTTGTTGCGTTTTCGAGTTTGGTTCATCATCTTTCTTGGTTGTTATTTGGACCTTATCCATGTGATGTTTTAGAGCTTGTGCTTATTCTCATGACAAGCTCTAGTTCATCGAAAACGGATTTCGCATAGATCACTTGTTGCGTTTTGTAGTTTGGTTCATCATCTTTCTTGGTTTTATTTGGATCTTATCCATGTGATGTTTTAGAGCTTGTGCTTATTCTCATGACAAGCTCTAGTTCATTGAGAATGGTTTTTCCATGGGCAACTTGTTGCATTTTCAAGATTGGAGGTTTTACCGGTATGTCTTTTTGAGATAGGTCAAACCTTTCTTCATTTGTTTCTATCCTCCTTTGCTGGACTATGATGTTTCTATGCATATTGTTGTAGAGCTCGTTGTTGTGATTTCAACGAGCCCAAGATCATCGAAATCGGAGTCCGGATGCAAAAGTTATGCCCGTTTTAGTTTTGGTGTTTACAGTTTTCTTAGGCCGGATATTTTGGAAATATCCGGGCCGGATTATCCGGGCCGGATATTTCGGAAATATCCGGCCCCAAAATCGTCTAAGGACCGGAAGAAAAGCAGCTCTGGATAGGGGCCGGATTTTTGGCCGGATTTTGTCCAGGTTTTGTCCCCGAGGCCGGATTATCCGGCCCCGGATAATCCGGCCCCAACTTGGGCCGGAATATCCGGCCCTGTTTTTGCCCAAACGGCTCGATTTTCTTGGGGGGTATAAATACCCCCCTTCTTCCTCCTTGGGCTGTGCTTCTCTCACTCTCTCTCCCCTCCATTGTTGAACTAGAGAAGCTTGCTCCATCTCTCAATCCCTCCATGATTCTTGCCCCCATTTGAGGGAAAAGAGAGAGGAGATCTAGATCTACATTTCTACCAATCAAATCCATCTCTTTGTGAGTGGAACTCTCTAGATCTTGATCTTGGTGTTCTTTGTGAATTCCTTTGTTCTTCCTCTCTTATTCCCCCAATAGCTTTTGTAGCTTTGTTGGAATTTGAGAGAGAAGGACTTGAGCATCTTTGTGGTGTTCTTGCCATTGCATTTGGTGCATCGGTTTGAGTTCTCCACGGTGATTCGTGGTGGTGAAAGCAAGAAGGTTGTTACTCTTGGGTTCTTGGAACCCTAGACGGACTCTAGGCCTTTGTGGCGGTTTGTTGGGAGCCTCCAATTAAGTTGTGGATGTGTGCCCCAATCTTTGTGTAAGGCCCGGTTTCCGCCTCGAAGGAAATCCCTTAGTGGAACCGTGACCTAGGCCTTTGTGGCGAGGGTTACCGGAGATTTAGGTGAGGCGCCTTCGTGGCGTTCGGTGTGTGGTGTGAGTACCGCATCTTGGGGTGAGGCCTTTGTGGCGTTGGTGTGCATCGAGCAACCACACCTCAAGGTGAGCCTCTTGTGGCGTTCGGGAGCACTAAGCAACCGCACCTCTCCACCGGAGATTAGCACTCGCAAGAGTGTGAACTCCGGGATAAATCATCGTCTCCCGCGTGCCTCGGTTATCTCTATACCCGAGCTCTTTACTTATGCACTTTACCTTGTGATAGCCATCGTGCTTGAAGTTATATATATCTTGCTATCACATACTTGCTTGTATTGCTTAGCATAAGTTGTTGGTGCACATAGGTGAACTCTTGCTTAGAATAAGTTGTTGGTACACATAGGTGAACCATAGTATATAGGCTTTGGGCTTGACAAAGTAAACGCTAGTTTTATTCCGCATTTGTTAAGCCCATCTCGTAAAAGTTTTAAATCGCCTATTCACCCCCCCCCCCCTCTAGGCGACATCCGTGTCCTTTCAACATGGCTGGCTCTTATAAAGACTTCTACAATTATATTCTTGACTGTGCAAATCAACATGTCAAACTTGCTGATGGTTCCATCCAAAGTATTAAGGGGTCAGGAGATGTTAAGTGTACTCCACACATGACTCTTTCGTCAGTGATGCATGTTCCTTCATTCCCTATTAATCTCATGTCCGTTGGTTGTATAACTAATGAGCTAAATTGTGCAGTCATATTTCTCCCTTATGGATGTATATTTCAGGAACTTGGAACTGGAAAGATATTGGGGACAGGCACTATATGTGAAGGTTTATATTACTTAAATGGTTGCATGTCAACTGCAGTGGCTGCTACCTTATCAATGTCCCCTACAGATGAGTTTCTCATACTTCATCGTCGGTTAGGGCATATACCTTTTATGAAGTTGGGTCAGCTGTATCCTAGCCTTTATGGCAAGGTTGATAAGGGGAAGTTAGTATGTGATGCCTGTGAATTTGGCAAACATATTAGAAGCTCCTACCTGTTGTCTGATAATAGAAGTGCAAAACCATTCCAAACTATACATTCTGATGTTTGGGGTCCTAGTGGAGTTGTGTCGATCAATGGGTATCGTTATTTTGTGACCTTCATTGATTGCTGCACCAGAACAACCTGGATATATGTCTTAAGGAACAAAAATGATGTTTTTGAATGCTTTAGAGACTTTCATAATTTGGTTATGAATCAGTACAATGCTCAGCTGCAGATCTTTCGCACTGATAATGGCACAGAATATGTGAACAAGCTCTTTGATGAGTATTTGTCAAGCTTTGGCATTATTCATCAAACTACTTGTCCAGGTGCTTCTGAACAGAATGGTCTAGCTGAACGAAAGAACAGACATTTATTAGAAGTTACTCGTTGTTTAATGATGGAAATGAATGTTCCCAAATTCCTATGGGGTGAAGCTGCGATGACTGCTGCATATTTGATCAATAGGATGCCAACAAGAGTACTTGGTGATAAAACACCTATAGAATGTTTAACTGGTAAAACAACTTATGTGGTCCCACCAAAGGTGTTTGGGTGTGTATGCTTTGTAAGAGATCATAGGCCATCTATGGGTAAGTTGGACCCAAGGGCTTTAAAATGTGTATTTGTTGGGTATTCTGGTAAGCAAAAGGGGTATAAATGCTGGTGTCCGTCAGAGAGGAGAATGTTTATCAGCATGGATGTTACTTTTAGAGAGAATGCACCCTTTTATGGGGAACCAACTGACTTGACTGATGTGTTCCCTGATTTGTTCAATGATGATAGCTCAGATGGAGTGTTGAGGGCAGGGGGAGATGAGAGAAGAGAAGACAATGATGCAACTTCACAAAAGATGATTGTTGGAGTAATTCCAACTGGAGATGAGCCTGATGGTAGAGATGAAGATACATCAAATACTGAACAAGATCACACTCAGGGGGAGCAGCAAGTATATCAACCTGAAGGGTCAAGATGGCGAAAAAACCTTCAGGTTTATTCCCGAAGACACCGAGTAGAGAAGGATCAGGTGCAGGGAGAGGAAGATATTTTATTGAGACAGAGTTCTGAAACTCAAGGCTACTCAGACATACAAGAGCCGAACTCGAGTCCTTCTGCAAGTGATGGTATAATCTCTCCTCCACATGATGATTTAGATCTCCCTATAGCTCTAAGAAAACAATCTCGCACTACTGCTGGTAAATTACCATCAAACCTGTCCCAATATGATGTCTCTAATTATGTTTCATATTCATCTATGGGCCCCCAATACAAAGCATTCATAGCAGCATTGGACTCTACTTTACCTATACCACGTAACTGGCAGGAAGCAAAACAATACCCAGAATGGAGGAAAGCTATGATGGAGGAGATGGAGGCACTTGACAAGAACAATACTTGGGTACTTACTACTCTTCCTCCTAATAAAAAGATTGTTGGTTGTAAATGGGTATTTACTGTAAAACAAAATCCAGATGGTAAAGTGGAAAGATATAAAGCTAGATTGGTGGCAAAGGGCTATAGCCAAACTTATGGAGTGGATTATGGTGAGACTTTCGCACCAGTGGCAAAAATGAACACTATTAGGGCCGTTATATCTATTGCAGTAAACAATGAGTGGAAATTGTTTCAAATGGATGTAAAGAATGCCTTCCTTCATGGAGATCTACATGAAGAAGTTTACATGGAGATTCCTCCAGGTTTTAATAGCAGAGAAACTGTCGGTAAAGTATGCAGGTTAAGAAAATCTCTTTATGGGCTGAAACAATCTCCTAGAGCTTGGTTTGGGAGGTTTAGGAAGGAAATATGCTCTATGGGCTATCGACAAAGCAATGCAGATCACACCCTCTTTTTTAAACACCGAGGTGGCAAGATTGTTATTCTTATTGTGTATGTTGATGATATTGTGATCACAGGTAATGATGATGATGGGATAGCATGCTTGAAGAAAATGTTGGCAAAATCATTTGAAGTCAAGGATCTGGGTTTTCTTCACTATTTCCTAGGCATTGAGGTTGTATATGGACCACAAGGTATTTATCTATCCCAAATGAAAATATGTGCTTGATTTACTTGCCGAGACTGGGATGCTAGGGTGTAAACCAGCTTCCACACCTATAGAGCTGAATCATCGTACTCGTGCTGACCTGGGTGACACACTAGATAAACAAAATTACCAGAGACTTGTGGGGCGCTTGATTTATTTATCACATACTAGACCAGATATTGCATATGTTGTTAGTATTGTCAGTCGATATATGCATGATCCCAGAACCAGTCATATGGATATTGTAAAACGAATCTTGAGATATCTTAAAAGCTGCCCTGGGAAGGGAATTCTGTTTTCCAAGAACGGGCATCTAAAAATAGAAGGGTACACAGATGCAGATTGGGCTGGGTGTTTGGATGATAGAAAATCCACCTCTGGGTACTGCATGTTCATCGGTGGTAATTTAGTGAGCTGGAGGAGTAAAAAGCAAAGTGTTGTTGCAAGGTCAACAGCGGAAGCGGAATTTAGGTCTATGGCCTCAGGATTCTGTGAATTAATATGGCTGAAGTTGTTGCTAAAGGAGCTTAAATTGTTTGACAATACACCTCTTCGTGTGTATTGTGATAACCAAGCTACAATCAGAATTGTGAACAATCCTGTATACCATGACAGGACAAAACACATTGAAATAGATCGGCACTTTATCAGAGAGAAATTAGATGAAGGGGTAATTCAGGTTTGTTATGTTAGATCTGGGGAACAACTAGCTGATGTATTAACAAAAGGTGTCTGTAATGTAACTTTTATGAAATTATGTAGCAAGATGGGGCTTGTGGATATTTTCGCCCCATCTTGAGGGGGAGTGTTGTAGGGGCTTAGTTGAGGATAGGAAAGAAAGAGAGGTCAAAAATGTAAAAGAACCAAACTCACCTGTATATCTCTGTATGTGAAGGAATGAAGGAGTAACTTCCAGAGAAATCCAATCCCCTCGAGTGTTCCTGCGGTGTGACTTCAATAATTAACATGCTTTATTATTCAATTGTTTACACCTTGTAGAATGTCCTTGTCAAACCACATGTACAGAGCAATCGGACTACCAGGTGCACATGAGTTGGGAGGATACCCCAGCTACTATTTGGGTAGGTCGCTCAGAGGGGTGTATTGCGCAAAAGATATTTACGACCATAGACTCCAGCTTTGGCATCTCGACGAATCACGCATTCAAACTGAATGGGTGTTAAAGCATGATATCAATCTCGAGGCGTTTTCACGCAAGTTCTACGAGCTTAACGATATGTTATTTGAGAAGTTTGAGGAGGACCCTGCTCAACAAGTGGGCGGACCATGGATAATAGAGGATGTTAACTACCAAAAGGACTTCGAGTACTATGGAAATATAGAGTACAATGCACCAGTGGAACAGAAATATGACTGGAACTCTGATGAGGATGACATTCTTGACATTGAAGATGTCGTTGAAGGAAACTATAGCGGAAATTATCATTTCCTTGGATTTCATCCTTATAAAGAGATTGTCTATTTGGACTTTTCTGTAGATAGAGGAGTGGCCTACGATTGGAACAACTCGAAATTCCAAGACTTGGGCAACTTACAACCAGAAGATTACCATTACGGCGTACCCGGGACAGATTCATCTTTCGTATATACTCCTTGTTGGATGGGCGAGTTTCCAGGAAACGAATTGGAAACTTAACTTAACCTAGCTGAATGCTCGTGCGTTGCCACGAGTCATTAATTTATTCTCTCATGCACATATATGCTGATTTAGTACATGTACTTTGTTATGGAAAAGCTATAACGATACAACAAAAACGGTACAAAAGTATAGAAATAGATGATTGCCTAGACATTTTCTTTATCCATAATATTTTTTGAAAATATGAGATGGGTTTCAGAATAAAGCAAGCATATGCAATACCTATCGGAAATTCAATTCAGCTCTCAGATACGTATGCTCCCAATACCTATATCACATAAAAATAACAAAAGCACATCAGACAAAATACTTGGCGGCAATGATCTGATTTTTTTTATACAGAAAGTAATTAATAAAGGACAAGCCTACCTGGCGGCGCCGCACCAGAGCAGACCCGTGCGGCGGTTTTTCCCGGACCCACTACCTGGAAAGGGCAGCCTAGAAAGCAACGCGGATACACGACGCGCGCTGCTCAGAAATATAAGAATAGGAAAAAGTCTATATGTGTGGTAGTGACCACATGATCATCTCAGCCGCACCTGCTATAATACACACGAGAAAAGCTTAATGGACGTCATCAACAGATTTCACCGGTCTTTTATTTGGCTCACTTCCTGAACATCCTTGCCTACATAAAATTATCAGGGTGTTTATAAAGAAGCAACGACTATCAGATTATTTCTAACAACTATCAGATTAGTTAGTTATAGCTATCAGGTTAGTTAGGTAGACACCTATTTTATTCTTTGACAAGCACAATTACCAGATTAATTATCCATGATTGTCAGGTTAATTAGCCACAACTGACAGATTAATTTACCAAGGAAAGAGTACAATGTTCTATGACAAACCAATTAACAGATTAATTAGCCAGGGTTACCATATTAATTAGCCACGGTTTCCAGATTAATAGTCTATCAAAACGATCAGCATGTTCTTTGACAAACACAATTACCAGATTTCCAACCAGATTATTTAAACACAATTACCTGATTTTTTACTATGCAAAACTAGCAGCCTATACATCAAACTAGCTTAACTGAAGGTTTCAACAAAGCAAAATCCAGATCAATCTCCACTTAACTGACAGAATATTTACACCATAGCTAATCCATGTAGGAATTTTCCTGGTACTCCACCGAGAACGAGTCACATGGATGAGAGACGGATGGGGAGAGGTTGAACTTGAGCAAGGGAATAATATGCCGAGACACATGGATGACAGACGGATGAGCGACTTTGCTCACAGCATGGTGCCGGTAAGCCCTCCCCCGATGCGAGCTCGTCGGAGCGGCAGCCCCTCACTGCGGCGTCCTCGGCATCACCCTTCTCTGCAGCATGTTCGGCGGTGCCCCTCTCCGCGGCGTGCAGCGTGCTCAACGGAGGCGGTGCGGCGCTCCGGTGGTGCCACTCTACGGCGAGCTCGACAGCGGCGGTCGGTGCCTCTCTAGTGCGGCGCTCCGGCGGCGCTCCAGCTGCGCTCGGAGGCGCCCCGACGCGGTTCTCCGGCGGCGCCCCAGCTGCGCTCCGACGGCGCTCCGACGCGCCTCTCCAGCGGCGCTCCGGCCACCCTCCAGTCGTTGTTCCTATATGTGGTCAGAGAGAGAGAGTTGTGGCTGGCAGGAGTGCTCGTTAGATAAGGTCAAAGAAAACGATAGGATGCGAGGTATGCGGTTCCTATAGGGGCCCGATGTAGTCTGCACGCATCGTGGCGCGCCGCACGCAAGTGCTGTTGGTGCGGCGCCTCTATCTAGATTTTCCCATTAATAAATTATCAGATAGCAGTCCTAATGCTAGCTAGACCTACAGAAACGCATGTAACTCCAATTGAAAAACTACTACAGAATTGAAATTAAAGCAATTAGAAACTTCAAACTTAAATATGAGGATACTAAGAAATTTTCTGTGCGTTGCTATGCATTAACAATTTGCTTTCTGGGGAGTGCTACCCTTTGTACCTTCGCAGCATGCCGTCCCGCCCTCCACCAGCGCACGGCTCCATCTCCATTCCTTCTTAAGGTACCACACCCTCCTCTCCCCTTTCTCAAATTTTCCCGTGTGCCGGCCACCCTACCTTGGAAACCGGTCTCAATTTTTGTCGGCTCCATCTTCGCGTTCGATTAACTGGTGCTATATCCTGATTTTTTCTGGCGACTGTCAACCAGTACAGCTTTCGCTTCAGTGTCTAGTTTTGTATCCCCGCTTCTGAGCCGCGCTGGAATTCCAACACGACATGATATTTCTAGTTCCTTTTTCATTCTAAGTACGAGCATATCATAGTGAATACTTTCTGTTTGACATGTGTTTGAGTTGATGATTGACATGTATATACAAGCGTATGTTCATGTAAATTACTACTTCCTCCGGCATTAAATACTTGTCGCCGATTCAAACAAAAAAAATAGGCTAGCCGATGTACACGTAAATTACAACTCATTACACTAGTATTTACATGATCTGAATCATGTAAATTGGGCAAACAACACTGTAATTTTAGTTTTAAAATCTTGTAAACTAGATTTTTCTTATATTTTTTCTTGTACATGTTATCTATCTAGAAAGTTACAATCCATTATAGTGGTATTTACATGTTTCGGTACATGTAATTTGGGCAAACAACTTTGCTATACTATGGATTTTGTCTCTTGTTAATTTCTTCACCTATTGCTAACTATAGGTACCAAATTGACCAACATCCCACCTACAAAGATTGTTAATGTTTTCTTAAGGGGTGGTGTGATTATAATACATGCCAAGTGTTGTGTTGCATTATGACTGGAAGAAAACTGACTAATGGCGAATTGAAAATCAGACGAGTGACAATTAGACACTCCCTGTATAAAACCACAAAACACTCTGTTCACTGTTTACACCTGTTGTCGTCAGAAACCCACCGGCGGGCAGCGACGGGCAACACCGTAGAGCCGGGAACAACCTAGAGCTGCGGCTGGCTGAGGTCCCTCCGAGCGACGGCCCGCAAAGCCTTCTGGTCACACGTCCGATGCTGATTGCAAGGGCGTGCCACCTGACCTATACCTGGTCAGGAAGGTGATGGAGATGCCTCGCTTAGTTTCCTGCATGGCATACACGTAAACATTAAATACGAGCCTCGATCGGCTCTCAGGTTATCCTGTGAATCGGCTCAAGGAGCCGATCCACCCATGATTCGTACGGGGTGCACGAATATATGGTGGTCCTGCTTGATCAAGATAAAGCTAATTAGATCTACGACGATTTAGAGTTTTCACCGCATAATCGGATCATCCTACTCCAGGTTGGGCCTCGCGGCCACGCACGGTGATCGTAAGCCGATCCTAAACAAGGCCTAAAAACCAACACGAAGTTGATCCCCGGAACATCCTGTTTAGGACTAGCGAACGACACCCTACGTGCCGCTGGATCCTCCCCCCCTTTGTAAGGCCTAACTATTGCAGATATTAAACTAATCCTTGTAGAACAAGGAGCAATCGTAACGGATCAGATCTACTAAATAATGATCAAGCGGTGCCGCCCCACACCTAAGATAGGTGTGAGGGCGGCTAGACATGCAAGGGTTGCACTACGATAGCATGTTACGCGAAGAACTATGCTAACCCTAACATATCTATGATAACTACGTTGCTCGCCATCAACAAGGCTTGACGAGCAACGCATGAACAACGTGGAGCTTGTCTTGCCTAGATCGCAAGATGCGATCTAGGCGACATGTCGCTACCGGTAGAAACCCTCGAGACGAAGGAGTTGGCGATGCGCCGAGATTGATTTGTTTGGTTGAACGTTGGTTGTTGTTTATTCCATAAACCCTAGATACATATTTATAGTCCAGGGGACTTTCTAACGTGGGAATAATCCCCACCGTACACAATACAAACTCTAACTTTCAATCTAAGATGCAATCTACTATAATTAAAGATACACAGGCAATCCAGCCCAAACTCCTCGTGCAAGGCCGCTTCAGAGATCTTCCACGTGTAATCTTCCAAGCCCATCTCTCTTACGGCCCACCTCCTGATTTGACCAAAATCTGGTGATAACACATGCCCCCCTGGTTTTGGCAATGATAATTTCAAAACCACTCTGTTTTTCCTTCGAAGGGTCATGTCGTGGCAGAGCAGACCTGTCGCAGTATTCTCATCATGATGCCTTGTCTTTCTAGCTTCTCTGCAAAATTCGATAGCTCTGGCATCATCTCCTCGGAAACTGCGATGGCATTAAATTTCAACCAGGCTTCCCATTATTTAACTGTGCCGATCGATTAGCCCTCTTCATCCCCTTCCTCTGTTCCAACCATCGGCACCCAAAAAACCCCCTCCTCCTGTAACAATGTCTTCCTCTTCCTCTTCCCTCTCAGGCCTCCCCCTCCAATCCTCGCCGAAGAGGAAGAACGAGGACAACCTTCACTCCGAGGTGAACCCCCTCTCCTCCAACAATGAGAAGAAAGAAGGAGAAGTAGCGAAGGCCAAGGCCTCCCCCTCCGCCAAGCTCCCGCCGAAGAAGCGCTCCCGTATGTGGGCGGACAGCGAGGACGAAGATGACGACGAAGAAGGAGAAGAGGAGGAGGAAGATGAATCTTCCTCTTCCGCTGGGTACCCGCCGACGAAACGCTTCCGCTCTTGGGCGGACAGCGAGGATGATGATGATGACGAGGAAGATGAAGCTCCGCCCAAAGGCTGGGGCAGCAGCGACGAGGAGCTTCCTGGGAGCAGCGCCGACGACATCGACGACGGTGATGACGAGGACAGCGACGACTAGTAGAATAGGACTAGTAGTAACAGTGCACTAGGCACCAGATCCCTCTTTTGAGAGCCATCGGCTCTTTCTTGTAAAGCCGCTCCTTTGAATTAATGAAATTGTTCTTTCAATTCATCCTTCAATTACTCCAATTTCATTCCTTCCGCCTGTCATGCCAAGACCGATAGCAACGTATCGGATTTCTTTTCTTTTGGACGCCCGTGAAGCCGGACTCACATGCCGATTAGCCCGTCGGTCAAGCACTTCTCAATTTCAGACTGCGATTTGATGTCTGACCATAATTTTTCGCAATCCCTTAGCCGATGACTACTCATCGGCTATTTTGAGAATCCAGTCCCTTTCCTTCTCTTGCAGCGACAGGACGGTCCAAAACCTGTAAAAGCCGACGGCCTCCTTTCCCGATTCCTCTCCATAGCTTCAGTAGTCTTCTTCTGCAACACCTTACTACTTCAGAGAAGATCATAATGCAGGGCCAGTCGATGTGACTCTAATCGGCTCCCAAATCAGAGCATCTACCAAGTTAGCTGCCCCCCGAGCCTTAATCAAGGCGAGGATACCGGCGAGGCGAGGATGCACAGATCGTTGATCAGCTTTTTTCCACTAAACGTCGATGTCGACGTGAACTTTGAGCGTATAGCCAGTAGGTCTTGGTCTTGTGTAACTGTACTAGAGTCGATGGCTGCGCATCGGCTTTGCTTCTTGCGCAATTTTTTTTTATTTGGCCGATTTTCTTAATCGGCCCCCAATGTTTCACTGCACGCATGCTTACACACGTTTATCTGCACATGTTCATCTGACTGTATGCCCCCCGAGCCGAATCTGCCAAATGACTGCAGATATCGGCTTCTATGGTTAGCCAGGGCACTGCACTTGTACGTCAGCTCCGTAAGGATTCGTGCTGACTTTCATCTGCCGACGTGGCCGCTGCCCCGTGGATCAATGCTGAACACAAGCAGAACACGTGGTGAAGATAATTTTGGCCGATTGCTGGAATCGGCCTCCATATCCATTGGAGTGTTGACTGAAGGTTCTGTAATGTTCCTTCATAATTTTTGGGGCCGATCACAAGGATCAGCCTCGCCCCGTTTGCTCATTGGTTTAATCTTGCTACTCGGTCAGGCTGGTGGATAAAACCAGCCCAACCTCTGACTTGATGCGCCTGCTGTCGTCCACCTTGAGTGCATCGTAGAATCGTGGGGCACTAAGTTCCGTCAGAAGGACGAGCACCATGTTCGTACCAGCCGATGTTTCATCATCGGCTTTCCTTTGCTTGGGGCGCCACTCCATTTTCCGTGGACGACCCTCTTCATCCAGGGTCCGCTGAACTTTCGCAGCCAGATCAGGTCGTGCCTTCCTTAGCGTATGCAAGTATAACCTTTCGGCTTCTTCCAGGCCGCGCAATCGCTGAACCCTGCGCTTTTGTGAACGGCTGAGTCCATCAGGGCACCACCTTGGACGGTGGTACCTGTCTTCTTCCTCTTCTTGTCCCTCGTCTTCTGAATCCTCGAGATCTGCCCAGCGAGGGGACTCAGCGCATTTGCTTTGTGGCGGGAGAGGCCCTAAGCGCTTGAACACAGACACGTTGGCTGCCTCCTTCTTCTTCTGGTTGCATTCTGGGCAATTGCCGATTGTGGGTAATCGGCTCATTCCTGAATCCCAGCAGTGTCTGAAGAAGGGGCAGTCCCAGTGCCCGGCGTTGTCATCTTGCTCCCTTGATTTTTCCGTGGCACGGCGCTCGTGCTCCTCCTCATCGCGATCGTGCCGACGATGTCTTCTGGCTTCTCTAGCCAGACGATCTCCTTCATCATCATAGCTGGACCGTCGGCGTTGGTCATACTGACTTACATACTTGTTGAGGAGGTGATCAGAGAGGGGTCGCTGATATCTTATGTTCTTCACCTCTCCCTCTGTGACGTAGCGCTTGCCATCATGATGGAGCCGATCGCATGGAGCGGCCTCCTCTGTGTCCTTGCTACGAGAGCAGCTGCCCTCGTCTCCATCTTTGCCAGAGTGGTTCCCAGGTCCTACCATGTTGATGCTGAACGAGGATCCTGGCTGGCAACCTTCAGGGTAAGTGCACTCTACCATGTTAACGGCGGGGAAGGGCTGGGTGTCGACCTTCATGACGTATTGGTTGAAAATTAGACGCCCTTTCTCTATCGCCGCTTGGATGTGCTGACGCCATACCCTGCAGTCGTTGGTGGCATGGGAGAGCGAGTTATGCCATTTGCAGTATGGCTTTCCGTTCAGCTCTTGCACCGTGGGGAATTTGAGACCTTCAGGAATCGTCAACTGTTTCTCCTTGAGCAGGAGGTCGAAGATTTGCTCAGTTTTGGTCACGTCAAAATCAAATCCCCTGGGTGGGCCTGGTGGCTTTACCCATTTGCGGGACACGGGGTTCCTCCCCGAGTCCATTCAGCCATCGCTACCTCTTGGTCTCCCGCAGGAACTTCGTCTTCCTCTCGCATCGACCAGGACTACGCACGCTTGAACTTGTCTTGGTACAGTCCGGGTGGCGCTGTTCATATGCTGACAGTTTCTGAACCATGTGCGCCAGTGAGGGATAATCTGCTTGGGAGGCCATGTCCTTGAGCTGTGTTGCAAGGCCTGCTACTGCCAACTCGACTGCTTCTTTTTCGGTTATACGAACCGAATAACATCGGTTCCTAAGATTCCTGAAGCGCTGGATGTATTCTGTCACATTTTCTCCGCGCTTCTGACGTAGTTGTGCTAGATCGGCAATGCCAGACTCGGAAGCCTCTGAATGGTACTGCATATGGAACTGCTCTTCCAACTGCTTCCAAGTCCGGATGGAGTCTGGTGGCAAAGAGGTGTACCATCCGAAAGCCGATCCCGTGAGGGACTGTGAGAAGAGCCTCACGCGTAGTTGATCCGACACTGAAGCCGGTCCTAGTTGCGCCAAATATCGGCCCACGTGCTCGATGGAGCTGGAACCATCTGATCCACTGAATTTGGAGAAATCAGGGAGCCGATATTTGGGTGGTAGCGGGATCATCTCGTAGTCGTCGGGGTACGGCTTGGAATAGCCGATTGCCCTCCTTTTCGGCACCATGCCGAACTGGTCTCTCAGTATGGTACTGATTTGATCCATTGTCTTGGCTGCAGGAGTTGAACTCTGAAGATTCGCCGGGGTGGCGTACTTAGCCAGCCATGTTTGCTTTTCCAGCTCTGAGCCAACTGCAGGAGCTGAGCTCTGGAGGTTCGTCGGGGTGGCGTACTTAGTTAGCCACGTCTGCTTCTCAAGCTCTGTCGCTCACGTCCCTCCTGTTTTCCCAGAAGTCCCTGATGTTGTGGCCTGGTTTGCGAGTGCCCAGTTGCCACAATCTGGCACATACGTGCACGTGTACCCGTGAGGGATCTCCTTAGGCGCCTCGGGCAAGAACTGGTAGTCACTAGGGTCACCACCGATCTTGTAGACGACGAATGCCGGTGTAGCCGGCACTTCTGGTGCTGCCAACGCATATGGCAGCGGTGGACGGGACTGGAGTGGCAACTCTCCTTGATGCGTCCGAGAGCCGGTCTGACGGCGAGTGCGGTGCCTCATGATCTCCTGGATCACGCGAAGAGCGACACGCTCCAACGTGTTGACCAGGTTCTCGAGTGACGGTGTAGCGAGTGAGCCACCAAGTAGTTGATCTCCTGCCCGCGGGGACCGGGTGCGTTCCTCCGACGGGGCAGAGAGGTCTATCCCATCGAGTGCACCTTGCGGTGAGAACCCCTTCCATCTGATGCCATGTGAACGGGTTCTCTGAAAAGAGCCGATGAGGTCGGCTTCGAGGGTGACTTTGATCTCGTCATACCTCTTCTTGAGCTCGTCGGGCAGCTCCTCGTAGGTGACTGGCATGCCGTCCGCCATCTCAGATGTAGATGGCGATGTGGTTGATGTAGAAGCTTGTCCCACCGGGCGTGCCAGAATGTGTTGTCGTCAGAAACCCACCGGCGGGCAGCGACGGGCAACACCGTAGAGCCGGGAACAACCTAGAGCTGCGGCTGGCTGAGGTCCCTCCGAGCGACGGCCCGCAAAGCCTTCTGGTCACACGTCCGATGCTGATTGCAAGGGCGTGCCACCTGACCTATACCTGGTCAGGAAGGTGATGGAGATGCCTCGCTTAGTTTCCTGCATGGCATACACGTAAACATTAAATACGAGCCTCGATCGGCTCTCAGGTTATCCTGTGAATCGGCTCAAGGAGCCGATCCACCCATGATTCGTACGGGGTGCACGAATATATGGTGGTCCTGCTTGATCAAGATAAAGCTAATTAGATCTACGACGATTTAGGGTTTTCACCGCATAATCGGATCATCCTACTCCAGGTTGGGCCTCGCGGCCACGCACGGTGATCGTAAGCCGATCCTAAACAAGGCCTAAAAACCAACACGAAGTTGATCCCCGGAACATCCTGTTTAGGACTAGCGAACGACACCCTACGTGCCGCTGGATCCTCCCCCCCCTTTGTAAGGCCTAACTATTGCAGATATTAAACTAATCCTTGTAGAACAAGGAGCAATCGTAACGGATCAGATCTACTAAATAATGATCAAGCGGGGTGCCGCCCCCACACCTAAGATAGGTGTGAGGGCGGCTAGACATGCAAGGGTTGCACTACGATAGCATGTTACGCGAAGAACTATGCTAACCCTAACATATCTATGATAACTACGTTGCTCGCCATCAAAAAGGCTTGATCTGAGCAATGCATGAACAACGTGGAGCTTGTGCTGCCTAGATCGCAAGATGCGATCTAGGCAGCATGTCGCTTACCGGTAGAAACCCTCGAGACGAAGGAGTTGGCGATGCGCCGAGATTGATTTGTTTGGTTGAACGTTGGTTGTTGTTTATTCCATAAACCCTAGATACATATTTATAGTCCAGGGGACTTTCTAACGTGGGAATAATCCCCACCGTACACAATACAAACTCTAACTTTCAATCTAAGATGCAATCTACTATAATTAAAGATACACGGGCAATCCAGCCCAAACTGTAATAACCCAGAACATAGGAACAACGAAGGGTAGATTTAGAAATGGGATGTGCATTTCATCGCAAAACGGGGGAAATTTTCGCGCCTTATTGCAACTAAACCTAAGAGGGATCGAGGTTCTCTCTCATTTTGCACTTAGGGGTAGGCAATGTGAGTTAGGGAAATTTCGACATGATCTCTTTTGTATCTTGTTGATTTGGGGAATTGATTTCATTTGACAGGTGTTAAAACATTTAACAATAAACATTGGACAATATAAAATGGAATTCATAATTTAAACACAACTTAGGAATTCAAACAACTTTGAATTTCAAAGTGAATCATAAATACAATGTTTATTCCAGAATATAAATATTACATAAATCAAAAGCTCATAAACAAAAACTTGGGCTTTATTGATATCACAACACAGATTACAAAGTCTTTACAATATTCTTGATACAAAAATTGATGAATAATAAACAGAAATGAAAATGAAGATTACAATATTATTCCTAAACTAAAACCTAGACTATATGACTTGAAGTATATCCTCTGGCCATGTCCATCTTCACAAACCTGCAATAATAAAACACCAACACTAGCCAGAATGTTAGTGTTAGTCAAATAGTTCAGTTTGGACAGTTAGCAAATAACACAATGTTCAGTTTGGACAGTGCAAACTGTCACCACACACTTGTGCTTGTCCAAAACCAGGGATGACACAAGATAAGGGCAACAGAGACCAAACCTGAGCACCACCAGGGCTCAAGTTTCGACATATGAGAGCACACAGCTCAAGTGTCTTTGAGCAGCAACAGCAAGGCCATGCAACAGATTAGTCACCAAGCAAGCCAGGCTTGTGTGTCAATGCAGGGATAGAAGCAGGGTTCATATAAAAGGGGCACAAACCCTAGAAATCATAACCAGTCGACCAGATAAGATTCACCGGGTAAGGGTGAAGCAAGAACAAGCTCAGTTCATCCAGTTCTTGAGCAAGAACAGAACCAACACACACAACCACTTAAGCCACCAGAAATCATGGTGACCTAGAAGATCATCCAAGATCTGGAGGTGAAGGGCTGTGAACAAATCCAAGTCTGCATCAACAAAATATTTCTTTCTAGGAGCTGGAACAAGGTATACCTAGTTCCTGGAAAAGATCCAATGGATCTAATCCATCATATGCATGAAATAAGCATGGGATGAGCAGATGCTCATATGGGTAGATCATCACTTGGTTTTCACCAAGGATTACCGCTACCAAAAGCTACTAAGATAGAAACCATCCAGATACAGATCATGTGCACAGAAGCTAGAAATCATGCACAGATGCACACACTAGCAAGATCACATGCACAGATAGCACCAGTAGATAGCAAAGATTAGCAGCCAAGACTACACAGAAAATCCTAAGCATGCAACCATCAGAAACCCTAGATTTCTTCACAGGCAAGCATATTGGCATTCATAGTTACTATGATCCCCAAATATGCAAGCAAAGATGAGTAGCCAACAAGATCCAACCAACTAGGTGAGCAACCAGTTAGTAGCAAGGCTACTGAGGTCACATCACACTTAGCACCAATTAAGAGAAAGCCAAATAGATCACATCACTATCCAGAAATGGATTCAGACTTTAATTGCTTGTAAAAGAATCATGAACAGCAAATTCATATACAAGCAAGTCATTTAAATCATCAACGCATAAGCGAGTTCATCATAATTAAGTAATCCAAGCATGAATTTATCACAGATCCATGCTAAGCATGACAATGACATCTTGTTAAGCAATACAGTTTAATTCATAGCCACTAGAGCAAGTCTAGATAGCTAAAAATAAGCAACAGCACAAGTAAGCAACAGCACAGTGATGCTTGAGCATCAGCATCACCAGATAAGTGAATCATTTAACCACAGTATTAGCCAGTAAGCCATCACTGACAATCAATTGATCAAATGGATCAATCATAGCAAGCCAAGTTACACAGAGAGGTTAGCCAACAAGCAAGAAATGATCCAATGGATCATTGGCTTGCAGAGGTAGCACTGAAGCATATCACAGGCACCACTGGCACACACATAAGTATCACAGATACAACACAAGTACACCTAGACAAGCATAGCATGGCATAGTTAGCTCTTGAGCAAGCACAGTAGAGCATGACAAGTGTAGAGCATGCTAGGAGCAGCAGAGAAGTAAGCACAACATGGACAGCAAGCAAAGCAGCATGTGCCAGTACCAGTAAATGGTAATTGGGCCATGAGCTTGCAATTAACAGAAGCACAAGCAAATTGCATAGGAATAGCATAGCTCTGTGTGATCACAGGATCACCAGAGAGCAGCAGAGCATGAGGAGGAAGAAGAACAGAAGCATGGGAGGCGCACAGAAGAGGTAGAGGAGAGACAACACTTACTTGCGCCTGGAAGCAGAGGCTAGGGCATGGCGAGGCAGTGCTCGCGCGGCCCTAACAGCTGCAAGTCCAGGGTAGGCGCCGACGTTACGCCGGCGAACCCAGACACGAAACCGCACCACCATAGCAAGCACCTGAGGCGACGGCACGAGTACTGCAAGCAGCACCCGCGCCAGGTCAACCCTAGGCACGTACCCATCGTCGGCGAGGACGAGATCTCGCCGGAGTTCGTCAAGGCGATTCTCCACGAGATCCAGATCGGAGGCGATTCGCCAGGAGAGGACGAGAGGGGAAAAACTGCGCGGACAGATCGATAGATCTGCTCGCGGCGGTTCAGGATCGGTTGGTGGCTACGGCGGAGGAGGCCGGCGATGGCCGGAGCAGGGCGGCGGCCATGGCGGCGACGCCATCGCCACGGGAGTCGCCAGAGATTAGGGTTAGGTCGAGTGAGTGAGAGGGCCGAGTGAGAGTGAGTGAGGTGGGCCGCTTCGGCGCCACCGAACCCAAAAGGGGGCCAGCCTTATTGGGCCGTCCCTGGGTTAAGTTATTGGGCTGGGCCCAATAGGGGTCCAGAGGGGTATTTTGGTCTTTTACATTTAATAAAAGATCAAAACTTTACCAAATTTTAATAAATCATAAACAACTCTAAAAATCCAATAAAAATTGGATTTATGAATGAAAAATAAATCTTAACAAGAATAAAATATGAAATGGAATTTATGAAACAAATTCAAAATTATGAATTTTCAGAATTTAAATAATAACTTGGAATTTAAAATTATTATTTCCTTGTAATTTAAATTCAAGGAAAAATCTCAAATAAGTTCAAATATTTATTTTCAAACATTTCAAAATGAAATTCTACTAATCCAAGTCATTTCTTTTGAAAGAGGGTATTTTTCCCAGAAAAATACTATACTTCTTTTTATTCCAAAAACTATAGAGTTCACTCTATAATTTCAAATTATTTTGGAATGACTAAGGTAATCATCAAGTAAAATCATTTTACTTTGAATTGTTGTACTTTGTGTGAATCACAATGATTAATACTTTTAAATCAATTGTAAATTACCGTCAAAGACATAAATCTTAAATACAACCCTAAATTGTAATAACTCATTGGGGTAAGGGATTCAACATAAAATAATCCATCCATGATTGCATTATTTGGATTTTTATAACATTGTCCTTACCGGACAATGATGCTTCTTCTGAACCCGAGGTCCAGGTTCCATCAACCGCATTGAACCGCACTATCTCAAGTCCACGTGCAAGTTCACCCTTGCTCATGTCAACTTGATTATTTTCTATTACTTTAATGCAAAGCTATATACTTATCATTCCTGCATCGCAAATGAAATGTTATTTTCCAACTATGAATATGACTATGTGGCTGGCAATGGAACCATGGTATGTGTTGATATGGTGGAGGTTCCATTGCAATGGGTTATATCACCCTAGGATTAAATACCAATGCCGTCCAGTGATTCTAGCGCCGTACAAACCGCGTTGACCATGAGATCTATAATGGCTCTGGAAAAGCCAGCTGTATCTTTTCCTTCGCACGCCAACGGATCGGAGAGACGGTGGGGTGCTGGAGGCACTGCCGCAATAGGTTGGGAAATCCTTTTAAATCCCCATCCATTGGTGATGTTAATCTCTTCGATCTATGAGGGATTGTCCGGAGTACACCATGAGTAAAGCCGTATTATCGGGGGAAAGTCTACTGGAGGTGTACGGTCGGACAAAAGGGTGGGTTTGCAGTCGCGGAGAAGGCGGTGTGGGCTTGGATCTTTATACCTGGCCTCACACCAAAGGAAGTGTGAACGGGGGCAAGTCCCTGCGGATGGCAAAAAGGGTGAGATCTCTTGTGGGAAAAGTAACGCACCTCTGCAGAGTGTATCAAATTGTGGCTGTCACTCCCTGTTCCGGGAAGGGAACTGCGAACGCGGCAGGAAAGGAACTCCACGAAGTTCTGGTCAACCTGTGAAGACTGACGGGCATAGTTTTCATAATAAAAGCAACCTTTTGAAGAAATGTTTTCAAAACATGCATTGACCTGCGATTTCCTGATCAATGGTCGTAGCTAGTGCATCAAACACCTTTTATTCTTTTAGAACTTGCTGAGTACCTCTGTACTCACTTTCTTTCGACACCCTTGCTAGACTGTGATCCGGAAGTGGAGGCTATCAACGATGGAGCACCAGAAGGAAGCTACGAGCTGGTCTACGAAGAACCTGATCTTACCGGCGGAGTGGAAGGCGTAGACTATGGGATAGTCTACGGACCAGATGACACGAAGGTGGAGGAGTAGTGACACATACCCTAGCATCATAGAGCCGAGCAGCGTAGAACTTACCTAAATAAGTTGTTGAGCTCTTTATATTTGTTATGAGTTGTAATCGTACTTAAGTAGTATCTTAGGGTGTTCTCATAGGACTTGTGAGAATACCAACTTGTTAAGACAATGTTTGTAATAAAGTATGGAGTGTTATGACCTGCAATGTTTCTGTTGTACCACTCTGAGGGATATGGCAATTTGTGAGGAAGCCCCTTCACAAAGATCATATCAACGACTTGTATACTACAACATGCAGTGGTATCTTTGGGTCACCGCACTGGTATCGAGCAAATGTTGCGACCTTAGGTTGGAAAAACCTAGTATAGGGAAGAAACCTGTAGGAGTCTAGTAGAAATAGTAAAGGATTCTCTAGAAATATGGTGATTATTCACTTGAGAATAGCAAAACCATATATTTTAGTGCGATAATTCTTTATTATAGCTATTATGATGCATTACCACTACTAATATTCTGCTTTTGTATACAGCCATAATGGCGAACACTTTTCCTAAGAGGACTTTGATGAAGGTTGAGGGTTGGCTCGGTGATTATGATGGACCAATAACAGCTCTCCTATGTGGGATGCTGAAGGAACTTCATTGTGATCCACGGATACCTGTTATCAAGTATACTTACTATGATGGGGAAATCCTAGCCAAGTGCAGAGTATCGGTCCAACTACCGGAAAAACTGCTGATGAGTCGTATAATGCCATACGGAGAAGCCAAAACTATCACCACAGCCTACCATATGGGCCTATTCAAGGCAATCCTTGAGATAAGGCAGCACAAGTCAGTAGAACTCCTATGTTCAGAGTTTTCTCATATACCTCATGCCGAGGAAGATGAGGATCCCACTCTGAATCATTTGGTGTTAGCACACGTAAGTCTGAAGCTGCAAAGACAAAGCACATGGATAGCTGTAAGTCTTTATTGACCACGATGTATCTTTTACACATGAAGATGAGAGGTGAGATTGACCACATGCTAGCTGAGTTCACGGACCCTGATAAAGTCCAAACTCGGATGCGAGATTTGAGGGCACAACCACAACATACTACACCTTTCTTTAACCCAGATAGCGATGTAGATTTGAGTGACCAGTGGTCCAATAGAAATCCACTTACAAGAGATCCACTTACACCTAACTTTGTCCCGCACTATCCACACGTGTCAGCATCGTATGATACTGGATATGGGGGAGACCATTCATGGAACATAAACTGCTCGGAGTCACCGATCGAGAACTCGACGGGTTGGCGTTTCGGGGAGCCTTTCGGTGATGAGGAGGAGCCAATTCCATGTGATACAGGAGATGAGAGTGATGCGGTTAACCAGAATGTTAACCAAAGCTGTGAGCAGAAAGAGAAAGACACCAACTCCATTTCTTTAGATTTGGAGATGGGATTACCCAAAACATCCCAGTACGTCGTAGGTGAGAGTTCTGGAACAAAGAAAAAGAAGAAGAAGAAGATGAGGGGTCAAGTGAATAGGAATCCTCCATGGATGACTGGAGAAGAGGAGCTGTATTCCACTGGGGATATGTATGAATCTTTATCTAGTTACTTTGGCATGACAGATCTCTGTCTCGGCACTTCGTCCGATTCAGACTACATACCTACGGGAAGAACTTTCATTCCGGACGGTCTTCGGAGGACAGACCGCATCTGCCGGATGGACCCTGTGGATGTATGCGGAGGCGAATGAAGACGATGAGGAGTAGAGCTCCAAGGAAGAATAAAGTAATCTAGGTGGTATTGTAATAGAGCGTATTTTAAATTTCCGTTGGCTTGGGCTTTGAGCCAAATAAGTGGTTTATATGTACCACATGTAATATAAGTTTGTGAGTGTGTTATGTATTATACGGTGTATATACATAATAAATGTTTGTTTTGGATTTGCTTCTTGATTTCATTGTGTGACTAGTTCTGGGCATTGAGTTGAGCTCAGAAAACATTTGCATGGTGTAATTATGAGTAATCGCTCTTTGTTACAGGATTAGGGGGAAATGGCGTTAGTAGAAACCGAAGAGGCTCGCAGAGAGCGGGAAGCAAGAGAGAAAGAGGAGGCAGATGCAGCAGCTAGAGCAGAAAACGCACCACCACCACCACACCCAATGTTGCACCCAGACTTCCAACAGTATATGAGGTCAATGGAGGAAGATAGGAGGCGTTATCAGGAAAGCCAGAGCAAAAACATGCAGGATTTCTTTACCCATGTCATTAATGAGAGGGGTAATGAAGGCAAGGGAGTAACACTATCGGACTTCCAAAATGCAAGACCACTACCATTCACATCAGCTCCAGAACCAATGGACGCTGAAGATTGGCTCATGGATACTGAACGGAAATTGAAGACCGTTGGTTGCAACGATGAGGAGAAGATTAGATATACCACTTATCTGTTGTCAGGACCAGCAGCATCATGGTGGGAGAACCTTGTAGCAGTACACCCTCCAGATAAGGTATTCACCTGGGAGGAGTTCAAGAAGAAGTTTCGGGATGCTCATGTCCCGGACAGCGTGGTGGAGCTGAAGAAGAGGGAGTTTGAAGAACTGAGATGAATCATCGCACCAATCATGCAGTATGTTCGGGATTTCAATAGGTTATCCAGGTATGCACCTGAGGATGTAGATACAGAGGAGAAGCGGAAGAAGCGGTTCATGAAAGGCATGAATCCATACATGAAGATGCAACTGAGGTTGGCACGGACTGCCGAATTCCAGGAACTGATTGACTCGGCAATCACTTTCGAGGATGACTACAGGCAAGTCCAAGAGGACAGGAGGAAGAGGGCTCGTATAGAGCCAAGGAAGTACCCAATCAGTAAATCAATACCTGATCGGAGTTTCAAACCCCGATATCGACCTACTACTGGTAATCAATACAACCGGGGAGGTCAGAGTCAGAACCCAATTAACCAGATCATCTGCAACAGTTGTGGCCTGAGAGGGCATTTGCAGAAGGATTGTCAGAAACCCAGAATCATTTGTTATGGTTGTGGGAAGGAAGGACACATCAAACCGGATTGTCCAAACAAGGCGTCCTGGAGCGGACAGAGCTCTGGAGGACGAGGTGGAAACAACAACAACAACAATCGCAACAACAACAACAACAACAACAACCGCAATTACAACTACAACAACAAGAAGGGAAAGCCTTATGGAAAGCTGAATTGCACATCTTTGGAACAAGCGGAAGAGTCGGATCAAACAGTCTTAGGTACGCTAAGCATTCTTACTCATCCTGGCAAAGTATTATTTGATACTGGAGCAACCACATCATTTCTTGCATTGGAATTTGTGGAAAAATTCGGGCTTAGATGTTCTAAGTTAGAAACCCCTATAACTGTTCTATCCGCGGGGGGAACGATCTTAGTAACCCACGTGAAAGAAGCACAAGTCCTAACCATATGTGACTGTGTGTATTTCGCGGACCTATTCATCATACCCATGAAGGACATATCAGTCATCTTAGGGATGGATTGGTTGACAGAAAATGGAGCGGTGATTAACTGTGGAGACAAAACAGTATCACTTCGCAACTCCATCGGAGGTAGAATAGTGTTCCAAGGAGATAAGTACAGTGAGTTGGAGATTGGATTGGAACTCAATAGCCTGAAGGAAGTGAGAATTGAAGATATTCCTGTAGTAAATGAGTTTAAGGATGTATTTCCTAAGGAACTACCGGGTATGCCACCCGATAGAGAGATTGAATTCACAATCGATCTGATTCCAGGCACAACACCAATAGCACAACCACCATATAAGATGGGACCAAAGGAGTTAGTGGAACTGAAAGCTCAGATAGATGAACTGGAACAGAAGGGATTTATTCAAGAAAGTGTGTCACCATGGGGTACACCAGTTATTTTTGTGGATAAAAGAGATGGAGGAAAGAGAATGTGTGGAGATTACAGAAATTTGAACAATGTAACCATCAAGAACAAGTATCCTTTACCTAGAATTCAAGACCTTTTTGATCAAGTTCAAGGAGCGGGAGTCTTCTCAAAGATAGATTTAAGGTCAGGATACCATCAAATCAAGATCAAGAAGGAGGATGTACCAAAAACAGCATTTGTATCAAGGTATGGACACCATGAATACTTGGTTGTACCATTTGGACTAACAAATGCACCAGCAATTTTCATGAATTTGATGAACAAGATATTCATGAAGTACTTGGACAAGTTTGTGATAGTGTTCATAGATGATATTCTAATCTATTCCAAAGATAAAGAAGAACATGCCAAGCATTTGAAGATAGTTTTGCAAACTTTGAGGGAACATCAGCTATATGCGAAGTTCAGCAAGTGCAAATTTTGGTTAGATAGTATTGAATTTCTTGGACATGTTATAACCAAAGAAGGCATAGCGGTGAATCCAAGCAAGGTTCAGTCCGTATTGGAATGGAAATCACCTAAAAATGCTAAGGAGATACGAGGATTTCTTGGTATGGCAGGCTATTATCGGAGATTCATAGAGGGATTTTCGAAGATTGCAGGACCAATGACCAAGCTACTCAAGAAAAATACTCCATTTGTATGGACAGATGAGTGTGAAGCCAGCTTCCAAACACTCAAAGATAAATTAACCACAGCACCGGTGTTAGCAGTTCCTGAACCTGGAAAGGATTATACGGTGTATTGTGATGCTTCCAAAAATGGACTTGGATGTGTTCTTATGCAAGATCGGAAGGTAATAGCTTATGGATCAAGACAGTTGAAACCACATGAACACAACTACCCAGTACATGATCTCGAGTTAGCGGCAGTTGTGTATGCTTTGAAGAGTTGGAGACAATTTCTATATGGATCCAAGTGTGAGTTATACACCGATCACAAAAGTTTGAAATATTTCTTCACCCAGAAAGAATTAAACATGAGACAGAAGAGATGGTTGGAGTTGATTAAGGATTACGACCTTAAGATCAACTATACACCAGGCAAAGCTAATGTAGTAGCAGATGCCCTAAGTAGGAAGAGTACGGAGAATCAACCTACGGAATGGGAGATTCCAAAGGAACTTCGGAAAGAGTTAGAAGATGCCCAGATCTTGTTTATTCAAGGTGATGTCAAAGGAAGTATAGCAACCATGAGGATTATGGATGAGATGTACTCAGACTTGAAATATGAGATTATCCGAAAGCAAGCGGATGATTTGTTCATTCAAGAGGAAATCAAGAGGATTGGCGAAGGAAGACCATCGGAATTCCATCTAGGGGATTTTGATTCATTATATTTCCAGAAAAGGATCTGTGTACCAGATGATCCAGAAGTGAAGTTAATCATATTAAAAGAAGCACATGAAACCCCTTATTCCATACATCCGGGAAGTACTAAGATGTATATGGATTTGAAGGAGATGTTCTGGTGGAACAACATGAAAAGAGAAATAGCACAATATGTCTCGGAATGTCATACATGTCAACGAGTGAAGGCAGAGCATCAGAGTCCTGCGGGATTACTCAAACCACTAGAGATACCGGAATGGAAATGGGATGAAATAGGAATGGATTTTGTTACTGGTTTACCAATGACTAGTAAGAGGAAGGATATGGTATGGGTAATAGTGGACAGACTTACCAAGAGTGCTCATTTCATAGCCGTAAACACAAAAGATACTGCAGAAAAGCTTGTGGATATTTATGTGAAGGAAATTGTGAGTAAGCATGGAGTACCAAAGAAGATAGTCTCAGATAGAGGTTCTATTTTCACATCAGCATTCTGGAAACAACTACAAGAATCTTTGGGATCCAAGTTGGATTTCAGTACAGCATACCATCCACAAACCGGAGGACAAACCGAAAGAACCAATCAGATACTTGAGGACATGCTTAGAGCTTGTGCTCTAAACTTTGGAGGCTCATGGGAGGACCATTTACCTTTAGCGGAGTTCTCATATAACAATAGTTATCAGAGTAGTATTCAGATGGCACCGTACGAAGCATTGTACGGAAGGAAGTGTAGATCACCAATTTGTTGGTTTGAAACCGGAGAAAACAAGGAGTTTACACCGGACTACATCAAGGAGAGACAAGACGTCATCGAGGTGATCCGGGATAGACTCAAAATAGCCCAGAGTCGTCAGAAGAGTTACGCTGACTTAAAGAGAAGAGATTGGGAACCGAAAGTGGGAGACATGGTTTATCTGAAGGTTAGCCCAATGAAAGGACTTAAGAGGTTCGGAGTGAAAGGAAAGTTAAGCCCTCGATATATAGGACCATTTAAGATACTCAGTCAGAATCGAGGAACAGCTTTTGAGTTGGAGTTACCGGCACAACTAAGTCAAGTTCATAATGTATTTCATGTATCACAACTCAGAAAGTGTTTGAAAGCACCGGATGATCCTATCACATATGAAGAAATTGAATTGCAATCTGATCTAACCTATGTGGAAAGGCCTGAAAAGATCTTAGAAGTACAATGGAAGAAGTTAAGAAACAGGGCAATCAAATATTGTAAAGTGCAATGGCAACATCATCCTGAGCGAGAAGCAACTTGGGAGACGGAAGAAGAATTAAGGAAGTCTTACCCCGAGATGTTCAGGTACCAATTTTAACTTCGGGACGAAGTTTCTGTTAAGGGGGAGAGGCTGTAATAACCCAGAACATAGGAACAACGAAGGGTAGATTTAGAAATGGGATGTGCATTTCATCGCAAAACGGGGGAAATTTTCGCGCCTTATTGCAACTAAACCTAAGAGGGATCGAGGTTCTCTCTCATTTTGCACTTAGGGGTAGGCAATGTGAGTTAGGGAAATTTCGACATGATCTCTTTTGTATCTTGTTGATTTGGGGAATTGATTTCATTTGACAGGTGTTAAAACATTTAACAATAAACATTGGACAATATAAAATGGAATTCATAATTTAAACACAACTTAGGAATTCAAACAACTTTGAATTTCAAAGTGAATCATAAATACAATGTTTATTCCAGAATATAAATATTACATAAATCAAAAGCTCATAAACAAAAACTTGGGCTTTATTGATATCACAACACATATTACAAAGTCTTTACAATATTCTTGATACAAAAATTGATGAATAATAAACAGAAATGAAAATGAAGATTACAATATTATTCCTAAACTAAAACCTAGACTATATGACTTGAAGTATATCCTCTGGCCATGTCCATCTTCACAAACCTGCAATAATAAAACACCAACACTAGCCAGAATGTTAGTGTTAGTCAAATAGTTCAGTTTGGACAGTTAGCAAATAACACAATGTTCAGTTTGGACAGTGCAAACTGTCACCACACACTTGTGCTTGTCCAAAACCAGGGACAGCACAAGATAAGGGCAGCAGCAGACCAAACCTGAGCACCACCAGGGCTCAAGTTTCAGCATATGAGAGCACACAGCTCAAGTGTGCTGAGCAGCAACAGCAAGGCCATGCAACAGATTAGTCACCAAGCAAGCCAGGCTTGTGTGTCAATGCAGGGATAGAAGCAGGGTTCATATAAAAGGGGCACAAACCCTAGAAATCATAACCAGTCGACCAGATAAGATTCACCAGGTAAGGGTGAAGCAAGAACAAGCTCAGTTCATCCAGTTCTTGAGCAAGAACAGAACCAACACACACAACCACTTAAGCCACCAGAAATCATGGTGACCTAGAAGATCATCCAAGATCTGGAGGTGAAGGGCTGTGAACAAATCCAAGTCTGCATCAACAAAACATTTCTTTCTAGGAGCTGGAACAAGGTATACCTAGTTCCTGGAAAAGATCCAATGGATCTAATCCATCATATGCATGAAATAAGCATGGGATGAGCAGATGCTCATATGGGTAGATCATCACTTGGTTTTCACCAAGGATTACTGCCAGTCAAAAGCTACTAAGATAGAAACCATCCAGATACAGATCATGTGCACAGAAGCTAGAAATCATGCACAGATGCACACACTAGCAAGATCACATGCACAGATAGCACCAGTAGATAGCAAAGATTAGCAGCCAAGACTACACAGAAAATCCTAAGCATGCAACCATCAGAAACCCTAGATTTCTTCACAGGCAAGCATATTGGCATTCATAGTTACTATGATCCCCAAATATGCAAGCAAAGATGAGTAGCCAACAAGATCCAACCAACTAGGTGAGCAACCACCAAGAGCATGGCTACTGAGGTCACATCACACTTAGCACCAATTAAGAGAAAGCCAAATAGATCACATCACTATCCAGAAATGGATTCAGACTTTAATTGCTTGTAAAAGAATCATGAACAGCAAATTCATATACAAGCAAGTCATTTAAATCATCACTGCATAAGCAGTTCATCATAATTAAGTAATCCAAGCATGAATTTATCACAGATCCATGCTAAGCATGACAAAGACATCTTGTTAAGCAATACAGTTTAATTCATAGCCACTAGAGCAAGTCTAGATAGCTAAAAATAAGCAACAGCACAAGTAAGCAACAGCACAGTGATGCTTGAGCAT
The DNA here is from genome assembly GCF_019359855.2 of Lolium perenne. Classification (NCBI taxonomy): domain Eukaryota; kingdom Viridiplantae; phylum Streptophyta; class Magnoliopsida; order Poales; family Poaceae; genus Lolium; species Lolium perenne. The sequence goes on from NC_067244.2 coordinate 175,374,812, forward strand.
CAGCATCACCAGATAAGTGAATCATTTAACCACAGTATTAGCCAGTAAGCCATCACTGACAATCAATTGATCAAATGGATCAATCATAGCAAGCCAAGTTACACAGAGAGGTTAGCCAACAAGCAAGAAATGATCCAATGGATCATTGGCTTGCAGAGGTAGCACTGAAGCATATCACAGGCACCACTGGCACACACACAAGTGTCACAGATGCAACACAAGTACACCTAGACAAGCATAGCATGGCATAGTTAGCTCTTGAGCAAGCACAGTAGAGCATGGCAAGTGTAGAGCATGCTAGGAGCAGCAGAGAAGTAAGCACAACATGGACAGCAAGCAAAGCAGCATGTGCCAGTACCAGTAAATGGTAATTGGGCCATGAGCTTGCAATTAACAGAAGCACAAGCAAATTGCATAGGAATAGCATAGCTCTGTGTGATCACAGGATCACCAGAGAGCAGCAGAGCATGAGGAGGAAGAAGAACAGAAGCATGGGAGGCGCACAGAAGAGGTAGAGGAGAGACAACACTTACTTGCGCCCGGAAGCGAGAGGCTAGGGCATGGCGAGGCGGTGCTCGCGCGGCCCTAACATTGCAAGTCCAGGGTAGGCGCCGACGTTACGCCGGCGAACCGGACACGAAACCGCACCACCATAGCAAGCACTGAGGCGACGGCACGAGTATCGCAGCGACACCGCGCCAGGTCAACCCTAGGCACGTACCCATCGTCGGCGAGGACGAGATCTCGCCGGAGTTCGTCAAGGCGATTCTCCACGAGATCCAGATCGGAGGCGATTCGCCAGGAGAGGACGAGAGGGGAAAAACTACGCGGACAGATCGATAGATCTGCTCGCGGCGGTTCAGGATCGGTTGGTGGCTACGGCGGAGGAGGCCGGCGATGGCCGGAGCAGGGCGGCAGCCATGGCGGCGACGCCATCGCCACGGGAGTCGCCAGAGATTAGGGTTAGGTCGAGTGAGTGAGAGGGCCGAGTGAGAGTGAGTGAGGTGGGCCGCTTCGGCGCCACCGAACCCAAAAGGGGGCCAGCCTTATTGGGCCGTCCCTGGGTTAAGTTATTGGGCTGGGCCCAATAGGGGTCCAGAGGGGTATTTTGGTCTTTTACATTTAATAAAAGATCAAAACTTTACCAAATTTCAATAAATCATAAACAACTCTAAAAATCCAATAAAAATTGGATTTATGAATGAAAAATAAATCTTAACAAGAATAAAATATGAAATGGAATTTATGAAACAAATTCAAAATTATGAATTTTCAGAATTTAAATAATAACTTGGAATTTAAAATTATTATTTCCTTGTAATTTAAATTCAAGGAAAAATCTCAAATAAGTTCAAATATTTATTTTCAAACATTTCAAAATGAAATTCTACTAATCCAAGTCATTTCTTTTGAAAGAGGGTATTTTTCCCAGAAAAATACTATACTTCTTTTTATTCCAAAAACTATAGAGTTCACTCTATAATTTCAAATTATTTTGGAATGACTAAGGTAATCATCAAGTAAAATCATTTTACTTTGAATTGTTGTACTTTGTGTGAATCACAATGATTAATACTTTTAAATCAATTGTAAATTACCGTCAAAGACATAAATCTTAAATACAACCCTAAATTGTAATAACTCATTGGGGTAAGGGATTCAACATAAAATAATCCATCCATGATTGCATTATTTGGATTTTTATAACATTGTCCTTACCGGACAATGATGCTTCTTCTGAACCCGAGGTCCAGGTTCCATCAACTGCATTGAACTGCACTATCTCGCAGTCCACAGGCAAGTTCACCCTTGCTCATGTCAACTTGATTATTTTCTATTACTTTAATGCAAAGCTATATACTTATCATTCCTGCATCGCAAATGAAATGTTATTTTCCAACTATGAATATGACTATGTGGCTGGCAATGGAACCATGGTATGTGTTGATATGGTGGAGGTTCCATTGCAATGGGTTATATCACCCTAGGATTAAATACCAATGCCGTCCAGTGATTCTAGCGCCGTACAAACCGCGTTGACCATGAGATCTATAATGGCTCTGGAAAAGCCAGCTGTATCTTTTCCCTTCTGCACGCCAACGGATCGGAGAGACGGTGGGGTGCTGGAGGCACTGCCGCAATAGGTTGGGAAATCCTTTTAAATCCCCATCCATTGGTGATGTTAATCTCTTCGATCTATGAGGGATTGTCCGGAGTACACCATGAGTAAAGCCGTATTATCGGGGGAAGTCTACTGGAGGTGTACGGTCGGACAAAAGGGTGGGTTTGCAGTCGCGGAGAAGGCGGTGTGGGCTTGGATCTTTATACCTGGCCTCACACCAAAGGAAGTGTGAACGGGGGCAAGTCCCTGCGGATGGCAAAAAGGGTGAGATCTCTTGTGGGAAAAGTAACGCACCTCTGCAGAGTGTATCAAATTGTGGCTGTCACTCCCTGTTCCGGGAAGGGAACTGCGAACGCGGCAGGAAAGGAACTCCATGAAGTTCTGGTCAACCTGTGAAGACTGACGGGCATAGTTTTCATAATAAAAGCAACCTTTTGAAGAAATGTTTTCAAAACATGCATTGACCTGCGATTTCCTGATCAATGGTCGTAGCTAGTGCATCAAACACCTTTTATTCTTTTAGAACTTGCTGAGTACCTCTGTACTCACTTTCTTTCGACACCCTTGCTAGACTGTGATCCGGAAGTGGAGGCTATCAACGATGGAGCACCAGAAGGAAGCTACGAGCTGGTCTACGAAGAACCTGATCTTACCGGCGGAGTGGAAGGCGTAGACTATGGGATAGTCTACGGACCAGATGACACGGAGGTGGAGGAGTAGTGACATACCCTAGCATCATAGAGCCGAGCAGCGTAGAACTTACCTAAATAAGTTGTTGAGCTCTTTATATTTGTTATGAGTTGTAATCGTACTTAAGTAGTATCTTAGGGTGTTCTCATAGGACCTGTGAGAATACCAACTTGTTAAGACAATGTTTGTAATAAAGTATGGAGTGTTATGACCTGCAATGTTTCTGTTGTACCACTCTGAGAGATATGGCAATTTGTGAGGAAGCCCCTTCACAAAGATCATATCAACGACTTGTATACTACAACATGCAGTGGTATGCTGGGTCACCGCACAAACTCCTCGTGCAAGGCCGCTTCAGAGATCTTCCACGTGTAATCTTCCAAGCCCATCTCTCTTACGGCCCACCTCCTGATTTGACCAAAATCTGGTGATAACAACACCATTCACTAATTAAAACCAAGTTCAATCTGGGGGTGAAATAAACAAGCCATTTGTTATGGTTTGTCCTACGGTGTTCCCTGGGAACGAGTAACCGGATTTTGACTATGAAATCTATGAGTACTTTGGAGTTGGACTCATCAACTGGAGAGCGCGGATACGGAAACATGCATATTACAGAGATCAGTACGTACGCAATAGATTGTTGAGACTCGAGAGAGGGTTTGCGTCAGTTTTTGCAGGGAGCGTGAGAGAAACAAAGGACGCACGCGGGGTTGCATCGATCGAGTGTAGGCGCGCGCGTGACAGAAACAACAATCAGCGCGCGCCGGTTTATATCGAGCCGGAGGCGCATCCACACCAGCTGGCGCTCCCGCGTTTTCCGTACAACAACTTCAACTTTGATCCGACCCCGGCCGTCTCCAGTTATACTAGATTTAGATGTGCGCCTTGGCGCACGATCCTGTGGAGCTCGCGTTTATTTCTTATAAAGATGAACACATTGGACTAAGGCGTTTTAAAAAGAAGTCATAAATAACCAAGCACGAAAGAATGCCAAACACCGAAAAACAACATTGCTATTACATTCAAATCCAATGGCCAAACACAAATAAGCATAACATAATCTTATACTATTGTTCATGGTTTTGGTTCCAGGTACATGACTAATAATATAGGTGCACACAATTATAGCAAAGCTTCTACTTGACCCCTTGTTCGATGTTGTATTGTCATTGCAATCACATATGTTGTTGCAGGGAAAAACTCGCTTAATGCACAGACCTTTTGTACTACACGAAACACAAGCAGGGAGCAAGATTGCTGTAACAAACCAATATCCAAACAAGGGAAATATTCACATAGAAATTCTCATTTTTGCTATAAGCTGTGCAAACCAGAATACAACACTTGGCAGAAAAATTATCAATTTCATTTTCTTGATACAAAGAAAAATTATCAGCTGATGAAAAGGAGAACAGGGAAAATATATTGCATACATATACTAATACATGGTTCCGAAATATCACGGAGGCATCTCATATGGGTTGACAGAGAGTTGTTCCATTATTAAATATAATTTGGACGAAACATTAAACACGAATGATTCAGACTCAGTCAAATATAGAACAAGCCCCTATGGTCTTGAGCATGTCATGGGACTCCAACGCTGTTGATTAAGATCAGTAGCCACAACCTATGTCTCAAACAAGGGGCTGCAGTTTGGATTGAGGTTCTGTGAAACTATCTTGAATGCGATGGGTGGAAACACACACAATATTGGTTACCATAGGATCTGTCAACTTCTTTCAGCTTATTGGACTTCTCTCCAGTTTTTGATCATTTTCATTCATCTGCCAGAGAAGAACCTCGCTCACATTCTTCTTTGTTTCCACCTCAGCATAGTTGAAGTCCTTCAGGACATTTTTGACAGTCTCCATGTATCTGAATGCTTGGACTGCAACCGAACTTTGGGGCGCACCTTGGCACACGGCCCTACCTCTCGCATTGGTTAAATGAAAAGAAAAATGCATCATTTCATTTTATTGGGTACATAGAAGAAGTATGAGCTAACAAAGAGAACCAAAAGAACACATAGTTTGTACATCTGGCGTGGTATGAATATTTGAATACAACTGCTAAGCATTTCATACTGTATGATGTAGATGATTAACTCAACTAATGTTAATATTGACATAGCATGTCCACCCAACGATGTGGAAAATGGAAATGAAATCGTTGATTCAATACTTTGTTCGCCATGAAGTTCAATGCTGCCTAATTATGTACAGGTTAGGCTACTATGTTGTGGCACCTAATTATGAACTTCTCTGATAAGTAACATTCTAAATGTTTCTAGCACAAATTGTATGCTGTGAAGCATTTCATCACAAGTGCTAACCGTGGCAATGTCAAAAGAACAAAGATGGGAACTCTTATAAATGCTTTAAAACCAGAAAATGTGGCCAGCTATGTACGCAAGATAACTACCATATATTTGTGAGCTCCAGTTTATGTTGATAAAGTACTCAACAGACGCCATATCTAAAGCTCTCTCACAGAACAGCTATGATTACTACTGACATGAAGATTTGAATATTTGAATACAGTTGCTAAGGATTTCATACTGTATGATGTAGATGATTAACTCAACTATATCAAGGATTTATAATGTAGATGATTAACTCAATTATATTTAGCCGCATGAGGCTTACCAACCATTTATCAGTGCAAAAAAAAGGCGGTCTACTACATGAGTACCAAATTTCCAACATATACACGCATCATGGTTTCTGGAGTTTTGGTGCTTGTGGTTTTTCAGAAGAGAGGACCACTCTTTCTTTTGTTCTTACTTTGAGGGAGAGTCTTTTTTTCATCAGGCATATAACCACTCCTCCAAGACATAGATACTGGACTTGGTAACAATATAAGTATCAAGAAATAAAAACTAAATAGCGAGATTTTCCACATTAACTAAGTATAAAGAATACATACCACTCAAAAGAGAACAATTTATTTCCTGTTACCTCCTACATTGCAGTTGCCATTAGTATTCTGAAGGAAGAAAACCTATCTTTGGGCAGATCAGAGTCTCTTGCTAGGTTGTGATTTTGATCATATGCCACATGAGTGGATTGCAATCTGCGCATCATGCAGGTTACAGGTAAATACGGTGATCATGCTGAGCTACCAAATCTCAATGCTGAAAATGAAGGTAGACAAAACCGAAAGTGCATCGAATGACCTAGGAGAATATATCAACCAGATAGTAACTGACCTATGGTTCAAAGATCTACTTCAAAAAGTCAACGTTAGCTATCTAAAGTTGAGGAAAAATTAGCGCCCGGTGGGCGACCCAGAGATTCGATCATGCTTACCTAAAATCATCAGCGCAAACGCATCTATTAGTTCAGCTGTAGCTGCAAGGTGAGCGTATTCTACAGTACCTTATATGTGAAAAGTTAAATAGTTAACAGCGGCAAAATTCTTTGTCAAGAAGAAGCAAAATACAGAGAGCATAGAAATTGCTCCCTAAGGAAAAGATTAAAGTTCATCGAGATCAATATCGTTAAGTACCACAAGCTGAATTAAGCTGATCTGCTACCAAATGACTTGGACAAAATGAACTTGGCCGAAGGCAAGCAATTGGTCTACCACAAGCTGATATGTCTCTTTTTCTGCAGCTAGCACAGTTGAAGTGCTCTTGTCGTGTGTTAACTGGTCATATCGATTAGTTCTAAATTCATTTTTTTCAGCTAAAGAAAGTAACTGATCGTACCGATTAGTTGCTGAACAAATTAAAAGAAAAAGGAAATAGCCCTGTGTGCTACACATCATCATGACAAGTCTGCATTAACTGTAGCAGCAGATTGTTCAAGGAAACAAAAATAGAAGTGGGCGTTACCTGCGGAAGGGTCAAATGCAGTGAGGTGATGTTCCATGCGAAGCCACCTGCTTCTCCCGTTAAGGGCCAAAGAGGAGGGAGAGGCGGAATAATATACTGCCACGATAACTTCAATGTAAAATAAATATCATTATGTATTGGCCAGGAAAAATTCTAAATTGAGACAGAACTTGGAATGGAATAAATTTCGATAAACTATATTAGAAGCCAATGTAGCATAAGTATTGTATTATCATAATGCAGTAAATATGTAATGAATTTTGTTCGGTGTAAGTTTAGTGTGGATTTTAGATACACATAGTTAGTGGAAAGACATTACTGAGAAAAAATAGAGCATCATCTTCACTGTGGCACTACCTGATTACAGAAGCTAAGAACAGAAAGTAAGAAGAGCAACACTGAATCAACCAAGTCATAGTGGATTAAAGAAAAACAGCCTACACGATACTTCAAAATCATATATCACACAAACTTCCAGAGCAAAGAGAAGTGACTGCAGCACATCACCATCGATACCATGGGCATACATACTTGAAAAACTGAGAAAAAAATGAACATAGCCTTGGACACCCATTGAAAATAGAACATGGACAGATATTTTCCTTATTCAGAATCTTCTCTTTCTGTCACCCGCACATCAGACAACACACAAACAAGGCCTATATCACTTTATATTTCTTTTAATCCTCCAAATAGTAAATTTGTAGTAGATATATTAGCCCAAACACAATACAATTTGGATTACCTCGAACTGGGAAATTATTAAATGGTTAGATGCAAACAAAAATAATAAAGCAGGATGCAAACACTACCTGGTACACATCAATCTATTATTGCGATGTGCCATCCTTGCTCATGTACCCCCCATTGGCGCATGCTTGACACGCCAAGTACTTTCAGCAAGGAGGACTTTCAAGAGCTGACTCAATATGTACCGCACATGAACGATTCGTCATTGACCAAACCTACAGGAATATAAGATAGGTGACAAAATAAGAAAGAGATTAACTGCTTGGTAGTGTTTGAATTGACGACAAATAAGCAGCGGTACAATCAACAAATTGTCATATCATTACCAGGTAGCCTACAATGAGCCAATTAGAAAATGGAAGATAACACCCATGTTACTGAGATGAAATAGTTACATGAATTACAGGAGGATACTACACCATTATCTGCATTCCAGTAGTGCGTCATGACTCCTAGTTACCATCAGGCAGAAATGTAACATGTTAGTATCAGCATAGTAACTTAATATGGTGTAGTGAATGGAACACCGTAGCCAATATTTTGCAAGAATAATTAATTCATGTACATAAGAAAATATTGCCACTTCTGGGATGAGCATTAATCCAAGTTATTGTATGAATGAGCATCATTTTTATATATTAGTAAATTGGAATAAATAGGAAAATATCATAATAAAAGAAAGCCAATCGTTAGCAGAGACAAGTAGCTGCAAAAAGCTTCCAGTATTTCCTCCCTCTTAAATGTAATGAAGTGATGACCTTAAACGCCAGCCTTAGAATCACACACGCAACTCCAGGAATTAAACCAAGAGAGGGTGGGGATAAAAACAACATGGCCGCCTTATAGTCCATGTGAAATAAACCTACATTAAGCTTCCATAGACAGTATTATAGTAAGCATAGTGTGCAGTAAGCAGTATGAATACCCTTTAGTGTTTACTTATGAATGTTGAATCCTAGTGGAAGAGGACAAGGGAATCAAAATATGTAACAGGATCGATAGTCAAATCTCTATGAGTTCGCAAATAGACCATATTGGAAGGTGGCATTCTGTGGTATAGAACACCAAAAGCATTGAGAAAAACAGGCTTCATATAATTGATGAATTAACTGGGAATATATATAATATATCTGTACAATAGACAAACAGACATCAGCGCGTTTCTTAGATGCTCCACACAATTTAATTGTTGGATCCACACAAAAAAAAGTCACTGAAACAAAGAATAACTGAAAACCAGGCTACAAAATAATCTGGTTCCTCTCCTTCTCTTTTTACTTGGACAGACAAACATGAATATGAACAACCCATATTAACCTATCCTTTTTATCCATATAAAGAAAGGAAATGACAAACCTGATCAATTGAAGTACAAATACTGAATCCATACCTACTGTAGTTTCTCGGTTCATTTACACCACTGGCAAGGACATAATTGATGTTTCATTACCAAAATCCATCTCATAAATCTGCGCAAAACCTACACAAAAACCAGAAATATTATCCAAAAAGAACACTGGCACACCTTGCATCATCTGTTATACGCACAACAGATGAAGCCTTTCCACTTAAAATCTAAAATACGTGGCTTCTCTTATGAGCAGTAATTTCAATAAGATGCTGCTAATGAAGATAGCAATAATTTCGCGGATCAAATAACGGTGGCATGTAGAGAAGAAAAGTGGATACAACTACAACATAAAAAAACGCAAAAACACAATTTCATGACTCCTAGACATATCATCAAACAGTTGGCTTGCATAGATTTCTCTAGATTATTACACGCAAATGGGTAAGGGAGAGAGGCAACCTAAAAGAAGAGGCAGAGGTGGGCACTACGTCATGGACATGGCTGACCGTGTTCTCCCTCCACGCCGACGATTGCACCGAGCTGAACGGGGCAGGGGCTCGATGGCGGATCTCCAATGGGCGACGCCCCGCATGCTATAGGCCACCAATTTTGTGCTACTGGCTCGGACGAGCGGCGTAGAGGAGAAGAAGGAGCGGGAGGTGGGGCTGAGCGGCCGAGCCGGTTGCTCCATGGGAGGGTGGAGCTCAGGCCGGGCCAATGAAGTGGCGCAGCTGCACCAGCCGCCGCACATGGAGAAGAGGAAAGGGTCACGGGAGTGGTGGTCTGGGGAATTTGGCTAGGGTTTTGACAGTGGGTGTGCTTTTTATATCATAAGATGAAAACCAACGAACGGCCCAGATTTATGTGCAGGCGAGATCTACGGACAGTAAAATCAGATTTACCAGGTTGCCCCATGAGATTGCCTCTATTATACCTTTAGATTCATGCTTCGCTCCCCGTTCCAATCTACTATATTGGCCAACAACTTGTAGCCGCAAAACACAACCTCGCCTGAACTCGATCGAACGAGAAAAAAGAGAGGCGATCGATCGGGAACCGATGATGATGGCAGCGGAGCCGTACGCGCTACCCGAAGACCTTCAGGCGGAGGTCCTCCGGCGCCTCCCGCCGCATGTCCTGGCCGCGTCCCGGCGGGTCTGCAAGGCGTGGCGCGACTTGGTCGACGCCCGTCTGCGAGGTTACCTGCTCTAGCTCTCCGTGCGCGGCATCTTCATCAACTACGACGAGCTTGACTTCTCGGAGTTCTTCTCGCGTCCCTCGACGGGGCCGGCGATCCGCGGAGGGCTCGGCTTCCTGCCCTGCGACGGCGTCAAGGCCACGGACCACTGCAACGGGCTCCTGCTCTGCAGCGATGGTGGTGGGGATCGCGACTACGTCGTCAACCCGGCCACGCGGCGGTGGGCGCGGCTGCCACCACGCCCTCGGCCGTGCAAAAGGAAATTCGGCCACATCGCCTACCTCGCGTTCGACCCCGCCATGTCGCCGCACTACCAGGTTTTCCTGATCCCGCGCCTGCCAGTGCCTTCCGCGTCTAGGAAATCCGACGACAACCCATTGCTTCAACCCGAGTGGCCTCCCGCGTCGTACGTGTTGCATGCGTTTTCCTCTACGGCTCATAGGTGGGACAAGATCACCTTTCTTCGGGAAGGGAAAGCTGCGGGGATCCTAGCCGACATGGGTTCGGATCTATGGTATGGTCAGTACCATGCCGCCTACTGGGGAAGTGCGCTCTACTTCCATTGCCAGCATGGCTATCTCACCAGGTGCGTACTTACTACTTCTCGACTCCTCGGTCGCCATTAATTATATATCAGCAAATAAGATATGTATCACTCCGTACGTGGTTATTGATTTGTTTTATCCAATTTCTTAAATCCTGCAGACTGTCCATCTCAAATCGCACGTACACAGTAGTTAGACTACCAGGTGCGGATGAATTCGAAGCATATCACAACCGCCATTATTTGGGGACATCACTCAGAGGGGTGTATTGCGCAAAAAATAATCGCCGGCTTGGACTTCAGCTTTGGCACCTCGATGAATCTCGCGGTCGAACAGAATGGGTGTTGGTACATGATGTGGAGCTCGAGACCTTTGCACGCAGATTCCACCCAAGGGAGGAGGGCCATGCTAAAAAATTACACAAACAATGGATCCTACAAGATGTTAACTACCGTAAGGTCCTTGAGAAGTACAATCCTAACGGATATGAAAACTGCGCAGCACCAGTGGAAGAGAAATACGACTGGAACTCCGATGATGATAACGTTCTTGATCACATCGTCGAAGATACCACTGAAGACTACAGCGAAGATTATTGTTTCCTTGGATTTCATCCTCATAAAGAGATTGTCTATTTGAGTTTATCAGTAGGAAGAGGAGTGGCCTATGACTGGAACTACTCGAAATTTCAGGACTTGGGCAGTTTACATCCAAAATATTATTATGACATGGACCAAAGGATAGAGACATCTTTCACATATACACCTTGCTGGATGGGCCAGTTCCCTGGAAACGAGCTGAAATCTCAACTTGAAGATGAGAAATTAGCTAGAAGAGAATTGAAATTGCAATTGGAATCTCAACTTGAAGATGATCATAACTTCACTTACACATGTGTGGACGAGTATGAGATGCGCAAGCTCCGGGGGCATGCCAAGAGGGCCAAGGACTCTGCCGCCAAAATTCGCCGCAGACACCGCAACACGGGTCGGTAGGAACCCATCTTCACCGACATGAACTCCATGGCAACCAAGTTCGACCTTCGCAAGGTCACCGAGTAGCTCTTCACTGGCATCGCCCGATCCAGGCAGCTTGGCTAGTGTTTTGAAAACAAATATGAGCACCTATGTACACACAATTCTGAATATCAACTATCTAACCTGTTAGAGGCCACGCACTTGCAAGCCCGATAGAAAACAAGGTGTTAGACCCTGTTTATGTATCTTGTATTTGCTTGGAAAAACCAATCATGGCGCCACGAGTAATTTTGGAGGACCCTGCCATGTAGTTTATTACATACATATACATTTAAAGTAAATAATGTATGTGGAGCTAGAATATATTGGCAACCATATATTATAAAAAATAAACTAGTAGAATTGTTAAATTACTTAATAGTTATGGTACATTTTTTCGAACAGGACGTTGCAACCTCAATCTCTCTATCGAAAAGATGCATACGCCCATATTTTATTCGGAGCTAGTTGAGTTCTCAGTTAACTCATACACCGTCCCATTGCATCATGAGTCATAAACATGAGTTGCAAATTAGATTGCACCTGAGTTTTTTTAGTTGCAAGAGGGGATACAACTAGCAAAAATAATCCGGATCATTATGGCTTCTTTGATTCATAGGATAGGAAAATCATAGGAACATGAAAAGTATATGATTGAAATGTTATGGTTACTTGAATTCTATGAAAAGATAAAGTGTGTTTGATTGTAGCAAAGAAAAATTTCCATGAGGTATGACCTCATGTTTTTTCCTATAGAAATTGCACTAGAAGATTTCTATAGGATTTGTTCCTATGAATTAAACAACATGTGTAGGAAATTTTACTGTATGATTTAAATCCTACACAATTCCTATGAAATTCCTATGAATCAAAAAAGCCCTTAGATGTGCTTTGTTATTCGTGCTAGTCATGAGGGTTGCAACTGAGATTTGATGACGTCATCTAGTTGATAAGTAACTTAGTTCTCATTCGACCGAGAATTAGCCACACCCTTTTTTTTAATTATATTATTCAACAAAGAACTTACAAGAACATACATAGAAAAACCCAAAGCCCCACACCTACAAACTTACAATCGGGGGAAGCATGACATGTGGGCCTTCTGCCCTAGGAACATAAACAACGTCCCACCATCTAGATACAGGGGGGCTCATTGAATCGCTCTATAGTGCTCTGGGGCACATATCCAAGCCAGTAGACCCTCAACGAGCACCTCATCCACACACATCGGAAGCCGCCACCATCTTCGACCCATCTTCAGAGCAAAGATTCGCATGTTTCTCACCAGGCCACCACGGCGCCAAACAACACCACCGCCCTGCCTCGACCATCAAAGTACACCCACCATCGGATGCCGTTGCGGCATGCCGCCGAGACTCGTCATTGATGACTTAGAAGATTCCACACCGCTCCATCCTTGAGGCCGCTCCTGCTAGTACCTACTCCGAAAACAATGCCCCCCACCCCCTAGAGGAAAGTGGCGCTAGGCACCGCCATCTTTCGATCCGAGAAACCTAGATCTAGCCCAAAGAAAATGAAACTTCCTGCCGATTCCACGCCCACTTCAGATCACATACCATGTGTTGTTTCAGTTGGCATCTCTATTTCTAAACTAAAGATCTTTCGGTTTGAGTATCACTCGATCACAATAAAGGGTTTTATTGATGCTGTGAAAACAATTTGGAAAATTAATTCACTAGTAGGAAAACCCTTATAGGCGGAGCTTAGTTCTGTGGCGCACCCCTAAGAATGCGCCACAGAATTTTATTTTGTGGCGCACCAGGAACGGTGCACCACAGAAATAGCTTAATTTTGTGGCGCACTATGGAACACTGCGCCACAAAAACTTGGTGGGGCCCACACCCTGTCATGCCCAATCATTGGTTTTACTTTTTCTACGGCGCACTGCACTTGGTGCGCCACAGAAATAACGTATTCTGTGGCGCACTGGCCTCGGTGCGCCACAGAAATAACGTGTTCTGTGGCGCACTGGCCTCGGTGCTCCACAGAAATAACGTGTCCTATATCATGGCCGTACCCCTCCCTCGCCCGTATACCACTCTCTCCCCTCTCCCCTCTCCCCGCGCCGCCGCCTTCCATGGCGAGCGCTGCCGTCGCCGTCGCCGCCGCCTTCCTCCGCGAGGGCCGCATGCCGCCACGCTCCACCCATCCCCGCCACCAGCAGCACAAGCCGCTGCGGCGTGGAGGAGGAGGGGCCGGCGCGGCGTCAAGGTGGAGGACCCACCGCCGCGTCAAGGTGGAGGAGCCGCCGTGACCTCCACCCCTGTCGTCGTCGTCGGTGAGCTCCTCCACAACTGCTGTCATCGTTGGTGAGCTCCCTCCCCTCCCCTCCCTCTTCCTCCCCCGCGCAAGCACAACGTGCTCGACAAAGTGCTCGCTCGGTTGGCTGGCCAGGTCGGCGTGGTTGAGGTCGATGTCGGCGACGACGGTCACGTAGGAGTCGTGCTCTTGCTTGTGCTGCTAGGTTTATTGCTGTTGTTGCTCTAGATGCATTGCTGCTGTTGCTCTGGATGCATTGCCCCTAATCATTTTGCTTCATATGGTGTTCATATGAAGACCAGCTACTAGCAGTGACATGCTATATTGGCTCTATCTGCTCCAACGGTTCATTTGGAGCCTGGATTGCTAGTGGTTAGAATATTGTTATGCTGCTAATCCTTGTTGTTGCTTGTCTTAAGCAATAGAAATTGTCTATGCCTCTCTGTACTTGCTTACCATTAACTGGTGAGCTAGTGATGCTTATTGGAGTGTTCTATATCAGTGACATATCTATGCTGCTACTACATATTGGTGTTGGTTATTGTCAACTTATATCACTTGCTATGCCTGTGTGGCTTACTGGATCATATGTACCTGTTGTTTGTGGAGGTTTACTGCCACTTGTTATTGATGAACCATGTGATGGTAATGATTCAATTTAATTCAATGATATTAATTTGATTTCCATCCTTTGTTGGAAATAAATCCATATCTGAACCTGTACAAGGCAATGAAGACTTGCTCACTTGGTATGCTACTATGCTACTGTGGTATCCTTGTGAAGATTTACTTGATGGATTCTTGTGAGCTTATGGTATGCTACTATGCTTATAATGCTCTGATTAGTGGGGATGCTTACTGGATCATGTGCATATAGTTCATATATTTCCCTAAAAAGAAAAAATGCTCCCTGACCAGATGCTTGATGTCTTGGCTCAGCCAATGATGCAAAGGCTGAGGCAAAAACTTGGATAAGAACAGATACTAAAATGTGTGATTTAAATGGAATGCTTATGATGGTATACTAAAATAGAGATATTCACATTAGGGAATCATGTAAATGAATGCCACTGTGGTATCCTTTGAAGAAAATGGGAAGTTTCTGATGGTTTAAAAGACTAGGTGATGCTAGGTTATTAAGTTGGCTGTCAAGGTTGGTTTTATCTGGTTAACTTGGATAGGCTATGTGTTCTTGCTTACTTATGCATATCCATCTCTACTGGATTGACTAGCTCAGGCTTGGCCTCTCTCTTGCCAGCATCACTTGGTTACTACCAAGGGATGAATAATCCCTTATGGTACCCCAGCTTTGTTTTGAACTCAACTGAGTAATGATAAATTTCTATTTGTTGTTGGCTTTGATGAAAATAGAGATATCCACAGTAGGGGATCATGTAAATGAATGCCACTGTGGTATCCTTTGAAGAAAAAGGACTGTTTCTGATGGTTTTAAAAGGCTAGGTGGTGCTAGGTGATTCAGTTGGCTACCAAGACTTGTCTCATCTGGTTAGCTGAGATATGCTATGTGTTGTTGCTTGTTTAGGCATATCTATCACTTACTGGATTTACTGGTTCTTGATTGGCCTCTCTTTTGCCAGCATCGCTTGGTCTATATACCAAGTGATGAATAATCCCTTTGGAGCATCTGCTCCATGCATGCTATGTGTGTTTGAGCATCTTGACTTATGTCACCATGGTTGCTGGTTTGTTGGTGTTTTTGTACTTGCCGATGATTAGATGGTTGGTCGATCACTCGTACACTCGGGGGTGGAGCAAGTGAGCCTAGTGTGATGGCACAAGTATCAATATTTTGTGCATCCTACCTGGCCTCGCTTACTCCATCTCTGGATGTTAATATTTGTTTCGACCAACAAAGTATGAGGCATTCCATTTAGTTCATACTAGCTACTTCTTAATTGCATTGGCCTTTCTTCCATTTTAGTGCCGATGATTAAATTGTTTGGTCACTTGTACACTCTGGGGTGGGGCCAGTGAGCCTGGTGCGATGGCACAAATATCAATCTCTTGTGCATCCTACCTGGCCTCACTGACCCCATCCCGGAATGTTAATATTTCTTTCGACCAACAAAGTATGAGGCATATGATATCTAGTTGAGATACCACTTGGCTCTTTCTTCCATTTTAGTGCCGATGATTAGAATGTTTGGTCACCTATACGCCGCAATATACTTTGTAGATGGGCCCCCTTTCCCCGGCCGCCGTTCCGTGAACGAGTCTTTGACGAGACAACAACGCCGACCTGCCTCTTCGGCGCATCACCACTTTTCTTCTCTCGCCGTCCAGTACGTGAACGATTCCTTAATGCAAAGACGGTGCCAGCCTCCCTAGCATCATGCCGACCCCTGTTGCCGCGCTTCAGGCCGTGTCTCACGCGCCCTGCACTCTTCGCCTTTTTGCCCGGTGAACGAATAGACTAATCGTTGGAATAAGGAAGCCGATGACGGCCGATCGCAATTTAATCTTGCGACCGGCCATCATCGGTTTCCTTATTCCAACGATCAGTCTATTGGTTCACCGGGCAAGAAGGCGAACAGTGCAGGGCGCGGGACACACGGCCTGAAGCGCGGCAACACGGCCCGGCATAATGCTGGGCAGGCCGGCACATTCTTTGCATCAAGGACTCGTTCACTGGACGGCGAGGGACTGCCGTGGTTCTGCGCCGGAGAGGCAGATCGGCGTTGTTGTGTCGTCAAGCACCCGTTCACGGAACGGCGGCCAGGGAAAGGGGGGCCCTTCTGCAAAGTATACTGCGGTGTATACTGCAACTATGGTTTCTGACCATAGTATTTGTGTTGACCAACAATGTATGAGGCACTTATTCCATTTTGTCATTCCATTTGCTTTGAGATTTTCAAAATGCCGATGATTAAAATGTTTGGTCACCGTACACTCGGGGGTGGCGTAACTGAGCCTGGTAAGATAGCACAAATATCAATCTCTTGTGCATCGGACTTGGTCTCACTTACACCATCCCTGAATGTTAATATTTGTGCTGACCAACAATGTATGAGGCATTTATTCCATTTCTCTTGTGCATCGGACTTGTTGGTCTCACTTTCTTCCATTTTCATCATAGTAGAAACTGGATGAAGACCCCGATGCAAGCGAGCCTGGTGGGTAGAGATGAGGGAGCAAAGGAGGAACCGGATGAAGACTACTTTGTATCTCGAAATTGTGAATTTTGTATGAATTAAGAGTTGTATGCAAAACATTTGACACTTGCCACTATATACGTATCTCGATCGGGCTCTAAGTAATGTGATGATGATATCTATGTTATATCTGTGCAATGTACATGATATTTATATTATATCTGAATGTTGTTGTATATAACCTGTATATTGCTGTCTATAAACTGCATGTGTATAGCAGGCAGCACAAAATCGTGTATAATACAAGCAAATTCTGTGGCGCACTGAAAACCAATTCTATGGCGCACGCGTTTCTGTGGCGCACCTAAACACACGTGCGCCACATAAACCTTAATTCTGTGGCGCATGGGCCGGTGCGCCACAGAAACCTTATTTTTGTGGCGAAGTTTCTGTGGCGCACCTCCCATGCGCCACAGAATCCATTTTTGGTGCGCCACTGATGAGGCTTTTCCTACTAGTGATTGTCGATGGACAATGGAAAATGTAGACTCAAAAAATGGAGCAGTAGCATTCCTGTGATTAATAAGTTCATTGCAAACTTCAATAAAGTCATTTTGCTCTTGGATGATATTGTTTTTTTTTCGATAAAGGATGCTTTATTACTTTAATAAGCAATTACATCCAGCCTCAGCATAACCAGGATGCACACAGCCATTTTGTTGTCTCAAGTCCAAAAAGGATAAATAATAAAAACTAGGCGAGATACATATCGGAACGATGAATCATATAACGCCTAAAGTGTAGGTGGGGCATCTATCCGTAGACTATGCTGCCACCCATGTAGGGAAAAAGTATCCCTCGCCGTAGCCTCCAACCGTGTACAGACCTCCGTACATAGCTGTCGGTTCTCCACTCGCTGTAGAGGTAACCATGAACGGAGAATACCTGTACATCTGTAGATGACCTGCAACAAAGAACAATTTTTGTCATTAAAGATCTTGTCATTTCTACATAGCCAAAGCGTCCAGATAACTGAAAAGAGAATGCAAATTTTAATTGAATGCAATTTTAGAAATATTGTGAAGAGAAATGCAACACTTGTTACCTTTTTTTTTGAAACGGAGGCAAAACCTTGCTCCATCCATTAATTAAGAAGAAGGCGCTCAATTTTTAGGAGAAAATCGGGCGAAAACCTACAACAACATGGACACGTCCACCCAAACACCATGCACCCACACATACCAACACAAAGATCATAGAGCCACACGAACTAACACGACACACCTACACGCACCGACAAGGGGGGACACCATCAATCAACCACAAATGTCTTTCTTGTAGCACACTTCTCTTGCTTCTACACTTGTTTGGGCTAGCACCATCACTCTTGGACGTAACCTCACAGCCAGGGTACGCAGTGGTGAAGGTAGCGAGAAAAACGAAGATCTCCCTGGCAACGAAAGCTCCGGGCACAGGTGCCAACACTCCTCACTTAGCAACCACATGTTCACCGGACTCATGCGAGAGATAGACAGGTGCGTCGACAACATCACTCAACTCAAGGTCAAGTGTCTGAGTCGTGATCATGGCCATGCCCTCATGCTCAGAGGCAGCTAACTCATTAGGCAGCGATGATGGCCCAGGAGGAGAGAAATAACCGTGGAAGTGCTCTTCCTCAACCACTGAGGACGTCTTCTCAGAGGAGTCAAGGCCCGACCTAAGCTTGCACTTTGGCGAGCCCCAAACCAACACAAGGACATGCTTCAGTTGGCTCCATAGAAAAACCAGCACACACCAACAACAGTTTGAGAGCTGCGAGCTCTTCATGACGTGGGCAAGACGCCTCATCGACACAGATATCAACTAGCTGAAGGAGCTCCATGTGCATCAAGGCAACATGTGACTGATAGAGAGAGTCCAGAGTGGCGTTGATCTTGAACTGCACGCAACTCGTAGGAGAGGGTATTGGCACCACCGTTGCAACCGAGTGGCCCATGACCTCAACCCAACTTCGGGGTGATGAAGGGGGACGATATTGAGCAGATGGAGAGTGGCTCCGTTGGAAAGGAGCAGAAGCGACTGGAGATCGAACAGAAGTGACCACGTCTTCACCAAGAGTGGCAGGAAATCGAGCACGACAAAAACGCTCCGGTGACGACGATATCGGATGCATCTAAAGGGCCCACGACATGTGCTGACATGGTGGTCACGCGCGTGGCACCTGCAACATCTCCCACGAGCACAACGCTTGAAGTCGAGACCACACTCAAGACCTTCCCCTCGAAGCAAAGATGTTGGCTCACGGCCAGGGCGGCCACCCCGACCCACTTGCAACCGAGCCTTCATTATCTTCAACAGCAACAGATGCAGCGCAGATCTTCACCGCATTACCCTCAACCTGCAGCTAATGTGGTGTTATGAAATTGCAAAGGAAGCTTTTCTAAATTATGCTGCACTAGTTGGACTGGCATGCTATTTTTTCAAGCTACACCATAGGATCGCTCTGGTCCCGAAATTGATTACAATTTCTTATGTAGAACACACGCAAGTTCAGTCTAATAGTGTAGATTTGCAAAAGAAAAGATGGAGGACCACAATTTGAATGAGATGCAGCTACTTTTTGGGGTGTATGATTTGAAATGTGTATTGTTTTTTTTATAGCACTGTATTGTTTTATTTTAACTTCAGCCTGAATATATGTTTGAACCCTGATCGGTGGCACAAAGTCTGAATTTATATTATCACGTAGTCTGAATCTTGTGTGCAGAATGAACCGCCTTAGGTACGCACGAAATCCCTCTCAAAAAAAAAAAAAAAGGTACGCACGAACCGTCACGGTAGGAGCAACCCTAGAAATAGGGAACTTGAGCTCTTGGAAGAAATCAAGAAACACTAGGTCGCGTGCGCGCGATCGCGAACGGGATCAAGGAACGGCGAACTGGACCGACGATGGCGCCGGAGCTGGCCGCAGCGCTACCCGAAGACGTCCTCACGGAGGTCCTCCGGCGCCTCTCGCCGCATGTCCTGGCCGCGTCCCGGTGGGTCTGCAGGGCATGGCGCGACGTAATCGACGCCCGCCTGCGCCACCTCCTGTTCTCCCACTCGGTGAGCGGCATCTTCATCAACTACACCGCGCGCACGCATGGCTTCTCGAAGTTCTTCTCCCGCCCCTCGATGGGGCCGGCGATCCACGGAGGGCTCGACTTCCTACTCTGTGATGGTGTCAAGGTCACGGACCACTGCAACGGGCTCCTGCTCTGCTACGATGGGGAGCGCGACTACGTCGTCAACCCGGCCACGCGGCGGTGGGCGCGTCTACCCCGACGGCGCCCTCAGCCGCACATGACGGGATTCGGCCAGAGCGCCTGCCTCGCGTTTGAACCCGCCGTGTCACCGCACTACGAGGTCTTTCTGATGCCGTGCCTTCCCAGCGACGGCGACGGCGACGGCGAATCGAATGATGAGGAGGACACGTTGCTCCGATCGGAGTGGCCTCCCGCATCATACTCGCTGCACGTATTTTCGTCGATGGCCGATCGGTGGGACGAGAGGACGTTTCTGCGGGAAGGCGAGGCAGAAGGGATCGTCGCTCACACTTATTCGGATCTACGGTATCATCATGCCGTCTATTGGCGAAGCAATCTCTACATCCATAGCCGGCATGGCTGCTATCTTACGAGGTACGTACCTTTTGCTAGTTCTAGGTTGATCGACAACAAAATTAGTTTAAAGATGATTCTAGAACCATTAGAGTTGTATTGTGATTCAGCCACACGAGAATTGCACATGGGTGTGAGTTACACATCTTTTTTCCGAGTTGCGTGTAAACTGCAAATGAAAATGGTTGACCAAGAATTAAGTTAATTCTAGGTCAACCCAGAACTAGCCGCACACTAACTTGTTTTATCCGATCGTTCACATTTTGTAGAATGTCCTCGACAAATCACACGTACAGAGTAATCAGACTACCAGGTGACGATGATGTGAGACAGGGAGGATATCCATACTACCATTTGGGGAGATCGCTCGAAGGGATCTATTGCGCACAAAATAAGTACTGGAATAAGCTTCTGCTTTGGCACCTCAGCGAGCCATCACGCGATCAAACAGAATGGGTGTTAAAGCATGATATTGATCTCGCGGCTTTTGCACACAATTTCCACGCACTCAACTACCGTCAGATGTTTTTTGAGGAGGACCATGCTCAACAAGTGGGCGGACCATGGATACTACAGGATGTTAAGGACTTCCAGAACTTTGAGGAATTATGGATCTTTGACGAGGATAGCATGGGATCCTGGAACTCTGAGGAGCATAACATTCTTGACATTGACGATGCTTTTGAAAGAAACTATGGCGGAGGAGGTCATCATTTTCTAGGATTTCATCCTTATAAAGAGATCGTCTATTTAGAATTTCCAATTGGAAGAGGAGTAGCCTATGATTGGAACAGCTCGAAATTTCATGACTTGGGCAACTTAAAACCACAAGGATACCATTACCTCCAACTAGGTACAGATGCATGTTTCCCGTACACGCCTTGTTGGATGGGGCAATTTCCTGGAAACGAATTGGAAACTCAACTTAAATATGAGGAGCTATTGACAAAAAAATTGGAATTGGAAGCTCAGCTTGAAAGTAGCTCCAACTTTACCTGTGTGGACGAGTACGAGCTGCACAAACACCGTGGGCACGCCAACAGGATCAAGGACTGTGCCGCCAAAACCCGTCGAAGACGTCGCATCGTGGCTCGGTAGGAATCTACCTTGACCGACATGAAGTTCAAGGCGACCAAGTTCAACCTTGGCACCGCTGGATCCAGGTTGTTTGATTAGCTTCCTTGAAACCAAAATGAGCATGTATGTGCAAATAATTAGAATATCAAATTGAAGATGAGGAGATGTGGGACACCATACTCATGTTCGAGGCCCCGTACTTGCAACTTGTTGGCCCAATGGAAAAGTAAGTTTTAGACCATATTCTTGTATTTGCTTGCCCTGTTCGTGTATCTTGTATTTGCTTGGAACAAGCCAACCATGTGTACCAGTAATTTTGAAATCCTGTGTGTAGGTGGATCCGGACTATAGACTGCTAAAAGTTATCACAGGAAGAAAGTAGACTTGTAAATTACTCAGCAGTTATTTTAGATACATAAAACCACAAAACTCATGGCCACCGTGTTCACTGTTTACAGCATTCACTAATTACTGAAGTAAAGAAAACCACCATAGTTCAATTGTCTTAAACCAACACTTTTTTCATATTGATGCTAGCAACAAGCATGCATGGCCACAAAACTAAGTTTAATCTGGGGGTGAAATCGACAAGCCATTTGCTATGGTGCTGTTCTGCGATGTCGCCTGGGAACGAGCATGTCTCGGACAAGTGATCGGATTTTGGTGATGAAATCTAGTATTCTTCTTCAGCACCACTAGCACCACCCAAATCAACGCTATGATCAGCAGCCTGAAATGAGGAATCGAATATGAAGTTAGAATGTGAACTAGATCTAGTCAGCAACGTTATTCCGTTGACCTACTTAATCCTAGTAGTACTAAGTAAATCTATAACCAAATTGTGCAGCCTCTTTACAAGGAAATTTACAAAGGAACAGGAGTGTACAGGAAAGCTTGCCCCTGCGTCCCCCACTCGCCCTCGCGTGGTGACGGGGGAACCCAACCCCCCCCCCTCTCTGCCGCTAGAGAGGATGGCCACGCAAAGGTTGGCCGTTGCTGGCAGCGACGAGGTCACTACTAGAAAAACAACTATAGTAATATTCTCAGTTTCTCACCCGTAGCGCACTAAAGTAGTGGTGCGCCACGGGTATATAGCCATGGCGCACACAGAATTTTGGTGCTTTTCATGCATATTTTTATAGTCGTGATGCACCCTAAAAAGTGATGCACCACGCCTATATTTTGGCCGGGCAAAATATGATTATCATGGAAGATTTTTTTGCAGTAGAGTTCTCCGAGTTTTGCTCGGAATAGGTCACCTGGAGGAAGCTGAGACCGAGGCTATTGCCGGAGCCGATGAGGAATCCGGCGACCATGCGGAAGAGTCCAGCTAAGCCCCTCCAAGAAAGATTACAGCAAAGATGTAGCAAAAATATATGTTCAGAGAACTGAAGGTGCTTCATCTCCGGCCAAAGAGGAAGAGAAATGATTTGATCCTACGTGAAAAACATGGAACTGTGTCACTCGGTCCCTTTGAGAGTTTGTAATAACTTAGTAAACTTTATGCCTTTGCTAAGTAGTGTGTGGAAACATTTAAGGTGGAAAATAGTTATCCTGCTACTTGTTAGTTTACATGCACATGATTGGTTTTTTGAAGCAAGTGTTGGTTTCCGCATATTTTCGAATAACATGTTTAAATTTTTACGAGTTGGAAAACCTTTTACCGAGAAAACTTGTTGCGGCAATAGAGCCAAATAGCTAGCCATCAAAAACCTTAGAGCCATCCCCCAACACTAAGTGTCCAAAATCTTTACTAGGACTCCACACATTAGCAACAGAAAATACGTAGGCTAGAAAACTTAAGCTCATGTACAGCAGGGCGGTTTTTAAATATCCAAACTAATAATCACATAGGCAGAAACTTCTAGCTCTACGTTTCTAGTTGGAAAAAATTACATGATCCAAAAATAAAAAAATAAAGAAGGTAAAAAACTTGTAGAGTGAACCAAACGCTTTTCATCGTTCATATAACACTACAGGAATGGGAGGCTACGCCGAGGGCCAGGCTATACGCCGACGGCCAAAAGTCGGGGCCGTCGGCGTATGGCCCGGCCAGGCTAGCCTGCCCTTTCGACCCTCGGCGTAGCGCGGTCGTCGGCGTAGCGAGGTCTATGCCGAGGGCAGCCCTCGGCATATCTTTGGTCCTAGGCGTAGACAAGGCTACGCCGACGGTCACCCTCGGCGTAGGCCATTATTCAAATTTGTCTAATTTTGTAAAAATCATAACTAATTCATATGATGTCAGAAAAATGCGTATGAGGTATCAAAATGTTCAGAAAAACATCCTCTATTATGTCAAAATCATGCATATTTGAATCATGTACAGTACCATGTTAACATAGAAATAATTCAATCACTTTCTTATATGTCCTCAGGTTCCCGTTTTAGCCAGATGGCAATTTAAATGAAGTCAGAAAATCTCGCGGAGCCGCATGGCATCATTTTATATGTCCTAGTAACCACTCCAAAATATGAAATTAGGATACGGCAATTATTTTGGAAAACCCTTCACAAACAGGGCTATCACGTCCGGAGTTCTATGGCTTTTAGGGCAATGAGTAGGAAACGGTCCGTGACACCGCATAGTTTGTCGGAACGAGGCCATATTTGGCACGTGTGTGGTCCCTGGGATGGGAAGCAAGGCCCCGGGAACGGATTTCCAATCCGACCCATGGGCGATGGTTTTTTCATTTTCGGGGTGCCAAAATGGTTTTTTTTGTGAAGCAGCTACATGGGGCGCATTTTAGTATTGCGCGAGACCTCCGCGTAGTGGTAGGACACCGGCTTCGCACCACATATCACATGCCATATGTGTGTGCTAGCTATATGGGAATCCATGCGGCTTCCTGCGGTTTCCCGCTGAATCCGCTGGAAAGTGACCGGATTTGAACTAGGGCTACACTTTCCGTCGCTCAATAAATTTCGGGAAAATTGTTTTTAGGTATGAGATATCACTTTATGTGCGAATTGTTTTCTGTTTAGCGCGATGGTAAACGGGTGCACCAGCGTGCCCGGTACGGCCATACCGCATCTTCGTGGGGGCCCGTTTTGGCCAATGGCAATTTAAACGAAGTCGGAAAATCCCGCGGAGCCGCATGGCGTAATTTTATGTGTCCTAGTAACCACTCCAAAATTCGGAATTAGGACACTTATTTTGAAAAACCCTTCACAAACATGGCTATCGCGTCCGGAGTTCTATGGCTTTTAGGGCAAATGGGTAGGAAACGGCTCGTGACACCGCATAGTTTGTCCGAACGAGGCCATATTTGTCACGTGCGTGGTCCCTAGGATGGGAAGCAAGGCCCCGGGAGCGTATTTCCAATCCAACCCATGGGCGATGGTTTTTTCATTTTCGGGGTGCCAAAACAGGTTTTGTTGAAGCAGGTACATGGGGCGCATTTTAGTATTGCGCGATACCTCCGTGTAGTGGTAGGACACCGCCACCGCACCATATTTCACATGCCATATGTACGCACTAGCTATCTGGGAATCCCTGCGGCTTCCTGCGGTGTCCCACCGAATCCGTTGGAAACTGGCCGGATTTGAACTAGGGGTGCACTTTCCATCGCTCAATAAATTTCGCAAAAAATGTTTTTAGGTCTATAACACATCACTTTATGTGCTATTTTTTGTCCGTTTAGCGTGTTGGCGAACGGTGCACCAGCCCGTCCGATACGGCCATTTCGCATCTCCCGAGGGGGCCGTTTTGGCCACATGGCAAATTGGGCATCATATTTGGATTCCTCTAATTTTTAGGTTCAAATTATGATATGGATGCTATATTTAGATTCCTCTAATTTTCTGATCGATTTAGAGATATTTTTTGGGGAATTTCGATTTTCCGATTTAAAGATATTAATTATTCCATATTAAATAGAAAAAAGACCAAAAAATGAAATCATTTTATTGTTATTTGAATTCAATATTATTATTACTTATATATTCATTGTTGTCTACTAAGTAATTGTTTGGGATTCAAAAATAAAAAGGTGTGCATCACGGTTCAAGGGTTAATAGGGTTGATATGCTATTATTATCAGCAAGAGGTGTCAATTCTATAATGGAAGCTCATCCGAATGGAACCAAAAAGTGAAGCGTGCTGATGCTGGAGTAGTATGAGGATGGGTGACCGACTGGGAAGTTTAACCATGATTGTAATTTGACTAAGATTAAGTGTAGTTAGAGTTAAAAGTGTATTGGGTGAAAGATAAACAAGTAAAAAAAATTGTGTAAAAGAAATTAAAAATTTAAAAAATTTAAAAGTCTATGCTGAGGGTTCTGCCGTCGGCATATAGAAAAAATATTTTTTTCAATTTTTTTTTGAATTTTTTTTTGGAAAAGGGAAATTTGAATTTTTTAAAAGTCTATGCCGAGGGTTTTGCCGTCGGCGTAGCAACGCCGAGGGCCGGGCTACGCCGACGACGATAGTGGCTTGCCGAGGGAGTTATACGCCGAGGAGCTATACCGAGGACGGCCCTCGGCGTAGCCTACGCCGACGGCCAAAGCAGGCTACGCCGAGGGTTCCCAGCCCTCGGCATATAGCCTCATTCCTATAGTGTAAGAGACATATTTACATAGTATGAAATGTCCTAAAAGTGGAATTGGCGTAGTTGTGCGAATTTCATGGTCGATCTGTTTCGTCATAGACGTCACCTGGATCCACCCTCTTTCGTTTTCGGAGGAAGTTTTTAGGCATGTCTCATACTTCACCAATATCTATGAGGTAGTAGGATCCCTTATGCAATGTTTTTTATAACGAAAGGTCCTTCCCATGTTGAAGTCAGCTTGTGAGTCTTCTCATGTTTGAGGCGTAGCACCAAATCTACTTCCTTAAATGAGTGTATCGATGATACGTCTCCAACGTATCTATAATTTCTGATGTTCCATGCTAGTTTTATGACAATACCTACATGTTTTGTTCACACTTTATATCATTTTTATGCATTTTCTGGAACTAACATATTAACAAGATGTCGAAGCGCCAGTTCCTGTTTTCTGCTATTTTTGGTTTCAGAAATCTTACACAGGAATTTTTCTCGGAATTGTACGAAACAAAAGCCAAACCTCCTATTTTTCTGAGGGACACACGGAGCCAGAAGGGCAAGCCAGGGGGAGGCCCACGGCCTCCAAACCATAGGCTGGGGCGGGCTCAACCCTGGCCGCGCCGCCATATGGTGAGGGCCCCTCGGGACTCCACCGACATCGCCCTTTCGCCTATATAAAGCTCCTGCCCCGAAAACCCTAAAAGAACCGATGATATTGCACGAAGAGTTTTGTAGCCGCCGCCATCGCGAAGACAAGTTTCGGGGGGACAGAAGTCTCTGTTCTAGCACGCCGCCGGGACGGGGAATTACCCCCGGAGCCATCTCCATCGACTCCATCGCCATCTTCATCGCCGTTGCTGTCTCCCATAATGAGGAGGGAGTAGTTCTCCCCCGAGGCTGAGGGCTCTACCGGTAGCTATGTGGTTCATCTCTCTCCCATGGTGTGATCTTTATGTGATCATGAGCTTTGTATCACTATTAATCTACGTGCTACTCTAGTGATGTTATTAAAGTAGTCTATTCCTCCTCCATGATGTAAAGTTGACAGTGTGTGCATCATGTAGTACTTGGCGTAGGTTACGATTGTAATCTCTTGTTGATTATGAAGTTAACTATTACTATGATAGTATTGATGTGATATATTCCCCCTTTCATAGCTATTGGTGACAGTGTGTATGCTGTGTTAGTACTCGGTCTAAATTACAACGGTCTATTATGCACTCTAGAGGTTACTTTAATATGAACTCCGGACGTTGTGGAGCTTGTTTACTCCGGCTTGAGGTGTGCTTTTGTAGCCCTACACAATGAATGGTGTTTGTTATCCAACAAGAGAGTGTTAGAGAGTAGCATTTATTTATTCAGTTATGTGATCATTGTTGAGAGTGTCCACTAGTGAAAGTATGATCCCTAGGCCTTGTTTCTAAGCATTGAAACACCGTTTTCAACAAGTTCTGCTACATGTTTGCTTGCTGCCATCTTTATTTCAGATTGTAATTACTACTTATAATCATCCATATTACTTGTATTTCACTATCTCTTCGCCGAACTAGTGCACCTATACATCTGACAAGTGTATTAGGTGTGTTGGGGACACAAGAGACTTCTTGTATCTTAATTGCAGGGTTGCTTGAGAGTGATATCTTTGACCTCTACCTCCCTGAGTTCGATAAACCTCGGGTGATTCACTTAAGGGAAACTTGCTGCTGTTTTACAAACATCTGCTCTTGGAGGCCCAACACTGTCTACAGGAATAGAAGCGTGCGTAGACATCAAGCTATTTTCTGGCGTCGTTGCCGGGGAGGTAAGGTAAAAGGTATTCACATCCTCCGACTACTAAGCTATTTCCTAGCACTGTTGCCGGTGTGTGAGTGCTCGAAGTTATTTCCTTTAGATCCTGCAATTGCATCTTTTTGTTTCTTGTTTTTATTTTCACTAGTTAGGCATAATGGAAAACAACAACAAAATTAGAGATCTTTATGAAATTTATCTTGAGTTAGGGCATGATGTGTTTGAAGAGAGAACTAAAAAACCCATGGAACTTTCTTTGCAAAATAGTTGTAGCAATGTTATTAGCATGAACTCTTTGAACACTATTATTTCTAATGCTATGGAAGAATTTAAGCTTGGGGAAGCTGGTTTTGATGAGCATGATATTTTAGTCCCCCAAGCATGGAGGAGAAAATTTACTTTGATGATACTTTGCCTCCTATTTATGATGATTATAATGATAGTGGTATTTTGGTGACACCAACTATGGAGGATAAAGTTTATTATGATTACAATATTCCTCCTACATTTGATGATTATGGTGATGAGAATAATAATGATAGCTACTTTGTTGAATTTGCTCCCACTACAATTAATAAGAATGACTATGCTTATGTTGGGAGTAGTAATTATTTTATGCATGAGACTAATGATAAGAATACTTTGTGCGATAGTTATATTGTTGAGTTTTTTCATGATGCTATTGGAAATTATTATGAGAGAGGAAAATATGGTTGTAGAAATTTTTATGGTACTAAAACACCTCTCTACATGCTTAAAATTTTGAAGTTACTCGTGTTTTATCTTACTATGCTTGTCACTTTGTTCTTCATGAATTTATTTGTGTACAAGATTCCTATGCCTAGGAAGCGGGTTAGGCTTAAATTTGTTTTGAATTTTCTTCTTGATGCTCCTTTTGCTTCATTTTCTATTTTCATGAGAGCATCATTAAAATTACTGAGCCCATCTTAATGGCTATAAAGAAAGCACTTCTTGGGAGATAACCCATGTTTTTATTTTGCTACTGTTTTATTATATCTTGGAAGTTGTTACTACTGTAGCAACCTCTCCTTATCTTTATTTTATTGCATTGTTGTGCCAAGTAAAGTCTTTGATAGTAAAGTTAATACTAGATTTGGATTCCTGCGCAGAAACAGATTTTTAGCTGTCACGAATTTGAGTTAATCTCTCTGTAGGAGAGTCTATAAAATCTGCAAAAAAAATCATGAGTAATCCTCAGATATGTACGCAACTTTCATTCAATTTGAGCTTCTTCGTCTGAGCATGTTAAGTGCCTCTAAAAAAATCGTCTGTACGGACTGTTCTGTTTTGATAGATTCTGCCTTTTATTTCACATTGCCTCCTTTACTGTGTTTGAATGGATTTCTTTGCTCCATTAACTTTCAGTAGCTTTGGGTAATGTCAAGAAGTGTTAGAAATGATTGTGTCCTCTCTGAACATGTGAATTTTTGATTATACACTAACCCTCTAATGAGATTGTTTTGAGTTTGGTGTGGAGGAAGTTTTCAAGGGTCAAGAGAGGAGGATGATATAATATGATCAAGAAGAGTGAAAAGTCTAAGCTTGGGGATGCCCCCGTGGATCATCCCTGCATATTTCAAGAAGACTCAAGCATCTAAGCTTGGGGATGTGATACGTCTCCAACGTATCTATAATTTCTGATGTTCCATGCTTGTTTTATGACAATACCTACATGTTTTGTTCACACTTTATGATGATTTTATGCGTTTTCTGGAACTAACCTATTGACGAGATGCCGAAGTACCAGTTCATGTTTTCTGATGTTTTTGGTTTCAGAAATCCTAGTAAGGAAATATTCTCGGAATTGGACGAAATCAACGCCCATCATCTTATAATTCCACGAAGCTTCCAGAACACCCGAGAGGGACCAGAGGAGGGCCAGAGGGCCACCAGACAGTAGGGCGGCGCGGCCCAAGGGGGGGCGCGCCCCCCTATTGTGTGGCGCCCCCGTAACCCTTCCGACTCCGCCTCTCCACCTATTTAAGCCTCCTGACCTAAAAACTTCGGACGAATAAGCCACGGTACGAGAAACCTTCCAGAGCCGCCGCCATCGCGAAACCAAGATCTGGGGGACAGGAGTCTCTGTTCCGGCACGCCGCCGGGACGGGGAAGTGCCCCCGGAAGGCATCTCCATCGACACCACCGCCATCTCCATCACCGCTGCTGTCTCCCATGAGGAGGGAGTAGTTCTCCATCGAGGCTAAGGGCTGTACCGGTAGCTATGTGGTTAATCTCTCTCCTATGTACTTCAATACAATGATCTCATGAGCTGCCTTACATGATTGAGATTCATATGAGCTTTGTATCACTATTAACCTATATGCTACTCTAGTGATGTTATTAAAGTACTCTATTCCTCCTTCATGATGTAATGGTGACACTGTGTGCATCATGTAGTACTTGGCGTAGTTTATGATTGTGATCTCTTGTAGATAATGAAGTTAACTATTACTATGATGGTATTGATGTGATATATTCCTCCTTTCATAGTATGATGGTGACAATGTGCATGCTATGTTAGTACTCGGTATAATTGCGTTGGTCTATAATGCACTCTAAGGTTATTTAAATATGGACATTGAATGTTGTGGAGCTTGTTAACTCCGACATTGAGGTGCTCTTGTAGCCCTACACAATTAATGGTGTTCATCATCCAACAAGAGAGTGTAGAGTGGTTTTATTATGTGATCAATGTTGAGAGAGTCCACTAGTGAAAGTATGATCCCTAGGCCTTGTCTCCGAATAGAAAAGTCACACCACAAAGATTCCTATCTCCCACGTCAACTGCACGCCAGCAAGCATTTTCTGGCGCCGTTGTCACTGTTTGTTTACTGTTCCACTGCATGTTTACTCGCTGCCATATTTTATTCAGATTGCTATTACCACTCATATACATCCATATTACTTGCATTTTACTATCTCTTCGCCGAACTAGTGCACCTATACATCTGACAATTGTATTGGGTGTGTTGGGGACACAAGAGACTTCTTGCATTGTGATCGCAGAGTTGCTTGAGAGGGATATCTTTGACCTCTTCCTCCCTGAGTTTGATAAACCTTGGGTGATCCACTTAAGGGAAAACTTGCTGCTGTTCTACAAACCTCTGCTCTTGGAGGCCCAACACTGTCTACAGGAATAGAAGCGTGCGTAGACATCAAGCTATTTTCTGGCGCCGTTGCCGGGGAACGAAAAGCTTCACCACGGATATTTCCTCCCTCGTCAACCACGCGCCAGTTGTAGGCAGTCAAGCTATTTTCTGGCGCCGTTGCCGGGGAGGAAAGGTAAAAGGCACTCACACTCCGGTCCGAGGAAACTAAGTTATTTTCTGGCGCCGTTGTAAGTGCTCAAAGCTATTTCCTTTAGATCCTGCAATTGCATCTTTTTGTCTCTTGTTTTTATTTCACTAGTTAGGCATAATGGAAAGCAACTATGAGCTTTTTAATCTATTTCCTGAGTTAAGACATGGATTGTTTGATGCGAAAATTAAAAAACCTATGGAACCTTATTTGCATGCTAGTAGCAGTGATATTAGTATGAACACTTTGAACACCATTGTTGCTAATGATATAGAAAGTTCTAAGCTTGGGGAAGCTGGCTTTGATGAGCATGATATTTTTAGTCCCCCAAGCATTGAGGAGAAAATTTTCTTTGATGATACTTTGCCTCCCATTTATGATGATTATAATGATAGTGGTCTTTTGGTGCCACCTACTATGGAGAGTAAATTTTATGATGATTATACCATGCCTCCTACACTTAATGAGAATAATAATGATAGCTACTTTGTTGAATTTTCTCCCACTATTACTAATAAAATTGATTATGCTTATGTGGAGAGTAATAATTTTATGCATGAGACTCATGATAAGAATGCTTTATGTGATAGTTATATTGTTGAGTTTGCTCATGATGCTACTGAAAATCTTTATGAGAGAGGAAAATATGGTTGTAGAAGTTTTCATGTTACTAAAACACCTCTCTTTTTGCTGAAAATCTTGAAGTTACACTTGTTTTATCTTTCTATGCTTGTTGCATTATGCTTCATGAATTTGTTTATTTACAAGATTCCTTTTCATAGGAAGTGGGTTAGACTTAAAAGTATTTCATATTTGCTTTTTGATGCTCTCTTTTGCTTCTACTCTTATTTCTTGGGAGTGCATCGAAATTACTGAGCCCATCTTAATGGCTATAAAGAAAGCACTTCTTGGGAGATAACCCATGTGTTTATTTTACTACAGCAACTTTGTTTTATATTTGAGTCTTGGAAGTTGTTACTACTGTATCAACCTCTCCTTATCTTTATTTTGTTGCATTGTTGTGCCAAGTAAAGTCTTTGATAGTAAGGTTGATACTAGATTTGGATTACTGCGCAGAAACAGATTTCTGTCTGTCACGAATTTGGGCAGTGTTCTCTGTAGGTAACTCAGAAAAATCTGCCAATTTACGTGAGTGAACCTCAGATATGTACGCAACTTTCATTCAATTTGATAATTTTCATCTGAGCAAGTCTGGTGCACCTTAAAAATTCGTCTTTACGGACCGTTCTGTTTTGACAGATTCTACCTTTTATTTCCCATTGCCTCTTTTGCTGTGTTGGATGGATTTCTTTGTTCCATTAACTTTCAGTAGCTTTGTGCAATGTCCAGAAGTGTTAAGAAAGATTATTTCACCTCTGAACATGTGAATTTTGATTATGCACTAACCCTCTAATGAGTTTGTTTCGAGTTTGGTGTGGAGGAAGTTTTCAAGGGTCAAGAGAGGAGGATGACATATGATTAAGAAGAGTGAAAAGTCTAAGCTTGAGGATGCCCCCGTGGTTCATCCCTGCATATTTCAAGAAGACTCAAGCATCTAAGCTTGGGGATGCCTTGCCCCTTCTTTATCAACAATTTATCAGGTTTCTTCTCTTGAAACTATATTTTTATTCGGTCACATCTTATGTACTTTACTTGGAGCGTCTGTGTGCTTTTATTTTCGTTTTGTTATTCTCTGAATAAATGCTTATGTGGGAGAGAGACACGCTCCGCTGGTTCATATGAACACATGTGTTCTTAGCTTTTAATGTTCATGGCGAAGGTTGAAACTGCTTTGTTCTTTGTTATATGGTTGGAAACAGAAAATGCTATATGTGGTAATTGATATATGGTCTTGAATAATTTGATACTTGGCAATTGTTGTGCTCATAAGGATCATGTTTAAGCTCTTGCATCATATACTTTGCACCTATTAGTGAAGAAATACATAGAGCTTGTTGAAATTTGGTTTGCATGATTGGTCTCTCTAAGGTCTAGATATTTTCTGGTAAGGGTTTGAGCAACAAGGATGACAATGTAGAGTCTTATAATGCTTGCAATATGTTTTTATCTGAGTTTTGCTGTACCGGTTCATACTTGTGTTTGCTTCAAATAACCTTGCTAGCCTAAGCCTTGTATTGAGAGGGATTACTTCTCATGCATCCAAATCCTTGAGCCAATAACTATGTCATTTGTGTCCACCATACCTACCTACTACATGGTATTTCTCTGCCATTCCAAAGTAAATTGCTTGAGTGCTACCTTTAAACAATTCAAAATTTATCACCTCTGATTTGTGTCAATGTTTAATAGCTCATGAGGAAGTATGTGGTGTTTATCTTTCAATCTTGTTGGGCAACTTTCACCAATGGACTAGTGGCTTCATCCGCTTATCCAATAATTTTGCAAAAAGAGCTGGCAATGGGATTCCCAGTCCCAAATTAATTAACCTTCATAATTTTACAAAAATAGACACTCCTCCATGGTATGTGATTGTTGGACGGCACCCGAGGATTCGGTTAGCCATGGCTTGAGAAAGCAAAGGTGGGGAGGAGTGTCATCTAAATAAAATTAAAATAAAAAGGCACTCCTTCAAGGTATGAAATTGTTGGCAGGCACTGATACGTCTCCAACGTATCGATAATTTCTTGTGTTCCATGCCACATTATTGATGTTATCTACATGTTTTATGCACACTTTATGTCATATTCGTGCATTTTCTGGAACTAACCTATTAACAAGATGCCGAAGTGCCGGTTCTGTTTCTGCTGTTTTTGGTTTCAGAAATCCTAGTAACGAAATATTCTCGGAATCGGACGAAATCAACGCCCAGGTTCCTATTTTACCCGGAAGCATCCAGAACACACGAGAACCGCCAGAGAAGGGTGGCAGGGCCACCACACCACACCCCGGCGCGGCCTAGGGGGGGGGGCGCGCCCCCCTAGGGTGTGGGCCCCCCTTCGACCTTCCTGCGCCGCCTCTTCGCCTATAAGAAGCCCCTGGATCAGAAAACCCTACACCGATTGACGAAACCCACGAAAACCTTCCAGAGCCGCCGCCATCGCGAAGCCAAGATCTGGGGGACAGGATCTCTGTTCCGGCACCCTGCCGGAGCGGGGAAGTGCCCCCGGAAGGCTTCTCCATCGACACCGCTGCCATCTCCACCGCCATCTTCATCACCGCTGCTGCTCCCATGAGGAGGGAGTAGTTCTCCATCGAGGCTCGGGGCTGTACCGGTAGCTATGTGGTTAATCTCTCCTATGTACTTCAATACAATGATCTCATGAGCTGCTTTACATGATTGAGATTCATATGAGTTTTGTATCACAATTTATCTATGTGCTACTCTAGTGATGTGTTATTAAAGTAGTTCTATTCCTCCTGCACGTGTGTAAAGGTGACAGTGTGTGCACCGTGTTAGTACTTGGTTTATGCTATGATCATGATCTCTTGTAGATTATGGAGTTAACTATTGCTATGATAATATTGATGTGATCTATTCCTCCTACATATGCATGAAGGTGACAGTGTGCATGCTATGCTAGTACTTGGTTTAGTAGCGTTGATCTATCTTACACTAAAGGTTACTTAAACATGAGCATTATTGTGGAGCTTGTTAACTCCGGCATTGAGGGTTCGTGTAATCCTACGCAATGTGTTCATCATCCAACAAAAGTGTAGAGTATGCATTTATCTATTCTGTTATGTGATCAATGTTGAGAGTGTCCACTAGTGAAAGTCTAATCCCTAGGCCTTGTTCCTAAATACTGCTATCGCTACTTGTTTACTACTGCTGCGTTACTACTGCTTGTTTACTGTTTACTGCGTTACTACTGCTACAATACTACCACCATCAACTACACGCCAGCAAGCTATTTTCTGGCACCGTTGCTACTGCTCATATATATTCATACCACCTGTATTTCACTATCTCTTCGCCGAACTAGTGCACCTATTAGGTTTGTTGGGGACACAAGAGACTTCTTGCTTTGTGGTTGCAGGGTTGCATGAGAGGGATATCTTTGACCTCTTCCTCCCTGAGTTCGATAAACCTTGGGTGATCCACTTAAGGGAAAACTTGCTGCTGTTCTACAAACCTCTGCTCTTGGAGGCCCAACACTGTCTACAGGAAAAGGAGGGGGAACGTAGACATCAAGCACTTTTCTGGCGCCGTTGCCGGGGAGGGAAGGTAAACGGCACTCACACATTGGCAAGCCCGGCAACTAAGCACTTTTCCTCCCTCGTCAACTACGCGCCAAGCACTTTTCTGGCGCCGTTGCCGGGGAGGAAAGGTAAAAGGCACTCATACTTCGGTTCCAGGTAAAGTACTTTTCTGGCGCCATTGTGTTTGTGCTCGAAGCTATTTCCTTTAGATCCTGCAATTGCAACTTTTTGTTTCTTGTTTACACTAGTAAGGCATAATGGACAACATCTGTGAGCTTTTTATTCTATTTCCTGAGTCAAGACATGAATGGTTTAATCCGAAAATTAAAAAACCCATGGAACATATTAGCATGAACACATTGAACACCATTGTTGCTAATGATATGGAAAATTCTAAGCTTGGGGAAGCTGGCTTTGATGAGCATGATATTTTTAGTCCCCCGGGCATGGAGGAGAAAATTTACTTTGATGATACTTTGCCTCCTATTTATGATGATTATAATGATAGTAGTCTTTTAGTGCCGCCTACTATGGAGAGTAAATTTTGTTGTGATTATATTATGCCTCCTACACTTGATGAGAATAATAATGATAGCTACTTTGTTGAATTTGCTCCCACTACAACTAATAAAATTGACTATGCTTATGTTGGGAGTAGTAATAATTTTATGCATGAGACTCATGATAAGAATGCTTTATGTGATAGTTATATTGTTGAGTTTGCTCATGTTGCTACTGAAAGTTATTATGAGAGAGGAAAATATGGTTGTAGAAATTTTCATGTTACTAAAATGCCTCTCTATGTGCTGAAATTTTTGAAGCTACACTTGTTTTATCCTCTTATGCTTGTCACTTTGTTCTTCATGAATTCATTTGTGTACAAGATTCCTCTTCATAGGAAGCATGTTAGACTTAAATGTGTTTTGAATTTGCCTCTTGATGCTCTCTTTTGCTTCAAATACTATTTCTTATGAGTGCATCATTAAAACTGCTGAGCCCATCTTAATGGCTATAAAGAAAGAACTTCTTGGGAGATAACCCATGTGTTATTTTGCTACAGTACTTTGTTTTATATTTGTGTCTTGGAAGTTGTTTACTACTGTAGCAACCTCTCCTTATCTTAGTTTTGTGTTTTGTTGTGCCAAGTAAAGTCTTTGATAGTAAAGTAAGTACTAGATTTGGATTACTGCGCAGTTCCAGATTTCTTTGCTGTCACGAATCTGGGTCTACCTCCCTGTAGGTAGCTCAGAAAATTAAGCCAATTTACGTGCATGATCCTCAGATATGTACGCAACTTTCATTCAATTTGAGCATTTTCATTTGAGCAAGTCTGGTGCCATTTTAAAATTCGTCAATACGAACTGTTCTGTTTTGACAGATTCTGCCTTTTATTTCGCATTGCCTCTTTTGCTATGTTGGATGAATTTCTTTGATCCACTAATGTCCAGTAGCATTATGCAATGTCCAGAAGTGTTAAGAATGATTGTGTCACCTCTGAACATGTGAGTTTTTGATTATGCACTAACCCTCTAATGAGTTTGTTTCGAGTTTGGTGTGAAGGAAGTTT
Source organism: Lolium perenne (assembly GCF_019359855.2). Taxonomy (NCBI): domain Eukaryota; kingdom Viridiplantae; phylum Streptophyta; class Magnoliopsida; order Poales; family Poaceae; genus Lolium; species Lolium perenne. Next base: position 175,411,832 of record NC_067244.2, read on the forward strand.
TCAAGGGTCAAGAGAGGAGGATGATATACCATGATCAAGGAGAGTGAAAGCTCTAAGCTTGGGGATGCCCCGGTGGTTCACCCCTGCATATATCAAGAAGACTCAAGCGTCTAAGCTTGGGGATGCCCAAGGCATCCCCTTCTTCATCGACAACATTATCAGGTTCCTCCCCTGAAACTATATTTTTATTCCATCACATCTTATGTGCTTTTTCTTGGAGCGTCGGTTTGTTTTTGTTTTTGTTTTGTTTGAATAAAATGGATCCTAGCATTCACTTTATGGGAGAGAGACACGCTCCGCTGTAGCATATGGACAAGTATGTCCTTAGGCTTTACTCATAATATTCATGGCAAAGTTTCTTCTTCGTTAAATTGTTGTATGGTTGGAAACGGGAAATGTTGCATGTGGTAGTGTATAATAAAATACTTGTAGAACATTGAGCTTTGATAACTTGATTCTTTGCAAATGTTTTGAGATATTTAGATGGCAAGGCTTGCTGGATAAATGAGTTAAAATTAGTAGTGGATTGTTGTCTTTAAGCTTGTGCCGTACTACAAACTCTATTTAAATAGTTGAAGGCGTAGTTGGACTTGATAGCTTTCCATGTCTGAGAGTTCATCGTAATAACTAAGTTGTGCTGAAGGTCGAGGGAGCTAGCGGGGTACTTGTGCCACCGTGAACGGCCCTCCTTGGAGTAAATTTTAATCATGCTCTTAATGATGAACCTGCTAGTTGTTTGCAATAAGCTTGTGAGTTCTTTTTGACTAATGTTAAGCTACGGTTTTTGGCACTTCCACCATCCAAATTTGCTAGCCTCTTCGGTACTGTGCATTGCCTTTTGCTCACATTGAGAATTGTGCATACTTCGCTGGTACATCCAAACCCGTGGGAGAACTTTCTCTTGTTCTCCTACACATAAGCCCATACATCTCCTCAAAACAACCACCATACCTACCTACCACAGCATTTCCATAGCTGTTCCGAGATATATTGCCATGCAACATCCATTTTTACATTACATGCCATGTTGTCATTTATTATTTATATATTGCTTTGCATGATCATATACAGCTGATGTGTGGTTTACCCATGTTACGCTAGATCATTGCACATCCTGCTACACTGGCAGAGGCATACAGTTTCATACATCATGTTTCATTCATTATGAGTTATTTGTACCAAAAAGTGTGTTGTCATATTAGGATGTTGCCCCTAAAAATGGAAAGAGCCGTGGAGGCCATCAAAAAGAAAAGAAAAAGAGAAGAAAGAAAAAAATGAAAAGAAAGAAAAAAAAGAAAAAGAAAAAAAAAAGAAAAAAAAGAAAAAAAAAGAGAATAAAGAAAAAGGGGGCAGCATTACTATCTTTTATCCACACTTGTGCTCATGTTTTAGCACCAGCATTATTCATAGTCATCATTTGTGCTCATGTTCAGCACCTACATTCATATGAGAGAGTTTTCATGTTTTACTAGTATAACTATGTGGGGAATTTACACTATAGAACTTGGGTTGTATATTCCAATGATGAGCCTCCTCAAAAGTGCTCTAGGTCTTCGTGAGCAACCAAGTTGGATGCACCCCCACTAGTTCCATTGGAGAGCTTTCATACACATATAGCTCTATGTGCATCCGTTGCATGGCAATCACTACTCCTTGCATAGCTTCGATCATAAGGTTTCCTCTTGTCTAATGGTCATTTACAGCTTTGCAAGCCTTTCTTCCATTTGGCCTTCCAAACCCCCATTAACGTTCTTTATGCCATAACATCCTGGTGCTAATACCAAATGCTTGCGCTCACCGGTTGAGTAGATTTCGAAACAGTTGATTCATGATGTTCATGTTTATGTTTACTTGACTGAATCCTTCTTATGTTGTGAAAATTTACTTGATGCTTGGAATGAAGGATAGAACTTCTATGCTGAATACTTAATACATCTTTAATGAACTTTGTACGGTTGCATGTCTTTAAAGCAATAGTTCATGAAAACTTTTAGCTTGTCTAACTCTTGCATTATCATCTCTTATGTCAATATAGATACTTGCTTTGAATGATTTGATCTCAGCTCATATGCTTTACAAATAGTATGATCAAGATTATGATGGCATGTCACTCCAGAAATTATCTTTGTTATCGTTTTACCTGCTCGGGACGAGCAGAACTAAGCTTGGGGATGCTGATACGTCTCCAACGTATCGATAATTTCTTGTGTTCCATGCCACATTATTGATGTTATCTACATGTTTTATGCACACTTTATGTCATATTCGTGCATTTTCTGGAACTAACCTATTAACAAGATGCCGAAGTGCCGGTTCTGTTTTCTGCTGTTTTTGGTTTCAGAAATCCTAGTAACGAAATATTCTCGGAATCGGACGAAATCAACGCCCAGGTTCCTATTTTACCCGGAAGCATCCAGAACACACGAGAACCGCCAGAGAAGGGTGGCAGGGCCACCACACCACACCCCGGCGCGGCCTAGGGGGGGGGGCGCGCCCCCCTAGGGTGTGGGCCCCCCTTCGACCTTCCTGCACCGCCTCTTCGCCTATAAGAAGCCCCTGGATCAGAAAACCCTACACCGATTGACGAAACCCACGAAAACCTTCCAGAGCCGCCGCCATCGCGAAGCCAAGATCTGGGGGACAGGATCTCTGTTCCGGCACCCTGCCGGAGCGGGGAAGTGCCCCCGGAAGGCTTCTCCATCGACACCGCTGCCATCTCCACCGCCATCTTCATCACCGCTGCTGCTCCCATGAGGAGGGAGTAGTTCTCCATCGAGGCTCGGGGCTGTACCGGTAGCTATGTGGTTAATCTCTCCTATGTACTTCAATACAATGATCTCATGAGCTGCTTTACATGATTGAGATTCATATGAGTTTTGTATCACAATTTATCTATGTGCTACTCTAGTGATGTGTTATTAAAGTAGTTCTATTCCTCCTGCACGTGTGTAAAGGTGACAGTATGTGCACCGTGTTAGTACTTGGTTTATGCTATGATCATGATCTCTTGTAGATTATGGAGTTAACTATTGCTATGATAATATTGATGTGATCTATTCCTCCTACATATGCATGAAGGTGACAGTGTGCATGCTATGCTAGTACTTGGTTTAGTAGCGTTGATCTATCTTACACTAAAGGTTACTTAAACATGAGCATTATTGTGGAGCTTGTTAACTCCGGCATTGAGGGTTCGTGTAATCCTACGCAATGTGTTCATCATCCAACAAAAGTGTAGAGTATGCATTTATCTATTCTGTTATGTGATCAATGTTGAGAGTGTCCACTAGTGAAAGTCTAATCCCTAGGCCTTGTTCCTAAATACTGCTATCGCTACTTGTTTACTACTGCTGCGTTACTACTGCTTGTTTACTGTTTACTGCGTTACTACTGCTACAATACTACCACCATCAACTACACGCCAGCAAGCTATTTTCTGGCACCGTTGCTACTGCTCATATATATTCATACCACCTGTATTTCACTATCTCTTCGCCGAACTAGTGCACCTATTAGGTGTGTTGGGGACACAAGAGACTTCTTGCTTTGTGGTTGCAGGGTTGCATGAGAGGGATATCTTTGACCTCTTCCTCCCTGAGTTCGATAAACCTTGGGTGATCCACTTAAGGGAAAACTTGCTGCTGTTCTACAAACCTCTGCTCTTGGAGGCCCAACACTGTCTACAGGAAAAGGAGGGGGAACGTAGACATCAGGCACCCGAGGATTCAGTTAGCCATGGTTTGTGAAAGCAGGGTTGGAAGGAGTGCCACCCAAAAATAAAAATGTTTCATGGGAGCCGCTCTTCGATGGTTTGTCTGGCAAGGGGGTTAGAGTGCCCATTACCATACGTTGACAACAACAAACACCTCTCAAAACGTTACTTTTATGCTCTTTCTATGTTTTCAAAATAAAAGCTCTAGCACAAATATAGCAATCCATGCTTCCCTCTTCGAAGGGTCTTTCTTCTACTTTTATGTTGAGTCAGTTTGCCCACTTCCTTCCATCTCAGAAGCAAACACTTGTGTTAATTATGTGCATTGATTCTTACATGTTTACCTATTGCACTTGTTATATTGCTTTATGTTGACAATATCCATGAGATATACATGTTACAAGTTGAAAGCAACCGCTGAAACTTGTATCTTCCTTCGTGTTGCTTCGATGCCTTTACTATGAATTTATTGCTTTATGAGTTAACTCTTATGCAAGACTTATTGATGCTTGTCTTGAAAGTACTATTCATGAAAAGTCTTTGCTATATAATTCAATTATTTAATCATTGTCTTTACCATTGCTTTGAATCGCTGCATTCATCTCATATGCTTCACAATAGTATGATCAAGATTATGTAAATAGCATGTCACTTCAAAAATTATCTTTGTTATCGTTTACCTACTCGGGGACGAGTAGGAACTAAGCTTGGGGATGCTGATACGTCTCCAACGTATCTATAATTTCTGATGTTCCATGCTTGTTTTATGACAATACCTACATGTTTTGTTCACACTTTATGATGATTTTATGCGTTTTCCGGAACTAACCTATTGACGAGATGCCGAAGTGCCAGTTCCTGTTTTCTGCTGTTTTTGGTTTCAGAAATCCTAGTAAGGAAATATTCTCGGAATTGGACGAAATCAACGCCCAGCATCTTATAATTCCACGAAGCTTCCAGAACACCCGAGAGGGACCAGAGGAGGGCCACAGGGCCACCAGACAGTAGGGCGGCGCGGTCCAAGGGGGGGGGGGTGCCCCCCTATTGTGTGGCGCCACCGTAACCCTTCCGACTCCGCCTCTCCGCCTATTTAAGCCTCCTGACCTAAAAACTTCGGACGAATAAGCCACGGTACGAGAAACCTTCCAGAGCCGCCGCCATCGCGAAGCCAAGATCAGGGGGACAGGAGTCTCTGTTCCGGCACGCCGCCGGGACGGGGAAGTTCCCCCGGAAGGCATCTCCATCGACACCACCGCCATCTCCATCACCGCTGCTGTCTCCCATGAGGAGGGAGTAGTTCTCCATCGAGGCTAAGGGCTGTACCGGTAGCTATGTGGTTAATCTCTCTCCTATGTACTTCAATACAATGATCTCATGAGCTGCCTTACATGATTGAGATTCATATGAGCTTTGTATCACTATTAATCTATGTGCTACTCTAGTGATGTTATTAAAGTACTCTATTCCTCCTTCATGATGTAATGGTGACAGTGTGTGCATCATGTAGTACTTGGCGAAATTTATGATTGTGATCTCTTGTAGATTATGAAGTTAACTATTACTATGATGGTATTGATGTGATCTATTCCTCCTTTCATAGTATGATGGTGACAGTGTGCATGCTATGTTAGTACTCGGTATAATTGCGTTGGTCTATCATGCACTCTAAGGTTATTTAAATATGAACATTGAATGTTGTGGAGCTTGTTACCTCCGGCATTGAGGTGCTCTTGTAGCCCTACACAATTAATGGTGTTCATCATCCAACAAGAGAGTGTAGAGTGGTTTTATTATGTGATCAATGTTGAGAGAGTCCACTAGTGAAAGTATGATCCCTTGGCCTTGTCTCCGAATAGAAAACTCACACCACAAAGATTCCTATCTCCCACGTCAACTGCACGCCAGCAAGCATTTTCTGGCGCCGTTGTCACTGTTTGTTTACTGTTCCACTGCATGTTTACTCGCTGCCATATTTTATTCAGATTGCTATTACCACTCATATACATCCATATTACTTGCATTTTACTATCTCTTCACCGAACTAGTGCACCTATACATCTAACAAGTGTATTGGGTGTGTTGGGGACACAAGAGACTTCTTGCATTGTGATCGCAGGGTTGCTTGAGAGGGATATATTTGACCTCTTCCTCCCTGAGTTCGATAAACCTTGGGTGATCCACTTAAGGGAAAACTTGCTGCTGTTCTACAAACCTCTACTCTTGGAGGCCCAACACTGTCTACAGGAATAGAAGCGTGCGTAGACATCAGGATGCCCAAGGCATCCCCTTCTTCATCAACAACTTATCAGGTCACCTCTAGTGAAATTATATTTTATTCCGTCACATCTTATGTGCTTTACTTGGAGCGTCTGTGTGTTTTATTTTTGTTTTGTTATTTTCATTCTCTGAATAAATTCGGATCCTAGCAATCCATGTGTGGGAGAGAGACACGCTCCGATTTTTCATATTGAACACTAGTGTTCTTAGTTTTACTTTTAATGTTCATTGCGAAGGTTGAAAACCGCTTCGTTTATTGCTATTTGGTTGGAAACAGAAAATGCTTCATGTGGTAATTAGTATATTGTCTTGAATAATTTGATACTTGGCAATTGTTTTGAGCTCTCAAGTAGATCATGTTTAAGCTCTTGCATCATGTAGTTTTAACCTATTAGTGGAGAATTACTGTAGAGCTTGTTAAAATTTGGTTTGCATGATTGGTCTCTCTAAAGTCTAGATATTTTCTGGTAAAAGTGTTTGAGCAACAAGGAAGACAGTGTAGAGTCTTATAATGCTTGCAATATGTTCTTATGTAAGTTTTGCTGTACCGGTTCATACTTGTGTTTGCTTCAAACAACCTTGCTAGCCAAAGCCTTGTACTGAGAGGGAATGCTTCTCGTGCATCCAAAACCTTGAGCCGAAACTTATGCCATTTGTGTACACCATAACTACCTACTGTGTGGTATTTTTCTGCCATTCCAAGTAAACTGTTTGCGTGCTACCTTTAAAATTTCATTCCTTGTCTTTGCAATATATAGCTCATGGGAAAGTAGCTTAAAAACTATTGTGGTAAAGAATATGTCGCTTATGTATCTTATTTTTTATAAGTTGATTGTTGAGAGGTAACCATGTTTCTGGGGACGCCATCAAATGTTACACTATTTGTTGAATATCATGTGACTTGCTATGCATGTTCGTCTTGTCTGAAGTAAGGGTGATTTGCCATGAGTTGAATGGTTTGAGTATGCATATTGTTAGAGAAGAACATTGGGCCGCCAACCAAAGCCATGTATCATGGTGGAAGTTTCAGCTTGGACATTAATCCTCAATCTCTTATGAGAATATTATCTGTTGTTGGATGCTTAAGCATTAAAGAGGAGTCCATTATCTGTTTTCTATGTTGTCCCGATATGGATGTCTCAAGTTGAGATTTATCAAAAACGAGAAATCAAATGTGATCTATCTCCTTGGACCTTTGTACATGCTTGCTTATTGCAGTCATCATATTACTTTGTGTTGACAATTATCCATGAGATATACATGTTGAAAGTTGAAAACAACTGCTGAAACTTATATCTTCCTTTGTGTTGTTTCAAAGCCTTCTATTAAGAATCTATTGCTTTATGAGTTAACTCTTATGCAAGATTTATTGATGCTTATCTTGAAAGTACTATTCATGAAAAGTCTTTGCTATATGATTCAGTTGTTTAGTCATTGTCTTTACCATTGCTTTGAATCACTTCATTCATCTCATATGCTTTACAATAGTATTGATCAAGATCATGTTGGTAGCATGTCACTTCAGAAATTATCCTTGTTATCGTTTACCTACTCGAGGACGAGTAGGAACTAAGCTTGGGGATGCTTGATACGTCTCCAACGTATCTGTCGAACACGATGACTATGATAGCGACGTAGTTTCTGCAGGTATATGATGCATCTTTGGTCTGCCAAATCTCAAGCCTCTTCTAATAGGTCCACTAATAAGTGTCTCACCTCGTCAGCATCTTCTTTCCTATAGGCGGAAACATGTGGTGAATCATGGAATATGTCCGTTGGTAGGATAGCTTCTGCTCCATATATCATGAAAAATGGCGTGAATCGTGTTGATATGTTCGGAGTTGTACGAGCTCCAAAGTACAGATGAGAACTCTTCCGGCCGAGCTCATGCAACATGATGCAGCGGTGCTTCGAGTCTAGGTTTGATTCCGCTTAGTAGGTGTTCATTGGCCCTTTCAACTTGACCAAGATCTAGTCGGATCAATACTTCTCCACAATACTCTTTTAATTCACCTTGAGCAAAATTCGAGACATTATTAGGAATTATGTTGTGTGGGAGACCAAATCTCACTACAGGTCTCTGAAGCTCTGAAGCTGGACCAGTGTTTGGTGGCGGAGACGGCTTGTGTAGCGTTTGCATGAGGTGCTTTCTACAACTCTACCAAACCGGATGAGCGCTCACAGTTCGCTTAGAGGATGCAATATTTCCGGTTCCTCGTTGATGGGAATATTTCATTGTTTTCTAGGGAATAAGGCTATGCTGACATGATTTTCACTCGTTGCCAGCTCACTACAGGAAAACGGTACGGTGCCGACGGTTATTGCCGTTGGCGTAGCAACTAAAACCGTCGACGTAGGTCTATGCCGACGGTTACCGTTGGCGCGACATCGTCGGCATCGCTGCTCGCCGGCATAGCCGGAAACCCGTCGGCGTAGCTTCACCGTCGGCATAGCTCGACACACCAACGGGGTTTCCTGGCCGTCGCTATCGCTTGGCCGTCGGTGCGCCACCGCTAACGGAGCTCAGTTAACGGCGGGGAGGAGCTACCCTAACGGTGTAACCGTCGGCATAGGTGCGACGTGGCGGCTTCTAGCATACAACGTTGTAGGTATTGCATGGTGATTTTGGGGTTTTTAATTTATGATTTTGATCAGACATTTGTTGAATAAATCAATTAAAAATCCGTATGCATCTTTTATCTGATTAGTTGATCACATTTTGCAAAATGTACTCAGGAGGCATGGAGGATATCCAAAGTACCATTAATTGGGGAGATCACTGAGAGGGTTCTATCGCACAAAATTATTATTGGAATAAGCTTTAGGTTTGGCAGCTCGACGAGTCATCACATGATCAACATAATGGGTGCTGAAAGCATGAAATTGATCTCCAGGCTTTTGTACACAATTTTCACGCGCTTAAGTACCGCAATATACTTTTTGAGGAGGACCATGCTCAGCAAACAGGCGGACGATGATAATACAGGATGTTAAGGACTTTGAGGAGTCCGTGGATCACGTGGATTCCTGGAACTATGACAAAGGTAGCGTGGGGTCCTGGAACTCTGACGAGGATATCGTTCTTGACATTGACGATGCTTTTGAAAGGAACTATCGCGGAGGAGATCCTCATTTTATTGGATTTCATCCTTATGAAGAGTGTGTCTCTTAGACTTTCCACTAGGAAGAGGAGTGGACTATGATTGGAACTGCTTGAAATTTCATGACTTGGGCAACTTAAATCACAAGGATACCATTACGCCCAACTAGAGACAGACACATCTTTCCCGTGCATGCCTTGTTGGATGGGGGAGTTTCGTTGGAAACGAATTGGAAACTCAACTTAAATATGAGCAGCTATTGAGTATTGACACAAAAGTGGGAAATGGAAACTGCCCTTTTTACAACAGACATTGCGAATGAAGGGTTTCGCTCCAGAATAGGGTAGTTTAGTGCAACAATTTGTTCAAGGTGGTAGTGTTGGGATCAAGGTGAAAGATGATATTGGTCATTATTTCTAGACAAAAAAAGGTTTAAGGCAAGGGGACCCTTTGTCTCCAATGCTTTTCAATATTGTAGTGGATATGCTTGCCATCTTAATTGAACGAGCCAAAGAGAATGGTCAAGTTGGAGGGTTAATTCCACATTTAGTTGATGGAGGCCTCTCTATAGCTGATGATACTATCCTTTTTATGGAACATGATCTCAACAAAGCTGTTAATATGAAATTAATTTTGTGCCTCTTTGAAGAGTTATCGGGGCTCAAGATTAATTTTCATAAGAATGAGATTTTTTTGTTTTGGAAAGGCAAAGGAGGATGAAGACCAGTATAAGCAGATCTTTGGATGTGATGCTGGACAACTCCCCTTTAGATACTTGGGTATTCCAATCCATTACAAAAAAACTCAGAAATTCAGACTAGTATCCGGTATAAACACGTTTTGAGAGTAAACTAGGATGCTGGAAAGGGAAGTTACTATCCTATGGTGATAGGTTAGTACTTATTAATTCAGTTTTAACTAGCTTATCAATGTTTATGTTGTCTTTCTTACAAATACATGTTGGGGTAAGGAAACGTTTGGATTTCTATAGATCTAGATTCTTTTGGCAGTCAGATGAAAATAAACGTAAATACCGGCTTACCAAATGGAACATTATTTGTCGACCCAAAGATCAAGGGGGATTAGGTATTGAGGTACTCGAAATTAAAAACAGATGCTTATTGAGTAAGTGGCTCTTTAAACTTCTGAATGAAGATGGGGTGTGGCAACAATTGCTATAAAATAAATACCTAAGACAGAGGACGTTATCAGAGGTGCAGGCTAGACCTACGGATTTCCCTTTCTGGAAGGGGTTGATGGAAGACAAACAGGAGTTTTTTTCTAGGGGTTTTTTCAAAGTGGGTAATGGTTTGACTACTCGCTTTTGGGAGGACACATGGTTAGGAGATACTTCGTTGGCTCATCAATATCCATCCTTGTATAATATTGTGCACCATAAGAATGTCACTGTTGCACATGTGTTAGCCCACACACCACTGACTATTACTTTCCGAAGGGTACTGAATGGTATAAATGGACTGCATGGTTGTAATTATGTCGGAAACTCATGATGGTAAACTTGAATGATGAGGATGACCGTTTTGTTTGGAACCTGACACCGAATGGTTTGTTTACAGTGAAGTCGATGTATGAGGATCTTATGTGTGATCATACCCCTTTTCTTAGGAAGTACCTCTGGAAGGTCAAAATTCCTCTTAAGATTAAAATCTTCATGTGGTTCTTAAGTAATAAGGTACTGTTAACTAAGGATAATCTAGTCAAACGTCATTAGAATGGGTGTACAAAATGCGTTTTCTGTGGGGAACAGGAGACCATGCAGCATCTTTTCATAGAATGTCTTTTGGCTAAGCTTGTATGGCGAACAGTTAACCTCCGACTAATATTACCAATATGTTTGGTAATTTGTTAAATGGAGTAGATAGATAATCTAAGGCGTTTATCCGTATTGGGGTTTCTGCTTTATGTTGATCTATTTGGAGGGTCAGAAATGATATAATTTTTAATAAAAAGTCTCTTTTCATTTCTTGCAGGTTATCCATATGGTCTCCCACTGGGTCCAGCTCTGGGCCCTACTCTCACCGGAGGGGCAGCGGGATGCCATGGCTACTGGATGCACACGGCTCCTGATGGTCGCTCAGGATATCTTGTGCCAGGCTGGTTGGCGGCATACTAGAAGACTATGTTGACGTGTAGTCATAGTATGTGTTTTTTCCGATGGTTGGTTTTTGTATCAACCCTCGGTGATGCGTGAGTTGTAAACTATACTGTTCTAAACATTTTTTTCAATAAAAGATCGTGTGCATCGCCATGATGCAGAAGCCGGAGTATACCCCTATTTCAAAAAAAAAAAAACTTGAAAATAGCTCTAACTTTACCTCTGTGGACGAGTACGAGCTGCACATGCTCTGTGGACGCGCCAAGAGGGTCAAGGCATGTGCCACCGAAATTCGTCGAAGACGCTGCATGGCGGCTCGTTAGGAATCCACCTCTTCTCCCACATGAAGTCCAAGGCGACCAAGTTCGACCTTGCCAAAGTCACCGAGGAACTCGTCACTAGCACCTAATCATTAGTTCCCTAAAAGCAAAGATGAGCAGTTATGTCCTAACAATTTGGAATGTCATTTTGAAGATGAGCAGATATCGGTCATTCATGTTTGAGACCATGCACTGGTAACTACTTGGCCCAATGGAAACCAAAGTTTTAGAGCCTGCTCTTGTGTCATGTATTTGCTTGGAACAAGCCAAACCATGTCTACCAGTAATTTGAAAGACCCTCAGGTGTAGTTTATTTATATATATACATGAAAACTAAATAGTGTACATATATACCCACCAGGAATTATTCAAGCAGTTTGTTCCTGTGGTTATGTAGATCCAGACTAGAGTGGTAACAGTTATTCAAGGACTCATGCGGTGTCGGAAGCTATTAGTGCTGCTGCTCTGTGGGGAATTACTCACATCCAGATGGAAGCCGACGCGCAGAATTTGATAAAGGCACTGCAAAGCAACGAGTTCGACCTTAGGGCATCTCTAGCGGGCGCGACGCATTTTAATGTCCGCGAGCGTCTGTTTGCATCGTGCTGCGGACGTAAAAATGACCGTTTTTATCCGCGCGTCCGTTTGCGTCTGGGGTCTGCTCCAGCGGGGCGACGAATTTTTTTTCCCTTTTTTCCATCTTCTCCACTTAAACATAGTTTTAAATATAACATTTGAAACATGATTTTACACAAACTAACACATAATTTGGAACATGGTTTACACAAACTAACACACAGTTTGAACTATGGTGGACACAAATATAAAATTTTAAAAAAAAGAAGCCAGTTGTGTTGATTTCCGTATGTTCGTTGCCAAGAAAGAACATTCGAGGGCACACCTAATCACCCAAACTGGAAAATCCAGCGGGAGGAGATGGTGCCCTTGTGGTTCTACCGATGAGGCGAACATCCAGAAACCTCGACTACTGGCTTCGTCTGGCCCGTAGCCAGATTCGCTGCAAAGAAAGAACACTCAACATTCTAACTATCGGTGTCGGAGCCGGAGTCGTCGGTGTGGTAGTGCCTGCGGCAGGCTGTGTCGTCGAACACCTTGACGATCATCTCGTCGTCCCCCTCGTAGAGGAAGGTGAGCTGGCAGCCGGGCTCGAGCTCGAGGTCACGGGCGAACTTGTCCCACTCCGTGTGCAGGTACATCTTGCCCTGCCCGTCGAACAGGACCTCCACGGTATAGCGGCAGAAGTTGCAGCTGGCCTCCCGTAGCTGCAACTGCACCGGCTCGACGCTGTCGACGAACTCGGCGAACTTGCCTGGTAGCCGCTTGATGGCGAGTGGGTCGTCGTCGATGCGGAGGAGGAACTCGAAGCAGCGCTCCTCCTGCGAGGACGAGGAGGGCGCAGGCGACGGCGAGCGTGGGGCCGTAGCTGCTCCACCACGGCGGCCCCTACCCCGACCACGGGGGCGCCCAGGGCCGCGGCCTCAACCGCCTCGCCGGCCACGACCTGCCATGGATTTCCTCGCGGGTTTGGCTGCGTCGCAGGAACACCTAGGCGGCGCTATGGTCGAGCTTTGTGGCGGCTAGGGTTTCTTTGGAGGAGTGGATGAGGAAGAAGAACCCGCACCCCTTTATATAGGCCGGCGGCATGCGGGGCCGCGGGACGCGTGCCGTCGCCATTAACGTGGTTGACGAAGGTGGGCGGCCGCTCGGCAGCCGAGGCATCGTCGCCATTAACGTGGCGCAAAGTGCCGAAGCAATGCAGCGGCGCAGCGGCGTAGTCACTGGTGCGTTTGAGAAGACGCATCAACGCAGGGTCGCTGCCAGACGGCCCCGATGAAACGTCCACCAGACGTGAGCGGACGTTTCCGGGCGTCCGCAGAGACGCATCCGAGGCGCATATTTTGGCCAGGTTTGCGTCTCCGCGAACGGCCGGTCACTTTACGTCGCCCCACTGGAAGTGGTGCCAGACGTATTTCGAGTGTTTAGCCAACTGAATATTTCATCAATGTTGTTTTCTTCCTGTCCCCGTTTTTGTAATAATTTAGCACATGCCCTTGCGGCGGTTGGTGTGAGTAGGAACGATGTCAGGTATCTGTGGCCTGAATCGCTTCCAAACGATGCAAATGTCTCTCTGGCCAGCATGTCCGCTGAGCCGGTCAATTAATTAATGGAATAAGGCTGTTCCATCTTCTGAAAAAAAAGGAAGAAACTAGACTTTTAAAATTACTCAGCGGAAAGAACAACCGCCACCCTCCCCCACACCGCTCCTGGGTCGCCCCGCGCGACCAGGGGCGGAAACCCTAGTTCCCTCCCACCCCGTCCCCAACTCCTCTCCTCCTTGCCGACGCCGGCGTGCGCCGCCCGGCAAAGCCAGCGCGGTGCCGGCGGCGGTGGGCCTCCTTCCCCGTCGCGAGGAGATCCGGGCGGGGCGGCGCTCTCCTTGGCGGCGGTGGTCGGCGAGGCCTGGCGTGGTAACAACCGGCGTGCTGCATTAGGGGCAACCTCCCGCAGGTGGAGGCGGCGGCAGGTGGTGGTGCTCGTGGCGGCTGCCTTCCATGGCGGTGGCCTGAGTCCACCTCTGCAGTTCCCGGGCTCGACGGCGCAAGGGGCGGGGTGCTTGGCGTGTGAAGCTTCCCAGGGTGGGCTATGCACGTTGCTGGCCAGATCTGGGCCAGGCGGGCCTGGATCTTGTGGTGACGGTGGCGGCAGTCTACCCTGGGGGACGGTGGCTTAGGGAGGGGCTGGTGCGCCGGCGCTGCAGTGGTTCGAGAGGCGGCTGGTGGCTGCGTCTTGGCGGTGGGGTGCTCGGTCGACGGTCGGCCAGATCTGGCCGGTCCGCCGGTTGACACTCGTGCTACAGGTCGGGCGGGCGGGCGTGGGGGTGGTAGGATGACGGTGGGTCGGCGGCGGCGGCGTCCTCGAGCGTGCACGTCGAAGCCGGTCCTAGGTCTGGGTGGTGCTTTGCGGGCCTTTTGGGCCCGAGCTATACGGAGGTTGCGCCTGACCTGCTTGTCGCTCCACTTGTTTGATGATATTTTGTCATGGTTTTATAGGTTAAATGAAATTCAAATCATAATTGCGAGATTGCAGTACAGATATAAGCAATAGCTTGATATGCTTTGAGGACACACACGTGATGGCCAAGAGTCCTTGCATGGCCTGATATAATATATGGCAGATCTCTTAGGGAAAAGATTAAGATAATGATCCACTGCCGAAAGTGGTCATCGATGGGTATTAATATACTTGACTCATTCATCAGCGCGTACATGTTTATGACTTGGTTTTCTAATCCGCACGTACGTTCCTCTTGCCGTTAGCCGAGTTGTTTCGGGATAAACATCACGGGTAGCAACGGGTGGTTGGATGGGGGTTTAGTCCGAGCACTGCGGAGAAGTTGTTTCGCCGGTGGCGGCGCAGCCTCGCGCAAGAGATGATCGCCCCACTGGTAGAAAAACAGGTTTCCGTCCAGTACCATAAGTCGCGAAGTTAAAGGAACCGCGACTAATGGGATCTTTAGTCGCGGTTCGGGAGGCGAACCGCGACCAAAGGCCTGGGCCCAGGGCGCTCGGTGGCCAGCTGGTGCACGTGGGGGGCTTTAGTCGCGGTTGGCCAGGCCAACCGCGACTAAATCCCCTCCCCTATATATACCCATCCAGCAGCCAACACTTAGCCATTTGGAGCCACTCTCTTCACAAACTTCACAAGTGGGTGTTAGGTTTGCTTTTGGTTCCTCTTATGCACATAAGGTGTTTGATGAAATGCCCCAAGAGCATGAAACAAACATGATATGAAGTGTTGGAGCCACATTTGAGCTTTCTCATTTATTTTTTCCTCCTCGATCGCGGTTAGCAACTTAAACCTTTGATGTGTCATTGATAAAATATGCATGTGTGTAGTTCATTGTTTAATTTATATTGTTTGTAGCTAGTTAGTTTAACAAATGCATGATGGTTAATTATATATTTTATATTATAATAATGCAGATGAATCGGCAATGGATGTACGGTAACCGACTCTCCGGCGAGTTCAGTACGGGTTTGAAAGATTTCCTCGTAGTGGCTAATGCGAACAAGCAGGGGGGTTTTGTTATCTGTCCATGTGTTAACTGTAAGAATCAGAAGGGTTACTCTTCCTCAAGAGATGTTCACATGCACCTGCTTCGGCACGGTTTCATGCCAAGCTATAATTGTTGGACCAAGCATGGAGAAAGAGGGGTTATAATGGAAGAAGATGAAGAAGGGGATGATTTCATCGATGAAAGCTATCTTGCTCATTTCGGTGATACTTTCATGGAGGATGCTGAAGGTGAAGGGGAAGGTGAAGGGGAAGGTGCAGAAGAGGCACGTGATGATCCCGTTGATGATCTTGGTCGGACCATTGCTGATGCACGGAGACGCTGCGAAACTGAAAAGGAGAGGGAGAATTTGGATCGCATGTTAGAGGATCACAGGAAGGCGATGTACCCCGGATGCGATGATGGTCTGAAAAAGCTGGGCTGCACACTGGATTTGCTGAAATGGAAGGCACAGGCAGGTGTAGCTGACTCGGCATTTGAAAACTTGCTGAAAATGTTGAAGAATATGTTTCCAAAGAATAACGAGTTGCCCGCCAGTACGTACGAAGCAAAGTAGGTTGTCTGCCCTCTAGGTTTAGAGGTTCTGAAGATACATGCATGCATCAACGACTGCATCCTCTACCGCGGTGAATACGAGAATTTGAATGAATGCCCGGTATGCACTGCATTGCGTTATAAGATCAGAGGCGATGACCCTGGTGACGATGTTGAGGGCCAGAAACCCAGGAAGAGGGTTCCCGCCAAGGTGATGTGGTATGCTCCTATAATACCACGGTTGAAACGTCTGTTCAGGAACAAAGAGCATGCCAAGTTGTTGCGATGGCACAAAGAGTACCGTAAGTCGGACGGGGAGTTGAGACACCCCGCAGATGGAACGCAATGGAGAAAGATCGACAGAGAGTTCAAAGATTTTGCAGCTGACGCAAGGAACATAAGATTTGGTCTAAGTACGGATGGCATGAATCCTTTTGGCGAGCAGAGCTCCAGCCATAGCACCTGGCCCGTGACTCTATGCATCTACAACCTTCCTCCTTGGTTGTGCATGAAGCGGAAGTTCATTATGATGCAGTGCTCATCCAAGGTCCGAAGCAACCCGGCAACGACATCGATGTGTACCTAAGGCCATTAGTTGATGAACTTTTACAGCTGTGGGGCAGACCTGGTGTCCGTGTGTGGGATGAGCACAAAGAAGAGGAATTTGACCTACGAGCGTTGCTTTTCGTAACC
The DNA here is from genome assembly GCF_019359855.2 of Lolium perenne. Lineage (NCBI taxonomy): Eukaryota > Viridiplantae > Streptophyta > Magnoliopsida > Poales > Poaceae > Lolium > Lolium perenne. The sequence continues at coordinate 175,428,681 of NC_067244.2, forward strand.
ATCAACGATTGGCCTGCTCTTAGTAACATTTCGGGACTGTCAAATAAGGGATACAATGCATGCACGCACTGCTTACATGAGACTGAAAGTGTACATTTGCCAAATTGTAAGAAGAACGTGTACCTTGGGCATCGTCGATTTCTTCCGAAAGGTCATCCAGTAAGAAAGAAAGGCAAGCATTACAACGGCAAGGCAGATCACCGGCCGAAGCTGCGGAACATTGCTTGGTGCTGAGGTATTTGATATGGTCAAGGATTTGAAAGTCATCTTTGGAAAGGGTCCTGGCGGACAATCAGTTCCGAAGGGAGCTGACGGGCACGCAGCCATGTGGAAGAAGAAATCTATATTCTGGGAGCTAGAATATTGGAAAGTCCTAGAAGTCCGCTCTGCAATCGACGTGATGCACGTTACGAAGAATATTTGCGTGAACCTCCTAAGCTTCTTGGGCGTGTATGGGAAGTCAAATGATACAAAGGAAGCACGGCAGGACCAGCAAAGTTTGAAAGACCCTGATGACCGGCATCCGGAACGGTTTCAAGGTCGTGCCAGCTACGCTCTGACCAAAGAAGAGAAGGTCATCTTTTTTGAATGCCTGAGCAGTATGAAGGTCCCGTCTGGATTCTCGTCCAATATAAAGGGAATAATAAACATGGCGGAGAAAAAGTTCCAAAACCTGAAGTCTCACGACTGCCACGTGATTATGACGCAATTGCTTCCGATTGCTTTGAGGGGCTCTGCCGGAAAATGTTCGAGTAGCCATTGTGAAGCTATGTGCATTCCTCAATGCAATCTCTTTGAAGGTAATCAATCCAGAAGTTCTACCACGGTTACAGAACGATGTGATCCAATGTCTTGTCAGTTTCGAGTTGGTGTTCCCGCCATCCTTCTTCAATATTATGACGCACCTCCTGGTTCACCTAGTCGATGAGATTTCCATTCTCGGTCCTGTATTTCTACACAATATGTTCCCCTTCGAGAGGTTCATGGGAATATTAAAGAAATATGTTCGTAACCGTGCTAGGCCAGAAGGAAGCATCGCCAAGGGCTATGGAAATGAGGAGGTAATTGAGTTTTGTGTTGACTTTGTTCCTGACCTTAAGCCGATTGGTCTTCCTCGATCGCGGCACGAGGGGAGACTAAGTGGAAAAGGCACGATCGGAAGGAAATCAACGATATGTATGGACGGCCATTCTCTGACTGAAGCACACCACACAGTTCTGACCAATTCCAGCTTGGTGGCTCCGTACTTTGAGAAACACAAGAATATTTTACGCTCGGACAACCCTGGGAAGCCTGAATCCTGGATTAGGAAGGCCCACATGGAGACTTTCGGCAGTTGGTTGAGAAAACATTTAATGAATGACGATCATGTTGTAGATCAGCTGTACATGTTGGCCAAGACACCATCTTCGACTATAACGACTTTCCAAGGGTACGAGATAAATGGGAATACATTTTACACGATCGCCCAAGATAAAAAGAGCACCAACCAAAACAGTGGTGTCCGCTTTGATGCAGCAACCGAGAATGGGCAAAAGGTCACATATTATGGTTACATAGAGGAGATATGGGAACTTGACTATGGACCCTCCTTTAGGGTCCCTTTGTTCCGGTGCAAATGGTTCAAGCTAACAGGAGGTGGGGTAAAGGTGGACCAGCAATACGGAATGACAATGGTGGATTTCAACAATCTTGGTTACCTTGACGAACCATTCGTCCTAGCGAAAGATGTCGCTCAGGTTTTCTATGTGAAGGACATGAGTAGCAAACCGAGGAAACGGAAAGATAAGAAAACGATCAGTACATCATGCGATGATCCAAAGCGCCACATTGTTCTTTCAGGGAAAAGAAACATCGTGGGAGTGGAGGACAAGACAGACATGTCAGAAGATTATAATATGTTTGCTGAAATTCCGCCCTTCAAAGTGAACACCGACCCAAGCATTAAGTTAAATGATGAGGATGCTCCATGGATACGGCACAATCGTAAGCAAGCAGGGACACAAGGAAAGAAATGATGTGTAATAATTTATTGTACCAAACTTTGTTGAATGGATCATGTGAATTATATTACCCGTGATGTGTTTGGTGTCCATTTTCGAATGATTCAATTGACTCGAGATAGCACTGATGATACATGAAATTTGGAGTGACTAAGTCATACTCCTGCATACATGAAATTTGGAGTGATTTAGTCATACTCCTGCCTAGGCGTGTAATATGCATACTCGTAGTCTTCATAGCCACCGCCGTTGTACTGGTAGTCGTCGCCTTCTAAGTTGCCGCCGTCGTCGTCGCTGCTGTCGTCGGGCGGCGCTCGTGGCTCGAACTGAGGGTAGCGCAGGCGGGGGATATCGCCGGCCGTGATGTAGTCCATGACGCTCTGCAGAGTCCGACCGTACCACCATAGCCGACGGCCGACCTCGTGGAAGTTTCCAGGAGGCAGACCGTCCTCCTCATACCTGGCGAGCGCCCTCTCACGCCGATTGATGAAGAAGGCGTCCCAAGTATGCTGGTTATCGGGATGCCAGCGGGGATTCATCCGCTGCTCCGGCGTGAGGTCGAGGTAGTAGTGGTTCGTGATGGCCGCCCGGCGCGCAGTACCCTGAGGGACGGGAGGGACCGGCACGCCGCCGGTGCTTAGGCTCCAGCCGGCGGGGACGCGGTAGCCCGGTGGGCAAGGGTAGTTCGAGGCGCAAAGCTCCTCCACCTGCTGGTAGGTTAGAGTGGGTGCGGTGGAAGCCATGAGAGAGTGATGAGAGATTGTAGAGATGTCATAATGCTGGCCAAGCCGGGCTACATATATGTAGTGACAAATGGCGGGAAAAATGGGAGCGAGAAGACAGGAGGCGGGAAGAAAGTGGCGGGAAGAAAGAGGCGGGAAGAAAGTGGCGGGAAGAAAGAGGCGGGAAGAAAGTGGCGGGAAGAAAGAGTCGGGAAGAAAGTGGCGGGAAGAAAAAGGCGGGAAGAGGGGGTCGGCGGAGACAGAGGCGGGAAGAGGGGGCCAACGAGAAGACAGAGGTGGCCGGGAAGAACTGGTGGGAAGAGGGAGGCGGAAAGATTTCTATTTTTAAGATTTTTAATTGAATTAGTTTTATTTTTCTTAATTTTTTGATATATTATTTGTATTTTTTAGAATTTGAAATGAATTTGTTTTATTTTTATGAATTTATTGATGTATTATTTGTATTTTTAAAATTTTGAATTGAATTAGTTTTATTTTTCTGAATTTTTTCATATATTATTTGTATTTTTAAAATTTTGAATTGAATTAGTTTTATTTTTCTGAATTTTTTGATATGTTATTTGTATTTTTAAGATTTTGAATTGAATTAGTTTTATTTTTCTGAATTTATTGATGTATTATTTGTATTTTGAAGAATTTGAAATGAATTTGTTTTATTTTTCTGAATTTTTTGATATATTATTTGTATTATTAACATTTTGAATTGAATTAGTTTTATTTTTCTGAATTTTTTGATATATTATTTGTATTTTCAACATTTTGAATTGAATTAGTTTTATTTTTCTGAATTTTTTGATATATTATTTGTATTTTATGATTTTGAAAAAGAAAAGTAATTTGAAAAAAGACCTTTAGTCGCGGTTGGCCTCGCCAACCGCGACTAAAGGTCTCTGCGCGCGGGAACGAAAAACCCGGCGAAAAAGCCTTTAGTCGCGGTCTGTCTGGCCAACCGCGACTGAAGGGTACCCTTTAGTCGCGGGTCGCCTCCCCAACCGCGACTAAAGGGGGGGGCTATATATTTCCCCGCGCGAGCGGGCGGTTCGCACTTCTTCTTCCTCGCCTCGATCGATCAGTTCGTCTCCCTCTGCAGCGCGACGCCCTGCCCCGCCGCCGCCCCGAGCAGCCGCCGCCCGCCCCGCCAGCGCCCTCGACGCGCGCCGTGACGCCGCCGCCGCCGTACGTCCCGTCGCCCCGCCCGATTCTTCGTCCCCGCCGCGCGCGCGCGGCGCCGTTCCTTCGTCGTTTGTCGCCGTGTCGCCGCCGCCCGGCCCGCCGTTCGCCGTTCGTCGCCGCCCGCTCGGTGTCGCGCGCTTACAGAGAGATGAGAGAGGCCGCCGGCCACAGAGAGAGAGGAGAGATGAGAGAGGCCGGCCGGCCACAAATTGGAACTCAAATTTTTAACAAATTGGAACTCAAATTTTTAACAAATTAAATTTTGTAACTTAAATCAAATTGGAACTTAAATAAAGTGTAATTACAACTACAACTTTGACTTAATAAAAATTGAACTAAAATGGGTACTAAAAAAAGAACTAAAATTTTGACTTAATTAAAAACTTTGTCTTAATTAAAAACTTTGACTTAATTAAAAATTTTGTTTAAAAAAAGAACTAAAATTTTGACTTAATAAAAATGAACTAAAATTTTGACTTAATAAAAATTGACTTAATAAAAAATGAACTAAAATTTTGACTTAATAAAAAATGAACTAAAATTGTAATGCCGCCATACCGTCGCCAACGCCGTCAACGCGCCAACGCTACCTCTATTCATAAAAATGTAACGCCGTCAATGCTACCGCCTCTATTCAACGCGCCAACGCCAACGCCGTCAAAGCGCCAACGCCAACGCGCTCCTCCTCGCCTCCCTCTTCCGCGACACCCTCTCCCACCCCTTCCTCGCCCCCTCTTTTGCCACCGCTATTTCACCACCGCCACCGGTCTCTCGGTCACTTTTAAAATAACTTAACAAAAGTTTGTCACTTTTAAAATAACAAAAATAACTTAACCACCGCGCGTATACGGAGGGGGCACCGCCACCGCGAGGGTTATGTGTCCTCGGCACCGCTACCGCCCTTTCGCCACCGCCCTTTCGCCACCGCCACCGGTCTCTCGGTCACGCGGTCACTGCGTCGCCCCTCTCGCCTCCCTCGTCGCCCTCTCTGTTTATATGTAGAAGAGATGTGATAATGCATATACACAATTAATTTGTTTTGACTACATGTTTTCAGAACTGACATATGGCGGACGATAGAGCTGACCCGATTATGGACAACTATGATCCGGACCTTGAAGACCATATGTTCGGCATCATAAACGGCGATATTGTATATGTGCCGACCGGACAAGAAGAAGATGATATCTCTTCTTATCTGAACCTTGAGGGTGAAGATGAAGGGCGCCGTCAGCAAGATGATGCCGAAGAAACGTCGATAAACGACGATCTTCAATTGGAAGTAGCAACCACCTCCGGCGCCGAGGTATATATATACATTGAGCCTCTGGTGATACAAACTAACTGATTTGAATAAATATGTGTGTACTAACGCGCGCGACTCTCTTTCTTATTTTAGCCCTCGGCCGGATCATCGAAAAAATCGAGTACGTCGTCAAAGCGTGGTGCAACCAAGACGATGAAACCAGGAGAAACATGCACCATCGAGGTTGTCGAGGAAGCAACCGGCAGGCCGCTGGAGCCCAGCAAGAACGCCACCAAGTTTATCAGCCAATGCGGAGCCGTTGTTAGAGACAACGTCTCGATCACCGTCCAGGAGTGGAATGAGCCAAAGAAGGCACGTCTTGGTTTCACTTTTGTCGATAAGAGAACAAAAAAAGATTGCTTCAACAAGCTTATGGAACATTTCGTTCTACCTCCGGAATACCGCAAATACGATGAGGAGGGTAACAAGATTGAGGAAAACAAGGAGAGGTGCAAGCTAGTCAAACAGTTCGCTATTTCTAAGATGTCCAACGCATTCCGGAAATACAAGCAAAATCTATCCCATGACTTTGTCAAGCAGGGCAAGACTCCGGATTTCAAAGGACAATATGAGAAACTGCAACATGATTGGCCAGAATTTGTGAAGCAAAAGAAATCGGAGCAGTTCCTTGAAATATCGAAAAAAATAAGGATAATGCGGCCAAGAAGGAGTACAATCATATTATGGGGCCAGGAGGGTATCGCTTTTGGCAGACTAGGTGGGAGAAGATGGAGAACGAGCTGAGGGCGCGAGGAATCCGTCCAGGTACGGAGGGATGGGACCCAAGGGCCAAAAGCTGGTGGTACGGGCATGGGGGATCGCTGAACCCGGAGACAGGGGAGTGTGTTTACCAGGGAAAAATAATTAAACCCACCCAAAAGCTTATTGAGGCAATGAGGGATGCTCAAGAGGGGAGGATCAAGTTCAACAGAGAGAACGACGCCCTGACAAAAGCCCTCGGGAATCCTGAACACGGAGGACGTGTACGAGGCATGGGGCACATTCCGTGGACAGTAGGGTTCCCCCAGAACGATGACCCGTACGGTTACAGAAGCCGTAAGAGAAAGATGGATCGGGAAGCAGATGTTGTGGCGCGGTTGGCATCGGAAATGGATGTCATGAAGAAAACCGTGAGTGTACTAGTAGCCGAAAGAGATGCAGCTTGGGCGCAGCATGAAGATCATCCATTGGATCTCGGAAGCCAGCAGCGGAAAAGCAGCGTGGCTTCCACGGAGGCCCCACCGGCTGGTGCACCGACGATCGAAATTACTGCACCGGAGCCTCTGGTGGTCGAAATTACTGCACCGGAGCCTCCTCGCTACCCCGTGGACGATATAAAGGAGATGAAAGCATGTCATCTGTATTATCCTATCGGGAACATGTCCATGAAGGTAGCCATCGGTAGTGCTTTACCACCTGGAGCACTCCACCACAACAACCCCATTCAAGATGGCTATGCTCGTGTCACGGTGGAGGACATAGTCCAAGGGTTTGAGGACCTGGACATTGACATTGCTACACCTGAAGGGGCGACAAGACTTGGAGATGTCAAGCGCCAGTTCATTCTATGGCAGAAGAAGTTTATCAAATTTCCAGGCGAGGCGCCAACAAGTCCACCCCCCTACGGTGGTGGTGGTGGCGGCGGTGGCGGTGGTGGTGGTGCTTCACCTACACCTCCTTCACGTCAGCCGACGCCGCCCCCCAATTCACCTCCGGCGGGTAAGCAGCCGCCGCCCCCTAGTCCGCCCCGGGCGGGTAAGCAGACGCCGCCCCCCAATCCACCTCCGGCGAAGAAGCAGAAGCAGCAGTCCTGGATTATTAACCCGGACCCTTACGTACCTAAGAAAACAAAGGTACCAGAGCCATCACTGAAGCCTCTCCCCACGAGGCCTTGGGAACGTAGTGCCGAGGAAGTCGAGGCGGCCGCGACTGCTGATTTAGAGAAATGGAAGGCGGGCTGCAAGAAGAAAAGAGAGCCCGAGCCCAAGCCAGTATTTTCTGATGAGCAAAAGAAGTGGGCTAAGTCATTTTTGAACACACCGTCCCAAGCCGCAAAGAATCTGCCTGACGACTATGCACGTGAACTAAAGAATCAGGCACGCATATTCAAGGAGAAGAAAGAGGAGGCCCATAAAGCGGAATTACAAAGTGCACAAAGCGGGAAACGAGTTGTTGCCCAGCTCGGGGAACAAAGTAAACAATCGATTGCCCCGCTTATAGTGACAGCCGCCGGTCCGGATGCCCCCGAAATCATAGAAGCTGCGGCAGCACAGGGATTGACTGTAACGAGTGCCAGAGAACAAGCGGCCAACTTAGGTATTACTCTTCGTGAACTGTTAGGCCTTGATGAGGCGCCAGTGAAGGAGGTAGTACTTACATATGTGAAGAATGGGTCTCTCGTCGAGCCTGCGCAGGAAGAGGATCTACCTCCACAAATGAAAGGTCTGCTGAACTGGTACAAGCGTTACATAAAACATAAAAACGCCAAAGATTATATTTATGCGGAAGTTGGATATGAGCATCACTTCAAACAATACTCTGTACAAATTCATCTGAGTGAATTGTTCCAGCTTTTCAATCTGCGCGAGCTCGACAAATCTATCATCAGTTGCTACGTTCTGTAAGTGATTTATTTCTACCCCATCTCGTTCATATTGCTTGCACTATATATATATATATATATATATATATATATATATATATATATATATATATATATATATGTCCTAACTATATTGTTGTGTCCGCTATTATACATGCAGATTGAAGATTAAGGAATGCAGAGTAAGGAGCATCCATGATGTTGGGTTCATTGACCCACACATCGTTAATGGATATACGTTAAAGCATCACCCCGCCGACGTGGAGAAAGACCTGTGGCGGTTTCTTGAAAAGCAGGAACTCAAAAGTGATATTCTATTTCCTTACCATTTTGGGTGAGTGTTTATGTCTTGAGCACATTCTCTTTTGTTTACTCCATGCATGGTATGTGGCCGGCTAATCGATGAGTTATGCATGACGATCTTGTGCATGTATCGTGTCCGCAGGTTCCACTGGATTCTGCTAGTAATTAAAGTTGACAAATCAGAATGTATCGTCCACGACTCTCTGAATATGGATAAGGCGGAGTGGGCCGACATGAGACAAATGATTCAAAAGTAATTGTTTTCATTCATTTGCGCTCTATATCGATCGGCCTATTTCGTTCATTTCCTAATTAAGCTTCAAGTAATTAACTAATAACTCTCTTGTTCATTTAATTTTCTTTGCCTCGTAGGGTTTGGAGACGGTTCGCAGATACAAAGGTCGGTGAATTCAAGAAAGAGCTAAATTTCATGCGGTCAAAGGCTAAGAATGGTAGCGATATGCATCCACCGGGAACCAATCTGTGTGGATACTATGTCTGTGAGATGATCCGGAGATACACCTCTGAGCGCGTTCCGAGTGATCTCAATGCTCAGAGGAATAACCTCCGGATGATGCTTAGTCCAGAAGCTCGCTTCCGACCACTTCTAGAGGAACTAGCTGGATGGTTCAGGAGGGAAGTCCTCGATCCTAAAGGAGAACACCATTGCGACGACGTAGAACTATACATGCATTAAATTATGTATGGAAACTTGTTCAAACTTGTATATGGTCATCCGATGATATTGAATATATATTGTATATTCCTTTTGAATTCTTTTTGGTTCTAATTTCAAATTTGTTTGAAATTGTACATTCATATGCATGTATATATGTAGTACCGTAGAATATGTGAAACTCCTTCAAAATTACAATAAAGCACAAAAGAAATAAAATAATATACAAATTAAATAGAAAATATGTTTAGGGGGGGGCAGGTTTAGGGGGGGCCTAAAACCCTAAACCTGCGGCGGCCTTTAGTCGCGGTTGGCCAGAAGAACCGCGACTAAAGGTCCTCCGCCCCGATGGTCGCCTGGCGCCCACGTGGACGGGCCTTTAGTCGCGGTTCGTAAGCAACCGCGACTAAAGGGGGGCCTTTAGTCGCCCTCATTTGGTCGCGGTTGCGCAACCGCGACTAATGGCAGTTGCGAACCGCGACCAAAGGCCCTTTTTCCACCAGTTCCCGCGTATAAAAAGAAGCTGGCAACGAGAGGAATCAGAGACTTTCCGGCCGCACGCAAACGGCAGAGCTGGATCGATGCCGCAGCAAATCGATCTACACCATCACACCACACAGAGCAAACTATCTACGAGCGATCCATTCACCTAATTGATCAAGCCACCCCTACACATCAACTGCCCAAGCTGCATACGGCGAAAAGATCCCATGGCGTACAGGTTTATTTGTGCCGGGCGATCATCATCTAATGGCAACACGCGGCGTCGAGCCAAGCAGGTCATGGGTGGTGATTCTTATCCCCGACCATGGCTTCGAGCCATACAGGTTATGTGACGGGTGATCTCTATCTCCCATCACGGCTTTGAGCCAGCAGGTTATGTGGCGGACGATCTCTATCCCGATCACGGATTTGAGCTAGCAGGTTATGTGGCGGACGATCTCTATCCCGATCACGGATTTGAGCTAGCATGTTATGTGGCGGGCGATCTCTACCCCGAGGATTAGAGCCAGCATATTATGCGGCGGACGATCTCGATCTACCTCGGCGAGGCTTCGAGCCAATAGGTTGCGTGATGAGTAATCATCCGCCCAGATCGCAGTGTCCTTATAGATTTTACGTGTAGTCCATGATGCTACACGCGGCTTCGTGTCACACAGGTTATGCAACAGATGACATCCCGGATCTCAGCTTTATGCCTTACAGATTTTACGTGTACCGATGATGGAACATGTAGCCTCGTGCCACACAGGTTATATGCCATACTGATTTTACGTGTAGTTCTTGATGGGCACATTCAACTTGATGCAATACAGGTGTGATGAGTGATATTTATCTCCAATTACGGCTTCAAACCAGCATGTTATCTAACGGACGGTCATCATTCCCAAGCAAAGAAGGATATATGGAGCGCATGTGGAATTAATTCACACGTCTTGGATGGTGAGATGAGACCCAGTTTAATAGCGACTGACAAGGCCGAACATTTACTTTGAAGCTATACAAGAACCTTTGGTCAATGAATCAAGACAACAGAAGTTTATGATCGCAGATAAGGCCGAACGGAAAGCACAACAACATTTCGATAAATATTAGTCACTGCAAACAAGATCATTGTAACATCCCATGTACAACTATTCTCATAGTGGATTTGGCCTCCGGGTCACCGTGGTTTTTTCCCAATATGGGTTTTCCATGTTAAACTTTGTGTCAAGTCTGCTCCAACCTTTCTATTCTCCATGTTGCGGATTTAACACAAGAGCTAGTAATGATGACAACGTAATCGGAGGTATTTCATAGACCTAAGCCAGTCGATGAATATAATTAACTGGAAAGTCTTTCGAGGCTCCAGGAATCAGGAATTCGGCAATCGTCTTTGTCAGATATATTGAGGCGCAAATACAGAAAATACATCTGAGATGGGAATCTTTAAATTTTCGAGAATCGATAACATACAAGTATCCCATTTTTATGTGTTTGCAACCATTTTTTTGTATACAATGGTATACTGGCACGCCCGCACTTGAAATGCCAATGCAGATAGATTTAAATATTTATCTCGCTAAAACAAATGGCACACCCGGTGGGACATGATTCTCCTCCCATCTTCGCTGAGCTTCAGTGGTCATCAACAGTGTCTCATTGTTCTCCGGTCACATCTTACATGGGTGATGAGGATACACGAAGATAAGTGTTTACCTGTATTTAGTGCAGCTGAAATCGAAGTGCAGCTGAAATCGACTGGTATACCCAATTAAGCAAGATGAGGAGCAAGAAGACAAGAAGGTTTATTTGAATGCACATGTTGTGTAACAGATCAACTAATTGGTTTTTTATAGGATCGTGCTCTGCAATTCAGCTTAAAGCCAATTCCTCTTGCTGAGTTATGAGCATGCTGGGGCAGGAAGTGAAAAATCAGGTAACAAGAACCTCTACAAGGATGTTCAAAAAAAAAGATCCTCTACAAGGCACCCCTGCACCAGGCTATACATTACCCCAATTCAGCTTTTCTTCATGTACGCATCATTAGCGCCGCAAGGCTGCTTCTGTTTCTACGTGAGCATACATGTACAGCTGGTGGACATGTCAAGCACTTCATTCCATCGCCCATATGGCCATATGTGCGGCAAGAGAAGAAGTATTCCTTTTTTTAGGTTCAGCTATGGCATTCTTTTCTGGTTAGGACCCTCACAGTCAGACGCCAAAAGATTGTTGTCATTGTCCCTCATGTTACCTCAGCAAGATCGGATTTCTGGTCATGGGCTTGTTCACGAGGTTAACACAGTCATAGGTGTTGGTGGGTTCCGTTTAAATTAATTCATCTATAGCCGCCTCCTCCTCCTCTAACCTAGCCGCCGCCTCCTCCTCCTCTAACCTAGCCGCCGCCTCCTCCTCTCCCGCCCCCCTCCCGGGCGGCGGCGGAGGATCTACCCGCCCCACTCCGAGCAGCCGCCCCCGGATCGCCGCACCTCAGCCGCCGCTGCTGCCGGCCCCGGCCTTGGCCTTGGCCCCGGCTTCGGCCCCGGCCACAGCCCCGGCCCCGGCCTCGGCCACGGCGGCGGTGGCGGCACCCCTTTCGTCGAACGATGAGGGGGAGGAGAGGGTTTCCACGGTGGCGTTCCATGGGAGGTGATGAAGCGCCGGTGGAGGAAGCCGGGCGGCACGGCTACTTGGCTGAGGCCTGATGCATTCCGTCGGTAGCCATGGAGGATTCGATGGAGCGGTGGCGGCCTCCGCCCCGGTGACGGTTCAGCGGTGCTACGCATGATCCGCGCCGCCGTCTTCTTCCCTGGTGATCCGGCAGGAGGGACTGGCGGCGTGGGGGCTGCTGGTCTTGCTTTGTTTTTGGTGGCGGTCCTCGGGTTTCTCGCAAGCGAAGATGAAGATCTACCGGATGTCAGTTTGCTTTGATCTGGCCGGAGAGATGAGTTCCGGAAAGCTCCGCTGGTAAATGGAATAGTGCATATTTTGCCTGCAGTTTGCTAGATCAGGTGGTATTCGGTCGCGCGCACCCATGTTTTTATTCCGACCGTTTGGTCCCGGAGGGAGCGCCGCGAAGCTATATTCTGTGTTGACATCTGGTGACTTTTTGGTCTATGGTGAAGTCAGAAGAAGGAATATCATGAAGGCCGGATTGGTGGACTGAGTAAAGGAGGTTCGAGTCAACGTGATGCTGAGGGATCTGCTTGGCGTTCCGGGCTTGCAGCAGTGGTATGCATGTGGGGGCGGCAGCACAGGGAAAGTTCGGAGTCTTACCTCTCAGGGTGAAAACCCAAGGTCTGACCTTAACTGGTTGTGCCTGACAATGTTCTTGTTGGAGGCATTGTTTTGAGAGTTGAGACTATCTTCAGGGAGAAATCCTAAGACCTTTGGTCGGGCGACGACGGCGCTGGTGCACTGTTTCCTTCTTGGAGGCGTTGTTTTGGAGAGTCTGTACTTCAGGTGTTGTCACGGTGGTGGTTTTATTGCTGTTGCTAGGTCTAGAAGGCTGTTGCGGGACTTTTTTTTTCTTAGTTTCTTTTCTCTTTTTTGGCTGTGTGCATCCGTACTGCCATTAGGGTAGGGCGTTGTTGCAGAGGCTGGGTGTAATTGGTATCTTTTGATATTAATATATTCCCTTTATCGAAAAAATGTAAGTTGTATAGCCAACTATTGGAAAACAAGTGTTTGATCTAAAGGAGCATCCTGGGGAAAATGATAGGACAAGGTGGCCTTCCAGCTTAGTCAACTCTAGACATGTGCCTTGATTATTGAGGAAGTGAACAAAAGGGGCAGTACATACCCTACAGATTTGAGGGAACCGACAAATCAGCATGCGGTGGAGTCTACACCAGGACCAGGTTTTATTTTTACATCACAGAGTAAGCAGCATGTCAGTTAAAATATGATTATTGGCTACCCACGGTTTTGACATGAAATTATGCAGAGTTGAAGACACATTACTTCAAAAATAAAATAATTTGTGATTTCCGTTTCAAAAAATAATTTGTGATTTGGCATGATGGAAAAACTAAAAAAAATAAAACAGTGCAAACAGTAGTAGAGACATGACTGCTTAGTCGGCATCGTGCAATTTTCTCCAGCAGAAGCAAGAATGCCTTCAGGACTCAGAATATTTTTCTGACGCGTACATGGCACACTAAAAAAACGATCAGTATTGTTGATGGTTTGTTCACTTCACATATGATACACGATAATTCTTGCATGTCAGCAGAAGTTGCCAGGAGGATCAAATAGTCACATGCGCAGACTGATTCATAAGGACATACATCCTAAAACTATTCCGACAAGTAGATGACTCCTTTAGGAACCATCTATAAAAGTTTAGGCTCTATGAGCCAAGGGACCTCAGTAGTTTCTGCAAGTTGTGTTCAGAAAACAGGCTATCCGCACAAACTTGAATTCCTAGATTAAACTCTAAGAGAAACACAGGTACATGTTTATGGAGGATGTGCAAATGCAGTGGAGAAGATCCTATAATTTATTTGGATTATTCAGGGCTAGGTACCATGCCCAAGTAAAGCCATGTCATGACCAAGTTCAGTTTTGACGACTCTGTTACTTGTCATGACCAGGTTCAGTTGACAGATGTTACAAATGTTCATCTCCAAATATGTTATTGCTAATGCCACACATCAGCCAGAATAATTTTTTCGGCTTGGTTGCATGAGCAAAGCTTCCTTGGCGGCTCTAATATTTCCGGTAGTTGTACCGAAGAAACTAAAAAAAAAGCTACAACTCTTTTCTTCTAAACCCTAAGTACATTATTGCAGCCAGACTGTGTATGTCGTAATCCAAATGTGAATGTCACAGAAAGTTCTTGGCAAATGCACGAATCAATTTTTAAAGGGGGCATTATCCTTGATGTTCCTACAATGTAAACTAGTTGCTCTGTCTTTTCCGCCATACCAAGTACAGGTAAAACCCTAAGAGGTGTAATTGGCAGACCATAAGGGGCACGGAATCAACTTGGCAATTTCACAGAACTGTGGAGCCATGGGATATGTAATGCCAAGTTAAGGCATGTAGTTGCAGGTATACCTCCATTTAAAAGAAAGGCAGGGGCGGCGACCTCGGACGACGAGAGATAATAATGATGTCTCGGAAGTGCAAAATATGATTTTGGAAGTGATCTATAGTATTTGAGCATATTCCAAAGATGGAGAAGCATAAAAAAGAGAGAGAGGCAATCGATCAGCCAGGTTGGTAAACACAACCCTTGTACTTAGAAGAAAGCAAGCCTTGCCATTTTTGAAGTCTATAAAGCATATGAGTATGCAATAGGCCAGGTCATGCTCAAAATTTTCAAGTATACTCATCGGGGTTAATTTTGTGCTAAATAGTCCGTACACTAGGCTTACAGGGTGCCAGATTTAACAATAGCCGTGTCACTACATCGAATGCAGATTTTGCCGACATGATTGAAAAGGAGGTTCACTAAAAGCAACATAGGGTTGCATGAAAAATGGAAGTACTAATGGAAGTCAGAATGCCATATTCCATTGTAAGAAAGTTTCTTGTGAGAATTCAGCCTGAAAAGATGTAATCACAAGTGGCTTCATCTAATATACAGTAGCTTCCATTATATTTTCAAACAAAATTAATGGTGCAGAAAAAATATACTCCGAAACACAGGTGATGGGGCATATACAAATATACTCTCAAACACATTCGGTGGTGCAGAAAAAAATATATGACACAGTTGGTAGTTCCAAAAACACGAAGCAAGATCCTTTTATACAGTGTCTCGTGTATGAATTTAGGGGCTCCAAATGTGAAACCATGTCTCCAGTTGAGCGGGATACTTTCTGCCTTCTAAGTAGTTGCAGCACATCTCAATTACAGCTGACCATACTTTGCTCGAGCTTCTTCCCTTCACATGCACGATGGAAGATCATGGTCTGACCCACATAACTGATGAGCATATTACCACCATTTTTTAAGGGATTTCTGACAAGTATATCTAAGGAATTTGAGCTGATACACGGTTTGCAAAAGGGGCAAAATGGCTCTCAATGTGGCATCTCATTGAAAATACACACTCAAGGAGAAAACATTTTTCCTCCAATTAGAGGGAGTGATAAGTCCACAACAGGTACAATTCTCGTAGGAGAAGTTTCCCTCTGAACATCTTAGTCTCTAAGGGAAGTTTCCCTCAGAAGGCCTTTAGTCTCTAAGGGCCATTGGAAAGAAGTCTTGCATATCAAATTTACTTTATCATGGGAGTTCACTAATTCTCGTAGGAGGGCGAAGTGCAAGGGGCAACATGAAAACCCAATATTCGATGTGTCGGAAGTTTTCCCACAATAACACATACAAAGATTAGCATGTTGACCACACATCCAAGAATGAGTTTATGTATTTCTACATATCGGATATTCACCATCAACCGACAGTATAGGTACAATATCTCTATGTCTCCAAGAACTACTAAACACTCACCAGAATTGGCATCCCGGTGTTTTACTTGCCACTCTATAAAGGAGCAGTGAAGAGGCCAACGCGGTTCAGGTCAAACTGTGAAAGCTTTCAACTCCATTGGTTGGCGTTGTAGCAGCAACATAATATCAATAGGGTTGATAGAACTACTTCGCGCTGAGGCACGATCTTTCGCACACCTCGATAGTAAGGAAATGGCACATATATAGTACGAGAACCTGGCTGGCATTGTCACTAAAGACGGTCGCAGGATATTTGAGGACAATGGTATGATATTTCGCCACAATGCAATGGTATGATATTTCGCCACACAATGCAATGGTATGATATTTCGCCACACAATGCAATGGTATGATATTTCGCCAAGATATGATATTTTAAGGAGCAGTGAAGCATGCCAGCGCGGTTCATGTGGAACTGTGAAACCTTTCAACTCCACTGGTTGGCATCGTAGCAGCAAAGCGACCGCAATAGAGTTGATAAACTACTTTGAGGTGAGGCATGATCTTTCGCACACCTCAATAATACGGGAATGGTACATATATAGTATGAGAAACCTAGGTGACACCGTCACTAAAAAATGGTCGCAGGATATTCTTGGATAGTGGCATGATATTTCGCTACACCCTAAAATTAATACTTCTATACCCATCAAACTCTACCATCCTATTGGCTGGCACCATTATGGTCGCAACGGGATTGACTCTTCATGACATGGATTTTCGTTGTGGAGTCATGGTTTTGCAGGTTTACACATGAGAATTGTCATCCTATTGGCTGGCACCATTACGGTCGCAATGGGATTGACTCTACACGACATAGGTTTCCATTGTGGCATTTCCAAAATACAGGTTCGTATATGAGATGTAGGTTCATATTGGGTGGGACCATCCTGGTCGCACTCGATTTTTTTTCTATATCAAGCCACGACATGTATTTTCGTCATGGCTTTGCAGGTTCACATATGGGATTTTTCATCCTATTGGCTGGCACCATTATGGTCGCAATGGGTTTGAATCTCCATGACATGGATTTTCGTTGTGGAGTTTCCAAAATACAGGTTCATATATGAGGTTTATCATCCTATTGGTTGGGACCATCCTGGTCGCTATGGATTTTTCTTTTATCAGGCCACGACAAGGATTTTCGTCACGACTCTACAGGTTTATATATGAGATTTTTCATCCTATTGGCTGGCACCATATGGGACTGAATCTACACGGCATGAATTTTCGTTGTAGTTTCCAAAATACAGGTTTATATGTGAGGTTTATCATCCTATTGGCTGGGACCATCCTGGACGCAATGTTTTTTTTATATCAGGCCACGACATGGCGGACACCATTACGGTTGCAACAGGTTTGACCTACACGACATGGATTTTCGTTGTGGCATTTCCAAAATACAGGTTTCAAATGAGATTGACTTTCTATATATGCACGACTTGGTTTATTCGTTGTGGCTTTGCCGAAACAGATAGGTTTATATGTCGTTTACCATCCTAGCGATGGACACCATTATGGTCACCAGGAGATTGAGTCTCTACCATGGATATACATGACATGGCTTTCGTTGTGACATTGTCGAAGTTCAGGTTAAGATGAACTACAAGGTTAAGATTTAACATTATCATGGCATGGATCTTCGCCGTGGTTTTGTCAAACATACATGTTTGAAAATGAATAATATTCAAGCAAGCTTATAGCAGGGACTTACGCTATGGCGTGGTACCACTTTGTTGTTGCAGTTCGGTTAAAAAAATATATGTGCATGTTTTAGTGCTGAGTCACGTTGGTTTATATGACAGGTTCAGGTATACATGAGACAATACAGGATCAGCTGACAGTAAGGAAATGTCTCGAGTGGAGTCTTTCTTTTAAGAAAACGAAGAGTATGCCAGTATATACATGTTCTCAGACAACCAGAAAATGCTGAAGTTCCAGTTCACGATGAGTTGTGCTGTTACTGGATATACAAGCAATCAGTGTAAGAGGATTCAGCCTACACTCATGCATCGATCAGTACTGCTGTAGCAGAAGAAAGAGATGAAATGAATAGTTGAAAATACAACAATTACTTCACCGACATGGTTCTTGATTATTATCTGTGAGCATGTTACAAGATTTGCGAGCTCAGTTTTCGCTAAGCACGGTTCGAATTGCTACGCATTCGCACTCTACTTAGCGAGGGGCATTTGTTTGATGATATTTTGTCATGGTTTTATAGGTTAAATGAAATTCAAATCACAATTGCGAGATTGCAGTACAGATATAAGCAATAGCTTGATATGCTTTGAGGACACACACGTGATGGCCAAGAGTCCTTGCATGGCCTGATATAATATATGGCAGATCTCTTAGGGAAAAGATTAAGATAATGATCCACTGCCGAAAGTGGTCATCGATGGGTATTAATATACTTGACTCATTCATCAGCACGTACATGTTTATGACTTGGTTTTCTAATCCGCACGTACGTTCCTCTTGCCGTTGGCCGAGTTGTTTCGGGATAAACATCACGGGTAGCAACGGGTGGTTGGATGGGGGTTTGGTCCGAGCACTGCGGAGAAGTTGTTTCGCCGGTGGCGGCGCAGCCTCGCGCAAGAGATGATCGCCCGCGTATAAAAAGAAGCTGGCAACGAGAGGAATCAGAGACTTTCCGGCCGCACGCAAACGGCAGAGCTGGATCGATGCCGCAGCAAATCGATCTACACCATCACACCACACAGAGCAAACTATCTACGAGCGATCCATTCACCTAATTGATCAAGCCACCCCTACACATCAACAGCCCAAGCTGCATACGGCGAAAAGATCCCATGGCGTACAGGTTTATTTGTGCCGGGCGATCATCATCTAATGGCAACACGCGGCGTCGAGCCAAGCAGGTCATGGGTGGTGATTCTTATCCCCGACCATGGCTTCGAGCCATACAGGTTATGTGACGGGTGATCTCTATCTTCCATCACGGCTTTGAGCCAGCAGGTTATGTGGCGGACGATCTCTATCCCGATCACGGATTTGAGCTAGCAGGTTATGTGGCGGACGATCTCTATCCCGATCACGGATTTGAGCTAGCAGTTATGTGGCGGGCGATCTCTACCCCGAGGATTAGAGCCAGCATATTATGCGGCGGACGATCTCGATCTACCTCGGCGAGGCTTCGAGCCAATAGGTTGCGTGATGAGTAATCATCCGCCCAGATCGCAGTGTCCTTATAGATTTTACGTGTAGTCCATGATGCTACACGCGGCTTCGTGTCACACAGGTTATGCAACAGATGACATCCCGGATCTCAGCTTTATGCCTTACAGATTTTACGTGTACCGATGATGGAACATGTAGCCTCGTGCCACACAGGTTATATGCCATACTGATTTTACGTGTAGTTCTTGATGGGCACATTCAACTTGATGCAATACAGGTGTGATGAGTGATATTTATCTCCAATTACGGCTTCAAACCAGCATGTTATCTAACGGGCGGTCATCATTCCCAAGCAAAGAAGGATATATGGAGCGCATGTGGAATTAATTCACACGTCTTGGATGGTGAGATGAGACCCAGTTTAATAGCGACTGACAAGGCCGAACATTTACTTTGAAGCTATACAAGAACCTTTGGTCAATGAATCAAGACAACAGAAGTTTATGATCGCAGATAAGGCCGAACGGAAAGCACAACAACATTTCGATAAATATTAGTCACTGCAAACAAGATCATTGTAACATCCCATGTACAACTATTCTCATAGTGGATTTGGCCTCCGGGTCACCGTGGTTTTTTCCCAATATGGGTTTTCCATGTTAAACTTTGTGTCAAGTCTGCTCCAACCTTTCTATTCTCCATGTTGCGGATTTAACACAAGAGCTAGTAATGATGACAACGTAATCGGAGGTATTTCATAGACCTAAGCCAGTCGATGAATATAATTAACTGGAAAGTCTTTCGAGGCTCCAGGAATCAGGAATTCGGCAATTGTCTTTGTCAGATATATTGAGGCGCAAATACAGAAAATACATCTGAGATGGGAATCTTTAAATTTTCGAGAATCGATAACATACAAGTATCCCATTTTTATGTGTTTGCAACCATTTTTTTTTGTATACAATGGTATACTGGCACGCCCGCACTTGAAATGCCAATGCAGATAGATTTAAATATTTATCTCGCTAAAACACCACTGTCGTCCCGTCCTCTGGCATGTGCACGTGTGCGCTAGTGGTTTGGACCTGGCGGCGCCCTCGGGGCTTCTTGGTCAAGATCCTATGGGTTTGGGTGTTGGAGGAACGGGAGAAATCCCTGCTGGCGTGTCTGGCACCGACGTGGCGGCGCCTGTGGGTGTCGTCCTTCCTCCTTTGAGGGCGTTGTGGTTTTCTTCCTCTCCATTCCCTTCTGAGTGCCGGGGGAAACCCTAAGACCAGCTTGCTGGCCCGGGCAGCAGCGGCGTCATGACGTCGCCGCCCTTCTTGAAGGTGCTGCCTTGGTGCTCGAGGATCTATAACTCAAGAAGTGGCTTGGTAGGGCAAGTTCAGAGGGCGGCATGGTGGAGGGCTGCAGTCTTGCTTCATCGCTAGTCGTTGTGTGTTATCTTCGAGTTGTATCTCTCTTTCTTGTTGGGCATGTTTTTGTTGCTGCCCCGGCACTTTTCATGTGTGTGAACCCATGTATGATCGTTGCTTTATTTATAAAGCTGGGCGAAAGCCTATTTCGAGGAGTAAAATTACTCAGCGGTTATGATACGATACGCACATAAAACCACAAACCACATGTTCACTGTTTAAACCATTCACTAATTACTGTAGTAAATAAAACCAACATAGTTCAATCCTCTTAAATCAACACTTTTTCATATTGCTACTAGCAACAAGCAACAATGGCCATAAAACCAAGTTTAATCTGGGGGTGATGGGCAAGCCATTTGTTATGGTGTTGTCCTGCGGTGTCCCCTGGGAACAAGTATTTTTTGGACGAGTAATTGGATTTTGATGATGAAATCTAGTACTGTTCTTCCGCAACACTCAGATCGACTCTAAGATCAATAGCCTGCAATGAAAAATCGAGAATAAAGTTAGAATGTGAATTAGTGCTAGTTAGCGCCAGTTTTTGTGACGTACTTAATCCTATCCATCAAGTTCTATAACCAAATTGAGCAGACCCCACACAAGGTGTACTCTTGCAGTTTACTCCCTTTTGTTTAGCTGACCATTCAAGGAACAGAAGGAGAATACAGAAAAGGTACTTACACCACAATAAAGGAATACTAATAGGATGTACACATGTAGTTAGCTTAAACTACTATAAAAAACATTGCAAATTCGGAAGGAATATGAACATGAAAATTACCTTTCCGGTTGTATACATGTTAAGAACTCTCAAAATGTGTGGTCACATAGAGAAGAAAACTGTCGTAAACATATAACAGTCCGAAATAATGAAACCTATTGTTACAATGCATATACTGTAAAATTTATCATTGAGAGATGAGGCAGTTGTCAAGAGATGGCTATGTCATACATATGAAAAAACAGCTTGTCTATTGGACCAAGGAGATCAATGTCATGCTTCAGAGCGGACTGCATATTATCACTCTCTGCAGAGGCAAATGCAGTGAACTTTCCTTTTGGTGCCACATTGTAAGTGTATGAGGAACCGAATACATGCCCAAGAAAAGAGCATAGACAGAAATATCATGTCATTAATGAGGATCACATAATCCATTCAATCAGCTGATGAGATAGATTACATGTAGTCATGTGTCAGATTTGTGTCTAGGTTGTTCTGTGGCAAAATAATCTGGACTAAGTGGGAATCATTGTACTTGGAATTTGATGGCTCATGATAGAGATAGCACATGCAACTTCGCCGATCTTCGTAACTTGTTGAGAAAACATGAGCAAAAAATTCATCATTTGGTAGCAACATAGAACATTCTCAGGGTGAAAACCCTCCATGGGAGGGGTGGCGGTGACAGACGCGGCACTACCTTGTTGCAGGCGTCGTCTTGGAGCTTTTGGCCTTTGCGGTGTGATGGGTTCGCAGCAGTAGGGGAACATATGGCTATGTGGTCGCGGGCAGTGGAATTCGGGGTAGCGGCCCGGACGGTGGTTGCGCTTCGAGGCGGTGGCCTCGTTCTCCTATATACGCAGTTGCAGCAGTTCTATGAGGTTCGGTCGTAGCACTGCTTGGTTTGGGTGGAGTTTCTCATGCTACGTGGACGGCGAGGTTTTCGACCTGACTGGTTTTTCTTCGGGCTATGTGAAGTCGTCCTGGTTGCTACGTTGAGGCCGCAGCCCTGACGGCGTGATGCTTGGGTAGTGACTTGGAGGTCCGTGTGGATAGCGAGTATGTCGACCCGGCTGGTTCGCCTTCGAACAATGCGTTGGCTGGATGTCGAGGCTTTAGTATATCCTCCTATGTGTTCGGATCATCTGTGGACTTTGAAAACTTGTACATTAGTATCCCAATTCCAAACTAACTTTCGTATATCCTCGTTCAAAGTATTATTCGTCTCTGTGTCCAAATACTCCAAGGCGAAAAGAAACCCCCATTTGCTCACCTCTTCCCCCCCCCCCCCACCACCCCACCCCGCCGCCGAACCGTGGCGCGCCGCCCCTAGCTCCTCCCTCTCCCCCCGTTTATCGCGCCGGCGTGGGCCGTCGAGCGTTGCTCACGGTGTCGGCGGCAGGGGCGCGGGGGCTCCTTAGCGGCTCGGCTAGCGGTGGTCCGGCGCGGCGGCGTGTGACCCGCGCGTCGTGCGGGAGGAAGGACGACGCCGTAGCCGTTGGCGGCGAAGCGGAAAAGGCGGGCGACACGATAGCGGGGACTGCTCGGCCCAAATATGGGCCTAGATCAAGTCCCGGATGGGCTAGGCGGGCTACTTGCGTTTGGCGCTCCGGCGGTGCTCCCTAGAGGCGGAGATGGTGTGGCGGCGGCGGATGGGTGGCGGTGGTGCTTCGGTTGGCCTGCTACAGCTTGGCAGTAGGATGTTGCGGGCCAGTTTGGGCCCGGCCGGGCTAGATCGGACCTGGTTTGCTCTCATTGCCATGTCCGATCAGCGACCGCGAAGGCGGTGGAGGTAGTTCCCTCCCGCCCGGTTGTGGTATTGCTACCCCTGTCCCTGCTGCATCCCGTCTCTTCCTCTAGGCCATGTTCCGGTGAACACAGTGCGACGGCGAGGGCCGGTGACTACAAGACCGTGGTGGCGTGTGCTGGTGGGTGTCATGTTAGGTGGAGCACGTCGGAGCTTTCGGGTGGTGGGTTTGGTGGTCGGCAGAAATCCAGTGTCGGATTGCCGCTTTCCTTCCTGAAGGGCATCGGATGTATCCATCCCCAATCCCTTCCACGTACCAGTAGAAACCTTAGGACTAGTCCGGGCAGCAGCGGCATCATCGTCATTTCCTTGTTGAAGGTGATGCTTGGTATGCGACGTGTGCTAGGAGAGTGGTGTTACTTCTCTGGAGGGTGCAACGATTGCGGGTCATCCTTATTTTCGTCAATCTGCCGGTGTCGGCATTAGTTTCTTTTTCTTTTCTTTATCTTTTTATTTGGGTTTGGTTGGGCTTCGGCCCGGGCTGTTTTGTTCTACCGGGTGGTTGCTAGTAAGGCCAAAGCCTATTTCGAGGAGGTTCAAATACTCAACGCCGTGATATTACCGGATAACCTACTCCTACAATGTTTGCTCCACGAGTCCACGTTCCAATAAATTTGCCAACAACCTGCAGCTCCAGAGGCCAGAGCACTATAGGTCGCGTCCCCGATCGCGAACGGGATCAAGGAGCGGCGAACTGATCAACCGATGATGGCGCCGGAGCCGGCCGCGGGGCTACCCGAAGACGTCCTCGCGGAGGTCCTAGGGCGCCTCCCGCCGCTCGTCCTGGCCGCGTCCCGGCGGGTCTGCAGGGCGTGGCGCGACGCCATCGACGCCCGCCTGCGCGGCCACCTGCTCTCGCGCTCGGTGCGCGGGATCTTCAT
Source organism: Lolium perenne (assembly GCF_019359855.2). NCBI lineage: Eukaryota > Viridiplantae > Streptophyta > Magnoliopsida > Poales > Poaceae > Lolium > Lolium perenne. Next base: position 175,452,399 of record NC_067244.2, read on the forward strand.
CAAGTTCATCGGCCATTGCTTCTCGGATTTCTTCTCCCGTCCCTCCACGGGGCCGGCGATCTGCGGAGGGCTCGACTTCCTGCCCAGCGAAGGCGTCAAGGTCACGGATCACTGCAACGGGCTCCTGCTCTGCGGCGATCGGGAGCGTGACTACGTCGTCAACCCGGCCACGCGGCGGTGGGCGCGCCTGCCCCGACGCCCTCCACCGCAGATGCCGGGGTTCGGCCACAGCGCCTACCTCGCGTTCGATCCCGCCGTGTCGCCACACTACCAGGTTTTCATGATCCCACGCCTGCCAGGCGCCAGCGAATCGAATGACAACGCCTTGCTTGAATCGGAGTGGCCTCCCGCGTCCTACGTGCTGCATGTGTTATCGTCGACGGCCGGCCAGTGGGAAGAGGAGACCTTTCTTCGGGAAGGGGAGGCCGCGGGGATCGTCGCAGACATGGATTCCGATCTATGGTACGATCGATATCATGCCGTCTACTGGCGAAGCACGCTCTACATCCATTGCCAGCATGGCTATATTACAAGGTACTACTATATGCTATACTATATAGCTCCATCTCCTCCCTTCGTACTTCTCCTCTAATCTAATAAAAATATATAAGATTCACTCTTCTTGTTATTAATTCGTCTAATTTTGCAGAATGTCCTTGTCAGATCACACATACAAAGTAATTAGACTACCGGCTGCCGATGAGTTGAGAGGATATCCCAACTACTATTTGGGGAGATCGCTGAAAGGGGTCTATTGCACAAAAGATAATTTATGGAACGGGCTTCAGCTTTGGCACCTCGATGAATCACGCCACCAAACAGAATGGGTGTTAAAGCATGACATCGATCTCACCACTTTTGCGCGCAATCTCTACGCGTTTGACTATCGTAAGAGGTATGGGGAGGATCGTGCTCAAAAAATAGGCGGACCATGGATCCTACAGGACGTTAACTATCGTAAGGGCACGGAGGAATATCGTAGCCCTTATTACAGAGCACCACTGGAAGAAAAATATGACTGGAACTCTGACGAGGATAACTTTCTCGACATCGAAGATGTTGTTCAAGGAGGATATAGTGGAGATTATCGTTTCCTTGGGTTTCACCCTTATAAGGAGATTGTCTATCTGGAATTATGCATGGGAAGAGGAGTGGCCTATGACTGGAATAGCTCAAAATTTCAGGACTTGGGCTGTATAGAACCAAGAGACCACCATTACGTCGAAGAAGGGATAACCGCATCTTTCCCGTACACGCCTTGTTGGATGGGCGAGTTTCCTGGAAACGAATTGGAATCTCTACTTGAAGACGAGGCGATAGCTAGAAGAAAATTGGAACGGGAAGCTCAGCTAGAAGATCACTCCAACTTTAGCTTCGTGGACGAGTACGAGCTGCACAAGCTCCGTGGGCGCGCCAAGAGGGAAAAGGATTCTGTCAGCAAAATTCGTCGCAGACGCCGCGTCACAGCACGGTAGGAACCCACCTTCACCAACATGATGCTCAAGGCGCCCAAGTTCAACATTGGCAAGGTAACCCAGGAGATAGTCAACTTGCATCGCTGGATCTAGCCTACTTGATTAGTTTTCTGGAATCCAAAATGAGCAGGTACGTGCAAATAATTTGGAATACCAAGTTGAAGATGTGCACAAATCGGACAGCACAATCATGTTTGAGGCCATGCACTTGCAACTTGTTGATGCAAAACAAAGTTTTAGACCCTGTTCGTGTACCCTGTATTTGCTTCGAACAAGACAACCATGTCTACCAGTAATTCTTTAGGACCGTGCGGTGTGCTTTATTATTTATATGTACAAATGAAAAGTAAATAGTGTGCATGCCCACGAGGAGTTACTCGAGCAATTTTTTACCGGCATGTGGACCCAGACTAGATTGGCAAACAGTTATTCGATGAAAGAACTAGACTTGTAAAATTACTGAACAGTTATGATACATACATAAAACCACAAACCCAGTTCACTGTTTACACATTCATTAATTACTGAAGTATACTAAATAAATAAAACCAACACAGCTCAATAGTATTGAATCAACAATTCACATTGTTGCTAGCAACAAGCATGCAGAACACAATGGCCACAAAATCAAGTTTAATCTGGGGTTGAAGTAGATAAGCCTTTTGTCATGGTTTGTCCTGCGGTATCCTCTTTTGAGTATGTCACAGACCAGTAATCGGATCTTGATTATGAAATCTAGTATTCTTCTTCAGCAGCAGTAGCAGCACTCAGATCAACACTAAGATCAACAGCCTGCAAGGAGGAATTGAAAATGAAGTTAGAATGTGAGGTAGAGCTAGTCAGAACATTTTTGTGACCTACTTAATCCTGCCTGAGTGGGCTTTAATTCCTGTTTATGGGGCGGCACAAGATGCTCAAAAGGCAGCATTTTTGGCCGAGCTAGTGCGATTTTGCGAAGGTGATTCGCTTCCTATGTTAGTCGGGGGGATTTTAATATTATTCGTAGGCAAGATGAAAAGAATAATAACAATTTCAATGCCTGCTAGCCTTTCATGTTTAATGCCATCCTAGAAAGTCGCGACCTACCGGAAATTGCCCTCTCTGGTCGACAATTTACTTGGGCAAATCGTCGCGAAATTCCCACTTATGAGAAACTAGATCGTGTTCTAGCTAGCGTGGAGTGGGAACAAAAATTTCCTTTAGTCTCGGTTAGAGCCCTAACTAGAGCCGGTTCGGACCATACGCCTTTGATTTTAGACTCGGGTGAACAAGCTCATTTGGGGAACAAATTTGTTTTTTCTTTTGAATTATCTTGGCTCAAACAAGATGGGTTCCTCGATATGGTGGCCAATGAATGGAGATCGGTCTCCTTTGGTAGCACACCTATGGACGTTTGGAAAAAATAAGATTCCCCATCTTCGTAGGTTTCTTCGCGGGTGGACAAAAAATCTGAGTGGGCATTATAAAAAAGAAAGGGATTTTTATTTTCGTGCCCTCGGATCCTTAGTTGTGCTCAGTTTTCCCCAGCCGCTTAGTTTTTCCTCAGTTTTGCACAAGCCCTTGTCTGAAACCCTCACAAGTGCTAGAACGGCCGGTTGCCCGACGGGTCAACAACTTTGACCGTTATCTGCTGACTAGTGGGGCCAAGTAGAGCCCGCAAAGACATGTCAGACCATCCATCATTGTGACCATAAGCATTGCCGTATCCCTGGCCAAAAGGCAAATGAGTGGGGCTTCGGTATATCGAAATGAAAAGTGGGGCCATGACGCTGATACAAGGGGAAATACACGGGTAGGATTAAATTTTTAAATGGAGCTCTACAGCGATGGCACGGAGGAGGTGGCCTGCGGGGTGCCGAGATGAGATCGACGTCCACAAAGAACTGCATGAGGCGAGACCAGACGCGTTAGATAGTTATGAACTAGACGCGTTTAACCATGCAAAGAAGAGAAGAAATGGTCGAGGACATCGACAACTACCTCAACACTTTGACTGACGGTGTTGGACACGAACGCGAGCAATGTAGAGAAAACTAGTGTCTCTCCTTTCTGGCGTGTATAGATGGGTGCTAGGGGAGTGTGGTGGTGAAGGGAAAGACCCCGCGGTGCTCTGTGGCATCCAACATAGCGGGGCGGCGTGGTCGTGCCTACAGTGGCGTGCATGTTCGGCATTGGCATCAGCATGTACGTTCGGCATTAGCATCGGCGGTATCTCTGGTGTGTCAGTGATCGAATGAGGGGACAAGATTGAGGGTGCATCCCGACGGTGACCTAGAAGTGGCGGTGAGCATAGCCGTTCTGACCATGCCGATATCGGCATCGGCATCTTTTGGAGGATGTGGTGCTCGAATCAAGGTGGGATTTGTTTCTTGTACGCCAAAATGAATTTGAAATAAGTTTCCTGTGGAAGGTTAGGTAAAATACAAAAGTTTCTAACTAAAAATTTTACTGGCACCATGGTGAAGTTTATAACAAGTTAGGTTTTTTCGACCTTCTCTAAATAACCTCAAAAATCATATACAGACGATCTTCTATACAGACTGAAATCCCACAAATATGTATGTCTCATGTTTGTACCAAAATTATACCACTTTTGGGACATTTCAAATAACCAAAACTATATCCCAAACTATATTTCCTAAAAGAAAAACAGTGCTAAAGAAAGTTGATAATTGTTAGAGGGGTGATAAATAATCCATTCACCGAAATCCCCCAAATATGCCAAATATGTATGTCTCATGTTTCTACCAAAATTATACCACTTTTGGGCCGTTTCAAATTACCAAAACTATATTCCCTAACACTGTGTTTGGATGCGCAGAATTTAGGCGTGGAATTGGAATTTGGACCGAATAGGCCCAATTCGGCTGTTTGGACGGCCTTAGAATTGGGGCCTGGAAACTGTGTGCAAATTCTGAGCCACCACCCCACATGTACCGTTTCACTAGGATGATTTCTGAGCTCTCCACCTCGGAAAGGCCTGGAATTTCTTTGCTCCTTCGTCAACCCGCGATAGAGCACCACGCTCTCGAGTGACTGCTACGCCCGCCCAGCGACGGCTCCGATAAGCCACCCCGGTGGCGGCGTCTCCGGCTCCGGTAACCCACCCCGCCCGCCGATGTTCTGCGCCCTCCTCTCCCCATCTCGCCCCTCTTCCTATCCTCGCCCTGACCTCGTCCTAACCGGCTCCCCTAACCCTAGAACAACAGTGGCAGGAAGGGGAACGGCGGCGGGCCGTCGGTGGTTTCTCCCTGGCCGATAGGGGAGCAGTGGTGGGCAGGGGCGACGGACGGTGGCCTCTCCCTGGTCGGGTAGGGGAACATCGGCGGTGGCCTCTCCCTGGTCGAGTAGCAGAACAGCGGGCGGCGGGCAGCGGGCAGCGGTGGACGGCTGCGGGTGGCGGTGGGCTGTGAACGGCGGCGGTAGGTGGCCTTTCCCTGGCCGGCGACCTCTTCTTGCCCTCTCCATGCCTCTCCAATTCGATTCCGCACTTTGCACATCCTAACACGAATTGGAATCCGGTGCTTCCTTTTGATTCCAACAACAAATATCATGTACACGCAAACAGCAGAATTGAAATGGAGGTCATTTCCTTTCCATCTTAGATTTGGAATTTCAGTGCAATTCAATTCCATGGCCAAATTCTGTGCATCCAAACACAGCGTAAAAGAAAAGGAATGCTAAAGAGAGTTGATAATTGTTAGAGGGGTGATAAATAATCCATTCACCGAAATCCCTCAAATATGTATGCCTCATGTTTATACCAAAATTATACCACTTTTGGGCCGTTTCAAATTACCAAAACTATATCCCAAACTATATTCCTTAAAAGAAAAGGAATGCTAAAGAGAATTGATAATTGTCAGAGGGGTGATAAATAATCCATTCATCGAAATCCCTCAAATATGTATGTCTCATGTTTATACCAAAATTATACCACTTTTGGGCAATTTCAAATTACCAATACTATATCCCAAACTATATTCCCTAAAAGAAAAGGAATGCTAAAGAGAGTTGATAATTGTTAGAGGCGTGATAAATAATCCATTCATCGAATTCCCTCAAATATGTATGCCTCATGTTTATACTAAAATTATACCACTTTTGGACCGTTTCAAATTACCAAAACTATATCCCAAACTATATTCCTAAAAGAAAAGGAATGCTAAAGAGAGTTGATAATTGTTAGAGGGGTGATAAATAATCCATTCACCGAAATCCCTCAAATATGTATGCCACATGTTTATACCAAAATTATACCACTTTTGGGCCGTTTCAAACTACCAAAACTACATCCCAAACTATATTCCCTAAAAGAAAATGAATGCTAAAGAGAGTTGATAATTGTTAGAGGGGTGACAAATAATGCATTCACCAAAATCCGCAAATATGTATGTCTCTTGTTTACACCAAAATTATACCACTTTTTAGTTTAACATTTTTAGATCGTGGAAAATAATGCATAAATAGAGGGAATATAGTTACATGGCAAACTCGTTATTGCACATAAATAGAGGGGTGGCACTGTCCACCGATAGAGAGAGAGAGGGGTGGCCACAAAGAGAGAGAGGGGGTGGCCACGAAGAGACGGAGAGGGGTATACTGCCCATTAGATCAGTGGATCAACAGTTGGTGGAGTCGATCCGTGTGACAACGGCTCAACCAATCAGGATAAGTTTGAGCTTCTGTGAGCATTTTGTGACAGTACTTGAGGGCAAAACTGGGTAGTACTAAGAAACCAAGGGCATGTAAATAGTAAATAGACTAAGGGATTCAAAAGAAAGAATTACAAAATGAAAATGTGTGTTTTGTACAATATAATTCATATCGGGCTACTCCAAAATATTTGCAATTCAAATATACATGAGTGTGACAATTATGGCCTCATTTAGACAAACTATGTTTTGGGGAAGATGTTTTGCAAAGAGGTTTGAGTGGAAAACCATGCATCTTCATAGCTACTAGTGATTATGAGAAGTGGCAATTTGTGGTAAAACTTGATTTTTCTATGTTTGTTAAGGTTTCCTAGGTGGCAGGTTGCGTAGGAAGACTCCATGAGTAGGTGCCACTATGTTTTTATTTTTTATTTTTTTGCGCATGAAATGACTCAATATGTTAATCTCATTTATTGACTCTCTGTTGACCAGCTACTTGAGGGTAAAACTGAGTATATTGCACTTGCCAGTCTAAGTACTCGAGTGGAAAACTGAGTACAGATAAAATTTCAGTATAAGGCCCGAGGTTATAACTGAGTACACCAAACGTCCCAGGGTTAGCGTCGTGTTGCGGTGCACGCTGCAGCAGTGCATAGTGGACGCGTGTTGCGGTACACGCCACCTTCGTCTTTATAGAGCCCCTCTTTCTCTCCCTCGACGCTCGCCCACTCTCTCATTCTCACTGCAACCGCCTCTTCTGTCCCATCATCTTCTCCACAACTGAAGAAAAGACCCCGAAGAAAACCGTCGGCGATGGAGAAGAATGAGATGCCCATTGTCGGCGCTTCCGACGTAGCCGTCGGCGCATCAGCCGCCGCCCCCGTCCAGGCCCCCGTCGCTGCTTCCAACATAGTCGCCGGCGCATCGGCCGCCGCCCCCGTCCACGCCCCTGTCGCTGCTTCCAACTTAGCCGCCGGCGCATCAGCCGCCGGCGCATCGGACGCCGCACCCGTCTAGGCCCCCGTCGCTTGGGACCCGTACGAACCAGTGTCGTATGTCGCGCCAGAGAACCCTACGACACGAACATCGTTGACGACGAGCCGGAGGTAACCCTTTGTTCCCTTGTTCTTATCCCATTTCAATACGTTTTCGTTAGATCTATCGTTATTAGGGTTCGTCTGTTCCTAGTTTAATCCTTTTGTGTTAGATCTTGCGTTATTAGGGTTCATCTGTTCCTAGTTCAATCCTTTTGTGTTAGATCTTGTGTTATTAGAGTTCGTCTGTTCCAAGTTCTAGATCTTGCGTTATTAGTGTTTGTGATTTTCTTTTGTTTAAGATTCGGTTAACTTATGTGAGTAATCAATCCCATCCAGTTAATTTGTGCCGATGATGATGAATATTTGGGCACAAATTGATTTAGGGTTTGGTCAGTGAACAATTGGTGTGTACAAATTTGTTGTGCATGATCTTTGGTTCACTGACTCAAATCCTGGATATAAGTGTGTACAATGTAACTGTGGCTACCTCTTTTTTTCGTGCCCATATTATCATGCATGATCTTTTGTTCACTCTCTGTTCCATCATCGTTGCAACTAACTTTGTGTTTTTTGCACGATCTTTGGTGCTACGTGACGAGGGAATACCTCGGCAATGCCTACGTATTGTAGACTTGGGTTTCGGGAGAGAGCGACGATGGAGATTCCGGGGTCGAGATTAGGCATACCCAGCTTCGGGTCCCCTCGGTGGAGGATCCCTACGTGCTGCTAGCAATCCAGTATATGATCATAGATGTGTTTACAGGGTGCCGCCGTAGGAGGAGCTATGTTGTCTATCTATTGTCTATATGTTGACCTCCTTATTTCGGGTGCCCTGGCTAGCTTTATATATGCAACAAGAGTCCTAGTCGACTACTTGTTCGGGTTGCCTTGTTGGGCCTTCTCCATATTGGGTCTTCTCCATATTGGGCCGAGCCAGGTATACTAATAATGGGTACCCGAAGGGTATGCCCATGTCAGTAGCCCCCGAGTTTATAGGGAAGTCGAAGACTTGCGTAGAAACTCCAAGCACAACCATCTCCGGAGTCGAAGAAAATACAAGGCGAGGTCCATGTCGCAGATCATGTGTAGCGTAGATGATGTCGACGATTCTTGAAATTATCGGGTGCGTGGCAGTGCTCCCGATGGGAGTAGCCCCCGAGTCTATGGGCAAGTGCTTGCACTTGGGCATAGACTCAAGTTGTACTACTCGATGAAGAACTTATCTATATTTCTGGAGGACTTGATGAAATCCATGGGATCCCGATGGGAGTAGGCTCCACTCGAATCGTAGAATCGAGTTGAGTCTACAAAGCTTGATTGTCGTAGATGCTGTCGAAGTTATTTTTCTATCGGGTGTGCGACCAGCGCTCCCGATGGGAGTAGCCCCCGAGGCTACAACCAAGTGTTTGCACTTGGGTGTAGGCTCAACTTGCTTGTAATTGACTCCACAATTTTTCCTCTTTCTTATCGGGAGGGTGAACAATACTCTCGATAAGAGTAGCCCCCGAGCCTATGAGCAGGTGCTTGCACCTAGGCATAGGCTCGAGTTGTACTACTCGATAAACAACTTGGCGCAGCCCCTCTTTTTATCGACTCCAGGCCGTTGCTATTTTTATTTGACATCCATATCTATATTGTACAGGGATAACGGTAATTGGGGCTAGTTCATCTGACGGATCAGGTGCTAGTTAACTGCTCTAGTGGAAATCCGCAAAAACCTACTTCAAGATCACGTTCCTGGACATGATCTCGGGATACTAGTGTTAACTCGACAGGTGCCGCTTAAGGTCTTACCATTTTGTCGAGTCCCAGACATATTTTATCGGGTACCTAACGCGTCCGTTAGGATTTTTCTTCGTATCTGTTGATACGGATAAAAGTAGCAAACCGACGTCAGAGACGGCGCTACGCCACACAGAACGGATCTGGGGTCTTACCTTCGCAAAGTTTTGCGGCATTCAGAAATTGTTCGCAACTTTGGCGTTCTGAGAATATATTGTCGAGTGCCTTGTTCGGCTGATGCAATGACCCATTTTGCGGGTTCTTCTATATTTTTCTCGGGCGTGATGAGACAGACGAATATATTGGGCTCTTCTATATTGTCGCCAGGCACATCGCCGACGCTCTTGCTCAGAACAAATGACGAGTCAATGGACCCGAAGATTTATCCATCCTCTTTTTTTTCTCTTTTTTTTCTTGATGATAATTTCTTCAAGTTCCTCCCTCAGGAAAATTTCTTCGGGTCCTCCTTGAGGATAATTCTTCGGGTTCCTCCTTCAGGAAAAATTCGTCGGGTCCTGTTCTTTCTTGAAGACAATTTCGTCGAGTTCTCCCTGTAGACAATTTCTTCGGGTTCTCTCTTATATACTTTGAAATTTGCTATCTCCTGCACAAATAAACAAACATTTTCTATCTTTTCCTTGACTCTCTTTTTCGCATGCGGTGTCAGATGCTCGGATTCAATGATATGTAAAGTGAATATATGCCGCGCAGCCCCCGAGCGTCGGGTGCGGCGAAAGTAAACGATAATCAACTTTGTGCAAAATAAAAAGAACACTTAGCTTTTTGGACATGACGAAGTCGATGTGCGATGAGGTCTTCGAGTGCGGCGAAAAAGTCGAGCCAAAGTAGAAATCACCGAATTAACGAAAGTGGATACCACCAAATTGTTGATGAAGAGATAGCCGAGCCCCCGAGCACTGCTGGGGTGATGTCATGATTGTTGTGTCGCAGTCGTGACCCGAGGCGAAATCGTTGTCGAGCCCCCGAGCGTTAGGCGTGACGTCGAAATAAGTTGATTGAGTCGCGGCGTCATATTTGGTGAAACCATTTAGGATGAAGCCATAGACAATAATATACGAAGATGAATCCCAGATGAAGTATTTGAGATGAATCCATATTGAAGATTACGCCATTAAATATAGAGCATATATTGAAGATAAATCCATCGATATCATAGAGGATGAATCCATTGGCCCGAAGAATCAGTAATAATCATAGAAGATGAATCCGTTGATATCATAGAAGATGAATCCATTGATCTTAAGAAAATAGTTATAGTAATAACCATAGAAGATGAATCCATTGTCCCGGAAACGCATCGGGTAATATTGTATAAGAGTGAACCAATAATAACCCGAAGAGAAACAATCCAGCAAGCCGAAAAAGATAAATCCACTGTTCCGAAGAAGATAAATCCACTAAGTCGAAGAAAATAATTCCACTGAGCCGAAGAAAATAATTCCACTGAGCCGGAGAAAATATATCCAGAGCCGAAGAAAAGAGATCCACCAAGTAACCGAATATATTTGTGATAATGAAGTAATAGCGCAGCCCCCAGTGTTTGGGTGAATTTGCTGTAATAATGTAATGATGCAACCCCCGAATATTCGAGTGTGGCGAAAATGAATAATAATTGACTATTTGAGGAAGAACACTTAGCTTTTTTATCGGGTCCGAAGGAGTCGTCGCTGCAGCAAGTCGTGCAACGGACACAGTCGATGTAAGCGCGCGGCGTCTGGCTGGGAGTAGTCGATATAGTCGCGCAACGCCTGGCCGGCATGGTTGATGTAGTCGCGCGGCGCCTTACCGGCGTGGTCGATGAAGATGACGCAGTCGAAATAATTGCGCGGCCAGAAGACGAGTCGATGAAGATGGATCCTCGACGAGCGAGCCCCGTGCGTGGCGAGTGTGCGCTATCGGGTCTTCGACAGGCGAGCCCCGAGCACATGGCGGGTGCGCGATGGAGGACGCAGTCGACCTAGTATAGTAGTCGAAACTTTGTTCCAATCTGTAGTAATATTATAGTGCGCAAATTCGCGCGCAAATAAAAGTATGCGCCGAGAATATCCGGCCAAATAAAATTTGCAAGTAGTAATTAATTGAAAGTATAGCACCTAATATTTTTATCGGAGCGTTCGCCGCTGATGAACTTGTTTTGCTTGATCCATGTAAAAAAGTAGCAATCGATGAGGTGGATGTAGTTGTAGTTTTCGTAGTCGACGACGGTGTCCGCGCTCCTCTGGAATCGATTGGTGACGTAGGTTGTTGTCCATAATGGAAGTCATCGGCGTCCGCGCTCGCTGGTGTACTGCTGCCTCAGAGTAATCTCTTTTTCTTTTGCCAAAATATGTACGTACATACAAGGTATAGTAGCCTCGTAAGGAGTCGATTCATCTTTTTTTTTCCTTTTTTTTTTTACCACGTAAAGTTGTGGCGGTAAGCAGCAATTGGCTTTTTTTTTTCTTGACGGAAACAAGCTGGAAACTGCCATCGTGAAGAAACAATCTCTCTGTAGGTTAGGTTACGGATGAAGCACAGAAATAGCTTTGCACGCCTGATATCCTCCGTGCGTGAGAAATAATCCAGCTATCCGCCAGATTATGTGGTCGATGACGTGCCCATTGATCTTGAGCAGGGTACAAACACGGTTGCGGCTTGTCAAAATTTTGGTCGATTTTGACCGGGCGTACTTCATAGCATGGGGAACCACGTGATGATGCTTCGATCTGCTTCTTTTCTCGTCTTCAATTTCGCTAGTGATGTTGATGGTGAACTTTATGGATCCCGCCCAGATGACAAAATCCAGTCGCCGCGATCCCCACGGACGGCGCCAATTGACGAGGGAATACCTCGGCAATGCCTACGTATTGTAGACTTGGGTTTCGGGAGAGAGTGACGATGGAGATTCCGGGGTCGAGATTAGGCATACAACGTACCCAGCTTCGGGTCCCTCGGTGGAGGATCCCTACGTGCTGCTAGCAATCCAGTATATGATCATAGATGTGTTTACAGGGTGCCGCCGTAGGCGGAGCTATGTTGTCTATCTATTGTCTATATGTTGACCTCCTTATTTCGGGTGCCCTGGCTAGCTTTATATATGCAACAAGAGTCCTAGTCGACTACTTCTTCGGGTTGCCTTGTTGGGCCTTCTCCATATTGGGTCTTCTCCATATTGGGCCGAGCCAGGTATACTAATAATGGGTACCCGAAGGGTATGCCCATGTCACTACGTGACAGGTGCAGAGCAGCGACGTCGACAGTGATGACGAGTCTTTCCATGCCAAGACTCGTCACATCCTCAGGAGGCTGCATTCCGGCCATTACGATGACCACTTTGCTCGAGACGTTTACAGGTGCCCCTTCTGCAACAGGAAGCTCCGCGCCACCGACTTCAACTGCCTGGTGAACCATGCTGAATCCATTGGTAGATACGGCGCTAGAGTTGGAACGACCGTGAATGTGCATGCGTTCATGGCCCAACACAAAGCACTTGGGATTCACATGTGCAGCCTCCAAGCGAGTCACGGTCGCTACCTGGAGGCGTTGAACGTGCCTACTGCACTCTCTGTATGTGACTGCTCTTTCTGTAGAGCAGCTTAAATTCATGTAAATGTAGCTTATGTTGGATCTATCGGTAGTACTATTGGATCTGTCGTGAATATATCTATGCTATGTTGGCTGTTGTATGCAGCTTATCATATATTTTCTATGGATTTGTGCCCTGGATTTCCTACCTGATTGGGTAAAAACGAAGGCATAAAGAAATGAATGGCGTTAAAAAACAGAACGAGAAGCTTCTCTAGATTTGCTACCAATTTGGGCAATCAAGAATGTATTGAAAACTGAAAATCTGGGCGAAAGAGACAGAAACTACTCGTGCCCACGTCCCGGACCCACACGGCTTCACACGCTACGGCCCCACACGCTATGGCCCCCGCTCCGCTCGTATGACCAAACACGGTCTCGTCCTGTCCCACGCGGTCCCTTTCTACCAGCCCCACACGACACGGCCCCACACAACGCGGCCCCACTCGTCAGCACGGAACGGTCAACTGAACGGGATTCCTCCCGTCCGAGCTCCTTGTGAGGGTTTCAGACAAGGGCTTGGGAAAAACTGAGAAAAAACTGAGCTGGGGAAAACTGAGTACAACTAAGGACCCGAGGACACGAAAATACAAATCCCAAAAAGAAAAGGAATACCTTCTTAGTGTAATCGAATCATTGGATTTGAAAGCTGAATCATCTCCTCTCTCAGTAGCCGTAAGAGAGTCTATGAAAGAGGCAATGAATATAGTTGCTAAACTTAGGCGTGAAGAGGAAGCCAAATGGGCTCAACGTGCCAAAGTGTATAGTAACACACAATATTTTCACCTTATTGCCAATGGTAAACATAGGAGAAAAATAATTTTTCAACTTGAGCAAGATAAGGGTACCATAGTTGGTCAGAAGAACCTAAAGTTATACATCACAGAATACTATAAGAGTTTGTTGGAGCAGTAGCTCCTAATCATTTCTCTTTAATTGAAAACGCGACATATGATATACCTCAGCTCTCTGAGCAAGAGAATAGCATTCTAATATCCAACTTCACGGAGGAGGAGGTTCGCGATGCCATTATGCAAGTGGAGAAAAATAAGGCTCCCGGACCCGACGGTTTTTCTACGGAGTTCTACCAAACATTCTCGAAAATAATAAAGGGTGATTTGCTATGGTCGGGCTCCAGTATGCACGGAAGAGGCCCAATAGTGGGCCGAATTAGGGGCTTAGCCAAGTTATCTAGGGTTTAGAGGAGTTGTCCTCCTATATAAACACATGTACCCCTTCGATTATAATCAGACAATAAACATACACTGTTGTCGTCTCCCTCAGGAGACCGGGCACCCAAACCCTAGCCGCACCCTGCCCTAGCCGGCGCCTCCTCTCTCTCTCGCAGCGACGGCGCCCAGCCGTCGGCGTCTGCGCCTCTAGCCTCACCGTCCTCACTTCCATCCCTATAATCTACGCCCGAGACCTGGTAGAACCATAGTTTCTACCAATTTGGTATCAGATTGCTCTGGTTCAATGACTTCTTCAGGCCTCCCCACCACCGCCACCTACTCCACCGACGCGGCCACCGCCACCTCGCAGCAGCCGCTTCTGCTGTTCCAGCCGCCGCCGCCGGCCACCTCGGGTCTGCCCGCCTCGGGCACAGCGGCCCTGGCGGCCGACGCGGCCCCCGTCCTCTCTCCGGTGGATATATCGTCGGCAATCCGCGACCTCACCCTAGCGGTCTCGAACCTACGGACCTTCCTCCAGGCTCCCTACGCGCCACCACCACCCCCGCCGGCTGCGCCCTTCGCGCCACCGTCACCACTGCCCCCGCCGACTACGCCCTTCGCGCCACCACCACCGCCCACCGTAGCGCCCCAGGGACTCCCGATCACCCAGATCAGGTACCCATCGTCGCCGTCCCCGCTGCCGATGTGGATCAACATGCCGACCTATACGACGACACCACCACAGCCAACGGTGATGCAGCTGCCCGCCACCACCGTCGGGGGATTCGGCGGGTATACAGCCCCATACGTCGGGAGCTCCATGGTGTTGCAGTACTCTCCTCCCGCCACGATGGGTCGCCATGAGGGCGCTTACATGGCCTCGCCGCACGTGCAGCAGCCGCCTCGCTTCACCAAGCTGGAGTTCGCCACCTACGATGGCACCGTCGACCCCCTGAACTGGCTCAATCAGTGCGACCAGTTTTTCAGGGGGTGATACGTCTCCAACGTATCGATAATTTCTTATGTTCCATGCCACATTATTGATGTTATCTACATGTTTTATGCACACTTTATGTCATATTCGTGCATTTTCTGGAACTAACCTATTAACAAGATGCCGAAGTGCCAGTTGCTGTTTTCTGCTGTTTTTGGTTTCAGAAATCCTAGTAAGGAAATATTCTCGGAATTGGACGAAATCAAAGCCCAGGGGCCTATTTTTCCACGAAGCTTCCAGAAGTCCGAAGACGAAACGAAGAGGGGCCACGGAGTGGCCAAACCCTAGGGCGGCGCGGCCCACCCCTTGGCCGCGCCGGCCTATGGTGTGGGGCCCCTGTGCCCCCTCCTGACTTGCCCTTCCGCCTACTTAAAGCCTCCGTGACAAAACCCCCAGTACCGAGAGCCACGATACGGAAAACCTTCCAGAGACGCCGCCAACGCCGATCCCATCTCGGGGGATCCAGGAGATCGCCTCCGGCACCCTGCCGGAGAGGGGAATCATCTCCCGGAGGACTCTACGCCGCCATGGTCGCCTCCGGTGTGATGTGTGAGTAGTCTACCCCTGGACTATGGGTCCATAGCGGTAGCTAGATGGTTGTCTTCTCCCCATTGTGCTATCATTGTTGGATCTTGTGAGCTGCCTAACATGATCAAGATCATCTATCTGTAATTCTATATGTTGCGTTTGTTGGGATCCGATGAATAGAGAATACTTGTTATGTTGATTATCAAAGTTATATCTATGTGTTGTTTATGATCTTGCATGCTCTCCGTTACTAGTAGATGCTCTGGCCAAGTAGATGCTTGTAACTCCAAGAGGGAGTATTTATGCTCGATAGTGGGTTCATGCCTGCATTGACACCTGGGACAGTGACAGAAAGTTCTAAGGTTGTGTTGTGCTGTTGCCACTAGGGATAAAACATTGATGCTATGTCTAAGGATGTAGTTGTTGATTACATTACGCACCATACTTAATGCAATTGTCTGTTGCTTTGCAACTTAATACTGGAGGGGGTTCGGATGATAACCTGAAGGTGGACTTTTTAGGCATAGATGCAGTTGGATGGCGGTCTATGTATTTTGTCGTAATGCCCAATTAAATCTCACTATACTCATCATGATATGTATGTGCATGGTCATGCTCTCTTTATTTGTCAATTGCCCAACTGTAATTTGTTCACCCAACATGCTGTTTATCTTATGGGAGAGACACCTCTAGTGAACTGTGGACCCCGGTCACATTCTCTTTACTGAAATACAATCTACTGCAATACTTGTTCTACTGTTTTCTGCAAACAATCATCTTCCACACAATACGGTTAATCCTTTGTTACAGCAAGCCGGTGAGATTGACAACCTCACTGTTTCGTTGGGGCAAAGTACTTTGGTTGTGTTGTGCAGGTTCCACGTTGGCGCCGGAATCCCTGGTGTTGCGCCGCACTACATCCCGCCGCCATCAACCTTCAACGTGCTTGTTGGCTCCTCATGGTTCGATAAACCTTGGTTTCTTTCTGAGGGAAAACTTGCTGCTGTGCGCATCATACCTTCCTCTTGGGGTTCCCAACGAACGTGTGAGTTACACGCCATCAGGGGGCAGCGAACCATGGCGTCCGACCGCACGTGGATCGCCTCCTACCACCTCCGTGCCGCCACGGAGACGTGGATCGAGTAGGACGAGGGCGGGATGCCTCCGTGGGAGCGCTTTCGCGACCTGTGCCTCCTCCGGTTCGCCCCCCATAAGTGGGAGCCGCCTGGCCGAGCTCGGTCGCATCCCCTTCACCACCTCGGTGTAGGACTTCGCCGACCGCTTCCAGACATTGGCTTTCCATGCGCCTGGCGTCACGGCTCGCCAGTGCGCCGAGCTCTTCGTCGGTGTCGTCCCTGACCACATCTGCGTCGACGTCAAGATGCGCGGCCCCTAGGACCTGCAGACCGCCATGTACTACGCGCGCGGGTACGAGCAGCGTGCCAACGCCATGCAGAAGGTGTTCCCGGGCCGCGGCGCGCACCCCTTGACCCGCCCCGCACCGGCGACCGCCACCCCGACGCGCCCCGCCCTGCCGGCCGTCGCTACGGCCTCCTCCGCGCCAACACGTACCTTCCGGCGCTTGACGTCAGCCGAGCAGCTCGAGCGGCGCCGCAAGGGCATGTGCTTCAACTGCGGTGAGTTGTACGCTCTGGGTCATACGTGCGCCCACCTGTTCTACTTGGAGACCGTCGATGACGCGAAGGTGGAGGCCCTCACCGCGGAGCTCGACGCCACCACACTCTCTGAGGCCGGCGTCACGACCTACAGGCCGGCCGGTCGATGCGACCACCTTCGTCGTCTCCCTTCATGCCATGGCGGGCATCATATCAAGACGGTGAAGACGATGCTGCTTCCGGTGACGATCCACGGGGAGCGTCTCACCGCACTCGTGGACACAGGCTCAACGCACAACTTCCTATCCAGGGACGCCATGCGCCGCCTCGCCCTCCAGTCAGCGGGCGCGGAGAAGTTCAGCGTCACCGTCGCCAACGGGGACCGCCTTGCTTGTCAGGGCGTAGCACGGCAGGTTGTCGTCCTCATCGGCGACGAGCCCTTCTCCATCAACTGCGTTGGCATCGACCTGGGCTGCTACGACTTCATCCTCGGCATTGACTTCCTGTCCACATTAGGCCTCATTCTTTGGGACCTCGACGTGTTGTCCATCATCTTCTGGCGCAAGGGCAGCCATCGCGTTCAGTGGACGGGCATTGGCGGCGCCGGCGCCGGCACCACGACCCCGCAGCTTCAGTTGATGGCGGCCGCACATGACGAGGCGCATCCTCTCCTGGCCGACCTCCTGCAGCAGCACAGTGACATCTTTGACGAGCCACATGGCCTCCCTCCCATGCGGCCCTGTGACCACCGCATCCACCTGCTGCCGGACACGATGCATGTCGCCGTGCGCCCATACCGGTACCCGCAGCTGCAGAAGGACGAGCTCGAGTGCCAAGTGGCGGTCAAGCTCGCGCAGGGCATCATCCGGATTTCGACATTGTCGTTCTCCGCCCCGGTGCTCCTTGTGCACAAGGACGAGGGCACATGGCGCTTCTGCATCGACTACCGCACCCTCAATGCCATGACGTCCAAGGACAAGTTCCCCATCCCCGTCGTGGATGAGCTCTTGGACGAGCTACATGGAGCGCGCTTCTTCACCAAGCTCGACCTGCGTTCGGGCTATCATCAGGTGCACATGCACCCGAATGACATCGAGAAGACGGCGTTCTGTACTCACCATGGCCACTTCGAGTTCCAGGTGATGTCGTTCGGCCTCTCCAACGCGCCGAGGACCTTCCAGGCCCCGATGAACGACATGCTCAGCCCATACTTAGGCTGCTTTGTGCTTGTTTTCTTTGATGACATTCTTATCTACAGTTCATCCTGGGCGGAGCACCTGCAGCACCGTGCCATCATCTTCAACGAGCTTCGAGCGCATCGTCTCCACCTCAAGCGCTCGAAGTGCTCGTTCGGCACGACTTTCATAGCATACCTGGGGAACGTCATCTCGGCGGAAGGTGTCGCGATGGACGTGGACAAGGTCACCGCCGTCACTGTGTGGCCGACCCCGTAGTCACCGTGGGCTCTTTGCGGCTTCTTGGGCCTCGCCGGCCATCGTAGGTGGCGAACTCCAGTTAGTGAAGCGAGGCGGCTGCTGCACGTGCGGCGAGGCCGTGTAAGCGCCCTCGTGGCGGCCCATCATGGCGGGAGGAGAGTACTGCGGCACCATGGAGCTCCCGACGTATGGGGCAGTAAACCCGCCGAACCCCCCAACGGTTGTGGCGGGTGGCTGCAGCACCGTTGGCTGTGGCGGCGCCGTTGTATAGGTCGGCGTGTCAATCCATGTAGGCAGTTGGGACGGCGACGACGGGAACCTGATATGGGTGATCGGGAGTCCCTGGGGCACGACAGTGGGCGGTGGTGGTGGTGCAAACGGCGCAGCCGGTGGGGGCGGTGGCGGCGGCGGCGGCGGCGCGAAGGGCGTAGCCGGCGGGGGTGGTGGTGGCTCTCACCGCGGAGCTCGATGCCACCACACTCTCCGAGGCCGGCGTCACGACCTACGGGCCGGTCGATGTGACTGCCTTCGTCGTCTCCCTTCATGCCATGGCGGGCATCAAGACGACGAAGACGATGCTACTTCCGGTGACGATCCACGGGCAGCGTCTCACCGCACTCGTGGACACGGGCTTGACGCACAACTTCCTATCCAGGGACGTCATGCACCGCCTCGCCCTCCAGCCGGCGGGCGCGGAGAAGTTCAGCGTCACCGTCACTAGCGGGGACCACCTTGCTTGTCAGGGCGTGGCGCGGCAGGTTCCCGTCCTCATCGGCGACGAGCCCTTCTCCATCGATTGCGTCAGCATGCCGACCTGGGTTGCTACAACTTCATCCTCGGCATCGACTTCCTATCCACACTAGGCCCCATTCTTTGGGACCTCGACGTGTTGTCCCTCATCTTCTGGCGCGAGGGCGGCCATCGCGTTCAGTGGATGGGCATCGGAGGCGGCGGCGCCGCGACCCCGCAGCTTCAGTTGATGGTGGTTGCACTTTACGAGGCGCATCCTCTCCTGGCCGACCTCCTACAGCAGCACAGTGACATCTTCGACGAGCCATAGGGCTTCCCACCCACGTGGCCCTGTGACCACCGCATCCACCTGCTACCGGACACGGCGCCTGTCGCCGTGCTCCCGTACCGATACCCCCAGCTGCAGAAGGACGAGCTCGAGCGCCAGGTGGCGGTCATGCTCGTGCAGGGCATCATCCGGATTTCGACATCGCTGTTCTCCGCCCCGGTGCTCCTTGTGCGCAAGGCCGACGGCACATGGCGCTTCTGCATCGATTACCGCGCCCTCAATGCCATGACATTCGAGGACATGTTCCCCATCCCCGTCGTGGATGAGCTCTTGGACGAGCTACACGGAGCACGCTTCTTCACCAAGCTCGACCTGCGTTCGGGCTATCATCAGGTGCGCATGCACCCGGACGGCATCGAGAAGACGGCGGTCCATACTCACCATGGCCACTTCGAGTTCCTGGTGATGCCATTCGGCCTCTCCAACGCGCCGGCGACCTTCCAGACCCTTATGAACAACGTGCTCAGCTCATACTTCCGCCGCTTTGTGCTTGTTTTCTTTGATGGCATTCTTATCTACAGTTCATCCTAGACGGAGCACCTGCAGCACGTGGCCATCATCTTCAACGAGCTTCGAGCGCATCGTCTCCACCTCAAGCGCTCGAAGTACTCATTCGGCACGACCTCCATAGCATACCTGGGGCATGTCATCTCGGCGGAAGGTGTCGCGATGGACGCGGACAAGGTCGCCGCCGTCTCCACGTGGCCGACCCCGCAGTCACCGCGGGCTCTGCGTGGCTTCTTGGGCCTCGCCAGCTACTACCGGAAGTACATCCGGGACTTCAGCCTCATCGCTGCGCCACTGACGCGCCTCCTTCGGTGCGACGCCTTCTCCTGGGACGAGGAGGCGACTACGCCGTTCATAGCCCTCCAGCGGGCGCTCACGACGGGACCCGTCCTCCAGATGTCGTACTTCGACATGCCTTGTGGTGGACTGCGACGCCTCCGGTATCGGCTTTGGCACCGTCCTCCACAAGGGCGAGGGACCACTGGCCTTCTTCAGCCGCCTCTTCGCCGCTCGCCATCACAAGCTCACGGCATACGAGTGCGAGCTTATCGGGCTGGTCCAGGCGGTGCGCCACTGGCGACCTTACCTTTGGGGTCGGCCATTCCGTGTGCGCACGGACCACTACAGCCTCAAGTTCTTGCTGGATCAGCGCCACTCCACCGTTCCGCAGCACCAGTGGATCAGCAAGCTCTTCGGCTTCGACTTCACCGTCGAGTACCGCCCAGGCCGTCTCAACACGGTCGTCGATGCCTTGTCCCGCCGCGACACATGTCGCAGACGATGTTGCCACGATTGGCACTGTCCTGTGCATCCGCTTCGGGCCGTCCTTCACCTTCATCGATGACATTCGTCGGGCGACTACTAATGCCGCGGACGCACAGGCGCTCCGCGGGCGCCTTGACGACGGCGAGCTGGGGGCGCCCTGGCGCCCCGATGATGGGCTGCTTCTACACGGGCGCCACCTTTTTGTGCCCGCCCATGTTGACCTGCACCACCAGGTCTTGTCCCTGGCGCACTCTGCAGGACACGAGGGCGTGCAGAAGACCCTCCATCGCCTCCATGCTGATTTCTACATCCCCGGTGATAGTGCGTTGGTCCGTGACTGGGTGCAGTCATGCGTGACGTGCCAGCGGAACAAGACGGAGACGTTGCGACCCGCGGGTATGTTACAGCCGCTGGATGTTCCCTCACAGGTGTGGGCAGATATCTCCATGGACTTCATCGAGGGCCTTCCCAAGGAGGGCGGCAAGTCCGTCATCCTCACGGTGGTTGACTGCTTCTCCAAGCATGTGCACTTCATCGCCCTCGGTCACCTGAAAGGACACGGATGTCGCCTAGAGGGGGGGTGAATAGGCGATTTAAAACTTTTACGAGATGGGCTTAACAAATGCGGAATAAAACTAGCGTTTACTTTGTCAAGCCCAAAGCCTATATACTATGGTTCACCTATGTGCACCAACAACTTATTCTAAGCAATGGTTCACCTATGTGCACCAACAACTTATGCTAAGCAATACAAGCAACTAGGTGATAGCAAGATATATAACTTCAAACACGATGGCTATCACAAAGTAAAGTGCATAAGTAAAGAGCTCGGGTATAGGAATAACCGAAGTGACGTGGAGACAACGATGTATCTCGAAGTTCACACTCTTGTGAGTGCTACTCTCTGTTGGAGCGGTGTGGAGGACAAGTCACTCCAAATGCACGAGGGCCACCGTATTCTCCTCGAGAATTCCCACCAAAAGGGGTGTCCTCGATCCACTATGGAACCTTAGGGAGGTCACCGAACCCGCACAAAGCTTGGGGCTATCTCCACAACTTAATTGGAGGCTCTCAACAAATTGCCACAAATGCCTTGCCCTTGAAGAATCTTCACAACTTAATTGGAGTCCCCAAGAACACCACTAAGATGCCACAAAGGCCTTGCCCTTGAAGATTCTCCACAACTTAATTGGAGTCCCCAAGAACACCACAAAGATGCCACAAAGGCCACTAAGCCGTCTAGGGTCCAAAGACCCAAGAGAAACAACCTTCTTGCTTTCACTTCCACGAATCACCGTGGAGAACTCAAACCGATGCACCAAATGCAATGGCAAGAACGCCACTAAGAAGCTCAAGTACTTCTCTCTCAAATTCCAACAAAGCTACAAAAGCTATTGGGGGAATAAGAGAGGAAGAACAAATAGGAGGAGGAACACCAAATTTCTCCAAGATCTAGATCTAGTGGGTTCCCCTCACAAAGAGAGGGATTTGATTGGTGAAGATGTAGATCTAGATCTCCTCTATCTATCTCTCAAATAGATGCAAGATTCATGGGAGGGAGAGGGAGATAGCAAGCTCAAAGAAGGTCAACAATGGAGGCAAAAACGAGCTCAAACGGTTAGGAAACTTTGGGGAAGAAGACCCCCTTAAATAGGGCAAGAGAAATCTGCCCGTTATGCACAAAACTCATCAAAACCGAAACTTCCGGTCATTTGGAGCGGAACTTCTGCCCCCCGGAAGTTCCGGCCAACTTCCGGGGGAAGTAGGGTGCCCCCGGAATGCTTACGGTATACTTTCTGCATGCAGATTCGTCATTTCCGGAAGTTCACCGGAAGTAGGGCGGAAGTTCCGGTCACTTCCGGCCAACTTCCGGCCAAAAAAGTGCTTCACGAAAAGTTCAATAACTTTTGTATCCGGACTCCGATTTTGATGATCTTGGGCTCGTTTCGAAGCTAGTAACAAGCTCTACAAGATAATGCAGGGAACCATCATAGTCCAGTAAGGTAGGATAGAAATAAATGAAGAAAGGTTTTACCTATCTAGAAAAGACATACCGGTAAAACCTCCAACCTTGAAAATGCAACAAGTTGCCCGTGCAAAAACCATTCTTGATGAACTAGAGCTTGTCGTGAGAATAAGCACAAGCTCTAAAACATCACATGGATAAGATCCAAATAACAACCAAGAAAGATGATGCAAGGATGCAAAGGTTTGAGCTCTCCGAAGGATATGATCGAGTTACTCACTCGAGAGCCCTCTTGATAGTACGGCAACTAAACTATAAACCGGTCTCCAACTACACTATGAGACCGGTGAAAAAGAAACCCTATCAAGAGCAAACCTTATACTTGCGCATTCCACTTGAGCTCGATGATGACGATCTTGTCCTCAACAATATGGAACGCCTTTCTTGATTGTGCTTGCTTGACGAAGTCTTGTGGATTGCTCCCCCATAATCCACCATGGGAGAGCTTCTTCTTCGGCGCATCTTCACATATCCATGATCACCATATGGATTGCTCCCCCATAATCCATCATGGGAGAGCTTCTTCTTCGGCACATCTTCACATATCCATGATCACCATATGGATGGCAAGAGTCAAGCAAAGAATCTCTTTGAGATGGCACATCTTGAACTTGCACATCATTTCATTGATGTCTTGAAGTTAACCTTGAGAGCTCACTTCATCTTTATCTTCAAGACATACTTGACACTTGATCTTCTTCATTTGCTTCTTATTGCAATCTTGAAGCCAACATACGGTTCAAGCATTGCCTTCAAGCATATGATCTCTTCAAGTTGGCTCATCTTGAACTTGCACTTCATTTTGTTGATGTCTGGAAGTTAACCTTGAGAGATCACTTCATCTTCACCTTCAAGACATACTTGACACTTGATCTTCTTCATTTGCTTCTTCTTATTGCAACCTTGAAGCCAACATATGGTTCAAGAATTGCCTATGGACAACTCCTACAAATATAACTCAATGCAAACATTAGTCCATAGTGTAGGGATTCGTAGCATAGAAAACAAAAAAATTCCTACCGCGAGAACGCAATCCAAGCCAAGATGCAATCTAGAAGATGGGAGCAACGAGGGGATGAACAAGACTAACCCTTGAAGATTTCCAAAGCCTACAAGAGGAGGCTCTCGTTGCTGCGGTAGACAATCACTTGCCGCTTTCAAAAGCGCGTAGAAGATCTTGACGGTGCCACAATCGGGCAGCACCTCCGTACTCGGTCACACGTTCGGTGTTGATGACGACATCCTTCTCCCCGTTACAGCGGGCAG
Source organism: Lolium perenne (assembly GCF_019359855.2). Taxonomy (NCBI): domain Eukaryota; kingdom Viridiplantae; phylum Streptophyta; class Magnoliopsida; order Poales; family Poaceae; genus Lolium; species Lolium perenne. The sequence continues at coordinate 175,476,321 of NC_067244.2, forward strand.
AGGAAGTAGTAGATCCTCCTCGGAATCCCGGCAGCATGACGGCGTGGTGGCGGTGTCGATGGAGATCTCCGACGGAGCTTCGCTAAGCATATGCGGGAGAAGTAGTGGAGGAGGGGCGCTAGGGTTTGGGGAGAGGGAGTGCCTTGGGCGCCGGCCACAAAGGGGGCAGCCAAGGTTGGAGGCAAGAGTGGCCAGCCACCCTCCCCTTGTCCCTCATTATATAGGTGGAAGCCCCAAGAGTTATAGTCCAAGTCTTCGAATAAGAACCCAACACCAAAACTTCCCAAAGGTGGGAAACCTACCCAAAGGGGGAGTCCTACTCAAGGTGGGACTCCCACCTTTCCTTGAGGTGGGGTGGCCGGCCACCTCAGGTGGAGCCCACCTGGGAATCCTCCCTTAGGGTTTGGCCGGCCAAGCCTTCCATAGTGCCTTTCTTCCGGACTTTTCTAGAACCTTCTAGAACCTGCCATAAATGCACCGGATCATTTCCAAACTTGGAATATGACTTCCTATATATGAATCTTATTCTCCGGACCATTCCGGAACTCCTCGTGATGTCCTGGATCCCATCCAAGACTCCGAACAAAACTTCGAACTCCATTACATATTTCCATATCTACTTAAACGACATCAAACCTTAAGTGTGTCACCCTACGGTTCGCGAACTATGTAGACATGGTTGAGACTTCTCTCAGACCAATAACCAATAGCGGGATCTGGAGATCCATAATGGCTCCCACATATTCAACAATGACTTTAGTGATCGACTGAACCATTTACATACGATACTGATTCCCTTTGTTACGCGATATTTTACTTGTCCGAGGTTTGATCATCAGTATCTCTATACCTCGTTCAACCTCGTCTCATGACAAGTACTCTTTACTCGTACCGTGGTATGTGGTCTCTTATGAACCATTCATATGCTTGCAAGCTATTAGACGACATTCCACCGAGAGGGCCCAGAGTATATCTATCAGTCATCGGGATGGACAAATCTCACTGTTGATCCATATGCCTCAACTCATACTTTCCAGATACTTAATCCCACCTTTATAACCACCCATTTACGCAGTGGCGTTTGATGTAATCAAAGTACCCTTCCGGTATAAGTGATTTACATGATCTCATGATCGAAGGACTAGGTAACTATGTATCGAAAGCTTATAGCAAATAAAACTTAATGACGTGATCATATGCTACGCTTAATTGGGTGTGTCCATTACATCATTCATATAATGACATAACCTTGTTATTAATAACATCCAATGTTCATGATCATGAAACTATGATCATCTATTAATCAACAAGCTAGTTATACAAGAGGCTTACTAGGGACTCCTTGTTGTTTACATAACACACATGTATCAATGTTTCGTTTAATACAATTATAGCATGGTATGCAAACATTATCATAACACAGAGATATATTATAATAACCATTTTATTATTGCCTCTTGGGCATATCTCCAACAGTCTCCCACTTGCACTAGAGTCAATAATCTAGTTTACATTTGTAAAGATATAACACCTTGGCCTTCTGGTGCTTTATCATGTTTTGCTCACGGGAGAGGTTTTAGTCAATGGACCTGACATGCTCAGAACCGTATGTATTTTGCAGTTCATTTGCGTCTTCACGCATCACTCATTTTCCAAATGAGTCGGCATTTAAATATGTTTGGTCTTCTGGTGGAACCTTAATTCCCCGGTCTGAAATAAGTCACTAATATTGTCATACACAATATAGCTTCAAAGTTCTGACACTATCGGAACTACACCAAGTTCTAAAAGAACTTCTTGACTTAACATCCTCAGTCATTGTCAAAACAATGACATAATCTGCCTTCGTTTGTAGAATCCGTCACAACATTTAGAACTCATCTAAATCTAGCATAGACAACTTCTATCTCATTGTGCTACCTTTTAAACAATACTTAGCCTAATTGAGATTTTAATTTCATTTTTATATGTGACCAAACAAATATCGGTGCAACATCTTACAGCGATTTATTTTGTCATTACCCCATACAAAAATATATATGTATCCTTGGTTCTTCGAAAGCACACAGGGATATTCTTACTGTTTTTCCAATGATCATCACATGAATCATTCTGGTATATGCTCCTAACTTTTCAGAGCATAGGACATCTGATTTTGTACATATTATTCGTGATCTATAATCACTCATGTGTTTTTATTCATCGAGTGTCAATTACACTCAAGTCTTGTATAAACCTTCGCATGAAAAGAACACATTCTTAATATTTCTATATTGAACTAATTCAATATCCATTCTATGTACTTTGACTTAAACTTATTATGTGTTTCAATCTATCTTCATAGATCTTGACACTAAATTTGTTTCAGTCCATATCCTTCATTGAAGTTAATTTCTCAATGAAACTTTTTAATTAAGTATATAATTACATCATTTATAACCAACTATATGTCATCTACATAAGTATTATAAATATGTCTCAGCACTCCCACTTAATTTCTTGCAAATGCAAGTCTCTTCATCATCTCTGATGAAATCAAAAACTCTTTGACTATTTCATCCGGTGAAGATTCCAACTCCGTGATACTTACTTCATCCAATTGAAGTTCGTATACCTATCTAGTATTCCATGGACTAGCAAAACTCTTGGTTTGAATCTTGTATACACCTTTAATATACACTTCTGGTAAGTAATGTATTTTGCCATCCTACTAGCATATCTCATAAAAGAAATATGTAGCGATTACTAGAATAATCCACATAGCCTATAAGCATGCTACGGAAGATCTAATCTTATCGTAGTCAACTCTTTGAACTTTGTCGTAAACAACTTTTCGACAAGTCGAGCTTCTTCAAGGATATTAAATCCAAGTCCATCAATTTCATAGATCCATTTACTTTCAAAAAGTATTCATCTATCTTGGATTTCATCGTGTATAGCCATTTTAACGGAGTCAGGGCCCATCATAACTTCTTTGTTTGTAGTTGGTTTATCATTGTTCAAAATCAATCCTTTGTCCACAAATCATTTATTTGATCACAAAGTAAACCATACCTACAAGGTTCAATATATACTTCGATCTCCATGACTAAAACACTTTGTAGTCATGGGAGCCATGATTGTCGTGGCCGCTTCCGGAACCAATTTCCGATGCTGCGCTACTCTGATCATTATGCTCAGGTTCATAAACCTTATCAAGTTCTATTGTCCTCCCACTCAAATACTTCGTTAGAAAACAATTTCTTGGAAATAAGCAAGTAACATTAATAAACACTTTTGTCATTTTACTTCATAGTGGAAAGAATTCCCAATCAATTCTTTGGGATAACCAACAAAGACATTCATCCAATTTTGGTTGTAAACTCTTAGACCAAAATTTAAAGAAAGGACTATTAGGGTTTATACCCATGCCATAACTTGTATGTTGTCATTTCAACGGATCATGATGATGCCCTATTTAGTGTAAAAGTGGTAGTCTCTAAAGCATAATCCACAAAAATTATAATGGCATTAATATTTTATCTCATCATTTACCCAAAAAGGTTTGGATACATCTCTCGGATACTTCATCATCACTATGATACTCCAAGAAATTTGAGTTGTAGAATAATTTCATAACTTCTTAGATGTTCGCTAAAACTAGTAATTCAAATATTTCCACTATGATCCAATCATAGATATTTGACTTTTCTATTACGATGATTTCCACTTCATGCTGAAATTTATTTGAATCCATTCAAATGTTTCAAATTTCTTCCTTATCGAATATATCCACATATATATACTCAATTCATTGTTGGAAGTTGTCATGAAGTAGAAGAATCTCCCGCACACAACTATGCCCAGTGAACCACATATATCATCATGTATGTTTTCACTAAGTTAGTTGCCCGTTCAAATCTTGGCCTATGAATGGTATTTTAGTCATTCTCTTTAGAAAAGATTTGCAAGCGCCAAATGGTTCAAAAATCAAATGACTCCAAAAATCCATTTGCATGGAGTTTCTTCATGCGTTCTTTTCCAACATGACCTAAATGGCGGTTCCACAAATAAGTGGAATTCAAATCATTTGCCTTATGGCATTTTAGCGTCAGTATTATGTGTGTGTGTTTCACCATTAAGATTTATAATAACTTATCCATCGTACATGGAGTAATGTCATAATTTGAACAACTCATTGTTTTCATTTGACCAGAGCAAAATAACAATTATTAAGTTCTTTATTATAAATTCTAAGGGCTAGATAGAATGCCAACGACGAACATAATAACACTTTATTTTGTTCCAGACGTGCATTCCTATCATATTCCTTGTCAGCCACTTAGGCCATTGTATTCTTGTATTGCGTTGTTTTGTATGACACTTCATACCAACCAATATGGTACTAATACCCAAGAATTTCATTGTGTGACCTAACGAGGAATACATCCATAACATGTATATCATTTATATACACCTGAGCTAGACTTTCTAGTCTTTTCTTTTTTTTCTGCCAAAATATCTTTTTTAGTTTCTTTTTTAGCTTTCCTCATTCTTAGAAAACACTTCACTTTCAATAACTTCTAGGTTTGTTGGTCAAATACCAATAACCTTGAGGTTCTTACTTTGAAGTTGATCATCATATGACAAGTGTTTCAGATTTCACTATTAGTAACTTTGTAATATGATGAACAATTTCACTCATAATTTTATCCATTATTTTATGAAGACTTTTAGAGACCATGTCTGTACATGCTAGGCTCGTAAAGTTTAACCTCAGTATTTGCATGTGCAAATCTGGCTTGCACCCGTTGTATGCTCACGTAGAATCTATAACACCTGATCATCACGTGATGCTTCAAAACGACGAGTCTTACCAACGGTGCATACTAAGGACGATCACTTCATGGATATGCAAATATTGTTAGTGCTCCAATGGTTGGAGGATTGGGAAGCCTTGCGTCTTCAACCTTCGTACATTCCCATAAAACTTATGAGTTTATGTAGTCTCACCAAATTATATTCTATCATCTTGCAATAAGGTCTTAGATATCACATATATCTCATACCTTGATCATTTCTGAAAACTAAATTTTCATCTCCTTACTTTTCAAACAGATTTGAACTTCAAGTTTCACGGAGACAAGATAACTTTAGGTACTAATTGAAACCATAGTTCTTTGAATCAACAATGTGAGGTTTACTAAAAGTTTGCAATAGGACTTAATCATTTCTTGATTCTTTAACAATACGGTACCAGTCCGTAAAGTTTCTTATCAGATTTTAACAGTATTTCTATCTCAATAACAAGACTAACGCATGGTAGAAAACGGATGCCAATACTACAAAATTAATTCAAAATACTACTTAGACTATGTTCATGATAATTAGTTCATGTTTTAATCTAATTACTAATGAACTCCCACTTAATACAACATCCCTCATAGTTGTTAAGTGGTACACGATCCAAATCCACTACACCAAAACCGATCATCACGTGAGATGATGTAGCTTCAACGGTGAACATCAACATGTTGATCATATCATCCATATGACTCGTGTTCAACCTTTCGGTTTCCGTTGTCTCGATGCCATGTCTGTACATGCTAGGCTCGTCAAGCAAACCCTAGTATTCCGCGTGTGCAACATGGCTTACACCCGTTGTATGTTGAGTTTATCACACCCGATCATCACGAGATGCTTCAAAACTACGAACAGTGCAACGGTGCATACGAGGGGAGAACACTTTATTATCTTGATATTAATGTGAGGGATCATCTTATAATGCTACCGTCGCGTTCTAAGCAAAATAGATGCATAAAGAATTAACATCACATGCAATTCATATGTGATATGATATGTCCCTTTAGTGTTTGCGCCTTCGATCTTCATCTACAAAGCACGGACATGATCTCCATCATCAACGGGCATGATCTCCATCATCATCGGCGTAGCGTCAAGGTCCATGGCGCCGTCTTCATGGTTGTTCACCTCATGTAGCAACTATTACAACTACTTTGAAATGCTACTCAACATGAAATTTAAAGACAACCATAAGTCTCCTGCCGGTTGCCACAATACAATAATGATCATCTCATACATATTCATCATCACATCATGGCCATATCACATCACCAAACCCTGCAAAAACAAGTTAGACGTCTCTAATTTGGTCTGCATATTTTACGTGGTTTAGGGTTTTCGAGTAAGATCTAATCTACCTACGAACATGAACCACAACGGTGATACTAGTGTTGTCAATAGAAAGAGTAAATTGAATCTTCACTATGGTGGGAGAGACAGACACCCGTAAAGCCACTTATGCAATACAAGTTGCATGTCAAACGTGGAGCAAGTCTCATGAACGCGGTCATGTAAAGTTAGCCCGAGCCGCTTCATCCCACCATGCCACAAAGATGAAAAGTACTCGAACTAAAGACAACAAAGCATCAATGCCCACAAAACAATTGTGTTCTACTCGTGCAACCATCTTTGCATAGACACGGCTCTGATACCACCGTAGGGATTCGTAGCATAGAAAATAAAAAATTTCCTACCGCGAGAACGCAATCCAAGCCAAGATGCAATCTAGAAGATGGGAGCAACGAGGGGATGAACGAGACTAACCCTTGAAGATTTCCAAAGCCTACAAGAGGAGGCTCTCGTTGCTGCGGTAGACGATCACTTGCCGCTTTCAAAAGCGCGTAGAAGATCTTGACGGTGCCACAATCGGGCAGCACCTCCATACTCGATCACACGTTCGGTGTTGATGACGACGTCCTTCTCCCCGTTCCAGTGGGCAGCGGAAGTAGTAGATCCTCCTCGGAATCCCGGCAGCACGACGGCGTGGTGGCAGTGTCGATGGAGATCTCCGGCGGAGCTTCGCTAAGTATATGCGGGAGAAGTAGTGGAGGAGGGGCGCTAGGGTTTTGGGAGAGGGGGTGCCTTGGGCGCCGGCCACAAAGGGGGGCAGCCAAGGTTGGAGGCAAGAGTGGTCGGCCACCCTCCCCTTGTCCCTCATTATATAGGTGGAAGCCCCAAGAGTTGTAGTCCAAGTCTTCGAATAAGACCCCAACACCAAAACTTCCCAAAGGTGGGAAACCTACCCAAGGGGGGAGTCCTACTCAAGGTGGGACTCCCACCTTTCCTTGAGGTGGGGTGGCCAGCCACCTCAGGTGGAGCCCACCTGGGACTCCTCCCTTAGGGTTTGGCCGGCCAAGCTTGTGGAGTCCCTCCGGGACTCCACCTTCCATAGTGCCTTTCTTCCGGACTTTTCTAGAACCTTCTAGAACCTACCATAAATGCACCGGATCATTTCCAAACTTGGAATATGACTTCCTATATATGAATCTTATTCTCTGGACCATTCCGGAACTCCTCGTGATGTCCTGGATCCCATCCGAGACTCCGAACAAAACTTCGAACTCCATTCCATATTTCCATATCTACTTAAACGACATCAAACCTTAAGTGTGTCACCCTACGGTTCGCGAACTATGTAGACATGGTTGAGACTTCTCTCAGACCAATAACCAATAGCGGGATCTGGAGATCCATAATGGCTCCCACATATTCAACGATGACTTTAGTGATCGACTGAACCATTTACATACGATACCGATTCCCTTTGTTACGTGATATTTTACTTATCCGAGGTTTGATCATCGGTATCTCTATACCTCGTTCAACCTCTCATGACAAGTACTCTTTACTCGTACCGTGGTATGTTGTCTCTTATGAACCATTCATATGCTTGCAAGCTATTAGACGACATTCCACCGAGAGGGCCCAGAGTATATCTATCCGTCATCGGGATGGACAAATCTCACTGTTGATCCATATGCCTCAACTCTTACTTTCCAGATACTTAATCCCACCTTTATAACCACCCATTTTCGCAGTGGCGTTTGATGTAATCAAAGTACCCTTCCGGTATAAGTGATTTACATGATCTCATGATCGAAGGACTAGGTAACTATGTATCGAAAGCTTATCGCAAATAAAACTTAATGACGTGATCATATGCTACGCTTAATTGGGTGTGTCCATTACATCATTCATATAATGACATAACCTTGTTATTAATAACATCCAATGTTCATGATCATGAAACTATGATCATCTATTAATCAACAAGCTAGTTATACAAGAGGCTTACTAGGGACTCCTTGTTGTTTACATAACACACATGTATCAATGTTTCGGTTAATACTATTATAGCATGGTATGCAAACATTATCATAAACACAAAGATATATTATAATAACCATTTTATTATTGCCTCTTGGGAATATCTCCAACACATAGGGATTGTCATTAATTACCAAAACCACACATGGGGGCTCCATGCACTTTCATCACCCCTATACAGCCGCGTTCGTGGCCCGGGCCTTCTTCGACGGCATCATCCACCTCCACGGGTTTCCTTCGTCCATCGTCAGCGACCGTGATCCTGTGTTCATGGGTCACGTCTGGCGGGATCTCTTTCGGCTGGTGGGCGTAAAGCTCCGCATGAGCACGGCGTTCCACCCTCAGACGGATGGCCAATCTGAGGTGGTCAATAAGGTGATCGCCATGTATTTGCATTGTGTTACAGGTGATCGTCAACGAGCTTGGGTGGACTAGTTGGCATGGGCGGAGTACTGCTACAACACCTCATATCACTCCACCCTACATGCCTCGCCTTTCGAGGTGGTCTACGGGCGCCCACCTCCGTTGATGCTTACTTATGAGCACTAGTAAAATATGGGTCTTCTATAACGATTTTAGTTCATTAGCGAATGTGCAAAATCCGTCACGGAGGCCTCATACTGACAGTTTGCAGGATAGTGGCGGATATCGCGTCACAGATGGCCGGGCTGACAGTTAGATTAGGCCGTCACGGATCTGAGGTATTTTCTTGTTTCATCCTTGCTGCTATCCTTGCAAGTTGCAACAGGAACTTGCACATCCTCCTTGCTTTGAGATCTTCCCTTAGGGATCCATGCCATGTTCTTTCCATGCAACTATATAAAGAGCGGCTGGACTTTTCATTCAAGAAAGAGGGTTGGATCCATATCCAAAACCCTAGTTTGGGTCCAACTCGAATGGTTTAGTCTGAACTTTCAATAAATGTTCGGTCAAAAATATATTTATACGTTGATGGCCCTTTTTGAGACAGTAAATGACGTCAGATACAGTAAAGTTGTTCATCTCGAAAAAACGAAGAGTTTTTCTGTTGACCACTTTTCCTTCCGAGTTCATCTAGACCACTTAATCAAGGTCACAAGAAAAATGATAAATCCTGACGATTTCGTTGCTCCAACTTCGCTCGCGCCCTACCTAAGACACTTCAATTAGGGGCACCACAATCCGTAATTCGGATCTCAGGTGTATTTGCATAATAACTCGGATCATGATGACTCAAAAAACAAAGTTGTTTGTTTCGTCGAGATGCACAACTTTCGTTTCTATCATTTCTTCATTTGAGGTCATCTTAAAGGAGCTCTAGTGGAAGCCTTCATATATCGATCCTCGAGATCACCTATAACTGCTAGCATAATCGGCTATCAAGCCGAATCATGGCACAACTTGACATGGTGGACATGGTGTCTCCTCAATGAGCAATAAAAACTCGTCGAGTGAATCTTTCCAATTGCGACTTATCCATTTTCATATGTCATGGCGGAATTATGTTCTTGATTAGCCATCGGCCCAAAACGATGGTCTACACCCGGCTTAAAGGTTGTGGACGCGTGCGAACTTCTCCCAGCCGGTGTGGAGGTACATCTTGCCGCACCCATCGAAGAGCACATCCACCGGCAACCAGCAAAATCCACAGACAGCCTCCACAGCTGCAGTGCGGCCGGCTCATTGCGAGCGACGGACTCGCCGAACTTGTCCGGTAACCTCTGGATGCCGAGAGGGTCGTCATTGAGGACGATGATGAACTCGAACTTCCACACCTCCCTGGATGATGACAATGGCGCAGGCAACGATGACCGTGCAGGCGTTGTTGCTCCGCTGCGGTCGCGGTGGCCACGCCCGCGACCTCGACCTCGACCAACCATGGAGTGGCCCGCGACCTCGACTCCTAAGATGGTGGCAGCTAGGGTTGTGGATTGCGACGCTAGGGTTTGTGTGAGGATCGATGTGTGAGCACTCTTTTTATATGCCGGAGGAAGGCGAGGGAGCGGTGCCGCGCATAACACCGACACGGAGAGCTAGGCGCGACGAGACATGTCTGCGCCTCTTGGGAAACTGCACTGTCGGTGTGCGCCATTTACTTTCGTCGAGAGGTAGGCGACGGTTGCACGGCGTTCGTGTATGAGTGACAAGTCGGGCCCGCCACTTCCCGCCTCGCTTTTGTGTCTGTTCGGCGCGCCCGCAGCATCCCCTATGGAGCGGCGATGGCCTCGGGGCGCCGGACATCGTATTGGGCCACGTCAGGCGAAAAGGCCCTTTGGGGCGCAGCTAGGGGCGGTAAAATAGCCGACGCGGCCCAAAAAGCTTTTGGGGCACTTTGAGGAACGCAATTGGCGATGCTCTAAGCAGAGACCTCTGGCCATGCCGCCGTGTTCCCGTTCCTTCGGGCTCCGGTCTCCAGCCCCAACCCCTGATGGATCTCGCCGCTCTACCACCTCAGGGTTAGGAATGTGGTGCCTCGACCTGGATGAGCGCAACAGCGCCTCTATTCCTCGGCGGAAGGTGTCATAGCGATTCAGACCAACGGTAGCCCGAATGGTCTCGGCGGAAGGCAGCCTGTGAAGCTGGAGAAGGTGCCTAGAGGGGTTAGTGCTTGTCTCACTCCCCGCGGCGGTGAGGTGGAGGATGCCGCGAAGGCTAGGTGCAGCGTCGACGAGGCGGCCAGGCCCACGACGTCACCTTGATTTTGGCACGCAACTATGTATTTCTTGGATGCGTTCCCGCTATTGTCCATGGTTGATAGAAGGAGGATTGCTATAGGCTGACCTGGTCGGCTCGTGCCAGGTGCCGCCCATCCCACCAACCAGGTCGGGTAGGCTGGGCCGTGGCCCATTACCCTCATGTACGATTCTTTTTTTTTTTTTTGCTTTTTTATGTTTCTTTTCTGTTAATAATATTTTATTTTTCAAAATCTAACACCTTTTAAAAATATTTTTTCGAGATTTTTGAAATATGAATATTTTAAAATTTGAGTAGTTTTAAAATTTGAACGATTTCAAAATTTGAATATTTTTAAAATGAATAGTTTATATTTTTAACATATTCGGAAAATTATATTATTTTCAAATTTTGATTTTTTTACAATTTGAACAATTTTTAGATTTCAACAATTCTAAATTTTGAACGAATTGTAAAATCTTTATAATTCAAAAAATCAAAATTTGAACAATTTTTAAAGCTAACCATTTTTTGACCAACCAAATTTCAAATTTGAACATTTTTTTAGATTTAATTTTTAAAATTTAAACAGTTTTTTTGATTTGAACAATTTTCAGATTTAAACAATTTTCAAATTTGAACTTTTTAAATTGCAAAAAAATTAAAAAAAAATAATCATTTGTTTTATTTTAACATTTTTAAACCCTATAAAAAAGGAAAAACGAAACAGAAATAAAAACATAATAACAGAAAAAATGGTTAAAAAAAAGAAAGTGGCCGAACCTGAACTGGGTTGGTATGTACCACGCGGCGGTGTGCGGCCCGCAGTATGCGCCGACATGTTCAGTGTATAGGAATGGCAGACAGAAGGTAATATGTACACATCGGACGGATATGCATGGCCCCAGCGCAGGGGGTGCGGGAATAGCAGCCGCTCCATAGATTTTTAACGTCGCGCACGGATGGTCGCACGGCAAGCCCCGTCGTGATGATCCGACTCCGTGTCCAAATACTCCTGAGAGCCGTCCAAGATTTGCTAATATCTACACGGCCCCAGAGGTCCATAACAGTAGATCGCGAACTGGAGCGATCATGGCGCCGCAGCCGGCCGCGGCGCTTCCCCAAGACGTCCTCGCGGAGGTCCTCCGGCGCCTCGCGCCGCTCATCCTGGCCGCGTCCCGGCGGGTCTGCAGGGCGTGGCGCGACACCGTCGACGCCCGCCTGCGCCGCCGCCTGCTCTCGCGCTCGGTGCGCGGCATCTTCATCAACTTCACCGGCCATGACTTCTCGGAGTTCTTCTCCCGTCCCTCGACGGGGCCGGCGATCTGCGGAGGGCTCGACTTCCTGCCCAGCGAAGGCGTCAAGGTCACGGATCACTGCAACGGGCTCCTGCTCTGCGGCGATCGGGAGCGCGAGTACGTCGTCAACCCGGCCACACGGCGGTGGGCGCGTCTGCCCCCACGTCCTCCGCCGCATATGCCGGGGTTCAGCCAGAGCGCCTACCTCGCGTTCGATCCCGCCGTGTCGCCACACTATGAGGTTTTCCTCATCCCGCGCCTGCCAAGTTCCGACAAACTGGACGACAAGGCCTTGCTTGAATCGGAGTGGCCTCCCGCCCTGTATGTACTGCATGTGTTTTCCTCGACGGCCGATCAGTGGGGAGAGAAGACCTTTCTTCGGGAAGGGGAGGCCGCAGGGATCGTCGGTGACATGGATTTCGATCCATGGTACGGTCGGTATCATGCCGTCTACTGGCGAAGCACGCTCTACATCCATTGCCAACATGGCTATCTTACCAGGTATATATAGCTACATCTCCTCAGTCGTCATTCTCCTCTATCTATAATCTAACAAAAAAAATATAAGATTCACTCCTGCTGTTATTCGTCTAATTATGCAGAATGTCCTTGTCAGACCACACGTACAAAGTAATTGAACTACCGGCTGCCGATAAGTTGAGAGGATATGATGCCTACCATTTGGGGAGATCGTTGAGAGGGGTCTATTGCGCAAAACATATTTACTGTAACAGGCTTCAGCTTTGGCACCTCGATGAATCACACGATCAAACTGAATGGGTGTTCAATTATGATATCGATCTTACCACTCTTGAACGCAGGTTCCACAATTATCGTAAGAGGTTTGGGGTGGACTCTACTCAACAAATAGGCAAACCGTGGATCCTTCAGGACGTTAACAACCGCAAGATCAAATATCATAATGGACGTTACAGACCACCGGTGGAAGAGAAATATGACTGGAACTCTGATGAGGATAACTTTCTTTACATTGAAGATGTTGAAGGGGTGTATTATAGTGAAGGTTCACATTTCCTTGGATTCCACCCTTATAAGGAGATAGTCTATTTTGAATTACATAGAGGAAGAGGAGTCGCCTATGACTGGAATAGCTCAAAATTCCAGGACTTGGGCTGTTCAGAACCAACAGATAACCATTACTTCCAAGATGGGACAACCGTATCTTTCCCATACACGCCTTGTTGGATGGCCGAGTTTCCTGGAAACGAATTCGAATCTCTACTTGAAGAGGAGGAGATAGCTAGAAAAAAATCAGAACTGGAAGCTCAACTTGAAGATCACTGCAACTTTTCTTGTGCCGACGAGTACGAGTTGCGCAAGCTGAGTGGGCGCGCCAAGAGGGACAAGAACTCTGTCACCAAACTTCGTCGTAGACGCCGCATCACAGCTCGGTAGGAACCCACCAAGGCAAGGAGATCGTTTCTGGCGTCTCTGGCATCGCTGGATCGAGGTTGCTTGATTAGTTTCCTGGAACCCAAAATGAGCAGGTACTTGCAAATAATTTAGAATACCAACTTGAAGATGTGCACATATCAGATAGAGCACTCATGTTTGAGGCCATGCAACTTGCAACTTGTTCGTGTACCTTGTATCTGCTTTGACCAAGCCAACCATGTCTACCAGTAATTTTGAAGGACCCTGCGGTGTAGTTTATTTATATATACATGAAGAGTAAATAGTGCACATACCTACCAGGAGTTATTCAAGCTTTTTTTTTAACCCGTGGGTATGTTGATCTGAGACTAGATTGGCAAACAGTTATTGGAGGAAAGAAACTAGACTTGTAAAATTACTGAACAGTTATGATACATACATAAAACAACAACCCAGTTCACTGTTTACACCATCCACTAATTACTGATGTATACTAAATAAATAAAACCAGCACAGCTCAATAGTCTTAAATCAACAATTCACATTGCTGCTAGCAGAAAGCATGCAGAACACAATGGCCACAAAATCAAGTTTAATCTGGGGTTGAAGTAGATAAGCCGTTTGTCCTGCGGTGTCCCCTTTTGAGTATGTCACAGACCAGTAATCGCATCTTCATTATGAAACCTAGTATTCTTCTTCAGCAGCACTAGCAGCACTTAGATCAACGCTAAGATCAACAGCCTGCAATGAGGAATTGAAAATAAAGTTAGAATGTGAAGTAGAGCTAGTCAGCAACATTTTTTTGTGACCTACTTAATCCTTCTGTCATGTTCCATAACCAAATTGCGCAGCCGCTTTACAAGGCAATTTACAAAGGAACAGGAGCGTACAGGAAAGGTACTTTCACCATTATAAAGGAGATACAAATACTAATAGGATGTACAGCCCTAGTTAGCTTAAACTAATATCAAAGAAGCATACAGATTTTGAAAGGAATATGAGGATGAAACATTACCTTCCCGGTGATCATTGTATACATGTTAAGAACGTCTGTCACAGTTGTCTCAAAATGTGTGGTAGCATCATAGCTCTACAGAGAGAAGAACTGTCATAAAACAGTTTAAAACAGCAAAACCTATTGTTGTGATACATAAGCTGCACAATTACCGTTGAGATGAAGCAATTATCAAGAGATGGTTCGTTCACCGGTTCATATCTGTCATACATATCAAAAAACAGCTCATCTACTGGACCAAGTAGATCGATGCCAGGCTTCAGTTCGGACTGTATATTATCACTCTCGGCTTCAGTGGAGACAAATGCAATGAACTTCCCTTTTGGTGCCACGTTGTGAGTGTATGAGCAACCAAAGACATACCTAACAAGAGAGAACCGATAGAAATATCATAAATAAGGATTGCATAATCGATTCAATCAAGTGATGAGTCATAAAAATAGCCATTCATTAAACAAAAACTGTTTGGGCTTGAGATAGGCCTCACATGTCTGATTTGCGTCCAAGTTGTTTCTGTGGCAAAATAATCTGAACTGAGTGGGACTCATTTGTATTTGGGATAGGATGGCTCATAATAGCAATTGCGCGTGCAACTTTGCCAATCTTCCTAACCTGTTGAAAAACATGACCAAAACATCATCATTTGGAAGCAACATACTAACAAAGTGCCAGATGAGGGTTGCAGTCAGTATGAACTTCTCAGGAATGGAAGAAAAAAACGAAGATGAAAGGCCAGAACTAGACTGAATGTGCTTGCAATGGGTTAGTACTTAAGAGGAACAAAGGAAGGTGAGAAGAAGGCCAAGCATGCTCGATGAGACAACTCTTGCAAAATAGAAAATAGATGCCAGACATGAATTGCAAAAAATGGGGTTTGTGATTGATTGTGAAAGCAACAATGGAATAGAAAACATAATACAGACAAGAAGAATATTCACCTTGTTCGTTAAGTATGAAGGATCACAGACAACTTTCTTGCATTTTGCGGTTTCACCTTCTGATGTCACACCACATGCTTTACCTTCCATATCGAATTCAACCTACATGAAATGGGTTGCACATGTGAAAAAGTGTGTTATTCGTTATGCGATTACTAATGGGCAGGTGACAAATATTACCTTGCACTCTGGCTTACTTAACATGTAAGTACCACCATAAACAGCACTTAGGCGTGCAAAACCCTGTAGAGTAGAAAGCAGAATGGTATATGAGTTATCTTGCATGTATCTGTAGTAACAATACAGGGATAGCTAACTGAAAACTGACTGACCTGTGGCAGCTCACCCAGCCCATATAACGGATAAATATATGGTGATCCCCCTTGAAAACGTGCAAGAGACTCTGAATATAACTAAAAGCAGATGATGGTAAATGTAACTGAAATCTGTGAACAGAGCACAACCAAAAAAAAATGGCACATCTAAAAGGAAGAACAACTACAGGGATTGGATTGTGGATAATTGACAACTACACTTGTATAACAAGCAAGGACCATCTAGCAGAGCTTTTGTCAAGACTTACTTTCATCCTTTTCACAGTATCAAGTGCTGGTTCATTGAGGTGACGATCATCCCTATGGAGGGCAAGTGCATGGCCAATGAAATCCACTGTATCATCACTTAAACCATATTTCCTGAAAAAGCACAAACGGGAACAGATAATTATTTTGTGCAGAAAGGGATAACAACAAGGACAGGAAATATCCTCTCGCAACATATGGTTGAAGGCCAAGGACTACTGTTACAAGCAATATAAGCAAGAATCTATACTGAAGTAGGCCCAAAATAGGGAAGACAGAACATATGGTAAGCAATTTTCTGAGGAAACTAAAGAGCTGGAATCGAACGGTACTCATACGTGCAACTGAAACCAACCCATACACTTTCATGCTTAATTTGCTTGAAATACGTTTATATGCATGGTTCCCAGGCATTGTGTGCTACCCTAAGTCCCTGACACCGCTATACTTGTGGGGCTAATCCCAACTTTCCAACAACTACTAGGATTCACTCAGCCAAACTAGGGTGGCGGCTTAGAATGTTGCAACTTGTTCATGAGTAACATTACTAACAAAGCAAAATGGACAGAATACAGCAACCATTGATGCACTCACGCTATCAATTCTTTAGTTGTCAGCGTAGTAAGGTCTAATCCCTGATGTGTTTTTGGATCAGCTTCGTTGTAGTCTTGGACAAAAATGAAGAAGTTCCTTGCTCTGCGCTTCTCGAAAAGGCCCATCAAAGGAGACTTCAGAGCCTCCATATCAGTCGCAGGAACCTTGTGGATCTGATTGAACACAATGACAGAAACAAGGTAAGTTGCACCTCTAGCATAGGATCAGACTACAGAATCTAACAACCTATGGAAGATACAGGAAATGTGATTGTGATGCTGATGGAAGACAAAAGGGCGGACATTAGCTTAAGAATTTACCTTCCCTTTGCTGAAGACAAAGCTCCCATCAACAGCTTTGAATGACAAATACTTCGTTACATCAGTGTGAATGAGGGTCCGAACCAATGTCCCGTTTGCCATCATAAACTGATCACATAAATGTTTTGTGACAATCAATGAAAAAAGAAAGAAATCTGGACAACTACCATACAGGCTTTTTTTTCCCTGTTAGTAATACATGAGATGTTCATACTTTGTTGAATCAGGAATCGCCACATTTTATTGCATAAAGAAGCTCCATTTGTTTCCCATCAAGATAAAAATAATGCACCATCATCAGGATTTGTTTGTTTCATCATCGCAAGCATAGGTGGTGTAGCTGTGCTATAAAGATAGTTTTAGATGGGAGGAGACTAGTACCTTTGGAACCATGTCAACATTGTAATCTTTGCTCGAGCCTAGATGTGCCGGGGGCTTGTCTTCCCCTCTAAATCTCTTCCAGAGCTGTTCCAAAACGAGAATTACAATCTGTGGTTAAGAATGTGTAGTAAAAAAAAATCTTTCACAAGAAATGTGTTAACACATCTAGAACATCTAGCATTTAAATAAACTCATTGGAATTGCTTACCTGGTTAAGGTTGAGAGAAGTGGAATCTCCACCATAGTAGTCATTCCTATCCATGTGCAACACCTGCAAAATCATCACACACACATCGGTAAGGTGGTTCAAAAAGTGAAAATCCAGCATTACTACATTATGCTTTAAAATGCAAGTACTTTTAAATAGGGCCATTAAAAGGCACAAGGCTCGTGAGCTATTTAATATCCAGGCTCGGAAAAAATACTAATACCATGTCGTTAATAGTGGAGTGGGTGAACAATCAGGAACTTAATGTGCTTTGAGATTCATGCTTTTCAATTTTTGGAATAACATAAAAACTCTACTCATATTTCTGCTGTTTAACATAAATGATTATGTCCAAATCTGTACAAAGATGCATCAGGATGAAGTGGTAGTTGTTACTTGTTAATACAGATTCTATTGTTAGCGGAAAAAATAATTAGGTCACTTTGTTAGAAATAATTTGCGTAAGTTTCTCAAGGTGATTTTCATGTTTAGCATGTTTTCAATAGACCGGGGAGGCAGGCATATGAACTCACTTGTACCTTCCTCTGATTCTTTACCCCACCTCAAAAGAACTACTAATGGAAAACGCACAGAGATAACTGCTTCGCAGAAACAAATAAAAATAAACCCTCAAGATTATTCACTTCATTATCTCATCCCAAAAATCCTTTTAACTAGCCGATGTCCTTGTCCTTCTAACTAACCAATGTCCTTGTCTATATTATAATATTCACCATAAGGATTTTTCTATCACAAACTTTTTGTGGAACAAAAGGATATATGCAGCTTTATATCAAAGTTTGTGTTGAGATAAGTGCGTGGAACCACGTCTGCGCCGGATGACCAGACACGGCACTACATCAGACAGTGGCCCTAACATGTCTTCCTTTCCTTTTTCTCCTGTCCCATGACTTCCTTCTATCTTTCATTCCTTCTATTTCTTCTGACCATGGCGCAGCTGCCTTTCTCATCACGTCATAGGCATGGCTGGCCTTCTATTCTTGCTTTTTGTGTTGCTGCTGCTTGACTTTGGCATCAACCGGGGCCAAATCTAGACGAGCAGACTGCTGGTGTCATATTCACTATAATGGATTCACCCCCTTTAAATCAATAGTGGGTCTGACTAATTTTCTCTTGATTTGCATTGTATTCATTGGGTCCACTGAACCTGATGTCCCTTGTGATGCTCCACCGCTGGTGTCGACTGCATCGAGCTCGAACTGGAGTCGAATCAAGAGGTGGTGGTAAAGGACAGTGGCACAGAGGTGAGCACCAGAGGGGCCGCGACAGCGAGCCACAGTTCCGCAGCCAACCCTCACACTGATTAAAGCTCAAATTTAGTTCCACCAAGACTCAAGCTCAGCTCCAAGTTGAGCAAGGCCCTATTGTGCTAGTTTAAGACGGGGCTTGTTGACCAGCTTACTTCCACAGCTAAACCAAAGGCATGGATAAATTGTACATGCTGCGCCATTCCCAGTCTGGATGCCTAGTATCTCACTAGTCTTTACTCCTATAAAGAAAACAGATGGTGTCGATGATCCATTCATTATGGATTCACACAAATCATTCGATTTTCTCTTCTTATCCACGCATCTAAGTGTGTGTCATTTTGCATTAAGCGTCACGACTATGCAAAAATACAAACGTGAACAAAACAAAAATACCTGCCAAAGAAAAACAGAAGCTAGAAAGGTAAGGAAATTGGCACCAAAGCAAGAAGGAAGGCAATTAATTCTACTGCTACAAGCTAGCGCTGGCCGCTCAGTAGCGTCAGGAGGTTTGGCCTGGACTGGGAGCTGCCGAAGCGCCTTTGCCGCCAGCGACCTGACAGCAGAGCGCAGCTTCATTGAGGACTAACTCGACCGAGTCCTGACTTTCCATTGATCCGTCAAACACACAGGCATTGCGAAGGCGCCGGATTCGACATGAATCATCCGATTTGGCACTAACGGATGACACTGAAATGTCATGTAATTACTCGCCACCCAGTTCATGTTTTCAAAAAATCCTGTATCTATCATGAATTTTGTCATCGGTAGTCTACATATCCAACACGAAGGACCAGGCTAGTAAAGTCAGAAGTCATCGCCCTCCCTTGGGAATACACCTCGCTCAGCTCAGCAGAAAGCTCGGAAAATCGGCGAGTCGGTGGCTAGCCCGTTTGGATCGGCTCACGCGCACCACAGACGGAGGGTTTATCTAGCAGCAAATCAAGCCCAGATCAAGCATGCGCGGCACCGCCTGACGCAGCGCGCGCGCTCCAGCGATCGATCCAGTCCACCCGGGGCAACGGAAGCGAGACGGGGAACGCTGGGCGGGAAATCCGAGCATGGGCGCGGCGGATCGTAGGCGTAGCGAGCCAGATTGGGGGCGGGGAAGGGGCAGACCTTGAGGCCGTCGACGGAGAGGAGGCCGCTGAGGATGCACTCCTTGAGGCCCGTGCCCAGCACGATCACGTCGTACTCCTCATCCATGGCGGCGCGGCGGACCCTCGGCGAGCTGGCTCCGGGGAGCGAGAGGCGTCAGCGACGGAGCGGCGGGAGCCGGGAGGTGATGCGGCGGCGGTGGAGAGAAGTGGAGTTGACAAAAGGCAGCGGTTGGGGGCTCTGCTGGGCTTTGGTATCCGGAACCGGAAGAAGTCGGATGCGCGTGCGATGGCACTCAGAGGAGAGGAGAGAACACGGCCCCGTCGCTTTCGTGTGCGGTTCCTTGGATAAAACCTGACTCGGTCATTCGTGTTATCAATGTCACCATGTCGTGTCCCTCCTGCCCTACAAAAAGCTGTACAGTGTGATCTACGAAGGTATATAGATATATTTTAATTATATATACGATATATAGATATGTAAACCTTGATGAATAGTAAAAATTCCTGAAAATTTGAAATGGAAATGGTATTTTCAAGTGGCCCTGACACTTTGACATGTGTCCTAATCGAACACGTCTCATGTTGGCTTCTAATCCCATTTTTGCTTTATCGTAGCAAAAAAAATAGCCTCGATTCGACTAAAAACAAAAGAAAAAAGACTAGCCGTACATTGATATCGTGGGACCTTGCAGCAAAGCATTTGTGCTATTGTAGCATCATCACAGCATTTTTCTCGTTGTGGGTTGAAAAGGTACAAATTGCTTTTTGGCATTTCGAGAACAACAATGGAACAAAAAAAAACTATGTAGCAAAACCCCGCTGGCCGCAGCAAATCATCGATCTATTGTAGTAAAATCCACCATAACGTCTTGCAGCAACACAACCCCTGGTTAGCAGTATCGTCGCCCGATATAGGTAGTGTCGTCGGTAGCATCAGTGCCATCCCCTTCCAGCAACCCGACCATGGTTCTGTAGCACCGACACATGCTATCGGTAGCATCGCCGGATGCCGCTAGTAGTATCACTATCTGACCCTTGCAGCATGCGCGACTCCAAATTGTTGCAGCATTGCCATCCCACATAGCCTAGGAAGCCAACAAATAGGTACCCTCAGGGGGCAGCCTAGTTGAGCGTAGCAACAGGCGAAGGGTGATGTCCCCCACGTGGGGTGGTGTGGCCATGGTCGTGGAGGTTGAGGCAGGCAGCGAGCAAGTCGTCTTTTTCTTGTGGGGTGGTGTGGCCATCGTCACTATGGGATGGTGAGTCGGCACTCCTCACCACCGAGGGAGCCAAGGGAGAGGTCCCCATAGACGCGGAATGCCCGGAGCGGGCTAACGGCGGTAGCGTGCTCGACCAACGGCCGAAGGAAGGGCACACGTGGGAGGGGAGACGTATGTGGGTATAAGTTGTGTGCCCATGGTTGTAGGCAGCGACGGTTATGGGTGTGTCCTAGTCAGCAGAGCGGTCCTAGTCAACAGAGCGGTCTCCTCGTGATTTGGGGACGACGACAAAAGAAACGACTGGCCAAGAAAAACGAGGGAGAGGATAGGACGTCCAATGGTGTGGTGGGACCCATGGACGCGCATCGCACGCACAAGGAGGAGGCTGCAATATCGTTCCGTCCCCCAAATATAGAAGTAGATTTTTCCTTATCACATGTAACAGAATAAAAAAATAGTTGATATAATTCCATTTCTAGGTGCCAAAATAGGAATATTATTGACTTGTATCTAAGATGTTATGAATTTCATTATTTTTCCTCTACTACTCTACAATATCATGAAAAAATCAATGATATGGACAGCTTGAAAGTTGAAACAAAAGGAACAAAATTTACTAAGGCTAGTTGCTAATTCATATTTAGTTGTTCAAATATTGTTTACAGCAAATTTCTTGTTGATTTCTCAATGTGTAATCTAGAGTTAGATATTAAATTTAATGAGGTGCAAAAATGTGTCTTGTGTTGCGGATTTTACTGGTTGCTGTGACTTTTAGGACTTTCATCTTGTATGATTTCACCTAAAGAGGGGAGTGCACCCAAGTCGCATCGCCAATGGGCATTGATCAGTACTATGTTAGACCGTTCGATGGGCACCATTATTTGACCTCACATTTGGCAAAACGAATATACTCACCACACAAGGAACATGTGTCGTTAGATTTTTTTTAAAAAGGAATGTCCGTCTACTAATTTCCCTCATCTCTTCACATGAATCCCCCAGTTAACTTTCTAGCAAAAACTTCAACAAAACCTTAAAACTAACATATTCCAAAAAAAAAAAAAAATATCTCATGCATCAAATTTAAAAGACAGTATTGGATCCGCTATACAAACAAAATCTTGAACTTGTACAAAAAAAAATCAACAAAATTCCAATGGTTATACGGCCAGCTACCTGTGTTCCATCAAAAGATATCAAGGATTTAAGAGGGTGCTTCCACGGGCAAACACTCAACAATTACCACTTCTAACTATTTGCCTTTCCAGGCTTAATAGATGCAAGTGGGTCAGGCTCTAAGGACAGACAGCCATTGGATGCACGCAACAAAATTTGTTAGCTCATAACAATTGCTAGATGCATACACAACATTAACTTGTGCAAAGAATCACAAAAATGAATACAATAAAATTTAGACGTACGAAACACATCAAACATGTATATACAACACACCATCATTGCAACAACACGATCATATGTCCAGCATATGTAACAGATTCTTTTCTTCTGCACACAAAAACGATGATCTCCTCACCAGATCCCACAAAGATCAGGTTGCTTTCTCTATCAAATTTGAAAAGCTCACGACTCGCTATGCATTGTTGGCATTGTTTCCTGTACCCATGTGCCAGCAAACAAAATGTGCACGCCAATATCACCCTAGCCTAAGTGAGATACCAATTTTGATGGAAAATCAAACAAACCTCTGAACTTTCAGGACTTCTTTGTGTTCAAAACCTACTTTCTCAGGTTACATTTCCAGAATTACCTACAAAGTTTCGTTTCAAGATGAGAAGAAAATAAACCTCACATTTGGTCATACTGAGCAGGAAAATACGTCCAAAACATCAATATGTATAACGGTAGAATACATCGACAATAGGAACATTTGAACATGAACATGCTAGAGCCAACGTTACGACAGCATACTGTTACACCAATTGATCAACACTTCACTTAATGAAGGAAACCAGCGCCATCCCACAGCCAACAATTTTGCATAGTGATGCTACCAGGCATGGACCCTACGCCTACGCCATATGCAGCTGATGTGTACCCCCATGGTCATCATGCGGTAGGAGCTCCGTGGTGTTCCTCCAGGAAGTATCGTCTTGTAGAAATGCTTGGTTTGATACGTTTAGTATTCTTCAGCAGCACTGGCAGCGCTGAGATCAACGCTCAGATCAACAGTCTGCAAGAGGAGCACACAGTTATGCTTTCGGCCATAAGAATGTGAAGTTTAATCAGTACCAAATTGTCAATATCTAAGAGCTTAGGTATATAAGATGAACTAGTTTTGCTGTCGAAATTCTATAGACTAAAGGAGGCAAATAATGAATGGCTAGTGAACAAAATTTTGATAAAAACTCAGGAGCAAGTTGTGGACACTGGGACTTTAACACCACATTAACAGGCCAGCATTGCAAAGGTAAAAGGAGTGAATCGCAAGCTTACCTTTCCAGTAATCAACGTGTACATATTAAGAACATCTGTCACAGTCGTCTCAAAGTGAGTAGTAGCATCATAACTCTGTAAAGAAAAAAACTGCCATTAAGATCTAAATTATGAGGCTTGAACAGTTATTCTCATATAGCGCAAAACTTACCGAGGAGACAAAGCAATTATCAAGAGATGGTTCATTGACAGGTTCATATCTGTCATACATATCAAAAAACAGCTCATCTACTGGGCCAAGTAGATCAATTCCAGGCCTTAGTTCAGATTGTGGATTATCAGTCTCTGCTTCGGCAGACACAAATGCAATGAACTTCCCTTTTGGCGCAACGTTGTGAGTGTACGAACAACAGAAGACATACCTAAGGAACATATACCAGCATGCATGTCACAATGAAGCAATGGAAACTGAACTCCATGCAATGAAAATTATTGGCGAATTGATACAGAAAGGAAGTCCCTACATGTCTGACTTGCGCCCAAGTTGCTTTTGTGGTAATATAATCTGAACCGAGTGGGAATCATTTGCACTTGGAATTGGGTGGCTCATTATAGCAATTGCTCGTGCAACTTTTCCAATCTTCCTTACCTGTTCACAAACCGAGTAAACCTCAACATGGGAGAGTGCTATTTAATATAAAACAGTAAGCAGACAATGACCTGTTCACAAACAGGGTAAACCTCAACATGGGAGAGTGCTATGTAATATAAAACAGTAAGCAGACAATGAAAATTGTAATATAAAACAGTAAGCAGAGAATGAAAATTGTAAGAGACCAGACCATGAAGGTTAAGAACTTCAGTGAATTTGGTACATACATATGCGAACAAAATTATAGCATCAACTGAAAACAGTGATACCTACCTTGTTGGGCAAGTAAGAAGGATCACAGACAACCTTCTTGCACTTAGCAGTTTCACCTTCTGATGTAACACCGCAAACTTTCCCCTCCATATCAAATTCAACCTGCAAAAGAGTGTATTGTGTAAAAGAACTCACACACAAATGACATGAATGATTAGCACAGGAGGGACAAAGCCTACCTTGCACTCTGGCTTATGTAACATATAAGTACCACCATAAACAGCACTTAGACGTGCAAAACCCTAAACAGTAAGATAACACTTTAGCACATAAGCATCTTCTACGAATTAACATGTGGTACAAAATATATTAGCTCAATGAATCAAAAAACGACTGACCTGTGGCAGCTCACCCAACCCATATAATGGGTAAATATACGGTGAGCCTCCTTGGAACCGTGCAAGAGACTCCGAATAGAGCTGGCAGCAAGCAGTGAAGTTTGATTATAGTCCACATATCAATCAATAAAGTATATTTCAATAGAAGAAATATCAGGATAGCAGATTCTAGAAGTTATAATGATGTTAACAAGTACGAAACCATCTATGTTCTTAAGAAAAAATGTAAAAATCTTCAGTCAGGGCATACTTTCATTCTTTTAACAGTATCAAGTGCTGGTTCGCTTAGGTAGCGATCATCCCTGTGAAGAGCAAGCGCGTGGCCAATGAAATCTATAGTATCATCACTCAATCCGTGCTTCCTGGAACAAATAACAAACAAAAAATAAGATCACTTGCAGTGCAGGAGGTAACAAGGGATATCCTTCCACAAAATGGAGAATGCAGAGAAGTACATGATACTGAAACGTTCTGCAACTTTACCGATTTTCTCAGAAGAGAATAAATTATTAAGAAAAGAACAAAGGTAATGCTGAAGGTGCATGCCTAGTTAGAACAAGCATGTGCTCTTGCCTAACAATGAGACAGACAAAACTAGCTTGTGTACATTTCAGCCACTGGACTGAATAAGTAACTTTCTTGTCTAGTTACTTATACCCAAAAAATCGATATAGCATTGATGTCATCGCAGATTAGACACTTACGCTATCAACTCTTTAGTTGTCATCCTCGTAAGGTCTAATCCTTGATGTGTTCTTGGGTCAGCCTCATTGTAATCTTGAACATAAATGAAGAAGCCCCTTGCTCTACGTTTCTCAAATATGCCCATTAAAGGAGATTTTAGAGCCTCCATGTCAGTTGCAGGAACCTTGTGAACCTGATGCAAATGCAACACATCAACAGAATGTAGGTGACTGGTTAAAATGATAGTGTTCGAACATAGGAGATCGCGGAATGGTTTTCTTTCAGGTCCAACAATGGTGTAATCCATACAGCATAGGGGAGATGAGGGTAAGCTAAAGAAGTACCTTTCCTTTGCTGAAGACATAGCTTCCATCAACAGCTTTGAATGACAAATACTTTGTCACATCAGTGTGAATGAGTGTACGAACCAATGTTCCATTCGCCATCATAAACTGGCCATACATAGAAAGAGAGACACTATTTTTATTAATCCTATACCATCTCAATATATTACATGTAGCTTGTAGGCTTGTAGCATTTCATTATCTGAACCAGGCAGTTGTTTATTGATAATAACAATACAAGTTTCTTGCAAAAAAAAACAAATACAAGTAACGAGAAACAATATCAAGATTCTGGAGTCGGCTAAGGGTTCCAACACAGAGTGAGAGCTGGTGGCTATTGATCAAATGTGTATATAAAGGGAGCTGTGTTAAATAACATAGATACTAGTGAGTAGACTAAGGAAATGCAGCAAAGCATGCAAGTAAACAGTAAAAAAAAACAGAAAGTGCTTCTTGGCCAAAAGCATGTTGAAGAAGTTGCAAAGCCATTGACAACTCATAGTATGATGCTAAATTTAGCATAGACTAATTCTATTTTTGCAGCTTCAATATTATTTGAAACATCATGTAGTACAGCCCTATATACAAGGTAAGTTTCATAGTTTTCTGCCTAGATGAGATATGAGGTAGGCACTCGTTATAATTTTTGAAATGAACTTGCGTGTAACATCCTCTATCTGCTAGAAGAACTCCACCTGGCCAACAAATCACACTCTCCAATTAGTTTCCAACCATAGTTACCAGATTTGTGGACCAACCAAATCGCCACTTAACAAAAAGTTGGGTTCCCCAGTGGATAATACATCTCAGGTTCACAAAACAGAGATGGAGATCAAGAATTGGAGATGGGACACGTAAACCGGATAGTTAGGCACAAAGGTTACAGTAGAGACGATCCCCATTAAAAAAAGGAAAATCTAACACACGGGTCTGGTCAGCCCATCCAGCACAGCAACAACCCTTCACAACGTGTTTGGCTGCTTGAGGGAATGGGCATGGGAATTTAGAGATGGGAGTTTATTGAGGGATTGGGTTTGGGAAATTGATTAGTAGTCTCAATCCTATGTTTGGCATGCAGTGAGATTTGCTGCTGGGAATTCCCTGGCTAGACGTTGTGGAACTAACAGAAGGTGGATTTTCTTGTTCCGCTTCCTATTCACAATGGGCCCATTTATCTTTTTTTGAGGGAACGGAAGCTGTTTTTCTTCCAATTTCCCTTTTCCTCAGATTAATTCCCAGGCCCCCCGTGGGAAGAGATACGTGGGAGTTAGCTCCCTTAATTCCCTTTCCCTATTCCTAATCAACTCACATGCCCTCCAACCAAACGGTAGATTTTAAGTCTCCTGCTCATCAATTCCCATTCCCTAGTTCTATTTTACCCCAACCAAACACGCTGTTAGTTATGAAGGGAATCCTAAGATAGCGTCACAACCTTCTAAAGAAATATCTCCCCGACCCTCTGCTGCACCAGCAATGCCTTTCCATCCTAAAACAAAGAAGAAAGTCTCCTGATTGATTTCACCCACTCCAAACTTCCATCCCCACCACAACCAGGTGGTCAAGGTCTCAAGGCTGCAGGACAGAGGACACAGCTCCATACTTCCTTGCTGCTCTGCTCCTAAGGACGATATGCGTGGCAGATGGCGGCTGGAAGTAATCATATCCTCCCTTCTTCCATTTCTCTCTTTATTGGATTGGTTTGGCATCCATGAACGGATCATGCACCAAATCTTTCCCGACTGTCATCGATTTCGATCCTCAACGGGAACCAGTTTAGAAGGGTGTTGCAGCAAATAGCCAAATACGGTAACCATGTTTGGAACATTATTTAGTGGGCATACGCAAACGGTTTTCCTTATTGGTAAATCACTCAAGTGAACCATAAGAAAGCTAATAAATACTTTTGCAAGGAAAAAAAATAGTACAACTATGGTAATACTCAATTAATATTCACTCGCTGCAGCACAAAGATGGATTTAATCATAGGGGGGTAGGTCACACCTTTGGAACCATGTCCACATTGTAGTCTCTGCTCGCGCCAAGATGTGCCGGCGGTTTTTCTTCCCCCCTAAACTTCTTCCAGAGCTGTCGACAAAGCATACAAACATTAAATAGATACAACTAAGAAAATATTACAACACTAAATCAACCGTATCAATAACCAAAACAAACTTAATGACTTTCATTTTGACAGAGCATTTTTTCGACAAGGTATTCACTAAGATGTTCAAAAACCTCATTCTAGGTAGTTTAGTTTACAGCGCTAGATCTAGACATATATAGTTGGTTGCTTGCCTGGTTCAAGTTGAGGGAGGTGGACTCTCCTCCGTAGTAGTCATTTCTGTCCATGTGCAGAACCTGCATAGGCACAAGATGGATCCATCAGAACAACACATTTAGCAAGATAACCATTTTTAGTATAACCCCTTATTCAGACAACCGACACACGTCGACGCGCCCGCCGTTTTCTGATCCGCGGTATCTCACCCCAATTAATACACCATAAAAGCAGTGGCGGAGCTTGAAAATTTTTGTTGGGCTGGCCAGGCAGAAAAAACTCAATTTTTTTTTGTTCAAGCTCTTCATTTTCTGTTGTCTAGTCCCTTTTTCTTCAATACAAAATCTATTCTTCTATGAGTGGCCTTTACCATTGCTGTTGGTGGTTGAAAGTTACAAAACTGAGGAACAAATGCCCAGTTTAGTGAACAACAAATGCTATAAATTGCTACTCCATGGACAATGAATAGCTAAAAATTGGAGAAATAAATAAGATTAATTAGTAACTTATGCGGGGAATTGGAGAAGAAAGGGGATCGATTTGGTGCTAGGTCTGGTCGCACTTTGCAGGCAGCAAAACCGCTGTGACCCTGAAGTGCGGCCATGGCGGGTTGGCTGCGGTGACCCCCCACCCCGGCCGACTCTCGGCTGCCAGCGGCGGCGGCGGTGCTGTGTCTCCTCTGCTCCACCACTTCCCCCTGATATCCCCTCTATTCTGTCCAATTGAATAACCCAGCGATGATCTTTCCATTGCGTCCAGAGAACGAGAGTACAAAGAGGATTGTTGATTAGAAGGAAGAGAGGCAACGAGTGCTGGCGGGCTGGACCTTAGATGCATAGGGGTTGGATTTTTTTTAGCAGAAAAGCTGGGCGGGCCGTGGCCCAGTTTGGCCCCAAAGGAGCTCCGCCAGTGCATAAAAGCCATGCTTCCAAAAAGGGCAGACACCACAAAATTCATGCTTCCCTTTCATTTTCCTCCTCACTGGCTCACTGCCTGGCCTGGCAGGACCGGGCCGGGCCCTTTTCTCTCGGACTACATCTACTACTAGAGTAAGCGGGGAGGCAGGGAGAGGGCAGTTGGGGTCGCCGTCGCTGCAATTCACCGCCTGATTCGGCCATAGCCCCGCGTCCCTGCGTCGAGATCACTACAGATTGCCTCCCCCCCGAAGTTCCACGACCACCCTAGTTTCGCACTAGTTCCACTGATTAACAGTCGCACTAGTTCCTCTAGCTAACAGAGGACCACTGTGTGGGAGCTAACGGAATCGCCCCATCTACCTGCGTCAGGTTCGGATCGCCGGTACCGTCGCCCGATCTACCACTTGGAAGCAGCGGCTACCACACCGAGCGCGGGGGCTCCGTCGGGAAGCGAAACCCCAGCGTGGGAGCGACTGAAGCAGGCGGGGTAGCGCTGGGAAAGCGATCGATCGGGAGTGAGGGGAAGGGGAAGGTGCAGACCTTGAGGCCGTCGACGGAGAGGAGGCCGCTGAGGATGCACTCCTTGAGCCCCGTGCCGAGCACGATCACGTCGTACTCCTCGTCCATGGCGGCGGATTCGCGGCGATCGCAGGCGAGCAGAGTAGATGCGGGAGGAGGAAGGAGGTAGAGGAGGAGAAGTGGAATCGAGTTTGACGCAAGCAAACGGGGGCAGGGGTTACGGCTTTGGGGGATGGGATGGGGAGGCGTGGCGCTTTTGCGTGCAGGTCCCTGGGGGTGGGGCCACGCCGGGTGTGTTGGTGCTCGGGCACATGACGCCCACGACGGTTACGCCGCGGAGGCGCCGTAGGTGGGCCGGATTGGTGTGTGTGTGTTCAGTCAATTTGGGCCTTTTTTTGACCGTATGCCTTTTGAGCGTCAGCTGGGTCTTTGCTGAGGCCTGCGCTCGTACAATCGGTTGGCTTGGTAGCTTCACGCAAGGCCCATTGCATAGCTAACCCTTCGGTTAAGGCTGAGAATGGGGCAGAAGCCGCTCCTAATCCAGCCCACCCGGGAGCTGCTATATGCCGACCGGGTCGGTGCGGATGGGGTGCCGCACACCCCTCCGACCTGGCAGCTTTTAATTGGGCCATGGCCCATCAGGTAAATACGTTTTTTCCTTTTTATTATTTATTCTTTATTCTGTTCAAGTTCGGTTTTTAAAAACTAACGTTTTTCTGTTTCTTTTTCTGTTTTCAAATTTTGTTCAAATTTTTCTGTGTACGGTTTTCGAAATGTACGATTTCAAATTTGTTCAAATTTTAAAATCTGTTCGAAAAATTGAAATTCGTACAAAAAATCAAAATTCATTCAAATTTCTAAACTCGTTCGAATTTCAAAACTCGTTCAACTTCTCAAATTGTTCAAAATTCAAACTTCATTCAAAATATCGAATATGAACATTTATTTTGAAAAAAATTCAAAATTAAAATTTCAAAAATTATTTTTAAACAGAAATATAAAACGAGAAAAAAGAAACACAAAAAAAGGAAAACTGAAAAAAAAACTGAAAACTAAAAAAACAAAGAAACCACAGCAAAAGGAAAAAACCGGAACGAAATATATGGGCCAGGCCCATAACCCACAAAGGGTGTGCGGTGATCGCTGCCCACCCCGCACACACTGGCCTAATTTCCCAATCCTATAGTGTCCTCGTGCCTACAGCTAGCTAGAGAGTGGGAGGAACTAAAAAATACACCAGGTTATAAACTTTGAATTCTCATAAATTTCTCCAACACTTAAATCCTACTTTGCCATTGAAATAAACCTGGAAAATCACATAGCTCAATGGTGGAAGATCATAAACCTGGAGCCCATAGGCCGGAGCTCCCGGCGAGGCGGCGACCAAGAAGACGTAGAGGGCGGGCCGCGGGGAGGTGTTGCAGTAAGAGAGATCTAGACTCCAAGAGGCTGAGGGAGGGCAAGCCTTGCCCGGCAAGGTCGATAGCAGAGGTAGTAGTGAATGGGCGGCGACACGGTGGAGGCGCATGAAACCTAGGAAGCCATGAGGACGAACGAATGAACTGACGCTCAAGCCCTGGCCCAAAACTGTTGGTGCATGGTTTCTGCCCGTTTCAGATAATTTTCTTTTGACACCAAACCGCACCGCCCCAGTCCGCACCCTCGCTCAGTCCACACTGCTCTGGCCCACTTAGTTGTTCCAACCATTTCAGCGCGAACCAATTGAGTCCAAAGCTAATCCCGCACCAAAAAGCCCAAAACCACCCGCAACATTCTCAGTCTCCGTCAGTCATAGGAGTGTGATGTTTGATTTCTTTTTTTAGGAAAAAATGTTATAGAGTTATCTAAAAGAAAATATAGCCTTTTTATGAAAAAAAATTATCCAACGAAACCTTACAAGGAAAATACAAAGATCAAATCGAAGCTGCCTCGCTAATGATAGATATCACAACACCTACAAGCTTGATGAAGGGGGTGGCCATGTCGTGGCCTCAAGCCCGGACCTCACACCTACGCATATCATTGGGCAACCGGAGGCCTCACCAAAACAACGGCGAGTCGAGAACACAAAACGGCCCAGAAAAATCTGAAAGCACACCATTGCACACGCTCAGAAAGTCGCTGCCACCATCTTTCGTCAACCCATCTTCAGTAAGAATCAAGGAATTGATCTTGCCAGGCCTACCGTCGATGTTGCCACAATGCAACATGGTGCCACCGCCCCGCGCGCGTCCGTAGCCGAGACCCCATTGCACCATGCCACTGAGACTCGTCATCGTAGAGCGTAGATGCCACGCCTCTCCGCCTTGTTCACCATGCAAGAAGCACCCGAAGAACGTCGCCCAGCAATCAAAGAACACTACAAGAAAAGTTCTGATAGACAACGTCCCAAAAATCGTCAACTAAGGGGCATTTTTCGTCGCCTATGGGCCTAACCCGACGATATGGGTTCTGTTGTCAAAACTGCGTCAGGCAAAGTCCTACGACGTTTTTTTCGGTCCGTCGCCTTTGGGCGCCCTTCCGCCACGGAAAATCGGACCGTTGCGCAAGTGTTTTCGGGAGCCCGTTGACTGCTGACATCATGCAAACTGACACGTGGCAGACGCCGTTAACCGGTAGTTAACGGCGTTAACCGGCTGCAACCCCGTGGTAGATGGTAGGCCCACACGAGGCCTGCCACGTCTTAAGCGGGCCGGCCCATTAAGTTTATGCGGGGCCAGTGACTTAGTTTGACCGGTCAACTATATAGCTGGGCTGGTCCATTAAGTACGTGGGCCGGTCCTAACCTCTAAGGTTGACTGGTCAAAACTTAAACGGGCCGGCCCACTAAGCATGTGGGCCGGGCCGAATGCACTCGTTTGACCGGTCAGCAGGCAAAAGGGCCGGCCCACAAGACATGCGGGGCCCACTTTCCTGTTATCGGGCCGGCCCATTTAACAAGTGGGGTCCACCTTTAAGCAACTGGGCCGGCCCAAGAAGTTAGTGGGCCGGCCCAATTAGCATGTGGGTCCCACATTCCTGTTAAAGGACCGGCCCGTTTAGTATGTGGGGTCCACCATATAGCAACTGGGCCGGCCCACGAAGTTAGTGGGCCGGCCCAATAGCGGTGGGTCCCACTTTCTCGTTAAAGGGCCGGTGTCGGGAAGACCCGGGTAGGGCAATGGACGCGGAGCGCCTGGCCGACCACCGGCCGGCTCGCGGCAAAGGCCGAGGCCGAGGAGCAGCGGCCGGCGCCGTGGCCGGCCGGTCCGGAAGCACTGGCTCTAGGTCCTAGTCGGCACGGCTACGCCGCCAATGTCGTAGCCGGGCCGGCTTCTACAAGCCATATCCGATCGGGGGTCTCAGACCTCGATCGACTCGAGGTCGGCGAGTCTTGCACTAGAAGGAACCGGGTTGGTGATCCGGGTTCCCAAAGTCCACGCCGACTTCATCTTCCGCAAAGCGCGGGCACCGTGGAGCAATAGTGCCACGCGCCGGACAGCCACATGGTCTACGTCGACCCGTCACCGCTCTGATGGGCGATGGCGACAGGGACACCTCCTCACCATGCCGCCGACCGAGGCGGCCGGGTGGGACGAACCATGAGGCCTCAACGGCTCCTGACGTCACTGCCTCGGGAAGGAGCGGAAGCCGGAGCCGGCCAAGCCGGCCAGTAGACTATAGGGTCTTATATGTAAAGTGTCGGTGCCTATATAAGCCGCACTACCCCCTCTCATGCAGGGGATCGATCATTCTCACTTCATTTCCACCCCTAGCGCTGCCCTGTGAGAGAGACTCTAGTCTTCCTTAGCCTCCCAGGAGCAGCCGGACACAGCTCAAGGAGCAACCTTGTATTGTGTGATCATCATATACACTCTAGCAGGAGTAGAGGTGTTACCTCCATCGGAGGGCCTCGAACCTGGGTACGTCGCCGTGTCGCTCGTCCCCATACCCGCATCCGGATACCACCGTGAGATCTCTCAGGAACCACCTTCGATTAGCCACCCTATGGCATATGCCGTGACGATACCACGACAGCCGGCCCATTTAGTACGTGGGGTTGATGACCCACAAGTATAGGGGATCGCAGCAGTCTTCGCGGGTAGTATAACCCAATTTATTGATTCGACACAAGGGGAGACAAAGAACACTTGGAAGCCTTAACAGCGGAGTTGTCAATTCAGCTGCACCTGGAAACAGACTTGCTCGCAAGAGTTTATCGCAGTAACAGCTTTATAGCGATATAGTGAAATAACAAAAGAGAGTAACAAAGACAGCAGTAGTGATTATAGTAAACAGCAGGATTAAAATACTGTAGGCACGGGGACGGATGACGGGCGTTGCATGGATGAGAGAAACTCATGTAACAATCATAGCAGGGCATTTGCAGATAATAATAAAACGGTATCCAAGTACTAATCAATCAATAGGCATGTGTTCCATATATAGTCGTACGTGCTCGCAATGAGAAACTTGCACAACATCTTTTGTCCTACCAGCCGGTGGCAGCCGGGCCTCTAGGGAAACTACTGGATATTAAGGTACTCCTTTTAATAGAGTACCGGAGCAAAGCATTAACACTCCGTGAACACATGTGATCCTCACATCACTACCATCCCCTCCGGTTGTCCCGATTTCTGTCACTTCGGGGCCATTGGTTCCGGACAGCGACATGTGTATACAACTTGCAGGTAAGATCATAAACAACGAATATCTTCATGAATCAATAACATGTTCAGATCTGAGATCATGGCACTCGGGCCCTAGTGACAAGCATTAAGCATAACAAGTTGCAACAATATCATAAAAGTAACATCTACGGATACTAGGCACTATGCCCTAACAATCTTATGACTATTACATGACCAATCTCATCCAATCCCTACCATCCCCTTCGGCCTACAGCGGGGGAATTACTCACACATGGATGGGGGAAACATGGCTGGTTGATGTAGAGGCGTTGGCGGTGATGGTGGCGATGATCTCCTCCAATTCCCCGTCCCGGCGGAGTGCCAGAACGGAGACTTCTGGCTCCCGCGATGGAGTTTCGCGATGTGGCGGCGTTCTGGAGGGTTTCTGGCGACTTCGACTTCTCCCCCGTGCGTTTTTAGGTCGAAGGCAACTTATAGTCCGAAGGAGGGCGTCGGAGGCCGGCCGAGGGGGCCACACCATAGGGCCGCGCGGGCCCCCCCTAGGCCGCGCCGCCTTATGGTGTGGGGCCCTCGGGCTTCCACCTTACTTGTCCTTCTGGCTCCGTCAGTATTCTGGGAAAATAGGGCCTTCTGCATAAATTCCGAGGATTTTCCCGAAAGTTGGATTTCTGCACAAAAACGAGACACTGAACGCTTCTGAAAAACAGCGTTAGTCCGTGTTAGTTGTATCCAAAATACACAAATTAGAGGCAAAACAATAGCAAAAGTGTTCGGGAAAGTAGATACGTTTTGGACGTATCAACTCCCCCCAAGCTTAGCTTATTGCTTGTCCTCAAGCAATTCAGTTAACAACTGAGCGATAAAAGAACTTTCACGAACACATTTGCTCATATGATGTATATATTCTCATGCTATGGCTAATACTTAAGTAGTTCATAGTGAGATACATGCAAATAAGATCATCTACAAGAGAGATCAATCATGAAGAGGTACAAACAATTAATAATAAGCATCATGAATCATGTATGTAAGCAGGATTGCAATGTTCATAAGAGAGTATGATAAAGTGGTATCTCGCTTGCCCGTATTTGATCGGCAAAACATAAATGCCCAGGCACCTCTGGAGTTCATAGAAAGACTAGAAGTAGTGATTGTCAAAGATAAAAGCATCAAAGTTATACCACAATCAATCATATTTTGAGACAAGCATATTATACTAAGAATGACAGTTGTGCTCTCAAGATAGTGCTCAAAGAAATAATGGAGACACAACATAGAAGTAAAAGATTGACCCTTCGCAGAGGGAAGCAGGGATTAACATGCGCTAGAGCTTTTCATTTTTGAAATCAGGAGTAAAATCATTTTGAGAGGTGTTTGTTGTTGTCAACGAATGGTAATGGGTACACCAACTACCTCGCCAACCGGACTTTCAAGAGCGGCTCCCCTGAATTATTTGCATATTTATGTGGCACTCCTTCCAACCTTTCTTACACAAACCATGGCTAACCGAATCCTCGGGTGCCTGCCAACAATCTCATACCATGAAGGAGTGCCTTTTTATTTTAGTTTTATTATGATGATGACACTCCCCCCAACCTTTGTTTACACAAGCCATGGCTAACCGAATCCTTCGGGTGCCGTCCAACAATCACAAACCATGGAGGAGTGTCTATTTAGGTTAATTAATTTGGGACTGGGAATCCCGTTGCCAGCTCTTTTTGCACAATTATTGGATAAGCGGATGTGCCACTAGTCCATATGAGAGTCCGTCAAAAGTAAATGACAAGGTTGAAAGCTAAACACCACATACTTCCTCATGAGCTATGAAACATAAACACAAATTGGGAAGCATTTTGAAGGTTTTAAAGGTAGCGCATGAGAATTTACTTGAAATGGTTTGAAATGCCATGCATAGGTATTTATGGTGGACACTCTGGAATAACTTGGTTTTCAGGTATTTGGAAGCACGAGCAGCGTTCCCGCTCAGTACAAGTGAAGGCTAGCAAAAGACTAGGGAGCGACAAATCAAGAGAGCAGTAACTGTCATAATCATGCTTGCGGCAAAATAAATTAACAGAGGCATAAAAGTGATACAAGGACTCTGAAGCAATATAAATCATCGAGGCTTAATTGACTTTTTGTTCAGTCATATGCATGCGTGAGCATGTGCCAAGTCGATATAAATGAATTATTCAGAGGAGGATACCACAATGCCATACTTACTTATGAATAAAACAATGCAAGCAAACATCCATGACATGCTACTCATATTAATAAATTGGAGCTAAACATGAGAGATCATGAACTACTAGACTTTCTCAAATAACATATACCTCACATGAACCAACTAAGCATGCTCACATGGATGAGTATATGTACAAAAATGAAAACAAATAGAGTTCATACCAGCCTCTCACCACAATCAGATTGTCGTAGATCGTCATTATTGCCTTTTCACTTGTGTAGCTTGGATAATATGAAATGAAAACCACGCTCCAGCCACCGAAGACCATTGAACTCATAAAGAACTTTACAAAACCAAAGAAGAACATCAAATATTTTTGGTGTTTTCGAATTTGAGAACAAGAACAAAAGGAAACAAACAAACAAAGCAAAATCTTTTTGGGTTTTCTTATAGCAAACTGGCAATCGCAAATAAAGCGAAACAAATGCAAGAAACCAAGATAAACAAATGGTGAAGAGAAACAACAGAAATATTTTTGGTCTTTTTATGTTTTGGGAAAGAAACAAAGCAAGAACAAGAAAATAAAAACTAAAAGAAACACAGAAAAGCGAAATGGCAGGAATCTGCCAAAACCTGACAGCAGTACAGAAATCGATTTTTACAAAAATCTTACGTTGCTCAGCTCGAAAAGTGTTCAACTAATGAAAGTTAGATAACAACCTGGGGAACCTGCACAAAAATTGGCAGCTCAAAATAACGTTCTGGCTGTGCGCACGAATTTTTCTAGTAACAGTCCAGAATCTGTTTTCAGGCAGCACTTCCCCAAATATCATCTCCCTCTCATTAGAAAACCACTCAAAGAGACTAAACAAGTATGTACAAGTATCCAGCAATCATAATATGCAAAGAATGAGTGATGCCGGTATACCTCCCCCCAAGCTTAGGCTTTTGGCCTAAGTGGAGTTCAACCCCAACGAGGATCGCTGTTCCTCGCCGGTGGATAATTCATGGCGTAGTCATAGTAAAGTTCCTGTGCAGAAGAAAAGCGTGGAGGCTCCACATGCCCAACATGTTGATGTGAGGAACTTGCTGCATCGGACGATGAGTCGAGGTGTTCCTCGGTCTCCGTGTCGTCTCTTGCATGATGGCCTCCTCCCTCTATGTGTGCATCCGATTGCACCTTCTGTGACCGACCAATCTTCCCTGGAATCAAGGTTAGATAGAACAGGCGCAGGCAATCTTACTAGTTTCTCAGTTTTCTTAGTTATTCTCCAGACTTTCTTATAAAATGTCATCTTGTAAAACAGGTTACCCAAGTTGGAGGAATCAGAAACAAATTCATGTTTAATCATAGAGGCTATGTCAAGTTTTTCTATGGAGAATGGAATATCAAAATGATGAGGTTCTACATTATGAAAAGCTAGTAAACGAGAGGCGATGAGACCTCCACAAATTCCACCTTTCTCATGGTTAGTAGCAAGTCTATAAGCTATCAATGCCCCCAAATTATAAGTCCTACTACCTTGCAGTGCCGCAGCTAGAAAAGCTAAATCCGGGATAGATAGTTTACCGCCAATCTTTTTAGCAAGAACGCATTTAGTAATGAAATAGGCAAAGTAGCGGATAGCCGGGAGCTGAATGCTAGTGATTTTACCACTATCCTCTGAGAAACTCCTTCCATAGCAAATCATCTTGAAGAGGTTTAAGAGTTCTTGCGGCGATCCCCTTATCTTCTCGCATGATCCCCATTGCGGTACTCTAATTGCTGCACAAAAATCACTGAATGGCAAGTTGACAGCTTTATTGTAAATTTTATACTGAACCGTGGGGTTAGATCGCGACCAATTGAACTTAAAGTCCTGCACAAAAGACATAGTTAATTTTGCATATTGTCTTGGCTCTCCTTCAACAAAATCACTCAGCCCTGCTCGAGAAATTAGACTCCGAACATCTTCCAATATTCCCGCGCTTCTCATGAAATCCGCGCACGGGTAGTAAGAGGGGTATACTCCCTCTTCACGATTCACTCTCATAACTTGTTGGACCTCCAATTCTTGTTGGTTAAGTTGATATCTACTCCACTCCATTTTCTGAAATTTTCAACAAACAATATAAAATTTGATTTGGTGACATATAAATGAGGGAAACTACCATAGGAACTTGCTAGAGTACTAATCATGCATCAAAACTAGTTTCTACCACTTAGAACAAGCATGCAAGCTCACTAAACATGTTACCTACAGCAGCAAAATATTCAAGATATACTCCACCAAACAAAATTCTACTTGGATAATCGGAGGAGTCACATACCGAAGAGCAAATGTGCCAAATCTCAGACAGAAATCTGGGCTGAGCAAAGAGATCGAGAAATCTGGAGTTCTTGAGCAGAAACGCGAGTGAGAGGAACCTGATGCGAGTTTTTTCGGGAGAGAGAAGATGCTGGGAGAAAGAGATGAAGTACTGGGGCAAGGAGAGGCCCACACCACAGGGTGGCGCGCCCCCCTCCTTGGCCGCGCCGGCCTGTGGTGTGGCACCCTGTGGTGCCCCACAGGTCATCCTCTGGTGCTCCCAGGTGCCTCGTCGAAAAATAGGACCAACGGTATAATTTTTGTGAATTTTTGAAAACTTTGAAAAATACACATTTCTGGGTATTAAGTTTATTATTATTGGCCAGGAAAATTTTTGAAATCTCCAATTAACTAAGGAACTTTGCAAATTAAAAGTGCTACAGCAACTAGAGCAAGTGGAGGAAGAAAGAGATGTTGTTTACCTCCTCTATGCATATAAAAAGTATTTGTTAACAAGGTTGATCAAGTCTTGCCACCAAATAAATTTTACATAGCATAAGAAGAAATAAACCTCAAATCAATCATGTTACCTTGAATTGTATTGATATGGATCCAATCACGAGAGTTTGATATTCTTCTTTAGGCTCATATATAGGACAATCAATAGTTCCCACTTTGATAGTTCTCACATTAGAAATAGTATTAACTCCACACGCTTTCTCAATCCTCTTGGGAAAATAAACGGTATGCTCCCTATCATCAACATTGAAAGTAACCTTTCCTTTATTGCAATCAATAACAGCCCCTGCGGTGTTAAGAAAAGGTCTCCCAAGAATAATAGACATATTATCATCTTCAGGCATTTCCAACACAACAAAATCAGTTAATATCAAGCAGTTATTAGTAACTTGAACAGGAACATCCTCACATATACCAACAGGAATAGCAGTAGATTTATCAGCCATTTGCAAAGATATATCAGTATGTATCAACTTATCTAAGTAAAGTCTCTTATAAAGAGAAAAAGGCATAACACTAACACCGGCTCCCATGTCACATAGAGCAGTTTTAACATAATTATTCTTAATAGAACAAGGAATAGTAGGTATACCTGGATCGCCCAACTTCTTTGGAACTTTGCCATTGAAAGAGTAATTAGCAAGCATAGTGGAAATTTCCTCATTGGGGATTTTCCTTTTGTTAGTAACAATATCTTTCATATACTTTGAATAAGGAGGCAATTTAATAGCATCAGTCAAAGGGATTTGCAAGAATAAAGGTTTCATCCAATCACAAAATTTATTATAGTGTTCTTCTTCCTTTGATTTTAGTTTCTTAGCAGGAAAAGGCATTTGCTTTTGAACCCAAGGTTCTCTTTCATTACCATGTTTCTCAGCAATAAAATCTTCTTTAGTGTACTTTTTATTTTTAGCATGCTTTTCGTGTTCTTCTTCAACATCTTCTTTATCAAGCATCATTCTTATCATTATCTTTATCATGTTCATTACCACTTTCAGTTTCAGCATCAGAAATAGAAATGCTATTAGGATCATTAACAGGTTCAGAGGATTCTACAACATTCTTATGTTTCTTTTTCTTTTTCTTAGATGGAGCACTAGTTTTAGTTCGTTGAGAATCTTGTTCAACTCTTTTGGGATGTCCCTCAGGATATAAAGGATCCTGAGTAGAAACACCGCCTCTAGTTGTTACTTCATAAGCATGTTTTTCTTTAGAATTATTCCCCAACAAGTCATTTTGCACTTTAGTGAGTTGATCAATTTGAGTTTGAACCATATGAAAATGTTTAACAAGCATCTTAACATCATTGGAGGTTCTCTCTACAATATCATGCAATTCACTAATAGCTCGAGAATTTTCCATTAAATGATTCTCTACTCTCATATTAAATTTTTTTTGCTTAACAATATAATTATCAAACTCATCTAAGCATTGTGCAGGAGGTTTCGAATACGGAATATCTTCCCTAGTAAAGCGTTGAAGGGAGTTTACCTCAATCATGGATGAAGGGGGAATTATCTCACATATATCTTCTATGGGAGGAAGATTCTTCACATCTTCAGATTTAATACCTTTCTCCTTGAGAGACTTCTTGGCTTCCCTCATATCCTCATCATTCAATTTAATTAAACCCCTCTTCTTTAATATTGGCGTTGGAGTTGGTTCAGGTGTAGTCCAATCATCATGATTCTGGCCTATTTTAGCCAATAATTCTTCAGCGTCGTCTGGAGTTCTTTTCCTGAAAACACAACCAGCACAACTATCCAGGTATGCCCTAGACTCAATGGTTAGTCCACTATAAAATATATCAAGTAAATCATGCTTTTCCAAATCATGGTCAGGCCGAGCTCTAATAAGAGAGCAAAATCTCGCCCAAGCCTCAGGCAATTTCTCTCCATCTTCCTGGTCAAAATTATAAATTCTCTGCAAAGCAATATGTTGAGCACTAGCAGGAAAGTATTTACGGAAGAAAACATCAAGCAATTCTTTTGGACTTTTAATAGAATCAGGTGGAAAACTATTATACCAAGTTTTAGCATCATCCTTTAATGAAAATGGAAAGATTTTAGCAACAAAGTAAGTACGCTTCTTAACATCATCAGAAAACAAGCTACTTAGAGTAGATAACTCAATCATGTGTTCAACAACACTTTCTTTTTCAGTACCACAAAAGGGTGTTTTCTCAACAATAGCTATATGAGATAGATCAAGAGAAAAATCATAATCTTTATCCTTAATGTTTATAGGAGATGTGGCAAATTTAGGATCAGGAGACAGTTTATATCTAACGGCATGTTACGCAAGCAACTTTTTAATTTTTCTTGCATCGTAGTAGCATTGCATTTTTCAATAAATTCTTCATTATGCTCCACATAATCTTCATCAGGATAATCACTTAAATAATCTCGTTCTTTTTTATTATCATGTGTAGTAGCATTTTCATTAGGAGTTTCAGTATTTTCAATTTGTCTAGACCTAGCAATTGTAGCATCTAGAAAAGATCCCAATGAACCACTATCATCAAGCACAGCAGAAATATTATCAATATTATGAGAGTTTTCAGATTCAGCAGAAGTACCCGCATGTGAAGCATGTGGCGGTGAAACAAGTTTATCAATCACAGATGGTGAATCAAGAGCAGCAGAGGTACTCAGAGTTGTACCTTTTCTTGTAGTGGATGGTAATATGGCGACCTTAGTATCGCGAGGTTTACCCATGATGGAGAATTTGCAGCGAACAATATCAATCCAAGTGAACTTCCAAATAAATCTATGCTCCCGAACGGCGCCTTAAAACAGTCTTGATGACCCACAAGTATAGGGGATCGCAGCAGTCTTCGCGGGTAGTATAACCCAATTTATTGATTCGACACAAGGGGAGACAAAGAACACTTGGAAGCCTTAACAGCGGAGTTGTCAATTCAGCCGCACTGAAACAGACTTGCTCGCAAGAGTTTATCAAGAGTAACAGCTTTATAGCAAAGAGGTAGTGAAATAACAGCAGCAGAGTAACAAAGACAACAGTAGTGATTATAGTAAACAGCAGGATTAAAATACTGTAGGCACGGGGACGGATGACGGGCGTTGCATGGATGAGAGAAACTCATGTAACAATCATAGCAGGGCATTTGCAGATAATAATAAAACGGTATCCAAGTACTAATCAATCAATAGGCATGTGTTCCATATATAGTCGTACGTGCTCGCAATGAGAAACTTGCACAACATCTTTTGTCCTACCAGCCGGTGGCAGCCGGGCCTCTAGGGAAACTACTGGATATTAAGGTACTCCTTTTAATAGAGTACCGGAGCAAAGCATTAACACTCCGTGAACACATGTGATCCTCACATCACTACCATCCCCTCCGGTTGTCCCGATTTCTGTCACTTCGGGGCCATTGGTTCCGGACAGCGACATGTGTATACAACTTGCAGGTAAGATCATAAACAACGAATATCTTCATGAATCAATAACATGTTCAGATCTGAGATCATGGCACTCGGGCCCTAGTGACAAGCATTAAGCATAACAAGTTGCAACAATATCATAAAAGTAACATCTACGGATACTAGGCACTATGCCCTAACAATCTTATGACTATTACATGACCAATCTCATCCAATCCCTACCATCCCCTTCGGCCTACAGCGGGGGAATTACTCACACATGGATGGGGGAAACATGGCTGGTTGATGTAGAGGCGTTGGCGGTGATGGTGGCGATGATCTCCTCCAATTCCCCGTCCCGGCGGAGTGCCAGAACGGAGACTTATGGCTCCCGCGATGGAGTTTCGCGATGTGGCGGTGTTCTGGAGG
Source organism: Lolium perenne (assembly GCF_019359855.2). Classification (NCBI taxonomy): domain Eukaryota; kingdom Viridiplantae; phylum Streptophyta; class Magnoliopsida; order Poales; family Poaceae; genus Lolium; species Lolium perenne. The sequence goes on from NC_067244.2 coordinate 175,519,297, forward strand.
GTTTCTGGCGACTTCGACTTCTCCCCCGTGCGTTTTTAGGTCGAAGGCAACTTATAGTCCGAAGGAGGGCGTCGGAGGCCGGCCGAGGGGGCCACACCATAGGGCCGCGCGGGCCCCCCCTAGGCCGCGCCGCCTTATGGTGTGGGGCCCTCGGGCTTCCACCTTACTTGTCCTTCGGCTCAGTCGCATTCGGGAAAATAGGGCCTTCTGCATAAATTCCGAGGATTTTCCCGAAAGTTGGATTTCTGCACAAAAACGAGACACCAGAACAGTTCTGCTGAAAACAGCGTTAGTCCGTGTTAGTTGTATCCAAAATACACAAATTAGAGGCAAAACAATAGCAAAAGTGTTCGGGAAAGTAGATACGTTTTGGACGTATCAGGGGTCCACCATATAGCAAGTGGGCCGGCCCAACAAGATAGTGGGCCGGGCCAAAAACACAGGTGGGTCCCACATTCTAGTTAAAGGGCCGGCCCATTTAGTATGTGGGGTCCACCATATAGCAATTGGGCTGGCCCAACAAGATAGTGGGCCGGGCCAAAAACACAGGTGGGTCCCGCTTTCCTGTTAAAGGGCCAGCCCATTTAGTATGTGGGGTCCACCATATAGCAAGTGGGCTGGCCCAACAAGATAGTGGGCCGGCCCAATAAACAGGTGGGACCCACAGTGGTGTAACCGGGCCGGCCCAGTTAGTAAGTGGGGTCCACCAAAACGCAAGTGGGCTGGCCCAACAGTTCGGCGGGCCGGCCCAATAATATATGCGGGGCCCACTATCCTGTTAACGGGCCGGCCCAATTAGCAAGTGGGGTCCACCACAAAGTTAGTGGGCCGGCCCAATAAGCTTGTGGGGCCAACTTTCTGTTACAGGGCCGGCCCAGTAGTGGGTGGGGTCCACCTTTTATATGCCGGCATAATAGGCGCTTTAGGATTTTGCGGGCCGGCATATATGTGATTTCGCTTAATTGGGTCGTTTAAGGGATGGGAATTTGTGATTTAGACACTGAGAATATTTACACAGCACATGATTTCTGTCGGATAGCCTCACTTACCACAAGCACCATAGAAAAAATGCGCGAAAGTACTATAAAAACTAACTAAATATTACATCAGCTGCAAGGCTTTGAAAAAATATTACAGAACCCAGAGAAATTGAATGGTAATTAAACCTAGCAATACAATGAAGCCATTCGGCAATCTTTTATGTTGTCCATGCAACACCTATATCTGAAACAAAAACATTACAAGTTAAGACAACAACAATGGAAAGGCAAAGACACTACAAAATTGTTTGCCAAAGAATTTGGAACTCATCATTTCGTTGTTATAACAAGATCATTGTAATGCGCACAATAAGCAAACAAAGAGTGCATGCCGCATACCAACAGCCAATATAACAGAGCACGTTAGAATGAAACAGCGGACTTACTACTGTCGAGTCCCATGCAAACCAACATGTTCAGGGAGTACAAAATTGGCATGAACAACATAGTAGCAGGCTATAAATTTTGTAACAACGACTGAGCAAGATGAAGTTATGATGGCTACATCTACAGACAGGGAATGTAAACCAAAAATAGAAGTTACGATGGAAGAAGCTAAAGAGGAGGGAATGTGAACCAACATGTGCCAAGTGCAATTACTTCAAATTGGCCGTGAACTAAATAATACTCCTGAACTTATAGTGAAGGGGATGCAAATCAAAATACTCCTGAACTTATAGTGAAGGGGATGCAAATCAAGATGTTTCGGGATATAAACTTCTATAATAGCTAGGAATAAAACAGATAGAAGTTATAATGGCATCACTCATAAACTTGTAGATAAGGGATTGCAAATCAATTTGTTTCGGGATATAAAGTTGTAATGAGCAGCACATAGAGGATAGTAAATGCTACGGCTTAGGATGGACCAGAAACGGAATATAGTGGGATCACCTGTGAACTTGTAGAAGGGGGAATGCACACCAATATGTTCAGCATTCCATATGTGAGCGCCATGCCAAGTAAGAGGAACAAGTTAATATTGCAGCATTTGAAGAATCAGGTTGCAGACAAAATTATGATCGAAGTAGCTACTGTGACGAGATCAAATAAATGTGTACTGCAGGATGGCAGAGCGATAGCATGCAGGAACTAATAGCAGGCAGTTACTTTGTTAGCTTACGACGAAGTAGATAGAAATAACTACGGCATCACCTGTAGTACAGGGAATGCGAACCAACATGTTCAGGGAGAACAAGATTGGCATGAACAAAATAGTAGCAGCCTATAATTTTTGTAACAACGACTGAGCAAGATAGAAGTTATGATGGCTACATCTACAGAGCAGGGAATGCAAACCAAAATGTTTAATCGCTTAAAGTTAGCAATGAACTAGAGAATAGCAAGGTGTTACTGTCATAGCTAGGAATGAACTAAAAGAGCTTCAGACAACAAGCATCTGAACCCAGAACATGGCACTAAAACAAGGGACTTACATTAGGAGAAGCACTCTGTGGGAGTCACAGCAGATATTCCTGGGGTTGATAGATCCGGTGATGAAGTACACTACATGTGCTACTTGGGGTTGGAGAGACGGCCATTACACTTCTTGGTTACTCATCTCATCTGCAAAAACGTAATGGCGCGTTGTTAGCACAAACAGGTTCCCCCAAGATTAAAGAAGAACTTGCAGGCAAGCAATAGAAAAGCGACAGTAGAAGAGTTTAGATCATGCACGGCGCCGGTGAAGCAGATCCGGTTAACGCACAGTGGTGTCGGTGAGCTAGATCCGATGCGGTGGATGACGGATCCGGCGAAGCGGCTCCGGTGGGGTGGACGATACCGCAGCTGAAACGACTGCGGTAGACTGCTGGATGAGTATATGGTTTCGAGGTTCGGCGGGGATGATCCGGTCCGGTTGATGACGGCGTCGATGAAGCGGCTCCGGCAGACAGCAGGATGACGAGGATCGCGAGGCCCCGGGTAGGCCAGGGAAGTCCGGCGGGGATGTTCCGGTGCGGTGGCCGTGGAGGTGGGAGAGAGAGGGACTTGGGAAGTTCCGGTGGGTGGTCTCAGAGGAGAGAGTGAGGGAAATGAATTTTTTTCGGGGAGTTTCCGGAGCTAGGGAGGTGGTGATCGAAAAAAAATGACGGGTAGACCCCCCACCAACCGACTTATACATGGACATTGTTGTCATCTTTACGAGGGTAGAATGGGAAGTTAGAAGCGTGTGAAATATTTGTATTTTTCGGGCGGGAAGTTTTGCCGCTGGAATGAGATTTCGAATTTGGCCACAGTCCAAGTACTAAGTAATACAAAAATATGAGACCGTACTAGTACGGCCAAATGTCACATCAATTCATCATCACGTTGAAAATCGGTTACCACGATCATAATTATTGGCCGTTGGCACATCAGTTCTCCAACGCTTGATCCAACGGTCAAAGTTCCTTTTTTTTAAGAGAACGGTCAAAATTCATTGGATTCGGTCGGGAACTGCGCGCGCCAAAACGAGTCTGACGAAGATGTTTCTAGAGTTCTCACGGACGCGCCTTGGCGATACATTGAATGCAAATCTTGCAAGGTCAAAAAAAATGCAAATCTTGCAGGATCGTATGTGGCTGCTATGAGCTGAAGTACTCCATGAAACCATGAACATACATGTAGATGGGAATCCCATGTAGACGATCTGAAGAACGACCCGCTGCATCTTTCACAAATCCATCTACATGACATGATAAACTTTAATTAAGAAGCAGCCACGTAACAATTATTGCCCAAAATCTAACGGGTTCGACAATAAGCTGGTAATTCTCTATTATATATAAACACCAAAAAAATATAGCAAGTAAGAAAGGAGTGTCAATGCCACCAGGACTTACAAAAAAAGGGAATTAGCACTTCGTAATCTCTTTGTTTTTACACATACCTTCTGCTCAGGAATCCAGGGCCTAGGGTCACATCAAGTCATAATCAGAAACCAAAGTCGGTTCCCATGTTCTCCAATTCAAAACGCGTACAAAATATTTCAGTGTGTGAAATAATTGTATTCGATAGGCAGGAGGTATATGCTACAGTGTTGAGATTTTGAATTAGACGGTTGTTAAGCTATTGATTATATGGAGTCGAAATTTGGTAGCATACATAAGTATCTCTGTTCACAACTACTTTGTCTGAAGCGAGAGCAGTTGTTGTGTTGCAAAGACGACACAAAGGAGAAGCACTTGTTCCGTTCATTGCACTCAATACAACGATGAATGAACCAGACAGTTGACAAGCTTCTAGACCTGGGCTATATGTAGAAAGCTGGAAATCAATGGATCACGTAAAATCATCGGTGTCAAGCTTTAATGCACTAGCCAACGCGACCAAAAGTCCGAACTTGAGACTATGGGCTCGATACCATGTCAAGCTTCATCCACGAGCCAACGGAACCACAAGTCAGAACTGATGGAAAGGGCTAGGCAATCCACTTATAATATTAACAATCAGCAGGGTTCCGGTTCAAAAAAAAAATCCACATCACAACAAGGAAACGACCACCAAGATCATAGCAATTGAAGATAAATGCACCTACGAAATATGCTCAGACTAAGGAACCATTTTACAAGACCAAGGTAATGACCTATCACTGTCCCCATTCATCTCCAATTATCTAGCAGATACTCTTCTTACTACTTACTAGCATTCCTAACCTGCTCCAGTAGGGCCTCCTTCTGTGCTGCTATCGTTCTAAAATTGTCGACTTCTAGTCTTAGCGTTAAATTGATGCAGCTCGTTCTACTTGGAGTTGCTCCTCTAGAACTTGAGCATGCAAATACTTTGACTTGGACATGGACTTGCACTTCAAAGAAATTCAAAGATTCCGTAAGAAAGTGTTTTTGGCAATGCCTTTCTTTTTTATTGCCATAGAAAATGCCTTCACACATTCTTCATCGGTTTTTTCCAGACCGTTTTTACCGGGTTTTGCCATCTCTAATTTCATATCTTCCTGCAAAAAATTCAGTTCGTACACATGTGTAAACATGATAGTTACTACAGAGAAACTTGCTGATAGTAGATTTATCATGTGTATGACCTACTTTTATTCCTATAGTTTGGCATGTCTGATTCACATCACATGAATTTTAATAAACATATATAATATCATATTGACATGTACTTTACTACTCCTACAAGTTGGGATGTGAGTCGTCACAAAATTTCAATCTTTGAGAAGACTTACAAGAACACTCTGTGCGACTTCTCCAATCACTTCAAGTTTGTTCTTCTGGCATGCTTCAAAAATCTCTGGCAGAGTCATCTCTTTGTTTGGTTCCCTTTTACTTGCATTATGTAACATCTGCATTTTAGTACTACCATTTATAAATCGAATAACGTGGTTGAAATGGAGGATCATAATATAAGCTGCACACTCGGTGTATATACTCGCATGATCTTTTACTAAAATATTTCTAAATAGCAAGTATAAAACAACATGTCCTTACTTTTTGCCGAATGTGCACTATAAGGTTACGAGATCCCGTACGGCTAGGTAAAAGTAGTTTACCGCGGTTTTTCCGATTCCGTTTAGCCAAATTCTCGCAAAAAGGAGACTAGTGAGACACTGCTATAAATAAGAATCCAAGATGTGATCTCGGTCTCGCCTTACAAATCATACCATATTCTTTGGATCAGACCAAAGGTGCTTCACAAGATCTCCCCACTGTTTGTCAGTCATTTGCTTAAAAGGAGATATAGTTGGAACACTCCCAAGAATCTTTCCAGTGAAGTATTTCTTCTTTAGCCTGCTGCGATATCGGCGCAGATACCTGAGAATAGATCGTTGAGAACATGCTTTACTTCCTCTTGGTCCTCATCGAACTCGAACCTTAACTGTTCACAACAATATAAACCGTTGGTGCGATATACATAGAGCCAACAACAAGCTAGAAGGAACGGGACGTGCCAATGTGGTATACTAGTATGAGTAACATTACCAAGAGAAAGATGACTTACGTGTAACCTGTGCACTAATTTTTCAAAATGCGCAGAGGTGTCTACGTGCTCTTTCCATGTTGGGAAGATAGGAATTTCATTCCTGACGAAAATTCCTACATCCGATGCTAATTTACAAGATTCTTCTGGGTCTAGTGGCCTTCTGCCACCTACGATAGATGAAAGGCGAAATCTTGATTCCATCCCAGCAAGCTTAGCTACGAACATTTTCCCTACTGTTGGGCCCCTCGTTTTTCTTGATCGTGGTGCAACTACAAAGTTAAGCATTACATCAAGCTATCAAGGTAGATATATATATTTATATTTATTTATTTATTTATTTATTTATCTATAAAGTATAACTTTATAACGGAGAATGAAACTATAAGCATTGGAAAATGTACCTCTTCGGTGTGGGGCTCATCCTCAGGGGAGTTGTCTATGGCAGGACTAATATGGGTCAGTGGGAGATCATCAACAGTTTGTTGATGTTGTGCTAGCAGTGTTTGGCCAGTTGTGGTTGTGTCAGGGACTCAGTACAAGTGTGTCCTTGGGCAAGATTTCCTACCACAACATCGCTGATCCCAATTGTGGCTGAGAAGTTGCCGTGGAAACCGGTTCTGCTGCCAATTGTTGTTGAGAAGTTGCTGTGGAAAGCGGTTCTCGCTGCGCCAATTGTGGCTGAGAAGTTGCTGTGGAAATCGGTTCTGCTGCCAATTGTGGCTGAGAAGTTGCCGTGGAAACCGGTTCTCACGCCGATTGTCGCTGGTTGACTGGATTGGTAACAGGTGGCTGATTCAACCGCTTGGGGTGTTCACCACGTTTTTTTATTTCAGTACTCTTAGCATTTTCGTTATTTTCTTCAACTAGTGCCATGAATCGCTGAGACTGTCTAGTAGCAGAAGCAGGTTTCTTTTTTGGTTGCAGCTCTTCTATCACCGATTCAGGTGCCTGTTGAATGGTCTTCCTCTCATTGGTGGTTCCTGCAAAATTCTTACTTGAAGCTGCAGATTCCTAGCACACATAAACGATATTTCAGTCTACAGAAGTCCCATATATGATGATATGCAAATGGAATAGGATGAAGAACAGTAAAGGATGACGTGCATGCTGAAACATGTATATGATGCATTAAGGAGACCTAGAGGTGGCATGTGAACATGTTTGGTGGGATTCAGGATACAAGTATACAACACATGGAAGTTGCAACAGATATCTCAAAGTAAAAACACAGAAATCACCTGGTGGGGTTGAGGAGAATGGTCAGGCAAGGCATCTTCCTGAGTCAGCTCTCCAAGAGGCTCAAAGGATCAAATTGTGAATCATAACATTGTTCTTTATCTTTGGGGAGGGGAAAGGGTTCTTCTCCGATTTTGTTCAGGTTTGCACTAGAGGCAATAGCGTTACAAATGCTTGTGCCCACACGGCTTGCATATCTTCTACATATATTCCGTATTCGTTTATCTTTTAATTCATTCTTCTGTATTGCATTAATATCTAGCATGCATTACAAAAAAAATGCTAATGAGATGGCGGTGCAAGTAAGCAAAAAAATACTTTTCGAAATCACATGCATAACGAATGCGGCCATATCAACCTTCTTGGAAGTGGGCGCGTGTACACTTTGGTTTCCTGCCGTGGACCATGGAGGCGCCCATCTCTCCAGTCCGGTGGATGGAAGGAGTCGGGGATTAAGATACGAGAACCCGGCGATGGTGGTATCGGCACGACAAGGCGGCGGTGGAAGTCGGCTACGGAGGAGCTCGTATGGTACAGTGGTCGTCGGTGGGGGTGGGGGAGGTGGAAGCTACTCCGGCTTGCTAAAAAGCAAGGGAGACGACGGAACGTCGTCGGTCACTACGGTGGCCGATGAGAAGGCAGTAGTGCTGGTGTGGGAGTGGGACAGTGGGCCGGCGCCGGCGTGTGAGATGATCCGGTGGGTCATGCAGGGTGGAAGCGTGAGAGAGAGATGCGGGGTTCGTCGCCGCCGGTGATAGGTCTGAATTGAGCGGTTCGGGGGGATAAGATCGACACTGTACTTATTTCACATCGCTTTGAATTTTGGAAGCGGGGGGGGGGGGGATTTCGGCGGGAATTTTGGGGCAGAGTTGAAATTATTAATGGTTGGTGGAAAAATGTGGAACCCTAGCCTACGAAATCCCAGGTCTGAAGCTGAGGGCCCTTTTGCTGTGGCTTTTTGGCTTTTGGAATTAGGTACCCAAAAGTATTTAATATTTGGTATTGGCTTCCAAAATCCAAAAGCCAAAAGGCAAAAAAAAAGCCACAACAAAAGGGCCCCGAGTATGTTCGGGGGTCAAGGGGATATGCTTGTTGGTTCTTGGGTGCATATGATCTCTTTATTTCGAAATTCATCTTCTATACATTTTGAAATGTCAAAAAAGAATAAAACTAAAAATGCATGTGTACTTCTTCGCATGCTTTATACACATAAAATATTTCAATGGAAAATCGAATAGTAATTTGGGCTATGTAAAAAAGAGTTACTCCGTAAAAAAAATGTGCTAACCATAAGGCTTTTTATGAGACATGTTTTCTCTCTTTTTTTACATCGACCATGAAAAAAACTTGTTTTTTTTTACATCAACCATGAAAAATACTTTTTTTTACATCGACCATGAAAAATACTAGGAATTTGCTAAGAGCATCCACAACGTGTAGCCAAAAGTGGTTCCATATTTGATTTTTGGCTTTTGGAACTAGTTCCATACATTGTAGAGGTAGTTCCAAAACCAGAAAAACAGGGAACCGGAGCAAGTAGGTGCTCCGATGCCAAATTTCACTTTTGGCATTTGGAACTAGTTCCCTACATTGTGAGAGTAGTTCCATATTGGCTTTATGTGTTGTTTTAGCTTGATGGCGGGACCCACGTTATAAATATTTGGAACCACTACATTGTGGAGCTATTGCTATATTTCACACCAAAGCCAAATTCACCATCGTATCAGATTTGGCAATAGCAACATTGTGGATGCCCTAAAGTTATATTTTCCATCTTGTACACAATTAAAAATATCTTTAAAACAAACAAATCTCTAATGTCTAGGTGTACCATCTCTACTAGTACTTGTATATACTAGTAAATTACACGTGCCTTGCACGTGAGAGCTCTTTTTTTTAGTGAAACAACTTCGACGCAGGATTTTGTGAAGCTTTTTAACTTAATTGGTCAAACATGCGAAGCATGTGCCATTGACTTGTACAACTTTATCGGAAAAAAATTACTTGTACAAGCTAGTTCCCCTAAGTACTACCAGCACATAAGTAAACAAAAGAACCAGGGACATCATCAACTGAAAACAACAATCTATTCATATAGCGGCTCTTGCATCACCCTTTGAAAATCATCTACCTGCAAAGATGAGTGCAGAGTTTCTGCTCGTGCTTTCACCTGTTCCAAGATCGTCCAGTTGATCTCATGGACATCTGCATCAGCCAAAGCGGTAACCAAGTTGCCAGCCACTAGCTTCTGCAGATCAGCAACAGCATGTAGGCCATCTTGAATTGTAGAATTCCATCCTCGGTTCATTTCTTTGTTCCGCTAAGAAGTGCAGCATCGTCGTCGCTAAGAAGTGCAGCATTCTCCTTACGGAGATCCTCGCCATCATCCTCAAGCTCCTCTATCTTGGTCTCGGCCTCGCGGAGTGCGGTCTTAAGGTGCTTCACCTTCACCTTAAGCATGTACTTGGCCTCTCTTGCCCGGAGCTTGAGCTTGCGCTGACGGCGAGCTCTCTTCCTCATCTCCGCAAGGTCCGCCTTAGTCTCATCCAACTCATGCTTCAGCATCTCCTGTTCCATCCGGCTGATATCGAGGCTGTTCTGGGTCTTGCCGAGGATGAACTCCATCTGGGCAGCGTGGCGTCCGAGGGGGCAGACGTACGGCACGATGGTGGGGAGGCCCTCCTCGTCACGCCGCCCAAAGTGAGCATAGGGGAGGTTCTTCTCCTCGAGCTCGGCACGGTGGTGGTAGGTGAGGCGTGCAAGAGCCGCCTGGAGTGCACGGAGCAAACCGTCCTCCCACGTGCGCTCGAACAGCTGGATCTCGAACTCCGGGAGCTGCTTGACGTGGGAGCCCCGGATGGTGCAGACGATCATCCAGGACAAGTCCCCGTCATGAGGCTCCATCTGCCCGCCCTTCACCTCGGGGCGGAGGCGACCGACGGCGTGACACACGTCGATCAGGGCGGTCTCGAAGAGGAACAAAGGCTGCGACTCTCCCACCTGACGGCTCCGGGTGTACATAACTTCCTCCATCTACACAAAATTTTAAGGTTAATACAAGTTGGAATATGATAAGTGTGCAAAATTTTAAGGTACATAATATAAAACAGTTAAGATTAATGCAAGTAGTCTATTTCTAAGGAGAAAAATTTAGGGGAGAGACTAGGCATTCTTTCAGCTTAGAGTCATCTCGTTTTTGATATAGAAAAATAATTTTATCATAACATTAACGTCCATGCTAACTAAGGCTTTCCCTAGAGTCAGGATGGCTCTGATACCAGCTCTGTGGCACCCCGGACCAACTGTCCGAAATACCCGTTATGCATTCACTCATGATCCCATGATCAGTGTAACATGAGCACATAACCGAACTGATAAACAGAGTTACAACATCCATTACATAGTACCGAATAACAAATAGTCTTACAAACGGTCTTATGACCAAGTCTTACACAAATGGCCACATCGGGCTGAATTCAAACATCCAAAAGCAGCGGATACAACCAACTTCGTCGGGCCCAAGTCATGCCTTAAACCCTACAGGCAGCTGACCGGGAAACGTCCTAAGTCGCATAGTCGTCCTGATAACCTCCATCATCTTCAAAATCCTCCTCATAGTCTGGCCAAGTAAATAGCCAGGGACAAAGCCGTGAGTACATTTTGAATTGTACTCGCAAACCATTCACAAGTAACATATAAAAGGGAACAAGGTACCGAGGACTAACTAGGAGATCAAGAGGGAATGACCACTTATACATCAAGAATACGTTATGGAAGAGAAGAAGTGTTTTTAGTGGAGTTATCATCTCAACTTCATGGGTGAAGGAGATGAGAGATTATATCTATGACATCACTACTAGACTTATTTTAGGGAGATCTTTCACGGCATAAACACTTAGGAAGGGTAGACCCAATTTTTAACAAAATCCTTTCCGACCACCTCATTGTGGTCATCAACCATTTTACCAGTACTCCAAGTACTCCAACACAAATCCCGTTTCTTTCCTTTGTCAAACATTTTCATAGACAAAACACATCAGGCTAAGCAACAGCCAATCCAACCGTCCATGACCGCGGACACGGCTATTCGAATAGATTTCACTCTGCAGAGTTTGCGCACTTTCCCCACAAGATCTGATAAATCCGCCGGGATCATCCCCGGGCCATCATACGAAAGTATGTGGGTATCGGATAATCAGTCGAAGCCTTTCGCCCATTCTAATTAGCAAGAGGTCCTACCCTATGGAGTATGTACCTCCCCGGCACCGTGGCAGCTCACCTCCTTTTGAGCGTGGCTCCACCGCCAAGCCAGGAGACCCATAGTGTCTTCCGGACGGGTCAGCCCCGAAGGCCTCCCGTTATACTATTGTCCCAATTTCGACAACCCGGACTCGGGGGTAACCGTACCCTTGTATAGTTATGCGGTGCCTCATGCTAAAGAGAACGAACGTCGAGCTAAGCCCCGTGCCCATGTTGGAGTAATGTGGTTGCGCTAGTTTGTTGTCATGGGTGAGTACTTAGGCGCCAAAGTTTTCATAATATCCCAACCACTTTCTCCTTCCCAACATTTTTACCAAAACCTTTCCTTTCCCAAATTCTCACTTGGGCATAACATTATACCCAAGGTTTTAACAAAAACTTTTACAACAAGGTAAAAACCTTGAGGGTTTTCCCAACCTAAAGTTTATGTGTGAACTAAGATGCACAATAGCATAAGGATGCCATCATACAATGAAGGGGTGTCAAGGTCATCCATACTCCAATTGAGCATGAATGGAGATGATCAAAAAGTAGAGCAATTTTAAAGATAATATCCCAAGTGTTTACTAGAATTAGGGTGTCAAAAGGTGGTGAAATGTGATTCACATACTTAGAGTAAGTACGCAATATATCGAGAGGGGACATTACACACTTGGCGGCAAGTATGTAAAAGAATCAAGTTAAGCAAACCCAAGGAGACGCAAAAATCAAGAGACCAAGGGTAGAAAGATCTCAACCAAGAACATGGATATAAAGAGTCAAAGTAAATGGCTTGCCTTGGCTGGCTAGTCCCTGGTCTTCTTCAACACCTTCTCCAAAATCTTCTCCTTCGGCTTCTCCCACGTTCGTATCTAACGTCGCGAAAATAAGAGGGCAACATACAATCAACACATAACTCAAAAATCAAGTTTTAAAAAGAAAAGGGTAATATGCAGGGGTACACGTTGTAAAAAAAAGTGAAAACATGCATTGGCCAATTTATAAGAAAAGGGTTGGGGTGGGAGATTAAATAACAACAAAATTTTAATGAACAACATTTCATGTGACACACCATTTTTATAAACGATCCAGAATTATTTTCTACAGGGACCCAAGGTATTTTTCTGAGATGGACAACATTAAAACAAGATCATCACAATTGGAATCAGTCAAAAATATTAATTCTACGATTTTAGGATTTTTATGGAGTATGCAGAATACATAGAGCAAGATTAATACACTAAAAATCGTATAAAAAATCCTAAAAATATGGGGTCAGTGGCATGTGAAAGGTCTTGAAAATACCTTTCTAACGCAGTTGGTTTCAATTGTTTTCGAGTTGTAGAACTCTGGTTATAAGCAATTTAATTCACTGGTTTTTAAAACAAAAACAGAAAAAGTTTAAACCAGTTTTAAATGAAAACTGGGCGGGAAAAGAAGCTGGGCCGCGTTTGTGAAAGAAACGGGCCGTGCGGTGAGGGAGATGGGCCGGCCCAGGAGTAATGCCACGCGGGCAGAAAGAAAAAAAAAAGACGGGGGGGGGGGCCTGGGCCAGGCCGGTGCATGCCACGCTGGCTTGCATGGCCCATGCAGCCAGACGATGGGGATCCGATGGCCCGGAGCCATCGTCTCCACCACGCCACGCAGGGCACGGACGGGCGGTTGTGCTCGGCAGGGAGGAAGCAGGCGGCGGCCGGGGACTCACCGGCGATCGGCGGGGCGTCGACGGCGGCAGCAGGGTGGCGTGGGAGCGTCGCGGGCTGGTCCAGGGGCGGCTCGGCGGCTTCTCCTCCTTGCTCCCGGGCTCCGGCGGTTCCTCCTTGCACACGGCGTCCGGCAGCAGGGCTTGGTGCGGCGGCGGGCTCCGGTCGTCCTGGCACGGCGAGGGGAAGGTTAGGTGGTTGGGGAAGAGGAACAGGGCGGAGTTAGGTGGTAGAGGAGGGAAAAGCGGCCGGCCGGTGTCCGGCAGCACCTCTTCTTCTCCGGCGACGACCACGGGTGGCGGCGGGCTTGAGGCGAGTGGCAGCCCTGAGCAGCGCCCTGGGCGCCCTCAGGGGTTCTGTGGTGGTGTGAGGAGGCGAGTGGAGTGGATGTGAGGAAGGGAAGGGGTGCGGGCGCCCCTTTTATAGGCAGAGGGAGGGCGTCCGGCGGGGTTGGGCGGTGGTTCTGACCAACGGGAGGACGAGGGCTGGCGTCATCATGGTGGGGCCATGATGACGTCGGGCTGCTGGCGTCAGCGGGGAGGGGAAGCGAGGCGACGCGCGTGGTTACGAGACGGGGAAGAGAGAACGAGGCGTCGGGCGACTGCGCGCGTGCGAGCAGGGAGCCAGGGCGTGGCATCGGGCTAGGTTTTCTGGGGTGGGCTATGCCCTTGGCCTTGGGCCGAGTTGGAGAGGGAGAAGGGAGAAAAGAGGCTCAGGTTGGGTGTGGGTTTTCGGGCCAGGTGGGTGTGGGCTTGGGTGGTGGTGTGTGGGCACCAAGTGCCGGCCATACAAGAGAGGGACATGGCCTCCCAAACTCTCGGCCACGCATAAGGGAAGAAGAGAGGGAGGGGTAAGAGGGGTGGTGGCTTTTCTAGGGTTTTCCAAAGAGAGAGAACAAGAGGGTGGTGAAGAAAAAGGAGTAGGAGGAGTCACATGCCCCCGGCCATGTGAGGAAAAAAAAAAGTGCAAGAAAAAAGAGAGGGGGAGTGTTCCCCCTTCCTAGGGTTTTTCCCCAAAGCAGAGAAAAAGAGAGGGATAAGGTGAATGAAAAGAAAAGGGGTGTCAAGATGTTGCATGTGCAAACATGCACCCAAATTTTAGATGAAGAGGGAAATTGTTCTAAAAAAAGAAAGTTGGGTGTGGGGTGTTTCACATAAGGTGTCATGAAGAGTTTTCCTCTTTTTAAATTTTGGTACAAAAACTTGATACTAAGGGTTTGGTGTGAGAAGTGAACCAAGCACACATACTTCCAACATATCTTAAGCAACACTATATGCTATGCAAACACTAGTTAGCAAGATAAATAAAAGTTTTTGTTGGCCCATATTTTCAAAACTAGGAAATATGCAGGGTTTGAAAAGTGGGTTGTGACAGACCTTCCCCCCTTAAAAGAATCTCGTCCCGAGATTCCGGATCTGAGAGCTGAAGAGGTAAGGGAACTCGCTCCGAAGATAATCCTCACGTTCCCAGGTGGCTTCCTCCTCAGAATGGTTACTCCACTGAACCTTGAAAAACTTGATTTTTCTTCTCCGAGTGACCCTTACGGCTTCTTCCAGAATTCGAAGTGGTTTCTCGCGGTAAGTTAAATCCTGATTTAGGCCGATAGAGCGGTGGTCGATGTTCTTGAATACTTCAGGCTTGTCGGGTACTTGGAGGCATTTCCGGAGTTGGGAGACATGGAAGACATCATGAAACTCAGACAGTTCTGCAGGTAGCTCCAGTTGATATGAGACTTCTCCGCGGCGACCAAGGACCTTGAAAGGACCAATGTACCTTGGTCCCAACTTGCCCTTGACATGGAAACGTTGCATTCCTTTGAGAGGGGTGACACGGAGGTACGCAAAATCTCCGCTGTTGAATGTCACTTCTCGGCGTTTGGGGTCAGCGTAGCTCTTCTGACGAGATTGGGCAGCCTTCAATCGATCTCGGATAAGTTGAACTTGTTCTTCTGCTTCACGGAGTATATCAGGCCCGAATACTTGACTTTCTCCGGTCTCGGACCAATTGAGAGGGGTGCGACACTTGCGCCCATAGAGTGCTTCAAACGGTGCCATCTGGAGGCTGGCCTGGTAGCTATTATTATAAGAGAACTCCGCAAAGGGAAGACAGTCTTCCCATTTTGCTCCATAGGCTAGAACACATGCGCGGAGCATGTCTTCCAGAATCTGATTCACTCGCTCAGTTTGTCCTCCGGTTTGTGGGTGGTAAGCGGTGCTGAAAGAGAGTTTAGTCCCCAAGGCTTCATGTAACTTGCTCCAGAATCTAGAGGTGAACTGTGTGCCGCGATCAGATACAATCCTCTTGGGAACTCCATGGAGACTGACGATCCGTGAGATATAAAGATCTGCCAAGCGACGCCCATTGAATGTGGTCTTGACGGGAAGAAAATGGGCGACCTTGGTCAGTCGATCTACAATGACCCAAATGGAATCATGCCCGCGGCTGGAGCGTGGGAGTCCAGTGATGAAGTCCATTCCCACTTCTTCCCACTTCCATACAGGGACCTTTAATGGCTGAAGCAATCCTGCCGGGCGTTGGTGCTCTGCCTTAATTCGCTGACATACGTCACACCTAGCGATGAAAAAGGCAATGTCGCGCTTCATCCCATGCCACCAGAAAATCTCCTTGAGATCCTGGTACATCTTAGATCCGCCAGGGTGAATGGAGTAGGGAGTATTATGAGCTTCGTCCATAATCAGGTTCTTCAGTTCAGGGATAGTTGGTACACAAAGACGTCCATTGTACCACAAGATTCCTTCCCCATCAACAGAAAATCCAGCCACTTCCTCTTTGTCCATACGGCGTTTGATACCTTCAATACTCTCATGACCTTTCTGAGCTTCCTTGATTTGATCCTGAAGGGTGGGCTTTACTTCCAGTGTGGCAAGAAAACCATGGCTAACCAGCTCCAGTCCGAATTCTTCAAACTCTTGATACAACAAGGGTTGCTCAACCTTGAGACGGGCATTCAGCGAGCATGGTTCGCGACTAAGGGCATCGGCGACCACATTCGCCTTTCCAGGATGATAATGGATACTCAAATCATAGTCCTTTATCAGCTCTATCCACCTTCTTTGTCGCATATTCAGCTCCCTCTGAGTGAATATATACTTGAGACTCTTGTGGTCGGTGTAAATGTCACACCGGTTCCCGATGAGATAGTGGCGCCAAGTCTTGAGTGCATGGACTACGGCAGCTAGCTCCAGGTCATGAGTGGGATAATTTTCCTCGTGTGGCTTCAACTGTCGGGAGAGGTAGGCAATAACCTTCCCTTCTTGCATCAGAACACTACCAAGTCCAAGCTTGGAAGCATCGCAGTAAATTACAAAGTCCTTGGTGACATCCGGCATGGTGAGAATGGGGGCGGACACAAGACGCTTTTTGAGCTCTTGGAAACTTTCTTCACATTGTTCGGTCCACTTGAATTTCCGGCCTTTCTTGAGAAGTTGGGTCATGGGTTTGGCAATACTTGAGAATCCTTCTACAAACTTGCGGTAGTATCCCGCCAATCCGAGGAAGGACCTTACTTCGGTTGGGTTAGTTGGCGGCTTCCGATCCATGATAGACTTGATGAGAGAGGGGTCGATGGAGACTCCTCCAGCGGACAGAACATGACCAAGAAATCCAACTTCCTTGAGCCAAAACTGACATTTGCTAAATTTAGCATAGAGTTGGTGCTTTCTCAAGGTTCCCAAAACTAGTCGTAGATGCTCTTCATGTTCTTCTTCACTCTTGGAGTAGACTAAGATGTCATCGATAAATACTACGACGAACTTGTCGAGGTAATCCATGAAGACCTTGTTCATGAGATTCATGAAGTAGGCGGGAGCATTGGTTAAGCCAAAGGACATTACGGTGTACTCAAACAATCCGTAACGGGTGGTGAAGGCTGTTTTGGGGATATCCGACTCGCGTACTTTGAGCTGATGGTAACCAGTACGGAGATCGATCTTGGAGAAAACTCGGGCTCCATTCATTTGATCAAACAAATCTTCAATCTTGGGAAGGGGATACTTGTTCTTGATGGTTACGTCATTGAGCTTTCGGTAATCCACGCACAGGCGGATGGTACCATCTCGCTTGTCCACAAATATCATGGGAGATCCCCATGGTGAGGCACTAGGTCGGATTAGACCTTTACTCAGCATATCGTCCAGTTGTTTCTTGAGTTCTATCAGCTCTTGGGGGTTCATGCGATAAGGCCTCTGTGCTATGGGTGCTGTTCCAGGGATAAGTTCGATGATGAACTCGATATCCCTATCAGGGGGCATACCGGGCAACTCTTCTGGGAAAACATCTGGATACTCACAAACGATTGGGACAAGATCGATGGGGGTTCCAGCGACACTTTGCTTACAGAAGGCTTTAGATGAAGGCATAGTGGCGGTGTATTTTATTTGGATTCCTTCGCTATTGGTTAAGGTGATAGACTTATGGGCACAGTCAATGTGGCCCTGGTATTTAGTCATCCAATCCATTCCCAGAATTACTTCCAATCCTTGGGCTCCTAGGACGATGAGGTCGGCTTGGAAGGGGACACCTAAGATTTCTACCGGAACTTGTTTACAAGATAAGCGAGTTTTAGCGGTGGATCCAGGTATTTGAACTAACATGAGTCTATCCATTAGGGTGGGTGTCATTTTGCTTTTCTTGACAAAGGGTTCGGTAACAAAAGAATGAGATGCACCGGAATCAAAAAGAACTCTTGCGGGGGTGGAGTGGACTAGGAACGTACCCAGCACAATGTCAGGAGATTCTTCAGCTTCTTCAGCATTGGCATGGTTCAGGTGTCCTCTAGCAGTATTGGCTTGCTTCTTAGGTGGGGGCTTCCTCCCAGTTGCAGCACGGGCTTGGCCTTGATTTGGTCTTGGCGCATTGGGGCGCTGAGCAGGATTCATCTTGGAGGGGCATTCACGAGAGAAGTGTCCAGGCTGTCCACAAGCGAAACATCCTTCTCCTTGAGGGCGAGCATTTGGGTTGTTGCGGGGGTTGTTGTTAAAGTTTCCTCCTCCAGTACGAGGCTGCACATTCTGGCGGTTGGTGTTGTTGTTGGAGGGGCGATAAGCGGGGGCGGGTGCTCGCTGAGGCTGGGGCGCCGGCCTTGGTGGAGGCTGGCCGCGGAACCTAGCATTGCTGGGTCCACTCTGCTGTTGCTGCTGCATCTTGCGCTTGCGGGACTCATAGGCTGCCTTGCGCTTTGACTCCACCATGATGGCGGCATCCACCAGAGATTCCAGATCAGGGTAAGGAACGGCCACGAGAATACTCTGAATCTCCTCATGAAGACCATTAAGGAAACGGTCCCTCTTCTTCTCATCAGTATCAGTGTCCTGAGGTGCATATCTAGCCAAGGTGTTGAACTTGTCCAGGTAGTCTATCACACTACCATTGTTCTGCTTAAGGTTGAAGAACTCATCTCTCTTGATCTTGATTAAACCTGAAGGGATGTGGGCTTTGCGGAACTTAGTGGTAAATTCCTCCCAAGTAATCACATGGTCAGCAGCTTGCATTGCCTTAATATTCTCCCACCAAGCTCTTGCGGGTCCGGCGAGAAAGTGAGTTGCAAGGACCACCTTCTCATTCTCACCCACAGCCGCGACTTCCAAATTGTTCTCGATTGTACGGAGCCAATCGTCCGCATCAAGAGGGGCGGTGCACTTGGTGAATACCGGGGGATTAGTATTCTGGAAGTCCCTAAGCTTGGATCTTGGGCCGTCTTCACCATCTCCTCCATTGTTGTTGTTTCCTGCGGCAAGCTGTGCAATGTTCTGCAGAGCCGCAATGTTAGCTTGGCTTTCAGCGCGGGCGGCTTGACGGTCTTCCATAAGGATGCGAAGGATTTGAGCCATATTGGGTTCAGGTGGAGGTGGTGGAGGGTCGTTCTGGTGCGCGCCTCGGCGAGTGTCAACCATCTGATGAGATGAAGGCATAAGACAAAAAGGGAACAACTTTGATAGGCGAGTTCTTTCTAAGGGGAAGGGGTGTCATGATGCATAAAGACTTGTTGAAAACAAACTTAAAAGATAAAGAAAGCATGAAAACCAAAAGCAACCATCATCATAACATAAACATCACCAAAAGCTCAAAGTTCACCACATCAAGGTCACCATAGGACCAACATAGTTCTACGCGATTACATCAGGGACATCATAACATACATAGCTAGCGATAGTGCGGTGCTCAAACTAGTCGTCGTCAAGGATGATGGTGTCATCCTTGGTCGGCGGCTCCTCAAACGGTGGCTCCTCGGGGTCTTCCTCCTCGGACGACTCACGAGGGGTAGAGGGTGCTGGCTCTTCGGGCTCATCATTGATGAAATCCATGTCATCCTCATCTTCCTCCTCAGACGGGTTGTTCCAATCATACCCTTCTTCATCCATGTAGTCATCATCGTCGCTAAGAAGTGCAGCATTCTCCTTAAGGAGATCCTCGCCATCATCCTCAAGCTCCTCTATCTTGGTCTCGGCCTCGCGGAGTGCGGTCTTAAGGTGCTTCACCTTCACCTTAAGCATGTACTTGGCCTCTCTTGCCCGGAGCTTGAGCTTGCGCTGACGGCGAGCTCTCTTCCTCATCTCCGCAAGGTCCGCCTTAGTCTCATCCAACTCATGCTTCAGCATCTCCTGTTCCATCCGGCTGATATCGAGGCTGTTCTGGGTCTTGCCGAGGATGAACTCCATCTGGGCAGCGTGGCGTCCGAGGGGGCAGACGTACGGCACGATGGTGGGGAGGCCCTCCTCGTCACGCCGCCCAAAGTGAGCATAGGGGAGGTTCTTCTCCTCGAGCTCGGCACGGTGGTGGTAGGTGAGGCGTGCAAGAGCCGCCTGGAGTGCACGGAGCAAACCGTCCTCCCACGTGCGCTCGAACAGCTGGATCTCGAACTCCGGGAGCTGCTTGACGTGGGAGCCCCGGATGGTGCAGACGATCATCCAGGACAAGTCCCCGTCATGAGGCTCCATCTGCCCGCCCTTCACCTCGGGGCGGAGGCGACCGACGGCGTGACACACGTCGATCAGGGCGGTCTCGAAGAGGAACAAAGGCTGCGACTCTCCCACCTGACGGCTCCGGGTGTACATAACTTCCTCCATCTACACAAAATTTTAAGGTTAATACAAGTTGGAATATGATAAGTGTGCAAAATTTTAAGGTACATAATATAAAACAGTTAAGATTAATGCAAGTAGTCTATTTCTAAGGAGAAAAATTTAGGGGAGAGACTAGGCATTCTTTCAGCTTAGAGTCATCTCGTTTTTGATATAGAAAAATAATTTTATCATAACATTAACGTCCATGCTAACTAAGGCTTTCCCTAGAGTCAGGATGGCTCTGATACCAGCTCTGTGGCACCCCGGACCAACTGTCCGAAATACCCGTTATGCATTCACTCATGATCCCATGATCAGTGTAACATGAGCACATAACCGAACTGATAAACAGAGTTACAACATCCATTACATAGTACCGAATAACAAATAGTCTTACAAACGGTCTTATGACCAAGTCTTACACAAATGGCCACATCGGGCTGAATTCAAACATCCAAAAGCAGCGGATACAACCAACTTCGTCGGGCCCAAGTCATGCCTTAAACCCTACAGGCAGCTGACCGGGAAACGTCCTAAGTCGCATAGTCGTCCTGATAACCTCCATCATCTTCAAAATCCTCCTCATAGTCTGGCCAAGTAAATAGCCAGGGACAAAGCCGTGAGTACATTTTGAATTGTACTCAAAACCATTCACAAGTAACATATAAAGGGAACAAGGTACCGAGGACTAACTAGGAGATCAAGAGGGAATGACCACTTATACATCAAGAATACGTTATGGAAGAGAAGAAGTGTTTTTAGTGGAGTTATCATCTCAACTTCATGGGTGAAGGAGATGAGAGATTATATCTATGACATCACTACTAGACTTATTTTAGGGAGATCTTTCACGGCATAAACACTTAGGAAGGGTAGACCCAATTTTTAACAAAATCCTTTCCGACCACCTCATTGTGGTCATCAACCATTTTACCAGTACTCCAAGTACTCCAACACAAATCCTGTTTCTTTCCTTTGTCAAACATTTTCATAGACAAAACACATCAGGCTAAGCAACAGCCAATCCAACCGTCCATGACCGCGGACACGGCTATTCGAATAGATTTCACTCTGCAGAGTTTGCGCACTTTCCCCACAAGATCTGATAAATCCGCCGGGATCATCCCCGGGCCATCATACGAAAGTATGTGGGTATCGGATAATCAGTCGAAGCCTTTCGCCCATTCTAATTAGCAAGAGGTCCTACCCTATGGAGTATGTACCTCCCCGGCACCGTGGCAGCTCACCTCCTTTTGAGCGTGGCTCCACCGCCAAGCCAGGAGACCCATAGTGTCTTCCGGACGGGTCAGCCCCGAAGGCCTCCCGTTATACTATTGTCCCAATTTCGACAACCCGGACTCGGGGGTAACCGTACCCTTGTATAGTTATGCGGTGCCTCATGCTAAAGAGAACGAACGTCGAGCTAAGCCCCGTGCCCATGTTGGAGTAATGTGGTTGCGCTAGTTTGTTGTCATGGGTGAGTACTTAGGCGCCAAAGTTTTCATAATATCCCAACCACTTTCTCCTTCCCAACATTTTTACCAAAACCTTTCCTTTCCCAAATTCTCACTTGGGCATAACATTATACCCAAGGTTTTAACAAAAACTTTTACAACAAGGTAAAAACCTTGAGGGTTTTCCCAACCTAAATTTTATGTGTGAACTAAGATGCACAATAGCATAAGGATGCCATCATACAATGAAGGGGTGTCAAGGTCATCCATACTCCAATTGAGCATGAATGGAGATGATCAAAAAGTAGAGCAATTTTAAAGATATTATCCCAAGTGTTTACTAGAATTAGGGTGTCAAAAGGTGGTGAAATGTGATTCACATACTTAGAGTAAGTACGCAATATATCGAGAGGGGACATTACACACTTGGCGGCAAGTATGTAAAAGAATCAAGTTAAGCAAACCCAAGGAGACGCAAAAATCAAGAGACCAAGGGTAGAAAGATCTCAACCAAGAACATGGATATAAAGAGTCAAAGTAAATGGCTTGCCTTGGCTGGCTAGTCCCTGGTCTTCTTCAACACCTTCTCCAAAATCTTCTCCTTCGGCTTCTCCCACGTTCGTATCTAACGTCGCGAAAATAAGAGGGCAACATACAATCAACACATAACTCAAAAATCAAGTTTTAAAAAGAAAAGGGTAATATGCAGGGGTACACGTTGTAAAAAAAAGTGAAAACATGCATTGGCCAATTTATAAGAAAAGGGTTGGGGTGGGAGATTAAATAACAACAAAATTTTAATGAACAACATTTCATGTGACACACCATTTTTATAAACGATCCAGAATTATTTTCTACAGGGACCCAAGGTATTTTTCTGAGATGGACAACATTAAAACAAGATCATCACAATTGGAATCAGTCAAAAATATTAATTCTACGATTTTAGGATTTTTATGGAGTATGCAGAATACATAGAGCAAGATTAATACACTAAAAATCGTATAAAAAATCCTAAAAATATGGGGTCAGTGGCATGTGAAAGGTCTTGAAAATACCTTTCTAACGCAGTTGGTTTCAATTGTTTTCGAGTTGTAGAACTCTGGTTATAAGCAATTTAGTTCACTGGTTTTTAAAACAAAAACAGAAAAAGTTTAAACCAGTTTTAAATGAAAACTGGGCGGGAAAAGAAGCTGGGCCGCGTTTGTGAAAGAAACGGGCCGTGCGGTGAGGGAGATGGGCCGGCCCAGGAGTAATGCCACGCGGGCAGAAAGAAAAAAAAAATAAAACAAAAGAAGGGGGGGGGGGCCTGGGCCAGGCCGGTGCATGCCACGCTGGCTTGCATGGCCCATGCAGCCAGACGATGGGGATCCGATGGCCCGGAGCCATCGTCTCCACCACGCCACGCAGGGCACGGACGGGCGGTTGTGCTCGGCAGGGAGGAGGAAGCGGCGGCGGCCGGGGACTCACCGGCGATCGGCGGGGCGTCGACGGCGGCAGCAGGGTGGCGTGGGAGCGTCGCGGGCTGGTCCAGGGGCGGCTCGGCGGCTTCTCCTCCTTGCTCCCGGGCTCCGGCGGTTCCTCCTTGCACACGGCGTCCGGCAGCAGGGCTTGGTGCGGCGGCGGGCTCCGGTCGTCCTGGCACGGCGAGGGGAAGGTTAGGTGGTTGGGGAAGAGGAACAGGGCGGAGTTAGGTGGTAGAGGAGGGAAAAGCGGCCGGCCGGTGTCCGGCAGCACCTCTTCTTCTCCGGCGACGACCACGGGTGGCGGCGGGCTTGAGGCGAGTGGCAGCCCTGAGCAGCGCCCTGGGCGCCCTCAGGGGTTCTGTGGTGGTGTGAGGAGGCGAGTGGAGTGGATGTGAGGAAGGGAAGGGGTGCGGGCGCCCCTTTTATAGGCAGAGGGAGGGCGTCCGGCGGGGTTGGGCGGTGGTTCTGACCAACGGGAGGACGAGGGCTGGCGTCATCATGGTGGGGCCATGATGACGTCGGGCTATTGGCGTCAGCGGGGAGGGGAAGCGAGGCGACGCGCGTGGTTACGAGACGGGGAAGAGAGAACGAGGCGTCGGGCGACTGCGCGCGTGCGAGCAGGGAGCCAGGGCGTGGCATCGGGCTAGGTTTTCTGGGGTGGGCTATGCCCTTGGCCTTGGGCCGAGTTGGAGAGGGAGAAGGGAGAAAAGAGGCTCAGGTTGGGTGTGGGTTTTCGGGCCAGGTGGGTGTGGGCTTGGGTGGTGGTGTGTGGGCACCAAGTGCCGGCCATACAAGAGAGGGACATGGCCTCCCAAACTCTCGGCCACGCATAAGGGAAGAAGAGAGGGAGGTGTAAGAGGGGTGGTGGCTTTTCTAGGGTTTTCCAAAGAGAGAGAACAAGAGGGTGGTGAAGAAAAAGGAGTAGGAGGAGTCACATGCCCCCGGCCATGTGAGGAAAAAAAAAAGTGCAAGAAAAAAGAGAGGGGGAGTGTTCCCCCTTCCTAGGGTTTTTCCCCAAAGCAGAGAAAAAGAGAGGGATAAGGTGAATGAAAAGAAAAGGGGTGTCAAGATGTTGCATGTGCAAACATGCACCCAAATTTTAGATGAAGAGGGAAATTGTTCTAAAAAAAGAAAGTTGGGTGTGGGGTGTTTCACATAAGGTGTCATGAAGAGTTTTCCTCTTTTTAAATTTTGGTACAAAAACTTGATACTAAGGGTTTGGTGTGAGAAGTGAACCAAGCACACATACTTCCAACATATCTTAAGCAACACTATATGCTATGCAAACACTAGTTAGCAAGATAAATAAAAGTTTTTGTTGGCCCATATTTTCAAAACTAGGAAATATGCAGGGTTTGAAAAGTGGGTTGTGACAAAAATCAATCAGCAGATTAAAAGGAAATATGTTGGTTGATTCATGTCACCACTTTGAGCAACCCATGAGTTTCTAAACCTTAAATGGAGTCTAAAACATTGCAATAAAAGGGTGGGTGCATCATTTGGATGCAGAGGCCGGGGCGACCCTATTTTCAAGAAAAAATTAGGAAATCTGAAATCTATATCTATATCTCTACCATCTATACCACTCCACTCCTGTTGACAGTTTGATCTCTTTCAGTACATTAGATTATGTCATGTTTAAAACACTATTATAAAATTACCTCCTTAATGTTGAGCTCAGGAGGATCCAGATGTGCTGATCCTAGGCGGCCCCTCAAATGATTGCTTGCTAGAACAATAGGACCAAATCCCGCCTCCTTTCTACCAATGTTTGCATCACTGGCACGCTCACTGTCTTTGTTAGGAACATGAGCAGTGGCTAGCTGCTGCAAATCAAAGTTCATCAAATCAATCAGCAAACAACACATATGAAATTTGAGCAGTGCGGCTAAATACCTTCTTCAGCAGCTGCCCCACGGAATCGTCCTTTTGGCGGCACATCACACGGGTGAAAAATCTCGGCAACGACTTGGGGTGCGGTGATTTTGTCCTATTCCACAGTATGCCGAGCTTGGCTGCAATTATCTTATTCTGCAAGATATTTTGCCTCCGAGATTCTTCGTAGGCATTCTCGAGGGGAATATCTAGCAGGCATTACAAAAAAATAGATGCTAATAACAAGCAGTGGAAGCAAGCAATAAACTAGTCTCGGAAATCAAATACATAACAAAAGCTGCCGGACAAAGTGTTCAACCTTGGTCGACTGGGGAGGTGGCGCGTTGGCCGTTCGTTTTGGTTCGGTGGATCATGGTGGCGCTTTGTGTACCGATCTCGCCGGCCGGTAAGATGAACCAGTGAGTCGGGGAAGCAGATCCGACGAAGCGGACGGAGTGTGGTTGACGGCGTCGCTGAGCTGGCTCCGGCGCGGTGGATGTCGGCTACGGATGGAGGACTGAGAGGGAACGAGACGGACTAGGTGCGAGGTAGGGAGAGAGGCCCTTGCTTGTCCGTGGGTGGGGCTGGATATAGGGGAAATGAAAGCCCTAGAAGATAGCATCCTGCTAATATCCTAGTACAAAACAATTGAACTAGAAAATCCCGCCAATATATGGTGCTGAATTGCGGGCGGCTCATAGCTTGTGCACAAATAAAATGGGAAAATCCAAAAAATGTAGTTCAACAAAAAAAACTCTAGTAGGCAAAGTCGCTAGCTCGCCATGAGAAGATGCACTCCGCCAAAAAAATGTCATGAGAAGCTAGTTTGCTATGGATCTTGCATTAACCCTGCTCGATAAAATGGTGGGCACAAAAGACAAGCTAAATCAAAAATAATGGTGGTAGAAAGATGTAACTCTCAAATGTAAACTCTACTAAACAGGGCCAGCTCAAAAACATGCCTCATATTATTAGTACTTCCTCCGGTCCATATTAACTGCCACTAAAATGGATGTATCTACAAATACATCCATTTGAGTGGCATGTATATGGATAGGAGTAGTAGATCAAGGAGTTGCGAGACAGTGGAGGAAATGAGGTGGGGAGGAGGAGGGTGACGACTAGACCCCCACCTCCACGGCACCGCATAAATAGAAGCTAAAATATGTGAAACAGTGGAGGAAATGAGGTGGAAAGGTCTTCTTTTTAGCCCCAGCGTCACCGCAGATCAGGTGACATGCACCTATTGCATGTCACCGTGTGACATGCGGTTTAAATTCAAATTTGAACACTGCGAACAAATCTGAAAAGAATCATGCATGTTCATAGATATTAAGATAACCCCTAAAAAATTCAAATCAAAATTCGAAACATACATCGAGAAACAAAAAAGAGAAATCTGTCATGAATAGTTCCCGAATTCAAATCTGAGTTTCTCTCTAGACTATTCACATCTGAGTTTCTCTTTTTTGTTTCTCGATGTATGTTTTGAATTTTGATCTGAAATTTTTAGGGGTTATCTTAATATGAGCTGTGAACGTGCATGATTTTTTTCAGATTTTTTCGCAATGTTTAAATTTGGATTTAGGCCGCATGTCACACGGTGACATGGTGCATGTCACCTCGCTACCGCTCGAGAAATGGAGCCCCTCTCCGCTGGGCTCCATAAAAGCTTCACTGCTCGTGTCAGACTGTTGAAGACACTGACAAGTGCATGTCAGGGGGACAGAGAATAAATTTCGCCCACACATCGGCGCGTGCTGTCTACCCCAAACCCTAAACTCTGTCTTATGAAGTCAAGCATGCATGAAGAGAAGTGGCTTTTGGTTTCAAACATGGAAATTTCAAAAACCCTCTCAAGAGCTACATTTTGGAGTGACTAATTTTTCATATTCATGATTTAAACTTGTTTAAATGGGCATAAAAATGGGCATAAAATTCAAAATAAATCAAAATAAATGAAAAACCAAGGCACATAGTCTTCTTATGTCATATAGTAAGCATTCAATTAAGTTGATAAACAAGGTCTAGACATATTCAAAATAGAAAATCATGTATCTACCCCCTAACCCTAAACTTTGTCTTATGAAGTCAAGCATGAAGAGGTGTGGTTTTTGGTTTCAAACATGGAAATTTCGAAAACCCTCCCAAGAGCTTCATTTTGGAGTGACTAAGAAGCATACATGCTTACTTTTTTACATTCATGTTTTAAACTTGTTCAAATCTTGGTCAAACCTAGGATTTGACCAAGATTCAAATGGGCATAAAAATTCAATTTTTTTTTTGAAAAACCAAGGTCTTCTTATGTCATATAGTAAGCATTCAATTAAGTTGATAAACAAGGTCTAGACGTATTAAACCTGAAAAATCATGTATCTACCCCCTAACCCTAAACTCTGTCTTATGAAGTCAAGCATGCATGGTGAAGAGAAGTGGTTTTTCGTTTCAAACATGGAAATTTTAAAAACCCTCCCAAGAGCTTCATTTTGGGGTGACTAAGAAGGATACATGATTACTTTGTCATATTCATGTCTTAAACTTGTTTAAGTCATGGTCAAACCTAGGATTTGACGAAGATTCAAATGGGCATAAGAATTCAAAAAAAATCAAAAACCAAAGCACATAGTCTGTGTATGTCATATAGTAAGCATTCAAGTTGATAAACAAGGTCGATCTAGACATATTCAAACCAGAAAAATCATGGAAATTTCAAAAACCTCCCACGAGCTTCATTTTGGAGTGGCTAAGAAGGATCGATGCAGGTTACTTTTCATATTATTCATGTTTTAAACTTGTTTAAATCTTGGTCAAACCTAGGATTTGACCAAGATTCAACAAATGGGGATAAAAAAATGAAAACCCAATGCACATAGTCTTCTTATGTCATATAATAAGCATACAATTAAGTTGATAAACAAGGTCTAGACATATTCAAACCAGAAAAATCATGTATGTGGCTACCCCTAACCCTAAACTCTGTCTTATGAAGTCAAGCATGAAGAGATGTGGTTTTTGGTTTCAAACATGGAAATTTCAAAAACCCTTCCAAGAGCTTCATTTTGGAGTGACTAAGAAGCATACATATGCATGCTTATTTTTTCATATTCATGTTTTAAACTTGTTCAAATCTTGGTCAAACCTAGGATTTGACCAAGATTCAAATGGGCATAAAAATTCAAATAAAATGAATACCAAGGTCTTCTTATGTCATATAGTATGTGCGCATTCAATTAAGTTGATAAACAAGGTCTAGACATATTAAACCTGAAAAATCATGTATCTACCCCTAACCCTAAACTCTGTTTTATAAAGTCAAGCATGCATGTGAAGATAAGTGGTTTTTGGTTTCAAACATGGAAATTTCAAAAACCCTCCTAATTAAGAGCTTCATTTTGGAGTGACTAAGAAGGATACATGCTTACTTTTACATATTCATGTTTTAAACTTGTTTAAGTCATGGTCAAACCTAGGATTTGACCAAGATTTAAATGGGCATAAAAATTCAAAATTAAACAAAATCAAAAACCAAAGCAAGTCTTTGCATGTCATATAGTAAGCATTCAAGTTGATAAACAAGGTCTAGACATATTCAAACCAGAAAATCATGTATATATCTACCCCTAACCCTAAACTCTATCTTTATGAAGTCAAGCATGCATGAAGAGAAGTGGTTTTTGGTTTCAAACATGGAAATTTCAAAAACCCTCCCAAGAGCTACATTTTGGAGTGACTAAGAAGGATAGATGGTTAATTTTTCATATTCATGATTTAAACTTGTTCAAATCTTGGTCAAACCTATGATTTGACCAAGATTCAAATGGGCATAAAAAATCAAAAAATTGAAAAATTGAAAAACCAAGGTCTTCTTATGTCATATAGTAAGCATTCAATTAAGTTGATAAACAAGGTCTAGACATATTCAAACCAGGAAAATCATGTATCTGCCCCTAACCCTAAACTCTGTCTTATTAAGTCAATCATGAAGAGAAGTGGTTTTGGGTTTCAAACATGGAAATTTCAAGAACCTCCCAAAAGCTTAATTTTAGAGTGTGACTAAGAAGGATCCAGGCTTACCTTTTCATTTTCATGTTCTAAACTTGTTTAAATCCTGGTCAAACCTAGGATTTCACAAAGATTCAAATATATGGGTATAAAATTCAAAAAAAAATAGAAAAATAAAAACCAAAGCACATAGCATTCTTATGTCATATAGTAAGCATTCAAGTTCATAAACAAGGTCTAGACATATTAAAACCATAAAAATCATGTATATATCTACCCCCAACCCTAAACTCTGTCTTATGAAGTCAATCATGCATGAAGAGAAGTGGTTTTGGGTTTCCTACATGGAAATTTCAAAAACCTCCCAAAAACTTCATTTTAGAGTGACTAAGAAGGATACATGCTTCCCTTTTCATTTTCATGTTTTAAACTTGTTTAAATTACCTTGGTCAAATCTAGGATTTGACAAGATTCAAATGGGCATCAAAATATAAAAAATCAGAAAAATGAAAAACCAAAGCACATAGTTTTCTTATGTCATATAGTAAGCATTAAAGTTGACAAAAAAGGTCTAGACATATTCAAACCAGACAAATCATGTATCTATATACCCCCTAACCCCTAAACTCTGTCTTATGAAGTGTCAAGCATGAAGAGAAGTGGTTTTGGGTTTAAACATGGAAATTTCAAAAACCTCCCAGAAGCTTTTTTAGAGTGACTAAGAAGGATACATGCTTCCCTTTTCATTTTCATGTTTTAAACTTGTTTAAATTATCTTGGTCAAATCTAGGATTTGACAAGATTCAAATGGGCATTAAAAAAATCAGAAAAATGAAAAACCAAAGCACATAGTTTTCTTATGTCATATAGTAAGCATTAAAGTTGATAAACAAGTTCTAGACATACTCAAACCAGACAAATCATGTATCTATACCCCCTAACCCCTAAACTCTGTCTTATATATGAAGTCAAGCATGAAGAGAAGTGGTTTTGGGTTTCAAACATGGAAATTTCAAAAACCCTAGGATTTGACAAAGATTCAAATATATGGGCATAAAATTCAAAAAAAAAATAGAAAAATGAAAAACCAAAGCACATAATCTTCTTATGTCATATAGTAAGCATTAAAGTTGATAAACAAGGTCTAGACATATTCAAACCATACAAATCATGTATCTACCCCTAACCCTAAACTATGTCTTATGAAGTCAATCATGAAGAGAAGTGGTTTTGGGTTTCAAACATGGAAATTTCAAAAACCCTCCCAAGTGCTACATTTTGGAGTGACTAAGAAGGATAGATGCTTAATTTTTCATATTCATGATTTAAACTTGTTCAAATCTTGGTCAACCCTAGGATTTGACCAAGATTCAAATGGGCATAAAAATTCAAAAAAATCAAAAAAATTTGAAAAACCAAGGTCTTCTTATGTCATATAGTAAGCATTCAATTAAGTTGATAAACAAGGTCTAGACATATTCAAACCAGGAAAATCATGTATCTACCCCTAACCCCTAAACTATGTCTTATGAAGTCAAGCATGAAGAGAAGTGGTTTTGGGTTTCAAACATGGAAATTTCAAAAACCTCCCAGAAGCTTCATTTTAGAGTGACTAAGAAGGATCCAGGCTTACGTTTTCATTTTCATGTTTGAAACTTGTTTAAATCTTGGTCAAACCTAGGATTTGACCAAGATTCAAATGGGCATAATTAAAATTCAAAAAAAATTAGAAAAATGAAAAACAAAAGCACATAGTCTTCTTATGTCATATAGTAAGCATTCAAGTTGATAAACAAGGTTTAGACATATTCAAACCAGACAAATCATATATCTACCCCCTAACCCTAAACTCAGTCTTATGAAGTCTAGCATGAAGAGAAGTCGTTTTGGGTTTCAAACGTTTAAGCCAAAAGCCCCATTTCAAATATTTCAAACTTATTCAAATTTGGTTCAAATTTGAAAGATATACAAGTTATAGCACACATAGTGCATACATGTTCACACATATTGCACTAGATGCTAATTAACCCTATAGTTTGAGGCCATTTGGATGAGGTCGAAAAAATTCTTGGATTAGAAATGGGGTTGTTCGAACCCCGTAGTTCGATTTTTTTTGAACTTGATCTGTAGTACTTGGCAAAACCCTAGTTTAACCTATTTAATTATAGATTCGTATATCGATTTTTCTACGAGTACTACCTTTTTATAATTACTATGCAGCACATGGGTGTTTGCCCGTCGAGTGAAACTCGGAGGAAGAGGGATCACTCGGAAGGAGAGAAGAAGGGAGAGCATTATGGTGTCTCCCCTTTTTCGGGTGATGATGTTGACTTTTGTGCAGGGTTTGTCAGTGAGCAGGAGGTGCGAGCGAGGCCGAGAATGAGAGAGATTTGTTTTTTTGTGAGAGGGACAACCGAAGGATCCTGAAGGACCCAGAGACTTCCAATACGCATCCTGATGCGTCTTCTCTTGACAAAGAAAATGGCTGGGAGTTTGTGTACCTATTGCACGTGACCTGTGCTCACTGAAGTGTGGGACCCCACGCATGGGCACCACACGTAAGTGACAGACCTGTTGGTGTAAAAACTCGGTTGATTAGTATAGTGCATTAGAACAAAGTTTCCTATGGATTCAAGGGTAGGAAATCCAAGTTAACTCATTTACATGACATTATTTTTTCCATTAAGCAAAGTTAACACATCTATCAATTGGTACATTTTGGAGTGACTAAGAAGGATCCAGGCTTACTTATTCGTTTTCACGTGTTAAACTTGTCTAAATCTTGGTCAAACCTAGGATTTTGACAGAGATTCAAATGGGCAGAAAATTCAAAAAAAAACAGAAAAATGAAAAACCAAAGCACATAGTCTTCTTATGTCATATAGTAAGCATTAAAGTTGATAAACAAGGTCTAGACATATTAAAACCAGATAAATCAAGTATCTATACCCCCTAACCCCTAAACTATGTCTTATGAAGTCAAGCATGAAGAGAAGTGGTTTTGGGTCTCAAACATGGAAATTTCAAAAACCTCCCAGAAGCTTCATTTTAGAGTGACTAAGAAGGATACACGCTTCGCTTTTCATTTTCATGTTTTAAATTTGTTTAAATCTTGGTCAAACCTAGGATTTGACCAAAAGATTCAAACATGGAAATTTCAAAAACCTCCCAAAAGTTCCATTTTAGAGTGAGTAAGAAGGATCCATGCTTACCTTTTCATTTTCATGATTTAAACTTGTTTAAATCTTGGTCAAACCTAGGATTTGACCAAGATTCAAATGGGCATCAAAAATAAAAAATTAGAAAAATGAAAAACCAAAGCACATAGTTTTCTTATGTCATATAGTAAGCATTCAAGTTGATAAACAAGGTCTAGACATATTCAAACCATACAAATCATGTATCTACCCCTAACCCTAAACTCTGTCTTATGAAGTCAAGCATGAAGAGAAGTCGTTTTGGGTTTCAAACATGGAAATTTGAAAAACCTCCCAAAAACTTCATTTAGAGTGAATAAGAAGGATACATGCTTCCCTTTTCATTTTCATGATTTAAACTTGTTTAAATCTTGGTCAAACCTAGGATTTGACCAAGATTCAAATGGGCATCAAAAATAAAAGATTAGAAAAATGAAAAACCAAAGCACAAAGTTTTATTATGTCATATAGTAAGCATTCAAGTTGATAAACAAGGTCTAGACATATTCAAACCAGAAAAATCATGTATGCGGCTACCCCTAACCCTAAACTCTGTCTTATGAAGTCAAGCATGAAGAGATGTGGTTTTTGGTTTCAAACATGGAAATTTCAAAAACCCTTCCAAGAGCTTCATGTTGGAGTGACTAATTAAGAAGCATACATGCTTACCTTTTCATATTCATGTTTTAAACTTGTTCAAATCTTGGTCAAACCTAGGATTTGACCAAGATTCAAATGGGCATAAAAATTCAAAAAAAATGAATACCAAGATCTTCTTATGTCATATAGTATGCACGCATTCAATTAAGTTGATAAACAAGGTCTAGACATATTAAACCTGAAAAATCATGTATCTACCCCTAACCCTAAACTCTGTCTTATAATTAAAGTCAAGCATGCATGGTGAAGATAAGTGGT
Source organism: Lolium perenne (assembly GCF_019359855.2). Taxonomy (NCBI): domain Eukaryota; kingdom Viridiplantae; phylum Streptophyta; class Magnoliopsida; order Poales; family Poaceae; genus Lolium; species Lolium perenne. The sequence goes on from NC_067244.2 coordinate 175,552,429, forward strand.
TTTTGGTTTCAAACATGGAAATTTCAAAAACCCTCCTAATTAAGAGCTTCATTTTGGAGTGAATAAGAAGGATACATGCTTAATTTTTCATATTCATGTTTTAAACTTGTTTAAATCTTGGTCAAACCTAGGAAAATCATGTATATATCTACCCCTAACCCTAAACTCTGTCTTATGAAGTCAATCATGAAGAGAAGTGGTTTTGGGTTTCCTACATGGAAATTTCAAAAACCTCCCAAAAACTTCATTTTAGAGTGACTAAGAACGATACATGCTTCCCTTTTCATTTTCATGTTTTAAACTTGTTTAAATTATCTTGGTCAAATCTAGGATTTGACAAGATTCAAATGGGCATCAAAATAAAAAAATCAGAAAAATGAAAAACCAAAGCACATAGTTTTCTTATGTCATATAGTAAGCATTAAAGTTGACAAACAAGGTCTAGACATATTCAAACCAGACAAATAATCATGTATCTATACCCCCTAACCCCTAAACTGTCTTATGAAGTCAAGCATGAAGAGAAGTGGTTTTGGGTTTCAAACATGGAAATTTCAAAAACCTCCCAGAAGCTTCATTTTAGAGTGACTAAGATGGATACATGCTTCCCTTTTCATTTTCATGTTTTAAACTTGTTTAAATTATCTTGGTCAAATCTAGGATTTGACAAGATTCAAATGGGCATCAAAATAAAAAAATCAGAAAAATGAAAACCAAAGCACATAGTTTTCTTATGTCATATAGTAAGCATTAAAGTTGACAAACAAGTTCTAGACATATTCAAACCAGACAAATCATGTATCTACCCCTAACCCTAAACTATGTCTTATGAAGTCAAGCATGAAGCAGAGAAGTCGTTTTGGGTTTCAAACATGGAAATTTCAAGAACATCCCAAAAGCTTCATTTTAGAGTGACTAAGAAGGATCCATGATTACCTTTTCATTTTCATGTCATAAACTTGTTTAAATCTTGGTCAAACCTAGGATTTGACCAAGATTCAAATGGACACAAAATTAAAAAAATCAGAAAAATGAAAACCAAAGTACATAGTCTTCTTATGTCATATCGTAAGCATTCAAGTTGATAAAAAAGGTCTAGACATATTCAAACCATACAAATCATGTATCTACCCCTAACCCCTAAACTATGTCTTATGAAGTCAAGCATGAAGAGAAGTGGTTTTGGGTTTCAAACATGGAAATTTCAAAAACCTCCCAGAAGCTTCATTTTAGAGTGACTAAGAAGGGTCCAGGCTTACGTTTTCATTTTCATGTTTGAAACTTGTTTAAATCTTGGTCAAACCTAGGATTTGACCAAGATTCAAATGGGCATAAAATTCAAAAAAAATAGAAAAATGAAAAACAAAAGTACATAGTCTTCTTATGTCATATAGTAAGCATTCAAGTTGATAAACAAGGTTTAGACATATTCAAACCATACAAATCATATATCTACCCCTACCCCTAAACTCGGTCTTATGAAGTCTAGCATGAAGAGAAGTCGTTTTGGGTTTCAAACGTTTAAGCCAAAAGCCCCATTTCAAATATTTCAAACTTATTCAAATTTGGTTCAAATTTGAAAGACATACAAGTTATAGCACACATAGTGCATACATGTTCACACATATTGCACTAGATGCTAATTAACCCTATAGTTTGAGGCCATTTGGATGAAGTCGAAAAAATTCTTGGATTAGAAATGGGGTTGTTCGAACCCCGTAGTTGGATTTTTTTGAACTTGATCTGTAGTACTGGGCAAAACCCTAGTTTAACCTATTTAATTATAGATTCGTAGGTTGATTTTTCTACATTTTTATTATTACTATGCAGCACATGTGTGTTTGCCCGTCAAGTGAAACTCGGAGGAAGAGGGATCACTCGGAAGGAGAGAAGAAGGGAGAGCATTATGGTGTCTCCCCTTTTTCGGGTGATGATGTTGACTTTTGTGCAGGGTTTGTCAGTGAGCAGGAGGTGCGAGCGAGCGAGTCGAGCGATTCCGAGAATGAGAGAGATTTGTTTTTTTTGTGAGAGGGACAACCGAAGGATCCTGAAGGACCCAGAGACTTCCAATACGCATCCTGATGCGTCTTCTCTTGACAAAGAAAATGGCTGGGAGTTTGCGTACCTATTGCATGTGACCTGTGCTCACTGAAGTGTGGGACCCCACGCATGGGCACCACACGTAAGTGACAGAACTGTTGGTGTAAAAACTCGGTTGATTAGTATAGTGCATTAGAACAAAGTTTCCTATGGATTCAAGGGTAGGAAATCCAAGTTAACTCATTTACATGACATTATTTTTTCCATTAAGCAAAGTTAACACATCTATCAATTGGTACATTTTGGAGTGACTAAGAAGGATCCAGGCTTACTTATTCGTTTTCACGTGTTAAACTTGTCTAAATCTTGGTCAAACCTAGGATTTGACAGAGATTCAAATAGGCAGAAAATTCAAAAAAAAACAGAAAAATGAAAAACCAAAGCACATAGTCTTCTTATGTCATATAGTAAGCATTAAAGTTGATAAACAAGGTCTAGACATATTCAAACCAGACAAATCATGTAAATATACCCCCTAACCCCTAAACTATGTCTTATGAAGTCAAGCATGAAGAGAAGTGGTTTTGGGTTTCAAACATGGAAATTTCAAAAACCTCCCAGAAGCTTCATTTTAGAGTGACTAAGAAGGATACACGCTTCGCTTTTCATTTTCATGTTTTAAACTTGTTTAAATCTTGGTCAAACCTAGGATTTGACCAAAAGATTCAAACATGGAAAATTTCAAAAACCTCCCAAAAGTTTCATTTTAGAGTGAGGAAGAAGGATCCATGCTTACCTTTTCATTTTCATGATTTAAACTTGTATAAATCTTGGTCAAACCTAGGATTTGACCAAGATTCAAATGGGTATCAAAAATAAAAAAATAGAAAAATGAAAAACCAAAGCACATAGTTTTCTTATGTCATATAGTAAGCATTCAAATTGATAAACAAGGTCTAGACATATTCAAACCATACAAATCATGTATCTACCCCTAACCCTAAACTCTGTCTTATGAAGTCAAGCATGAAGAGAAGTCGTTTTGGGTTTCAAACATGGAAATTTGAAAAACCTCCCAAAAACTTCATTTAGAGTGAATAAGAAGGATACATGCTTCCCTTTTCATTTTCATGATTTAAACTTGTTTAAATCTTGGTCAAACCTAGGATTTGACCAAGATTCAAATGGGCATCAAAAATAAAAGATTAGAAAAATGAAAAACCAAAGCACAAAGTTTTCTTATGTCATATAGTAAGCATTCAAGTTGATAAACAAGGTCTAGACATATTCAAACCAGAAAAATCATGTATGTGGCTACCCCTAACCCTAAACTCTATCTTATGAAGTCAAGCATGAAGAGATGTGGTTTTTGGTTTCAAACATGGAAATTTCAAAAAGCCTTCCAAGAGCTTCATTTTGGAGTGACTAATTAAGAAGCATACATGCTTACCTTTTCATATTCATGTTTTAAACTTGTTCAAATCTTGGTCAAACCTAGGATTTGACCAAGATTCAAATGGGCATAAAAATTCAAAAAAAAATGAATACCAAGATCTTCTTATGTCATATAGTATCCACGCATTCAATTAAGTTGATAAACAAGGTCTACACATATTAAACCTGAAAAATCATGTATCTACCCCTAACCCTAAACTCTGTCTTATAATTAAAGTCAAGCATGCATGGTGAAGATAAGTGGTTTTTGGTTTCAAACATGGAAATTTCAAAAACCCTCCTAATTAAGAGCTTCATTTTGGAGTGAATAAGAAGGATACATGCTTAATTTTTCATATTCATGTTTTAAACTTGTTTAAATCTTGGTCAAACCTAGGAAAATCATGTATATATCTACCCCTAACCCTAAACTCTGTCTTATGAAGTCAATCATGAAGAGAAGTGGTTTTGGGTTTCCTACATGGAAATTTCAAAAACCTCCCAAAAACTTCATTTTAGAGTGACTAAGAACGATACATGCTTCCCTTTTCATTTTCATGTTTTAAACTTGTTTAAATTAAATTGGTCAAATCTAGGATTTGACAAGATTCAAATGGGCATCAAAATAAAAAAATCAGAAAAATGAAAAACCAAAGCACATAGTTTTCTTATGTCATATAGTAAGCATTAAAGTTGACAAACATGGTCTAGACATATTCAAACCAGACAAATAATCATGTATCTATACCCCCTAACCCCTAAACTATGTCTTATGAAGTCAAGCATGAAGAGAAGTGGTTTTGGGTTTCAAACATGGAAATTTCAAAAACCTCCCAGAAGCTTCATTTTAGAGTGACTAAGATGGATACATGCTTCCCTTTTCATTTTCATGTTTTAAACTTGTTTAAATTATCTTGGTCAAATCTAGGATTTGACAAGATTCAAATGGGCATCAAAATAAAAAAATCCGAAAAATGAAAACCAAAGCACATAGTTTTCTTATGTCATATAGTAAGCATTAAAGTTGACAAACAAGTTCTAGACATATTCAAACCAGACAAATCATGTATCTACCCCTAACCCTAAACTATGTCTTATGAAGTCAAGCATGAAGAGAAGTCGTTTTGGGTTTCAAACATGGAAATTTCAAGAACATCCCAAAAGCTTCATTTTAGAGTGACTAAGAAGGATCCATGATTACCTTTTTCATTTTCATGTCATAGACTTGTTTAAATCATGAAAACCAAGTACATAGTCTTATGTCATATCGTAAGCATTCAAGTTGATAAACAAGGTCTAGACATATTCAAACCATACAAATCATGTATCTACCCCTAACCCCTAAACTATGTCTTATGAAGTCAAGCATGAAGAGAAGTGGTTTTGGGTTTCAAACATGGAAATTTCAAAAACCTCCCAGAAGCTTCATTTTAGAGTGACTAAGAAGGGTCTAGGCTTACGTTTTCATTTTCATGTTTGAAACTTGTTTAAATCTTGGTCAAACCTAGGATTTGACCAAGATTCAAATGGGCATAAAATTCAAAAAAATTAGAAAAATGAAAAACAAAAGCACATAGTCTTCTTATGTCATATAGTAAGCATTCAAGTTGATAAACAAGGTTTAGACATATTCAAACCAGACAAATCATATATCTACCCCCTAACCCTAAACTCGGTCTTATGAAGTCTAGCATGAAGAGAAGTCGTTTTGGGTTTCAAACGTTTAAGCCAAAAGCCCCATTTCAAATATTTCAAACTTATTTAAATTTGGTTCAAATTTGAAAGACATACAAGTTATAGCACACATAGTGCATACATGTTCACACATATTGCATTAGATGCTAATTAACCCTATAGTTTGAGGCCATTTGGATGAGGTCGAAAAAATTCTTGGATTAGAAATGGGGTTGTTCGAACCCCGTAGTTGGATTTTTTTGAACTTGATCTGTAGTACTGGGCAAAACCCTAGTTTAACCTATTTAATTATAGATTCGTAGGTTGATTTTTCTAGATTTTTATTATTACTATGCAGCACATGTGTGTTTGCCCGTCGAGTGAAACTCGGAGGAAGAGGGATCATTCGGAAGGAGAGAAGAAGGGAGAGCATTATGGTGTCTCCCCTTTTTCGGGTGATGATGTTGACTTTTGTGCAGGGTTTGTCAGTGAGCAGGAGGTGCGAGCAAGCGAGCGAGCGAGTCGAGCGAGGCCGAGAATGAGAGAGATTTGTTTTTTTGTGTGAGAGGGACAACCGAAGGATCCTGAAGGACCCAGAGACTTCCAATACGCATCCTGATGCGTCTTCTCTTGACAAAGAAAATGGCTGGGAGTTTGCGTACCTATTGCACGTGACCTGTGCTCACTGAAGTGTGGGACCCCACGCATGGGCACCACACGTAAGTGACAGACCTGTTGGTGTAAAAACTCGGTTGATTAGTATAGTGCATTAGAACAAAGTTTCCTATGGATTCAAGGGTAGGAAATCCAAGTTAACTCATTTACATGACATTATTTTTTCCATTAAGCAAAGTTAACACATCTATCAATTGGTACATTTTGGAGTGACTAAGAAGGATCCAGGCTTACTTATTCGTTTTCACGTGTTAAACTTGTCTAAATCTTGGTCAAACCTAGGATTTGACAGAGATTCAAATGGGCGGAAAATTCAAAAAAAAAAACAGAAAAATGAAAAACCAAAGCACATAGTCTTCTTATGTCATATAGTAAGCATTAAAGTTGATAAACAAGGTCTAGACATATTCAAACCAGACAAATCATGTATCTATACCCCCTAACCCCTAAATTATGTCTTATGAAGTCAAGCATGAAGAGAAGTGGTTTTGGGTTTCAAACATGGAAATTTCAAAAACCTCCCAGAAGCTTCATTTTAGAGTGACTAAGAAGGATACACGCTTCGCTTTTCATTTTCATGTTTTAAACTTGTTTAAATCTTGGTCAAACCTAGGATTTGACCAAAAGATTCAAACATGGAAAATTTCAAAAACCTCCCAAAAGTTTCATTTTAGAGTGAGGAAGAAGGATCCATGCTTACATTTTCATTTTCATGATTTAAACTTGTTTAAATCTTGGTCAAACCTAGGATTTGACCAAGATTCAAATGGGCATCAAAAATAAAAAAAATAGAAAAATGAAAAACCAAAGCACATAGTTTTCTTATGTCATATAATAAGCATTCAAGTTGATAAACAAGGTCTAGACATATTCAAACCATACAAATCATGTATCTACCCCTAACCCTAAACTCTGTCTTATGAAGTCAAGCATGAAGAGAAGTCGTTTTGGGTTTCAAACATGGAAATTTGAAAAACCTCCCAAAATTAAACTTCATTTAGAGTGAATAAGAAGGATACATGCTTCCCTTTTCATTTTCATGATTTAAACTTGTTTAAATCTTGGTCAAACCTAGGATTTGACCAAGATTCAAATGGGCATCAAAAATAAAAGATTAGAAAAATGAAAAACCAAAGCACAAAGTTTTCTTATGTCATATAGTAAGCATTCAAGTTGATAAACAAGGTCTAGACATATTCAAACCAGAAAAATCATGTATGTGGATACCCCTAACCCTAAACTCTGTCTTATGAAGTCAAGCATGAAGAGATGTGGTTTTTGGTTTCAAACATGGAAATTTCAAAAAGCCTTCCAAGAGCTTCATTTTGGAGTGACTAATTAAGAAGCATACATGCTTACCTTTTCATATTCATGTTTTAAACTTGTTCAAATCTTGGTCAAACCTAGGATTTGACCAAGATTAAATGGGCATAAAAATTCAAAAAAAAATGAATACCAAGATCTTCTTATGTCATATAGTATGCACGCATTCAATTAAGTTGATAAACAAGGTCTAGACATATTAAACCTGAAAAATCATGTATCTACCCTAACCCTAAACTCTGTCTTATAATTAAAGTCAAGCATGCATGGTGAAGATAAGTGGTTTTTGGTTTCAAACATGGAAATTTCAAAAACCCTCCTAATTAAGAGCTTCATTTTGGAGTGAATAAGAAGGATACATGCTTAATTTTTCATATTCATGTTTTAAACTTGTTTAAATCTTGGTCAAACCTAGGAAAATCATGTATATATCTACCCCTAACCCTAAACTCTGTCTTATGAAGTCAATCATGAAGAGAAGTGGTTTTGGGTTTCCTACATGGAAATTTCAAAAACCTCCCAAAAACTTCATTTTAGAGTGACTAAGAACGATACATGCTTCCCTTTTCATTTTCATGTTTTAAACTTGTTTAAATTATCTTGGTCAAATCTAGGATTTGACAAGATTCAAATGGGTATCAAAATAAAAAAATCAGAAAAATGAAAAACCAAAGCACATAGTTTTCTTATGTCATATAGTAAGCATTAAAGTTGACAAACAAGGTCTAGACATATTCAAACCAGACAAATAATCATGTATCTATACCCCTAACCCCTAAACTATGTCTTATGAAGTCAAGCATGAAGAGAAGTGGTTTTGGGTTTCAAACATGGAAATTTCAAAAACCTCCCAGAAGCTTCATTTTAGAGTGACTAAGATGGATACATGCTTCCCTTTTCATTTTCATGTTTTAAACTTGTTTAAATTATCTTGGTCAAATCTAGGATTTGACAAGATTCAAATGGGCATCAAAATAAAAAAATCAGAAAAATGAAAACCAAAGCACATAGTTTTCTTATGTCATATAGTAAGCATTAAAGTTGACAAACAAGTTCTAGACATATTCAAACCAGACAAATCATGTATCTACCCCTAACCCTAAACTATGTCTTATGAAGTCAAGCATGAAGAGAAGTTGTTTTGGGTTTCAAATATGGAAATTTCAAGAACATCCCAAAAGCTTCATTTTAGAGTGACTAAGAAGGATCCATGATTACCTTTTTCATTTTCATGTCATAAACTTGTTTAAATCTTGGTCAAACCTAGGATTTGACAAAGATTCAAATGGACACAAAATTAAAAAAAATTAGAAAAATGAAAACCAAAGTACATAGTCTTCTTATGTCATATCGTAAGCATTCAAGTTGATAAACAAGGTCTAGACATATTCAAACCATACAAATTATGTATCTACCCCTAACCCCTAAACTATGTCTTATGAAGTCAAGCATGAAGAGAAGTGGTTTTGGGTTTCAAACATGGAAATTTCAAAAACCTCCCAGAAGCTTCATTTTAGAGTGACTAAGAAGGGTCCAGGCTTACGTTTTCATTTTCATGTTAGAAACTTGTTTAAATCTTGGTCAAACCTAGGATTTGACCAAGATTCAAATGGGCATAAAATTCAAAAAAATTAGAAAAATGAAAAACAAAAGCACATAGTCTTCTTATGTCATATAGTAAGCATTCAAGTTGATAAACAAGGTTTAGACATATTCAAACCAGACAAATCATATATCTACCCCCTAACCCTAAACTCGGTCTTATGAAGTCTAGCATGAAGAGAAGTCGTTTTGGGTTTCAAACGTTTAAGCCAAAAGCCCCATTTCAAATATTTCAAACTTATTCAAATTTGGTTCAAATTTGAAAGACATACAAGTTATAGCACACATAGTGCATACATGTTCACACATATTGCACTAGATGCTAATTAACCCTATAGTTTGAGGCCATTTGGATGAGGTCGAAAAAATTCTTGGACTAGAAATGGGGTTGTTCGAACCCCGTAGTTGGATTTTTTTGAACTTGATCTGTAGTACTGGGCAAAACCCTAGTTTAACCTATTTAATTATAGATTCGTAGGTTGATTTTTCTACATTTTTATTATTACTATGCAGCACATGTGTGTTTGCCCGTCGAGTGAAACTCGGAGGAAGAGGGATCACTCGGAAGGAGAGAAGAAGGGAGAGCATTATGGTGTCTCCCTTTTTCGGGTGATGATGTTGACTTTTGTGCAGGGTTTGTCAGTGAGCAGGAGGTGCGAGCGAGCGAGCGAGCGAGCGAGTCGAGCGAGGCCGAGAATGAGAGAGATTTGTTTTTTTGTGTGAGAGGGACAACCGAAGGATCCTGAAGGACCCAGAGACTTCCAATACGCATCCTGATGCGTCTTCTCTTGACAAAGAAAATGGCTGGGAGTTTGCGTACCTATTGCACGTGACCTGTGCTCACTGAAGTGTGGGACCCCACGCATGGGCACCACACGTAAGTGACAGACCTGTTGGTGTAAAAACTCGGTTGATTAGTATAGTGCATTAGAACAAAGTTTCCTATGGATTCAAGGGTAGGAAATCCAAGTTAACTCATTTACATGACATTATTTTTTCCATTAAGCAAAGTTAACACATCTATCAATTGGTACATTTTGGAGTGACTAAGAAGGATCCAGGCTTACTTATTCGTTTTCACGTGTTAAACTTGTCTAAATCTTGGTCAAACCTAGGATTTGACAGAGATTCAAATGGGCGGAAAATTCAAAAAAAAAAACAGAAAAATGAAAAACCAAAGCACATAGTCTTCTTATGTCATATAGTAAGCATTAAAGTTGATAAACAAGGTCTAGACATATTCAAACCAGATAAATCATGTATCTATACCCCCTAACCCCTAAACTATGTCTTATGAAGTCAAGCATGAAGAGAAGTGGTTTTGAGTTTCAAACATGGAAATTTCAAAAACCTCCCAGAAGCTTCATTTTAGAGTGACTAAGAAGGATACACGCTTCACTTTTCATTTTCATGTTTAAACTTGTTTAAATCTTGGTCAAACCTAGGATTTGACCAAAAGATTCAAACATGAAAAATTTCAAAAACCTCCCAAAAGTTTCATTTTAGAGTGAGTAAGAAGGATCCATGCTTACCTTTTCATTTTCATGATTTAAACTTGTTTAAATCTTGGTCAAACCTAGGATTTGACCAAGATTCAAATGGGCATCAAAAATAAAACAATAGAAAAATGAAAATCCAAAGCACATAGTTTTCTTATGTCATATAGTAAGCATTCAAGTTGATAAACAAGGTCTAGACATATTCAAACCATACAAATCATGTATCTACCCCTAACCCTAAACTCTGTCTTATGAAGTCAAGCATGAAGAGAAGTCGTTTTGGGTTTCAAACATGGAAATTTGAAAATCCTCCCAAAAACTTCATTTAGAGTGAATAAGAAGGATACATGCTTCCCTTTCATTTTCATGATTTAAACTTGTTTAAATCTTGGTCAAACCTAGGATTTGACCAAGATTCAAATGGGCATCAAAAATAAAAAATTAGAAAAATGAAAAACCAAAGCACATAGTTTTCTTATGTCATATAGTAAGCATTCAAGTTGATAAACAAGGTCTAGACATATTCAAACCAGAAAAATCATGTATGTGGATACCCCTAACCCTAAACTCTGTCTTATGAAGTCAAGCATGAAGAGATGTGGTTTTTGGTTTCAAACATGGAAATTTCAAAAACCCTTCCGGCCAAGAGCTTCATTTTGGAGTGACTAATTAAGAAGCATACATGCTTACCTTTTCATATTCATGTTTTAAACTTGTTCAAATCTTGGTCAAACCTAGGATTTGACCAAGATTCAAATGGGCATAAAAATTCAAAAAAAAAAATGAATACCAAGATCTTCTTATGTCATATAGTATGCGCTCTTTCAATTAAGTTGATAAACAAGGTCTAGACATATTAAACCTGAAAAATCATGTATCTACCCCTAACCCTAAACTCTGTCTTATAAAGTCAAGCATGCATATGGTGAAGATATATAAGTGGTTTTTGGTTTCAAACATGGAAATTTCAAAAACCCTCCTAATTAGGAGCTTCATTTTGGAGTGACTAAGAAGGATACATGCTTACTTTTTCATATTCATGTTTTAAACTTGTTTAAATCTTGGTCAAACCTAGGAAAATCATGTATATATCTACCCCTAACCCTAAACTCTGTCTTATATATGAAGTCAATCATGAAGAGAAGTGGTTTTGGGTTTCCTACATGGAAATTTCAAAAACCTCCCAAAACTTCATTTTAGAGTGACTAAGAACGATACATGCTTCCCTTTTCATTTTCATGTTTTAAACTTGTTTAAATTATCTTGGTCAAATCTAGGATTTGACAAGATTCAAATGGGCATCAAAATAAAAAAAATCAGAAAAATGAAAAACCAAAGCACATAGTTTTCTTATGTCATATATATAGTAAGCATTAAAGTTGACAAACAAGGTCTAGACATATTCAAACCAGACAAATCATGTATCTATACCCCCTAACCCCTAAACTATGTCTTATGAAGTCAAGCATGAAGAGAAGTGGTTTTGGGTTTCAAACATGGAAATTTCAAAAACCTCCCAGAAGCTTCATTTTAGAGTGACTAAGAAGGATACAAGCTTCGCTTTTCATTTTCATGTTTTAAACTTATTTAAATCTTGGTCAAACCTAGGATTTGACCAAAAGATTCAAACATGGAAATTTCAAAAACCTCCCAAAAGTTTCATTTTAGAGTGAGTAAGAAGGATCCATGCTTACCTTTTCATTTTCATGATTTAAACTTGTTTAAATCCTGGTCAAACCTAGGATTTGACAAAGATTCAAATATATGGGCATAAAATTCAAAAAAATAGAAAAATGAAAAACCAAAGAACATATATAGTCTTCTTATGTCATATAGTAAGCATTAAAGTTGATAAACAAGGTCTAGACATATTCAAACCAGACAAATCATGTATCTACCCCTAACCCTAAACTATGTCTTATGAAGTCAAGCATGAAGAGAAGTCATTTTGGGTTTCAAACATGGAAATTTCAAGAACATCCCAAAAACTTCATTTTAGAGTGACTAAGAAGGATCCATGATTACCTTTTCATTATCATGTTTTAAACTTGTTTAAATTTTGGTCAAACCTAGGATTTGACCAAGATTCAAATGGACACAAAATTAATAAAATCAGAAAAATGAAAACCAAAGTACATAGTCTTCTTATGTCATATCGTAAGCATTCAGGTTGATAAACAAGGTCTAGACATATTCAAACCATACAAATCATGTATCTACCCCTAACCCTGAACTCTGTCTTATGAAGTCAAGCATATGAAGAGAAGTGGTTTTGGGTTTCAAATAATGGTAATTTCAAAAACCTACCAAAAACTTCATTTTAGAGTGACTAAGAAGGATACAAGCTTCGCTTTTCATTTTCATGTTTTGAACTTGTTTAAATCTTGGTCAAACCTAGGATTTGACCAAAAGATTCAAACGGGCATAAAAATTCAGAAAAAATCAAAAGAATGAAAAAACAAAGGACATAGCATTCTTATGTCATATATATAGTAAGCATTCAAGTTGATAAACAAGGTCTAGACATATTCAAACCAGAAAATCATGAATATATCTACCCCTAACCCTAAACTCTGTCTTATGAAGTCAAGCATGCATGAAGAGAAGTGGTTTTTGGTTTCAAACATGGAAATTTCAAAAACCCTCCCAAGAGCTACATTTTGGAGTGACTAAGAAGGATATATGCTTAATTTTTCATATTCATGATTTAAACTTGTTTAAACCATGGTCAAACCTAGGATTTAGACGTAATTTCCTGTTTATTTTGTGTCCTGCTGTAAACTGTGCTCTGATGCGTATTGGAAATCTGGGTCCTTGAGGATCGTTCGGTTGTCCCTGTAAGACAAAGTACAATAAAAAAATCTCTCTCATTCTCGGCCTCGCTCGCTCGCACCCCCTGCGCACTGACAACACTGCACAACAGTCAACATCACCCGAAAAAATCTAGACATTATAAATAAGTGGGGCCCCGTGACTGCTCTCCCTTCGTCTCCTCCCGTGTGAAGTGTGATCCCTCTTCCTCCGACTCCCGACCTTGCGGAAAAGAAAAATGAAATGAAAGAGTTTCACTGGACGGGCAAACACATGTGCTGCCTAGTAATAATAATAAAAGCGTAAAAAAATCGACCTACGAATACTCGCACATTTCAGAAGTTGAGTGCCCAGCTTAGAATAAGTATTGCTTTGGTACTATTTAGAAATATCAACATATCTAGTTAGAATAGACATTTGCAATTTTGTTTCTTTTATTTCAAAATTGTAGTGTAGATAGTCGATATACTTGTATCTCTCCATGAACAAGTACATGATTTCCTTTCTAAGAATAGTGTATACAATCATATCTCCCTTTCTCTCACTCTTTCTAAAAGAGTTCTCTTGTTGGTGTAAATCTAAAGAATCATTTTTCAGGTAGGAGGAATTTAAACGCTTGAAAATGGTTCATGCCGGCGTCTTAGCTCCTAAAATAATCATACACCAATTGATTTGATGAATTGATGATTTACTCTAGTCTGCTTCTAGACCATGCAGCTAGCGAGTATTCATATGTACTGCATGGAGCCCCCAACTTTTGACTTCCCATGTCGGAAAAGGCCTGTTTAATAATGTGGAGCAGTAAGGTACCCCGAAGTATCTAGAAGGTTCCAGTGTTTCAGGCTTTCAGCATCGCCAGTCCAAGGGAAGGATGGGTGACGAATCCGTGCATTTACAGCCGTTAGATCTGAAGAGTCCTTGTATGATGAGCGATAGATAGCACCTCTAAGCTGCAAATCAACAGCTTCAATTACTTCAAATGAGCATTGGCCGGAAGGCTGACAGAGTGAAAAAATTCAAATTCAAAAACTCATGTATAGAATAGAAAAAAAATAAAAAACATGTAGATAGATAGAGGTATAGATAGATTAGCCCAAAAAAGAAGAGGACGGGGAAATTTCGAACGCTCGCCTTTAACTCAGCAGACACCTCCCTCGCGCACCTAAACTTTCGAACGCGCGCCCAATATTTCGAACGCTCGCCTTTAACTCAGCACCCAGCCCACCTTGTTCTTCTCTAGACACCTCCTTCGGCGCCCTGTTCTTCTCTAGACACACCCTCGGTGAACCAGGCCGCGCACCAAAACTTCCCCACGCTGTCTATCATCAGCCGCGTCAGCCCGGCGATCGCTGGTGGCGCCGTTCTTCTCCAGCCCGCACAGGCGCGGTCAGCCGGTAGATCCTCACGGTATGCATGCTATCTTCGTGCACAGGCAAGTACGATTCATTATAGCTCAATTGAAGTCAGTCGCCGTCGCCCAGCCCTTATAAGTTCGTTAGTTCATTCGAATCGATCGGTTGATATTGTTTTCCTCTCGATGTGTTTGTTTGACATTGTTTTCCGCTTTACCTGTTTGCTCGAATTCGTTCGTACTGTACACTGTACTGCTCACCATTGCCCAATGTCTGTAGTCGTCGCTTGGTGCCAGTCCTCTATGGACCTGTTTGTAATCTTATTACTTCTGGGTTCTTTGCACTGCTAATACATCGGTGGATTTACGGCCAAAAATAAGAAAGAATTTGTTGGTATTATATTGCTTTCGATTGATCTGTTCGCCCCCAAGCATTTACAGAAGCCGCAAGAGATTCAAGGATGAAATGGCTCTCCTTGTTCGTAAGGCAAAGAGGAAATCATATCATGGCTTATTGGCTTATCATCATGGGTAGAACCTTTTTAGCTAGATTTTGCTGTTTGGGATCTATGATCCTTTTAGTTGCTGCTCTCCAGTAACCTTTTCCCTCTTTTTTATTACAGTGATAAAATACACAGCCAGGAAACCACTCTCCAGCATAAAAAAAATAGACCTCAGTTGGTTTGCTGAAATCGGCTCAAATAACGTGGCATTTAGTTATATAGTTTTATATTCGACCTGTTTGCTCACATATGTTGGTTTACATTCGTACGCAACCTGTTGGGCAAGTATGGACACAGCTTCAGTGACGTTCAGGTCAAAATTCCAGCGGTTGAGTGATTTTTGGTTGGATCCATTCCTGTGCGTTCGATCGTCTTTTGATGGCTGTTATTGAGACAAAGTCATGGCTGGACTTTTGACCTGAACGTCACTGGAGCTGCGTTGACTTTGGTTCAATATCAGCCATCCAAAGCCAATCGAACGCACATGAATGTATCCAACCAAAAATCACTCTACAATAAGTCGTTTTCAGACTAAAACAATGTTTATTCCCAAACTATTTTTTCGAATCCGACCAATCTTTCCCAGAATGCAGAAGAAATATATAAGATTTACTGGATTGTTGTTCTTTTTACTGGACAGTTTGAATTTTAAGTTTAAAGTTGATTGTAAAACATAAAATGAGGTTTATTGATAAACAATATGGCTGAATCTGATGAAACTCCCCCAGAATGCATAACCCAACATATAAGATTTACTGGATTTTTGTTTCAACAACTTATAGGCAGTACGAATTTTAAGCTTAAAATTTTCTCGTGAAACTAAAAATGGGTAAATTTTGGATCCATTCTCGTGCGTTCGATCGGCTTTTGATGGCTGTTATTGAAACAACGGTTAATTGGTTCTATGCCACTCCTCAATTCACAAGTTGTGTTTATGCCATTACAAAAACTGAAGTTGTGGTAATGCCACTCTCAATTCTCAATATCCCCTTCTATGCCATTTTCAATACTCCACTATAATAAATATAGCATATCTATGATAGTACTCCATGATACCACCCACTATGCACCCATGTTCCAAAACACCACTCCCGCTGAGTGTACCTTATTGTATCGAGCGATAAGCTTGATGAGCAACCCAAACAAACAAACAAAAAGACTGTACCTTATTGTACTTGCTCTTACCCGTATCTTCTCTTTCTCTTTCT
This sequence comes from Lolium perenne, assembly GCF_019359855.2. Classification (NCBI taxonomy): domain Eukaryota; kingdom Viridiplantae; phylum Streptophyta; class Magnoliopsida; order Poales; family Poaceae; genus Lolium; species Lolium perenne. Next base: position 175,568,549 of record NC_067244.2, read on the forward strand.
CTTTCATCGCGATTCCAGCTAATTCAGTTAGTTTTACAATGAATATTAATATTTTGTCTCAATGATTTTTATGAAGAACTAATTGAAGATTCATTTTTGAAAGATGTCATGTTTCGACTAACAATTAGCACTTTTGAATTCTTAGATTGCTTTTTCACACGATGCACTTCTTTTAATTTATTTTACCACATTTCAATGTGAACCTTGACCAAATAAATAGGACAACAATATCACGATCATATAATACATAAGCAGCATTGTTAGAATCGTGTTGGAAAATACTTTCTAATGATACCAGTTTTATATCAAATATTTTTTATATACTTCATCCTGAAAAATATGTTTCAACTTCATCAAAACTTGCATGTATCTGCAAACTAAACTCATCTAAATACATGTATATCTACATAAAATTGAAACATCATTTTTAAATAGAGAGAGATATAGATTAATATTTTTTTGAAGATAAAATACGAAAAACAAGGGTGCATTGTTTATTGAAATGGAGTTTTTAGTATATATAAAATCATTTTAGTTGCCAATGATCATGTTGAGGTCCTCTATTTCTTGTTTTGCTCAGGCCCTCCGTATTCTCAGGTACGGCCCTGGTGGTCTATGGACCTGTTTGTAATCTTCTTACTTTTGGCTTCTTTGCACTGCTAATAGATCGGCGGAATTACGGCAAAAAAGAAGAAAGAATGTGTTGGTATTGTATTGCTTTCGATAGATCTGTTCGCCCCCCCCAAGCATTTACAGATGGCACAAGAGATTCAACGATGAAATTGCTCTCCTTGTTCATAAGGCAAAGAGGAAATCATATCATGGGTAGAACATTTTATATATATTTTGCTGTTTGGGATCTATGATCCTTTTAGTTGTTGCTCTCCAGCAACTTTTGTACATATTTCCCTCTTTTTATTAATAAAAAGAAAAAATACAAAGTGGGGAAACCCAGTGGTCAGCCTAAAAAAAAATCTGTTCGCTAGGTAGCCGTATTTTGCACTCAGTTCGTTTGCTGAAATCGGCTCAAATAATGTAGCATTTATAGTTTTATATTCGACATGTTTGCTCAGGTATGTTTGCTTACATTCGTAGGTGACCTGTTTGTTGAAATAGCTTATTGCTTCTCTGACCATCTATTCCCTCAACAGATGGACAGAACTTGGATATTATTTCACTCATTAAACACACCAACATATTTGAGTGGTATTGAAGACTTCATGAAGCATGTTAGTGATTTTACTGACGGCGACACGACAAAGGAAGTGATTTGTCCATGCCGCGTATGTTTGAATATTGGGTCCAAGCCTCAACATGTAGTCTCAGATCATTTATTCGTTTATGGGATGGACCAGACATATATCGGGTGGATTAACCATGGTGAACACTATGATCAGCCTGAGATTATTGATCCTCTTTATTCTGATGGTTATTGATACGTCTCCGACGTATCGATAATTTCTTATGTTCCATGCCACATTATTGATGTTATCTACATGTTTTATGCACACTTTATGACATATTCGTGCATTTTCTGGAACTAACCTATTAACAAGATGCCGAAGTGCCAGTTGCTGTTTTCTGCTGTTTTTGGTTTCAGAAATCCTAGTAAGGAAATATTCTCGGAATTGGACGAAATCAACGCCCAGGGGCCTATTTTGCCACGAAGCTTCCAGAAGTCCGAAGACGAAACGAAGTGGGGCCACAGGGTGCCCAAACCCTAGGGCGGCGCGGCCCCCCTGGCCGCGCCGGCCTATGGTGTGGGGCCCCTGTGCCCCCTCCTGACTTGCCCTTCCGCCTACTTAAAGCCTCCGTGACGAAACCCCCAGTACCGAGAGCCACGATACGGAAAACCTTCCAGAGACGCCGCCAACGCCGATCCCATCTCGGGGGATCCAGGAGATCGCCTCCGGCACCCTGCCGGAGAGGGGAATCATCTCCCGGAGGACTCTACGCCGCCATGGTCGCCTCCGGAGTGATGTGTGAGTAGTCTACCCCTGGACTATGGGTCCATAGCAGTAGCTAGATGGTTGTCTTCTCCCCATTGTGCTATCATTGTCGGATCTTGTGAGCTGCCTAACATGATCAAGATCATCTATCTGTAATTCTATATGTTGCGTTTGTTGGGATCCGATGAATAGAGAATACTTGTTATGTTGATTATCAAAGTTATATCTATGTGTTGTTTATGATCTTGCATGCTCTCCGTTGCTAGTAGATGCTCTGGCCAAGTAGATGCTTGTAACTCCAAGAGGGAGTATTTATGCTCGATAGTGGGTTCATGCCTGCATTGACACCTGGGACAGTGACAGAAAGTTCTAAGGTTGTGTTGTGCTGTTGCCACTAGGGATAAAACATTGATGCTATGTCTAAGGATGTAGTTGTTGATTACATTACGCACCATACTTAATGCAATTGTCTGTTGCTTTGCAACTTAATACTGGAGGGGTTCGGATGATAACCTGAAGGTGGACTTTTTAGGCATAGATGCAGTTGGATGGCGATCTATGTACTTTGTCGTAATGCCCAATTAAATCTCACTATACTCATCATGATATGTATGTGCATGGTCATGCTCTCTTTATTTGTCAATTGCCCAACTGTAATTTGTTCACCCAACATGCTGTTTGTCTTATGGGAGAGACACCTCTAGTGAACTGTGGACCCCGGTCCAATTCTCTTTACTGAAATTCAATCTACTGCAATACTGTTCTACTATTTTCTGCAAACAATCATCTTCCACACAATACGGTTAATCCTTTGTTACAGCAAGCCGGTGAGATTGACAACCTCACTGTTTCGTTGGGGCAAAGTACTTTGGTTGTGTTGTGCAGGTTCCACGTTGGCGCCGAAATCCCTGGTGTTGCGCCGCACTACATCCCGCCGCCATCAACCTTCAACGTGCTTCTTGGCTCCTACTGGTTCGATAAACCTTGGTTTCTTACTGAGGGAAACTTGCTGCTGTACGCATCACACCTTCCACTTGGGGTTCCCAACGAGCGTGTGCTTTACGCGTCATCAAGCTAAATTTCTGGCGCCGTTGCCGGGGAGATCAAGACACGCTGCAAGGGGAGTCTCCACTTCTCAATCTCTTTACTTTGTTTTTGTCTTGCTTAGTTTTATTTACTACTTTGTTTGCTGCACTAAATCAAAATACAAAAAAATTAGTTACTTGTTTTACTTTACTTAATATCATGCATGTTTTTATTTCACTAGTTTGGCATAATGGACAAGAATGATCTTCTTATTCTATTTCCTGATTTAAAACATGGATTGTTTGATGCGAAAATTAAAAAACCTATGGAATCTTATTTGCATGCTGGTAGTAATATTAGTATGAACGCTTTGAACACCATTGTTGATAATAATATAGAAAGTTCTAAGCTTGGGGAAGCTGGTTTTCATGATCTTTTTAGTCCCCCAAGCATTGAGGAGAAAATTTTGTTTGATGATACTTTGCCTCCTATTTATGATAATGATATTGGTCTTTTAGTACCACCTGTTATGGAGGATAAATTTGATTATGATTACAATATGCCTCCTATATTTGATGATGAGAATAATAATGATAGCCACTTTGTTGAATTTGCTCCCACTACAACTAATAAAATTGATTATGCTTATGTGGAGAGTAATGATACTTTTATGCATGTGAATAAGAATGCTTTATGTGATACTTATATTGTTGAGTTTGTTCATGATGCCTCTGAAAATTATTATGAGAGAGGAAAATATGGTTGCAAAAATTTTCATGTTACTAAAACACCTCTCTATGTGCTGAAATTTTTGAAGATACACTTGTTTTATCTTCCTATGCTTGTTACTTTGCTCTTCATGAATTTATTTGTGTACAAGATTCCTTTTCATAGGAAGCATGTTAGGCTTAAATTTGTTTTGAATTTGCCTCTTGATGCTCTCTTTTGCTTCAAATACTATTTCTTGCGAGTGCATCATTAAAACTGCTGAGCCCATCTTAATGGCTATAAAGAAAGAACTTCTTGGGAGATAACCCATGTGTTATTTTGCTACAGTACTTTGTTTTTATTTTGTGTCTTGGAAGTTGTTTACTACTGTAGCAACCTCTCCTTATCTTAGTTTTGTGTTTTGTTGTGCCAAGTAAAGCCGTTGATAGAAAAGTAAGTACTAGATTTGGATTACTGCGCAGTTCCAGATTTCTTTGCTGTCACGAATCTGGGTCTACCTCACTGTAGGTAGCTCAGAAAATTAAGCCAATTTACGTGCATGATCCTCAGATATGTACGCAACTTTCATTCAATTTGAGCATTTTCATTTGAGCAAGTCTGGTGCCATTTTAAAATTCGTCAATACGAACTGTTCTGTTTTGACAGATTCTGCCTTTTATTTCGCATTGCCTCTTTTGCTATGATGGATGAATTTCTTTGATCCACTAATGTCCAGTAGCATTATGCAATGTCCAGAAGTGTTAAGAATGATTGTGTCACCTCTGAATATGTTAATTTTTATTGTGCACTAACCCTCTAATAAGTTGTTTCGAGTTTGGTGTGGAGGAAGTTTTCAAGGATCAAGAGAGGAGTATGATGCAACATGATCAAGGAGAGTGAAAGCTCTAAGCTTGGGGATGCCCCGGTGGTTCACCCCTGCATATTCTAAGAAGACTCAAGCATCTAAGCTTGGGGATGCCCAAGGCATCCCCTTCTTCATCGACAACATTATCAGGTTCCTCCCCTGAAACTATATTTTTATTCCATCACATCTTATGTGCTTTGCTTGGAGCGTCGGTTTGTTTTTGTTTTTGTTTTGTTTGAATAAAATGGATCCTAGCATTCACTTTATGGGAGAGAGACACGCTCCGCTGTAGCATATGGACAAGTATGTCCTTGGTTTCTACTCATAGTATTCATGGCGAAGTTTCTCCTTCGTTAAATTGTTATATGGTTGGAATTGGAAAATGATACATGTAGTAATTGCTATTAATGTCTTGGGTAATGTGATACTTGGCAATTGTTGTGCTCATGATTAAGCTCTTGCATCATATGCTTTGCACCCATTAATGAAGAAATACATAGAGCATGCTATAATTTGGTTTGCATATTTGGTTTCTCTAAGGTCTAGATAATTTCTAGTATTGAGTTTGAACAACAAGGAAGACGGTGTAGAGTCTTATAATGTTTTCAATATGTCTTTTATGTGAGTTTTGCTGCACCGGTTCATCCTTGTGTTTGTTTCAAATAAGCCTTGCTAGCCTAAACCTTGTATCGAGAGGGAATACTTCTCATGCATCCAAATTACTTGAGCCAACCACTATGCCATTTGTGTCCACCATACCTACCTACTACATGGTATTTTCCGCCATTCCTAAGTAAATTGCTTGAGTGCTACCTTTAAAATTCCATCATTCACCTTTGCAATGTATAGCTCATGGGACAAATAGCTTAAAAACTATTGTGGTATTGAATATGTAATTATGCACTTTATCTCTTATTAAGTTGCTTGTTGTGCGATAACCATGTTCACTGGGGACGCCATCAACTATTCATTGTTGAATTTCATGTGAGTTGCTATGCATGTCCGTCTTGTCTGAAGTAAGAGAGATCTACCACCTTATGGTTAAGCATGCATATTGTTAGAGAAGAGCATTGGGCCGCTAACTAAAGCCATGATCCATGGTGGAAGTTTCAGTTTTGGACATATATCCTCAATCTCAAATGAGAAAATTATTAATTGTTGTTACATGCTTACGCATAAAAGAGGAGTCCATCATCTGTTGTCTATGTTGTCCCGGTATGGATGTCTAAGTTGAGAATAATCAATAGCGAGAAATCCAAATGCGAGCTTTCTCCTTAGACCTTTGTACAGGCGGCATAGAGGTACCCCTTTGTGACACTTGGTCAAAACATGTGCATTGTGATGATCCGGTAGTCCAAGCTAATTAGGACAAGGTGCGGGCACTATTAGTATACTATGCATGAGGCTTGCAACTTGTAAGATATAATTTACATGATACATATGCTTTATTACTACCGTTGACAAAATTGTTTCATGTTTTCAAAATCAAAGCTCTAGCACAAATATAGCAATCGATGCTTTTCCTCTATGGAGGACCATTCTTTTACTTTCAATGTTGAGTCAGTTCACCTATTTCTCTCCACCTCAAGAAGCAAACACTTGTGTGAACTGTGTATTGATTCCTACATATTTGCTTATTGCACTTATTATATTACTCTATGTTGACAATATCCATGAGATATACATGTTACAAGTTGAAAGCAACCGCTGAAACTTAATCTTCTTTTGTGTTGCTTCAATGCTTTTACTTTGGATTATTGCTTTATGAGTTAACTCTTATGCAAGACTTATTGATGCTTGTCTTGAAGTGCTATTCATGAAAAGTCTTTGCTATATGATTCACTTGTTTACTCATGTCATATACATTGTTTTGATCGCTGCATTCACTACATATGCTTTACAAATAGTATGATCAAGATTATGATGGCATGTCACTCCAGAAATTATCTGTGTTATCGTTTTACCTGCTCGGGACGAGCAGAACTAAGCTTGGGGATGCTGATACGTCTCCGATGTATCGATAATTTCTTATGTTCCATGCCACATTATTGATGTTATCTACATGTTTTATGCACACTTTATGACATATTCGTGCATTTTCTGGAACTAACCTATTAACAAGATGCCGAAGTGCCGATTCTTTGTTTTTTCTGTTTTTGGTTTCAGAAATCCTAGTAAGGAAATATTCTCGAATTGGACGAAATCAACGCCCAGGGGCCTATTTTGCCACGAAGCTTCCGGAAGTCCGAAGACGAAACGAAGTGGGGCCACGGGTGCCCAAACCCTAGGGCGGCGCGGCCCCCTTGGCCGCGCCGGCCTATGGTGTGGGGCCCCTGTGCCCCCTCCTCGACTTGCCCTTCCGCCTACTTAAAGCCTCCGTGACGAAACCCCCGCATCCGAGAGCCACGATACGGAAAACCTTCCAGAGACGCCGCCAACGCCGATCCCATCTCGGGGGATCCAGGAGATCGCCTCCGGCACCCTGCTGGAGAGGGGAATCATCTCCCGGAGGACTCTACGCCGCCATGGTCGCCTCCGGAGTGATGTGTGAGTAGTCTACCCCTGGACTATGGGTCCATAGCAGTAGCTAGATGGTTGTCTTCTCCCCATTGTGCTATCATTGTCGGATCTTGTGAGCTGCCTAACATGATCAAGATCATCTATCTGTAATTCTATATGTTGCGTTTGTTGGGATCCGATGAATAGAGAATACTTGTTATGTTGATTATCAAAGTTATATCTATGTGTTGTTTATGATCTTGCATGCTCTCCGTTGCTAGTAGATGCTCTGGCCAAGTAGATGCTTGTAACTCCAAGAGGGAGTATTTATGCTCGATAGTGGGTTCATGCCTGCATTGACACCGGGACATGTGAGAAAGTTCTAAGGTTGTGTTGTGCTGTTACCACTAGGGATAAAACATTGATGCTATGCCTAAGGATGTAGTTGTTGATTACATTACGCACCATACTTAATGCAATTGTCTGTTGCTTTGCAACTTAATACTGGAGGGGGTTTGGATGATAACCTGAAGGTGGACTTTTTAGGCATAGATGCAGTTGGATGGTGGTCTATGTACTTTGTCGTAATGCCCAATTAAATCTCACTATACTCATCATGATATGTATGTGCATGGTCATGCTCTCTTTATTTGTCAATTGCCCAACTGTAATTTGTTCACCCAACATGCTGTTTGTCTTATGGGAGAGACACCTCTAGTGAACTGTGGACCCCGGTCCAATTCTCTTTACTGAAATTCAATCTCTGTAATCTTTGTTCTCGTTTTCTGCAAACAATCATCTTCCACACAATACGGTTAATCCTTTGTTACAGCAAGCCGGTGGGATCGACAACCTCACTGTTTCGTTGGGGCAAAGTACTTTGGTTGTGTTGTGCAGGTTCCACGTTGGCGCCGGAATCCCTGGTGTTGCGCCACACTACATCCCGCCGCCATCAACCTTCAACGTGCTTCTTGGCTCCTACTGGTTCGATAAACCTTGGTTTCTTACTGAGGGAAACTTGCTGCTGTACGCATCACACCTTCCACTTGGGGTTCCCAACGAGCGTGTGCTTTACGCGTCATCAGTTATCAGCCTGAAGATCTCGTCCAGGATGAGGCTACTGCTAATTTGTTACGGGATCTGTATCCATATGCAAGCCAACAGCCCCATGGTTATCACAAAAAGCCTCTTTTCCATGACCTGATAGAAGATGCTAAGCGCTTAGTGGCCCCTGGTTCTGTTGTGTCAAGATTCGAATTAATTGTGAAATTACTTCATGACAAGTCATACCAGGGGATTAGCAATAAAGCCTTCAATGCAGTTGCGAAGACATACATCGATGCACTCCCTGGGGCTGGACTGCCAAAATCCTTTTCTGAGGTGAAGCATTACATCAAGGTACTGGGACTTGGATATGAGAAGATTGATTTTTGCAAAAATAACTGTGCACTGTTTTGGATGGAGTATAATGATCTTGATGAATGTCCAGTATGTAAGGAATCAAGATGGAAACATGATGGAGCTGGTGGTAAGAAAAAGATTCCTTGGAAGGTTCTGAGATACTTTCCACTTGTACAAAGATTGCAGAGGTTGTTTGCTTCAGAACAAACATCTCGGGAAACAAGATGGCACAAAGAGATTCTCACGCCCGACCCTGATTTACTGAGGCATCCTGCTGATGGTGATGAATGGAAGCAATTCGACCTGGATCATCCAGATTTTGCTGCAGATCCAAGGAACCTGAGACTTGGCCTTGCTACATATGGATTCAACGCATTTGGCAACATGAGCAACTCGTATAGCATGTGGCCAGTACTAGTTACACCTTACAACCAGGCTCCCTGGACATGCACCGATCAGTCAAACTGTATGATGGCCTTACTCATCCCAGGTCCCAAATCTCCTGTGAAGGATTTTGATGTGTTCATGCAGCCTCTTATTAGAGACTTGCAAACATTATGGGAGGGTGTCCCTACACGGGATGTGTGTCAACCTAAAGAACAAAATTTTCTATTACGTGTCTTTGTGTTGTATTGCACCCATGATTATCCAGCTTTGGGCACTATGTCAGGCAGAGTAACATCAGGTTATAATGCATTTGCCTCAAGATATATTCCTGATATTGAGACCAGATTCAACCGGCAGAGTAACATCAGGTTACGTGATGCAGTGGCGTATATTGCTGCTGAAGCATATACATTTGCCTCAAGATATATTCCTGATATTGAGACCAGATTCAACCGGGGTCGCAGAATTTTGGAAGTTGGAGGATCTGTTTTTAATCATGGTGTTGAGCTAATAGGAAAGAGGACCGAAAAAACATTAGAGCAGTCTGAATTTGAACAGATGTCTTGGTATGTGCTGAATAATGCTACAGAGGCTGATGAATATGTTAAGTGAGTACTATGCACCCGAAATCCTCAGTTCCTCGCATATACTATGAACTTGTATCAAAATGAAATATATTCAGCTGACTTGGCTATGTTTTGCAGGTTGTACATGGAAACGAATGGAAAGCTATCAGCACGTGGGAGTGGGTTTCAGGACTGGTTTGAGAAACATGTAAGATGTTCAATTGCACTCTGACTTGTCTATGTGTTTTCACATGAGATGACCTCTTGTCTATTTTGTAATCGTAGATCTCGAAACTCCATGCGGAGAATCCAGGCGCTGTTAGTGCCGATCTCCTTGTCCTATCACGTGGTCCAGATAAGAGGGTGTTGGTAGCTGCAGCTTGCAATGCCAATGGTGTCCATTACAGCTCCTATGAGCGTGAACAACATTTGAAGACACGAAATAGTGGCATCACAACCAGTGGAGATCACTTGACAACCAGAAAAAAGAGATCAGAGTCATTTGACCATTATGGTCACATAGAAGAGGTTATTCAGTTGTTCTATAGTGATAAGGTTACTGTCCGATCTGTGGTTCTATTTAAGTGTTATTGGTACAACCAAGATCCAAACAAGGGCAAAGGTGCCAGAAATGATGGGTATTTCATATCAGTCAATACTACTGCTCAGTGGTACAACGATGATCCTTATATTTTGGTACCTCAAGCGGCCAAGGTACTTTTCTTGGAAGACAGATCTAGAAAAGGATGGCAGTATGTGCAAAAGTTTGTGGCAAGGAACATATATGATTTGGATGAGAATGCGGATCCAATAATTGGTGCCCAGCAAGATGATTTACTGGTTGTATGCAAACTAAAGTTGCCGACATTGATGAAACCTCGTTGGATACGGGTATCCTCGCACATGATGGAGAAGTAGATTTCACCGTTGAGGTTAGCATAGTCGACAAAGAGATGGATAAACCGAAGCTACCTGGTGAATCTCGTGAGGAGAATGGACACGACGAGCAGGATGAGACCATGCACGAATATCGAATGAAGACGGAGGTGATGATGATGATGATGATGATGATTAGACTCTTGTCTACGTATCATCTTTGTGAGATGAAGAACCATGATTTGTTTTGATTTTTCTATTTGGAAAATGTATGAGTCCTGAAGACAATTATCTGTTGGATTGTAATCCCATGATGACTAATTATTTATGTTTGTTGTCCTACTAAAAGTTGGTCAAACTTAATTGTGTGGAAGTAATCCCATGCTGTTTGATTCATAGGGTCATATCCCATAGGAAAATAGAATGATAATACAGTAGATCAAACTAATGCAGAATATCTTATAACCACAATCAAATAGAATTTCTCTTGACATAGGATTCAAGTTGGCATGGCATCCCTATCATACAGGGGTTTTATTCATACTATGCTACAAATCCAAAATAAGATGGGTCAGCACTTTATCGCGGCAGATAGGGCAGCTGGCTTTCGTTACAAACCAGGAGAAGATGCACTTCCTATGGAACGGGTGTTTGCATCCCCGGAGATGCACCGTTGTGCGCTGCGACAGCCCCAGCATGCATATGCTGCAGTGGCCGTCCTCCGGCGGAACTAGGACCCAACTGTCCTGCAGCGCCGGCAAGTTGACGATGAGCCGGTGGTCCACCCTAAGGGTGAGGTCGAAGTGGAGGCCACCGAGCCGACGACACGCCTGCTGCCACATCAGGTGTATAACATCGTAAGGCATGATGATGTCTGATGACGCGTAAAACACACGCTCGTTGGGAACCCCAAGTGGAAGGTGTGATGCGTACAGCAGCAAGTTTCCCTCAGTAAGAAACCAAGGTTTATCGAACCAGTAGGAGTCAAGAAGCACGTTGAAGGTTGATGGCGGCGAGATGTAGTGCGGCGCAACACCAGGGATTCCGGCGCCAACGTGGAACCTGCACAACACAACCAAAGTACTTTGCCCCAACGAAACAGTGAGTTTGTCAATCTCACCGGCTTGCTGTAACAAAGGATTAACCGTATTGTGTGGAAGATGATTGTTTGCAGAAAACAGTAGAACAGTATTGCAGTAGATTGTATTTCAGTAAAGAGAATTGGACCGGGGTCCACAGTTCACTAGAGGTGTCTCTCCCATAAGACAAACAGCATGTTGGGTGAACAAATTACAGTTGGGCAATTGACAAATAAAGAGAGCATGACCATGCACATACATATCATGATGAGTATAGTGAGATTTAATTGGGCATTACGACAAAGTACATAGACCGCCATCCAACTGCATCTATGCCTAAAAAGTCCACCTTCAGGTTATCATCCGAACCCCCTCTAGTATTAAGTTGCTAACAACAGACAATTGCATTAAGTATTGCGCGTAATGTAACTAGTGACTACATCCTTGAACATAGCACTAATGTTTTATCCCTAGTGGCAACAGCACATCCATAACCTTAGAGGTTCTTGTCACCCCTCCAGATTCACGGAGACATGAACCCACTATCGAGCATAAATACTCCCTCTTGGAGTTACTAGCATCAACTTGGCCAGAGCATCTACTAATAACGGAGAGCATGCAAGATCATAAACAACACATAGATATAACTTTGATAATCAACATAACAAGTATTCTCTATTCATCGGATCCCAACAAACGCAACATATAGAATTACAGATAGATGATCTTGATCATGTTAGGCAGCTCACAAGATCCGACAATGATAGCACAATGGGGAGAAGACAACCATCTAGCTACTGCTATGGACCCATAGTCCAGGGGTAGACTACTCACACATCACACCGGAGGCGACCATGGCGGCGTAGAGTCCTCCGGAGATGATTCCCCTCTCCGGCAGGGTGCCGGAGGCGATCTCCTGGATCCCCCGAGATGGGATCGGCGTTGGCGGCGTCTCTGGAAGGTTTTCCGTATCGTGGCTCTCGGTACTGGGGGTTTCGTCACGGAGGCTTTAAGTAGGCGGAAGGACAAGTCAAGAGGGGGCACAGGGGCCCCAGATGACAGGGCGGCGCGGCCAAGGGGGGGGCCGCGCCGCCCTAGGGTTTGGGCACCCTGTGGCCCCACTTCGTTTCGTCTTCGGACTTCTGGAAGCTTCGTGGAAAAATAGGCCCCTGGGCGGTGATGTCGTCCACTTCCGCGAATATTTCCTGACTAGGATTTCTGAAACCAAAAACAGCAGAAAACAAAGAATCGGCACTTCGGCATCTTGTTAATAGGTTAGTTCAGAAAATGCACGAATATGACATAAAGTGTGCATAAAACATGTAGATAACATCAATAATGTGGCATGGAACATAAGAAATTATCGATACGTTGGAGACGTATCAGCATCCCCAAGCTTAGTTCTGCTCGTCCCGAGCAGGTAAAACGATAACACAGATAATTTCTGGAGTGACATGCCATCATAATCTTGATCATACTATTTGTAAAGCATATGTAGTGAATGCAGCGATCAAAACAATGTATATGACATGAGTAAACAAGTGAATCATAAAGCAAAGACTTTTCATGAATAGCACTTCAAGACAAGCATCAATAAGTCTTGCATAAGAGTTAACTCATAAAGCAATAATTCAAAGTAAAGGCATTGAAGCAACACAAAAGAAGATTAAGTTTCAGCGGTTGCTTTCAACTTGTAACATGTATATCTCATGGATATTGTCAACATAGAGTAATATAATAAGTGCAATAAGCAAGTATGTAGTAATCAATGCACAGTTCACACAAGTGTTTGCTTCTTGAGGTGGAGAGAAATAGGTGAACTGACTCAACATTGAAAGTAAAAGAATGGTCCTCCATAGAGGAAAAGCATCGATTGCTATATTTGTGCTAGAGCTTTGATTTTGAAAACATGAAACAATTTTGTCAACGGTAGTAATAAAGCATATGCATCATGTAAATTATATCTTATAAGTTGCAAGCCTCATGCATAGTGTACTAATAGTGCCCGCACCTTGTCCTAATTAGCTTGGACTACCGGATCATCACAATGCACTGTTTTAACCAAGTGTCACAAAGGGGTACCTCTATGCCGCTTGTACAAAGGTCTAAGGAGAAAGCTCGCATTGGATTTCTCGCTATTGATTATTCTTCAACTTAGACATCCATACCGGGACAACATAGACAACAGATAATGGACTCCTCTTTTATGCATAAGCATGTAACAACAATTAATAATTTTCTCATTTGAGATTTGAGGATATATGTCCAAAACTGAAACTTCCACCATGGATCATGGCTTTAGTTAGCGGCCCAATGTTCTTCTCTAACAATATGCATGCTTAACCATAAGGTGGTAGATCTCTCTTACTTCAGACAAGACGGACATGCATAGCAACTCACATGAAATTCAACAATGAATAGTTGATGGCGTCCCCAGTGAACATGGTTATCGCACAACAAGCAACTTAATAAGAGATAAAGTGCATAATTACATATTCAATACCACAATAGTTTTTAAGCTATTTGTCCCATGAGCTATATATTGCAAAGGTGAATGATGGAATTTTAAAGGTAGCACTCAAGCAATTTACTTTGGAATGGCGGAAAATACCATGTAGTAGGTAGGTATGGTGGACACAAATGGCATAGTGGTTGGCTCAAGTATTTTGGATGCATGAGAAATATTCCCTCTCGATACAAGGTGTAGGCTAGCAAGGCTTATTTGAAACAAACACAAGGATGAACCGGTGCAGCAAAACTCACATAAAAGACATATTAAAAACATTATAAGACTCTACACCGTCTTTCTTGTTGTTCAAACTCAATACTAGAAATTATATAGACCTTAGAGAAACCAAATATGCAAACCAAATTTTAGCATGCTCTATGTATTTATTCATTAATGGGTGCAAAGCATATGATGCAAGAGCTTAATCATGAGCACAACAATTGCCAAGTATCACATTACCCAAGACATTTATAGCAATTACTACATGTATCATTTTCCAATTCCAACCATATAACAATTTAACGAAGGAGAAACTTCGCCATGAATACTATGAGTAGAAACCAAGGACACACTTGTCCATATGCTACAGCGGAGCGTGTCTCTCTCCCATAAAGTGAATGCTAGGATCCATTTTATTCAAACAAAACAAAAAACAAAAACAAACCGACGCTCCAAGAAAAAGCACATAAGATGTGATGGAATAAAAATATAGTTTCAGGGGAGGAACCTGATAATGTTGTCGATGAAGAAGGGGATGCCTTGGGCATCCCCAAGCTTAGACGCTTGAGTCTTCTTGATATATGCAGGGGTGAACCACCGGGGCATCCCCAAGCTTAGAGCTTTCACTCTCCTTGATCATGTTGCATCATACTCCTCTCTTGATCCTTGAAAACTTCCTCCACACCAAACTCGAAACAACTCATTAGAGGGTTAGTGCACAATATAAATTGACATATTCAGAGGTGACACAATCATTCTTAACACTTCTGGACATTGCATAATGCTACTGGACATTAGTGGATCAAAGATATTCATCCAACATAGCAAAAGAGGCAATGCGAAATAAAAGACAGAATCTGTCAAAACAGAACAGTTTGTATTGACGAATTTTAAAATGGCACCAGACTTGCTCAAATGAAAATGCTCAAATTGAATGAAGGTTGCGTACATATCTGAGGATCATGCACGTAAATTGGCTTAATTTTCTGAGCTACCTACAGGGAGGTGGACCCAGATTCGTGACAGCAAAGAAATCTGGAACTGCGCAGTAATCCAAATCTAGTACTTACTTTTCTATCAACAGCTTAACTTGGCACAACAAAACACAAAACTAAGATAAGGAGAGGTTGCTACAGTAGTAAACAACTTCCAAGACACAAAATAAAAACAAAGTACTGTAGGTAAAACATGGGTTGTCTCCCATAAGCGCTTTTCTTTAATGCCTTTCAGCTAGGCGCAGAAAGTGTACATCAAGTATTATCAAAGGATGATGCATTCTCAGCGGGGTGTGGAGTTTTCTCAACTATGCATATTATCTTTTCTATGTGAGTTTCAGAGGCTCCCTTTTCATTAGTCTTGGGCTTGCTACCCTCATCAAACAAATCTTCAGGAACAATCCAATCAAAATTCTTTTCTAATGCCTCACACATTCCCAAGAGCTTACAAGGTATTGATGTTTTAATATCCCCCTCATAATTAACTTTATTAGTGTACTTTTGTCTATCCTTTTCCATCTTCTCAAGGGTACTGGCAAAGTTGGTATGAGAGCCTAGCATATTATATTTAGTGAAAACTTTCCTAGCTTCTCTCGCTATTCACCCAAATTCTTTAAGAAGGGTTTCTAATACAAAATCTTTCTTTTCTCCTTCTTCCATATCACTGAGTGTAAGAAACATATGTTGAATCACAGGATTAAGATTAACAAATCTAGCTTCTAACGCATGTACTAATGAAGCAACAGCAATTTCATAAGTGGGGGCAAGTTCTACCAAGTGTCTATCTTCAAAATCTTCGACCGTACTAATATGAGTGAAAAAATCTTCTATATTGTCTTTCCCAAGGATAGACCCTCGGCCTACCGGTACATCTTTAAGAACAAACTTAGGAGGAAACATGATGAAATAAGTAAAGTAAATGCAAGTAACTAATTTTTTTTTTTGTGTTTTTGTGTTTTTGATATAGCAAACAAGATAGCAAATAAAGTAAAACTAGCAACTAATTTTTTTGTATTTTGATTTAGTGCAGCAAACAAAGTAGTAAATAAAACTAAGCAAGACAAAAACAAAGTAAAGAGATTGAGAAGTGGAGACTCCCCTTGCAGCGTGTCTTGATCTCCCCGGCAACGGCGCCAGAAATTTAGCTTGATGACGCGTAAAACACACGCTCGTTGGGAACCCCAAGTGGAAGGTGTGATGCGTACAGCAGCAAGTTTCCTCGATGAAGAAACCAAGGTTTATCGAACCAGTAGGAGTCAAGAAGCACGTTGAAGGTTGATGGCGGCGAGATGTAGTGCGGCGCAACACCAGGGATTCCGGCGCCAACGTGGAACCTGCACAACACAACCAAAGTACTTTGCCCCAACGAAACAGTGAGGTTGTCAATCTCACCGGCTTGCTGTAACAAAGGATTAACCGTATTGTGTGAAAGATGATTGTTTGCAGAAAACGGAGAACAAGATTGCAAGAGATTGTATTTCAGTAAAGAGAATTGGACCGGGGTCCACAGTTCACTAGAGGTGTCTCTCCCATAAGACAAACAACATGTTGGGTGAACAAATTACAGTTGGGCAATTGACAAATAAAGAGAGCATGACCATGCACATACATATCATGATGAGTATAGTGAGATTTAATTGGGCATTACGACAAAGTACATAGACCGCCATCCAACTGCATCTATGCCTAAAAAGTCCACCTTCAGGTTATCATCCGAACCCCCTCCAGTATTAAGTTGCTAACAACAGACAATTGCATTAAGTATTGCGAGTAATGTAACTAGTTACTACATGCTTGAACATAGCACTAATGTTTTATCCCTAGTGGCAACAGCACATCCATAACCTTAGAGGTTCTTGTCACCCCTCCAGATTCACGGAGACATGAACCCACTATCGAGCATAAATACTCCCTCTTGGAGTTACTAGCATTAACTTGGCCAGAGCATCTACTAATAACGGAGAGCATGCAAGATCATAAACAACACATAGATATAACTTTGATAATCAACATAACAAGTATTCTCTATTCATCGGATCCCAACAAACGCAACATATAGAATTACAGATAGATGATCTTGATCATGTTAGGCAGCTCACAAGATCCGACAATGATAGCACAATGGGGAGAAGACAACCATCTAGCTACTGCTATGGACCCATAGTCCAGGGGTAGACTACTCACACATCACACCGGAGGCGACCATGGCGGCGTAGAGTCCTCCGGGAGATGATTCCCCTCTCCGGCAGGGTGCCGGAGGCGATCTCCTGGATCCCCCGAGATGGGATCGGCGTTGGCGGCGTCTCTGGAAGGTTTTCCGTATTGTGGCTCTCGGTACTGGGGGTTTCGTCACGGAGGCTTTAAGTAGGCGGAAGGACAAGTCAAGAGGGGGCACAGGGGCCCCAGATGACAGGGCGGCGCGGCCAAGGGGGGGCCGCGCCGCCCTAGGGTTTGGGCACCCTGTGGCCCCACTTCGTTTCGTCTTCGGACTTCTGGAAGCTTCGTGGAAAAATAGGCCCCTGGGCGTTGATTTCGTCCAATTCCGAGAATATTTCCTTACTAGGATTTCTGAAACCAAAAACAGCAGAAAACAGCAACTGGCACTTCGGCATCTTGTTAATAGGTTAGTTCCAGAAAATGCACAAATATGACATAAAGTGTGCATAAAACATGTAGATAACATCAATAATGTGGCATGGAACATAAGAAATTATCGATACGTTGGAGACGTATCAATGTCCCACTCCTCCTCCGTGAGGTTCAGGTTCTTGAGCAGCCATACACGGGCAAGAATCTCGCGCATAGTTCACACGACATTGCCCCCACTACGCAGCTCCCTCGGAGGCAAGCCAAGATCCAGCACCACCTCTTCGCAGGGTGTAGTGGTGATATCGTCCTCATCCAGTGGGGCAGGGAGGGGGCCGGCCATCCTCCTGAGCTCGTACGTCCTCGAGAAGAAGATGTGCACTGTCATAGTGTACGGGGACGCCTCGCCCTCGCCCACGGCCGGCGGCTCGCCGACGGAGAAGTCGGTCGTGCTTGCCGACACACGGCAGGCACGGAAGACATGTGGGCCAGACTCGATGATGCGCTCGCGTGAGGAGCGCTCTAGTAGGGGCGTCGCCGCCATTGGGGATTCTTCGGAGGGCTGTAGACTGGCGGCTAGTCGACGGGGAGGTGGTTGGTGTGAGATCTCTGGGATGAGGCCAGGGGAAGTGGGCGAAGTGCTCGGGACTAGGGACTGCCCTCAACTTTCCGCAGTAGTATGATAATAATTGGTGGACGAGGGAGACTAGTCCAGAGACTACCCAAAGTTGATAAATCATGTTCGAGGGAAAATGCCCAAGATTTATTATCAAAATTCAAGCTAATTTCGCCGATTTTGTTCTGCCGTTCATTAGACATCATCCAACGGCCTTGGTCTCTGGGATTCGCTGCTACAGTGTCATCTACTATTTTCTACCCAATTCCAGAAACATCCATAAAGCTAGTAGATAGCTTTCCTGCTTGTTGGCCCCACCCCATTTTTTTAATCTTTTCTTCCTTATCCCCTTCGCTCATGCTAGCAGCTACTTGCAGCCATTGCTACACCAGCGAGGTGATCTCTATGATAGGCACGGTTTTAGTAAGACTGCAAGTTGTAGATAGCTAACCATGAGACACATGCCTCTCTGGTTGAGACTGAGCTCGCTCTTGTGATTGGGCTCCAATGGTCGAGGTGAGCCACAGCTGCAATGACAGAGGTTTGTGCTGGATGTAGGCACTGGGATAGAATTAATTAGCACAGTCATCAACAGCTGCTACTCCCTCCGCCATCGCATCAACTACTTCTTCTTGAACCGCATCAACAGCTGCTACTCCATCATTCATCAAGTGTGCTTCATCTTCAACATCTAGTGGGATCTCCATGCTATCAAGCCATGCTTCAAATTCTGTTTGCAAATCCCACAGCCACTGCAAACAAAATTCACGCGTATATTCAGAGCTAAAAACGATTGGCATGTTCTGTCACAATTTTCAGAGCTAAAAACGAACCTGCATATTCGGTCTATGTTCTTCCATGAACGCAACGTCGCTGTTCTCGAAGTTGTATTGGTTATCGTCGAGCAGCTCCATGCTTCCATCCAGCATGAACGGGAACAGGCCTCCGTCGCCATGACCCCTAGGCAGGGCTCCGCCCTGACCCGCCGTGGCATGGCTGCCCACCAAGGCCTCGTCCATGTCCATCCCCCTGCCACTAGACGATTCCTGGCCATCGTCCTTCGCGCAGGCGGCATGGGACAGCAGCAGCACCAATACCATCAATGCCGTCGCCATGGAAACCTAACGGGAAAACGAGTGGAAGAAAATGAGAGAGGAGGTTCGAGAGTGAAGGAGTAGAGCTTCTTTCCCATGGCGCCATCATCTATAATGGGAGGCGGTGGCGGCTGCTGTAACTCGGGCGCAGGAAGCGAGGCGCTCGCGCGGGGAGACGAGCGAGAACGAAGGGTCGGCTGTTAATGCGATCAGATTTTCCAGGGAACCAGAATAAGGATATGTAATCATTTTATATAAGGTAGTACCAATTAGTCGTTATATTGCAGAACTTAAAGAGTTTTGAGAGATTCAACTCGTTGCTACTCCATAAGAATGGTGATGTTGACAAATTTGATCCCGTGTTGAACAGAGCCAGAAACATTTCAAAAACTTGAGCATGGAAGAGGCTAGGGGTAAATGCCCCAAGGCCAGCCGAGCCTATCGTAGGTGCCGTTCCGAGGCCGATGTGCTCGTCGCCGGTACATATCTCCGCGTAATAGGTACCTTAATTTGGGGCACGCGCGGACGCTGCGGTACCCCGAGCTCGAGACGCCGCCGTACCGGTAGCTCGACCCGCGACGAGGCATGGCGGCGGCGGCGGAAGCGGAGCGGCGGCGGCGGAAGGTAAAGCTCCTGCTGACAAACATATTAGGCACAAATGGGCAACCTTCGGTAACTCCATGTTCCATTTTTTGTCAGGATAACCCCATGTACCACCTTCCCAATAGAAAAAGTACTGTTCAACCTTCCCCTGTTGGGCCCAATATTTCACTTTTGGGTTGCCAACGAACATCTACATGGTAATTGTTATCGGTCTACTTGCTCCGGCCGTCGAAGCCCAATAACTACAAATGGGCCTTTCTGCTCATGCAATTTCGGCCCTTTTCTAATGAAACACAGATCCTATGATTGGCAAATAAAAATACACGGAGATTCTACATAAAAGTTGTTTTTATTTATTTTGAATTATAGGGTTCCAATTTTTGAAACTGCTCATGCCCAATATGAAAATCCTTGATCGCTCCATACCCACATGGATAATGTTATTTTTAAAAATTCATAAAGTGGATTTGAAATTTAAAACATATCCTAATAATTCCTTGATTTAATCTGTCAACTTGCAAGATCTTGGAGCCAAAGAGCTTGTATTAGTCTGCGAAAATAATACTGATAAACCTGTCGTTAACAAGAAATGAAGGTTTATCGTTCAGAGAGGATGCCATGTGGGACCCATGAGACAGTAGCGTCCTCAACGTTTCAAAGAAAAAGGCAAGTAGCCCGAAAATAGGGGTAAAAAATAAATCCTACAAAGGAAACATTTATAGTTCATAGAGGCTGACATGTGGGACCGATCTGCATTTGCATCCTCATCATTTCGAAGTCGGCGAGGATCGAAGAAAAAGGCAAATAGCCAGAAATTAGGGGTCAAAAATAAATCCAAAAAGGAAACTTTTATTCTTCATAGAGGATGACATGTGGGACCGACCTGCCAGCAGCGTCCTCATCGTTTCAAAGGCCGCAGGGGATCAAAAGAAAAAGGCAAATAACCAGAAATTAGGGGTAAAAAATAAATCCAACAAAGGAAAGGTTTATTGTTCATAGAGGCTGACATGTGCGACCCATGAGCCAGCGGCGACCTCAATTTCAAAGGCGGCATATGATCGAAAAGAAAAAGGCAAGTTAGCAAAAATCAGTGGGTAAAAAAATCTAAGAAATGAAACTTTATTGTACAGTCCCATGAGCCAGCACCTTACTCAACGTTTCAGTGGAGGCATGAGATAGAAAGAAAAAGGAAAGTGACCAAATATCAGGAGCAAAAAATAATCCAAGAAAAGAAACTTTTATTGTACATAGAGGATGACATGCGGGTCCCATGAGCCAGCAGGTTCCTCAACGTTTCAAACGTGGCATGAGATCGAAAGAAAAAGGCAAGTGACCAAATATCAGGAGCCAAAAATAATCCAAGAAAAGAAACTTGATTGTACATACAGGATGACATGCGGGTCCCATTGTGCGGCAGTGGTCCCAACGTTTCAAATGTGGCTTGCGATCAAAAGAAAATGAAAGTAGCCAGAAATTAGGGGGTCAAAAAAACTCCAAGAAAGGAAAGCTTTATCGTTCATACAGGCTGACATGTGGGACCTATGAGCCAGCAGCTTACTAAACGTTTCAAAGGCGGCAGGGGATCAAAAGAAAAAGGAAATAGCCAAAAATCAGAGGGTGAAAAAAATCCAAGAAATCAAACTTTTATTGTACATAGAGGATGACATGCGGGTCCCATGAGCCAGCAGATTCCTCAACGTTTCAAACGTGGCATGAGATCGAAAGAAAAAGGCAAGTGACCAAATATCAGGAGCCAAAAATAATCCAAGAAAAGAAACTTTATTGTACATAGAGGATGACATGCGGGTCCCATTTTGCAGCAGCGGTCTCAACGTTTCCAAGGCGGCACAGGACCAAAAGAAAAATGAAGTAGCCAGAAATCAGGGGGTGAAAAAAATCCAAGAAAAGAAAGATTTAAATTGGGCTGCATCTGGACATCTGGGCCTTCGAACTATCCTTCTGGGCCTTTTGACTCGTACAATTTCAGCCCACTCCGGAACATGAAAGTTCGGATTTTTCTAAAAAAAAACAGGAAAGTCCTATGCTTCGCCAAAACAAAAAACAAGGAGATTCAAGATATAAGTTGTAAAAATAAAGATTTAATTTATCCGTTTGCAATAGCTCAGAGAGAAATACACTGTTTATTGTCTGCAAAATAATCAAGATATCACATGTTTCTTGTACGGGGAGGCTGACATCAGGGACCCATGAGCCAGCAGTGTCGTCAACGTTTCAAAGGCGGCAGGGGATCGAAAATAAAAAAAACCAAAAATCAGTTGGTAAAAAAATCCAAGAAAAGAAAACATTTATCGTTCTGAGAGGATGACATGCGGGATCGATGAGGCAGCAGCATCCTCAACGTTTCCAAGGCGGCAGGGGATCAAAGAAAAAAAGGAAATAGCCAGAAATTAATTAGGGGTAAAAAATAAATCCACCAAAGTAAACTTTTATTGTTCATAGAGGATGACATGTGGGACCGACCTGCCAACAACGTCCTCATCGTTTCAAAGGGGGCAGGGGATCAAAAGAAAAAGGCAAATAGCCAGAAATTAGGGGTCAAAAATAACTCCAAGAAAGGAAACTTTTATTGTTCGTAGAGGATGACATGCGGGACCCATGAGCCAGCAGCTTACTCAACGTTTCAAAGGTGGCATGAGATCGAAAGAAAAAGGCAAGTGACCAAATATGAGGTGCCAAAAATAATCCAAGATTTATTGTACATAGAGGATGACATGCGGGTCCCATTTTGCAGCAGCGGTCTCAATGTTTGAAATGCGGCTTGAGATCAAAAGAAAATGAAAGTAGCTAGAAATTAGGGGGTAAAAAAAATCCAAGAAAAGAAAGTTGATGGACATAGAGGATGACATGCGGGTCCCATGAGCCAGCAGTTTAGTCAACGTTTCAAAGGGGGCAGGGGATCAAAAGAAAAAGGAAAATAGCCAAAAATCAGAGGGTGAAAAAAAATCCAAGAAAATAAACTTTTATAGCACATAGAGGATGACATGCGGGTCCCATGAGCCAGCAGGTTCCTCAACGTTTCAAACGTGGCATGAGATCGAAAGAAAAAGGCAAGTGACGAAATATCAGGAGCCAAAAATAATTCAAGGAAACTTGATTGTACATAAAGGATGACATGCGGGTCCCATGTGTAAGCAGCTTACTCAACGTTTCCAAGGCGGCAGGGCATCAAAAGAAAAAGGAAATAGACAAAAATCAGAGAGTGAAAAAAAAACATACAAAAAAAAACTTTTATAGCACATAGAGGATGACATGCGGGTCCCATGAGCCAGCAGGTTCCTCAAAGTTTCAAACGTGGCATGAGATCGAAAGAAAAAAACGCAAGTGACCAAATATCAGGAGCCAAAAATAATCCAAGAAAAGAAAGTTTTATAGTACATAGAGGATGACATGCGGGTCCCATTTAGCAGCACGGTATCACCGTTTGAGAGGCGGCGAGGATCGAAAGAAAAAGTCGAGTGACCAAATATGAGGTGCCAAAAATAATCCAAGAAAAGAAAGTTTTATAGTACATAGAGGATGACATGCGGGTCCCATTTAGCAAAGTATCAACATTTGAGAGGCAGCAGGGGATCGAAAGAAAAAGTCAAGTACCAAATATGTGGTGCCAAAAAAATCCAAGAAAAGAAAGTTTTATAGTACATAGAGGATGACATGCGGGTCCCATTTAGCAGCAGCGGTATCACCGTTTGAGAGGCAGCAGGGGATCGAAAGAAAAAGTCAAGTGACCAAATATGAGGTGCCAAAAATAATCCAAGAAAAGAAAGTTTTATAGTACATAGAGGATGACATGCGGGTCCCATTTAGCAGCAGCGGTATCACTGTTTGAGAGGCAGCAGGGGATCGAAAAAAAAAGTCAAGTACCAAATATGAGGTGCCAAAAATAATCCAAGAGAAGAAAGTTTTATAGTACATAGAGAATGACATGCGGGTCCCATTTAGCAGCAGGTTTCTCAACGTTTCAAACGTGGCATGAGATCGAAAGAAAAATGCAAGTGACTAAATATCAGGAGCCAAAAATAATTCAAGAAAAGAAACTTGATTGTACATAGAGGATGACATGCGGGCCCCATTTAGCAGCAGCGGTATCACCGTTTGAGAGGCTGCACGGGATCGAAAGAAAAAGGCAAGTGACCAAATATGAGGTTCCAAGAAAAGAAAGATTTCAATTGGGCTGCATCTGGACATCTGGGCCTTCGAACTATCCTGCTGGGCCTTTTGACTCGTACAATTTCAGCCCACTCCAAAACAGGAAAGTTCGGATTTTTCTAAAAAAAACAGGAAAGTCCTATGCTTCGCAAAAACACAAAACAAGGAGATTCAACATATAAGTTTGTTTATGTAAAAATAAAGATTTAATTTATCCGTTTGCAATAGCTCAGAGCGAAATACAATGTTTATTGTCTGCAAAATAATCAAGATATCACATGTTTCTTGTACGGGGAGGCTGACATCGGGGACCCATGAGCCAGCAGCGTCGTCAACGCTTTAAAGGCGGCAGAGGATGGAAAGAAAAAATAAACCAAAAATCTGTTGGTACAAAATCCAAGAAAAGAAACATTTTCGTTCTAAGAGGATGACATGCGGGACCCATGAGGCAGCAGCATCGTCAGCGTTTATTGTTCATAGAGGCTGACATGTGGGACCCGTGAGCCAGCAGCGTCCTCAACGTTTTAAAGGCGGCAGGAGATCGAAAGAAAAAATAAGCCAAAAATCATTTGGTAAACAAAATCCAAGAAAAAAAACATTTACCGTTCTGAGAGAATGACATGCGGGACCCATGAGGCAGCAGCATCCTCAACGATTCCAAGGCGGCAGGGAATCAAAGGAAAAAAAAGAAATATCCCGAAATTAATTAGGGGTTCAAAATAAATCCATCAAAGGAAACTTTTATTGTTCACAGAGGATGACATGTGGGACCGACTCGCCAACAAAGCGTCCTCATCGTTTCAAAGGGGGCAGGAGATCAAAAGAAAAAGGCAAATAGCCAAAAATTAGGGGTCAAAAATAACTCCAAGAAAGCAAACTTTTATTGTTCTTAGAGGATGACATGCGGGACCCATGAGCCGCCTTACTCAACATTTCAAAGGCGGCATGAGATCGAAAGAAAAAGGCAAGTGACAAAATATCGAGCCAAAGATAATCCAAGAAAAGAAACTTTATTGTACATAGAGGATGACATGCGGGTCCCATTTAGCCAGCGGTCTCAACGTTTCAAATGCGGCTTGAGATCAAAAGAAAAAGAAAGTTGATTGTACATAGAGGATGACATGCGGGTCCCATGAGTCAGCTTACCCAACGTTTCCAAGGCGTAGGATCAAAAGAAAAAAGAAATAGCCAAAAATCAGAGGGTGAAAAAAAATTAAAGAAAATAAACTTTTATAGCACATAGAGGATGACATGCGGGTCCCATGAGCCAGCAGGTTGCTCAACGTTTCAAACATGGCATGAGATCGAAAGAAAAAGGCAAGTGACCAAATATGAGGAGCCAAAAATAATTCAAGAAAAGAAAGTTTTATAGTACATAGAGGATGACATGCGGGTCCCATTTAGCGACGAGCGGTATCACCGTTTGAGAGGCGGCAGGGGATCAAAAGAAAAAAGAAATTGCCAAAAATCAGAGGGTGAAAAAAAACCAAGAAAATAAACTTTTATAGTACATAGAGGATGACATGCGGGTCCCATGAGCCTGCAGGTTCCTCAACGTTTCAAACGTGGCATGAGATCGAAAGAAAAAGGCAAGTGAAAAAATATCAGGAGCCAAAAATAATTCAAGAAAAGAAAGTTTTATAGTACATAGAGGATGACATGCGGGTCCCATTTAGCAGCAGCGGTATCACCATTTGAGAGGCGGCAGGGGACCGAAAGAAAAAGGCAAGTGACCAAATATGAGGAGCCAAAAATAATTCAAGAAAAGAAAGTTTTATAGTACATAGAGGATGACATGCGGGTCCCATTTAGCAGCAGCGGTATCACCGTTTGAGAGGCGGCAGGGGATTGAAAGAAAAAGGTAAGTGACCAAATATGAGGTGCCAAAAATAATTCAAGAAAAGAAAGTTTTATAGTACATAGAGGATGACATGCGGGTCCCAGTTAGCAGCAGCGGTATCACCGTTTGAGAGGCGGCAGGGGATCAAAAGAAAAAAGAAATTGCCAAAAATCAGAGGGTGAAAAAAAACCAAGAAAATGAACTTTTATAGTACATAGAGGATGACATGCGGGTCCCATGAGCCAGCAGGTTCCTCAACGTTTCAAACGTGGCATGAGATCGAAAGAAAAAGGCAAGTGAAAAAATATCAGGAGCCAAAAATAATTCAAGAAAAGAAAGTTTTATAGTACATAGAGGATGACATGCGGGTCCCATTTAGCAGCAGCGGTATCACCGTTTGAGAGGCGGCAGGGGATCGAAAGAAAAAGGCTAGTGAAAAAATATGAGGAGCCAAAAATAATTCAAGAAAAGAAAGTTTTATAGTACATAGAGGATGACATGCGGGTCTCATTTAGCAGCAGCGGTATCACCGTTTGAGTGGAGGCAGGGGATCGAAAGAAAAAGGTAAGTGACCAAATATGAGGTGCCAAAAATAATTCAAGAAAAGAAAGTTTTATAGTACATAGAGGATGACATGCGGGTCCCAGTTAGCATCAGCGGTATCACCGTTTGAGAGGCGGCAGGGGATCGAAAGAAAAAGGCAAGTGACCAAATTTGAGGTGCCAAAAAAAACTCCAAGAAAAGAAAGTTGATTGCACATAGAGGATGACATGCGGGTCCCATTTAGCAGCAGCGGTCTCAACGTTTCCAAGGCGGCACGGGATCAAAAGAAAAAGGAAGTAGCCAGAAATCAGGGGGTCAAAAAAAATCCAAGAAAAGAAGGAATTTTGGTTCATAGAGGATGACATGCGGGACCCATGATCCTGCATCGTAAACGGCTCGATCGGAGAGCGTTGAACGAGATGGCGCGATCGAGAAAAAAAACAATGCTAGAGAGGCTGCCATCTGGGCCCTACATCCCTGGGCGGTGCGGATTTGCGTTGACTCGGCCGGCGAACCCGAGAATTCGCGATGCACCACGTCCCGAGCCACCATACGCGACGTTTTGGCCGCTTTCGTCGGGCTAGGTGGCCTCAAAAACGAGAAAAAAAAAGTTTTGACATGAACCACGGAGGGACCAAAAATCGTCGGCCATGGTGCACCAGCAACCACGGCGCGACTTCAACTTCGTCGGCCATGGCAACTTTTCTTGTAGTGGAAGTCCCCACATCCTTCTAGCCGATGCATGTCTCCGAGGATGATGCCCCCACGGGGGTGACGACGCATTCGTCGCCATCATCTGGTCCAGGAAGCCCCCTCAAAGCCTTTAACAAGGACTACGACACCCACAAGCGCTATTGTCAATGGTGGCCTCCCCCGGATGTGAGGTTTCCCCCGGAACAAATGGAGCGAGAGACGCCCCACCATCGCCTCCAATGACGAATACGACACCCACAAACACCACCGCCGATGGTGGCATCCTCACTCGCTTCACCAGCTGGACCACAGTCTCCTCCTCACCATGGACCGCCACACCCCACGGGCCAAACAATCCTCCATCGGGAAACCGGCGAGAGGCAACACCACCACCGACTGGATCCCTTTGCACCGACGAGGAAGACATCCAACAGTCATGGGTAGACATATAGGGCCCCTCCTTGCCCAGCCAACCATACAAGACCTTAATTACATGTTGTGACATTTCACGGTGTTTTACATGGAAAATTGACGCCTTAACCACGTTGACCTTAGTTTGCGCACACATTTGGAACTTCTAAGGCTGCCATTGAGAGCAGTGACATAATTCTGAAATTTAGTTTTGTTTCCATGGTTATCAAATTGTTGTGATACTGAAGTGATTGCGAATTTGCAATTTTGCACAATGATCCCATTCAATCCCAAACAGAGCCTGACCAACTTGCGCTCTCGCTTTACCAAAGAGATATGCAAGCATGCGGTGCACTTATTTAAGGGATATTATATCATTAAGAAAACCGCTGCTTGCTGAACCAGCAGATACGCTGATGCGTGTGCGATCCTGGGAGTACACCACGGTCGCATGTTCAATCGACCAAATATCCGATGCATGCACATTACACGGTTTAGGGTTTGATCGTTAGCTTGATCTTGTCATGTCTCTGGGCAAGAGGAGTATCAGCGAAGAGATACTGAACATCTCGCTTGAGATCCTGCAACGACCGGCTACCAGTCCAGCCACCAGTACATCGAGGTCACTACTGGGAACTAAAGAACATCAAATCATCCGTAGTCGAGGCTGTCGAGAAGGCATAATTACCTAGCACACCACTTGATAAGCAAAGAGACGAGATTTTTAGGACGGGTGGGATTTATTCTCTCCAGGGGAGAGGAACCTTAACAACACTGAATCTGAAGCCATGTGAGGCTGTCTCGTCTGCTTGCATCACTAGGGGGAAAGTGGGCGTCAAAGGATGGATGACCGGCTATGTAGGTGAACCACCATTCCCGGGGACGCACAAAGCGTCTGGTGCATTGTATCCAGACCTCCAAATCTTCAAAGGGTTTGCCCTCCAACGCCAATTGGCCGACGAGTACAGTTGCGAATCCGGAGCAGTCCATCGATCCGCACTAGTGCAGTCACAGCAGTATCCGTCCTTGGCCATCGTGCCACCCCAGTTCAGTCACAGCTATCTTCGATTACAACGAAGATAAAAGGCAGCAAGCCATTCTAGATAGTTTCTATATGTACTACGTACTCGTCTACTGCTGATAGGATCATATAGCAGTTATCTTACTCCAAACACCGCTGCAGTTTTGGAGTTGTGACAGTCCACTGCCGAATGCCGATGGAGAGGAGGGCAAGGAAGAGTGGGTCTCTAGCCGGTGGAGGAGGAGGGCGGACGCGCGGCGCCGAGGGGAAGCGGTTTATGGCGCCGGAAGGGCAGCAGAGAGCGCCCGCCGCGACGGGGGGTTACTTCACGGCGGAGCTGGCCGTGTTGTTCCTCTGTCTGACCGCGCTGCTGGTGTTCTTGCCGCTGGTCCTGCCGCCTCTACCGCCGCCGCCGTCGCTACTGCTGCTGGTCCCGGTCGGGCTCATGGCCATCCTAATCGCGCTGGCGTTCGTGCCGACGGAGGGCCGGAACAGCATCGCCTCGTCCTGCGCTTGAAGAGGACGTACGACGCGCTTCGACAGGAGGAGAACTGCTTCGCTTCTTTTTTTGTTTTTCGTTTTTTTACAGTAACCTGATCCATGTAGGCAAATCGATTCGTGGGCTACCAACCTGACGAAATACCTGAATTCTGGGTAATTTTGGTGTGTACCGAAATAGCTCCTTTTGCCTCACAATATTGGCCTACATTCAATCCAAAGTCAAATTTGGTAAAATCATCCAATTCAATAGAATCTAGACAAAATCATTCCCAAAAAAATACACAATACCTCGAGATTTTTCAAAATTTGTAGAACCCCCCTAATCATCCACAAGGCTAAAACTGGTTGCAGTCTAGCCTGATGAACACCCGACATCCAGAATTAGCTCTAATAACACGATTTGCATTCACCTCAATTTTGGTGAAATCAACTAGCAGTCTCGAGCCACCGTCGTGTTTAACCGTAAGGCAGAGTATTTTTGACAAAAAGATTTAATCCCATCCTCCACCTAAAGAAAAACTGTTAAAACAGAATCGTTGGTACATTTCTTAAGGAGTAATTCTTTAATAAGAACCACAACCTATTACAACAACAGGCCATGTGTTTGAACAATAAAAAAAGGTTAAAGCAACAAGTCATTTGCTACAGATTAAATTGTAGCAAAAATCACCAACTATATCAACAAAAGCCACAACTAATTACAACAACAAAAAACAATGTTCAAAAAAGTTGAAGAAATGCGTAAACATCACGAAAAAATCCGAGAAAACACATAACTTTTAGAAAACCTTACAACATTTGGTGTGCGCTTTCCCAACAAAACTCGTATGGGTTTATTACATTTAGAAAAAACATATGCAACATAAAAAAAATTAGGGGGGAGGACGCAAACTTTTGGCAAACGCCAGCATATTGCGTATGATTTTGCTACAAAACTAATGTGCTTTTTCTACAATATCAACTAACTCATGTAACTTCCAAAAACTCGCAAAAGAACTAGTCCATGGCTGATCAAATCTCGTTGATTTGTCGCTGTCGGCCACGAAACCGGCAAGGCGGAGCTCCATAGACACTAGGTCGAGCAACTCTGGTCATGTTCCCATTGGTTTGTCATCTTCTCTTACTCGGTACCTTGAACCTTCCATGGTCGTGGCCATTTGTTGAGCTTGAGATGGGGGCACCCACGGAGCGCGAGTGGAGAAAGTAGGAGGCACCAGGCAGAGGGCAACACAGTAGAGGAACAAGAACTGGAGAACAACAACCACAACAAGACTCTTAGGAGCATCAGAGGAGGAATAAAGCCATATATTCCTTGCCTAAGAAGTCATGTAGGAAATACGATGGTCGGACAGACAACAATTCAGCTGGACGGCCATGCAACGGATCGGGTAGGGCCATGGTCGTGAAGGATGGATGACTAGAGGATGGAGAACAACAACCATAGGGAAGGTTCTGGATGCTGAGGTGCCGACGTTAGTTGGATTCTCTTTTGGTGGTGGTGGGATCCTGGCTGGTGGCCGAGGGGATCAGGCGGGATATTGAGGAGCAGGCGCGGGAGCCTCAAACCCCAAACCCTAACGAGCGGGAGGGGTGGTAACTAGACAGAGGAATGGGCCGCACACCCTCATGCTATTTATGCCAAAAAAAACATGAGTTGGAGTTAACTGCATATTCCCGATATATTGACTACCCGGCCTTTATCATTAAAATTGCATATTTTGAAAACATGTAGTGTATTTTCTGTTGGAGATATGCCCAAGAGGCAATAATAAAAGTGGTTATTATATATCTTTATGTTTATGATAAATGTTTATATACCATGCTATAATTGTATTAACCGAAACATTGATACATGTGTGTTATGTAAACAACAATGAGTCCCTAGTAAGCATCTTAACTAGCTTGTTGATTAATAGATGATTAGTTTCATAATCATGAACATTGGATGTTATTAATAACAAGGTTATATCATTATATGAATGATGTAATGGACACACCCAATTAAGCGTAGCATAAGATCACGTCATTAAGTTATTTGCTATAAGCTTTCGATACATAGTTACCTAGTCCTTATGACCATGAGATCATGTAAATCACTTATGCTGGAAAGGTACTTTGATTACATCAAACGCCACTGCGTAAATGGGTGGTTATAAAGGTGGGATTAAGTATCCGGAAAGTATGAGTTGAGGCATATGGATCAACAGTGGGATTTGTCCATCCCGATGACGGATAGATATACTCTGGGCCCTCTCGGTGGAATATCATCTAATGTCTTGCAATCATATGAATAAGTTCATAAGAGACCACATACCACAGTACGAGTAAAGAGTACTTGTCAGGAGACGAGGTTGAACAAGGTATAGAGTGATACCGATGATCAAACCTCGGACAAGTAAAATATCGCGTGACAAAGGGAATTGGTATCGTATGTGTATGGTTCATTCGATCACTAAAGTCATCGTTGAATATGTGGGAGCCATTATGGATCTCCAGATCCCGCTATTGGTTATTGGTCGGAGAGAGATCTCAACCATGTCTACATAGTTCGCGAACCGTAGGGTGACACACTTAAGGTTTGATGTTGTAATAGTAGAACTTGAATATGGAATGGAGTTCGAAGTATTGTTCGAAGTCTCGGATGGGATCCCGGACATCACGAGGAGTTCCGGAATGGTCCGGAGAATAAGATTCATATATAGGAAGTCATTTTATGTGTTTGAAAATGATCCGGTGCATTTATGGAAGGTTCTAGAAGGTTCTAGAAAAGTCCGGAAGAAATCACTAAGGAAGGAGGAGTCCCGGAGGGACTCCACCTCCCCATGGCCGGCCAACCCTAGAGGGGGGAGTCCAAGGTGGACTCCACCAAGGGGGCCGGCCAGCCCCCTTCATGGAAGGGTGGGAATCCCACTTGGGTGGGAGTCCCACCTTGGGTAGGTTTCCGGTTTCCCTACTACATGGAAGGTTTTTGGGTTCGGGTCTTATTCGAAGACTTGTAGTCCAACACTTGGGGTTCCACCTATATAATGAGGGGCATAGGGGAGGGGGCCGGCCACACCAAAGCCATTGTGGCCACACCAAAGCCATTGTGGCCGCACCCCTCATAGTGGCCGGCCACCTCCCCCTCTCCCAAACCCTAGCCGCCCCACCTCCTCCACCTCTCCCGCACGCTTAGCGAAGCTCCACCGGAGTTCTCCATCGCCACCGCCACCACGCTGTCGTGCTGCCGGATTCAAGGAGGAGCTACTACTTCCGCTGCCCGCTGGAACGGGGAGAAGGACGCCGTCTTCATCAACACCGAACGTGTGACCGAGTACGGAGGTGCTGCCCGATCGTGGCACCGTGATCAAGATCTTCTACGCGCTTTTGCAAGCGGCAAGTGATCGTCTACCGCAGCAACAAGAGCCTCATCTTGTAGGCTTTGAAAATCTTCAAGGGTGAGTCTCGATGATCTCCTCGTTGCTCCCGTCTTCTAGATTGCATCTTGGCTTGGATTGCGTTCTCGCGGTAGGAAATTTTTTGTTTTCTATGCTACGTTATCCTACAGTGGTATCAGAGTCGTGTCTATGCATAGATGGTTGCACGAGTAGAACACAATGGTTTTGTGGGCGTTGATGCTTTTGTTGTCTTTAGTTTGAGTACTTTGCATCTTTGTGGCATAGTGGGATGAAGCGGCTCGGGCTAACTTTACATGATCGCGTTCATGAGATTTGCTCCACGCTCGACATGCAACTTGTATTGCATAAGTGGCTTTGCGGGTGTCTGTCTCTCCTACTATAGTGAAGATTCAATTTACTCTTCTATTGACAACACTAGTATCACCGTTGTGGTTCATGTTCGTAGGTAGATTGGATCTCACTCGAAAACCCTAAACCACGTAAAATATGCAAACCAAATTAGAGAACGTCTAACTTGTTTTTGCAGGGTTTGGTGATGTGATATGGCCATAATGTGATGATGACTATGTATGAGATGATCATTATTGTATTTAGGCAACCGGCAGGAGCCTTATGGCTGTCTTTAAATTTCATGTTGAGTAGTATTTCAAAGAAGTTGTAATAGTTGCTACATGGGAGAACAATCATGACGACGGCGCCATTGACCTTGACGCTACGCCGACGATGATGGAGATCATGCCCGTTGATGATGGAGATCATGTCCGTGCTTTGGAGATGAAGATCAAAGGCGCAAAGACAAAAGGGCCATATCATATCACATATGAACTGCATGTGATGTTAATCCTTTTATGCATCTTATTTTGCTTAGATCGCGACGGTAGCATTATAAGATGATCCCTCTCACTAAAATATCAAGATAATAAAGTGTTCATCCTTAGTAGCACCGTTGCCAAGACTTGTCGTTTCGAAGCATCTCGTGATGATCGGGTGTGATAGACTCAACAAGTGCATACAACGGGTGCAAGCCAGTTTTGCACATGCGGATACTAAGGTGGCCTTGACGAGCCTAGCATGTACAGACATGGTCTTTGAACACGTGATACCGAAAGGTAGAGCATGAATCATATGATTGATATGATGAACACTTTGAGTGTTCGCCATTGAAGTTACATCTTGTCTCGTGATGATCGGACTTGGTGTGGTGGATTTGGTTCGTGTGATCACTAAGACAATGCGAGGGATATTGTTTTGAGTGGGAGTTCACCTAGTTTTTAATTATGTTGAATTAAAATTTGAACTCAATTTGTCATAAACATTAGTCTAAACTATTGCAAATATATGTTGTAGATATGGCGTCCCCAATCAATTTTAACCAGTTCCTAGAGAAAGAAAAGCTTAAGAGCAACGGTAGCAACTTCACCGACTGGTTCCGTCATGTGAGGATCTTCCTCAATGGCGGAAATCTGTAATATGTGCTTGATGCACCGCTAGGTGACCCTCCTGCAGAAACTGAAACCGATGAAGTAAAGAATGTTTACGCGACTCGGAAAACTCGGTACTCTCAAGTTCAGTGTGCCATCCTGTGCAGTCTGGAAGCCGATCTTCAAAAACGTTTTGAGCACCACGATCCACATGAGTTAGTCAATGGGTTGAAAACTATCTTTGAAACTCATGCGGCCGTGGAATGCTATGAAGCATCGAAACACTTCTTCAGTTGCATGATTGAAGAAGGCAGCTCCGTTAGTGAGCACATGCTCGCCATGACCGGGCATGCGAAGAAACTCAGTGACTTGGGAATAGTGATTCCTAACAGACTGGGGATTAATCGTGTCCTTCAATCACTGCCACCTAGTTACAAGAACTTTGTGATGAATTACAATATGTAGAACATGAACAAAGAGTTACCTGAACTCTTCGCCATGCTGAAATCTGCTGAGATTGAGATTAAGAAAGAGCACCAAGTGTTGATGGTCAACAAGACCACCAGCTTCAAGAAACAGGGCAAGTCTAAAGGCAAGAACAAGAAGAGTGGCAAGAAAGCTGCCACGCCTCCTATGGAACCTAAGACTGGCCCTAAGCCTGATGCTGAGTGCTATTACTGCAAGGAGAAGGGACACTGGAAGCGTAATTGCTCCAAGTATTTGGCGGATCTGAAGAGCGGCCTTGTCAAGAAGAAGAAAGAAGGTATATCTGATATACATGTTATAGATGTTTATCTTACTGGTTCTCGTACTAGTACCTGGGTATTTGATACTGGTTCGGTTGCTCATATTTGTAACTCGAAACAGGAACTAAAGAATAAACGAAGGCTACTAAAGGATGAAGTGACGATGCTCATTGGAAATGGATCCAAAGTCGATGTGATCGCTGTCGGCACACTTCCTCTACATCTACCTTCAGGATTAGTTTTAAGCCTCAATAATTGTTATTTTGTACCCGCGTTGAGCATGAACATTATATCTGGATCTTGTTTAATGCAAGACGGTTATTCATTCAAGTCTGAGAATAATGGTTGTTCTATTTTTATGAATAATATCTTTTATGGTCGAGCACCTGAAAAGAATGGCTTATTTCTGTTAGATCTCGATAGTAGTGATACACATATACATAACATTGATGCTAAATGAATTAAATTAAATGATAATTCTACTTATATGTGGCACTGTCGTCTTGGTCATATTGGAGTGAAACGCATGAAGAAACTCCATACTGATGGATTACTTGAATCACTTGACTTTGAGTCACTTGATAGATGTGAAGCATGTCTGATGGGAAAAATGACTAAGACTCCATTCTCTGGTATTATGGAGCGAGCTACAGACTTATTGGAAATCATACATACCGATGTGTGCGGACCAATGAGTGTAGCCTCGCGCGGTGGTTATCGTTATGTTCTAACCTTCACAGATGATTTGAGTAGATATGGGTATATCTATTTAATGAAACATAAATCCGAAACTTTCGAGAAGTTTAAGGAATTCCAAAGTGAAGTAGAAAATCAACGTAACAAGAAGATTAAATTTCTACGATCTGATCGCGGAGGTGAATATCTGAGTTATGAGTTTGGCATGCATTTAAAGAAATGCGGAATACTTTCACAATTGACACCGCCGGGAACACCACAATGAAACGGTGTGTCCGAACATCGTAATCGAACTCTCTTAGATATGGTTCGTTCTATGATGTCTCTTACTGATTTGCCGTTATCATTTTGGAGTTATGCATTAGAGACAGCCGCATTCACTTTAAATAGAGCACCATCAAAATCCATTGAAACGACACCGTATGAATTATGGTTTAATAAGAAACCTAAGCTGTCGTTCCTTAAAGTTTGGGGTTGCGAAGCCTATGTAAAAAAGTTACAACCGGACAAGTGATACGTCCAAAACGTATCTACTTTCCCTAACACTTTTGCTATTGTTTTGCCTCTAATTTGTGTATTTTGGATACAACTAACACAGACTAACGCTGTTTTCAGCAGAACTGTTCTGGTGTCTCGTTTTTGTGCAGAAATCCAACTTTCGGGAAAATCCTCGGAATTTATGCAGAAGGCCCTATTTTCCCAGAATACTGACGGAGCCAGAAGGTCAAGTAAGGTGGAGGCCCGAGGGCCCCACACCATAGGGCGGCGCGCCCTAGGGGGGGCCCGCACGGCCCTATGGTGTGGCCCCCTCGGCCGGCCTCCGACGCCCTCCTTTGGACTATTTATCGGCCTCGACCTAAAAACGCACGGGGAGAAGTCGAAGTCGCCAGAAACCCTCCAGAACGCCGCCACATCGCGAAACTCCGTCGCGGGAGCCAGAAGTCTCCGTTCTGGCACTCCGCCGGGACGGGGAATTGGAGGAGATCATCGCCATCATCACCGCCAACGCCTCTACATCAACCAGCCATGTTTCCCCCATCCATGTGTGAGTAATTCCCCCGCTGTAGGCCGAAGGGGATGGTAGGGATTGGATGAGATTGGTCATGTAATAGCATAAGATTGTTAGGGCATAGTGCCTAGTGTCCGTAATTGGTACTTTGATGATATTGTTGCAACTTGTTATGCTTAATGCTTGTCACTAGGGCCCGAGTGCCATGATCTCAGATCTGAACATGTTATTGTTTCATCATGATATTCATTGTTTATTGATCTTACCTGCAAGTTGTATACACATGTCGCTGTCCGGAACCGATGGCCCCGAAGTGACAGAAATCGGGACAACCGGAGGGAATGGTAGCGATGTGAGGATCACATGTGTTCACGGAGTGTTAATGCTTTGCTCCGGTACTCTATTAAAAGTAGTACCTTAATATCCAGTAGTTTCCCTAGAGGCCCGGCTGCCACCGGCTGGTAGGACAAAAGATGTTGTGCAAGTTTCTCATTGCGAGCACGTACGACTATATATGGAACACATGCCTATTGATTGATTAGTACTTGGATACCGTTTTATTATTATCTGCAAATGCCCTGCTACGATTGTTACATGAGTTTCTCTCATCCATGCAACGCCCGTTCATCCGTCCCCGTGCCTACAGTATTTTAATCCTGCTGTTTACTAAAATCACTACTGATGTCTTTGTTACTCTGCTGCTGTTATTTCATTACTACTACTGCTATAAAACTGTTACTACTGATAAACTCTTGCGAGCAAGTCTGTTTCCAGGTGCAGCTGAATTGACAACTCCGCTGTTAAGGCTTCCAAGTGTTCTTTGTCTCCCCTTGTGTCGAATCAATAAATTGGGTTTTACTTCCCTCGAAGACTGTTGCGATCCCCTATACTTGTGGGTCATCAACAAGCTAGAACCCAAAGCGGAGAAATGCGTCTTCATAGGATACCCTAAGGAAACTATAGGGTACACTTTCTATCACAGATCCGAAGGCAAGATCTTTGTTGCTAAGAATGGAACCTTTCTTGAGAAAGAATTTCTCACTAAAGAAGTGACTGGAAGAAAAGTAGAACTCGATGAGATTGAAGAATCTTTGCTCGTTGATCAGAGTAGCGCAGTACCGGAAGAAGTTCCTGTGCCGCCTACACCGGCAACAGAGGAAGCTAATGATAATGATCATGAAACTTCAAATGATATAACTACTGAACCTCGCAGATTGACAAGGGAACGTGCCACTCCTGATTGGTATGATCCTTGTCTAAATGTCATGATTGTGGACAACAATGATGAAGACCCTGCGACGTATGAAGAAGCGATGATGAGCCCAGATTCCAACAAATGGCAAGAAGCCATGAAATCCGAAATGGGATCCATGTATGATAACAAAGTGTGGACTTTGGTAGACTTACCTGATAGCCGAAAGGCTATCGAGAATAAATGGATCTTCAAGAGAAAAACAGATGCTGATGGTAATATTACTGTCTATAAACCTCGACTTGTCGCAAAGGGTTTCCGACAAATTCAAGGTGTTGACTACGATGAGACTTTCTCACCTGTAGCGAAGCTAAAATCTGTGAGGATTTTGTTAGCAATAGCTGCATTTTTCGATTATGAGATTTGGCAGATGGATGTCAAAACGGCGTTCCTTAATGGAGACATTGAGGAAGAGTTGTATATGGTACAACCCAAAGGTTTTGTCGATCCTAAAAATGCTGACAAAGTATGCAAACTTCAGCGTTCAATTTATGGACTGAAGCAAGCATCGAGAAGTTGGAACCGACGCTTTGATAAGGTGATCAAAGACTTCGGGTTTATACAGTGTCATGGAGAGGCCTGTATTTACAAGAAAGTGAGTGGGAGCTCTGTAGCATTCCTGATATTATATGTAGATGACATATTATTGATTGGGAATGATATAGAACTATTAAGCAGTGTAAAAGGTTATTTGAATAATAGTTTTTCAATGAAAGACCTTGGTGAAGCATCGTATATATTAGGCATCAAGATTTATAGAGATAGATCAAGACGTCTAATAGGGCTATCCTGAGTACATACTGGACAAGATTCTAAAGAAGTTTAGAATGGACGAAAGTAAGAAAAGATTCTTACCTATGTTACTGTGCAAGGTCTTGAGTAAGACTCAAGGTCCAAGCTACGAGAAGAAAGAGAAAGGATGAGTCAGATCCCCTATGCCTCGGCAGTAGGCTCTATCATGTATGCCATGCTATGTACAAGACCGGATATAGCACATGCTGTTAGTTTGACTAGCAGATATCAAAGTGATCCAGGAATGGAACACTGGACAGCGGTCAAGAATATCCTGAAGTACTTGAAAAGAACTAAGGATATGTTTCTTTGTTATGGAGGTGACCAAGAGCTCGTTGTAACAAGTTACACCGATGCAAGTTGGAACACTGATCCTGATGACTCTAAGTCACAATCTGGGTACGTGTTTATATTGAATGGTGCTGCAGTAAGCTGGGCAAGCTCGAAGCAGTGCACGGTGGCGAAGTCATCAACAGAATCAGAGTACATAGCGGCTTCAGAGGCTTCATCAGAAGCGGTATGGATGAAGAGGTTCATTGTAGAGCTCGGTGTGGTTCCTAGTGCATTGGACCCATTAGTCATCTATTGTGACAACATGGGTGCCATCGCCAATGCGCAAGAACCAAGGTCACACAAGAGGCTGAAGCATATCAAGCTACGTTATCATTCGATTCGCGAGTACATCGAAGATGGAGAAGTAAAGATTTGCAAAGTTGTTGCGGTCAGAAACCCACCGGCGGGCAACACCGTAGAGCCGGGAGGCTCCCAGGATTGCGGCTGACCCTGGTCCCTCAGGCGACGGCCCGCAAAGCCTTCTGGTACACGCGTCCTGGTGCTTACGAGGGCGTGCCACCTGACCTATACCTGGTCAGGAAGGTGATGGATTGCTTCGACTAATTTCCTGCATGGCAAACACGTAAACATTAAATACGAGCCCCGGTCGGCTCTTAAATTGTTCTGTGGATCGGCTCAAAGAGCCGATTGCCCCATGGTTCATGTTAGATTTATAAGGACATGGGGATCATGCTTTATCAAATATCAAGCTAAACTAATCTATGATAGTCTAGGGTTTTCACCGTATAATCGGAACATCCTATGCGTAGTTGAGCCTAGCAGATACGTAAGATAACGGAAAACCAGCCCTAAAGAGGCCTAAAAACCAACGTGAAGTTGATCCCCGGAACAATCCCTCTAGAGCTTAATAAACCGCACCTTACGCACTACCGGATCATTCAACCCGTTTATAAGGCCTAACCATACGGATATCAAACCAATCCTTGAGAAACAAGGAGCAACTATAACGGATCAGATCTACTAAATAAAGATTAAGCAAGATGCTGCCCCTACACCTGAGATAGGTGTAAGGGCAGCTAGATATCAAGGGGTAGCGTAACTAAACAAGTGCATCGTGAAGCATTGCGATCAACCCCAAAACACCTAAGATAAGGGTGCTGCTCGCCATCAAAAAGGCTTCAGCACGAGCAACACCAATAACGAATAAACTGATACTGCCTAGATCGCAAGATGCGATCTAGGCAGCATGTTGCTTACCCGGGAGAAACCCTCGAAACAAGGGGTGGCGATGCGCCTAGATTGATTTGTTGTGAACGTGTTCGTCCTTTTTTTCTCAATAACCCTAGATACATATTTATAGTCCAAGGGACTTTCTAATGCGGGAATAAACTAACCCGTGTACGGGCTAGACTCTATCTTCTAATTCTAACCGACACGTACCCTACTATATTTACAGATACACGGGCAATCTTGCCCAAACTTCTTGTACAAGGCCGCTTCAGAGATTCTCCACATGTATATCCTTCAAAGCCCATTTAATCACGGCCCATCTCCAGACTTGGTTAAATTCTGGTGATAACACATGCCCCCCTGGTTTTGGCAATGATAATTCCAAAACCACTCTGTTTTCTCCTCCGTAGGGTCATGTCGTAGCAGAGCAGAACCGTCGCAGTATCCTACATCATGATGCCTTGCCTTCTCAACTTCTCTGCACGATTCGACAGTTTTGGCACCACTTCCTCGGAAATCACCACATCATTAAATCTCCCCGTCCCCTTTATTTTAACTGCATCGAGCAGTTCGCTTCTTCATCCTCTTGTTCCATACTAGCCATCGGCAAAAAAACCCTTCCTCTGTAGCCATGTCTTCCTCCTCCTCCTCTGCCTCATCAGGTCTCTCCGATGTATCTTCTCCCTTCCGTGAGCCCACGCCGGAGTGGGACCCGGTGGCGGCGTACAACCACCGCGCCCCGGAGGAGTGGGACATCGAGTCCCATAATTCCTCCGTCTGGTTCGAGGATGACAAGTCTTTGACCGACGGAGAGGATGACTTCCAGTTCCTCGTCGACGGGGAGCTGGAGGCGAGGAGCGAAGACGATCGCTTCTCGTGGGACGACTACACCTCCTCCGACGAAGAGGACGAAGAGGAGGATGACGAGTCTTCCGATGAATATCCCCCGGCGAAGCGCTTCCGCGCCGGGTCGGACGACGATAGCGACGACGACGAGGAGGAGGACGAAGCTCCCGTAGAGGGCTACGGGAGCAGCGACGAGGAGCCCACCAGCAGCTGCGCCGGCGGCAGCGATGACAACGACGAGGGCAGCAACGGCCCTTAGATTAGGGACTACTAGTATAGGACTAGTAGTAGTAGTAATCGGCTTTTGTTCTTTCTTCCTTAAGCAATCGGCTCTTCTCTGTAAAAGCCCCTCTATTAATGAAGAAAATATTTCTAAGCCGATTTTGCCTTTTTACCAGTTTTGCCGATTGTCAAAACAAGTCAACACACCAAGAGCCGATGGCAGCGCATCGGCCCTTACCATAAAACGCGAGCAAGGCCAGCTCTGTTGCCTATTCAAACGGTAACCTGCGACTTATCCGAAAGAACAAAACTCAGATCCCCAAATAGCCGCTCGAACAGATCCCACTCACGGCCACACGAACTTCAGATCTCAATCGCGCAGGCTCGAACCCGCAGCGGATCCAATGGCGGAATCATCCAATGCCAACGCTATGGTCTCCGGCTTGAAGGTAATCCTCAACCGCTCCTCGCTGTCCGAACATAGTGCTAGAATTAACAACAAACATCTGAATTAATGCTTCATTCCGTCATTAATTTCTAGGTATCAGACATTCTGCTGCCACATCCTTCTCTTCCAAATTCTCTCTGTCTTGGCCCTCGTTCTACCGAGAGTCCTGCCCATCTGATTTCATGCGAAGCAAATAGAATTCCCTTCGTGAACCAAAACCTAGATCTGACTTCTTGGGCCGACTGCTTACGAGCCTGGCCTAATCCTCCTGAAGATTGGGTTTCATGGTACAATAGAGTCTCCAAAACTCATCATGCCACTTGGGAAACCGCGGGAATAGCCGATGCTTTAGCTTTATCACTGTCTCCCCTCGAGAAACATGAAAACCTTCTGAAAACCATCGGCTATTTTTGGTCTGATGCCATGAATTGCTTCATGTTTGGTCATGGCCCCATGACACCAACCTTACTAGATGTGGTCATGATCACTGGTCTAGACATTGCATCCCCAAGCCCATCTGCCTTTAGGCTGCCAAAGGTCCCCTTCGCGCTTTCTTCCAAGACAGAGTGCACAAAATGGGGTGCTTACCTTCGGCGCCACATGAAAAACAAAGGCCCAGTAACAGAGAAAGAACACACGGCCTTCCTGAACTTCTGGTTGGAACACTTCATATTTTGTGGTCCTTCACTTGCTCCAACCAAGAATTATCTTTCCCTGGCCTACGAACTCGCCAGAGGTACTCAGCTTGGCATTGGCAAACTGTTTCTTGGAGAGGTCTATAGATATCTCCAGCTAATGTCTGCTAAACTGTTCTCCCAAAAGACAGTCAAAACTGGAGGCCCCTGGTGGTTTATTCAGCTCTGGGCTCAGCTGTACTTCCAAAACCAGATCCCAAACCTTCCACCACTGGCCACTTGCACCTTCCCAGATACCAACGGGAGGCAGATCCGATGCACTAGCTACGGCCAAGCTCTATACAGCCTCCCAGGCAGCAAACTGACCTCTAAGGGAGCATCAGAGTGGTTCAAGACTTTCTACCAAGGCCTGGACGACCCTCTCTTCTTTCCTTATACGGAGTCTGAAAATTTTGAAAATCCAGTCTCCTTTAGGTTAGATAGTTTTGCCGATGATGCTGACACTCGGCAGTTGTATTCCGTCATGATCCGTCCCTGTTTCCTTCCAGTGGGCATGAGCACCTCAAACAGGATCATCAAACCTGGTTATGAGTCTTACCAGCTGGTCGTAGCATCCCGACAATTTGGTCTTGGACAGGTGTCTCCTCATTTCTTCCTCCACCACTTAACAGAGAGTAGAGCTGATCTGTCCGATGTCCTTACGAGTCAGAGGGGTTACTCATTCTTTGATGCTCTAGCCATCCCAATTCCTCACAACCTCTCTTTCACCTCATCAACGAATGGCTTCGAGACCTGGTGGACCATGTGGAAGACTCGTGCCTTCAGGAGAGCTCTGGGACCATTGCTGAAACAACTTGACGCTGAATATGACATTCCTGCAGAACAGGTACCACTACTCACAATTTATTTTGAAGTGGCTTACAATGATTTCCTTTTATAACATTGCTTTGCCTCCTTGCAGCAACAAGACGGTCCAGATCCTGTAGATGATGACGGCTCCCTCTTCCAATTCCTCCCACCGGCTCCGGTGGTCCTTTTCTGCAAAAACTCACCATCCTTAAAAAAGGTCGTGATGCAGAGCCAGCCGATTTCACCAAAATCGGCTTCCAAGGGCAAAGCAACTTCTAGGCCAGCTGCCCCCCGAGCCTCAGCTAAGGCGAGAACAGCAGTGAGGAAGGTAGCTACCAGGAAGACCTTGAAGCGCCAAGCCCCAACCCCAGTCCAAGAAAATTTGCATGTAAGCTGATCCATGCCTTGGCTGGTTTCATCCATTCTCTTAGGCTTCTGCAACATGTGTGTATTTCTTTCGCAGACCTCTACTGAAGAAAACTCTAGCGAGGGGACACAGTCCAGCCGAGGGGACTCGAACTCGGGCAACTCTGGAAAAACCACCACGCAGAGCCAGCCAGACCTGGCACCGTCGGCTTCCAAGAAAAGGTCAGCCCCTGAACCTGCTGCTTCCCCAGCTCCAATCAAAGCAAGGGAGGGCGGATTACGCACGAAGAGCCGATGCATCAAGAGAGCTCGCAAGGAACCTCAAACCTCTTCATCAAACCAAGAGGTTTCGGATGTAATAACCCTCCATATCTCATATCTCACACTAAACTGTTGCTGTCCTCATCGGCTAATCACTTCCTTTGCAGACTGATGACACCTCTAGTGGGGAAGTTGAGGAAGTGCTGATGCCATCCGCCACCCTGGACCTGGCAACTCCTAAAAGCGTAGCCGACGAAGCTGCCACTTTGGCCGAGCCCGCCGCAGAAACACAAGAGCCGATTGCCTCTTCATCGGCTGTTCCTCTGGTCTTAGGAGAGGTACGCTCCTTATCTTGGCTCTATCTTTCTCTTTTGCTTCATCGACATTGCTCTTATTGTCTGTCAGGGTTGTGACCTCTCAAGTC
Organism: Lolium perenne; assembly: GCF_019359855.2. Lineage (NCBI taxonomy): Eukaryota > Viridiplantae > Streptophyta > Magnoliopsida > Poales > Poaceae > Lolium > Lolium perenne. The sequence continues at coordinate 175,612,592 of NC_067244.2, forward strand.
TGCTAACGTTCGACCCTGAATCCATCGAACCAGCCACTAAAGCAAGCGAGGAACCAGGCCCCAGTGCTACACATAGTCAACTCCAGCAACTCAGAGCCTTGCTCTCCTCCTCAATCGAGACATTGGTTGAGAACCCCGAGGAAGTGAAGAGCCTTCTTGAAGAAATCCAGCCTCATCTCCCGGTGACGTTGCAGGTGAAACTCTGGCCGGTTGTGACTCTGTCTGCTTATAAGTCAAGGGTGGAGTTGGCTCGTCAGAGAATCAGCCTACGCCACGCCCAGCTTCCATTGAAAGCCGATATTGCGAACAAATGTCGGCGGCTTAATGAGAAAAAGGCAGCTTTGGATGCCAAAACTGACACCTCTGCTAGCACTGCCGAACTTGAGGCCTTGCGAAAAGAGTTGGAGGTCCTTGAAGAGAGGGTCCGAGTTACCAAACAGCTCATCCAAGATAAGGAAGCTCTCATTGCTCACTCCCGCGAAGAAGCAGAAGGCCTCCAAGCTGAACTGAAAACTGAACTGGCCGGAATTCGCGCCCTGAACAAGCAGCTGGTGACAGGTCAAGACGAGGATGATGAGGCCGAAATCGCCGAGGTGGATCGTGTCCGTGTTACCGCTCTCCATGCTCTTGATGCATTCCTTCAGTAGAGCTTCTCCATGCGACTTGATAACTGCTCATTCAAGCTTGTACCTCCGCTTGTAACAGTTTGTACCTCTTGAGCCGATGGCTGCGCATCGGCTTTTTATTCTAGAGTCGATATCGGTGCATCGGCTGTGCTTAATAAATTTTAATTTATTTTTTACGGCCGATTTATCTATGCATCGGCCCCCATATTTCAATGCCCATCATTCCACATACTTTGGGAGATATTTCTCGAGATGCTGGCCATTGACAACCACTGGGCACATATGTAATTTCGTACCTTATCCGTTTAAGTGCCCCCCGGAGCCGATTTTTTCAAGTAATTGAGGATATCGGCTCTTAAGTCATCCTACTACGGCTACGTGGCATGCTTGAGATAAGATTTTCGCTTTTCATTTTTTGGGGCCGATCGCAGGGATCGGCCTTACCACGTACGTCTAGTGCCTTGGATCTTACTACTCTATCAGGCCGGTGGATAAGACCAGCCTCACTCCGTTTTTTGAAGCTTCGATGCGTTCACAGCCGTCCAAACTGATTCCAGAAAGCGGCTCTTGGTCATCTGCATCCCAAATATTCATGGCAGCTAGTGAGATCTTGATTGAGTCATCTGCCTGAACGACCTCCACTTCATCTCCATCCCACTGTATGATGCATTGGTGCATTGTGGATGGAATGCAACAGTTAGCGTGAATCCAATCCCTTCCTAGCAGGACAGCGTAGGTGCTTTTGCTGTCGACGATGAAGAATGAGGTAGGGATGGTTTTTCGGCCTACGGTCAGATCTACATTCAGAACACCTTTTGCTTCTGATGCTTGGCCGTTGAAATCGCTTAATGTGACGTTGGTCTTGATCAAATCATCATTCGAGCGTCCCAAACGTCGTAGCATGGAATACGGCATTATGTTGACTGCCGCTCCCGTGTCAACCAACATCTTGCTGACAGGCTGCCCATCGATATAACCTTTTAGGTATAGAGCTTTCAAATGCCTGTAGCTCCTCTCTCGTGGCTTCTCAAAGATCACTGGCCGTGGACCATGATCGAATTGAGCCACCGATACTTCCTCGTCGTTTGGAGCACAAAACTCGACGGAGTATGAACACCATGTTTGTATCGGCCCGATGCCTGCACGCATCGGCTTTTGTCTGTTTGGGGCGCCACACTTTCTTTGGCGGGCGCGTCTCCGTCTCCAACGTTTGCTGAATTTTCACGGCCAGATCGGGCCGTGCCTTCCTCAACGTGTGTGCATCGCGCCTCGGCTTCCTCCAGGTTTCGTAGCCGCTGCACCCTACGCTTCTGAGAATGGCTGAGTCCATCAGGGCACCACCTTGGCCGGTGGTACCTATCTTCTTCTTCATCTGACTCCTCAAAGTCTTCATCTTGAGATGACTCAGCTTGTTTGTTCTGAGGTGGGAGAGGCCCTAGACGCTTGAACACTGAAACTTCATTTGTTCCCTTCCTCTGCTGTCTACACTCTGGGCAGTTCTCGATTGTAGGTAATCGGCTCATTCCTGAGTCCCAGCAGTGTTTAAAGAAAGGACAGTTCCAATGCCTATCCATGTCTTCTTGCTCTCTTGACCTCCCTCTAGCGTGACGCTCATACCCGTCGCTGTCTCTATTATATCAACGATACTTCCTGTCATCTGCATCAGACCGACGATATCTCTCCTCATCTACGTCGTAGCGCCGACGTCGGTCATACTGCTTCTCATATTTGTTAAGGAGATGCGCGGAGAGTGGTCGTTGGTACCGCACGCTTCTCACTTCTTCCTCGGTCAAGTATCGTCTGTCATCATATTGGGGCCGGTCGCGTGGATCGGCCTCCTCTTTATCCTTGCCACGGGAGTGACTGCTTTCTGCTTTATCCTTTCCATGGCGGTTCACCAGCCCGGCCATGTTGACATCAAGAGAGAAACCTGGCTCGCATCTTATGGAGTGACTGAGATCCACCATGTTGATGCCAGGAAGCGGATGTGTGTCCACTTTCATGGCAAATTGTCCGAAGATTAATCGGCCTGATTCTATTGCCATTTGAATTTGTGCGCGCAATACTTTGCAGTTGTTGGTGGCGTGGGTGAACGTGTGATGCCATTTGCAGTATGGCCTGCCGTTCATCTCTTGTAACGTAGGGATTTTGTGGCCTTCGGGTAACTTCAGCTGTTTCTCCTTCAGCAGCAAATCAAAAATCTTCTCAGTTTTGCTTAAATCGAAGTCAAACCCTTTTGGAGGCCCTGGTTGTTTCACCCATTTGCAGGACACGGGGTTTGCCCCCCGAGCCCATTCAGCTACAGCTACTTCTAGGTCTGGTGCAGGATCTTCAGTCTCTTCCATCTCAACCAGGCCTATCGGACGCTTGAACTTGTCTTGGTACAGTTCAGGGTGTCGCTGCTCATATGATGTGAGTTTCTGCACCATGTGCGACAATGAACTATACTCTGCTTGGGAAGTCAGGTCCTTGATCGGCGTTGCGAGACCCAGTACTGCCAGATCGATCGCTTCCTTCTCAGATAATCGAACCGAATAACATCGGTTCCTGACAGTCCTGAAACGTTGGATGTATTCAGATACTGTTTCTCCTCGCCTCTGCCGCACCTGTGTTAGATCGGCAATACCAGCCTCGGTAGCTTCTGAATGATATTGCACGTGAAACTGCTCTTCTAGCTGCTTCCATGTGCGGACTGAGTTTGGTGGTAACGAGGTGTAACATCCAAAGGCTGATCCCGTAAGAGATTGTGCGAAAAACCTCACACGTAAAGGGTCTCATACTGAAATCAAGCCCAGCTGTGCCAAATATCGGCTTACATGCTCTATTGAGCTAGCTCCTTCTGCTCCATTGAATTTTGAGAATTCAGGGAGCCGATATTTGGGTGGCAGCGGGATCAGATCGTACTCGTCGGGGTATGGCTTGGAATAGCCGATTGCTTTCCTCTTCGGCAAGATGCCGAACTGGTCTCTCAAGATAGTGCTGATCTGCTCCATGGTATCAGCCGTAGGGACCGAACCTTCATGACTCGTTCCAGTGGCATATTTAGCCAGCCATGCTTGTTTGTCAGCATCTACTCCAGAGATCCCTGTTGGTGCGATCTGGCTTGTGCGCGCCAAGGCATTGCAGTCCGGCACGTATGTGCACACGTATCCATGTGGGATTTCCTTGGGCGGCTCATATAGGAATTGGCAATCGCTAGGATCGCCTCCAACCTTGTAGACAACGTACGCCGGTGAACCCGGCGGTTCTGGTGCTGCGAGCGCGAATGGCAACGGCGGTCTAATCTGGAGTGGTATCTCTCCTTGGTGAGTTCCCAGGGTAGGTCCTGACGGAGAGTACTGATGCTTCATGATCTCTTGCACCACTCGGACCGCGACGCGCTCAAAAGCGTTCACCAAGCTCTCAGAATGGCGGTGTAGGGAATGAGCTACCATGTAATTAATCTCCTGGTGTAGAGCTCTGGTGCGTTCCTCTGAAGAGGTAGAGAGGTCCACTTCATCGAGGGCACCTTCAGGGGAGAACCCTTTCCATCTGATGCCATGTGAACGGGTCTTCGTGAAAGAGCCGATGAGATCGGCTTCTAAGATGGTTTTCATCTCATCGTACTTCTTCTTGTGTTCTTCCGGCAGATCTGCGTACTTGACTGGTTCGCCCACCACCTCATCCGCGGCTTTTGACATGGTTGCTGTAGATGTCGACGTAGTGGTTGCTGTAGAGTGTCCCACCGGGCGTGCCAGAATGTGTTGCGGTCAGAAACCCACCGGCGGGCAACAACGGGCAACACCGTAGAGCCGGGAGGCTCCCAGGATTGCGGCTGACCCTGGTCCCTCAGGCGACGGCCCGCAAAGCCTTCTGGTACACGCGTCCTGGTGCTTACAAGGGTGTGCCACCTGACCTATACCTGGTCAGGAAGGTGATAGATTGCTTCGACTAATTTCCTGCATGGCAAACACGTAAACATTAAATACGAGCCCCGATCGGCTCTTAAATTGTTCTGTGGATCGGCTCAAAGAGCCGATTGCCCCATGGTTCATGTTAGATTTATAAGGACATGGGGATCATGCTTTATCAAATATCAAGCTAAACTAATCTACGATAGTCTAGGGTTTTCACCGTATAATCGGAACATCCTATGCGTAGTTGAGCCTAGCAGATACGTAAGATAACGGAAAACCAGCCCTAAAGAGGCCTAAAAACCAACGTGAAGTTGATCCCCGGAACAATCCCTCTAGAGCTTAATAAACCGCACCTTACGCACTACCGGATCGTTCAACCCGTTTATAAGGCCTAACCATACGGATATCAAACCAATCCTTGAGAAACAAGGAGCAACTATAACGGATCAGATCTACTAAATAAAGATTAAGCAAGATGCTGCCCCTACACCTGAGATAGGTGTAAGGGCAGCTAGATATCAAGGGGTAGCGTAACTAAACAAGTGCATCGTGAAAGCATTGCGATCAACCCCAAAACACCTAAGATAAGGGTGTTGCTCGCCATCAAAAAGGCTTCAGCACGAGCAACACCAATAACGAATAAACTGATACTGCCTAGATCGCAAGATGCGATCTAGGCAGCATGTTGCTTACCCGGGAGAAACCCTCGAAACAAGGGGTGGCGATGCGCCTAGATTGATTTGTTGTGAACGTGTTCGTCCTTTTTTTCTCAATAACCCTAGATACATATTTATAGTCCAAGGGACTTTCTAATGCGGGAATAAACTAACCCGTGTACGGGCTAGACTCTATCTTCTAATTCTAACCGACACGTACCCTACTATATTTACAGATACACGGGCAATCTTGCCCAAACTTCTTGTACAAGGCCGCTTCAGAGATTCTCCACATGTATATCCTTCAAAGCCCATTTAATCACGGCCCATCTCCAGACTTGGTTAAATTCTGGTGATAACAAAAGTACACACTGATCTGAATGTAGCAGATCCGTTGACTAAAGCTCTCCCTAGGGCAAAGCATGACCAACACCAGAATGCCATGGGTGTTAGGTACCTTACAATGTAATCTAGATTATTGACTCTAGTGCAAGTGGGAGACTGTTGGAGATATGCCCAAGAGGCAATAATAAAAGTGGTTATTATATATCTTTATGTTTATGATAAATGTTTATATACCATGCTATAATTGTATTAACCGAAACATTGATACATGTGTGTTATGTAAACAACAATGAGTCCCTAGTAAGCCTCTTAACTAGCTTGTTGATTAATAGATGATTAGTTTCATAATCATGAACATTGGATGTTATTAATAACAAGGTTATATCATTATATGAATGATGTAATGGACACACCCAATTAAGCGTAGCATAAGATCACGTCATTAAGTTATTTGCTATAAGCTTTCGATACATAGTTACCTAGTCCTTATGACCATGAGATCATGTAAATCACTTATGTTGGAAAGGTACTTTGATTACATCAAACGCCACTGCGTAAATGGGTGGTTATAAAGGTGGGATTAAGTATCCGGAAAGTATGAGTTGAGGCATATGGATCAACAGTGGGATTTGTCCATCCCGATGACGGATAGATATACTCTGGGCCCTCTCGGTGGAATGTCGTCTAATGTCTTGCAAGCATATGAATAAGTTCATAAGAGACCACATACCACAGTACGAGTAAAGAGTACTTGTCAGGAGACGAGGTTGAACAAGGTATAGAGTGATACCGATGATCAAACCTCGGACAAGTAAAATATCGCGTGACAAAGGGAATTGGTATCGTATGTGTATGGTTCATTCGATCACTAAAGTCATCGTTGAATATGTGGGAGCCATTATGGATCTCGAGATCCCGCTATTGGTTATTGGTCGGAGAGAGATCTCAACTATGTCTACATAGTTCGCGAACCGTAGGGTGACACACTTAAGGTTTGATGTTGTAATAGTAGAACTTGAATACGGAATGGAGTTCGAAGTATTGTTCGAAGTCTCGGATGGGATCCCGGACATCACGAGGAGTTCCGGAATGGTCCGGAGAATAAGATTCATATATAGGAAGTCATTTTATGTGTTTGAAAACGATCCGGTGCATTTATGGAAGGTTCTAGAAGGTTCTAGAAAAGTCCGGAAGAAATCACTAAGGAAGGAGGAGTCCCGGAGGGACTCCACCTCCCCATGGCCGGCCAACCCTAGAGGGGGGAGTCCAAGGTGGACTCCACCAAGGGGGCCGGCCACCCCCCTTCATGGAAGGGTGGGAATCCCACTTGGGTGGGAGTCCCACCTTGGGTAGGTTTCCCTACTACATGGAAGGTTTTGGGTTCGGGTCTTATTCGAAGACTTGTAGTCCAACACTTGGGGTTCCACCTATATAATGAGGGGCATAGGGGAGGGGGCCGGCCACACCAAAGCCATTGTGGCCACACCAAAGCCATTGTGGCCGCACCCCTCATAGTGGCCGGCCACCTCCCCCTCTCCCAAACCCTAGCCGCCCCACCTCCTCCACCTCTCCCGCACGCTTAGCGAAGCTCCGCCGGAGTTCTCCATCGCCACTGCCACCACGCCGTCGTGCTGCCGGATTCAAGGAGGAGCTACTACTTCCGCTGCCCGCTGGAACGGGGAGAAGGACGTCGTCTTCATCAACACCGAACGTGTGACCGAGTACGGAGGTGCTGCCCGATCGTGGCACCGTGATCAAGATCTTCTACGCGCTTTTGCAAGCGGCAAGTGATCGTCTACCGCAGCAACAAGAGCCTCATCTTGTAGGCTTTGAAAATCTTCAAGGGTGAGTCTCGATGATCTCCTCGTTGCTCCTGTCTTCTAGATTGCATCTTGGCTTGGATTGCGTTCTCGCGGTAGGAAATTTTTTGTTTTCTATACTACGTTATCCTACAGTGGTATCAGAGCCGTGTCTATGCATAGATGGTTGCACGAGTAGAACACAATGGTTTTGTGGGCGTTGATGCTTTTGTTGTCTTTAGTTTGAGTACTTTGCATCTTTGTGGCATAGTGGGATGAAGCGGCTCGGGCTAACTTTACATGACCGCGTTCATGAGATTTGCTCCACGCTCGACATGCAACTTGTATTGCGTAAGTGGCTTTGCGGGTGTCTGTCTCTCCTACTATAGTGAAGATTCAATTTACTCTTCTATTGACAACACTAGTATCACCGTTGTGGTTCATGTTCATAGGTAGATTGGATCTCACTCGAAAACCCTAAACCACGTAAAATATGCAAACCAAATTAGAGAACGTCTAACTTGTTTTTGCAGGGTTTGGTGATGTGATATGGCCATAATGTGATGATGACTATGTATGAGATGATCATTATTGTATTGTGGCAACCGGCAGGAGCCTTATGGTTGTCTTTAAATTTCATGTTGAGTAGTATTTCAAAGAAGTTGTAATAGTTGCTACATGGGAGAACAATCATGAAGACGGTGCCATTGACCTTGACGCTACGCCGACGATGATGGAGATCATGCCCGTTGATGATGGAGATCATGTCCGTGCTTTGGAGATGAAGATCAAAGGCGCAAAGACAAAATGGCCATATCATATCACATATGAACTGCATGTGATGTTAATCCTTTTATGCATCTTATTTTGCTTAGATCGCGACGGTAGCATTATAAGATGATCCCTCTCACTAAAATATCAAGATAATAAAGTGTTCATCCTTAGTAGCACCGTTGCCAAGACTTGTCGTTTCGAAGCATCTCGTGATGATCGGGTGTGATAGACTCAACAAGTGCATACAACGGGTGCAAGCCAGTTTTGCACATGCGGATACTAAGGTGGCCTTGACGATCCTAGCATGTACAGACATGGTCTCGGAACACGTGATACCGAAAGGTAGAGCATGAATCATATGATTGATATGATGAACACTTTGAGTGTTCGCCATTGAAGTTACATCTTGTCTCGTGATGATCGGACTTGGTGTGGTGGATTTGGTTCGTGTGATCACTAAGACAATGCGAGGGATATTGTGTTGAGTGGGAGTTCACCTAGTTTTTAATTATGTTGAATTAAAATTTGAACTCAATTTGTCATAAACATTAGTGTAAACTATTGCAAATATATGTTGTAGATATGGCGTCCCTGTTGCGGTCAGAAACCCACCGGCGAGCAGCGACGGGCAACACAGTAGAGCCGGGAGGCTCCCAGGACTGCGGCTGGCCCTGGTCCCTTCGAGCGACGGCCCGCAAAGACTCGGCACGCACGTCCGATGCTGGTGCAAGGGCGTGCCACCTGACCTATACCTGGTCAGGAAGGTGATGGATTGTACTGATCTGATCCGCGGTGCTGGCTGCAGGAGTCGAACTCTGAAGATTCGCCGGAGTGGCATACTTAGCCAGCCATGCTTGCTTTTCCAGCTCTGAGCCAACTGCAGGAGCTGAGCTCTGGAGGTTTGTCGGAGTGGCATACTTAGCTAGCCACGTCTGCTTCTCAAGATCTGTTCCCGAAGTTCCTCTGCTTGTTCGAAGTCCCTGCTGTTGCAGCCTGGTTTTGAGTGCCTGATCGCAGCCTCGGCACGTATGTGCACGTGTATCCGTGAGGGATCTCCTTAGGCGCCTCATGCAAGAACTGGTAGTCGCTAGGGTCACCACCGATCTTGTAGACGACGTATGCCGGTGAATTCGGCACTTCTGGTGCTGCCAACGCGAATGGCAGCGGTGGACGGGACTGGAGTGGGATCTCTCCTTGGTAAGTCCCTAGAGCTGGTCCTGACGGAGAGTACTGATGCCTCATGATTTCCTGGATCACCCGAAGAGCGACACGCTCCAAAGTGTTCACCAGGCTCTCAGAATGGCGGTGTAGCGAATGAGCTGCCATGAAGTTAATCTCCTGACGCAGAGACCTGGTGCGTTCTTCTGACGGGGCGGACAGGTCCACTCCATCGAGCGCGCCTTCAGGTGAGAACCCTTTCCACCTGATGCCATGTGAGCGGGTTCTGTGAAAAGAGCCGATGAGGTCGGCTTCGAGGATTGCTTTGACCTCGTCATACTTCTTCTTGAGCTCCTCGGTCAGATCCTCGTACGTGACTGGAGTGCCTTCAGCCATCTCAGATGTAGATGGCTATGCGGTTGATGTCGAAGATGGTCCCACCGGGCGTGCCAGAATGTGTTGCGGTCAGAAACCCACCGGCGAGCAGCGACGGGCAACACAAAGAGAGCCGGAGGCTCCCAGGACTGCGGCTGGCCCTGGTCCCTCCGAGCGACGGCCCGCAAAGACTCGGCACGCAAATCCGATGCTGGTGCAAGGGCGTGCCACCTGACCTATACCTGGTCAGGAAGGTGATGGATGTGCCTCGCTTAGTTTCCTGCATGGCATACACGTAAACATTAAATACGAGCCTCGATCGGCTCTCAGGTTGTCCTGTGAATCGGCTCAAAGAGCCGATCCACCCATGATCCATACGAGGTGTACGAATATATGGTGGTCCTGCTTGATCAAAATAAAGCTAAAATGACCTACTACGATTTAGGGTTTTCACCACATAATCGGAACATCCTACTCGTGATTGAGCCTGGCGGCCACGCACGGTGATCGTAAACCGACCCTAGACAAGGCCTAAAAGCCAACACGAAGTTGATCCCCGGAACATCCTGTCTAGGGCTAGCAAACTACACCCTACGCGCCACTGGATCCTTCAACCCGTTTGTAAGGCCTAACTATGCAGATATTAAACTAATCCTTGGAGAACAAGGAGCAATCATAACGGATCAGATCTACTAAATAACGATCAAGCGGGGTGCCGCCCTTACACCTAAGATAGGCGTAAGGGCGGCTAGACGTCTAAGGGTTGCACGACGACAGCATATGATACGATGAACAATGCTAACCCTAACACATCTAAGATAACTACATTGCTCGCCATCAAAAAGGCTTCAGTACGAGCAACGCATGAACAGCGAATAAACACGTACTGCCTAGATCGCAAGATGCGATCTAGGCAGCATGATGCTTACCCGGAAGAAACCCTCGAGACAAGGGAGTTGGCGATGCGCCTAGATTGGTTTGTGGTGAACGTGATTGTTGTTTATTTCATAAACCCTAGATACATATTTATAGTCCGTAGACTTTCTAACGTGGGAATAATCCCAACCGGGCACGAGCCAAACTCTATCTAACCGACACGTATCCTACTATATTACAGATACACGGGCAAACTAGCCCAAACTTTGCATATAAGGCCGATTCATGTATTTCTTCCATGTATATCCTTCAAGCCCATCTCCAATCGCGGCCCACCTCTGATCCGGTCAAATTCTGGTGATAACACATGCCCCCCTGGTTTTGGAAATGACAATTCCAAAATCATTCTGCTTTTCCTTCGTCGGGTCATGTCGTGGCAGAGCAGAACCGTCGCAGTATCCTTCATCATGATGCCGTGCCTCCTCAGCTTCTTTGCAAGATTTGATAGCTTTAATATCACTCCCTCGGAAACCGTAATGGCATTAAATCTCCACTACACCCCCTTTATTTAACTGTGCCGAACGGTTCGCCACTTCATCCCCTTGCTCTGTTCTGGCCATCGGCATCTAAAAAACCCTCTTTCCCTGTAGCAATGTCTTCCTCTTCCTCCATCTCCTCAGGCCTCTCTCTCCAATCTTCCTCCTCGAGCGAGCAGGAGTGGAACTTTGATCACGTGCCAGATGGCCCACCCGAAGCACTCGTCGGGTCAGATGGTGACTTACCTCTGACCGATGGGGAGGACGACCTCGAGTTCCTCATCGAAGGGGAACTGAAGAGCGAGAGCGAAGACGACCTCCACTCCTGGGCGAACTCCACCTCCTCCGACGAGGAGGAGGAAGAAGAAGAAGCAGAGGAAGAAGAGGAAGAGGAGGGGGATGATTCCTCCTCCTCCGCTGGGTATCCGCCGGCGAAGCGCTTCCGCGCTTGGGCGGACAGCGAGGACGATGATGATGACGAGGAAGAAGAGGCTCCGGCCGAGGGCTGGGGCACCAGCGACAAGGAACTCTCTGGAAGCAGCGCCGACGGCAGCTACAATGGCGACGATGAGGACAGCGACGGCCCCTAGAACAGGGGCCAATTAGTGTAGGACTAGTGGTAGCAGTGCATTAGGCATCAGATGATCCTTTTGAGAGCCATCGGCTCTTTCTTGTAAAGCCGTTCCTTTGAATCAATAAGAATTGTTCTTCCAATTTGACTCTCAATTAATCCAATTTCACGTCTTCCGTTTGCCGCACCAAGACCGATAGCAACGTATCGGACTTTTCGCCTCAGACGCCCATGAAGCCAGACTCAGATACCAATTTAGACCGTCAGTCAAGTACTTCTCAAATTCAGACTGTAATTTGATATCTGACCATAATACTTTGCAATTCTATAGCCGATGGCTGTTCATCGGCTGTTTTGAGAATCCAGTCTCTTTCATCTTCTTGCAGCAACAGGACGGTCCAGACCCTATAGATGATGACGGCTTCCTTTCAAATTCCTTTTAGCAGCCCTGGTGGTCTTCTTCTGCAACAACTCAACGCTTTTGAAGCAGGTTATGATGCAGGGTCAGCCGATGACACTCCAATCGGCTTCCAAAAACAGAGTACCCACCGAATCAACTGCCCCCCGAGCCTCAGTTAGGGCAAGAACAGCAGCGAGGACACACAATTCAGTCAAAGGGCCTCGAACTCAGGCAATTCTGAGATAGTCATCATGCAGAGGCAGCCAGACTTGCCACCGTCGAAAGCCGATATTGCAGACGAAACATCAACGGCTTAATGAACAAAAGGCTGTCTTGTATGCCAAACTGACACCTCTGACAGTACTGCTGAACTGGCGGCCTTGCGCAAAGGGTTGGAAGTACTCGAAGAGAAGGTTCGGGCAAGAGCAACAAAATCGGCTTATTGAAGCTGAGGCATCTTTCATTGTTCACTTCCTCAAGGAAGCAGAAGGCCTCGAAGCTGCAGTGAAAACCGACTTGGTCGAAATCCGTGTCTTGAACACGCAGCTGGTAGATCTTGTGTAATTTGTACTAGAGTCGATGTCTGTGCATCGGCTGTACATTGTGAGAATTTTTTTTTACTGGCCGATTTTTCTATCGGCCCCCAACATTTCACTGCACATGTATCGCACATGTTCATCTGATTAGGTGCCCCCCGAGCCGAACTGGCTGTGTAATCATGGATATCGGCTCTGTAGTTAGCCAAGGCACTGTATTTGAACGTCGGCTCCGTTAGGACTAATGTTGACTCTCATCAGCCGACGTAAAACCGCTGCCCATTAGATCGATGTTGAACATAGGTAGAACGTATGGTGAGGATAATTTTGGCCGATTGCTGGAATCGGCTTCCATGTTGATTGAATCGCTCAATGAAGGTTTTGCAATGTTCCTCCATAGATCTTTGGGGCCGATCCCAAGGATCGGCCTCGCCACGTTTTGTCCATAGGTTTGTTCTTGCTATACGGTCAGGCCGGTGGATAAGACCAGCCTAACCCCGTCCTTCGTCACGTCGATGCGCTCGCAGTCGTCCAAATTGATGCCTGAGAGTGGCTCTTGGCCTGTTGTCTCCCAAGCGTTCATGCCAGCCGTTGAAATCTCGGCTGAGTCATCTGCATGGACGACCTCTACTTCATCTCCATCCCACTATATTACGCATTGGTGTATCGTGGATGCAATGCAACAGTTGGCGTGGATCCAATCTCTTCCTAGCAGGACAGCATAGGTGCTCTTGCTATCGACAATAAAGAACGTCGTAGGGATGGTTTTCCTTCCTACGGTCAGATCCACGTTCAGAACACCTTGTGCGTCAGACGCTTGGCCATTGAAATCGCTCAGTGTCACGTTGGTCTTGATCAGATCCGAGCTAGAGCGTCCCAACCGACGTAGCATGGAGTATGGCATAATGTTGACTGCCGCTCCGGTGTCCACCGGCATCTTGTTGACAAAGCTGCCCATTGATATAACCTCGCAAGTACAGGGCCTTCGTATGTCGGTAGCTTCTTTCTCGTGGCTTCTCAAAGATAATCGGCCGTGGGCCGCAGTCAAGTTGTGCCACAGGTGCTTCGTCTACTCCTGGAGCACTAAACTCCGTCGGAAGGATGAACACCATGTTTGTGCCAGCCGATGTTTCATCATCGGCTTTCTTTTGTCTGGGGCGCCACTCTTTCCTTTGTGGCCGACCTTCTTCGTCCAGGGTTCGCTGAATTTTAGCGGCCAGATCAGGCCGCGCCTTCCTCAACGTGTGCAGGTATAACCTTTCGGCTTCCTCCAAACCACGTAGTCGCTGAACCCTACGCTTTTGGGAACGGCTGAGTCCGTTAGGGCACCACCTTGGCCGGTGGTACTTATCTTCTTCTTCATCATCGTCTTCCAATTCCTCGAGATCTTCCACCCGAGAGGACTCAGCGTGCTTGTTCCGAGGCGGGAGAGGCCCTAGACGTTTGAACACGGACACGTTAGCTGCATCCTTCTTCTTCTGTCTACATTCTGGGCAGTTGCCGATTGTAGGCAATCAGCTCATTCCTGAATCCCAGCAGTGTCTGAAGAAGGGACAGTCCCAGTGCCTATCCTCGTCGTCTTGCTCTCTTGACCTTTCCTTGGCGTGGCGCTCATATCTCTCCTCGTCGCGATCATGCCGACGATGTCTCCTGGCGTCCCTAGCCAGACGATCTCTTTCATCATTGTCGTTGGGCCATCGGCGTTGGTCATATTGACTCACATACTTGTTGAGGAGGTGATCAGAGAGAGGTCGCTGATATCTCACATTCCTCACTTCTCCCTCTGTGATGTAGCGCTTGCCATCGTGACGGAGCCGATCGCGTGGAACGGATTCCTCTGTGTCCTTGCTATGAGAGCAGCTACCCTCGTCTCCGTCCTTACCAGAGTGGTGTCCAGGTCCTACCATGTTGATGTTGAACGAGAATCCTGGCTGGCACCCTCCAGGGTAAGTGCACTCCACCATGTTAACGGCGGGGAAGGGGTGTGTGTCGACTTTCATGGCGTACTGGCTGAAAATTAGACGCCCTTGTTCTATCGCCATTTGGACCTGCTGCCGCCACACCCTGCAGTCGTTGGTGGCATGGGTGAACGTGTTATGCCACTTGCAGTATGGCTTTCCGTTCAGCTCCTGCGTGTAACGGCCCAGGGTAGTATCCCTAATAGATCCGTTTGTTATTTTTCTTTTATGCATCATCATGGCATATGCATCATCTCATTCATGTTTTATCAAAATAAAATTATTTTTATAAACCCAAATTATTTTGTTTTCCCTCTCATATGGTTCCTAGATTAAACCTCCTCTTCTATTCATTTAACAAAACCTATAACAAAACTATATATTATGTTTACTATAAAACTTGGAACTTATTTTATCTTTATCTTTGCCTTTGTATTAAAATTCAAACTTTTATTTGAGTTGGTTTAAATCATGTTTGCAAACAGTTTTTAAAGGAGAAAAACCCCTAACCCCTTGCTGGACCCTTTCTCTTTTCTGGCCCAACCTCTTTTCTCTTTCCCTCCACCGCATCAGCCCAACCCGGCGGTTTTGCTCCAGCCCAGCTCGGCCCGCTTCAGTGGATGAAGCGGTACGACGCCACAGTGTTGTCGTCTTCCTCCCCTCACGAAAAGGGCGTGAGCCCCTCTGGTCCTCCACCGTCACAGCGCACCACGCCAACCACGCCGCGGCCACCTGCCCTCCTCCTCTTCTTTATAGCCCCGCAAACCCTAGCCACCAACCCTATTTCCTCTTCCATCTCTTGCCGCCGCCAGTTCTTCCTTTGCAAACTAAACGGGAGAAACCCCCATAGTACCGCCACCGCTTCCCGTCGACGGCGAATCCGGCCACCCGGCGCCGCGCCAAGACCACCAGGAGAAGCGCCATGACGTCCTTGTTCTTCACGCCAGAGGAATCGAGCTCGAGTGCCTCCTATCACCGACGGTTTCGCCGTTCCCCCGCTCCGGACTCCGCAGAACATCGTCGATTCCGGCCACCGCGGACCTCTTCCGTCCCTTCTGACCGCACCACCGGCCTCCTGGTGAGTTTGCGAACCCCGTAGACATGCTCGCCTCCTCCCTTGCTTCCGTTTCTGCAACCTCACCGCGGTGTCCGTCGCTACCGTGCAGAACCTCGTCGCCGGCCGCCCTCCGACGACCTTCCCCGGGCGGCGCTCCCCCTTTTCTGCGTCAGCGCATCGAGGCACACCCGACGCCCCTCACTCGCCTCCTGGGACGCCCCGTTCGCCCGCGCGCATCCGCGTCTGCCGCGGTGACCACGTTCCTGGAACGCGAGCGGCATCTCAACGACGAGCAAGCTTCGCCAGCTCAGCGCGCCACGTCGTTAGCCTGGACCCCACCTGTCAGCCTGCGGGTCAAACCCACCCCGGTGAGAAAAACCCGCCAGATCCAGATCTAAACCTTTTTGCGAAAAGGCCCCTGCCATGTTTGGAAACCTAACCCGCCGTCCCTAGCCCCTGTTCCTTTTGCTCAAAACCCCCTGCAGGTTTCTGTACCCAACCCGGGACCCCTTCAGCCCAGTCAGCTGCCTCGTCAGCCTCCCTGGACCCGCGCGTCAGTGACCCAGGGTTCATCTCCCCTCGGTGAGAAACGCCCCAGGCTTTCCTGTTTTTCTGAAAATTGCATATATGTGTCAAATCTTGCATAAATCATATCTTTTAAACCGTATTTCGAAATAAAAAGTGTTCTATATGAAAATTGATCAGAAAAATGTGCTGAACATGAATATGCCATCCATTCATCTGCTTGCATCTCGCATCATGTCGCGCATTGATAGTTTTGTATTATCACCTCACATATATGCGGAGTATTTCGGATACCGACTATGGTTTTCCCTGCTCTGTTTAATATTGAAGTAGCGCACCCCTGCCATGTCTATGCCATGCTAATCAACACTTAAATTTGCCGGTAGAAATGCAACTCCAACTCTAAATTTGCTTGTCTGGGGTTCCAACTCTGATTAATTGGATAAGTTGCATCGCATCATAATTGCCATGTCATGCATATCATCTTGATCATGCTGGATCTTCTTTATCCGTAGTAGTAAGACTTGCATACGTTGTGTGTTCCAGCATTTGCTTCTTCCTGGATAGGATCACGAAGTGGTGCGGTGAGATACGCCAAGTTCTCCGGATGTTCCTCGGCAAGCTTTAACAGGCAAGCATTTTCCCTTATACTCCTGCCCCTGCAGAAGTCGCTCACCTATTTTATTTTGCCTTCTCCCTTATGCTATCCTTGAGTTGCGTTCTTGTCACGTGTCCCTTCCACTTGTTACCTCAAGCAGCCTATATTGCCTCCACCAACCACCTACAGCTATTGCTTGGTTATCGGGTCTGCCTTGCGAGTCGTAGTGCATGCTAGTGCTGTTTTATCTCGTTACCGTTACCGCAATCTTATCGGGTTATCTGTTGGGAAATCATGACACATGCTACATGGTTATATCTGTGGAAGTATCATGGTTACTTGTTAATAATTGTTAAGCGGAGACATCGGTGGGTCAGTTGCTCGTTTTATGGCGGCTCACTTGTGTTTCTTTAAAGCTTAGGACCCGAGTTCCTGTTATCTGTTCCGAGACTGAGCGCTCTAACCACACGTGGGTATGCTTCTGGGTCTCCCCTCGACCACTGCCGAAATCTACAGCTTTGTCCAGTGGCCACAACTAGTTCGTAATGTTTTACCATTTGTTATTGCGTGCATGCCAGCTTGTTACTTATTTACTTTGGGAAGCCCCTGGGTGCCTTGTATCCCTTGTTTCTGGTATGCACGTATAGGTGGGCACGAGCGCTTATCGCGTGCTGAAGCGGGTCATTCGCCCCAGTGTGTGTTTTGACCCTCGGAAGTCGTGGTCGCAAACAGCTAGGTCCGTCTCGGAGATTCGGCCGGACTTCGATACGGGTTCAACTTAGTTAGGTGGCTTCCTGGACATTGTTGTCGTGAAGGAGAGTGCGAGTCGTGATATCCTTCCCTTGCTCGGTTGGGTTGATCGTGCGTGTGGGCACATTTGGGCACCCCTGCAGGGTTAAATCTTATCGATAAGCCGCGTCCGCGGTTATGGACGACTTGGAGCTGTATGACTCGACCATAGACAACTTACACCTGATGTTTCAATCATAATAACTTGCGTAGTAAGTTAGCACAACTTTAATAATAAATGGTTTAACTTGACAACCGTGTGAGTGCCCTTGTAAGTACTTCTTTGCGAGGGGGGAACGCATCGGCTGTGTTATGTTTGCAGAGTATAGAACTGTTAGTTTATGCGCTCTCTCACCTTCTCTGATAGACGATTGTTGTAGAGTGTCTCTATAGGTTTTTAGTGCTTGCGCGCTGCCGCTTAACCCCACCATATTGCCTATGACGTTCCTCTTGCGTCCTCTAAGTCCCCTGCGTGCCTCAAGTACAAAGGACGACTGGTTGACGAATGCTTATACGTCTTGAAGTCTTGTTAAGTACGAACCCGTACTTATTGCTGCTTCTACGGGATATAACCGGGCAGGTATGAAGATATGTTCGATGAAGACGACGCTAGTAAGGTTACCCTTCCGGCTTGGCCTGGGCAGGGTTATGGACGCCATCGATTATCTTCAGTACTCTTAGTCCAATTTGTATCTTGTCCGTACTCGGACGTATATGATCTTCTGTATGATTTGGATCTTTGTATTGTATATTTGTATCTTGACTCGTTGGAGTCGTTGTTGTAATATATATGTTTCTTGTGGGCTCTATTGTAATCCTGTTGTAATGTTACCTCTCGTGATTGATTCCACCCGCATCGCGTGCATGCTTCGGCGTGTACGAGGTGCTTGGTGGTGCGTCTCCTAGAATCGATATCGTGCGGATTTCGGCGGATTCGCCGGGATCCTCATGGTACCGGTTTTGGGGCGTCACAAGTTGGTATCAGAGCCAGGTTGACGGTACCCCACTAGTCCAGCCTGTAGGATAACCTTGCCAACGGACGCTGTTGTGTCTAGTGTCAAAACTATTTTCTAAAATTCGTTGGATAGATCTGATTAGTTCTTATTTTTTTCTTACCTATATTCTTTCTCCTCTTATCTATGCGAGTTTTGAGTCTTCTCTCTTATCTGAGTTTTCCGAGTCTTAGGTTTCGACATGGGTTGGACGATCCTTGCCTTTATCCTATTAGGTCCGATCTTTGGGGGATCTCGACTGAAGTGCATCATCGACAATGGAACAACAACTTCTTGTTAGTGGTGTCGCCTGATCTACGAGAAGTAAGAACTCTTGTTAGTGGTGTCGTGGAGATCAACACGTCGCCAGAAGATCCGATAGTTCACCTCTCTTCCCCCGTACCTGGACGTGGAATCTCGGGGCGAGATTCCTTGTTAGTGGTGTCGATTGTAACGGCCCAGGGTAGTATCCCTAATAGATCCGTTTGTTATTTTTCTTTTATGCATCATCATGGCATATGCATCATCTCATTCATGTTTTATCAAAATAAAATTATTTTTATAAACCCAAATTATTTTGTTTTCCCTCTCATATGGTTCCTAGATTAAACCTCCTCTTCTATTCATTTAACAAAACCCTATAACAAAACTATATATTATGTTTACTATAAAAGTTGGAACTTATTTTATCTTTATCTTTGCCTTTGTATTAAAATTCAAACTTTTATTTGAGTTGGTTTAAATCATGTTTGCAAACAGTTTTTAAAGGAGAAAAACCCCTAACCCCTTGCTGGACCCTTTCTCTTTTCTGGCCCAACCTCTTTTCTCTTTCCCTCCACCGCATCAGCCCAACCCGGCGGTTTTGCTCCAGCCCAGCTCGGCCCGCTTCAGTGGACGAAGCGGTACGACGCCACAGTGTTGTCGTCTTCCTCCCCTCACGAAAAGGGCGTGAGCCCCTCTGGTCCTCCACCGTCACAGCGCACCACGCCAACCACGCCGCGGCCACCTGCCCTCCTCCTCTTCTTTATAGCCCCGCGAACCCTAGCCACCAACCCTATTTCCTCTTCCATCTCTTGCCGCCGCCAGTTCTTCCTTTGCAAACTAAACGGGAGAAACCCCCACAGTACCGCCACCGCTTCCCGTCGACGGCGAATCCGGCCACCCGGCACCGCGCCAAGACCACCAGGAGAAGCGCCATGACGTCCTTGTTCTTCACGCCAGAGGAATCGAGCTCGAGTGCCTCCTATCACCGACGGTTTCGCCGTTCCCCCGCTCCGGACTCCGCAGAACATCGTCGATTCCGGCCACCGCGGACCTCTTCCGTCCCTTCTGACCGCACCACCGGCCTCCTGGTGAGTTTGCGAACCCCGTAGACATGCTCGCCTCCTCCCTTGCTTCCGTTTCTGCAACCTCACCGCGGTGTCCGTCGCTACCGTGCAGAACCTCGTCGCCGGCCGCCCTCCGACGACCTTCCCCGGGCGGCGCTCCCCCTTTCGCGTCGCCGCATCGAGGCACACCCGACGCCCCTCACTTCGCCTCTGGGACGCTTCGCCGCGCGCATCCGCGTCTGCCGCGGTGACCACGTTCCTGGAACGCGAGCGGCATCTCAACGATGAGCAAGCTTCGCCAGCTCAGCGCGCCACGTCGTCAGCCTGGACCCCACCTGTCAGCCTGCGGGTCAAACCCACCTCGGTGAGAAAAACCCGCCAGATCCAGATCTAAACCTTTTTGCGAAAAGGCCCCTGCCATGTTTGGAAACCTAACCCGCCGTCCCTGGCCCCTGTTCCTTTTGCTCAAAACCCCCTGCAGGTTTCTGTACCCAACCCGGGACCCCTTCAGCCCAGTCAGCTGCCTCGTCAGCCTCCCTGGACCCGTGCGTCAGTGACCCAGGGTTCATCTCCCCTCGGTGAGAAACGCCCCAGGCTTTCCTGTTTTTCTGAAAATTGCATATATGTGTCAAATCTTGCATAAATCATATCTTTTAAACCGTATTTCGAAATAAAAAGTGTTCTAATGAAAATTGATCAGAAAAATGTGCTGAACATGAATATGCCATCCATTCATCTGCTTGCATCTCGCATCATGTTACGCATTGATAGTTTTGTATTATCACCTCACATATATGCGGAGTATTTTGGATACCGACTATGGTTTTCCCTGCTCTGTTTAATATTGAAGTAGCGCACCCCTGCCATGTCTATGCCATGCTAATCAACACTTAAATTTGCCGGTAGAAATGCAACTCCAACTCTAAATTTGCTTGTCTGGGGTTCCGACTCCGATTAATTGGATAAGTTGCATCGCATCATAATTGCCATGTCATGCATATCATCTTGATCATGCTGGATCTTCTTTATCCGTAGTAGTAAGACTTGCATACGTTGTGTGTTCCAGCATTTGCTTCTTCCCGGATAGGATCACGAAGTGGTGCGGTGAGATACGCCAAGTTCTCCGGATGTTCCTCGGCAAGCTTTAACAGGCAAGCATTTTCCCTTATACTCCTGCCCCTGCAGAAGTCGCTCACCTATTTTATTTTGCCTTCTCCCTTATGCTATCCTTGAGTTGCGTTCTTGTCACGTGTCCCTTCCACTTGTTACCTCAAGCAGCCTATATTGCCTCCACCAACCACCTACAGCTATTGTTTGGTTATCGGGTCTGCCTTGCGAGTCGTAGTGCATGCTAGTGCTGTTTTATCTCGTTACCGTTACCGCAATCTTATCGGGTTATCTGTTGGGAAATCATGACACATGCTACATGGTTATATCTGTGGAAGTATCATGGTTACTTGTTAATAATTGTTAAGCGGAGACATCGGTGGGTCAGTTGCTCGTTTTATGGCGGCTCACTTGTGTTTCTTTAAAGCTTAGGACCCGAGTTCCTGTTATCTGTTCCGAGACTGAGCGCTCTAACCACACGTGGGTATGCTTCTGGGTCTCCCCTCGACCACTGCCGAAATCTACAGCTTTGTCCAGTGGCCACAACAAGTTCGTAATGTTTTACCATTTGTTATTGCGTGCATGCCAGCTTGTTACTTATTTACTTTGGGAAGCCCCTGGGTGCCTTGTATCCCTTGTTTCTGGTATGCACGTATAGGTGCGGCACGAGCGTTTATCGCGTGCTGAAGTGGGTCATTCGCCCCAGTGTGTGTTTTGACCCTCGGAAGTCGTGGTCGCAAACAGCTAGGTCCGTCTCGGAGATTCGGCCGGACTTCGATACGGGTTCAACTTAGTTAGGTGGCTTCCTGGACATTGTTGTCGTGAAGGAGAGTGCGAGTCGTGATATCCTTCCCTTGCTCGGTTGGGTTGATCGTGCGTGTGGGCACATTTGGGCACCCCTGCAGGGTTAAATCTTATCGATAAGCCGCGTCCGCGGTTATGGACGACTTGGAGCTGTATGACTCGACCATAGACAACTTACACCTGATGTTTCAATCATAATAACTTGCGTAGTAAGTTAGCACAACTTTAATAATAAATGGTTTAACTTGACAACCGTGTGAGTGCCCTTGTAAGTACTTCTTTGCGAGGGGGGAACGCATCGGCTGTGTTATGTTTGCAGAGTATAGAACTGTTAGTTTATGCGCTCTCTCACCTTCTCTGATAGACGATTGTTGTAGAGTGTCTCTATAGGTTTTTAGTGCTTGCGCGCTGCCGCTTAACCCCACCATATTGCCTATGACGTTCCTCTTGCGTCCTCTAAGTCCCCTGCGTGCCTCAAGTACAAAGGACGACTGGTTGACGAATGCTTATACGTCTTGAAGTCTTGTTAAGTACGAACCCGTACTTATTGCTGCTTCTACGGGATATAACCGGGCAGGTATGAAGATATGTTCGATGAAGACGACGCTAGTAAGGTTACCCTTCCGGCTTGGCCTGGGCAGGGTTATGGACGCCATCGATTATCTTCAGTACTCTTAGTCCAATTTGTATCTTGTCCGTACTCGGACGTATATGATCTTCTGTATGATTTGGATCTTTGTATTATATATTTGTATCTTGACTCGTTGGAGTCGTTGTTGTAATATATATGTTTCTTGTGGGCTCTATTGTAATCCTATTGTAATGTTACCTCTCGTGATTGATTCCACCCGCATCGCGTGCATGCTTCGGCGTGTACGAGGTGCTTGGTGGTGCGTCTCCTAGAATCGATATCGTGCGGATTTCGGCGGATTCGCCGGGATCCTCATGGTACCGGTTTTGGGGCGTCACACTGCGCCATGGGGATCTTGTGGCCTTCGGGTACCTTTAGCTGCTTCTCCTTAAGTAAGAGGTCGAAAATCTGCTCAGCTTTGGTAACGTCGAAGTCAAACCCTCTGGGAGGACCTTGTGGCTTAACCCACTTGCAGGACACGGGGCTTGCCCCCCGAGTCCATTCAGCCACTGCTACCTCTTGATCTCCCGCAAAGCCTTCGTCTTCATCTGCCTCAACCAGGACCACCGCACGCTTGAATTTATCCTGGTATACATCTGGGTGGCATTGTTCATATGCGATGCCTTCGCACCATGTGCGCCGGTTGAAGGGTAGTTCTGCTTGGGAGGCCACGTCCTTGATCGGTGATGCGAGATCCACCACCGCCAACTCGATCGCTTCTTTTTCATCCACACGAGCCGAATAGCATCGGTTCCTAACGGTCTGAAGCGCTGGACGTATTCTCGACATCAAGTTTCTCCGCACTTCTGTCGCACTTGTGCTAAATCGGCAATGCCAGCCTCGGAAGCCTCTGAATGATACTGCATGTGGAACTGCTCTTCCAACTGCTTCCAAGTCCGGATTGAGTCTGGTGGCAGCGATGTGTACCACCCGAAAGCCGATCCTGTGAGGGACTGTGCGAAGAACCTCACACGCAGCTCATCTGATGCTGAGATCGTGCCCAGCTGTGCCAAATATCGACTCACATGCTCGATGGAGCTGGAACCATCTGATCCATTAAACTTGGAGAAATCATGGAGCCGATATTTGGGTGGTAGCGGGATCAACTCGTACTCGTTGGGGTACGGCTTGGAATAGCCGATTGTCCTCCTTTTCGGCACCATGCCGAACTGGTCTCTCAGGATTGTATCGATTCGATCCGCGGTGCCGGCTGCAGGAGTCGAACTACGAAGATTCGCCGGAGTGGCATACTTAGCCAGCCATGCTTGCTTTTCCAGCTCCGAGCCAACCGCAGGAGCTGAGCTCTCGGAGGTTTGTCGGAGTGGCATACTTAGCTAGCCACGTCTGCTTCTCAAGATCTGTTCCCGAAGTTCCTCCCCGCTGTTCCAGAAGTCCCCGTCGTTGCGCTCTGGTTTGTGAGTGCCCGCTATCGCAGCCTGCACGTATGTGCACGTGTATCCGTGAGGGATCTCCTTAGGCGCCTCATGCAAGAACCGGTAGTCGCTAGGGTCACCACCGATCTTGTAGACGACGTATGCCGGTGAATTCGGCACTTCGGTGCCGCCAACGCGAATGGCAGCGGTTGAGGGGACTGGAGTGGGATCTCTCCTTGGTAAGTCCCTAGAGCTGGTCCCGACGGAGAGTATCGATGCCTCATGATTTCCTGGATCACCCGAAGAGCGACACGCTCCAAAGTGTTCACCAGCTCTCGTAATGGCGGTGTAGCGAATGAGCTACCATGAAGTTAATCTCCCGACGCAGAGACCTGGTGTGTTCTTCGACGGGGCGACAGGTCCACTCCATCGAGCGCGCCTTCAGGTGAGAACCCTTTCCACCCGATGCCATGTGAGCGGGTTACGTGAAAAGAGCCGATGAGGTCGGCTTCGAGGATTGCTTTGACCTCGTCATACTTCTTCTTGAGCTCCTCGCCGATCCTCGTACGTGATCGGAGTGCCTTCCGCCATCTCAGATGTAGATGGCGATGCGGTTGATGTCCAAGATGGTCCCACCGGGCGTGCCGAATGTGTTGCGGTCGAGAAACCCACCGGCGAGCAGCGACGGGCAACACAAAGAGAGCCGGGAGGCTCCCAGACTGCTACCGGCCCTGGTCCCTCCGAGCGACGGCCCGCAAAGACTCGGCACGCAAGTCCGATGCCGGTGCAAGGGCGTGCCACCTGACTCTATACCCGGTCGAGAAGGTGATGGATGTGCCTCGCTTAGTTTCCTCGCATGGCATACACGTAAACATTAAATACGAGCCTCGATCGGCTCTCGGGTTGTCCCGTGAATCGGCTCAAAGAGCCGATCCACCCATGATCCGTACGAGGTGTACGAATATATGGTGGTCCTGCTTGATCAAAATAAAGCTAAAACGACCTACTACGATTTAGGGTTTTCACCACATAATCGGAACATCCTACTCGTGATTGAGCCTGGCGGCCACGCATGGTGATCGTAAACCGACCCTAGACAAGGCCTAAAAACCAACACGAAGTTGATCCCCGGAACATCCTGTCTAGGGCTAGCAAACTACACCCTACGCGCCACTGGATCCTTCAACCCGTTTGTAAGGCCTAACTATGCAGATATTAAACTAATCCTTGGAGAACAAGGAGCAATCATAACGGATCGGATCTACTAACTAACGATCCAGCGGGTGCCGCCCTTACACCTAAGATAGGCGTAAGGGCGGCTAGACGTCTAAGGGTTGCACGACGACAAAGCATATGATACGATGAACAATGCTAACCCTAACACATCTAAGATAACTACGTTGCTCGCCATCAAAAGGCTTCGATACGAGCAACGCATGAACAGCGAATAAACACGTACTGCCTAGATCGCAAGATGCGATCTAGGCAGCATGATGCTTACCCGGAAGAAACCCTCGAGACAAGGGAGTTGGCGATGCGCCTAGATTGGTTTGTGGTGAACGTGATTGTTGTTTATTTCATAAACCCTAGATACATATTTATAGTCCGTAGACTTTCTAACGTGGGAATAATCCCAACCGGGCACGAGCCAAACTCTATCTAACCGACACGTATCCTACTATATTACAGATACACGGGCAAACTAGCCCAAACTTTGCATATAAGGCCGATTCATGTATTTCTTCCATGTATATCCTTCAAGCCCATCTCCAATCGCGGCCCACCTCTGATCCGGTCAAATTCTGGTGATAACAGTCCCCAATCAATTTTAACCAGTTCCTAGAGAACGAAAAGCTTAAGAGCAACGGTAGCAACTTCACCGACTGGTTCCGTCATGTGAGGATCTTCCTCAATGGCGGAAATCTGCAATATGTGCTTGATGCACCGCTAGGTGACCCTCCCCGCAGTAAACCGAAACCGATGAAGTAAAGAATGTTTACGCGACTCGGAAAACTCGGTACTCTCAAGTTCGGTGTGCCATCCCGTGCGTACCGGAAGCCGATCTTCAAAAACGTTTTGAGCACCACGATCCACATGAGTTAGTCAATGAGTTGAAAACTATCTTTGAAACTCATGCGGCCGTGGAATGCTATGAAGCATCGAAACACTTCTTCAGTTGCATGATGGAAGAAGGCAGCTCCGTTAGTGAGCACATGCTCGCCATGACCGGGCATGCGAAGAAACTCAGTGACTTGGGAATAGTGATTCCTAACAGACTGGGGATTAATCGTGTCCTTCAATCACTGCCACCTAGTTACAAGAACTTTGTGATGAATTACAATATGCAGAACATGAACAAAGAGTTACCTGAACTCTTCGTCATGCTGAAATCTGCTGAGATTGAGATTAAGAAAGAGCACCAAGTGTTGATGGTCAACAAGACCACCAGCTTCAAGAAACAGGGCAAGTCTAAAGGCAAGAACAAGAAGAGTGGCAAGAAAGCTGCCACGCCTCCTATGAAACCTAAGACTGGCCCTAAGCCTGATGCTGAGTGCTATTACTGCAAGGAGAAGGACACTGGAAGCGTAATTGCTCCAAGTATTTGGCGGATCTGAAGAGCGGCCTTGTCAAGAAGAAGAAAGAAGGTATATCTGATATACATGTTATAGATGTTTATCTTACTGGTTCTCGTACTAGTACCTGGGTATTTGATACTGGTTCGGTTGCTCATATTTGTAACTCGAAACAGGAACTAAAGAATAAACGAAGACTAATAAAGGATGAAGTGACGATGCACGTTGGAAATGGATCCAAAGTCGATGTGATCGCCGTCGGCACACTTCCTCTACATCTACCTTTGGGATTAGTTTTAAGCCTCAATAATTGTTATCTTGGCTTGGATTGCGTTCTCGCGGTAGGAATTTTTTTGTTTTCTATGCTACGTTATCCTACATTTTCCTCTCTCTCCCACTAGCCAAATTGGGGACTTCATGCACCCTCTAGTGAGCATGGTGGTCCAGGCATCCAAATTTAGATCTAAAATCATATGTAAGCTTAATAAATAGTTTCTTAATTTATTTGATGAGAAAGAAGCGGCTATCTTTACTCCAAAACAAGTATGTATGGAAAATATCCTTGTGTGCCACGAAGAGGACCTCCGGGGGGTGAACCGTCGGGTGGTACAAGTGGAGCAGAGGGGAGTAAGAGAGGGGGTCATGGTGAGGGAGATCGATCCACGAGGGGAGCCAAGTGGGAGCATGTGAGAGCGCCGTGTAGGGAAGAAGGAGAGGCTAATGGCTGAGGATTATTCTATCTACATAACGTAGGAAGTGCTAGCTAGACTAATGGGGGACTTCATGCACTTGATTCACACGTATAATCTATTTGCGAAAAGTGAGATTTTTTGTTTGTGTTATGCCCCACCCATTTCTTACCCTAAAAGTCAACCGTCCCAAAAAGGGAATTGAGACTTTTTTGTCTAAATTTGATTTTTTTGCATGCAACATTTCAAATTTGGTATAGATAGAAAAGGGTATTGTGGAAAGGGAGAAAAAACAACAAGGCAAAAGTTGGAAAGGAAATTGGTGGGAAAGCCAGAAGGGAGGCGTGCGGTAAAGGGAATTACCGTGGAAGCACGTGGTAGGGAGGGGGCACCCACGGTCCAGGATGAAATGGGAATGGGGAGGTATAGGAATCCATCAATGAACAAAAGAGTGATGGGGACCAGTTTTTTTTTTAAGGCTAACCAACCTGGTCGGAACTGACCGCCCTGCGCTATCGACTGCTAACTAGTTCTAGATCATTGCAACCTCTTAGTTCAGTGCACTTATCACTTGATGTAAACATAAAATTTCGTAGGCACATTGGAAATAAAGTTCATGGTAGTTTGCATCCGACTTATGTCAATGGTGGGGGGTATCCATCTCTATTTTCTAAGAAAATGTTAATGTTGTGTTGGGTTGGGTTTAGAGAACAACACTAACGTGTCGTTCATAACCATTCGACTTATGAAAATAATTGTTATGAAAAGAGATCCATGTAAACCAAATAGCGCTTGTTCCAAGAACAATCCCAAATCTTGTACCAATAGGAAAAGAACCCTTACTACCCCTTGCGCTACGCTTCGCAAGCTACTTTTTGCGTACAACTCACCTTAATAAACCATTCACGATTCACTTTTCATGTTCCATAAATACTATATTTCAATAAAACACATCTCCCCCTCTTCTTCAATACTGGTATTTCAATGGTCATGTGTTTCTCCACCAGTGACAAGTTTATGGCATCGGCATGATACTTCACCTTTCTCTACCATAAGGGTACTCTCATCGTACTTTCTTCCCTACACATCAATACAATGTGCACCAGGCATACTCCGAATATTCTTATCACTTACACAAGAGAGTGAGGTAAAGAATGTAAGTAGAAGGCAATATATGGGAGTCACTCTTCACCCCCTCCACACATGCAGGACCTCATCATCTATTCATGTTAGAATTTGAGATGTGTAAGTTTAAATGCGATAGGATCTCTTGGATATTTTGTAGTTTTTAGCGTAAGTGTGATTTGTTAGAGTTGTACTAAGTTGGTAGTTGAGAGATAGTGTTTACAGAATTGTAAACTGATCTTGTGTGAGTTATAATTTGATTTTTAACACTCATACCTTTAGTTTATCTAGTTTAAAACATGTGAATTGTATTTTTTTTCTACTAAGTTAGGTATATGTTCTTTTCTCCACATATTGTTACCGGCAATGACTTGAATTTCATCGACTATGGTGACAATTGTTGGAGAGGAAATGGGAATCAAGGAAGGAAAGTGATAAGGTGAAAATGCACATTTGATAGTAAGTACAAGAATGTGAGGGCAACATGATTCCGACAAGTACATCCCCTTCCAACAAGTGTGTGTGATTCCACTTGTAGCGCAGTTTCATAAATTAGAAATCTCGCAAGTGCAAAAATTATTGAGCGTGTTTGCACTTTGTTTTTTTTAAATTGGCCTCTTCCTTTTGTATATATTTGGGGTTAATATAAAAAAACTGTTGTGGGAATTTTTTCCTCACATTTCCATGTAAGAAAGGTTTATTTGCCGATGTTGTAACATTGCAAATCGTTTGTGTTATACTATTTGACATTTTCCTTTTGGTGTCACATTGTATGAATATATTTCATTCTTAAGTTATAAGTTATATATGTTAAGAAATAATAATTAGTGTAAATGGCTCTATTTTATAAATACCATGAATATTAGATTGTTAGTACATAATAGTTAGACTATCGGTATATTTTCTTCATGGTTTTTTCGTAGTCATGTGCTCTTGCAATTGGAGATTGATCATTACGGTGATAGAACCATGGCACCTCACCGGTGAAGCAACTTCGGCAGGATGTATACATATCCTCATCCACATCAATATCATCGTGGGGGGGGGGAGATTCATCCGTTCGACTGCAACGTGGGAGAAGGACCCAAAATCTTGGATGATTGAAAGCTCGAATCGGATTAGGGAAGTCAAACAAGCTAGATCAGATTATCTACATGTACCCTGTAAGATAATTGTTAGATTCCTTCATCATCAAGAATTAATAATCCTCCTTCTTACGATATTATTATTACTTGTATAGATGACGTAATAAGTTTAGTAGTGTAAGGGATACTTATGTCCACAATATTAGATGCCAGTAGTGGGAATTTTCCGGTTTTGTTTTAGACACTTATTACTTGTAGTAATTTACGTCTGGAAATGATAATTCTTTCTATTATGTTTATTTTCACATATAATTGCAAAAGACCAACTCGTAATTACTGCAAAGAACATATAGCTCAATACTGGATTGCGCCAGATCAAATTTTATTGGCACATACTTCAGGCACTGTGTAAATTGCAAGAGACAGGACAACAAATTGTAGTTTGATCACTGAGTGGAAAGGCATATGGAGGTTCCTGAGACAAAAAAAAATGTTGAAATTATGTGCATGAAGATAGTACTGCTACCACATTTTATCGATGGTTAGTCTGAAATATATAGAGCATCTACACATGATTTATTGTGTATTTCATATCTACAAAATCAGCATAGCGAATCAATAATAAATTGATGGCAATATTGTCTGTGGGATTAATTAATGTTAAATTGAGGTGGTACCTGAATCAAAATATGCATACGTCTATCCTCAACCATGGTGTTTTCAGTTAATATTATTTTACCATTTAGCTATTCTGTCGTGATAAGGGAAAAATACGATAGAGATGAACTTTTATGCGTACATATACCATCGAATGGTTGAATTAGGAGAATGAACTTAAACATACATGATCAAATGACACTGGTCGAGCAACAATTACTAAGAAAACTCATGTGCTGATTCTGTCGGCCTTCCAATGTGAGGTGAGAAAGAGGACGACTAGGAGGAGTACACCAAAGTTACTGACGGTGGCAGCCATACATAAATTTTGCTGCAAATTACCACTCATACATCTGCTAATATGCTGCCTTGGTAGATGGCCATCTAGGGAGTTTATTCTCCAACAAAGAATAATTACTTCATAACAGAGAAATTTGACAACTAATCTTTTTCTTGAGGAGTTGTGAAAAATTGTCACGTGCCATTACCAAAGCTCTATGTTGTCCGACTGTGTGCATGAGGAAAAGCCCTCCATCACTTTTGCACACTTACATGGCGCATGCATGAGGCATGCCCTCGATAGATCCATCCATCGTCCGCACTGCTGCGTGGCTCATGCGCGAGGCAAGATTGAAACTTGCATGCATGTGTTCATGCATCCTGAAAATACAGGGGAAAGGAATAGACTTGATCGTTGATTGATATTCCTTTCCTATGTGCCTACCATGCATGCCACTACTAGGAAAAGGCCTAGCAGTAAGATGGGTGTTAGTGGCGCACCAGGAGGGCAGTGCGCCACTACTACTTAGCAGTGGTGCACCGGAAAGTGGTGGGCCACTATAAAAAATGTAGTAGTGGCGCACCTCTTCTGTGGTGCGCCACCACTAAGTTTGACCATGGGTTTGACCTAGCCTTATACATAGCAATGGCGCACCATGTAGAGGTGCGCCACAGCTATTTTATGTAGCAGTGGCGCACCTCTACATGGTGCGCTATTGCTATGTAAAGGGGATGATGGTGCGCCACTGCTAAGTGGTGCCCAAACATTTCCACACCCCCCCCCCCCCGGACCGCCTTTTCGGGTTTGGAAAAAATAAAAGAAATAGATAGAAATTTCAAAAAATAAAATCCTTCGAGATGCCCATGTAATATGTCATCTAGGTTTAGTGAAATTTAAAAAAAATGAATTTTGATATATTATGCAAAATTGCGTCATCTTTCGGTAAAACGGGATTTCTGGTTGCATACGACCTCCGATGAAAAACTTTTTTATATCAAAATCTATCTACGCGAAATTTCCTATTCGAATTCAACGGTCTACGGCCGTTTGGACAAAAAATGGATTCGTCAATTGGAAAACAGAAACAGGACTTTTTTCAGGTTTTAGATTTTGATGAAAAAATTCCAAAAAATAGAAAAAAAAAATAGCGGTGGCGCACCCATGCCTTGGTGCGCCACAGGTAAGCTTCCCGCCCACGAATTTCAAAATGGCCAGGATTCAAAGTGGAAGGAGCCAGCCACTTACCCCCTCCTCCCTCCTCCCTCTCCTCCCTCCTCCTCCACACATTCTCCTGCTCTCATTCTCCTCTCCTCCTCCTCTCCTCTCCTCCTCTCTTCACCTCTCCTACCCCTCTCCTCCTCTCTTCACCTCCGGCGACCTCCTCACTATGTCGAACTCCGGTGACCTTACTTTCCGGTGAGCTCCTCCGCTATGGTGACCTACGGTGACCTTACTCTCCGACGATCCTCCGGCGACCCTCTGGCCTCCATTACCTCTAGCCTTCGTCCTCTTGTTCATCCTCTTCTACATCCTCCATCTCCACACCTCTCTTCACCTCTCCTACCTCTCTCATCCATCCTCACCGGCGGCTAGGCTAAGAAAAATGAGAATGAACATTGCACAAATAATTCTAGCAACAAAAACGAGAAAAAATAACGAGCCAAAAAAAATTTCGAAAAAAAGGTGCCAGATCCAGATCCAGATCTAGAAATTTCAAATTTTAGTAGTGGCGCACCTTGTTTCTGTCCAGTGGCGCACCTCAGACATTTAGAAGTCGCGCACCATGAAGCTAGTAGTGGCGCACTACCTGGTGCGCCACTGCTAAGCCAAATAGCAATGGCGCACCACTAGTGCGCCACTACTAAAAGTTAGCAGTGGCGTGATAGTAGTGGCGCACCAGCAGTGCGCCACTGATGGGGAATAGTGGTGCGCCACTGAATAGCCATTTCCTAGTAGTGATGCCCTCCTTTCTCACGGATTGTTGATGCTGATAATGCCATCATGGATTATACAAGAGATCAAGTGACTGACCTACAAGAAAAAGCTCCTACCACTCTTGAACAACTTCTTAATGTCTCCCATTATATGCATGATATGTTCTCGGTCTTGTGATCTCATCTTCACAACAGCTATCAGACCTAGGCAGTCTGATTCCACTTCAACTGGTTTAGTACTTCATAGCATTGCTAGATTGAGGCCTTCTCTCATTTTTTCGATAAAGGAAATATATTAACATCGATAGATACCAACTATTAAGGCTTTCTCGCATGCTTTTGCCTTCGTTTCAAGAGGATCTTGACTGTTGAATAGCTCACACCATGTCGTAAAGAACCAAAGATCATATGTCCACTTTCATCACGTAGAACCATATCCGCACCTGCCCAATACCATCCTCTAGTTTGACAGAGCCATCAAAGCTTAACTTGACCCATCTTGAAGAGGGTTTATAAGCCAGCACTTTTAAGGCGGTTCCGGACACCCTTCTTCCATGCAAGGTCAACCATCTATTCTCTAGCACACTTCTTATCTTTGATTACCTGATCAGTAGACAACTCCTTGATGTTTCTTATAGTTTTCAGTAGCTGCACACAAAAAATCGTTTTGAGCCTTTGATTGTAGGGGGAGGTTTGTCATGGGTAATTTCATCTAGGGCAAAACAGATTCTCGACAAAATCAATAGAAAGTTGTTTACGATATCCAATGAAATTGAGGTCAGCATAGATTGCATCCAAGGCCACACATTATTCTGAATTTCTACATCTGAGGGAATGAGCCATATTTCCCTCATCGCAATCCAAAGTTGGCGTGCATGGGGTACCTAATTAACCAGTGCATGGACAGTATCCTCGGTATCCAGACCACAGATATTGCATATGCCAGTAACTCGCATACCCCTTGGCAGTTTGTTTGCTACCTTCCACACATCAATTATAACCTTGGGTGGGACTTTGGATTTCCAAATTAATGCCCTTGATCTGCTCCCATCAGCTCGATTACTTGGCGTGGAAAACAAGCACTGATCTGGGTGCTCCTAGAGAGCCAACCTATATGCACTTCTCATAGAAAATATGTGTACTTCTTAGGCTGCCACGCAAGAACATCAACTGAGGCACGACATGCCATTTCAATATTCAAAATGAGCTCCACGTCTACTGGGAGAAAAGTTTGGCAGACCAGCTCCACATTACAGTTCATATGACCGTCCAATAGCTCAGACACTAGCCGGGATTTCCTCGAGGAGTCAAAACCTTCATGTTGGATTGCCTCAGGATTGTCCTACCAAATCTGAATATTGTTCCCATTTCCAACACACCAAATGAAGCCTTTCTTGACCATGGGCAATAAATGTCTAGGGTGACGAAGGATTGCCTGCAAAAACCGTGTTAATGACATTACCATTTGGATAATATCTTACCTTAAGTGCCCGGGCTACCAAACTTTCAAGGAACTCAATCAATCGGCAAGCTTTTCGTGCAAGCAGTGCTCGGTTAGTATCACGAAAACCTAAGCCACCATGCTGCTTAGACCGATGGAGGTCCTTGTCTATCAAATAGTTTGACAAACATTTTCGGTTATGTGCATCTGACCTATCTAAAAGAAAAAGTTAGCGCCACGTTTAGGTTTAGAGAACGATGTTAATGTATCATTTGTAATAATTAACAACGGCACCATTTTGGTAATATTTAGACATATTTTCGATTTTTTCACGCTTACGACCACTGCATCTTCAATGAAAAACTATTATGAAAGGACATTAATGTAAATCAAATAGTATGTTTACGTTAAAGGTGCACAAACGATCATACAAGGACATGCAATTACAACATGATAGGTTCAACAATGTTGTGTGATCCCCGAGGAATGCCTAACTAACACTCCTTTCCATGTACTAATTAAGTATAGACTACGGTAATCCTGCCAAGGCCAACAAACACATCACATCGTCTCTAAGCCACGCTGGTTCGCCCCCCCCCCCCCCCCCTCGCCACGGGCGCCAGATCGTGCTTTCGTGATCTCGTGTCTAGTCGACGAGATTTCGACTAGCCTATGTTGGTTACCTGCGCTGGCTTTGCAGATTAGGCAAGAAGACAATCACACATTTGCGGCTCAATGGCAAAGAAGTAGGGACAGCCACAAACTAAAGAAATGTGTGGCTCAATGGCAGAGAAGTATGGGGCAGCCAAAGTAGATCGATCTTAGGTCATCTCTAACTCATCCACTCAAATTTAATCATTTATCTGGCCAAGTAAACTTAACTCCATATAATTTGAGGAGCTAAAGGGTGACCGTTCCTAGCCAACCCCCTATTTGTAACTCCTTATAAAATTTTACCAAATCTTTTAAACTTTGTCACATACATTCGCACCAGGTTGACCAACAAACATACATATCATTATCAAATTGAACATTTCAAATTAAAACATGCACAAAGTTCATTCAAAATGCAACACCTAGATTAAATTCACCCTAAAAGACACCATATTAATCAAGCACCCAAAAAACACATTATCGATCAAGGTCATCCTAAATAGAACCACAACAATCTAGATGCATGTAGCACCTCCAAAAGGCATCACATCTACCACTAACATCATCTCTAAAGGAATTGAAGCACGTTTATGCTCATCACCACCAAG
This sequence comes from Lolium perenne, assembly GCF_019359855.2. Taxonomy (NCBI): domain Eukaryota; kingdom Viridiplantae; phylum Streptophyta; class Magnoliopsida; order Poales; family Poaceae; genus Lolium; species Lolium perenne. Next base: position 175,647,348 of record NC_067244.2, read on the forward strand.
GAAATCATCATAAAAGTCATCACCACCTCCATGCCCACCACCACCTCCATGTCCATGACACGGAGGCAACCAACATCACGATCTAGGATCATGGCACGAGTGCGCTCCCGATAGATTCTTGTCGTGGCATCCATCGTGTTTGCATCCATGAAAATGGGAGCACACTCTTCGGCCTTCTTCTCTTTTGCTAACCTTTCCATGGGGCGAGGCGAGGCCACGTCTTTGTCGTTGTACTTGATGGATGATACGTGCTCGGCGGTCGATTCCGGCTCGGCGGTCTATTCCGGCGGCGTAGTGCCTGTGGGATGGACCGGCGGGGTTGCGGAAAGGAGCTCCAATTCCATTCCGGAGAGAATAGGGGGCGTCCGCACCAGCGGGAAGGTGGGGAGATGTAAACAGCGGCAAGGTGTGGAGGCAGGCGGGAGAGGGGAAAATATACTTTGCTGGTAGCGCGGTTGAGTATATTTAGGAGAGTTGGGCCAGTTTTGATGGTCGGGCCTTATAATTTCTACTCCTATAATCGTACAAATGGTCGGTTACGTGTGGGATTTTGGCTGAATTTTACTGCTCTAAAACTTTTTAATGAATCGGGTAGAGTTGCTCTTGCTACGCTGAATTAATGAAGGTGTTCAGATCCTTGGGGCTCTACCTGTTAAAAAAATCCTACTTTGCAGCTCATCTTATAACTCGAGTCAACCAGAACTCGTTTCTTTTTTATACTAGTTAGCTAAGCTTCGCTCGCTGAAACACTAACTTGTCTCGAGTAATAATCACCTGGCACATCTAAAAAATGAAATCCATTTAGCTGTTGGGACCAGCTGTGTGTGTGTCGCTTGTAAACAGTTATAAGGAGAGCACAGAATGCAAGATCCATGACTCATGTTATCATTTTAGCAATTAAAGCAAAACAAAAGTTTGAAGATAACATTTTGCCAGCAAGGCACATGGTTTTATTTGGAAGGTCGTGGCGATTCCATGTAAAGCTAACAGAAAGTTGTACAAAAACAAAAACAGTTGTCCCTATGTGGAAACTCTTAGTGTCCTGCTTTTAAAAGTTCGAAACTGAATGCACCGAGACAAATTACATTGTTTCCAAAACGACACGTAAAGTGAAGCGTAGGTAATGTGAAACGCATGCTAGAGTGAACGGTTCAGAAATTAGTTTTAACAAAATGTCTTACTAAAAAGCTCCGAGTTTCCTATTTTGCCCCTATGGCTCCTTTTAAAGCCTATATAGGGAGGCAATTCCGCTCACACACAAAGGCATCAAGCATCCCAAAGTCTTTCTTCTCTCTCATTCACTAGAAATTAGAGGGTGATTAGATATGTCGCTCTTATCACCACCACCACCACCACCATCATCATTATTGATCACCTCGCCTTATGGATCAGGAAGCGATACTGTTGGATCCATTTCAATTGGTTCTTACGGACCGTTGATCGCAGTTCTAGTCGTCATTGCAGTCCTCATAATTGCCTCCTTGGTTTTTGCTCAACTCTGTGTTAGGAGTGGGGTGTTTGTGAACACTGTATATGATAGGGAATCCTTCGTTGATCAAGAATGTGGCATGCGTGTTGGTGAGGGCACTCTTCCTCCTATGAAGGAAGATGATAATGAGGGTGCAGCTTCAGAGGAGTTGGATGAGCTGGAGGAGTTGGAGGTCCCCCAAAATGAAGATGTGGACGAGGATAGTTCTTCCCAAGAAGGTTTCTAAGACATCCATCAATCTATGTTGTTATTTCAAGAAGTGTTTACATCCCATGTATTCCTTCGATGTCATGTATGTTATCTTGGAAGTTATGTGGATGAATCTATAAATTTGATGTGGTATCTCTCTATTGTTTAGCTTTTCTTGGCTTTCTTGAACTGCGATTGATGTTCGTTTCATATTATTGAAGATTTAGATCAAGTATGGAGCTGTTTTCTGGTTGCTAGGTTCGCACTATTTTTACGTATCTTGTACCGTCCGATTAAGACTTGAACGGCTAAAAGAACGCGGGAAAGAAGTTTGAACGTCCATGCACGTAGTACCTCGTATATCTTAGACCTCCCTCCCCCCACCCCCGGATGCCTGCATATGCACTACTGCAGCCGACTAATGAATATCGAACGAATTGGTGCCTCCATACATAGGGGCGAAGCCCACCTAAAATAGCATTAGGGTCATCTCTATTGCATTTGGGTCATTTTCTACCTATGAACAATATTTATTACTAATTTAGCAAGGATTTCATCAAACCATTGGGGTTCGATTGACCCCACAAATTGTACCTAGCTCCGCTCCTGACTGTACACATCGTTGCATTATGGATGTGTGTGCTGTGTGAAACCAAAAAACCTATTATGCGAATTATGAAATGAGAAATAGTTCTATTTTGTTTCCATCAAAGTTTCTTAATTGTTAATATCGTAGGCCATTCTTTAAAATCTAATATCTTGTTAATTTTACACTATGTAAGCAACACATTCTGATAGTTCACACTTCTTGGTTCGTATTGAAGTTCTGCCACCCACTTAGCAAATTTTAGCTGCTGGCTGCCACCATGCTAAACAAACTGGCACTGCATTAAGTTTCTGGCACTTAGTTCTTACGTTTCTACTGCATTGTTCATGCATTTGAACATATATTTTTGGCAGCTATTAATTCTCTCGGGTGTATACAGCAAAAGGGTGCGTGAACCTTATGCCCTCCTTTTCTTTTAGAATCGTATACGGTATACCCTCAATTGGAAAAAAAACAATAACACACGAGGAACAGAACATGCAAAAAAAAATGTTCAAAAAAAAAAGAACATGCAAAAAATTGCCCCCAAAAAAATACTCCGTCGTCTTTTCTCTGAAAAGAAAACAACTGTAGCCATATGTTTTGCTGAAATTTCCTTTGGTGCCCAAATCAAGAAAAAAAAAGTACGTCAACGATGCACTAGTGACGAAATTGAGCTCTTGCAAACCATGCGATCGATGTCGTGCTGATCGCGCGTGCTAATCCAGATTGATACTTGACGTGGCCACACAACTTCTTTGATTTCTTGACATGAAACTGTAGTATTTTTGTTCATCGTCTCATCGGCAGTATACATGTATTTTTGAAGCCGAACAGTAGTTTTTCCCACTGCATATTTTTATTATATTCATTTGTTAAATACAAGAGAAGAATGGCAATGTAGGCCAAGTGAGCTGACGTTAGTGAGCCAGCTGGCACTAACGAACAAAATTCTTTGTAAATAGGAAATAGTTCTCAGTATTGTTTCGTGATTTTGGACAACAACCAAAATCTGAAATTGGCTCACAAAACTGTGGTGACATACTAGCCTTTTTTAAGTATTACTGCTCACTCCTGTCAATATCGATTGAATATTTAGCTTTGTCTTAAGTAACACTTATTATGTTTGACATGGACCACAAGTAAAGGAAAATATATCATCATAAAAAAATTTAAAGAAATTTAATTTACGCTAAAGTTAGGACTTCTATCAAATTAGAACAAAAAAATAAGTTCAAATATATACACGTACAGTACATATATTTTCAATATTGCGTTAAAAATGTCACATTTTTTGTACGGATACTATATATATACCCTACATCACCATATATAGCAAAAAGAGATGTGTAAATAACAATTTTTCATGCAATTCACAGTCTCTACTGACAAAAGTCCCTAGGAACGTCAAAGGGATGCACGACTAGTAGGACGTGTCGCGGCGCTCAGTCGATTTATCAGTAGCTGGGTGAAAAAGCGCTTATGTTTTACCTGCTGCGAAAGTCCGATACTTTTGAGTGGACAACTGAGGCACAAGTAGCTTTTGATGATCTCAAAAGAATTCTATCAACTTCACCGGTGCTGGTAACCCCTCATGAACTAGAACCAATGTTGCTCTACATTGCTACCACAAATCAGGTGGTCAGTATTGTGCTCGTCATCGAGCGCGTGGAAGAAGGCAAGATCCATGGAGTTCAATGCCTAATTTATTATGTCACTGAAGTCCTTTCTCCAGCCAAGAAACGATATTCACATTATCAAAAGTTAGCATATGGCTTCTTCATAACAGCACGACGATTACGACACTACTTTCAGGAGCAACCAGTTGTAGTAGTCGGTGAAGCTCCATTATCAAACATCCTTAATAATCCCGACGCAACGGGACGAGTCTCCCTACGGGGGATCGAATTGTATCCACGAGACATTACATACGAAAAGCCCAAGGCCATAAAATATCAGATACTGCCTGAATTCATTAGTAAATGGATAGAGGTCCAGCCTCCAAGCCTTCCAGATATGTCAGGCTCCTAGAGAATGTACTTTGAAGGTGCATGGGAAGGCATCGTTCTCATCTTTCCAAAGGACAATAAGATGTGATATGTTTGAAAGATGAATTTTCGGAATGCCTCAATGAATCACAATATGAAGCCTTGTTGCATGGCATGCATTACTTCTATAAATGTTCCTAGACTACCCGGCCAACCAGCCATCCAAAAGGGGCAAACCTTCGTCCATCGTTGGATTGGATTGCTGCAGTGATTCTCCAATCCCACTTTTCACCACAGCCGTCCGATCTGTCATTTTTTTTCTCACTCGCTCAGCATTCCCATGAAGTCCATGACGCATGGGGCCAACTACGTGCAAGGCCCGACGGTCAGAGACAGCCACGGATGCTCGTTCTCGTCGCCTTCGGTCTCCAACCACGCAGGATGGTGAAAACCTAGATCGGGAGTGCCCGATTCACTCCCCAATCCCCGTCCATCCGCTCCTCCCCAATCCCATCTCTCCTCCTCCCCAACCATGGCGGCGCGCTCGTTCCTCCAGCCTTCCACCCGCGGCTGCATCCCGACGACAGCGGTTGGATGGCGACTGTCAGGGGTGGCGGACGACATTGTGTGCCGATTGAGGGCAGCACGGAGAAGAAGCAGCGGGGGCGGCGCGGAGAAGAAGCAGCAGGGCGGCGACCCCACGACCTCCAGCATCCTCACCTCCTCAAGCCCCCGTTATAACGCCGAGAGTGGCGGTGGTGCGGCGCTGCGAGCACGAGAAGGTCGTCCACAGCCGGCCAGGGCTCGAGATCTGGCGGATCGAGGGCTGCAGCAGCGGTGGGATCGATATAGGTGGTGGTGGAGGCCGCTTCCTCTCCTCCTCCCCCAATTCTTCCACTCCTAAAGGCGGTGGTGGAGGCTCGCCGGACCCAGACGGCCGACATGCCTAGGAGACGCGGGTTCGCTCAGGTTTTCTTTTCCCTCCTCTCTCTCCACTCTTCCTCTCTGTCTATCTCTGGTAGCTCTCATTCTCGTTTCTCTACTTCTTTCTGTGGATGAGGGCGCAGCTGCAAGGAACTAGGCAGTAGGTGTGAGTCAAGGATGGTGGCGAGCAGCAGCGGCGGAGGGCGATGACACGCCTCCCCCTCTCCTCTCCTAGGTCGCCCCCATCCATCTCGCCTTCTCTCATTCCGACCAAGATCAAAGGCTCCCTCTCGATCTCTCTCCTCTTGGTGTTCAGCGGCACAAGGCATTGGAGGAGGACGGCCAGGAGGTGGTTGCTGCTTCCCTAGAATCCATGAGGAAGCTAGAGCTCCTAGCCCCCCTTTGCTACAGACCTAGGTATGCACAATTGTTTTTTCTGCAATCCATGAGGAATCCATGAGAACAGGCTCTATGTGCAATCCATGAGGATCGGCTCTCTGGTTGCAATTGATTTTTAGTTGATTGAGTTAAATTTACATGAAAAACAACGTTTTTGTTGTTTCACCAATAACAAGGAAGGAGTATTAAATATCTGGCGTATGCAATATGAGGTAGAAATAATTCAGGCAAATCATTCTTGAGTTGTTTCTTCTTATATAGCATGATACAACAATCGTTGATTTAGGTCTCTGCATTACCTTTTATTCGCTTGCAACATTGCTTGAGGATGCTCAGAACCGGGATGATAACTAAATTCAAACGTGTTCAGTTAATCTCCGTATCAGGGCCATTTGTCTTGCTAAGCAACATATACATACCATGTGTTCACTGAAATGGTGAACTTGACATTAACTAATTTGCTCTTTTAATCTCTTTTCCAGTGTGAACCATGCATATGTTTCGCCGTGGAATATGTCGCATAGATATTTCTTCAGTTAATGTTTGAGAGAGGGTGATAATTTCAGTAGGATGTATCTTTTGGAGTGAAAAAGGATCTCTGCACTCAGTAAATGTTTGAGAGTGAGTGATAATTTCAGTATCAGGCTGTTGCCTTCTCGAATGAAAAAACTGTTAGGTTTAAGGAAAGGTTTCTAATTGCTCTTTAATGAAGTGGTACTCTTGCAAGATTAACTATTTCAGTATGCTATGTGGTTATGAGTGTCTTCTATTTTCTGCAGGTTAAAAAGGCGCTGGCTAGCTAACTGTTCTTTCAAGCTGGTAAACCATATGTGGTGGTTCGAAGCTTTTATTGCATACTCGTTGGTGTCGGCAACCATATCTCCATCTCCCTTCATGGTGGTCGCCCCTCCATGGTGCCCAGCTGCAGGCCTGGATGTGGAGGAGGAGCAGGATGTCCGGGAGAAAGCGAGCATGCCGGTGGCGGCTTGAGTGATGCAGGCGTCGGTCAGCAGATAAACTTTTTCTTGTCACATATCCTGTGTATTTGCATGATCTTCTCTATTCCTTACTGCAGTTCAAGCTCTATAACATTAGTTTGTCGCTTAGAACATTGCAGTACAATATATCTTAATACACAATCATGGAAATGATCAGTATCCAGTCACAATGGAAGGGACATTTCATTATCATGTTGGTGAAGAGGGTTGTAAAATAAATGCACTTTTGAGATTCTTCGCTTGTGTCGTGGGTAGTTCTTTTTCTTTGATTGGAGGTGTTGAGGGAATGGACATCACATTCTTTCCATCTCTGCAATCTGATCTTATTTTCTTGGTCATGGCTAATTCTATTGGAGTAGAACCAGTGGCTACTTCACATTTGTGTAGATGGTTGTAGGTGATCAAAAGGTTATGTTTTTTTGGGATTTTTCTTTTATCTATGATGTTGCTTTAGTTATGTTCACGTTAGTGCAGAATTGTAAACTAGAATTAGATATCTGGCAGTTGCGCTGAGTATTTTTTTTCAACTTGGTTTTACTTGCTTTAGTATTGGCGCGCTTAATGGCAGAGGAAAAACAGCCTTGCATCTAAATATGCACTATAATATTGGGTTGAAAAAATTAAAACAATGGAGCTGTGGGCTGGCCCTGTTTTTCTAATAGAAAGATATACTCTGTCTACTACATATTGCACTTTCTTTTCGGGTGTGATTTTTACGATGGATAGTGGTTTATCTACAAATTTAATAGTTTGATAGGCCTCTACCTATTATGATGATAGCTTGCCTCAAATGATTCAAATTTACATCGAATGAGGCATACATGAGGCATTAGGTTTCATCATGTTGGGAGGAGGTGCAGTGATTTTCCCGTAGTTTTTGCTACCTAAAATACTTCTTCAACACAATTATTTCATTGTGTTAATCTCTTTGCAATCTAAATTTTGTACAGGTAGTGTCCATCCCGGTTCTGGGGAATTGATTTGGGCAACTCTTGAAGTTTGGTTCTCACATATTGGCCCTCAAAGATAATGTTTGTGCAAGTGGCCAATTGATGTTATGCTTATTTGAAAGTCATAAGGAAGTCGGTGATGAAGGAGCTGACCACCATCGAATGCGTCGGTTGCTATCCAATCCATGTATATTGCAAGCCTGGTATGTTGCTCTTCTTTTCTATTATGTATTTTTTTATGAAAATATATTACTCTCCAGGCTTGATGATTTGGGTAACAAGTATTCAGTCTGCTAGAATTTGATACAAAATTAAATTTTAGTGTGGTCTGGAGTAGGTGCTTGTCTGTTATTTACTTCTTATTTTAGTTTATAGTTTATAGTTTTTATGCTTCGTTTTCCTTGGTCCTGGTGCAAGAAGTTTAATTTATGCCACGAGATGTATATGGGAGACCATTGAAAAGGTAGCATCTTGTGTGTTTTAGGTATGATGGGTGGCCAGATGGGGTTTGAGACAAGAGGCCAGGCTTGCAGTCGTAGTGAAAATAGTAGCATCTAGCTGAATATGCACCGCTCACTGACATGCCTATAACCATTGGGAAATGAACTTATTACCTCTGTTTAATTTAATGGCATATTAAACATGGTGCAGATTGTGGACCGTGATGTTTTGTTATCAACAGTAAGTATTTAGATTAATGCAATATCATTCTTTTGAATTATTTGAGAGTTGCAAATGATGTGCATATCTGGTAAGACCATTTAAAAGGTAGCATCTTGTGTGTTTTAGGTACGATGGTGGCCAAATGGGGTTTGACACAAGGGGCAAGGCTGGATGGAGCTTCCAGGCCTCTGGTTTGGCGGTGGCATGCGACTATCATATAGGAAGTGGTTACCATATCCTTTTGAAAGATGCAGCGGGCAAAAATTAAGTTGTTGGTAAGCTTTCTTGTTTCTTTGTTTCATCCCTCTCTAATTCTGACCACTCAAGTTCCTGTAGTTCTAGAGAATACTTGGTTTAATACTACATGCTGGACAAGATGATTTCCTTATAATCTACAAGATTGCATTGCTACTTGGTGGTTGTGGTTTTTTTAACCTTTTCAGAGATAGAAGAAAGTGTGTTCTACAGTTCTACTTGCCACAATTAGTTTATATATATAATAGTACCCTTTGAAGACATGGGTTTTGGAAATATTTGAAGTGTACTACATTGTACTGTAGTAAGTAGAAAACATCTATAAATTCAGTAGCATGCACTGATGGAATTACTGGTGGACTTAATTTGTCTTTTGACTCAGCCACCGAGGTCTTATGTCCTAAGTTTTTGTAGTACATAGTATGGTTTGTAAGCAGCAAACAACTATAAATTCAGTAATCATGCACTCACGGATTTACTGGTGGAATTTGTTTAATCTTAATGGAAAATAGGCAACATTTGTTTCCGGTTCTTGAAAAAAAGTCTTTTTTGACTCAGTCACTCAGGCCTGATGTCCTAATTTTTTTTACTACATGGTACGGTAGTAATAAGTACCAAACAGCTATATATCCTGTAGTCATGCATTCACGGATTTACTGGTGAACATGATCTGTCATTTGAATCAGGCATGATGTCCTAACTTTTGCTTCATGTGTTGCAGGTGTTGCCTACACTTCTTGACCGTCTATCAAGGTTCTTAGCAAGCACTTCCTCTCAAATGCTTCCAAGTTACTGATTCCTCTTTATCCAATGCATACAAGATGAATTCTTTTAGCTTCCACTTCAATGATATGCCTCTTAGCCACCTCAATGTTAATTATTGTTTAACGTAGCGATAAGGCTATCCAAACAAGTAATTCTACATCCTCTTTCTTAGTTAAAATTGAATCTTTATTAAGAAAGAAAATTATGTAATATGTGGGCATCATTTGTACTCATTGTAGCTTGTATCTTTGGTCTTGTTTATTCTGAAATAATTGCATGTGCGATGTAAGGACTAATGGGTATGCATGTTGTGATTTCAGGAATTCAGGCTAAAGAAGCTACAGAATCAGCTTTTAAGGATGGAAAACAGCTATTGGTGAGTGACTTGATCATTAATCTTATTATTTAGTTGCATCTAATGTTCTGCCTTTTATGTCAATGATTTTCTATGCAATATATGACATGAACTAAAGTTTCCGTGGATTAGGCTCTTTGTAGCACATGGGAAGCTGAACTTCGTTGTTTCTGAGGACCAACTACTACTGTATTCCTCCCTATGTCAAAATTTATCCAGTTCAGATCCACCTTAAATACCATCAGAATTATCTGCAATCTTTGTTTTAATCCTAACTACAAATAGGAAAGAGTATATCTTTGGACTGGTCGTTTCTATAAGTTGCAACCTATCTGAGAACATCTACTTATGGATTGTTGCAACAACTAGGCAGCTCTGAGGTAGTAGTGTATGCCGATTTTGTAATTGCCTTCAAACTGAAGTGGCGGTCCTGTACTTGTAGTGCTTGTGGAGGTGGCCAAGACCATGTACCACATTATTGTCTTCATGGCACTCGATCGGGTATGATTTGTTACCCTCACTGTTGCTGCTTAAACTTTTTTTTACTTCCCACTCTAATTGATGAATAAAACTAGGGTATCAATTAATCTTGTTGGGTATGTGATGGGATGGGGAGGGCTGGTGTGTCATGTGTGTGTGGTTTAGCACCATGGGAAGAAGCAACACAGGGGATATATTCTGTTCCTGCATTTGTGTGTTCTTATTATTGTTTGGCTTGGGGGTAATTGTGATTTATGAGAAATGGGGTAGCCATCTAATACTAATATTAAGAAAGTGTGAGTTTAACCATTTTTTCTCATGCAGAAATTACGCATGGGGCTGATCCTCGCCTCGGTGGTTAGAGTGATTCTATCTCGCATGATGATTCCAGTAACTGTAAGTTCTAGGGGAGTATATATTGTATGTTTCATGCTTTAGTTTTAAGTTTGAGGAGAGGTACAGAAGAAGGTTACATATATTGCAGCTTCTTTGACTTAACAATACTGATAAAAAACTAATCCCTCCGATTCATAATATTTGTCCCTAATATGGATGTATCTAGAACTAAAATGTGTCTAGATACATTCATATTGGCGACAATTAATATGAATCGGAGGGAGTACTTTCATTTTTCAATTCGCTAGGTATCCCAATTTTTACTTTAATTTTTCTTAGGGGTAGATTATCAACTACTAATTTAGTTTCTGAAAATGGAAATGGGAAGGCAACCTCTTTTTCAGAAAACCAAACAACTGTGGAACATGGAATATAGAAGGGGAATATAGTTTCATATGTATTTGATTCATTACTTCACTGCAAGGTCTCGGTCCTGAACCCACGTATTCTACCAGCAAACCCTGTATAAGCATGTAGGTTGCTTCATTTTAGTGAAGAAATAAAACATATTTGAAACTCCACATTCCGGCTAATAAATATTTCACAATTTTCTATAGAGGCCACATTTTGCGGCTATGATTTCCTGAAATTGCACCATTTTCTATAGGCCTGTTCAAGGGAACACGTTTAGGATGTGCCAAGTAACTTAGTTTCTACACTTGTATGGCGACGAGAGGTCATGGTGATTTATTATTTTGCGTTCTGCGAGTTTTTTACTATTTAGCATATATGTACTATTTTCCAGTATTATGGCTATCTAACCAAGAAGGTTTACATTGCCTTCCAAGTAGTTGCATTATCATGATAACTTGTGAGTCAAAGTCTCTGCTTTTCTTTGTCAGTAAAATCTCTTGCTCGGCAATGCATTTAAGAAGAAAAGAGGAAATACCCCTTTACAATCACTCTCATAATAATTTAACAGCCACTACCGTATGAAACATGCATCAAGCTCAGGCAATGAATTATCTTTTCGAGAATATAGGCAGTGAATTATCATGTAGTCCCGTGCACCTTTCTTAATTCCAGTTTCAAAACATTTTTCAGATTCATGTATGGTTTTTCTCATCAAATCTCAAGCAGGGCACTGCAAAGAGAACAGAAACCCATCTCCACGGCATGAAGACTGGTGAGCTGGGAAATGCTCCATGTTGAAATTGAAACTTTTGATTCCCGGTTCCTGATACGCCCACTTAGGAGCTGAGCTTGGAGTGATGCGAAGTCTTTCTGCCGTTGATTATTTTCAAGGTGTTCATTTTGCCCCACAGCTGGCTGCGCAGTTTATATGCAAATACCTATGGGAGCCAGCAACTTCAGAGTATTGCTGACTCTGTATCAGTTAGGGTGGCCAGCTACTGGGCCTGTGGTTAATGGAATTATAGTTCTTCTGTACAATTTTTTTGTAAAAAAGCGGGAAATTGACTATAATCATTATGTAATTTGTTTCATTCTTGAAGTTGTGTTTGGGCTATGTATCATTTAGTGTTCAATGGTTTTATATCCAACTTGCGGTAATGTGTTAATGTAGATGGCCACCACGCATCTGGATGCTAACAAGGTGTTTGGTTTATGATTTTGTAACCTGATCATGGCTTTTATTCGGTTAAACTTGCCCATAATTAGGTTCTGTGACCGACACCATAAAAGAAGCCTCCCCGTGCATCGGATATATTATATTATTACACATGGCTTGAATATTGCCTTTTGCCATTTGTGCCGGGGAGCACCAGGTCGAAGGGGTCTCAAAGACCTAACATTAGCCGATTAAAACTTATGGTTATGTGCTATTTTGCGGCTATGATTTCCTGAAATTGCACCATAGAGCGCCGGCATCCTCCCCCTCGCGACAAGATTGGGAGGAGACGAGCGTAGGCGAAGGTCGGAGGCCCCACTCAAGGAGGCCGTCGGGGCGGCGGCAGCAGCAGCTGTGGCAGGGGCAGGGCATGCGGCGGCGGGCCGAGCGCGAGGTGCGGCAGGAGTTCCTGTTGTGGCTGCCTGCCGCGGCAGACAAACTGCCGGAATTCCTGCCGTGGCAGCCTGCCGCGGCAGAGGAAACGCCTAATTCTCTGCCGCGGCAGAGGACCCGGCTGGGCGAGGCGGTGTCGAGGCGGGACGCTCGAGGCCGGGGCGGGCGCACTTGGGGCCGGCGCTAGGGTGCGCAGGACCGGTGCAAGAGCTCGCGTTGGCGGCGTGCCGAAGAGGTCGTCGAGTCCGCGCGGCGCAGGAGGCGCAAGCGCGGATGACGAAGTTGCATGCTGAACAGGAAAAACCTTCTCATCGAAGACAACATGTCGCGAGACGAGTATTCTTCCAGTGACAGGGTTAAAGCAGCGGTAACTCCGATGGTTAGAGGGATACCCAAGAAAGACACATGCCATGGAACGAGCACTAAGCTTATGTGGAGCAGTGGACACGATTTTAGGATAACAAAGACACCGAAGACACGAAGATCAATGTATGAGGGAGGACGACCGTGGAGGCATGTGTACGGAACATGGGACTTTATGGTTGTACTAGGACAACGATTAAGCAGGTATGTGGCAGTAGCCAGAGCGTCGGCCCAGAGAGGAGCTGGAATGTGAGCCTGGAACATAAGGGTGCGCATAGTATCATTAATGGTACGAATGGCACGCTCGGCTTTACTGTTCTGCTGGGAAGTGCATGAGCATAATAGTCGCAGGGCGGTGCCGTGGGTGGTGAGGAGATTATCAACAGTCTTGTTGAGGAACTCGGAACCGTTATCTATCTAGAGGGAGCGAATAGTGACACCAAACTGCGTGCGCGTAAGCGAATTTTTTTTCCGAGAGTACGTGGGCAACTTAGTAGTTGGGCAACTTATTAAAGCAGTGTCTATTCCTAGAAATTATTTCAAACTTATTAAAACGCCGTGCATAGGTACACTTAAACATTGCGATGAGAGACAAATGTGCAAGTAACGAAATAAGAAATCGCAGCCACTTTCCGGTGATGGCAACTGCATTGCCCAAAGGAAAGTGGAAGAGACATCGAGAGCATTACCCAAATGAGAGTACAAGGGCCGTCGAGGGTGTTTCCTCCAACGAAACACGCTGAATACTACTATAGCTCACCATGGGATGGCCATCGAAAGAGCTACACGCTCCCGAGCCTCCAGTATTGAAATAAACAAACGGTTACGATGAGCAACGCGGTAACACGCCCCGTCGGATACTATTGTACTCGATGCAAGAGCTCTGCTCCAACCCTCGGTACTAAAATAAGCCAAACCCTATGGTTAGTCTCCGCCATTTGCGCGATAGCGCAACGGGTATTATTTGAAAGTTATTAAAATGCCGTGCATATGTACACTTAAACATTGCAATGAAAGACAAATGTGCAAGTGATGAAATAAGAAATCGCAACCACTTAACCATAATATTCCTATGATAGCAAGTGGATTACGCAAAGGAAAGTGGAAGAGATATCGAGAGCATTACCCACATGAAAGTACAAGGGTCGTCGAGTAATGCGATAACACGCACGTCGGATACTATTGTACTCGATGGAAGAGCTCTGCTCCAACCTTCGGTACTAAAATAAGCGAAACCCTATGGTTAGCCTCCGTCATTGCGCGATAGTGCAACGGGTCATCTAGTACGGCTAAAGTATGCAGTGGTACTCGCCTCATGATTTATGGAGATTCAAACCTCGTTGTACAACAAACAATCAAGCAATGTTGTGAAGTTAATGAAAACATGATTTCATATCGCGACATGTATAACCTCCTCGAGGGCAGTTTTGGTGGATGTGAGCTTAATCATGTATAACCTCCAGCAACGAAGAAGCCGATACATTGGCCAATATAGGATCCACATGATCACCCATCCCAGATTGAGTTTTCCTCGAGCAAATTTAAGAGTGATCCATCAAGGTAAAGCATGTAGCATCAAATCAGCACTTGACAACACACTCGGGGGGGGGCTACATTTGAGACATCCACAAGACATACTCGCAGTTCTAGTACAAGTATTGCTGATTGAACCAATGTGGGCAAATCCATATCTCGCATATCTCCTGCGACAGGAGTTGCTAGATGATCCAACATAAGCATGACGCATCATCAGTCGCTCCAGGACTTATCAAGTTATCAATGGTGAACTTTACAAACGAAGTATATTTGACATCCTACAGAGATGCATATCACCTGAAGACGGTAGAAGTATCCTGCTTGATATCCACAAGGGTACCTATGGTCATCATGCTAGCAGTCGAGCGCTAGTGGCTAAAGCTTTCAGGGTCGGGTTTTCTTGGCCCCAGGATGCCAAATATCTTGTTAGTAAGTGTGACGCTTTCCAACATTTTGCAATTAAGCCTCATGCACCCGCCGCAGAGTTAAACACAATACCTCTCGCTTGACCTTTTCCTCAATGGAGACTCTACATGGTAGAAAAGTTAGCTATGCATCGGTAGCGCACCATCAAACCAATGGTCAAGTCGAGAAAGCTAATGTCATCGTCTACAATGGCAGCAAGAAAAGGCTTATACAGCCTCTAGAGCAAGCAACAAGTGCTTGATCTGAAGAACTACCCTCTATCTTATGGAGTATGCGTACAACTCAGGTCAACAACCTTTACACCCTTCTTCATGGTCCATGGTGTTGAGTTTGTGCTTCAGTCAGAAGTACGCTACAATGCACCTAGAGTCGCCGCTTACGAGGAGAATTGATCATCAACTACACTCGAAGATGACGCTGATGTCCTTGACGAAGCTCGAGACATTGTTCTTGCTCGCACCATTGTATATCAGCAGGGTCTGCGCAATTATCATAGTCGGATAATTCACCCCGGATCCTTGTCTAAGGGAGACCTTGTTTTGCATCTTAAACAGGAAGGACATTTGAATAAAGCTAAATGTTCATCCATTATGAGCTTACATTTCTTTAAAATTCCCTTTACCCCATAACACAAAAGCTCGAGTAGTTGATTCTGTCTAATGATTAAAACCTTCGTAATCTCGATTCAGTTGCAATTTAACGGGCAGATCGATAAGGTATATGAATCACAGATATCAGGCCAACGAAACAGTTTCGCAGGGTGGCAATGTATTGCTGTTACTTCACAAACTTTCATAGGCAATCACATACAAACATCCCATCGGGAGCGCACACAAAGCATAAAAACAGGATAAATCTTTTCTCATTCATCCAGAACAAAAGGGGTATAAAGCTGTCAATTACATCAAAGAACTTTACTACAGATTCTAGAAAGCAAAAGGTTGTCTATTTAAAATAAAATGGCTCTGAAACATTAGAGCTTGAAGACACGAGATCTGTGTCGAAAAGGAGTCGATGGAGAAGTACGTGCTTGAGGTCGACGAGATTTGTGTCGATAAGGAGACCACATAGATGTAGACTAATCCTCCACAAGAAGATAAATGTCGCAGCACATGAGGTTGTTGAAGATCTTAAAAGTGAAGTTGAAGGTGCTCTGACGATGACAAAACATTGAAAGGAAGCCAGCTCGAATTTGTAGCTGAAGGCGAACTCCTTCCAACCATCGTGAAGAACATGTGCCCTTCTCCATCGAACTCCGCGTCTTTTGGCCAGCGCTAGACTCCCTTAGAAAAGCATAGCTGGAATCTTGCCTAGCAACACCCTTGACGAACTTGTTAGGAAGCTCTAGGCGCTCCAAGGTTTCTTCCCTCACAAAAGAGAAGAACTCGAAGCCTGTTGCGGTCAGAAACCCACTGGCGAGCAGCGACGGGCAACACAGTAGAGCCGGGAACAACTTAGGGCTGCGGCTGGCCCTGGTCCCTCCGAGCGACGGCCCGCAAAGCCTCTGGTACACACGTTCGATGCTGGTGCAAGGGCGTGCCACCTGACCTATACCTGGTCAGGAAGGTGATGGAGATGCCTCGCTTAGTTTCCTGCATGGCATACACGTAAACATTAAATACGAGCCTCGATCGGCTCTCAGGTTATCCTGTGAATCGGCTCAAGGAGCCGATCCACCCATGATTCGTACGAGGTGCACGAATATATGGTGGTCCTGCTTGATCAAGATAAAGCTAAAACGATCTACGACGATTTAGGGTTTTCACCGCATAATCGGATCATCCTACTCACGATTGGGCCTCGCGGTCACGTACGGTGATCGTAAGCCGATCCTAGACAAGGCCTAAAAACCAACACGAGGTTGATCCTCGGAACATCCTGTCTAGGGCTAGCAAACGACACCCTACGCGTCGCTGGATCCTCCAACCCTTTGTAAGGCCTAACTATTGCAGATATTAAACTAATCCTTGAAGAACAAGGAGCAACCGTAACGGATCGGATCTACTAAATAATGATCAAGCGGGGTGCCGCCCCTACACCTAAGATAGGTGTAAGGGCGGCTAGATGCATAAGGGTTGCACTACGACAGCATATGATACGAGGAACAATGCTAACCCTAACACATCTAAGATAACTACGTTGCTCGCCATCAAAAAGGCTTCAGTACGAGCAACGCATGAACAACGAAGAAGCTTATGCTGCCTAGATCGCAAGATGCTATCTAGGCAGCATGATGCTTACCGGTAGAAACCCTCGAGACGAAGGAGTTGGCGATGCGCCGAGATTGATTTGTGGTGAACGTTGGTTGTTGTTTATTCCATAAACCCTAGATACATATTTATAGTCCAGAGGACTTTCTAACGTGGGAATAATCCCCACCGTGCACGAGACAAACTCTATCTTTTAATCTAAGATGCGATCTACTATATTACAGATACATGGGCACACTAGCCCAAACGTTGCACATAAGGCCGAATCACGTATATTCTTCCATGTATAATCTTTAAGCCCATCTTGATCGCGGCCCACCTCTGACTCGGTCAAATTCTGGTGATAACACATGCCCCCTGGTTTTGGAATTGATAATTCCAAAATCACTCTGCTTTTCCTTCGTCGGGTCATGTCGTGGTAGAGCAGAACCGTTGCAGTATCCTTCATCATGACACCTTGTCTTCTCAACTTCTCTGCAAAATCTGATAGCTTTAGCATCACTTCCTCGGAAACTGCAATGGCATTAAATCTCCACTAGGCTCCTCATTATTTAACCGTGCCGACTGATTAGCCCTCTTCATCCCCTTCCTCTGTTCTAGCTATCGGCACCAAAAAACCCTCTCCTTCCATAGCCATGTCGTCCTCTTCCTCCTCTTCCGTTTCTCTCCAATCCTCTTCCTCAAGCGAGTCGATCCCAGGGCACAACCAGACGGAGGCGTACAACAGGCGCGCTCCCAAGCATTGGGACGAACGGGAGTGGGACTTCGATTTCGTGCCAGAGGGCGAGGACCTCGTCTGGTCAGATGGGGCCATGCCCCTAACTGATGGGGAAGATGACCTCCGGTTCCTGATTGACGGAGCACTGGAGGCGGAGAGCAACGACGACGACCCTCCCTTCCGGGGTAAATTCACCTCCATCACCAAAGAAGAAGAAGAGGATGACGAAGACGAAGACATCTCCTCCGACACGAAGAAGGAACAAGAGGACGACACCTCCTCCGACGAACCACCGCCAAAACGCATCCGGGGCTGGGCTTGGTCAGACGAGGACGATGACGATGACGAAGAAGAAGCCTCCGCTGAAGGTTACAGTAGCAGCAACGAGGAACTCGTCGACAGCAGCAATGACGGCAGCTACCCCAGTGACGGCGAAGACAGCAACAGCCCTTAGAGTAGGGATCTACTAGCATAGGATTAGCAGTAGTAATCTGTCCCCTTTTGTTGAACAATCGGCTTCTCTTTGTAAGAAATCTTATTATTAATGAAAAACTTCCTTTGATTTTGCCGATGTCCTCTATGCTGATTTAGCCGACTTTTCCTCATCTGACTTTGTCGACTGTTAGCCTAATCAATGCTCAATGACTGATGGCAACTCATCGGTCTCTCACGATAATCTGTGAGACAGGCCAATTCAGTCATCCCTCCAAGTTAGCCAGCTCCACCGATGACGATAGCACTTGGCACAGCCGATCGCAGCAGGCCGGCGATTTGGTCTTGAGCAGGCGTCTTTAAGAGAACCCTGGAACTGTCGCTGAATCAGCTTGGATGCTGAAACTGATAACTCTGTAACAAAAGCACCACTTTTCAGGACAGTTGCGATGTAGAGCCAGCCGATTTCAACCAAATTGGCCCTCCAGAGCCAAGAACCTTTCGGGCGAGTTGCCCCCCAAGCCTCATCCAAGGCGAGAACAGTGATGAATCAGCCAAATGTGTCACCATCGGCCTCCAAGTTATAATGCAGAACCAGCCGATTCCAACAAAATCGGCTCTCCAGAGCAAAGATTTTTCAGGGCGAGCTGCCCCCCGAGCCTCCTCAGCTCCCATCAACTGGCAGGGAAGCTTACGCCCAAAGAAACGATGCACTGAAAGGGTGCGGAAAGATCAGCAAATCCGTTCCTTGAACTTAAGAAGCCTCAACATAATGGCTTTCCGACTCCTCCTAGTTCAATCCTTTGCGCGTTGCTGATCAGCTCGGCTCCTCATCTTTGGCAGACTGATGTAACTTTCGGTGAGGATGTTTTGAATTTCTGATGCCCTCCAAGACTCTAGACACAACAACCTCTGAAAGCGACATCGACCAAGCCGCCACCTTAATCCACCTCTGACTGTGGCAAGTCGATGTCTGTGCATCGGCTGTATACCCACTATGAGTATATATTTTTTTTTACTGGCCGATTTTTCTAATCGGCCCCCAATGTTTCACTGCACACATGTTCATCTGCACATGTTCATCTGATTAAGTGCCCCCCGAGCCGAATCTGTCAAGTAACTGTAGATATCGGCTCTGTGGTTTAGCCAAGGCACCGCATTTGCACGTCGGCTCTGGTAGGACCAATGTTGATTCTTCTTAACTCATCAGCCGACGTAAAACCGCTGCCAAGTAGATTGATGTTGAACACAAGCAGAACATGTGGTGAGGATAATTTTGGCCGATTGCTGGAATCGGCCTCCATATTGATCGAAGCGCTCAATGAAGGTTTCGTAACGTTCCTTCATAGATCTTTGGGGCCGATCCAAAGGATCAGCCTCGCCACGTTTCTCGTCGGTTTGCTCGTGCTACACAGTCAGGCCAGTGGATAAGACCAGCTTAACCCTGCCCTTCGTCACGTCGATGCGCTCGCAGTCGTCCAAATTGATCCCTGAGAGTGGCTCTTGGCCTGCTGCTTCCCAAGCGTTCATGCCAGCCGTTGAAATTTCGGCTGAGTCATCGGCCTGGACGACCTCTACCTCATCTCCATCCCACTGTATTACGCATTGGTGCATCGTGGAGGGAATGCAACAGTTGGCGTGGATCCAATCTCTTCCTAGCAGAACAGCATAGGTGCTCTTGCTATCGACGATGAAGAACGTCGTAGGGATAGTTTTCCTTCCTACGGTCAGGTCCACGTTCAGAACACCTTGTGCGTCAGACGATTGGCCGTTGAAATCGCTCAATGTCACGTTGGTCTTGATCAGATCCGAGCTAGAGCGACCCAACCGACGTAGCATAGAGTATGGCATGATGTTGACTGCCGCTCCGGTGTCCACCAGCATCTTATTGACAGGCCTCCCATCGATATAACCTTGCAAGTACAGGGCCTTCAGATGTCTGTAACTTCTTTCTCGTGGCTTCTCAAAGATAACCGGCCGGGGGCCGCAGTCAAGTTGTGCCACAGGTGCCTCGTCTAATCCTGGAGCACTGAACTCCGAAGGAAGGATGAACACCATGTTTGTGCCAGCCGATGTTTCATCATCGGCTTTCCTTTGCTTGGGGCGCCACACCATTTTTTGTGGTCGACCCTCTTCATCCAGGGTTTGCTGAATTTTCGCGGCCAGATCAGGCCGCGCCTTTCTTAGCGTGTGCAGGTATAACCTTTCGGCTTCCTCCAAGCCGCGCAATCGCTGAACCCTACGCTTTTGGGAATGGCTGAGTCCATCAGGGCACCACCTTGGTCGGTGGTACCTGTCTTCTTCTTCTTCTTCTCCCTCGTCTTCCAAATCCTCGAGATCTTCCATCCGAGGGGACTCAGCGCGTTTGCTTTGTGGTGGGAGAGGCCCTAGACGTTTGAACACGGACACGTTAGCTGCCTCCTTCTTCTTCTGGTTACATTCTGGGCAATTGCCGATTGTAGGCAATCGGCTCATTCCTGAATCCCAGCAGTGTCTGAAGAAGGGACAGTCCCAGTGCCTATCCTCGTCGTCTTGCTCCCTCGATTTTTCCTTGGCACGGCGCTCGTACTCCTCCTCATCGCGATCATGCTGATGATGTCTCCTGGCGTCCCTGGCCAGACGGTCTCTATCATCATCGTCGTTGGATCGTCGGCGTTGGCTGTATTGACTCACATACTTATTGAGGAGGTGATCAGAGAGAGGTCGCTGATGTCTTATGTTCTTCACTTCTCCCTCTATGACGTAGCACTTGCCATCGTGCCGGAGCCGATCGCGTGGAGCGGCTTTCTCTGTGTCCTTGCTACGAGAGCAGCTGCCCCCGTCTCCATCCTTGCCAGCGTGGTGTCCAGGTCTTACCATGTTGATGCTGAACGAGGATCCTGGCTGGCAACCTTCAGGGTAAGTGCACTCCACCATGTTAACGGCGGGAAAGGGGTGGGTGTCGACCTTCATGGCGTACTGGTTGAAAATCAGACGTCCTTGTTCTATCGCCATTTGGATCTGCTGACGCCACACCCTACAGTCGTTGGTGGCATGGGAGACCGAGTTATGCCATTTGCAGTATGGCTTTCCGTTCAGCTCCTGTACCGTGGGGATTTTGAGGCCTTCGGGTATCTTCAACTGCTTCTCCTTGAGTAAAAGGTCGAAGATTTGCTCAGTTTTGGTCACGTCAAAATCAAACCCTCTGGGCGGACCTGGTGGCTTAACCCATTTGCAGGATACGGGGGTTGCCCCCCGAGTCCATTCAGCCACTGCTACCTCTTGATCTCCCGCAGAGCTTTCGTCTTCATCCGCCTCAACCAGGACTACCGCACGCTTGAATTTGTCCTGGTACAAGTCCGGATGGCGCTGTTCATATGCTGATAGTTTCTGAACCATGTGCGCCAGTGAAGGGTAGTCTGCTTGGGAAGCCATATCCTTGACTTGTGAGGCAAGGCCCACCACTGCCAACTCGACTGCTTCTTTTTCAGTCACACGAGCCGAATAGCATCGGTTCCTTAGATTTCTGAAGCGCTGGATGTATTCTGCCACAGTTTCTCCACGCTTCTGACGTATCTGTGCTAGATCGGCAATGCCGGCCTCGGAAGCTTCTGAGTGAAACTGCATATGGAACTGTTCTTCCAACTGCTTCCAAGTCCGGATCGAGTCCCGTGGCAACGAAGTGTACCACCCGAAAGCCGATCCCGTGAGGGACTGTGCGAAGAACCTCACGCGCAGTGGATCCGACGCTGAGGCCGTTCCTAGCTGTGCCAAATATCGGCTCACATGCTCGATGGAGCTGGAACCATCTGATCCGCTGAACTTGGAGAAGTCAGGGAGCCGATACTTGGGTGGTAGCGGGACCAACTCGTATTCATCGGGGTACGGCTTGGAATAGACGATTGTCCTCCTTTTCGGCACCATGCCGAACTGGTCCCTCAGGATCGTGCTGATCTGATCCACGGAGCTGGCTGTAGGAGTCGAACTCTGAAGATTCGCCGGGGTGGCGTACTTAGCCAGCCATGCTTGCTTTTCCAGCTCTGAGCCAACTGCAGGAGCTGAGCTCTGGAGGTTCGTCGGGGTGGCATATTTAGCTAGCCACGTCTGCTTCTCAAGATCTGTCGCTGACGTTCCTCCTGCTTTCCCAGAAGTCCCTGCTGTCGCGGCCTGGTTTGTGAGTGCCCAGTTACCGCAGTCTGGCACGTATGTGCACATGTACCCGTGAGGGATCTCCTTAGGCGCCTCATGCAAGAACTGGCAGTCACTAGGGTCACCACCGATCTTGTAGACGACGAATGCCGGTGAATTCGGCACTTCTGGTGCTGCCAACGCAAATGGCAGCGGTGGACGGGACTGGAGTGGCATCTCTCCTTGGTGTGTCCCGAGAGCTGGTCTGACGGAGAGTGCGGTGCCTCATGATCTCCTGGATCACCCGGAGAGCGACACGCTCCAAAGTGTTCACCAGGTTCTCAGAGTGGCGGTGTAGCGAGTGAGCCACCATGTAGTTGATCTCCTGACGTAGGGACCTGGTGCGTTCTTCTGACGGGGCAGAGAGGTCTATCCCATCGAGCGCACCATCAGGCGAGAACCCCTTCCACCTGATGCCATGTGAACGGGTTCTGTGAAAAGAGCCGATGAGGTCGGCTTCGAGGATTGCTTTGACCTCGTCATACTTCTTCTTGAGCTCGTCGGTCAGATCCTCGTACATGACTGGAGTGCCGTCTGCCATCTCAGATGTAGATGGCGATGTGGTTGATGTCGAAGCTTGTCCCACCGGGCGTGCCAGAATGTGTTGCGGTCAGAAACCCACTGGCGAGCAGCGACGGGCAACACAGTAGAGCCGGGAACAACTTAGGGCTGCGGCTGGCCCTGGTCCCTCCGAGCGACGGCCCGCAAAGCCTCTGGTACACACGTCCGATGCTGGTGCAAGGGCGTGCCACCTGACCTATACCTGGTCAGGAAGGTGATGGAGATGCCTCGCTTAGTTTCCTGCATGGCATACACGTAAACATTAAATACGAGCCTCGATCGGCTCTCAGGTTATCCTGTGAATCGGCTCAAGGAGCCGATCCACCCATGATTCATACGAGGTGCACGAATATATGGTGGTCCTGCTTGATCAAGATAAAGCTAAAACGATCTACGACGATTTAGGGTTTTCACCGCATAATCGGATCATCCTACTCACGATTGGGCCTCGCGGTCACGTACGGTGATCGTAAGCCGATCCTAGACAAGGCCTAAAAACCAACACGAGGTTGATCCTCGGAACATCCTGTCTAGGGCTAGCAAACGACACCCTACGCGTCGCTGGATCCTCCAACCCTTTGTAAGGCCTAACTATTGCAGATATTAAACTAATCCTTGAAGAACAAGGAGCAACCGTAACGGATCGGATCTACTAAATAATGATCAAGCGGGGTGCCGCCCCTACACCTAAGATAGGTGTAAGGGCGGCTAGATGCATAAGGGTTGCACTACGACAGCATATGATACGAGGAACAATGCTAACCCTAACACATCTAAGATAACTACGTTGCTCGCCATCAAAAAGGCTTCAGTACGAGCAACACATGAACAACGAAGAAGCTTATGCTGCCTAGATCGCAAGATGCGATCTAGGTAGCATGATGCTTACCGGTAGAAACCCTCGAGACGAAGGAGTTGGCGATGCGCCGAGATTGATTTGTGGTGAACGTTGGTTGTTGTTTATTCCATAAACCCTAGATACATATTTATAGTCCAGAGGACTTTCTAACGTGGGAATAATCCCCACCGTGCACAAGACAAACTCTATCTTTTAATCTAAGATGCGATCTACTATATTACAGATACATGGGCACACTAGCCCAAACGTTGCACATAAGGCCGAATCACGTATATTCTTCCATGTATAATCTTTAAGCCCATCTTGATCGCGGCCCACCTCTGACTCGGTCAAATTCTGGTGATAACACAGCCAGGAAAGTTGGAAGGAGTCTTCCTTGGAGCAAAACCTGGAGGAGGGATGAGGATTGGCGCAGGATCTAGCCTGATAACGGAGTCTTTGGCGCGAAGAACTTGTGGAGGAGAAGCAAGGTGGCGCTCTGGTGCAACTTCTTCTTCATGTCTGGCAACAACGGACACTGGCTGGCTCCTGCCACCATGAGGATGATCGTGGCCGCGCCTTTCAATGGTCTCTCTAATAAGACGAGAGGAGGAACGACCTTGGGCTTATTCTTGCTCGCAAGGGGGTGACCACGATCGTGCTTCACTAGCGCTGCTGGAGGGTTAAAAGTGTCATGAAGGATCTTATCTTCCTCCATGACAGTCAAAGGACTAAAAATCTATGGGGTCTTTCCTCAATAAGAAATGGATGAAGGAGGCACAAGGATAAGAAGATTTGGCATTAAAAGGACAAAGGAAAAACTTGAAGATTTCTTCCTATATATACTAGTGAGCAAAATGAGGAGCACCATTGGATTTATCTTGGGCAACCCATACCATTACATCTATGGAAACACATGTCAGCACATGAAATGAATCGTTGTCATCAATCACGCCTCTGCGAAAATCGTGTATGCTCCATTTTATGCGCGTCTTGTGCAGTCAAATCAGCTCAGTAATTGTGTGTGGCTAAAAAGGCCCCAAAGGTCACATCCCATCAACTACGGAGGGCAGTACTCGAGTATGTCTTGATTTCATCCCTGACGTCATCATCCACATATTTTGTTAGGAGTGAATAATCAATAGACTGCACATAAGCTTGATTCGAGTTCCCCCTCGAGTGTTGTAAGATTGAGTCAAGTATCTCCTCGAGTGCCGTAAGCTTGAGTCGAGTTTTACTCCTCGAGTGTTGTGGATTTGAGTCAAGCTCATCTTTGAGTTATATATGCTTGATTCTATGCACAAATGCAAGCACTTGCCCACAAACTCGAAGGCTACTCCCATCGGGAGCGTTGGCCGCGCATCCGATAAAAACAAGCAGCTTTATAACTTGATGATTTCCTCTACAAAATGCTGGAACCTATGAGTGCACATAAGCCTCGACACCTTACACATAATACAATGTCGTGTATGTAGCCTATAACTTCTTGGCTACCCGCCGCGAGAACATATTTGGATGATGCGTCTATGACGTAAAGATAAGTCATTTACATCTTATTTATTATCCCGGCACTCGCCTCCATGGCACTCTACCAGTTAATTACCATTCCTAAGGCATGATGAAAAATCCCGACGAATGCATTGGGTGCCCTTACATTAGCAGGAGCTCAAATAGGTAAGACCTCCGCGACACGAGTTGAGTTAGACCTGGCATATACCAGACTCAAGTCCGGGGACTCGAGTTTGAGTAGGTTGCTCTGTTTTTCCCCTATAGCAATCAACTGGTCATGATCTGTCGGTTGTACCAGGCGTGTTAACCAATATTCCTACGACTCTAAAAATACACTAAGTGTTGGCCTATTGTGCGTTTGATCGAGTCACTACGCGAGTCTTCGACTCCCCTAGACACTCAGGGGCTACTGATGTGGACACACTTATTGGGTACCTAATAGTATATCTGGTATGATCTAAAGAAGAATATACATGATGAGCCTTGAAGCCCAAGAGAGAAAGCATCACTCATAAGGCACCCAAGGCCTAGGAGATGGACATGTCAACCAAGGAAAGCTCATGGAAGGAAGAAACTAATCTGTATACGACTCGAATAATGTGGTACCCGACACCTAGCCTCCGATATAAAGGCTAGGAGGGGCCTTCGAGCAAGGCTAAGCAATCCAGAAACATCCACCATACGTGGCACAAACCCTAGTTTCACTAGAGCATAGCCAAACTCGGCGACTTTGTAATCTCATCATCAATACAAGCAACAAGCAACACGTAGGGTTTATCCTTGGGAGGCCTGAAGCTTGGTAAAACCTTGTTGTCCCATGTGTCTTGCGTGTGTACACCGCCAAAATCACCATCATGCCTCTTTCTCTAAACCTAAGTCCATCTCGTATGAACATTGCCATGCATGGTTACCCCACTCCTCCGGGAAGGGATTGATACGTCTCAAACGTATCTATAATTTCTTATGTTCCATGCTACTTTTATGATGATACTCACATGTTTTATACACACTTTATGTCATTTATATGCATTTTCCGGCACTAACCTATTGACGAGATGCCGAAGAGCCAGTTGCTGTTTTCTGCTGTTTTTGGTTTCAGAAATCCTACAAAGGAAATATTCTCGGAATTGGACGAAATCAACGCCCAGGGTCTTATTTTTCCACGAAGCTTCCAGAAGACCGAAAGGGTTACGAAGTGGGGCGACGAGGCGCCGCCACCATAGGGCCGTGCGGCCAGAGGGGAGCCCGCGCCGCCCTATGGTGTGGGCCCCACGCGCCGCCTCCAACCCTACCCTTCCGCCTACTTAAAGCCTTCGTCACGAAACCCCCTGTACCGAGAGCCACGATACAGAAAACCTTCCAGAGACGCCACCGCCGCCAATCCCATCTCGGGGGATTCAGGAGATCGCCTCCGGCACCCTGCCGGAGAGGGGAATCATCTCCCGGAGGACTCTTCATCGCCATGATCGCCTCCGGATTGATGTGTGAGTAGTTCACCCCTGGACTATGGGTCCATAGCAGTAGCTAGATGGTTGTCTTCTCCTCATTGTGCTATCATGTTAGATCTTGTGAGCTGCCTGATACGTCTCCAACGTATCTATAATTTCTGATGTTCCATGCTTGTTTTATGACAATACCTACATGTTTTGTTCACACTTTATATCGTTTTGATGCGTTTTCCGGAACTAACCTATTGACGAGATGCCGAAGGGCCAGTTGCTGTTTTCTGCTATTTTTGGTTTCAGAAATCCTACAAAGGAAATATTCTCGGAATCGGACGAAATCAACGCTCAGAACCTTATTTTTCCCGGAAGCTTCCAGAGAGCCAGAGAGGGACCAGAGGGGAGCCCTGGGGGCCCCACACGTGGTGGCGGCGCGGCCCAGGGGGGGACGCACCCCCTAGTGTGTGGGACCCCCGTGGCCCCTCCGACTCCGCCTCTTCGCCTATTTAAGCCGTCCTGACCTAAATCTTCGACACGGATTGACGAAACACCAGAAAACCTTCCAGAGCCGCCGCCATCGCGAAACTCCAATTCGGGGGACAGAAGTCTCTGTTCCGGCACCCTGCCGGGACGGGGAAGTGCCCCTGGAAGGCTTCTCCATCGACATCACCGCCATCTTCATCGCCGCTGCTGTCTCCTATGATGAGGAGGGAGTAGTTCTCCCCCGGGGCTGAGGGCTCTACCGGTAGCTATGTGGTTAATCTCTCTCTCATGTACCCCAATACAATGATCTCATGAATTGCCTTGCATAATTGAGATCCATATGATGAGCTTTGTATCACTATCAATCTATGTTCTACTCTAGTGATGTTATTAAAGTAGTCTATTCCTCCTTCATGATGTAATGTGGACAGTGTGTGCATCATGTAGTACTTGGCGTAGGTTACGATCGTGATCTCTTGTAGATTATGAAGTTAACTATTACTATGCTCTAAAGGTTACTTAAATATGAACATCGAATGTTGTGGCACTTGTTAACTCCGGCTTGGGGGAGCTCTTGTAGCCCTACACAATGAATGGTGTTTGTTATCAAACAAGAGTATATGTAGCACAAGTGAGGAGAAGTTATTTATTATGTGATCAATGTTGAGAGTGTCCACTAGTGAAAGTAGGATCCCTAGGCCTTGTTTCCAATACTGCAAACACCGCTTACTTACTGTTCTACTGCATGTTTACTTGCTGCCATATTTATTCCAGATTGTTATTACCACTCATATTCATCTATACCACCTGCGTTTTAATATCTCTTCGCCGAACTAGTGCACCTATACATCTGACAAGTGTATTAGGTGTGTTGGGGACACAAGAGACTTCTTGTATCGTAATTGCAGGGTTGCTTGAGAGGGATATCTCTGACCTCTACCTCCCTGAGTTCGATAAACCTTGGGTGATTCACTTAAGGGAAACTTGCTGCTGTTCTACAAACCTCTGCTCTTGGAGGCCCAACACTTTCTACGGGAATAGAAGCGTGCGTAGACATCAAGCTATTTTCTGGCGCCGTTGCCAGGGAGGTAAGGTAAAAGGTATTCACATCCTCCTACTACTAAGCTATTTCCTAGCACTATTGCCGGTGTGTGAGTACTCGAAGCTATTTCCTTTAGATCCTGCAATTGCATCTTTTTGTTTCTTGTTTTTATTTTCACTAGTTAGGCATAATGGAAAACAACAAAAAATTTGGTGAGCTTTTTAATCTTTTTCCTGAGTTAGAATTGTTTGATGCGAAAATTAAAAAACCTATGGAACCTTATTTGCATGCTAGTAGCAATGTTATTAGTATGAACGCAATTACTGCTAATGCTATGGAAAAGTCTAAGCTTGGGGAAGCTAGTTTTCATGATCTTTTTAGCTTCCCAGCTTTGGGGGAGAAAATTTGCTCTGATAATACTTTATCTCCCATATGCGATAACTCTAATGATGCTTGTGACATTTTAAATCCACCTACTGAAAGTATTCCTTTCAAGATACCCATGAAAATCATTGAACGTGTTGTGGATAACCGCTATGAAGGGGATGGAACTGTCCATCCTGGAGATCATTTACTCTCTTTGCATGAATTATGCGGGTTATTCAAGTGTGCAGGTATCTCTATGGATGAAGTGAAGAAGAAATTATTCTCTATGTCGTTGTCTGGTAAAGCGGCGCATTGGTATAAACTGCTGAAGGATGGGCATTCTCTTGATTGGAAGGATATTGTGCCTCTATTTTATTCTAAATTCTATCCTCCAAGTGAAATTCACAAAGACCGAAACCGCATATATAATTTCTGGCCTCATGATGGAGAGAGTATTGCCCAAGCATGGGAGAGATTGAAGTCTTTAATGCTCAAATGCCCCAATCATGAGTTTCCTGGTAATATCATCATTGATAATTTCTATGCAAGACTTTCTTTTCAAGATAAAACCTTGCTGGATACTACTTGTTCTGGATCATTTACACGCAATGAAGAAGAGTTTAAAAGGGACCTTCTTGATCGGATTCAGGAGAATACTGAAGGATGGGAGAACAACAAAGGTAAAGAGTCAGGTATAAATTATGATTATGAATGCATTGAAACTTTTATGGATACTGATAAAATTCGAAATATGAGTGCTACTTATGGTCTTGACTCTCAAGTTGTTGCAAATCTTTATAAAGCTTTTGCCTCTCATTTTGAATTGCCTAGGAAGAATTTTGATAAGTATCATGAACCTTTTAAAGACGCTTGCATGGAAAATGAAATTGTTGTTAATGATTGCAATAAACATGCCCAAACTTCTGAAAATACTATTTCTTATAAGCATGTTAATTTTTGTGGAATGCATAGACCCTGTGGAATTAATCAAATCGAAGATGAATATTGTATCCATCATAGGAATGAAAAAACTAGAAAGTGATTTAGGGCTCTAGATGATCTTGGTGAAAAAGTTTGTGCCCTCTATCCTTTTATTTGTGAACTTTGCCATAGAGTGGGTGATTTTAATTTTCAATGTTCCTCCAATGATAATTCGAACCCCATGAGTGCTGCAAATTTGTATTGTGATGATGAAATCCTCCCTAATCAACATGATGAACTTACTTTATTTTTGGGGTGTGAAGAGTTATCAAGAAAAATCTCTTTGTTACATATGAGTGATCTTGATATTGATGATGTCCTGCATGGGTGTCTTTCTTATTGCATTAATAATTGCCATACAAATACTTACATACAGAATATCTTAGAAGATGACACTTTGCCAAAATATGATAGGACCGCTGTGTGTTTTGAACTTATTAATGAAAAGGAGGAATCCTCCCAAGTTTCTTCTATTGTTTCTGGAAATAAAGCAGGTTATGTGGAGAAGCCTCCCTCCAAGCCTCTCCCTCGTGAAGAAGGGAACGAGGAGAAGGAGAAGAAGAAGAAGGGAACGAAGAAGAAGAGGAGGAGGAATAAAAAGAAAGAGGTAATGGCATATCCCCGCGTGTATGAGATAACGATAGGTAACCGTAAGTATGTTGCTCCTAATGATTATTATGATAATGAATCTGAGTACAATGATCTTCCTATGCCCTTTACCCATATTAGTGATCATGATTTGGAAGAGCACACTACCTTTGATATTGGAAATCTCTTTGGTACTGATTATGAAAGTAATGATGTTAGCACTATTCATGTTCCCTCAAACGTTGATATTGAAAGCTCTAAGCTTGGGGATGTTGTGCTTGAAGATCCTATATTTGAGACCTTTACTTTTAGTGAAAAAGATGATATTATATATTCTGGTTATAGAGATTGATATGACACATGTTATAATTATCCTTATGAAACTTGTCATAGTTATGATGGGATTGCAAAAAAACCATTCCCTTAGTATGCAACTTGTTTACCATGTTCAGATTCTTGATAATGATCCTGCTCCAATTACTATTAATGAGAAGAGTTTTTCTTATGCCAAAAATAATGATACTTTTATGCACCTGAACCATGATAAGAATGTTTAAAGTGATGGATATATTGTGGATTTCATCAATGATGCTACTGAAAGTTATTATGAGAGAGGAAAACATGGTTATATGCATCTTAATAATATTAAGTTTCCCCTCTTTATGTTGAGAATTTTGAAGTTGCGCTTGTATTGCCTTCTTATGCTTGTCACTTTGTTCTTCATGAATTTATTTGTGTACAAGATTCCTTTTCATAGGAAGTGGGTTAGGCTTAAATGTGTTTTGAATTTGCTTCTTGATGCTCTCTTTTGCTTCAACTCTTATTTCTTGCGCGAGCATCATTAAAATTGCTGAGCCCATCTTAATGGCTATAAAGAAAGAACTTCTTGGGAGATAACCCTTGTCTTTATTTTGCTACTGTTTTGTTGTGTCTTGGAAGTTGTTACTACTGTAGCAACCTCTCCTTATCTTTATTTTATTGCATTGTGGTGCCAAGTGAAGTCTCTAATAGAAGGTTGATACTAGATTTGGATTTCTGCGCAGAAACAGATTTCTATCTGTCACGAATTTGGGCAGGGCTCTCTGTAGGTAACTCAGCAAAATCTACCAATTTACGTGCGTGTTCCTCAGATATGTACGCAACTTTCATTAGTTTTGAGTTTTCTTATTTGAGCAACGGAAGTACCTCTTAAAAATTCGTGTTTACTGGCTGTTCTGTTTTGACAGATTCTGTCTCTGTTTTTTTGCATTGTCTCTTGTGGACTTTAAGCAAGGCTTTCTAGACAAGGAGAGTTGTAGCTAATGTTTTATTGAGTTCTTGCAATGTGTCACTACAGGACTAAAGTGGATTAAAGTTTTTTTTGAGTACTAACCCCTCTAATGAAGTTTATGAGAAGTTTGGTGTGGCAGAAGTTTTCAAGGGTCAAGAGAGGAGGATGATATATGATCAAGAAGAGTGAAAAGTCTAAGCTTGGGGATGCCCCGGTGGTTCATCCCTGCATATTTCAAGAAGACTCAAGCGTCTAAGCTTGGGGATGCCCAAGGCATCCCCTGCTTCATCAACAATTTATCAGGTTTCTTCTAT
This sequence comes from Lolium perenne, assembly GCF_019359855.2. Lineage (NCBI taxonomy): Eukaryota > Viridiplantae > Streptophyta > Magnoliopsida > Poales > Poaceae > Lolium > Lolium perenne. The sequence goes on from NC_067244.2 coordinate 175,678,994, forward strand.
TGAAACTATATTTTTATTCGGTCACATCATATGTTCTTTACTTGGCGCGTCTGTGTGCTTTTATTTTCGTTTTGTTATTTTCATTCTCTGGATAAATTCATGCTTGTGTGGGAGAGAGACACGCTCCGTTTTTTCATATGAACACTGGTGTTCTTAGTTCTATCTTTAATGTTCATGGCGGAGTTGAAAACTGCTTCGTTAATTGCTATTTGTTGGAAACAGAAAATGCTTCATGTGGTAAATGGTATATGGTCTTGAATAACTTGATACTTGGCAATTGTTTTGAGCTTTCATAGATCATGTTTAAGCTCTTGCATCATGTAGTTTAAACCTATTAGTGGAGAACTACCGTAGAGCTTGTTGAAATTTGGTTTGCATGATTGGTCTCTCTAAAGTCTAGATATTTTCTGGTGAAGTATTTGAACAACAAGGAAGATAGTGTAGAGTCTTATAATGCTTGCAATATGTTCTTATGTAAGTTTTGCTGTACCGGTTCATACTTGTGTTTGCTTCAAACAACTTTGCTAGCCAAAGCCTTGTACTGAGAGGGAATACTTCTCGTGCATCCAAAACATTGAGCCAAAACCTATGTCATTTGTGTCCACCATACCTACCTACCATGTGGTATTTCTCTGCCATTCCAAAGTAAATTGCTTGAGTGCTACCTTTAAAATTTCATTCTTTGTCTTTGCAATATATAGCTCATGGGAAAATAGCCTTAAAAACTATTGTGGTATTGAATATGTTGCTATGTATCTTATTTCTTATAAGTTGCTTGTTGAGCGGTAACCATGTTTCTGGGGACGCCATCAACTATTACACCTTTGTTGGATATCATGTGGGTTGCTATGCATGTTCGTCTTGTCTGAAGTAAGGGCGATTTTCATGATCAAATGGTTTGAGTATGCATATTGTTAGAGAAGAACATTGGGCCGCTAACTAAAGCCATGAATCATGGTGGAAGTTTCAGTTTGGACACAAATCCTCAATCTCTTATGAGAATATTATCTGTTGTTAAATGCTTAAGCATTAAAAGAGGAGTCCATTATCTGTTGTCTATGTTGTCCCGGTATGGATGTCTAAGTTGAGAATAATCAAAAGCGAGAAATCCAATGCGAACTTTCTCCTTAGACCTCTGTACAGGCGGCATAGAGGTACCCCTTTGTGACACTTGGTTGAAACATATGTTATGCAATGATAATCCGTGTTAATCCAAGCTAATTAGGACAAGGTGCGGGCACTATTAGTATTCTATGCATGAGGCTTGCAACTTATAGGATGTCTTATACATAACACATATGAATTATTACTACCGTTGACAAAATTGTTTCTATGTTTTCAAAATGAAAAGCTCTAGCACAAAAATAGTAATCCATGCTTCCCTCTGCGAAGGGCCCTTCTTTTACTTTATGTTGAGTCAGTTTACCTACTTCCTTCCATCTTAGAAGCAAACACTTGTGTCAACTGTGCATTGATTCTTACATACTTGCTTATTTGCACTCATCATATTACTTTGTGTTGACAATTATCCATGAGATATGCATGTTGAAAGTTGAAAGCAACTGCTGAAACTTAAATCTTCCTTTGTGTTGCTTCAATATCTTTACTTTGAATGTATTGCTTTATGAGTTAACTCTTATGCAAGAATTCTGATGCTTGTCTTGAAAGTACTATTCATGAAAAGTTTTGCTATATGTTATCTACTTGTTAGCAAATATAGATCATTGCCTTGAGTCACTTCATTCATCTCATATGCTTTGCAATAGTATGATCAAGGTTATGTAAGTAGCATGTCACTACAGAAATTATTCTTTTTATCGTTTACCTACTCGAGGACGAGTAGGAACTAAGCTTGGGGATGCTGATACGTCTCCAACGTGTCTATAATTTCTGATGTTCCATGCTTGTTTTATGACAATACCTACATGTTTTATTCACACTTTATATCGTTTTGATGCGTTTTCCGGAACTAACCTATTGGCGAGATGCCGAAGGGCCAGTTGCTGTTTTCTGCTGTTTTTGGTTTCAGAAATCCTACAAAGGAAATATTCTCGGAATCGGACGAAATCAACGCCCAGAACCTTATTTTTCCCGGAAGCTTCCAGAGAGCCAGAGAGGGACCAGAGGGGAGCCCTGGGGGCCCCACATGTGGTGGCGGCGCGGCCCAGGGGGGTGACCCACAAGTATAGGGGATCGCAACAGTCTTCGCGGGAAGTAAAACCCAATTTATTGATTCGACACAAGGGGAGACAAAGAATACTTGAAAGCCTTAACAGCGGAGTTGTCAATTCAGCTGCACCTGGAAACAGACTTGCTCGCAAGAGTTTATCAGTAGTAACAGTTTTATAGCAGTAGCAATAGTGAAATAACAGCAGCAGAGTAACAAAGACAGCAGTAGTGATTTTAGTAAACAGCAGGATTAAAATACTGTAGGCACAGGGATGGATGAACGGGCGTTGCATGGATGAGAGAAACTCATGTAACAATCAAAGCAGGGCATTTGCAGATAATAATAAAACGGTATCCAAGTACTAATCAATCAATAGGCATGTGTTCCATATATAGTCGTACGTGCTCGCAATGAGAAACTTGCACAACATCTTTTGTCCTACCAGCCGGTGGCAGCCGAGCCTCTAGGGAATCTACTGGAAATTAAGGTACTCCTTTTAATAGAGCACCGGAGCAAAGCATTAACACTCTGTGAACACATGTGATCCTCATATCACCGCCTTCCCCTTCGGTTGTCCCAATTTCTGTCACTTTGGGGCCTCGGGTTCCGGACAACAATACGTGTATACAACTTGCAGGTAAGATCATAAAACAATGCATATCATCATGAAACAATAACATGTTCAGATCTGAAATCATGGCACTCGGGCCCTAGTGACAAGCATTAAGCATAACAAGTTGCAACAATATCATAAAAGTACCAATTACGGATACTAGGCACTATGCCCTAACAATCTTATGCTATTACATGACCAATCTCATCCAATCCCTACCATCCCCTTCAGCCTACAGCGGGGGAATTACTCACACATGGATGGGGGAAACATGGCTGGTCGATGGAGAGGCGTTGGTGGTGATGATGGCGATGATCTCCTCCAATTCCCCGTCGCGGCGAGGTGCCAGAACGGAGTTTCTGGTCCCGAGACGGAGTTTCGCGACGGTGGCGGCGTACTGGATGGTTTCTGGCGACTTCGACTTCTCGTCTCGCGTTTTTAGATCGAAACCCTTAAGTAGTCCAGAGAGGGGCGTCAGAGGCCAGCCGAGGCGGCCACACAGTAGGGCGGCGCGCCCCCCTCCTGGGCTGCGCCGGCCTGGTGTGTGGGGGCCTCGGGCCTCCACCTGGCTTGCCCTTCTGGCTCCGTAATTCTTCTGGAAAAATAAGACCTTCGACATAAATTCCGGGGATTTTACTGAAAGTTGGATTTCTGCAAAAAAACGAGACACCAGAGCAATTCTGCTGAAAACAGCGTTAGTCCGTGTTAGTTGTATCCAAAATACACAAATTAGAGGCAAAACAATAGCAAAAGTGTTCGGGAAAGTAGATACGTTTTGGACGTATCAACTCCCCCCAAGCTTAGCTTATTGCTTGTCCTCAAGCAATTCAGTTAACAACTGAGTGCGATAAAAGAACTTTCACGAACACATTTGTTCATATGATGTAAATATTCTCATGATATGGCAAATACTTCAGCAATTCATAATAAGATACATGCAAATAAAATCATCTAATAGCTATGTCAATCATCGAAAAGGTGCCAACAAATTAACAATAAGCATCATGAATAATGTCTATCAGCAGGATTGCAATGTTCATAAAAGGATATGATAAAGTGGTATCTCGCTTGCCCGTATTTGTACAGCAAAACATAAATGCTCGAGCACCTTTGAAATTTGTGGAAAGACTATAGGTAGAGACTATCAAAGATAAAAGCATCAAAGTTATACCACAGCTAATCATATTTTGGGACAAGCATATTATACTAAGAATGACAGATGTGCTCTCAAGAAAGTGCTCAAAGAAAGGATGGAGACTCAATGTAAAAGTAAAAGATTGACCCTTCGCAGAGGGGAGCAGGGATTAACATGTGCTAGAGCTTTTCATTTGCAAAACAGGAGTAAAATTATTTTGAGAGGTGTTTGTTGTTGTCAACGAATGGTAATGGGTACTCTAACTACCTCATCAACCAGACTTTCAAGAGCGGCTCCCATGAAGGACGTTATCTCTACCAGCAAGGTAGATCATCCCTCTTCTCTTTTGTTTACACATGTATTTTAGTTTCATTATGGATGACACTCGCCCCAACCTTTGCTTACACAAGCCATGGCTAACCGAATCCTCGGGTGCCTTCCAACATTCTCATACCCTGGAGGAGTGTCTATTTGCAAATTAAGTTGCTTACTGATAAATCAGGGCAAAGCATGTGAAGAGAATTATTGATGAAAGTTAATTAATTGGGGCTGGGAACCCCGTTGCCAGCTCTTTTTGCAAAATTATTGGATAAGCGGATGTGCCACTAGTCCATTGTGAAGTTCTGTCAGGAGTAAATGACAAGATTGAAAGATAAACACCACATACTTCCTCATGAGCTATAAAACATTAACACAAATTGAGAAGCATTTTGAAGGTTTTAAAGGTAGCACATGAGAATTTACTTGGAATGGTTTGAAATGCCATGCATAGGTATTTATGGTGGACACTCTGGAATAACTTGGTTTTCAGGGGTTTGGAAGCACGAGCAGCGTTCCCGCTCAGTACAAGTGAAGGCTAGCAATAGACTGGGAAGCGACAATCAAGAGAGCAGTAACTGTCATAATCATGCTTGCGACAAAATAAATTAACGGAGGCATAAAAGTGATACAAGAACTCTGAGGTAGAGTAAATCATCGAGGCTTAATTGACTTTTGTTCAGTCATATGCATGCGTGAGCATGTGCCAAGTTGATTCAAGTGAATTATTTAGAGGAGGATACCACAATGTCATATCTATCTATGAATAAAGCAATGCAAGCAAATATTTATGACATGCTACTCATATTAATAAATTGGAGCTAAACATGAGAGATCATGAACTACTAGACTTTCTTAAATGACATATACCTCACATGAACCAACTAAGCATGATCACATGGATGAGTATATGTACAAAAATGAAAACAAATAGAGTTCATACCAGCCTCTCACCACAGTCGGATTGTTGTAGATCGTCATTATTGACTTTTCACTTGTGTAGCTTGAATAATATGGAGTGAAAACCAAGCTCCAACCACCGAAGACCACTGAACTCCATAATGAACTTTACAAAACCAAAGAAGAACAGCAAATATTTTTGGTGTTTTCGAATTGGAAACAAGAACAAAAGGAAACAAGCAAACAAAGCAAAATATTTTTGGATTTTCTTATAGCAAACCAACGATAGCAAATAAAGAAAAATGAAAGCAAGAAACCAAAATAAGCAAATGGTAAAGAGAAACAATAGAATTATTTTTGGTCTTTTTGTGTTTTAGGAAAGAAACAAAGCAAAAACAAGAAAATGAAAACTAGAAGAGTCACATAAACACAAAGCAGCAGGAATCTGCCAAACTTGACAGCAGTACAGTAATCGATTTTTAAGAAATTCTTCCGCTGCCCAGCTCGAAAAGTGTTCAACTAATGAACGTTAGATAACAACCTGGGGAACATGCACAAAACTTGGCTTCGCAAAATAACGTTCTGGCTGTTTTTGAGAATTTTTTTGGTATCAGTCCAGAATCTGTTTTCAGGCAGCACTTCCCCAAATATCATCTCCCTCTTATTAGAAAACCACTCTAAGAAGCTAAACAAGTATATACAAGTATCCAACAACTATAATATGCAAAGAATGAGTGATGCCGGTATACCTCCCCCCAAGCTTAGGCTTTTGGCCTAAGTGGAGATCAATCCCATGGTGCCCATGAAGTAGCACCTCCGTAGTACGACGAAGATGGATCCGGGTATGTGCTGGAAGAAGCACCCGGATACGTGATGGTGTAGTCGTAGGAGGGCTCGGCATCCTCGGAGTCATGCTGCTGGTGGAAGCCATGTATCTTCAGCTGCTCATCCACCTCCTCCTTAGAGCGCGACCTTGGTTCCCTGTGAATACTGAACAAATCTGGCTGCGGCAATGGAACTTTCCTCTCTTCCCCGTCAACAAACAACATTCTATAGACAATATTATCTAAACTAGAGTCAGCTGTAACAAATTGATGACTCTTCATAGCAGCAATATCAAGCCTTATAGGAGTTATTTTCACATCAGTAGGGTCAAGAGGAAGCTCTAGATGTGCTAAAATGCGTGATGCAATAATTCCTCCAAAAATAGGCCCCTTGTTAGACAAGCGGCGAGCAACAAGAGCACCAAGATGATAAGGTGTCTCTCCAGTGAGTGCAGCAATTAAGAAAGCAAGATGGTAACTAGAAATATTGCTAGTGTTCTCCCTACCAAGAATGCTAGTAGCAAGGTAATAAGCAAAATACTTAATAGCAGGGAGTTGAATGTTTCTTATCTTCCCACGCTGAATGGTGCGACAATCATCATTGGTGATTCCTCGATAGAGCTCCAGCAATTCCTTGGGATTGCTCTCGATCCTCTTCGCTGTACCTACAGGGGCAATATCCAATGCAGTACAAAAATCCTTCAACTTCATAGTGATAGGATCATCATAAATCCTGAATGTAACTGATGGTTGGAAGTGTTTGTTGTTGAACTGAAAGCTCTCAACAAAGATTTTAGTAAGCATGTAGTATTGATCCCTCTCATCCTCCATGTAGGCGGTTAAACCCACATTACCAACGAGGACCAAGAAATCATCCAGCAACCCTGCATTACTCAGAAAGTCATAGCATGGAAAAGATGAAGCATTAGGGACTCCATTGTCCTCTTCAACTTCGAAGCTCGGTGCGATGACATCCTCATTATAAGACCGCCTAATCCGAGTGGATGACCTTGAGGGCCTCCCTGTGCTTGTCGTCTCTCTTTCAAACACTTCTCCAAAGCTATGGTTGTTCATCTTCCTTTTCTGAAATTTTTCAACAAACATTATAAAATTTGATTTGGTGTCATATAATTGAGGGAAACTACTATAGGAACTTGCTAGAGTACTAAACATGCATCAAAACTAATTTTTACCACTTAGAACAAGCATGCAAGATCACTAAACATGTTACCTACAGCAGCAAAATATTCAAGATATACTCAACCAAACAAAATTCTACTTGGATAATCGGAGGAGTCACATACCGGAGAGCAAATGTACCAAATTTCAGACAGAAATCTGGCCTGAGCAAAGAGATCGAGAAATCTTGAGCTCTTGAGCAGAAACGCGAGTGAGAGAAAATGAGTACGAGTTTTTTCGGGAGAGAGAGTGCAATGAGTGGAAAAGATGATAAAGTGGGGCAAGGAGGGCCCCACACAACAGGGTGGCGCGCCCCCCCTTCCTGGTCGCGCCGGCCTGTGGGGTGCCACCCTGGGGTGCCCCACTGGTCATCCCTAGGTGTTCCCAGGTGCCTCTTCGAAAAATAAGACCAACGGTATAATTTTTGTGAATTTTTGAAAACTTTGAAAAACGCACATTTCTAGGTATTAAATTTATTATTACTGGGCAGAAAAAGATTTGCAAACCTCTAAACAACTAAAGCATCTTGCAAAATAAGTAGTGCTACAGCAAGTAAAGTAAGTGGAGGAAGAAAGAGATGTTGTTTAGCTCTTCTATGCATATAAAATATACTTGTTAACAAGGGTGATCAAGTCTTGTCACCAAATAAATTTTACATAACATAAGAAGAATTAAACCTCAAATCAATCATGTTACCTTGTATTGTATTGATACGGATCCAATCACAAGAGTTTGATATTCTTCTTTAGGCTCATATATTGGACAATCAATATCTCCCACTTTGATAGATCTCAAATTAGAAATTGTATTAACTCCACATATTTTATCGATCTTCTTGGGAAAATAAACAGTATGCTCCTTGTCATCGACATTGAAAGTAACTTTTCCTTTATTGCAATCAATAACAGTCCCTGCGGTGTTAAGAAAAGGTCTCACAAGAATAATAGACATATTATCATCTTCAGGCATTTCCAACACAACAAAATCCGTTAATATTAAGCAGTTTTGAGTAACTTGAACAAGAACATCCTCATATATACCAACAGGAATAGTAGTAGATTTATCAGCCATTTGCAAAGATATATCAGTCGGTATCAACTTATCTAAATAAAGTCTCTTATAAAGAGAAAAAGGCATAACACTAACACCCGCTCCCAAATCACATAGAGCAGTTCTAACATAATTATTCTTAATAGAACAAGGAATAGTCGGTATACCTGGGCCGCCAAGCTTCTTTGGAACCTTGCCATTGAAAGAGTAATTAGCAAGCATAGTGGAAATCTCCTCATTAGGAATTTTCCTTTTGTTAGTGACAATATCTTTCATATACTTTGAATAAGGAGGCAATTTAATAGCATCAGTCAAAGGGATTTGCAAAAACAAAGGTTTCATCCAATCACAAAATTTATTATATTGTTCTTCTTCCTTTGATTTTAGTTTCTTAGCAGGAAAAGGCATTTGCTTTTGAACCCAAGGTTCCCTTTCATTACCATGTTTCTTAGCAATAAAATCTTCCTTAGTGTACTTTTTATTTTTAGCATGCTTTTCAGGTTCATCTTCAACCTCTTCTTTATCAGAAGCATCATCATTATTTTTATCATGTTCATTACCACTTTCAGTTTCAGCATCAGAAATAGAAATACTATTAGGATCATTAACAGGCTCAGAGGATTCTACAACAGTTTTATGTTTCTTTTTCTTTTTCTTAGAAGGAGCACTAGTTTCAGTTCGTTGAGAATCTTGTTCAACTCTTTTGGGATGCCCTTCAGGATATAGAGGATCCTGAGTAGAAACACCGCCTCTAGTTGTTACTTCATAAGCATGTTTTTCTTTAGAATTATTTTTTAATAAGTCATTTTGCACTTTAGTGAGTTGATCAATTTGAGTTTGAACCATATGAAAGTGTTTAACAAGCATCTTAACATCATTGGAGGTTCTCTCCACAATACCATGCAATTCACTAATAGCTCGAGAGTTTTCCATTAAATGATTCTCTACTCTCATATTAAAATTTTCTTGCTTAACAATATAATTATCAAACTCATCTAAGCATTGAGGAGGAGGTTTTGAATACGGAATATCTTCCCTAGTAAAGCGTTCAAGAGAGTGTACCTCAATCATGGATGAAGGGGGAGTGATCTTACATAAATCTTCTATGGGAGGTAAATTCTTCACATCATCGAATTTAATACCCTTCTCTTTAAGAGATTTGTTGGCTTCCCTCATATCTTCATCATTTAATTTAATCATACCCCTCTTCTTCAATATTGGTGTCGGGGTTGGTTCAGGTGTAGACCAATCATCATGATTCCGGCCTATTCTAGCCAATTATTCTTCAGCGTCGTCTGGAGTTCTTTTCCTGAAAACACAACCAGCACAACTATCCAGGTATGCCCTAGACTCAATGGTTAATCCACTATAAAATATATCAAGTAAATCATGCTTTTCCAAATCATGTTCAGGCCGAGCTCTAATAAGAGAGCAAAATCTCGCCCAAGCCTCAGGCAATTTCTCTCCATCTTCTTGATCAAAATTATAAATTCTCTGCAAAGCAATATGTTGAGCACTAGCAGGAAAGTATTTCCGGAAGAAAACATCAAGCAATTCTTTTGGACTATTAATAGAATCAGGTGGCAAACTATTATACCAAGTTTTAGCATCATCCTTTAATGAGAAAGGGAAAATTTTAGCAACAAAATAAGTACGCTTCTTAACATCATCAGAAAACAAGCTACTCAGAGTAGACAGCTCAATCATGTGTTCTACAGCACTTTCTTTTTCAGTACCACAAAAGGGTGTTTTCTCAACAATAGATATATGAGATAAATCAAGAGAAAAATCATAATCCTTATCCTTAATGTTTATAGGAGATGTGGCAAATTTAGGATCAGGAGACAGTTTATATCTAACAGTATGTTGTGCAAGCAACTTTTTGATTTTTCTTGCATCAGTAGTAGCATTGCATTTATCAATAAAATCATCATCAAGTTCCACATAATCTTCATCAAGATCATCACTAGAGTATTCAATAGACTCAGGTGAATTAACAGGTGTAACAGCATTTTCATTAGGAGTTTCAGTATTTTTAATTTGTCTAGACCTAGCAATTGTAGCATCTAGAAAAGATCCTAATGAACCATCATTATCAAGTACAGCAGAAGAATCATCAAAATTATAAGAGGAACTTTTAGATCTAGCAGAAGTACCAGCATGTGAAGCTTGTGGTGGTGAAACAAATTTATCTATCACAGATGGTGAATCAAGAGCAGCAGAGGTACTCAGAGTTGTACCTTTTCTTGTAGTGGATGGTAATATGGCGACTTTAGTATCGCGAGGTTTACCCATCATGGAGAATTTGCAGCGAACAATATCAATCCAAGTGAACTTCCAAATAAAGCTATGCTCCCCGGCAACGGCGCCAGAAAATAGTCTTGATGACCCACAAGTATAGGGGATCGCAACAGTCTTCGCGGGAAGTAAAACCCAATTTATTGATTCGACACAAGGGGAGACAAAGAATACTTGAAAGCCTTAACAGCGGAGTTGTCAATTCAGCTGCACCTGGAAACAGACTTGCTCGCAAGAGTTTATCAGTAGTAACAGTTTTATAGCAGTAGCAGTAGTGAAATAACAGCAGCAGAGTAACAAAGACAGCAGTAGTGATTTTAGTAAACAGCAGGATTAAAATACTGAAGGCACATGGATGGATGAACGGGCGTTGCATGGATGAGAGAAACTCATGTAACAATCAAAGCAGGGCATTTGCAGATAATAATAAAACGGTATCCAAGTACTAATCAATCAATAGGCATGTGTTCCATATATAGTCGTACGTGCTCGCAATGAGAAACTTGCACAACATCTTTTGTCCTACCAGCCGGTGGCAGCCGGGCCTCTAGGGAATCTACTGGAAATTAAGGTACTCCTTTTAATAGAGCACCGGAGCAAAGCATTAACACTCCGTGAACACATGTGATCCTCATATCACCGCCTTCCCCTTCGGTTGTCCCAATTTCTGTCACTTTGGGGCCTCGGGTTCCGGACAATAATACGTGTATACAACTTGCAGGTAAGATCATAAAACAATGCATATCATCATGAAACAATAACATGTTCAGATCTGAAATCATGGCACTCGGGCCCTAGTGACAAGCATTAAGCATAACAAGTTGCAACAATATCATAAAAGTACCAATTACGGATACTAGGCACTATGCCCTAACAATCTTATGCTATTACATGACCAATATCATCCAATCCCTACCATCCCCTTCAGCCTACAGCGGGGCAATTACTCACACATGGATGTGGGAAACATGGCTGGTCGATGGAGAGGCGTCGGTGGTGATGATGGCGATGATCTCCTCCAATTCCCCGTCCCGGTGAGGTGCCAGAACGGAGTTTCTGGTCCCGAGATGGAGTTTCGCGACGGTGGCGGCGTACTGGATGGTTTCTGGCGACTTCGACTTCTCGTCTCACGTTTTTAGATCGAAACCCTTAAGTAGTCCAGAGAGGGGCGTCAGAGGCCAGCCGAGGAGGCCACACAGTAGGGCGGCGCGCCCCCCTCCTGGGCCGCGCCAGCCTGGTGTGTGGGGGCCTCGGGCCTCCACCTGGCTTGCCCTTCTGGCTCCGTAATTCTTCTGGAAAAATAAGACCTTCGACATAAATTCTGGGGATTTTCCTGAAAGTTGGATTTCTGCACAAAAACGAGACACCAGAGCAATTCTACTGAAAACATCGTTAGTCCGTGTTAGTTGTATCCAAAATACACAAATTAGAGGCAAAACAATAGCAAAAGAGTTCGGGAAAGTAGATACGTTTTGGACGTATCAGGGGGTGCGCCCCCCTAGTGTGTGGGACCCCCGTGGCCCCTCCGACTCCGCCTCTTCGCCTATTTAAGCCGTCCTGACCTAAATCTTCGACACGGATTGACGAAACACCAAAAAACCTTCCAGAGCCGCCGCCATCGCGAAACTCCAATTCGGGGGACATAAGTCTCGGTTCCGGCACCCTGCCGGGACGGGGAAGTGCCCCCGGAAGGCTTCTCCATCGACATCACCGCCATCTTCATCGCCGCTGCTGTCTCCTATGATGAGGAGGGAGTAGTTCTCCCCCGGGGCTGAGGGCTCTACCGGTAGCTATGTGGTCAATCTCTCTCTCATGTACCCCAATACAATGATCTCATGAATTGCCTTGCATAATTGAGATCCATATGATGAGCTTTGTATCACTATCAATCTATGTGCTACTCTAGTGATGTTATTAAAGTAGTCTATTCCTCCTTCATGATGTAATGTGGACAGTGTGTGCATCATGTAGTACTTGGCATAGGTTATGATCGTGATCTCTTGTAGATTGTGAAGTTAACTATTACTATGCTCTAAAGGTTACTTAAATATGAACACCGAATGTTGTGGCGCTTGTTAACTCCGGCTTGAGGGAGCTCTTGTAGCCCTACACAATGATTGGTGTTTGTTATCAAACAAGAGTATATGTAGCACAAGTGAGGAGAAGTTATTTATTATGTGATCAATGTTGAGAGTGTCCACTAGTGAAAGTAGGATCCCTAGGCCTTGTTTCCAATACTGCAAACACCGCTTACTTACTGTTCTACTGCATGTTTACTTGCTACCATATTTATTCCAGATTGTTATTACCACTCATATTCATCTATACCACCTGCGTTTTAATATCTCTTCGCCGAACTAGTGCACCTATACATCTGACAAGTGTATTAGGTGTGTTGGGGGACACAAGAGACTTCTTGTATCGTAATTGCAGGGTTGCTTGAGAGGGATATCTCTGACCTCTACCTCCCTGAGTTCGATAACCCTTGGGTGATTCACTTAAGGGAAACTTGCTGTTGTTCTACAAACCTCTGCTCTTGGAGGCCCAACACTGTCTATAGGAATAGAAGCGTGCGTAGACATCACTGCCTATCATGATCAAGATCATCTATTTGTAATGCTACATGTTGTGTTTGATGGGATCCGATGAATATGGAATACTATGTCAAGTTGATTATGAATCTATCATATATGCTATTTATGTTCTCGCATGCTCTCCGTTGCTAGTAGAGGCTCTGGCCAAGTTGATACTTGTAACTCCAAGAGGGAGTATTTATGCTCGATAGTGGGTTCATGCCTCCATTGAATCTGGGACAGTGACAGAAAGTTCTAAGGTTGTGGATGTGCTGTTGCCACTAGGGATAAAACATCAATGCTTTGTCTAAGGATATTTGTGTTGATTACATTACGCACCATACTTAATGGAATTGTCTGTTGTTTGCAACTTAATACTGGAAGGGGTGCGGATGCTAACCCGAAGGTGGACTTTTTGGGCATAGATGCATGCTGGATAGCGGTCTATGTACTTTGTCGTAATGCCCTGATTAAATCTCATAGTATTCATCGTGACATGTATGTGCATTGTTATGCCCTCTCTATTTGTCAATTGCCCAACTGTAATTTGTTCATACAACATGCTATTTATCTTATGGGAGAGACACCACTAGTGAACTGTGGACCCCGGTCCATTCTTTTACATCTAAAATACAATCTACTGCAATACTTGTTCTTTACTGTTCTTCGCAAACAAACATCATTTTCCACACCATACGGTTAATCCTTTGTTTACAGCAAGCCGGTGAGATTGACAACCTCACTGTTTCGTTGGGGTAAAGTACTTTGATTGTATTGTGCAGGTTCCACGTTGGCGCCGGAATCCCTGGTGTTGCGCCGCACTACACTCCGTCACCAACAACCTTCACGTGTTCCTTGACTCCTACTGGTTCGATAACCTTGGTTTCATACTGAGGGAAAATTTTCTGATGTACGCATCACACCTTCCTCTTGGGGTTCCCAACGGACGTGTGTCAACTGCACGCATCAAGGATTTTTTCTGGCGCCATTGCCGGGGAGATCAAGACACGCTGCAAGGGGAGTCTCCCACATCCAATCTCTTTACTTTGTTTTTGTCTTGCTTTACTTTACTTTATTTACTGCTTTGTTTGTTCTCTATATCAAAAATACAAAAAAAATTAGTTACTAGTTTTACTTTATTTACTGTCTTGTTTGCGTTCTCTATATTAGAAACACAAAAAAATTAGTTACTTGCATTTACTTATTCTGTTATCATGACTAGTCCTGTAGTTGTTACTCTATCACCTGAGGAATCGATCTTTACTTTTAAACAAGGTGGTGAAGAGAGTTTTAAAGAAGCTCGGTCTAGAATTTTTGATTCTTATAGTAAAACTGAACCTAAAATGACTCTAAGTTTGCTTCTTAGTAACTTTTATTTTGGGCTTATTCTTCGCTATAGATATGCCTTAGATGCTGTAGTAGGAGGAGATTTCCTTCACTGTGATGGGGATCAAGCTTTTAATGCCATAAGAAAAGTGGTTACATCATCTAGCTCCGCTAATAATTTTGATTCATCTCTTGCTAGCATTAATAATAGAGTAAACACCCTCGAGACAAATATATCTTGTTTAAAGGAAGGGTACAACCAGATTCGCGAATATTATGATTATGTTCTAGTAAGTTTTGAACCTTCAATGTGGGTGCCTACTATTAAAGCTACTATTTGTGGTGAAACTTTTTATGCCCATTGTGATATTATGTCTGAGTTTTGCCTTATGCCTAAAAGAATTTATGAATCTTTGACACTTTGGGAACTTACTGAAGGAGGAGAAGGAATAACTCTTACTGATAACTCTGTTATAATTCCTATGGGTATAGCTGAAGGGGTGTTCACAACCTTTCTTGGAAGAACGGTATCCACTGATTATCTCATTGTTGAATGTGTAGGGACAGGATAAATCACACTTGGAAGGTCCCTGCTGAAACTCGTGGGAGCAATCATAGATGTGGGGAAAGGCACTCTAAATTTTACCTCTACGCCCGGATGCGGTCATATATTCCCTAAACCAAAGAGTAATAATAAGAGTAAGAAGAGTAGGCGCAAGGCCCCTGGTAAGAATGCTAATGCTTCATCTCTTGATGTTACTTGATTCACACTTTCTGCGCCTAGCTGAAAGGCGTTAAAGAAAAGCGCTCATGGGAGACAACCCATTATTTTACTTCTGTATTTTTGTTTTATATTTGAGTCTTGGAAGTTGTTACTACTGTAGAAACCTCTCCTTATCTTTATTTTATTGCATTTTTGTGCCAAGTAAAGTCTTTGATAGTAATGTTGATACTAGATTTGGATTACTGCGCAGAAACAGATTTCTTACTGTCACGAAATTTAGCAGCCCCGTCTGTAGATAACTCAGAAAATTCTGCCAATTTACGTGCATGATCCTCAGATATGTACGCAACTTTCATTCAATTTGAGCTTTTTCATCTGAGCAAGTTAAGTGCCCCAGAAAAATTCGTCTTTACGGACTGTTCTGTTTTGACAGATTCTGCCTTTTATTTCGCATTGCCTGTTTTGCTATGCTTGATGGATTTCTTTGTTTCATTAATTTTCAGTAGCTTTTTGCAATGTCCAGAAGTATTAAGAATGATTATGTCACCTCTGAATATATGAATTTTCAATTATGCACTAACCCTCTAATGAGTTTGTTTCGAGTTTGGTGTGGAGGAAGTTTTCAAGGGTCAAGAGAGGAGGATGATACAATATGATCAAGAAGAGTGAAAAGTCTAAGCTTGGGGATGACCCCGTGGTTCATCCCTGCATATTTCAAGAAGACTCAAGCATCTAAGCTTGGGGATGCCCAAGGCATTCCCTTCTTCATCGACAACTTATCAGGTCACCTCTAGTGAAACTATATTTTTATTCAGTCACATCTTATATGCTTTACTTGGAGCGTCTGTTTGCTTTTGTTTTTGTTTTTGTTTGAATAAAATCAGATCCTAGCATTCTTTGTATGGGAGAGAGACACGCTCCGCTGTTGCATATGAACACATGTGTTCTTAGTGCTACTTTTAATGTTCATGGCGAAGGTTGAAAACTGCTTCGTTCATTGTTATATGGTTGGAAACGGAAAATGCTTCATGTGGTAATTGGTATAATGTCTTGAATAATTTGATACTTGGCAATTGTTGTGCTCATATAGATCATGTTTAAGCTCTTGCATCATGTACTTTGCACCTATTAATGAAGAACTACATAGAGCTTGTTAAAATCTGGTTTGCATGATTAGTCTCTCTAAGTCTAGATATTTTCTGGTTAAGGTGTTTGAACAACAAGGAAGAAAGTGTAGAGTCTTATAATGCTTGCAATATGTTATTATGTAAGTTTTGCTGTGCCGGTTTATACTTGAGTTTGCTTCAAACAACCTTGCTAGCCTAAGCCTTGTATTGAGAGGGATTACTTCTCGTGCATCCAAATCCTTGAGCCAAAAACTATGCCATTTGTGTCCACCATACCTACCTACTACATGGTATTTCTCCGCCATTCCAAAGTATATTACTTGAGTGCTACCTTTAAAATTCTATTCCTTGTCTTTGCAATACATAGCTCATGGGAAAATAGCCTTAAAAACTATTGTGGTAAAGAATATGTAGCTTATGTATCTTATTTCTTATAAGTTGCTTGTTGAGCGATAACCATGTTTATGGGGACACCATCAACTTTTACACCTTTGTTGGATATCATGTGAGTTGCTATTGATACGCGTTCAACACGCGTCCGTTGGGAACCCCAAGAGGAAGGTGTGATGCGTACAGCGGCAAGTTTCCCTCAGTATGAAACCAAGGTTATCGAACTAGTAGGAGCCAAGAAGCACGTTGAAGGTTGATGGCGGCGGGATGTAGTGCGGCGCAACACCAGGGATTCCGGCGCCAACGTGGAACCTGCACAACACAACCAAAGTACTTTGCCCCAACGAAACAGTGAGGTTGTCAATCTCACCGGCTTGTGATACGTCTCCGACGTATCGATAATTTCTTATGTTCCATGCCACATTATTGATGTTATCTACATGTTTTATGCACACTTTATGTCATATTCGTGCATTTTCTGGAACTAACCTATTAACAAGATGCCGAAGTGCCGCTGTCTTTGTCTTGTTTTTGGTTTCAGAAATCCTAGTAAGGAAATATTCTCGGAATTGGACGAAATCAACGCCCAGGGGCCTATTTTTCCACGAAGCTTCCAGAAGTCCGAAGACGAAACGAAGTGGGGCCACAGGGTGCCCAAACCCTAGGGCGGCGCGGCCCCCCCTTGGCCGCGCCGCCCTGTCATCTGGGGCCCCTGTGGCCCCTCCGGTCTTGCCCTTCCGCCTACTTAAAGCCTCCGTGAAGAAACCCCCGCACCGGGAGCCACGATACGGAAAACCTTCCAGAGACGCCGCCAACGCCGATCCCATCTCGGGGATCCAGAGATCGCCTCCGGCACCCTGCCGAGAGGGCAATCATCTCCCGGAGGACTCTACGCCGCCATGGTCGCCTCCGGTGTGATGAGTGAGTAGTCTACCCCTGGACTATGGGTCCATAGCAGTAGCTAGATGGTTGTCTTCTCCCCATTGTGCTATCATTGTCGGATCTTGTGAGCTGCCTAACATGATCAAGATCATCTATCTGTAATTCTATATGTTGCGTTTGTTGGGATCCGATGAATAGAGAATACTTGTTATGTTGATTATCAAAGTTATATCTATGTGTTGTTTATGATCTTGCATGCTCTCCGTTACTAGTAGATGCTCTGGCCAAGTAGATGCTTGTAACTCCAAGAGGGAGTATTTATGCTCGATAGTGGGTTCATGCCTGCATTGACACCGGGACAAAGGATGAAAGTTCTAAGGTTGTGTTGTGCTGTTGCCACTAGGGATAAAACATTGATGCTATGTCTAAGGATGTAGTTGTTGATTACATTACGCACCATACTTAATGCAATTGTCTGTTGCTTTGCAACTTAATACTGGAAGGGGTTCGGATGATAACCTGAAGGTGGACTTTTTAGGCATAGATGCAGTTGGATGGCGGTCTATGTACTTTGTCGTAATGCCCAATTAAATCTCACTATACTCATCATGATATGTATGTGCATGGTCATGCTCTCTTTATTTGTCAATTGCCCAACTGTAATTTGTTCACCCAACATGCTGTTTGTCTTATGGGAGAGACACCTCTAGTGAACTGTGGACCCCGGTCCAATTCTCTTTACTGAAATACAATCTACTGCAATACTGTTTTACTGTTTTCTGCAAACAATCATCTTCCACACAATACGGTTAATCCTTTGTTACAGCAAGCCGGTGAGATTGACAACCTCACTGTTTCGTTGGGGCAAAGTACTTTGGTTGTGTTGTGCAGGTTCCACATTGGCGCCGGAATCCCTGGTGTTGCGCCGCACTACATCCCGCCGCCATCAACCTTCAACGTGCTTCTTGGCTCCTCCTGGTTCGATAAACCTTGGTTTCTTTCTGAGGGAAAACTTGCTGCTGTGCGCATCATACCTTCCTCTTGGGGTTCCCAACGAACGTGTGAGTTACACGCCATCAAGCTAGATTTCTGGCGCCGTTGCCGGGGAGATCAAGACACGCTGCAAGGGGAGTCTCCACTTCTCAATCTCTTTACTTTGTTTTTGTCTTGCTTAGTTTTATTTACTACTTTGTTTGCTGCACTAAATCAAAATACAAAAAAAATTAGTTGCTAGTTTTACTTTATTTACTATCTTGTTTGCTATATCAAAAACACACAAAAATAGTTACTTGTTTTACTTTACTTAATATCATGCATGTTTTTATTTCACTAGTTTGGCATAATGGACAAAAATGAGCTTCTATTGCTATTTCCTGATTTAAAACATGGATTGTTTGATGCAAAAATTAAAAAACCTATGGAATCTTATTTGCATGCTGGTAGTAATATTAGTATGAACGCTTTGAACACCATTGTTGATAATGATATAGAAAGTTCTAAGCTTGGGGAAGCTGGTTTTCATGATCTTTTTAGTCCCCCAAGCATTGAGGAGAAAATTTTCTTTGATGATACTTTGCCTCCCATATATGATGATTATAATGATAGTGGTCTTTTGGTGCCACCTACTATGGAGAGTGAATTTGATTATGATTACAATATGCCTCCTATATTTGATGATAGCTACTTTGTTGAATTTGCTCCCACCACAACAACTAATAAAATTGATTATGCTTATGTGGAGAGTAATAATTTTATGCATGAGACTCATGATAAGAATGCTTTGTGTGATAGTTATATTGTTGAGTTTGCTCATGATGCTACTGAAAGTTATTATGAGAGAGGAAAATATGGTTGTAGAAATTTTCATGTTACTAAAATACCTCTCTATGTGCTGAAATTTTTGAAGCTATGTTTGTTTTATCTTCCTATGCTTGTTACTTTGCTCTTCATGAACTTGTTTATTTACAAGATTCCCATGCATAGGAAGCATGTTAGACTTAAATGTGTTTTGAATTTGCCTCTTGATGCTCTCTTTTGCTTCAAATACTATTTCTTGCGAGTGCATCATTAAAACTACTGAGCCCATCTTAATAAGTACTATATTAAAGGGTAACAAACTTCTTTTTTGTTAGAATTTTGGATTCTGTTTTAGATTAACGGTGACTTGACACGTAGGTGGGTTTAGTGATTGATTCCCGCTGGATTTTTTGTGTGTGAACTAGCGGTGTTCTCTTGGAATTTTTGTAATCTTTGCTGCGTGCCGATCTTTCTTCTATCTTGGGTGGATGTAGCTCTTTTTATGGAACCGCTTTGACTGCATGTCCTCTATCTCGAAAGATCCACTCCATACCGCCCCTCGATTTCCTCGCGACCCTCTCTCTCTCGCTCTCTCATCTCCTCCATGGTACGGAGCTCCTCACCCGCCGGAGCCCTCCTTGCCTGATCCCCACTCTTCCACTAGCCTCCCCCTTCATTAGCCCCTCTCTACCTTACCCCCTGCCCAGAACGGGCTGCCTTGAGATCTCCATGTCCAAGCAGGGCAATTGTGCGTCCGGCTTCAAGCGGAGGATGGAGAGACGGGCGCAGCAGCCAGGTGTCGAGAGGCGTTGTAGGCGGCTGGCGATCTATGGCGCGGGGCAGTGGATCCGGAGGTAGACGGCAGCAGGCGGTGCTGCTTGGGCGACAAGGTAGAGGCAGCGGAGAACGGCGGCCGGCGTCGTGGTCGGCCGGGGCTTGACCGGGACAAGTTTCTACTGAGGTGCATCTTGCGTGGAGGGAGCAGCGGGGGAGGAGCGGCGCCAGCAAGGAGGCAGCGACGGCGGAAGAAGCGCTGCACCTGCTCAATCCCCCGATGTGCACCGTCGTCCGCTTTTAGGCGCCGCCGCCGCCCGTCGTCGACGCAATAAGGCAACCCGGGTGGTCGACTACAATATGTCAGGTTTCCCCCTTCTCACTGCCACAGCCAGGCCCGTGCCTGCCTTGTGAGCGCTCTTCCTAGCTTCGATCGAGATGCGTCCGAGGCAGTGCAGCGCCGTGCATGTGAGGCAGCTCCGCAGCGCCGGGATCCCTCTCTAGGTGCTGATTCATCTTCTCCACAACGTCATCAGGGAGGTGCTAGATCTCCGCTCTGGTAGCGGCCAGTGCCCCTCCAAGGGCGATGCCCTGGCTCAGCAACAGGTGGTGCGTCACCTGCACGAAGACGTGGTGAGGATCCAGGTTCTCGAACAATTTCCAACTTTGATCCCGTTCCTTTCCCTACATTAGATGAATGCCAATTGGATGATTGGGTGCTTTATGTACCTCATGTGGTTGAGTAGTTCCCGTGATTTTTGTTTAGATGGAATCATGGAAGTAAAATTAAGTAACGATACTTTATTGCTTTCAGGTTTGGTGAGAATATGCAAACACATAAGAATATATCTCCCGTGATTAGCTTTCGTCATGTAATAATGTCTGAAGTGCAGAAAGCATAGCGTGATGTGGGAATACAACGGAATATGAGTACCTTCTCTCAACCCTCTGTCTTTTCACTGTCATATTACATCATTATGTTTTGATGACAAATTTTAACAGGTCATACTTGAATAATAAATAATGTAGTTTCTGCTGTGCATTACTACTGTCTTACTATATCACTAGCAGAATTTCCTTACCTTTTTACACGATGACTGGCGATTTTTTGCGGGTTCCTAACTAATAATCTGCTAAGAAAATTAGAATTATTGGTTTCAATCTTATATTTACATCTGAGGATCGCATTCCTGATTCAGTTTTGTGCCATGATTTGATTCCTTTAGCTGATCGAGCAGAACACAGTTTCACTATAATTTTCCAACGTACTGCTACTGTAGCTGAAATCTAATTCATAAGTAAGTTGCCTGCTCTCTTCGCCATGGTCTACTTTATTTATTTCAGATTTGTAAATCTGAGATGAGATATCTTGACAGTTGACACTGTGTAAATTTGAAACTGATCAGGTTTCATATCATAAACAGAGCAGATTCAGCTAAATATTTTTTTGTTTAACTACAGTAGTTTCAAACATGTGTATGCTTTTTATTTTAATTCTCATTTTTGTATCCCCTTTCAAATTATAAATCTCTGCACCTACTTCTATAACAAATTAACAACCTTGACATTTTTTTTTCATTTATAATCACATAGAGAGCTTCCACCATGCATCTTACATACACCACTCTCACATACAAGTTTCTCTACCAAATATTTGCTACCGCAGACGATTTTTTTTTTAAAAGCTTAATCCATCGAGAAAATGAACTGCCAACTATGCCTTCTCATTTGTTAAACTTACTTTTGGATCCTCATTTTCTTATTGTCGACGCAGAATCTGTGTATATGGGATATGTTCCTAGAACCTACATGTTCCGGTGGTGGCACACGTATTCATTGATACTACAGTCATTTTTCGTACCATGCGCAGATCACCACCTATCTCAGCTATTCTCCCTGACTCCATCCATGAAAAATTTGGGTTGGTAAGAAAAATAGTTATTTCCCACTGGCGGCCTGTGATATCATCTTGACTACATGTTAGGTATTTGCGTTTAAGGAACATTTCTCACTATGTGTGCCAGTTGCCCCGCTGCTGATTCTGTTGGTCTTCTTCTATTCCTTTAGTTCTGCCTTTATCTTACCCTACTGTATCGCCTTCTATTGCTGCTACAGAAGTGTGTTGCTATGACATGGCGAATCCAGTTCTAGAGTTCTCCTGATATCTTTCATGGATATGAACATTCATTTACATATAGTTATGCATCTCTTCGTGATATCTCTGTTCTTTTGTATTGAATTTGTCATATATAGATGAAAGGTCTGATTTTGGGCATATTCTTATTGTCCACGCAGTTGTTGTAAGCAAAGAAGCAACATACTCATTCTGTGAGCATTTTATGTAGTATATTCACAGAATATGAGCACTTGATCCTTTAGAGTGACAATGTTTGCATGATAGTATATATACAATAGCAGTTTTTTGCCAACTGAGATCTTTTCCCCCCAAAATTACATTATTGTGCTATCAAGTTCTTCATATGAACTTGAAATAAGTGGATTCATTTATACTATTCATTGTGGACTTTAACTTATTTTCTTACCGCCGTGCATTTTCGAACTCTGAGATACATACACACTGACAGTTTCTGAAAAGAAATGTACATGAATATTCTTTACTGAAGAAACTCCTATTTGTCAATTCTTAGCCTTTTAACTTATATAATCTTCAACCGGTTAGTGCCAAATAGTTTAAGTGATCTCATGTCAGTGAGCAGTGTGATCGAAGACTGGGTCAGATTTATCCCAGTCAAGTGTTTCTATAATTTTCTTTCGTAGTTTACATTTCTGCTACAAGGTTATGGAATGCAGGAAGTATGAGGATTGTGATAAATTAATTAGAACATTTATTACATGACAACATGTTCTCACAATCTTTTAAGAAATAATGTAGGAGACTTATTTTGAAAGGATATTTTAGTTTGGTTGTATCAACTAAATAAAGAATAAGAAGTAATTTAACTAATTGACATTGAGAATAATAAATTTGCTTTCATGTGGAGAAACTAAATTAGTTTATGCATAGGTGTTCACTATGTCTCTTCTCCTCCTTATCTATGTATATGTCTGGTTTTTTGCTTTTGGAAGACATGTGGACTGAAATATTCATAAATGCATGGACGATTTAGCCCCACCGTCCATTCTTTCTCAAATTTTATGTCGTTAATTCCTTATGATTTTCCTTCTTTCCATCGCGATCTGTTCGCTTTTGTTTTTGCCGTGGTGTTGTCCTTTCACGATGTCTTTGTCGTTCTGTTGGTACATGTTTCCCATCTTAATTTTCATGCTGATTCCGTTTGAGTTTTCATTGTAGGTGCATTCATTTATTATCCTCGCATTGCCTTCTTCTTTTGACTTGCTCTTTCATGTCGCTGGTGGTGTTGCAGTTTCAATAGCTCCAAGGGCAGCTGGATTAGCAAGGTAAACTCATCATCAATCATTTTCTGAATCTTTTTCTTGCTTTGGTTTTGCTTCCTTCTCTATTCTGCTTTTCTTCTCCCTGCACACAAAATTACATATTCTTATATTCATAAGAAATCAAATATTTCTCTGAGCTGCATTGTTCGCATCTCTATTGTTGTTCCAATGTGCGATTTTCTATACTAAGAAGTCATACATGCTTGCAGGTCTAAGGAACAAATGTGAAGATTTTGCCAGTTAAGGATGTATCACACTAAGGTTATTAGCACAAAGTTCTCCGTGAATTGCACGCATATGGGAATATAGGGATCAAGATGTGGCAAAACTCATCAGAGTTGGACTGCTGTTGTTGACCTAAGGTACTCCTCCACCTATCAGTACATGGGGATGCCTCAACTTACCATCTTTTCCCTATGCATAAACACTCTAATTATCCAAAATAATGTATGGTCTTTCATCTTGATTTGATATAGTACTATAACTTCGTCATGATAATGCCAACTAGACGCGAAGAGTTCCTTGTACAAATCACTTTTAACTAAAAGGGAACATAATGTTTAGATCATATTTCAGTATGGACATCTCTTTAGAAGGGGTGTTTCAGTGACTTTGAACTCTTTTTGAATTGTTTCGTGAAAACATGTACTCTTAATGTAGAAGTGCAAATGTAATCATGCACATTCACAGTTCACTCCATGCTATCTTTGCTTTTAAGTGTTCTACTACTTGATCTTTCAATAGCAGTCCGCCTGCATTTTAGCAGAGGGCAAAGTGCCAGCTCCTACTCGGTCGCCTCAACCCGTGCAATTGCATAACATGGTTTCCCATGCGCAGGTTCTTCTACCTCATGGACTTCACGGTGAGAGATTCGTGATCAACAAAGCCTGTGAGAGTATGAAACAACAACTTCTCAGACTCCCACAGCTTCCATCTCATTCAGAATGTTGATTACCTAGCTTTATGCTTCAGGGTCTACTTCCATAGGACATGTCGCTGCTTGGTCCAGTAATACTGTTGCTACCCACATTTGGTTCATCATTTTGTTACCCGCAAACTGGCTGCCAGGTCTTCCATTATTCTTATTGCCAAGAATCTGTACCTTCCTGGCATTGTGCCTTTTTCCTACGACATGGGTGCCCAAGTTGAATTCAGTTTCTAAGTCATCTAAGAAGAGGTACATCTACCACTGCACTGCATCATGCTAAAGTTAAACACACATTGGCCACCTGTGCTTAGAATTTATCAATTGACATTCTTCTCTTGCTATTTATTGATTCCATGTAGTGCAATTGACAAAAAAGAGGGTTGCAGAGAACTATTCACATCTGACAGAGATCCCAGACTCACAAGGTATACGTGCAGTACAAAAGTCAGCTAAACAAACCATGCATTGTCATAGGACAAAATCAAGCTTACTACATATTCTTGTTTAAAAAAAGCTTACTACATATTATTATTAGAGTAAATGCCAGAAGTCAGCCAATACCGTCACGTCAAGTTGAACTGTGTGTCTGCAAGATTCGCCAGTACCGACATCAGTCATCTCTATGATAACTTTGTTATCTTTTGTCAGCAACTGTATAGTACTGTTGCCCCACATGCTACTATTGGAGAGACAAATTCCTCCAGTTATGTAATATCTAAGAACCTATGTGTAATTATCTAAGGCACTCTTTATCTGCAAGGGTAGGGCTTCTCTCTTGCCTATATCACATCCGTCATCATGCAGTTCACAATACCACTCTATAAATTAGTCTTCTCTGCATTGATAATTGTATTATATTACACAGTTATACTACTACTATTGTATACTAATAGAATATTTTTTTCATGTCTCTTCAAACCAAGAAACAAACACTCAAAATGCTTTCAAATAATATTTACCACCACCAAAAATTACTACCAATCAGCCACTATATGGCGCGGCGTGCCGCCGTGCCGGTCTTTGCTAGTGGCCATAAAGAAAGAACTTCTTGGGAGATAACCCATATGTTATTTTGCTACAGTACTTTGTTTTAAATTTGTGTCTTGGAAGTTGTTTACTACTGTAGCAACCTCTCCTTATCTTAGTTTTGTGTTTTGTTGTGCCAAGTTAAGCCGTTGATAGAAAAGTAAGTACTAGATTTGGATTACTGCGCAGTTCCAGATTTCTTTGCTGTCACGAATCTGGGTCCACCTCAATGTAGGTAACTCATAAAATTAAGCCAATTTACGTGCATGATCCTCAGATATGTACGCAACTTTCATTCAATTTGAGCATTTTCATTTGAGCAAGTCTGGTGCCATTTTAAAATTCGTCAATACGAACTGTTCTGTTTTGACAGATTCTGCCTTTTATTTCGCATTGCCTCTTTTGCTATGATGGATGAATTTCTTTGATCCACTAATGTCCAGTAGCATTATGCAATGTCCAGAAGTGTTAAGAATGATTGTGTCACCTCTGAATATGTTAATTTTTATTGTGCACTAACCCTCTAATGAGTTGTTTCGAGTTTGGTGTGGAGGAAGTTTTCAAGGATCAAGAGAGGAGTATGATGCAACATGATCAAGGAGAGTGAAAGCTCTAAGCTTGGTGATGCCCCGGTGGTTCACCCCTGCATATTCTAAGAAGACTCAAGCATCTAAGCTTGGGGATGCCCAAGGCATCCCCTTCTTCATCGACAATATTATCAGGTTCCTCCCCTGAAACTATATTTTTATTCCATCACATCTTATGTGCTTTTCTTGGAGCGTCAGTTTGTTTTTGTTTTTGTTTTGTTTGAATAAAATGGATCCTAGCATTCACTTTATGGGAGAGAGACACGCTCCACTGTAGCATATGGACAAGTATGTCCTTGGTTTCTACTCATAGTATTCATGGCGAAGTTTCTCCTTCGTTAAATTGTTATATAGTTGGAATTGGAAAATGATACATGTAGTAATTGCTATTAATGTCTTGGGTAATGTGATACTTGGCAATTGTTGTGCTCATGATTAAGCTCTTGCATCATATGCTTTGCACCCATTAATGAAGAAATACATAGAGCATGCTAAAATTTGGTTTGCATATTTGGTTTCTCTAAGGTCTAGATAATTTCTAGTATTGAGTTTGAACAACAAGGAAGACGGTGTAGAGTCTTATAATGTTTTCAATATGTCTTTTATGTGAGTTTTGCTGCACCGGTTCATCCTTGTGTTTGTTTCAAATAAGCCTTGCTAGCCTAAACCTTGTATCGAGAGGGAATACTTCTCATGCATCCAAAATACTTGAGCCAACCACTATGCCATTTGTGTCCACCATACCTACCTACTACATGGTATTTTCCGCCATTCCAAAGTAAATTGCTTGAGTGCTACCTTTAAAATTCCATCATTCACCTTTGCAATATATAGCTCATGGGACAAATAGCTTAAAAACTATTGTGGTATTGAATATGTAAATATGCACTTTATCTCTTAATAAGTTGCTTGTTGTGCGATAACCATGTTCACTGGGGATGCCATCAACTATTCATTGTTGAATTTCATGTGAGTTGCTATGCATGTCCGTCTTGTCTGAAGTAAGAGAGATCTACCACCTTATGGTTAAGCATGCATAATGTTAGAGAAGAACATTGGGCCGCTAACTAAAGCCATGATCCATGGTGGAAGTTTCAGTTTTGGACATATATCCTCAATCTCAAATGAGAAAATTATTAATTGTTGTTACATGCTTATGCATAAAAGAGGAGTCCATTATCTGTTGTCTATGTTGTCCCGGTATGGATGTCTAAGTTGAAGAATAATCAATAGCGAGAAATCCAATGCGAGCTTTCTCCTTAGACCTTTGTACAGGCGGCATAGAGGTACCCCTTTGTGACACTTGGTTAAATGTGCATTGTGATGATCCGGTAGTCCAAGCTAATTAGGACAAGGTGCGGGCACTATTAGTACACTATGCATGAGGCTTGCAACTTATAAGATATAATTTACATGATGCATATGCTTTATTACTACCGTTGACAAAATTGTTTCATGTTTTCAAAATCAAAGCTCTAGCACAAATATAGCAATCGATGCTTTTCCTCTATGGAGGACCATTCTTTTACTTTCAATGTTGAGTCAGTTCACCTATTTCTCTCCACCTCAAGAAGCAAACACTTGTGTGAACAGTGCATTGATTCCTACATATTTGCTTATTGCACTTATTATATTACTCTATGTTGACAATATCCATGAGATATACATGTTACAAGTTGAAAGCAACCGCTGAAACTTAATCTTCTTTTGTGTTGCTTCAATGCTTTTACTTTGAATTATTGCTTTATGAGTTAACTCTTATGCAAGACTAATTGATGCTTGTCTTGAAGTGCTATTCATGAAAAGTCTTTGATTTATGATTCACTTGTTTACTCATGTCATATACATTGTTTTGATCGCTGCATTCACTACATATGCTTTACAAATAGTATGATCAAGATTATGATGGCATGTCACTCCAGAAATTATCTGTGTTATCGTTTTACCTGCTCGGGACGAGCAGAACTAAGCTTGGGGATGCTGATACGTCTCCGACGTATCGATAATTTCTTATGTTCCATGCCACATTATTGATGTTATCTACATGTTTTATGCACACTTTATGTCATATTCGTGCATTTTCTGGAACTAACCTATTAACAAGATGCCGAAGTGCCAGTTGCTGTTTTCTGCTGTTTTTGGTTTCAGAAATCCTAGTAAGGAAATAGTCTCGGAATTGGACGAAATCAACGCCCAGGGGCCTATTTTTCCACGAAGCTTCCAGAAGTCCGAAGACGAAACGAAGTGGGGCCACAGGGTGCCCAAACCCTAGGGCAGCGCGGCCAAGGGCCGCGCTGCCCTGTCATCTGGGGCCCCTGTGCCCCCTCCTGACTTGCCCTTCCGCCTACTTAAAGCCTCCGTGACGAAACCCCCAGTACCGAGAGCCACGATACGGAAAACCTTCCAGAGACGCCGCCAACGCCGATCCCATCTCGGGGGATCCAGGAGATCGCCTCCGGCACTGCCGGAGAGGGGAATCATCTCCCGAGGAGGACTCTAAGCCGCCATGGTCGCATCAGGTGTGATGAGTGAGTAGTCTACCCCTGGACTATGGGTCCATAGCAGTAGCTAGATGGTTGTCTTCTCCCCATTGTGCTATCATTGTCGGATCTTGTGAGCTGCCTAACATGATCAAGATCATCTATCCGTAATTCTATATGTTGCGTTTGTTGGGATCCGATGAATAGAGAATACTTGTTATGTTGATTATCAAAGTTATATCTATGTGTTGTTTATGATCTTGCATGCTCTCCGTTACTAGTAGATGCTCTGGCCAAGTAGATGCTTGTAACTCCAAGAGGGAGTATTTATGCTCGATAGTGGGTTCATGCCTGCATTGACACCTGGGACAGTGACAGAAAGTTCTAAGGTTGTGTTGTGCTGTTGCCACTAGGGATAAAACATTGATGCTATGTCTAAGGATGTAGTTGTTGATTACATTACGCACCATACTTAATGCAATTGTCTGTTGCTTTGCAACTTAATACTGGAAGGGGTTCGGATGATAACCTGAAGGTGGACTTTTTAGGCATAGATGCAGCTGGATGGCGGTCTATGTACTTTGTCGTAATGCCCAATTAAATCTCACTATACTCATCATGATATGTATGTGCATGGTCATGCTCTCTTTATTTGTCAATTGCCCAACTGTAATTTGTTCACCCAACATGCTGTTTGTCTTATGGGAGAGACACCTCTAGTGAACTGTGGACCCCGGTCCAATTCTCTTTACTAAAATACAATCGACTGCAATACTGTTTTACTGTTTTCTGCAAACAATCATCTTCCACACAATACGGTTAATCCTTTGTTACAGCAAGCCGGTGAGATTGACAACCTCCCTGTTTCGTTGGGGCAAAGTACTTTGGTTGTGTTGTGCAGGTTCCACGTTGGCGCCGGAATCCCTGGTGTTGCGCCGCACTACATCCCGCCGCCATCAACCTTCAACGTGCTTCTTGGCTCCTCCTGGTTCGATAAACCTTGGTTTCTTTCTGAGGGAAAACTTGCTGCTGTGCGCATCATACCTTCCTCTTGGGGTTCCCAACGAACGTGTGAGTTACACGCCATCAGCTTGCTGTAACAAAGGATTAACCGTATTGTGTGGAAGATGATTGTTTGCGTAAAACAAAGAGACCAAGTATTGGTGAGATTGTATTTCAAGAAAGAGAATTGGACCGGGGTCCACAGTTCACTAGAGGTGTCTCTCCCATAAGATAAACAGCATGTTGGGTGAACAAATTACAGTTGGGCAATTGACAAATAAAGAGGGCATGACCATGCACATACATATCATGGTGAGTATAGTGAGATTTAATTGGGCATTACGACAAAGTACGTAGACCGCCAT
Organism: Lolium perenne; assembly: GCF_019359855.2. NCBI lineage: Eukaryota > Viridiplantae > Streptophyta > Magnoliopsida > Poales > Poaceae > Lolium > Lolium perenne. Next base: position 175,708,879 of record NC_067244.2, read on the forward strand.
CCAACTGCATCTATGCCTAAAAAGTCCACCTTCAGGTTATCATCCGAACCCTCCAAAGATTAAGTTGCAAAGCAACAGACAATTGCATTAAGTATGGTGCGTAATGTAATCAACAACTACATCCTTAGACATAGCATCAATGTTTTATCCCTAGTGGCAACAGCACAACACAACCTTAGAACTTTCTCACATCGTCCTGTGTGTCAATGCAGGCATGAACCCACTATCGAGCATAAATACTCCCTCTTGGAGTTACAAGCATCTACTTGGCCAGAGCATCTACTAGTAACGGAGAGCATGCAAGATCATAAACAACACATAGATATAACTTTGATAATCAACATAACAAGTATTCTCTATTCATCGGATCCCAACAAACGCAACATATAGAATTACAGATAGATGATCTTGATCATGTTAGGCAGCTCACAAGATCCGACAATGATAGCACAATGGGGAGAAGACAACCATCTAGCTACTGCTATGGACCCATAGTCCAGGGGTAGACTACTCACACATCACTCCGGAGGCGACCATGGCGGCGTAGAGTCCTCCGGGAGATGATTCCCCTCTCCGCAGGGTGCCAGAGGCGATCTCTGGATCCCCCGAGATGGGATCGGCGGCGGCGGCGTCTCGGAAGGTTTTCCGTATCGTGGCTCTCTGCACCGGGGTTTTCGCCACGGTGGCTTTTTGTCGGGGGAGGGGCTGGTCAAGCGGCGGCCCGGGGCCCCCCCCCCCCCGGGCCGCGCGCCCACGGGGGGGGGGGCCGCGCCGCCCTAGGGTGTGGCCCCCTCGTGGCCCCTCTTCGTCTCCTCTTCGGACTTCTGGAAGCTTCGTGGCAAAATAGGACCCTGGGCGTTGATTTCGTCCAATTCCGAGAATATTTCGTTACTAGGATTTCTGAAACCAAAAACAGCAGAAACAAAGAATCGGCACTTCGGCATCTTGTTAATAGGTTAGTTCCAGAAAATGCACGAATATGACATAAAGTGTGCATAAAACATGTAGATAACATCAATAATGTGGCATGGAACATAAGAAATTATCGATACGTCGGAGACGTATCAGCATCCCCAAGCTTAGTTCTGCTCGTCCCGAGCAGGTAAAACGATAAATACGTATAATTTCTGGAGTGACATGCCATCATAATCTTGATCATACTATTTGTAAAGCATATGTAGTGAATGCAGCGATCAAAACAATGTATATGACATGAGTAAACAAGTGAATCATAAAGCAAATACTTTTCATGAATAGCACTTCAAGACAAGCATCAATAAGTCTTGCATAAGAGTTAACTCATAAAGCAATAATTTATAGTAAAGACATTGAAGCAACACAAAAGAAGATTAAGTTTCAGCGGTTGCTTTCAACTCATAACATGTATATCTCATGGATATTGTCAACATAGAGTAATATAATAAGTGCAATAAGCAAATATGTAGGAATCAATGCACAGTTCACACAAGTGTTTGCTTCTTGAGGTGGAGAGAAATAGGTGAACTGACTCAACATGAAAGTAAAAGAATGGTCCTTCAAAGAGGAAAAGCATCGATTGCTATATTTGTGCTAGAGCTTTGATTTTGAAAACATGTAGAGATCATAAAAATAAAGTTTTGAGAGGTGTATGTTGTTGTCAACGAATGGTAGCGGGTACTCTAACCCCCTTGCCAGACAAACCTTCAAAGAGCGGCTCCCATTTTATTTTATTTTTGTGTGGCACTCCTTCCAACCTTTCTTTCACAAACCATGGCTAACCGAATCCTTCGGGTGCCTGCCAACAATCTCATACCATGAAGGAGTGCCTTTTTATTTTAGTTTTATTATGATGACACTCCTCCCCACCTTTGCTTTCTCAAGCCATGGCTAACCGAATCCTTCGGGTGCCGTCCAATCAATCACATACCATGGAGGAGTGTCTATTTTTATTAATTAATTTGGGACTGGGAATCCCATTGCCAGCTCTTTTTGCAAAATTATTGGATAAGCGGATGAAGCCACTAGTCCATTGGTGAAAGTTGCCCAACAAGATTGAAAGATAAACACCACATACTTCCTCATGAGCTATAAAACATTGACACAAATCAGAGGTAATAAATTTTGAATTGTTTAAAGGTAGCACTCAAGCAATTTACTTTGGAATGGCGGAAAATACCATGTAGTAGGTAGGTATGGTGGACACAAATGGCATAGTGGTTGGCTCAAGTATTTTGGATGCATGAGAAGTATTCCCTCTCGATACAAGGTTTAGGCTAGCAAGGCTTATTTGAAACAAACACAAGGATGAACCGGTGCAGCAAAACTCACATAAAAGACATATTGAAAACATTATAAGACTCTACACCGTCTTCCTTGTTGTTCAAACTCAATACTAGAAATTATCTAGACCTTAGAGAAACCAAATATGCAAACCAAATTTTAGCATGCTCTATGTATTTCTTCATTAATGGGTGCAAAGCATATGATGCAAGAGCTTAATCATGAGCACAACAATTGCCAAGTATCACATTACCCAAGACATTAATAGCAATTACTACATGTATCATTTTCCAATTCCAACCATATAACAATTTAACGAAGGAGAAACTTCGCCATGAATACTATGAGTAGAAACTAAGGACATACTTGTCCATATGCTACAGCGGAGCGTGTCTCTCTCCCATAAAGTGAATGCTAGGATCCATTTTATTCAAACAAAACAAAAAACAAAAACAAACCGACGCTCCAAGCAAAGCACATAAGATGTGATGGAATAAAAATATAGTTTCAGGGGAGGAACCTGATAATGTTGTCGATGAAGAAGGGGATGCCTTGGGCATCCCCAAGCTTAGACGCTTGAGTCTTCTTGATATATGCAGGGGTGAACTACCGGGGCATCCCCAAGCTTAGAGCTTTCACTCTCCTTGATCATGTTGCATCATACTCCTCTCTTGATCCTTGAAAACTTCCTCCACACCAAACTCGAAACAACTCATTAGAGGGTTAGTGCACAATAAAAATTAACTTATTCAGAGGTGACACAATCATTATTAACACTTCTGGATATTGCATAAAGCTACTGGACATTAATGGATCAAAGAAATTCATCCAACATAGCAAAAGAGGCAATGCGAAATAAAAGGCAGAATCTGTCAAAACAGAACAGTTCGTATTGACGAATTTTAAAATGGCACCAGACTTGCTCAAATGAAAATTCTCAAATTTAATGAAAGTTGCGTACATATCTGAGGATCATGCACGTAAATTGGCTTAATTTTCTGAGCTACCTACAGGGAGGTTGACCCAGATTCGTGACAGCAAAGAAATCTGGAACTGCGCAGTAATCCAAATCTAGTACTTACTTTTCTATCAAAGACTTTACTTGGCAAAACAAAACACAAAACTAAGATAAGGAGAGGTTGCTACAGTAGTAAACAACTTCCAAGACACAAAATAAAAACAAAGTACTGTAGGTAAAAACATGGGTTGTCTCCCACAAGCGCTTTTCTTTAACGCCTTTCAGCTAGGCGCAGAAAGTGTATATCAAGTATTATCAAGAGACGAAATGTCAACATCATAATTTGTTCTCATAATAGAATCAAAAGGTAACTTCATTCTCTTTCTAGGGAAGTGTTCCATACCTTTCTTGAGAGGAAATTGATATTTTATATTACCTTCCTTCATATCAATGATAGCACCAACAGTTCGAAGAAAAGGTCTTCCCAATATAATGGGACAAGATGCATTGCATTCAATATCCAAGACAACAAAATCAACGGGGACAAGGTTATTGTTAACGGTAATGCGAACATTATCAACTTTCCCCAAAGGTTTCTTTGTAGAATGATCAGCAAGATTAACATCCAAATAACAATTTTTCAATGGTGGCAAGTCAAGCATATTATAAATTTTCTTAGGCATAACAGAAATACTTGCACCAAGATCACATAAAGCATTACAATCAAAATCTTTAACCTTCATCTTAATGATGGGCTCCCAACCATCCTCTAGCTTTTTAGGAATAGAGGCTTCGCGCTCTAGTTTCTCTTCTCTAGCTTTTATGAGAGCATTTGTAATATGTTGCGTGAAAGCAAAATTTATAGCACTAGCATTAGGACTTTTAGCAAGTTTTTGCATGAACTTTATAACTTCAGAGATGTGGCAATCATCAAAATTCAAACCATTATAATCTAAAGCAATGGGATCATCATCCCCAATGTTGGAAAAAATTTCAGCAGCTTTGTCACAGTGCTTTCAATGATTTTAGCTTTAGCAGTTTCTCGCGCTTTGCATTAGAAGTGGAAACATTGCTAACACCAATTCTTTTATTATTAATAGTAGGAGGTGCAGCAACATGTGTGGCATTAGCATTACTAGTGGTGGTAATGGTCCAAACTTTAGCTACATTCTTCTCTTTAGCTAGTTTTTCATTTTCTTCTCTATCCCACCTAGCACGCAGTTCAGCCATTAATCTTATATTCTCATTAATTCTAACTTGGATGGCATTTGCTGTAGTAACAATTTTATTTTCAATATCCCTATTAGGCATAACTTTCGATTTCAAGAGATCAACATCAGAGGCAAGACTATCGACTTTAGAAGCAAGTATATCAATTTTCCCAAGCTTTTCTTCAACAGATTTGTTAAAAGCAGTTTGTGTACTAATAAATTCTTTAAGCATGGCTTCAAGTCCAGGGGGTGAACTCCTATTATTGTTGTAAGGATTCCCATAAGAATTACCATAGCCGTTGCCATTATTATAAGGATATGGCCTATAGTTGTTACTAGAATTGTTCCGGTAAGCATTGTTGTTGAAATTATTATTTTTAATGAAGTTTACATCAACATGTTCTTCTTGTGCAACCAATGAAGCTAATGGAACATTATTAGGATCAATATTAGTCCTATCATTCACAAGCATAGACATAATAGCATCAATCTTATCACTCAAGGAAGAGGTTTCTTCGACGTAATTTACCTTCTTACCTTGTGGAGCTCTTTCCGTGTGCCATTCAGAGTAGTTGATCATCATATTATCAAGAAGCTTTGTTGCTTCACCAAGAGTGATGGACATAAAGGTACCTCCAGCAGCTGAATCCAATAAATTCCGTGAAGAAAAATTTAGTCCTGCATAGAAGGTTTGGATGATCATCCAAGTAGTCAGTCCATGGGTTGGGCAATTTTTAACCAAAGATTTCATTCTTTTCCAAGCTTGAGCAACATGTTCAGTATCTAATTGTTTAAAATTCATTATGCTACTCCTCAAAGATATAATTTTAGCAGGGGGATAATATCTACCAATAAAAGCATCCTTGCATTTAGTCCATGAATCAATACTATTCTTAGGCAGAGATAGCAACCAATATTTAGCTCTTCCTCTTAATGAGAAAGGGAACAATTTTAATTTTATAATGTCACCATCTACATCTTTATATTTTTGCATTTCACATAGTTCAACAAAATTATTGAGATGGGCAGCAGCATCATCAGAACTAACACCGGAAAATTGCTCTCGCATAACAAGATTCAAGAAAGCAGGTTTAATTTCAAAGAATTCTGCTGTAGTAGCAGGTGGAGCAATAGGTGTGCATAAGAAATCATTATTATTTGTGGTTGTGAAGTCACACAACTTAGTATTTTCAGGGTTGGCCATTTTAGCAACAAGAAATAAAGCAAACTAGATAAAGTAAATGCAAGTAACTAATTTTTTTGTGTTTTTGATATAGCAAACAAGATAGCAAATAAAGTAAAACTAGCAACTAATTTTTTTGTATTTTGATTTAGTGCAGCAAACAAAGTAGTAAATAAAACTAAGAAAGACAAAAACAAAGTAAAGAGATTGAGAAGTGGAGACTCCCCTTGCAGCGTGTCTTGATCTCCCCGGCAACGGCGCCAGAAAAAGCTGCTTGATACGCGTTCAACACGCGTCCGTTGGGAACCCCAAGAGGAAGGTGTGATGCGTACAGTGGCAAGTTTCCCTCAGTATGAAACCAAGGTTATCGAACCAGTAGGAGCCAAGAAGCACGTTGAAGGTTGATGGCGGCGGGATGTAGTGCGGCGCAACACCAGGGATTCCGGCGCCAACGTGGAACCTGCACAACACAACCAAAGTACTTTGCCCCAAGGAAACAGTGAGGTTGTCAATCTCACCGGCTTGCTGTAACAAAGGATTAACCGTATTGTGTGGAAGATGATTGTTTGCAGAAAACAAGAGAACAAGTATTGGCAAGTAGATTGTATTTCAAGAAAGAGAATTGGACCGGGGTCCACAGCTTCACTAGAGGTGTCTCTCCCATAAGATAAACAACATGTTGGGTGAACAAATTACGCTTGGGCAATTGACAAATAAAGAGGGCATGACCATGCACATACATATCATGATGAGTATAGTGAGATTTAATTGGGCATTACGACAAAGTACATAGACCGCCATCCAACTGCATCTATGCCTAAAAAGTCCACCTTCAGGTTATCATCCGAACCCCCTCCAGTATTAAGTTGCAAAGCAACAGAAAATTGCATTAAGTATGGTGCGTAATGTAATCAACAACTACATCCTTAGACATAGCATCAATGTTTTATCCCTAGTGGCAACAACACAACACAACCTTAGAACTTTCTGTCACATCGTCCTGTGTGTCAATGCGAGCATGAACCCACTATCGAGCATAAATACTCCCTCTTGGAGTTACAAGCATCTACTTGGCCAGAGCATCTACTAGTAACGGAGAGCATGCAAGATCATAAACAACACATAGATATAACTTTGATAATCAACATAACAAGTATTCTCTATTCATCGGATCCCAACAAACGCAACATATAGAATTACAGATAGATGATCTTGATCATGTTAGGTAGCTCACAAGATCCGACAATGATAGCACAATGGGGAGAAGACAACCATCTAGCTACTGCTATGGACCCATAGTCCAGGGGTAGACTACTCACACATCACACCGGAGGCGACCATGGCGGCGTAGAGTCCTCCGGGAGATGATTCCCCTCTCCGGCAGGGTGCCGGAGGCGATCTCCTGGATCCCCCGAGATGGGATCAGCGGCGGCGGCGTCTCTGGAAGGTTTTCCGTATCGTGGCTCTCGGTACTGGGGTTTTCGTCACGGAGGCTATTTGTAGGCGGAAGGGCAGGTCAAGAGGCGGCACGGGGGCCCCACACCATAGGGCCGCGCGGCCAAGGGGGGGGCCGCGCCGCCCTAGGGTGTGGCCCCCTCGTGGCCCCTCTTCGTCTCCTCTTCGGACTTCTGGAAGCTTCGTGGCAAAATAGGACCCTGGGCGTTGATTTCGTCCAATTCCGAGAATATTTCGTTACTAGGATTTTTGAAACCAAAAACAGCAGAAACAAAGAATCGGCACTTCGGCATCTTGTTAATAGGTTAGTTCCAGAAAATGCACGAATATGATATAAAGTGTGCATAAAACATGTAGATAACATCAATAATGTGGCATGGAACATAAGAAATTATCGATACGTCGGAGACGTATCAGCTATGCATGTTCGTCTTGTCTGAAGTAAGGGTGATTTTCATGATCAAATGGTTTGAGTATGCATATTGTTAGAGAAGAACATTGGGCCGCTAACTAAAGCCATGAATCATGGTGGAAGTTTCAGTTTGGACACAAATCCTCAATCTCTTATGAGAATGATATCTGTTGTTGAATGCTTAAGCATTAAAAGAGGAGTCCATTATCTGTTGTCTATGTTGTCCCGGTATGGATGTCTAAGTTGAGAATAATGAAAAGCGAGAAATCCAATGTGAACTTTCTCCTTAGACCTCTCGTATTGTGCGGCATAGAGGTACCCCTTTGTGACACTTGGTTGAAACATATGTTATGCAATGATAATCCGTGTTAATCCAAGCTAATTAGGACAAGGTGCGAGCACTATTGATATTCTATGCATGAGGCTTGCAACTTATAAGATGTATTATACATAACACATATGAATTATTACTACCGTTGACAAAATTGTTTCTATGTTTTCAAAATGAAAAGCTCTAGCACAAAAATAGTAATCCATGCTTTCCTCTGCGAAGGGCCATTCTTTTACTTTATGTTGAGTCAGTTTACCTACTTCTTTCTATCTTAGAAGCAAACACTTGTGTCAACTGTGTGCATTGATTCTTACATGTTTACCTATTGCACTTGTTATATTGCTTTATGTTGACAATTATCCATGAGATATACATGTTGAAGTTGAAAGCAACCGCTAAAACTTATATCTTCCTTTGTGTCGCTTCAAAGCTTTCTACTAAGAATTTATTGCTTTATGAGTTAACTCTTATGCAAGTCTCATTGATGCTTGTCTTGAAAGTACTATTCATGAAAAGTCTTTGCTATATGATTCAGTTGTTTAATCATTGTCTTTACCATTGCTTCGAATCGCTGCATTCATCTCATATGCTTTACAATAGTATTGATCAAGATTATGATAGCATGTCACTTCAGAAATTATCCTTGTTATCGTTTACCTACTCGAGGGCGAGTAGGAACTAAGCTTGGGGATGCTTGATACGTCTCAAACGTATCTATAATTTCTTATGTTCCATGCTACTTTTATGATGATACTCACATGTTTTATACACACTTTATGTCATTTATATGCATTTTCCGGCACTAACCTATTGACGAGATGTTGAAGAGCCAGTTGCTGTTTTCTGCTGTTTTTGGTTTCGGAAATCCTACAAAGGAAATATTCTCGGAATTGGACAAAATCAACGCTCAGGGTCTTATTTTTCCACGAAGCTTCCAGAAGACTGAAAGGGTTACGAAGTGGGGCGACGAGGCGCCGCCACCATAGGGCCGCGCGGCCAGAGGGGGGCCCGCGCCGCCCTATGGTGTGGGCCCCTCGCGCCGCCTCCAACCCTACCGTTCCGCCTACTTAAAGCCTTCGTCACGAAACCCCCTGTACCGTTGGCCACGATACGGAAAACCTTCCAGAGACGCCGCCGCCGCCAATCCCATCTCGGGGGATTCAGGAGATCGCCTCCGGCACCCTGCCGGAGAGGGGAATCATCTCCCGGAGGACTCTTCATCGCCATGATCGCCTCCGGATTGATGTGTGAGTAGTTCACCCCTGGACTATGGGTCCATAGCAGTAGCTAGATGGTTGTCTTCTCCTCATTGTGCTATCATGTTAGATCTTGTGAGCTGCCTATCATGATCAAGATCATCTATTGTAATGCTACATGTTGTGTTTGTTGGGATCCGATGAATATGGAATACTATGTCAAGTTGATTATCAATCTATCATATATGTTGTTTATGTTCTTGCATGCTCTCCGTTGCTAGTAGAGGCTCTGGCCAAGTTGATACTTGTAACTCCAAGAGGGAGTATTTATGCTCGATAGTGGGTTCATGCCTCCATTGAATCTGGGGACGATGTGAAAGTTCTAAGGTTGTGGATGTGCTGTTGCCACTAGGGATAAAACATCAATGCTTTGTCTAAGGATATTTGTGTTGATTACATTACGCACCATACTTAATGCAATTGTCTGTTGTTTGCAACTTAATACTGGAAGGGGTGCGGATGCTAACCCGAAGGTGGACTTTTTAGGCATAGATGCATGGTGGATAGCGGTCTATGTACTTTGTCGTAATGCCCTGATTAAATCTCATAGTATTCATCGTGACATGTATGTGCATTGTTATGCCCTCTCTATTTGTCAATTGCCCAACTGTAATTTGTTCACCCAACATGCTATTTATCTTATGGGAGAGACACCACTAGTGAACTGTGGACCCCGGTCATTCTTTTACATCTAAAATACAATCTACTGCAATACTTGTTCTTTACTGTTCTTCGCAAACAAACATCATTTTCCACACCATACGGTTAATCCTTTGTTTACAGCAAGCCGGTGAGATTGACAACCTCACTGTTTCGTTGGGGCAAAGTACTTTGATTGTGTTGTGAAGGTTCCACGTTGGCGCCGGAATCCCTGGTGTTGCGCCGCACTACACTCCGTCACCAACAACCTTCACGTGTTCCTTGACTCCTACTGGTTCGATAACCTTGGTTTCATACTGAGGGAAAACTTTCTGCTGTACACATCACACCTTCCTCTTGGGGTTCCCAACGGACGTGTGTCAACTGCACGCATCAGGGATGCATGAGCCATGGCTCAACCTTGACTATTTTATACATGGACCGACTATGAGAGGACTGGACGGCGCAACATCGTATCTTTGCTGTCATGCGTGTGTTTATCACCATTGAGGCCCTCGCGTAAGCATGTCCATTACCATGTTTAAAGCAGGCCTAAGACCATATGGATACAGGGTTGTATCCTAGCCGTAGGCCGGTGCAAAGGGCCCCTAAGGGCCATGCCTTGCCAGGAAAGGACGTTCCCCGGGAACAGAAGGAAGCGGGTCTCATGGACCAAGGTCAAAAGATGAGACTAGGCAATGTCAGATCCTTGTATCGCATGGCCTCTCTTTGTCCGTTATCATTTGCCATCCCCTGTGGCACGCATCAGATGACTTCACCTCGTCACACTCCTAGGCAAGAGCATTTTGACAGTGCCTTGTTAGCCACTGTTGTATTGCCTTCAAGTTGGAGGAGGATCTAGTTCAAAATCTCCAAGTTTGAGAGCAGTAGCTTCCTCCACTACACCATGGAACAAACATAGAGGCACCCCTACTACCGGGAAAAGTCACCTTGAAGGGCAATGTAACTGCCGCCACCAGAGCCAGAAGTGTAAGGAGAGCAGAGCGATTGGGTTTGGGGAAAGGACTGTCAGAGGCGACGAGAGCGGCGCAGCCAACACGCCGCTACTAGATGGCGGCGCTGGACGGGGAAACCTAGCCAGGTCGCCTCGGGTGAGGTGTATTTGGATAAGTAAAGGGTGGCTCTGAATTAACTCACATCTCTATGGAATTCTTTCCAGTATCCACGCCTCTTATGTTTACTCGCCTATATCCAAGTTCCACCGACGTATGTGCCGACAGATAAACTGCCCTCGAGAGTTTGCCTCGGCAGTCCGCTTGCCCCAGATGTTCTAGATCTTTCTCAGCAGGTTAATTTCCCTAGATTTTCCACTAATACCGGCAGTTTGGCTGCCTCGGTATACCTTTACCGGCGGTTTGTTAACCCCGGCAAGTTAATTGCCTTCTATAATCGATTTTTGCATGCAGTTAATTGTCACTATGTTTCGGTCTATGGTGTAGTGCTCCTTTCTTAGTCACCCCAGCAAAGGAGTGTTCTCCATGACGGCTTGAACCTAGGTAAAAAGAGGACGTGGGCATAGCCCAGTGATTGGGGTCGCAGTGGCGCACCCCAACGACCAGAGTTCGAATTCTGTCAGGAACGAATTTCTGGAATTCTCACGTCGAGGTCCCCCTTCTACTATATCATCTAGTGTCTAGTTAGTTCCTCCTAGCAATAATTCATTTTTTTTTAACCTGGGTAAAAAAAAATTGTGTGCATATTTACCATCCCTTCACCGAACAACTAAAGAAAAAGGGTAGCGATACTCTTGGCGTGAGTGTTCCGACACGCGACATTCCCTTTATTCAAAAACTATTTATGCGTATACGGACTGCAAAATCGTGATTCAGGCCTGTGCAAGATAACAGGTGGCCATGCTCGATCGACAATCTTCATCCTTTCGCGGCTGGTTTTCTGCCTGGTTGGGATCGACGACAGAATGTCCATGTTTTGTCTCAAGACTCTGGTTTTGTTTGCTTTTCGCTTGTGTCCGATCGTTTGAATACATTTTTCCTTGATGGAGAATTATTAGAAAGAAGCACCTGGACATCTATATATGTTTTTGCTTGATAGATGAAACAGAAGAACTTCTTCACCAGCGATAACTAGGCTAGCAGCTAAGAGGGGTTAATTAGCTGCTCCGTCAGAAAAGCACGAGAGATTGGACATAACACAGAACTGAATCGAGAAGCACATGTTCATTTTACAACATCTAGCTCCAACCATATTCTACCGAATCACTCGTCGTATGTACAGCAAAAACTTACACTGCACTTGACTTCGCCTGAATCAACGTACATATTCATCTACTTACGGCTACGCCTACACGCGCGGTAGGTCACGCGGCGCCGATGCAGGAGAAGACGCGGACGCTCCTGGCTTTGGGCAGCGGCACCCGCAGCCGCCGGTCCGGCGTGCCCCCAACCTGGCCCGCCAGCTCCTCCAGCGACCGGTTCCGCCCGTGCCCCTCAGCGGCCGCTGCCGACGACGACGAGGGCCCGGAGGCGCGGATCGGCGACCGCAGCTCCTGCTCCAGCCACCGCCGCCTCTGCTCCGTGTCGCCGAGGTCGACGGCGCCGTGGTGGTCGTCGTCCTCCGCATGCGCGTCCGCGCCGGCGTGGTAGGCGGGCCGGCTGCTGCCGCTGCTCCGGCGCCGGTCCTTGATGGCCTTGTAGAGGAACGGCAGGAGGCCCTCCACCTGCGACGAGCTCATGGTCGAGCAGAGGTGGGAAGATGGGGTGGGGTTGGTGGGGAATGAAAGGACGATAGGTGTGTGCGCCGGTTCTGACCTCTTGGTCGGGGGATTCGTTGGGCCGGCCGTTTTATACCAAACTCCTCCGATCCATCTTCTTTCCATGCGTGTTGAAACGGTAAAATCTGAATCAAGGATATATCCAACCTGGATTTCTTTCGAAATGAGTTGTCCCAGCCTCTCCATCACAATGATGCATACGGCCGTTTTTATTGGACAAGAAAACTCAGTCTTACAAACGAGAAATTGATATGAAGGCAAAATCTTCTTTGCAATACATGATCATCAATTCAGAATTTTCGGACGGACGGTGAAGAATAGAGCTCGCGTAGCTGTCACCGGCGTTTACTTTCAGAAAACATCAATGGCGGCTTCTGGCTCGCTTCTCTTAAAATACGAATTCGCGCGTATGTATGTCGTGTTCAATGCTCGCAACAACATGTAAATCCATGCGTATAATACAGAGCGTTATCTGCCCCATCACATCACATCACAAGAACCCGTCGGCGCCCTAGCTAGTCCTTTTGCGTGTGACGATTTGCTTCTGAATGATGTCGCGTTCCAATAATTAGTACTCCGATGCGAACTGCGTAAATTCATTCGCAAATGCAGAGCGTTTAGTGGTTCCATCGCAGCACCCACGAACTCGTCCGCGCTGCGTGTGACGTTTTGCTTCTGAATTCTTTTTCGTTCGCTGACGCCGCCACTTGGACAAACATGGTGTGATTGTTATGGTTTTAGGTCGATGCCAGCTGAAGCTTCCGTCCATGGTTTGGTGATTTGGTTGGCCGACTTTTTCATTCAGAAGATGTCTTGAGAATGCTCAAAAAAATAATGGTTTTTCTTTTGGTTTGGCGTGCAGAGTGGAAGAACATATCCATTGCTTGCCGTGGCAGGTTACAGCGCACTATGAGCTTCGTATCCCCGCTTCTTTACCTGCCTAATTAACTACCATTACAAAACGAACAAGTCGTGCGCTGAAATACAGTCCAGTTGGAGGAAGGAAATAAGGGTTCATGGAAGAAACATTAGAGCATCTCGAGCCGCGTCCCCAAAGCGTTCCCCAAAGGGATTTGGGGCGCGCCGGACAAAAAAACCGTTCCAGCCGCGTCCCCCAAAGCCCATTTTTGTCCGGCACGCCCCCATATGGTGTCCGGCGCCCCGAGCCCGTCCCCGTCCCACAGGGGACGCACCGGGCACGCCGGACACAACGAAAAGCGAGGCGGGGAGTGGCGGGGCCGACCCGTCAGCGGCACAGTTAATTTTAACCTAACCGTCGCCTACCTCGCGACGGAAGTTATTCGCGCGCAGTGACACACGGCGGCATCTTTGCCTTAATGGCGACGGAGGGGCAGGCGAGACGTCTCGTCGGTGCTGCGCAGCCTCCACGCGTCGCCGCCGTTCGCACGCCACCGCCCGTTCCCGCGCGATCTTCCCGCCTCTTCTCGCCTGTTCCCGCGCTTTCTTCCCGACGCCGGCGTCTATAAAAGGTCTCCCGGCTAAACGGTAGCCACCACACCCCGCCGGCAACAAACACAGACCTCGTCGCTCCACCGCCGTCTCCTCCACAACCAGTAGCAATGGCGAACCGCCCCGGCGCTGGCCACTTCCCTCCACCGCTGTCCCCTCCACTTGCAGTCTCGAAAACGCAGGTCGACACCGACCCCTCAGCAGCGGCCCGGGAAGAGCGATGGCGTGCACACCGTCAGCAGCGGCGGGAGGCAATGCAGCAACAGGCCCGCCAGCAGCGGGAGGCGGCGCAGGCGGCGGATCTGGCGGCGTTCTGCGCCCATGGCCCCGCTGCTGGCGAGGCCGCGGCGGCAGCAGCGTGGCAGAGCGCAGACGCCACCGTTGCGGCGTCCTCGACGCCTCGACGAGACAGAGGCGCGACGGTGCCGGTACCGGCGGAGATGGAGCAGCGGTGGGCGACGAGCGCCAGCCGCCGCCGCGGTGAGCGGGAGGCGCCGCACCGTGAACGGCGGGAGTCGATAGAGCGCCGGCGGCGGGAGTCGATCGAGCGCCGCCAGCACGGCGGCGGAGGAGCGTCATCGGCGGGAGGCGGCGCTGAGGGCGTTATGGGGGAGGCAGGCGGACCAGTTGGCGGCGGAGGACGCCGTGTTGGCGGCGGCGATGATGGATGCGCCAACAGATGTGGAGGAGGAGGCGCCAATGGAGGAGGAGGAGGCCGAGGCGGAGGAGACCGAGGTGGAGGACGACGACGACGAGTTCGAGTGGTCCGACGACGACGGGCCGCACCCGGACGAGACGGCCGATCAGCAACGCGCGCTCGTCGAGTCCTTCGAGTCGGAGAAGAAGCTCCAGGACGACGCCCGTGCCCGCGAAGAGGCGCAGATTCGTCGCGCCGTCGAGCTCTCCCTCCAGGCGGCCCGGCAGGGGAGGGCGGAGGAGGACGCGTGGCGGGAGCGGCACCGTCTGGCCACCGCTGAACGCAAGGAGAGGAGGCGCGCGCAGGAGGAGCTGCGGCGTAGGGGAGGCGACGACGGGGCGGGGTCGTCGAACGCACCGTCGGGCGGTCAGTAGTCTAGGTTTAGATGAAATCTAGCCGTTTTCATTCAAACTTTGTAATATATAATCAAAATTGAATGAAAATCTTTATTTTCGTGCACCAATATTCATTTGGGGGCGGCGTTTGGGGGACGCGGCTGGGGAGCGACGTCCCCAAAAGCGGCACGAACAAAACACGTCCCCCAAAAGCTCAATCCGACGCGGTTTGGGAACGCTTTGGGGGACGCGACTGGAGATGCTCTTACTATACAAATCATAGAATCGATATAGGACTCAGACAGTCAGATGTGCCTGGTTCAAGTTTTTATTGGGAACCAAACGCCCAGCGACAGGCCAGAGTTCTGCTATATGCAGTACAACTAACTTGGCTAGCGATAGCTTAGCTACTCCTTACTGATACATGTATGTCACAAGAAAAAAAGTACTCTGGTCATTTCCAAATACAGCTCTACTAGATGACGAAATACACGTTGTAATGACACTTGGTTGGTACCATGCTTAATTATGGTGCTATATGGACATGTATTAATCTATACCTAATAATAAAAGCAAAAGCGTTTCCGTGGTTTGGTCCGTTTGTTTCGTCCGTCACCCTTTACACAATTTTTGGTTCGTAAGTCACCCGCCTCAATTTCTCTTTCTAACGGAGCAGGCCTTGATCGGGAGGGGCACAAGAGGAGTCCAGAACGAGTTCGCCTACGCGGGGAGTAAAGGAGTCCAGAACGACTTCGTGCACGTGGGAGGACAGGAATCCACTCCCCTACGGACAGGATCCAAACACAGACTCTGATTCAATTGCCTAGATTTAAGCCGCCGCCAAGAAACAAAGCACGCGATCCCTCCCTCTGCGGCGCTGTCTTTGGGCCGCAGCTTGAGGACACGGCGGAACGGCACCGACCAGAAGCTGAGCGCTCGATGCCTCCTTGCGGCGGCGCTGTCGTTGGGCCGAAGCTTGAGGACACGGCAGAACGGTTTCTTTGGCGGCACGGACGCGATGAAGTCGAGGTCCCTAGGAGCACCATCATGTCTGTAGGGGCGGCAGAGGAGGAGCATGGATATCTCGTCGCCTTCGGTGCCGTTCCCGCTGCTGCAGGAGTATGCAACATACACTCCTGTCCCCTCCGTCAGGACAGCGACGAGTTGGGACGACGTGATGCACTGGTTTTGCTATACATGTCTATGCGCTCTACTTCACCGGGGACGAACTCCTACGCGCGCCTCCGACGACTACCGTGCAGCGCGGGAAAGCCACGAGAGCGGTGCGCAGGAGCTCCTGTAGCGGCCTGCGCCTACACCATGGTCGTGCCCACCAACGATTCCGCCGTCGGTGAGATGGAGAGCCGCGACCACGATGGAACCCGTTACCACTTCTTGCGCGTCCTGTAGCAAACTCTTGCTGTTGTTTCGTCGGCATGCCGAGTTCAGTGCTGCAGGTGCAAGCCGAGTTCAGTACTTTCTCTCCTTGTTCACAAGATAGCTACAGGCTGTAAGAGATCTGACAGATTCATATTGCTCGGTGCTACTTAAGGAGATTGACGATTGGGTAGATCAGCAGAGGTCAACGTCATAGAGTTTCCTACCAATTTACTTTGTAGTAGTTCGGTGGATCAGCTGGTGCAATGTGTGCAGCTGGTCGCTCCTGCAAGTTCCATACTAAGCGGAGTAGTTCCATACTTCCATACTGCTTGCCTTTTTGCGACAGAGCGGACAGATAGAGAGGGCGTCGGCGCCGTCCCCAGACAAGAAGTTGGAAATAGGGGATCAGATGGCATGACACCACTATGGGGCAGGCACCTACTGCTGCAAGAGTTGAGTTCAACTCTTTGGGGATGAAGAAGACGCAAGACAACCAATAATTAGTCCTTGTTTGTTGTTGATCGCATGACTAAAAGCACGAGGAAAAAACTGCAATGTGTCTTGCGCTCTAATATCTGAATCATATCTCAGATTCATACTACTGCACATATACATGCCTGTAGCAGCGCATATTGTCGTAGTGGAGCAACAAGCAACAGCTTGCGTGGTGATGCTTATATGCCGTGGAAGCTGGCCCAGGCTCAATGAACTTGGCACTAGCTAACACGTTTGGCAGGTTGAGGCATTTGGAGCTGTGATTTTTTTTGCGACTTTCGGAGCTGTGGTCCTTGTTATTATATTAAGGTCACATTGTTTATGTGAAAAGAAATTTGCCCTATTTTTCTATTGATTTATGGTCTATGTATTCAAATTTGAACTCGACTAAGATTTGCTATATATTATTTCTCAGCCAGCTCAATGCTAGAGGCTTTGAGACAACCCTGTATTTTTTCTACAGATTATCCAATGAAAGCAGGCAAGCTGCTGCAGCGTCTCCTCTCCAAAATCATACCTGAGTTTTGCATTGACCATGTTAGCTGGCAGCTTCGACAATTCCCAATCGCAATCAGTGAGGTGTTATTTAGGAAAGGTAAGGCATGTGTATCTATACAACACTTTTTTAATCACCGGGTACTAGATTGCACGTCACTTTTTTCTAAGCTCTGTGTCTTTCTTTTCCTCTAAATAGTCTTTAGTTGTGATAAGTTTTTTCAAAGTAGAATACTAAAATTACCACATCACCTCATTACTGATAGTGATTTATGGATATAGAAAGTTAGAAATGTATTCAGTGTTTGTCTTTTTTTCTTTTTGCAGTATTCAACTTCTACGTTGGTGGAATTAGGATGTGTAAATTTTTTTCTCTCCCGTTGCAACGCACGGGTATTTTTCCTAGTACTGCTTATGAACTTCTTTTTTAATCTACTTGAACGTGGCTTTTGTTAAATGTTTATGTAAGATTTTTCCTATCTGAAATATTAGAATGATTTGATGAATAGCAGCGATATCTACAGCTAGGACTCACCGTGAAGCCGCGAAAAGCAATTAACCTAGGCCTCATAATCAAGATATACTACTTGCAAAGGTTGCCAACTGCAAGTCTCCGACGACTTGCTCAACTGATGCCATCTTGAGTCTTTGAGTATAAGCGGAAAGGGGCAGATGATAATACCAACCTGACTACTTTATATCAATTTAGATATGGAATCAGCAGCAAGCCGGCAACGTGATGATCTGGCACCCAATTGCCATGGTGGGCGCTTGGAACATTGGAAATGGACAAGAAAACATCCATCCTAATTTCATCTTCGTGTGGAAAATTGAACGTCAATTCCGTGAAATTCTTCTGTTCCAAACAGGCACCAATGTCTAGCCGCATTACGTGTGTAAAGCAGGATTTCAGCTCCCCTGCAGATGACTAAGCTATTTGTTGATAAGCTTTTGGGATTGTCTAAAGGGATGGTATTCCTTTGGTCTTTGCTCCGAATATTATTTATTTTCTTTTCGATGATGAATTTACGCTTCAGGTTGTAAGAGCATCTCCAGCCGCGTCCCCCAAACAGCGTCAGATCGAGCATTTGGGGGACGTGTTTTATTCGTGTCGCGTTCGAGGGACGTCGCTCCCCAGCCGCGTCCCCCAAACGCCGCCCTTAAACTTTTTTATAGGATTTTCGAAAATACAACCATTTATTAAACATAGCATACAAATAAATATGTTTACCAAAATTATTTTCAAAATAAAATACAACAAACAATAGAACAACTAAAACAAATCTAATAAATGGGGATAGATCAAGGAGCAGCGACATTTGCTCATAATAATTTGATCCTCCGCATATGCTCAACGAGGTTATTTTAAAGTTGCTCGTCAACATTGATTTCACAGATCTCTGCATGCATGGCGAAAAAATCAGCAAAATCTGTAGGCAACTCATGATCAAACTCCACAAGAGTGCCCTCACACTCATAGGGACCAACATGTCTCCCGGCCTGATTCTTGCGGTCATCCTAGATGATCATGTTGTGCATGATCACACAAGCCTGCATCACCTCCCACATTTGGTCGTGAGACCAGCTTATTGCAGGATACCAGACAATTGCAAATTGAGCTTGAAGGATCCGCTCGACATCCTTCCTACAAACCTCCTATCGCGAAGCAAAGTGACAATTCTTCTGACCTGATGGGGCCGGGATTGTTTTGACAAAAGTGGTCCATTTTGGATATATATATCATCGGCTAGATAATAGCCTTTGGTATATTGGTGGCCATTGTTCTCATAGTTGCATGGTGGAGCATGACCTTCCACTAGTTTGTTGAACACCGGAGACTGCTGCAACACGTTGATGTCATTGTGTGATCACGACATGCCAAAAAAAATAATGCCAAATCCACAGGTCATAATCTGCCACAGTTTCAAGCACCACACTGCAATATCCATGACACCATTTGTATATACCTTGCCAAGCAAACAAGAAGTTCTTCCATGACCAGTGCATGCAATCGATGCTTCCAAGCATCCTAGGGAATCCTCTTGCAACATTTTGTGCCATGATTCTTGCAATCTCTTCTTCGGTTGACCCTCTCAAGTAGTATTTGCCAAACTTTCCCATCACAGCTCGGCAAAACTTGTACATGCACTCATTGGTAGTAGACTCACTCATGCGATGGTAGTCGTCTCGTGTATTAGCAGGTGCTCCATATGCAAGCATCATCATGGTGGCAGTGCACTTCTGAATCGACGAGAACCTGGCAACGCCTACAGCGTCGTGCTTTAGCTTGAAGTAGGGGTCGAACTCTCGAACGCCGTGGAGGATATTCATGAACAAACCCTTGCTCATCCTATACCGGCACCGAAAATTGTCGGCCTGTGTTACGTCATCTGCGAAGTAGTCGTTGTGCTGCATGGTATGCCCCTCCATGCTCTATTGGGGCTTCGACTTCTTTCTCCCCGGCCTTGATTCTCCGCGGCGCGGCCTCTTACGTTTCTCCGCCTCGGCGTCAAACATGTTCTCGAGGGACGCGATGATCAGCAAATGCTCATGGATGTCGTCGTCGAATGCTTGCTCGTCCTCCAGCAGTCGGACAAGCATCTCATCGTCGCTATCCATGTCTGAAGTAAAATTAATGGTTAAAATTCAGCCGCGGCAGGCGAGGCAACGAACAACGACCTATCGTGCATACCTGACAAGGCGTCGAACATCTTATGTGCGCGGAGGTGGAGCAGTTTTGACGCCGCGTTATGGGACGCGTTGGCGAAGCGGCGGCGGCGAAAAGGTCGGCGAGAGAGCCAGCCGCGACGACGGTGCCCGACTCAGAAGAGATCTATCGTCGAAACGACTGGAAAATCGAGCGGCGGCAGAGGGGTGGGAGGCGCGGAAGGAAGGCGCGACGAGAAATAAAAGGCGTGAACCAACCGTTATGGAAGTGGTCGCCGACAGGTGGGAGCCCGCCTCGCTTTTCGTTGTGACTGACGTGCCCGGAGCGTCCCCTGTGGAGCGGGGATGGGCTTGAGGCGCCGGACACTGTATTAGGCCGCCTCGAACGGAAAAAGACTTTGGGGCGCACGGCTGAAAACGAAATTTTGTCCGGCGCGTCTCAAATTCCTTTGGATCTTTGGGCCTTTGTGGACGCGGCTGAAGATGCTCTAAATAGCTTGCAGAACCCCAAGTTATTAGCCGACAGGGAACCTCTGCAGGTTTATCTTGTACAGTCAGCAATGATAACCACTCTGAAGACCTACATGACAACCACTTTAGAGCATCTCCAACAGAAGCTCCAAAAATCGGGGCGCTATATGTAGTCTGCAACGCGCTGTAAACCGATACCGCGCGTTGGCGCGAAAGTTGTCCCGCTGGAAGCGCCATTTTGCCGCGCCTGCTCGGGCGGCAAAAGTGCTCCTCCACTGGAAGCGCCATTATGCAGCGCGCAGCGTGGCCCGAACCTAGTTGCTTCATTTTCGTTCGAAATATAAATCAAACAAAACAAATAAACACAAAAAATTACGAAATATACTGAAAGTTCGACATTTTTAGTGACATTTGAAACTACAATCGGAGTCTACTCCGAGTCCCAGTCGTAGTCCGAGGAGTGCGAGCTCGGAGTCGTCTCCGACACAGGCGTCGAAGTCCACTCGAAAGACGAAGAGGAGAAGAGGACGATGGTGGACGGCGCTGCGCCGTTTTTCTTCTCCTCCTCCTTCCTCGCCGCCTTCTCTGCCCTCGCCGCGGACTCCGCACGGCGCTTGTCGCGGCTAGCCTTCTTCTTCGCCTTCGCCGCCTGTTGTGGGTATACTTTATGGGTATATCAACGGCATGGCCTAGATCTGGCAAGCCCGGGTGGCCCACAGACGGTGATGTGGCATGTGGCCCATCGGGCGGCCCAGTTGCTGTAGATCCTGAAGGATGAAGTCCAGTCCAGGAACAGGAAGCCGGATCCCAACCGACCTACGAAGGAGGCCGGATCCGTGAAGGCCCATGAAGTATCCGGATCCAGCACGGTTCAGATGGAAGGCGGATCCTTGACGTACACGGCAAGATATTGTAACGTAGTTAGGCAACTTGTATTCCGGCTAGGACTCTCCATGTAAACCCTAGATCCGTGCGCCTTTATAAGCCGGATCTCGGGAGCCCTAGAGGCACAACCACAACTCATTGTAACAACGCGAAAGCGCCCAGATAATTCCAGACAAGCAGCAGTAGGCCCTGTCATCGTGCAGGTGTTCCGAAGCTGGGTAAATCGCGTACCACCGTCCCGTGTGCACTCCGCCCTATGGCCACCTACTTCTTCTCCCCCTCGTGAGGATACCTCCTCCGTGGTATTGTCGAATAGGCAACGACAGTTGGCGCCCACCGTGGGGCCAGCGGCGTCTGGAGGCCGGAACCGGGAGGGTTCCGCCATGGGAAGCTACGACGACACCATCGCCGTGGGGCGCGTCCTTTACGCCGGAAACCTTCCGATCGTCCCTCCAGATGAGTGCTGGATTCCGGCTAAGACTAACCCCGTCAAGCTCTCCATCGTACCAGTTGGCGGCATACACATCTTCATCGGCGAAACCGTCGATTCCGACGGAAACGCTCTGGTAAGTAACGTTTACCCGACCGCCATTGAGCAGGACGCAGTCGCGAAGATCCAATCTGAGATGCAGGAACTTCCTAAGGAAGATTCCGCCTTAGATCTGGAAAAAATAAAACCCACCCAATCCGCCCCTGAGCAGGAAATAAAGGTGGAAGACCAATGCAGATCCGCCTGGGTCTCCCAGGTGTTAGAGAAGCAAAGGTGTCACTTCGTGCACTTCCTAGCCCATACCGCAGGAGCCACCCCTCAAGAAGTCGGAGCCGGCCCTATGCAGGTTGAGGCACCAGAAAACAACGCTGCTCCGGATCAGCAGGAGACTGTCGGAGAAAGGAGCGCTCCGGGTGAAGAATCGATCCTGGGCAACCTAAGCCCAATCTCCGGGGATGCCTCCTCCATGGATACTGAAGAGTTTGACCGCAAGTTAAAGGAGATCGGAGGCGGTGAGAAACCTGAAGTTGTATCCGCCCAGCCTAAGCAGGTTCTCGCAACCTTGGCGGCGCTAGATCAACGGGAATCAGAGGATGAAAATACCCACTCTGACCCACAGCCATCCCATGCAGGATCTCCGCTTTTGCGGGAACGCCCGCATAAGGAAGTCATGTCCCCAGAAGAACTGGTTGAGCAGGCAGGCATGGATGCAATCGCACACTCGGATATCCTCAACAAACCCATAACTCCCGAAGACGCAGCAAATGCGGAAGCCCTAGAAGCCAAAAGGCAGGAGATGCTGGCCACAGCCAAAAAGTTTGCCACCACCGCAGCAGCAATGCTTCACGAGAGGAAAGAGGCCGCGAACTTCGTGGACAATTTTCTCCAGCGAGAACGTCAGGTGGACGAGTCACTGGCAAAAGTCTAGCAACTCCGGAAGCACTGGGAGGACAAGATCACTGAGGCTCAGCAGGAGGCTGATAGGATCAGGCGAGAAGCTGTAGCTCCCCGCAAGATCACCTTCGCAATTCCGACTGAGCAACAGCCGTTCGCCACTCCAAAGGATAATATGAAGAAGGCTGCGGAGATCTTGAAGAAAAAAGACGAGGAAATTGACATCGACTACGTTCGTACGCTCGTTGCTTCAGCAATGAAGCAGCAGAGCAAGGCAGATACTTCGCGCAAGTTGGAATCCAACCCGGATCATTGCATCTCTACCGCGCAGAAGGACGCCTACGACAATCGCCATCGCGATGATGAATCGCGAACCGGATCCTCGAAATGTAGAAGGAAAACCAGAGAACACCCAAATCCAATCCCTGTACCATCAAAGACTCCTCCTTCAGATCCAAGAAAGGGAAAGGATGCAATGTACACTGGTAGGGACAAGTACCGTAACCCCTCACCTCCGCCCAAGGGGTATCCACGTCCCCCACTCCCTCGCCGTCGTAGTCCAGCCGGAAACACCAGACCCCATGGGCCTGTTGGAATCAATATCTGCGACAACGTGCCTCCTCCGAGGAATGAGAACAGGGAGCGTACGCCAGAACCCCGCCGGAGCCGAAACACTGATCGTGAGCCAGAGCCTAGGAGGAGTTGGAATGAGGAGCGTGACCCGGAACCTCGCAGAAGCTGGAACGACAAAGGCAGCCAGCACCATGGTGAAGGCAGCCACCGAAGCCGGAGTCAGCACCGTGAAGCGCGAGGGGAATCAGAAGGCGGAAGCAAAAGGTCGCATCGGCCCCCTCGCAGGTCTCCCTCCCCACCACCTAGCGGTGGAGGCGGAGGTGGAGGCGGAGGCGGCGGCCGGAGATCTCGCTCACGTTCGAAAACCCCCCGCAATGGCTCGCGTGACGCACGGGAACGTCTCAATGAATACAAAACTGACTACATCGGCCCAAAGTGCTTTGGCAGGATGATTCGAGAGGAACCAAAGCCAAGGATGAACC
Organism: Lolium perenne; assembly: GCF_019359855.2. Classification (NCBI taxonomy): domain Eukaryota; kingdom Viridiplantae; phylum Streptophyta; class Magnoliopsida; order Poales; family Poaceae; genus Lolium; species Lolium perenne. Next base: position 175,732,669 of record NC_067244.2, read on the forward strand.
TCAAGCTACCCGGAAACCTGAAGAACTATGATGGCACCGAAAGGCCGGATGCCTGGATCGAAGATTACTACAACGTAGTGACCTTTGCCGGAGGAACCCCTAACATCGTCCGTCGCATGCTTCAGCTGTACCTTGTAGGTCCAGCCCGGATCTGGCTCAGCGACCTCGAGAAGAACTCCATCTTTTGTTGGTTTGACCTAAAGACGGCCTTCGAAAAGCACTTCAGGGGCACCTACAGGAGACCCGCCATGACAAGCGACTTACAGGCTTGTATCCAGAAGAATGGAGAAACATCAAGAAACTTCCTCACACAATGTCGAGGGTACTCCTCGCCAATGCCCTCCGATAGGGGCTTAGGGTTGACGGAATCCTGTAGGCTAACACGAGACATCGGTTCTCAGACAAGCGGGGAGAGCGATTTACCCAGGTTCGGGGCCCTCGATGAGGTAAAACCCTTACGTCCTGCCTGTCTGTTCTTTGATTATGAAAACAATGGGTTACAATGGGGTGCCGAATAGTTCGGCTGAGATCTAGGCGAGATTGCTGTTGCTAGGGTTACCTAGCTCTAAGCTTTTCCTGGCTAAGATTGCTAAGATTGTTCGTGTCCTTCGGCAGCCCCTCTCCCGGCCTTTATATAGGAGGCCAGGTCTCAAGAGGTCTAACCGAATATGACTAGATTTACAGTAGTTTAGATCCAATCTTTCCTTGTTTGTTTGCTTCCTTGTCTTGCCCGTCAAGGAATCTTCTGGTGCGCCGACATAGTGGCCCATCTAGCCTTCGGGTGTCTTCATGGGCCTCCAGTTGGTCAATACAGGATAGGGCAACGTCGGTTACTCGAAGGGTAATGCCCACGTCAGTAGCCCCCGAGTGTCTAGCCGAAGATAATTCGGGTAGAGACTAATGCATGTCCTCTCATGATATTCTTCTCCTTCATTATTCTTATTCATCTTGATTTTGCTTTACCTTCTTTTATCGGATGCGCGTCAGCGCTCCCGATGGGAGTAGCCCCCGAGTCTAGGTACGGATGCTTGCAATCCGTGCGTAGACTCAAGTTGTACTACTCGAATACTTACCTCTGCCGAGTTTTTCGCAAGTCTTCATAGGTCATCCGATATATTTTCTTCACGCAAAGGATAATGAGCAACGTGCCCAACTTTTGTTGGTTAACTGCCGATGGCAAAACAACGTTACTCTACACAGAATCAAGTCCCCGGGCATGATCCTGGAGTGCAAAAAACTTTTACTGGATGTACATCATGCGCTCCCGATGGGAGTGTCTGGGTGTAATCGCTTGAGTGCAGACTCAGTCCTTTTTCCTTCGACTGCTCATTCTATCGAGTCTTCCTTTTATCGGATGCGCGACAGCGCTCCCGATGGGAGTAGCCCCCGAGTCCAGGTTCGGATGCTTGCAATCCGTGCGTGGACTCAAATCCTTCATCCGATGACTTTTTATGTTTCTTTCGAATGCTTCCAAATTATGACGTCATTGCTGACGTGTAACTGCTGCAGGCTGATTTGACAGGTCCATCATGACGAGCTAGCCCTGTTCAATCAGTGTTTTAGGGCTTGACCACTGTACGCGTAACGACCGAGGTGGCTCCTCGATTTTCGCGCAATCGTGGGCGTAGTGGGCCGTCAGTTCCTTCCCTTCCTCAAGCGCCACGTGCTTACTTATCTCTTAACTTCTCCTTAAAATCTCCAAAGGCAAAAAATTCTCAATCTTCTCCACGGTTCCCGCAGCATCTCCTCGTTCTCCCTCTTCTCCCTTCTTTCGCCATTGTCGTGCCGCCGCCACAGTTTCAATCTTCCTCAGATCTCGTGATGGTGAAGAAGAAGAACACCGCCGCCGCCGCTAGCTCCACCAGCGGAGGTGCCGCTGCCAAGTCCTCCTCTTCTCTTCCGAAGGGGAGCGCTCCGAGCGCCCCTCCCCCAGCTCCAGCGCCGCCAGCGCCGTCGGGCTCGATGGTCAAACCTGGGGACTGGGTAGCTTCAACCGTCACCAAGCGTGACGAGAAGAGATCCCGAAGCTTAGGATTGATATCCTCTGACACGGGAGATGTGATCCTTCCAGGTGCGATTTCTAGGCCTGATCCTCCCGTGGGATTTTCTGTGATGTTCTTATCTTTTCTTCATCGAGGCCTTTCACTCCCCTCTCATGGATTCCTCCTCCATCTCTTGCGGACGTACGAGATCCAACTATGGCAACTTACCCCCAACTCAATCCTCCATGTTGCCGTGTTCATCACCCTTTGCAAGGCATTTTTGGGTATCGAACCTCATTTCGGGCTGTGGAAGAAGATCTTCTATGTGAAGAGATACAACAGTAGTAATGGGTACTTTGTCACCGGAGGGGTAGGTTTTGTTGCTCGCTCAGAAGTTAATTACTTCAATTTCCCAATGAGAGAGTCTGTGCAAGGATGGAGGCTGAAATGGTTTTACATCAAAGATTCCTCGTCACCCGAGTGTCGACTCCCCTGCTATGTCGATGTTTCTGAAGCCAAGCCTAAGGACTCTTGGAAGAACATCCTCTCAGCCGACGAAAGGGCCTCAGCCGAAGAATTGTTTGCCAAATTCCTTCGAATCAAAGAGGCTGACGGCCAAACTATGATTGGTACGGAGGTGGCAGCAGTTTTCCTGAAGCGCCGAATCCAGCCAGTCATGGCCAGAGTTCACCCGATGTGGTTGTACTCAGGTCCAAAGGATGAGACCAGGATTAATGCTGCCGATCTATCAGAAAAAGAGTTGCTTGATGAAGTTCGTCGTCTTACTTCCTTCAACCAGGAAGATTCGATCCCGCTAATCTCTTCTTATGCTCCCCTTGACGTTGATCATCCACCATCAGGGGTATTTTCCTTTCTTCACATCTCCACTATAGCTTCTTGCTCAGCCGACATGATTACTTTTATTCTTACTTCGTCATTTTTCTTTGCCAGATCCCTGTGGCTTCTGAAAATACACGTGATTCACCGAATGATACTTCCGAGGGGAGAGGCTCCTCAATCCCCGTAGATTTTCACACCACCGATGAAACAGGTCTAAAGGATGAATATAACGGTCCGATGAATCTTGAAGTTGCCCACGCTGATCTTCCCTCCTCAGCCGATAACACTTGTATCGCAGATGGATCAGTGCGTAACGTCGACGCTTATCGTGATACTTTTGTTGATGCAGCTGCTGATGGGGCCAGAGATTCTCCTGCGAAGAGATCAACCGGCGGCTTTGCCGATGAAGATGATCTCTTCGACATGTAAGTAGTTCTTTTCTGAAAGTTATACTGTGCCTTTTTTACCTTTCATACTCCTGTTATAATCACAGTCGACTGTTTACTTTTGCAGTGACGAGGGCTTTATCGAGCCTCCTCCTAAAAAGGCCAAGTCTGATGCCGTTTCGCCGGTCGTGGTGGCTTCCGAAGCTTCGGCTCCTAAGGCTGCCCCCATGGCTCAAGCATCGACTGCATCTTCCCTTTCCAAAGGGAAGGATATTTCTCCAACTGCTGCTACTGCGGCTCCTTTTTCTGTAAGTCCTCTTCTGATCTTAGTACAGATTTCTTGGAGCGTGCCTTGTTTGATTGTTTTTCTTTCTCTCTTAAGGACCTGCGTGGCGTTATCTCTTCTCTGGAGGTTTTCGCCTCCCGATTCACTTCTCTAGAGGCTGACAAAGTTCGGCTGCAAGAGGAAGTCGAATCTTCCTCCTCAAAACTAGATGGCGCAGTCAAGATAGCTGCCGCGGCTCGCCAAGAGATTGATTCTCTGAAGGAGGAGCTGGCCAGACTGAAAGGGAAGCTGAAGGAGGAGGAAGCATCCAGGCTGGTGGCTGAGGCTCGAGCAGCCGAAAAGGATGAAGTCCTTCGTCAATCTTCTTTGGCCTTGCTTGGTAATCTCTAACATACTTCTGTCGAGTGACGTTCTTATGGATTTAAACTTTTTGTCAATGACTAAATTTTTCCCTTTCTTTCTACTGCAGAGGCTGCAAACATTCCTGTCGATGCCCTGGAGAGAGTTCCAAATAACTCCCCAGCGAACGCAGTGTCAACGATTCTCGCTTCTCACCAGCTTACACAAGAGCTTCTTGTGAAGGGGAAGGGTGCTCTGGCGCGGATGCACTCGATGATCTTCCCCAAGATCAAGCAAGAGAAGACCCTGGGACAGCTGATCGATACCTTCGCGGTTGACACCAAGGAGGTCATCGAGGTATTCAAGCATACATCGCGCACTTTTGGTGCTGTCCTTGCCTTCCAGCTTATGATGGGTTACGGCTTTAAGGGTGACATCGAGGAAATGACTAAGGGGCTTCCAAAAGAGCAAGACGGGCAGCCTGTTGATTTGAGCACCTTTAAGGCTTCTGCTCTTACTTGCGCCCGTCAGCTTCTTGAACTGGTTTCATCAAGGAAATCGTCGACTGGCCCTAGTTCATCGACTCAAACTCAGCTCCCTTGATTCTTGTAACAAAGTTGTGCCTTGAGCTGATGCGAAACATTGTTCTATCGCACAACTCATACTTTGTAATAAACTCCGTGCTAGCATTGTTGTTAGCACACTTTTGTTATGATATAACTTTCTTGCACTTCTCCCGATGGGAGTTATTTTGGATGTTCGGCTGTACCATATGCATCACTTCTTTATAACCAGTATTTTTTGCAGGTCTTTCCAGTACCCTCGTTTGCAGACGACTCGTCGGGTGCTCTTCCTGAAAGCGATCGGATCCAGCGCATGAAAGACCGGATCACGTAGATGGAAAAGGATTTACGCAGCACTTATGCTTTAGCTGCCATCATCAATAAAAAGAGCGAGATTGCAGCCGACGTGGAGCGGTACACTCTTGGCGAACTGCATAAGGCTACCGAAAGTTTAAACTGTAAGTTTCCTGATCCCTTTGCCTGTTTGCTAGCAACTTCTTGTCTGAGTCTTGACTAATTCTTTTGGCAGTCATAGCGTTGAACCATGCGGAAGAGAACAAACGGATACACGAGCGGGTGCATGCTTTGACTCAGCTTTCCTCATCCGAAGAAATTTTCTGGCGGGAACACTCGAAGGCCTCGGCTGTCGTCAAATTTCAGGATCGAGTGCACCAGGTCCACCAGTTCTTCGACAAGTGCTACAAGGCTATGAGGGTAGTTTGGAAAACAATGTTTCCTCTGAATGCAGTTCCTCCTACCCTCTTGACTTTGATGTCTGAATTTGGGAGCGCCAAGAAGGTTCGGGAGCTGGTAAGATCTCAAGTCTTTGCAGGGGCCAAGTGCACGCTTGCCCTTGTGCTTGCTTGTTATCCTTCGGCTTGCTTGTTGTCTATCGCCAATGCAACTGGTGATCTCGAGGAGCTGTACCCAAAGGTTTTAGCACCTGCCCATATAATTGTCGACAGGCTTGAGGAGATGTCAAAGGTACCTGAGGAAAAGGAAACTCCGCAAGGGTGATGTAAAGGTGTAAAATTACTTTTGTAAATTGTTTTGGCTAGTTCATCCGAGTGTTCGGATTTTTGAGCCGCAACTTTTTGTCTGGTTGATACATGAATATGTACTTTTACCATGCCGTTGGCAAATACTCAAAGGGGCGAAGCTTAATTGCCCGTTGGATGTATGTGTAGTAGTTGGTTAGCAAATCATTATGAGTGATCAGCTCGTGTTGCAGGTTTTGCTAAACCTGTTGTATGCGCAACTTTGCTTTCAACCGTTTGTAAATTTCGACAGTCATTCCCGAATTTTTCGGGTGTAATGATTCTGCCGATGAGCCCGTTGCTCTCTGATATTTCCATAAGTGAAATATCGAGCGTGGGTTGTGTGTAAGGTTTCCAAACTCTTGCTTTGTACGGCACTCGTAGAGGCATCTGAAGCAGAGGGGAGGATTAATGTCCTTATTCTTCTTTGCAGTGCTCGTAAAGGTTTTTGCCCTGAGCGCTATCTTCTGTCGCGCGTTAAGTTATGCCGCTACTTGGCGGCAGCACGGTCATAGATGCTTTAGATTACTGCAATACTTTAACAAGAATCGGAACTTAAGTACTTATTGATAGGGTAAATACGAAACTGAAGGGTGAAAACAAGAGGCCCTGTGTAAAGTAAAAGGGAAAAAATTTAAAAACTAGGGGAGTGTTTTATCAAGAAAGGGGTTCTTCTCTTCTTCAGAAGGATCTTCCGATTTCTTCGTCATGCTGGTGGTCGCGACAGTGCTGTTGATTTCGCCAGATGCTTGAGCAGCGATTGTTAGCATCTTGCCACCTCCTGCGTCTTCTGCCGAAACTTTTTCTGCCGATGCTATTGCTGCTGGGCCTTCGGGAGCTGGCTTCTTCTTGATTTCCCTGTCGAGTTTTTCCTCCTTGATTTCTTGTATCGTCAACTTGGGCGGGGGGTCGACAGTATCTCGCCGTGGCCCAAATTTGGCAGCAATCCTTTGAAAGTCGCGATCACAATTGTCCGAGCGTGAAAAGCTTCCATAGACTGTGATGTTTGTTCCATTGTTCCCTGGCATCTTCAGCTTGAGGTATGCGTAGTGCGGCACGGCCATGAACTTGGCGTAAGCTGGTCTCCCGAGTATGGCGTGGTACTGTGATTCCCAGTTCACGACTTCGAACTCGATCTTCTCCTTCCTGAAGTTGTCGGGTTTACCGAAAACGACGTTCAAGTAAGCTTTGCCAAGAGAATGCGCTGGTGAAGTAGGGAGTATCCCATGGAAGCGAGTATCTGAGTCTTCCAGCATTCTCATGGTGATCCCCATACTTTGAATTGTGTCAAGGAATATAAGGTTGAGTCCACTTCCTCCATCCATGAAGACTTTGCTCATCTTAAACCCTCCTATCTGTGCTTCGACCACTAGGGCGGCGTGCCCTGGCTTTGGTATAGTCATCGGGTGGTCCATTCGACTGAACGTGATTTCCTGAGACGACCATTCGACATATTCAGGAATGTTCGCCATGACGCTTTCTGCCAGGTTGATTTCTCGGGTGAGCTTCTTCATTTCTCTCCTTGAAACACCTGTCCTGTGGATCATATTCATTTGCCCACGTGGCGGTGGAAACGCCTCGTTGGGTTGATGAGGTTGGGCCTGCTGTACTTGATGCTGTGACGGGGGTGGCGGTGGTGGTGGTGGTAGCTGCTTCTGGCCTGCCTGCTGGATGAGTTCATGCATATCGAGGAACTGCCGACAATCCCTAAGCAGGTGGCTAGACTTTACTTTTCCATCCTTGGAATCGGTATAAGAATGCAGATAGCAAGGGGCGTTGATCTGTTTAGCGTAAGGCAATTTGGGAGTTCTCTGAGGTCGTGGTTTATAGTTGCCACGGTTCCCAGAGTCGTTCCGATTACCGTCCTGCCGATCGTCTCGCCTGTTGTCGTACCGATCATCCTGTCGATCAGAGTAACCTGCGGCCACCAAGTTGTTGTCATCGTAACTGCGGTTCTTCCTTCTCTTATTACGATCCCTTCGACCACCCGAATCATTCTTCGGCTGGTCATCCTCTTCGTCGTCGCTGCGCTGCCGTGGTTTTCGGACATTGTCTTCACCATCCACTACAAGAAAAGTTGCCATGGCCGACGAAGTTGAAATCGCGCCGTGGTTGCTGGTGTACCATGGCCGACGATTTTGGGTCCCTCCGTGGTGCATGTCAAAACTTTTTTTTCTCGTTTTTGAGGCCACCTAGCCCGACGAAAGCGGCCAAAACGTCGCGTATGGTGGCCCGGGACGTGGTGCATCTCGAAATCTCGGGTTCGCCGGCCGAGTCAACGCAAATCCGCACCGCCGAGGGATGTAGGGCCCAGATGGCAGCCTCTCTGGCATTGTTTTTTTTCTCGATCGCGCCATCTCGTTCAACGTTCTCCGATCGAGCCGTTTACGATGCAGGAACATGGGTCCCGCATGTCATCCTCTATGAACCAAAATTCTTTCTATTCTTGGATTTTTTTTGACCCCCTGATTTCTGGCTACTTCCTTTTTCTTTTGATCCCTTGCCGCCTTGGAAACGTTGAGACCGCTGCTGCTAAATGGGACCCGCATGTCATCCTCTATGTGCAATCAACTTTCTTTTCTTGGAGTTTTTTTTGGCACCTCATATTTGGTCACTTGCCTTTTTTTTCGATCCCCTACCGCCTCTCAAACGGTGATACCGCTGCTGCTAACTGGGACCCGCATGTCATCCTCTATGTACTATAAAACTTTATTTTCTTGGAGTTTTTTTTGGCACCTCATATTTGGTCACTTGCCTTTTTCTTTCGATCCCCTGCCGCCTCTCAAACGGTGATACCGCCGTCGCTAATCGGGACCCGCATGTCATCCTCTATGTACTATAAAACTTTCTTTTCTTGAATTATTTTTGGCACCTCATATTTGGTCACTTACCTTTTTCTTTCGATCCCCTGCCGCCTCTCAAACGGTGATACCGCTGCTACTAACTGGGACCCGCATGTCATCCTCTATGTACTATAAAACTTTCTTTTCTTGAATTATTTTTGGCACCTCATATTTGGTCACTTACCTTTTTCTTTCGATCCCCTGCCGCCTCTCAAACGGTGATACCGCTGCTGCTAAATGGGACCCGCATGTCATCCTCTATGTACTATAAAACTTTCTTTTCTTGAATTATTTTTGGCTCCTCATATTTTTTCACTTGCCTTTTTCTTTCGATCCCCTGCCGCCTCTCAAACGGTGATACCGCTGCTGCTAAATGGGACCCGCATGTCATCCTCTATGTACTATAAAACTTTATTTTCTTGAATTATTTTTGGCTCCTGATATTTTTTCACTTGCCTTTTTCTTTCGATCTCATGCCACGTTTGAAACGTTGAGGAACCTGCAGGCTCATGGGACCCGCATGTCATCCTCTATGTACTATAAAAGTTCATTTTCTTGGTTTTTTTTCACCCTCTGATTTTTGGCAATTTCTTTTTTCTTTTGATCCCCTGCCGCCTCTCAAACGGTGATACCGCTGCTGCTAAATGGGACCCGCATGTCATCCTCTATGTACTATAAAACTTTCTTTTCTTGGATTATTTTTGGCACCTCATATTCGTTCACTTGCCTTTTTCTTTCGATCCCCTGCCGCCTCTCAAATAGTGAGACCGCTGCAGCTAAATGGGACCCGCATGTCATCTGCTGTTTCATTCTAACATGCTCTGTTATATTGGCTGTTGGTATGCGGCATGCACTCTTTGTTTGCTTATTGTGCTCATTACAATGATCTTGTTATAACGACGAAATGATGAGTTCCAAATTCTTTGGCAAACAATATTGTAGTGTCTTTGCCTTTCCATTGTTGCTGTCTTAACTTGTAATGTCTTTGTTTCGGATATAGGTGCTGCATGGACAACTTAAAAGATTGCCGGATCCCTTCATTGTATTGCTAGGTTTAATTACCATTCAATTTCTCTGGGTTCTGTAATATTTTTTCAATGCCTTGCAGCTGATGTAATATTTAGTTAGTTTTTATAGTTCTTTCGCGCATTTTTTCTTTGGTGCTTGTGGTAAGTGAGGCTATCCGACAGAAATCAATGCTGCGTAAATATTCTCAATATCTAAATCACGAATTCCCATCCCTTAAATGGCCCAATTAAGCGAAATCACATATGTGCCGGCCCGCAAAATCCTAAAGCGCCTATTACGCCGGCATATAAACAGCAACTAAACGGGCTGGCCCACTTACTTATTGGGCCAGCCCACTTGATTTACTGTGGACCCCACACTTTTATTGGGCCGGCCCACTTGCTTTAAGGTGGACCCCACCCACTACTGGGCCGGCCCACTAACTAGTTGGGCCAGCCCAATTGCTTTTGTGGTGGCCCCCACATACTAAATGGGCCGGCCCTTTAAGACGAAAGTGGGACCCACCTGTGTTTTTGGCCCGGCCCACTATCTTGTTGGGCCGGCCCACTTGCTATATGGTGGACCCCACATACTAAATGGGCCGGCCCTTTAACTGAAAAGTGGGACCCACCTGTGTTTTTGGCCCGGCCCACTAGCGTGTTGGGCCGGCCCACTTGCTATATGGTGGACCCCACATACTAAATGGGTCGGCCCTTTAACAGGAAAGTGGGACCCACCAGTGTTTTGGCCCGGCCCACTATCTTGTTGGGCCGGCCCACATGCTATATGGTGGACCCCACATACTAAATGGGCCAGCCCTTTAACTGGAAAGTGGGACCCACCTGTGTGTTTGGCCCGCCCACTATTTTTTTGGGCCGGCCCACTTGCTATATGGTGGACCCCACATACTAAATGGGCTGGCCCTTTAACAGAAAGTGGGACCCACCTGCTTTTGGCCCGCCCATCGGCTTGTTGGGCCACCCATTTGATCAAATGTGGACCCCACGTACTAAATGGGCCGGCCCGATAGCAGGAAAGTGGGACCCACATGCTTATTGGGCCGGCCCAATAACTTCTTGGGCCGGCCCAGTTGCTTTAATGTGGACCCCACTTTGTAAATGGGCCGGCCCGATAGCAGGAAAGTGGGTCCCACATGTCTTGTGGGCCGGCCCTTTTGCCTGTTGACCGGTCAAACGAGTGCATTCGGCCCGGCCCATATACTTAGTGGGCCGGCCCATTAAAGTTTGACCAGTCAACCTTAGAGGTTAGGCCCGGCCCACGTAACTAATGGACCAGCCCAGCTATATAGTTGACCGGTCAAACTAAGTCAGCTGGCCCGGCCCGCAAACTTAATGGGCCGGCCCGCTTAAGACGTGGCAGGCCTCGTGTGGGCCTACCATCTACCACGGGGTTTCAGCTGTTAACGCCGTTAATCGCGATTAACGGCGTCTGCCACGTGTCAGTTTGCATGACGTCAGCAGTCAACGGGCTCCCGGAAACACTTGGGCAACGGTCCGATTTTCCGTGGCGGAAGGGCGCCCAAGCGCGACGGACCGAAAAAATCGTCGTAGGACTTTGCCTGACGCAGTTTCCACAACAGAACCCATATCGTCGGGTTAGGCCCATAGGCGACGAAAAATACCCCTTAGCGGACGATTTTGAGACGTTGTCTATCAGAACTTTTCTTGTAGTGATCGGCCCAGCTGTTGGTGATTTCCATTAGCTTGGTTATGGTCTTCGGCTTCTTGCGCCCAAGCTCTTCTATATAGCTTTCGCGTCGGATGCCATCGCTGAAAGCGTCAATTGCCCTGTCGACAGATACGTCTTCCGCAGCATTTAGGAGTTTGGTGAACCTCCCGATGTACGCACGCATCGACTCCTTCTGCTTCTGTTGGCAATGCCGTAACTCATCGATCCCGACGGGCCTTTTGTAGGTTGCTTGAAAGTTAGCGACAAAAGCTTCTACTAAGTCATCCCATGACTTGATGGAACCCTTCGGCAGCCCTCTGAGCCAGGCTCGTGCTGAGTCCTTTAGGTAAAGCTGTAGACATTGCATTGCTGCTATCTGATTCCCTTTTTGCAGAATTACTGTCTGCAGATAATCCTCTATCCAGGACCTTGGCTCCTGCTGCCCATCATATTTGGCAGCGTCGGTAGGTGTAGGTTTGAACTTCTTGGGTGGCATCGCCTCCCGAATTTTGTAGCTCAAGCAATCGGCTCCTCTAAGCTCGCCGTCGTTCTCCTGGGTCTCGTCCGAAGAATCACTGTCAAGTTCTTCTCTCATGGCGCGTCGTCGCCTTGCTTTGTCGATCCTGCTCTGTGTGATTTCGTCCCGAGCGTCTTTTGCGCGATGTTTTGACCCGCTGGCCTGCAGGGTCTTCTCTTTCGGTGGAACTAGATTATGTCCTAGTATCGCAAGACTCTCCAAAGCACCACGGTGGGCCTGAGCCATGGATCCTTCGGGACGCTGATTAATGAGGTACGCTGCAAGATTGGTTGTTGCTCCTGCGACGGTTTTTGGCCGTGGCATGCCCGCGGTGTCCGTGGTCATAAAGGATTTGGTCAAGTTTGATGTTATCTCCCTTGCATCATCTTCCGAAAGCCTGGACATCCTCGATCGATGTTTGCCCCCTCCGTGGGTACTTCGGGAGGCACTCCCCTGCGAGGCCCTTCGTCGCTCGCTGGACCGGTCTGCCGCAGATAGTCGTTTCTCAAGGGTGGCTTGCTCCTTAGACAGGCGCTCCCGATTTTTCTCCAATATGGAGCGGTAAGCGTTGAGCGTACCAACCGTGGTTCCCGCCGAAAGCGGTGTGTTGTTGAGCACGGCTGCCTTGGCTGCTGCCCACTCTTCTTCTGTAATGGTGTGGTCGCTATTGTCATTGCTGGCGCTATCTCCGAAACTAGCCCGCCTGCTGGAACGAGGGGTGCGTTCGCCATCTCCCCTATTAGCGACGTAGACTTGGAGGGGCGCCACTCTTCGGGTGTCTCCTCGGGCAACGCTACCGATGCTGTCCTCTCCCGACGAATAGTAGGCGTTGCAGATGAATGGCGTGTCGCTTGACCCTAGTCCATGCCTGGTGTCGCAATTTACGCAGTAGTACGAGGTCATCTCCGAGGGCACGGGGTCATCAGATCCAACCGACATGGAGGATGCCGAGCGAGGAGTCGATGGCGCGGACGGACTCGACGGGTTTTCCTGGCCAGCCGAAAGGTCGGGTGTCGATGACGCACTTGGGCTTGTCGATCTGGAGATAGGAGATTCCAGTAGCCGGAGGATTCCCTCTGAGTTGACGTTGTAGTGGACGCTCCCGAACGCCATGTCCATGTTGCCTTGCAGACCTGAGAAGGTGGAGCGAGACGATTCGCTATGCGGGGTGAATTCGTAGGAGCCGAAACGGATCGAGCTTCCCAGATGAGACGATGATGGTGCTGATGAAGCTGCTGATGACATGACGGGTTCAACCGATGTCCGATCTTGTGCCGACAGGGTTCCCACTGACGGCGCCAATTGTCGAGGGTACTCCTCACCAATGCCCTCCGATAGGGGCTTAGGATTGACGGAATCCTGTAGGCTAACACGAGACATCGGTTCTCAGACAAGCGGGGAGAGCGATTTACCCAGGTTCGGGGCCCTCGATGAGGTAAAACCCTTACGTCTTGCCTGTCTGTTCTTTGATTATGAAAACAATGGGTTACAATGGGGTGCCGAATAGTTCGGCTGAGATCTAGGCGAGATTGCTGTTGCTAGGGTTACCTAGCTCTAAGCTTTTCCTGGCTAAGATTGCTAAGATTGTTCGTGTCCTTCGGCAGCCCCTCTCCTGGCCTTTATATAGGAGGCCAGGTCTCAAGAGGTCTAACCGAATACGACTAGATTTACAGTAGTTTAGATCCAATCTTTCCTTGTTTGTTTGCTTCCTTGTCTTGCCCGTCAAGGAATCTTCTGGTGCGCCGACCTAGTGGCCCATCTAGCCTTCGGGTCTCTTCATGGGCCTCCAGTTGGTCAATACAGGATAGGGCAACGTCGGTTACTCGAAGGGTAATGCCACGTCACACGATGGTTGGCAACCAGGAATGATTGCGAAAACGTTGATAATCGCACGGCCATGCACGCCTTCATAGGTGGATTGCAGAGATGAGGACTGCTGCGGCACAAGCTCACTTGCTTGGTCAACGCAAATAAACTGACTTTGGATGACATGATCACCATTGCCAGCGATCACACCGCCGCCGATGACGATGCAAGCGGAGATCTCGCAGCCACAGCAATTCCCCTGCATCAGAAGAAGAAGAACCGTGATAACGGTAACAGTAGCGGCACTAAGCGGAAAAATCCCCCCGATGACCAGAAGATTGGCGGATCCGAGATGGTCGCCATAGCTTTCCAACGCGGAGGTCAAGGAGGCGGAAGAGGCCGTGGTCGCGGAGGCGGAGCCGGCAGGGGCCAGCAGCGTAGTGATGAAGTCACCGCTGCTGGATCCCGCGCCCCCCAAACTTATGAAGAGTACAGAGCCCATGCTCCTTTACCTGGCAGCTACCAACAGAGTCATCAGCCTCATCATCGTGGTGGAGCGACAGGAAGAAGGACACGAGTATGGAGTCCAAAGGCTAGTCTACTACATTAGCGAAGTGCTTACGGAATCCAAACAAAAAATCCTCACTTTCAAAAGCTAGCCTATGGAGTGTTCCTAGGTAGCAGGAAGTTGAGGCACTACTTCCAGGAGCATCTAGTAACAGTCGTGAGCAAAGCTCCGCTGTCAACGATTCTCAACAACGCTGACGCAATAGGACGCACAGCAAAATGGGGCATCGAATTATCTGCCTTCGGCATCAACTACAAAGCCATGACTGTGGTTAAATCCCAGATCTTGGCAGATTTTGTCGCAGATTGGACAGAAGCTCCGGATATGAATCTGGAGCCGGAACCAGAAACATGGTTTATGCACTTCGATGGATCCAAGCAGCATCAAGGCTCGGGAGCCGGAGTCACCCTGAAGTCCCCTACCGGAGAAGAACTGCAGTACGTATTTGCTGCGGAGATTCCGACCTGGTGGCACAACAAGTAGCCGGACCTGGAACGCCAGAAACTCTGTCATGGCGGCTTACAGAGACGAAGTTGACGAGATCGCCAAATGCTTCCTCCGATACGAAGTCAAGTACGTCAGGCGAGACGATAACACAGCGGAAGACATGCTATCCAAGCTCGGATCCGGCAGGAAACCAATTCCGCCTGGTAATTTCCTAGAGCATCTACGGATACCCTCGGTGAAGGGCGCTAACCCGGAAAACCCAGATGTGCAGTGTCTCCGGCTAGGGAAGTGATGGTCATCATTCCGGCCTGGACACAGCTTTTCCTGGACTACCTCATAGATCAAAAGCTGCCAAAGGACGAGGTCCTCACACGACAGATCATCAGACGAGCAAGATCCTACACGATCGTTGACGGACAGCTCTACAAACGAAGCGCAACAGGAGTATTTCTCAAATGCGTCTCCAATTAAGATGGCATTGAGTTCCTCAGAGAGATCCATGCAGGGGACTGCGGGCATCATGCCGCTCCCAGGTCACTCGTTACAAAAGCTTTTTGGCTTGGGTTTTACTGGCTCACAGCTAAAGAAGATGTTGACAAGCTGATAAAGACCTGTCGAGGTTGTCAGTACTACGCTACTCGACCAAATGCTCCATCCCAAGAGCTGAAGACCATCCCTATCACCTGGCCGTTTGTGGTCTGGGGGCTCGATATGGTTGGGAAACTAAAAAAATCATCTCCTGGCGGTTTTGAATACCTCCTGGTCGCCGTTGACAAGTTCAGTAAGTGGATCGAGGCAAAGCCAGTGAGAAAAGCCGATGGTGCTACAGCACTAAAATTTGTCTGCATCCTCGTGACGAGATTCGGCATCCCACACAGCATAATCACAGATAATGGCACAAACTTCGCACAGGGAGAGTTGAAGGATTATTGTGACGACGTAGGGATCCGGCTTGTGCTTGCTTCTGTGGCCCATTCACAATCCAATGGTTAGGTCGAAAGGGCCAACGGCCTCATATTATAAGGAATTAAACCACGCCTTGAAAACCGCTGCGGCGCGCAGCTGGAGCTTGGGCTGATGAGTTAGATTCTGTCTTGTGGAGTTTACGAACTACCCCTAACAGGTCAACCGGATTCACTCCGTTCTTCCTGGTATACGGATCCGAAGCCGTGCTCCCCTCCGACATCATCCACGATTTCCCACGAGTTTCCGCCTATAATGAAGAAACTGCTGATGAGGCCAGACAGCTATCTGTGGACCTGATAGAAGAAGCTCGGAATTTAGCTGACCAACGCTCTACCATATACCAACAGAAACTCCGATGCTATCACAGCCGTCGAGTTCGGAATCGCTCATTCATGGCCGGAGACTTGGTCCTCCGCCATCGACAGGTGAAAGACCATAAGTTGCAATCTCCATGGGAAGGACCCTATGTCGTTAGCAAAGTGCTTCATAATGGATCATACTACCTTGTTGATTTCCGGGAGTTAAAAGATAGACCTGCTAATTGGCACCGGAAACGCAAGAGAGAGGATCCGGACGACATATACGACGAAACAGATCGCCCCTGGAACATTGCACAGCTACGTCCTTTCCACACTTAGCAAAAAAAATTCCGAGTTACATACTCTGTAATAGTTATACATGATCAATGAAATAAAGCATTTGGTTCACTCTTTGAGTCTTTTACCTCCTTTACTTATTCATTTTTAGATCGTGTATGTTTTTCCAACTAAAACCGCATAGCTGGATATTTCCGCCTAGGCGTGTATGAAAGTTTTGATTTTCAAAAATCGTCCTTTAGGACGTAAGCTTAAGTTTTCTGGTGGAAATATTTTCTATTGCAAACTCATGGATTCCTAGTAGCGATCTCCGGCACCTTGGCTGGGGGCTTGTTTCCGCGGTTATTGACGGATTGCCATTGGGCTTCGTCGCCGCTGGCGAGCGTTTCCGATTAAAGGTCTTCCGGCTCGCGGAAGGTCAAATGAGCAAGCCGGAAAACATAGAAACCAGCACTTGCTTTCAATAAACGAAACATGCAAATAATATTAACGGATAGCAGGATAAGTTTTTTCCGCCCATGCATACGTGTTTCATTCCTAACTACTTAAGAATTTAAAGTTATATTACAAACCCTCTCGGGGCCAAAATGATGCATTGTTTTCTTTCCTTCCCGCAGGAATAAGTTTTTTACTTCTCCTTAGCCGGAGAATTTTCCACATTGTCGTCAGCCTTCGGAGCATCCTTCTCTTCACCTTTGGCTGGAGAGGATACATCACCATCGTCGTTTGCCTCCTCGTCTACAGCCGGAGATGCAGCGCCAGCTTGGTCCTTGGAACCTGTCCAGGTGTACTGGCTTCCGGATTGGGCAGGACGGGACTCCGCCTCGCGTTTCTTGTGGAGCTCTGCTTCAAGGGGCTCGTCGGCTGGGAGAACCACCTTGTCATAAAACTCGTCGTGGCAAATTCTCCGGGCGATGCGGGTGTCATAGCCGCTAACTGCATCTAGTAGTGCGTTAACATCCGCACCCGGAGGAACGCCAGCAGTCACTCTGTCAATATCCAGATCCGGGTTATGCACCAAGCACATGGCCAGGGACATGGCAGCCGCGCCTCGAGCCGATGACGCCTGCAAGTCCACCACCAACTCCGGAAGAACATCCATCCTCTTGATAAGTTTGCGAACATCGCAGTTTCGGCTCTTCTTGATGGATAAGTTGTGATAGATCTTCCGGGAGGTGGAGATTAGATCCTTGCAGTCCTCTCCGGCAAGTTGAAGCAGATCGTCGCGTGGGAATTGGCTCTGACGTTTTTCGTTATATCCAAGAGGATCTGGAGGACACAAATTTTGATAAGTATAATAGACTGAGCGCAACATATGCATTACTCTATGAGCTTCGAGGACATACCCATGAAGTCGGAGTTCAGCAGATCCCAGCATTGCTCTGCTGTCTCCATGTACTTCCGGAGTCCGCCCAGTTCTTTTTGTTGCTGCTTGATGGTTTCACTGTCAGTCTTCCTCTTGAGCTGGAATTCACCCTCCTTTCAAATGAGCTCCGAGCTCTTTTCCGCCAGCTTCTTCTCCGCCTCTGCAAGCTTTGACTCAAGATCTTTATGGGAGGAGCGCAGGGCTTCAAGCTCGGAGGAGGCGGCGGCAAGAGAGGTGGATGCACCTATTCAAGATAATTCAAGTTCAATTTGGAGTTCGGATCATGTCTTATCTGAAGCTAATTCGGAAACCAACCTTGGGCGTCTGATAGTTTCTTCTTCAAATCCGCATTCTCTTGCTTGAAATGCTGAATTTTCTCCGCCTGGCTTAGGGTAACACGGCGTTGCAGAGCAATATTCTTGTGAAGCTCATAGTGCAGAGCCTGCTGTTCCTGTAAAGTACTAACAGAGCAGGAGTAAATTTCCGATATTTTATAAGTAAGCCTCTCTGAAGCATTATTGCCGAAAATATTTCCGCCATAATGCTTGGGGGCTACTGCGACACTTTTTCACACAAAACCTTCTTCAGTTTGAGTTTTCTTCTAAGTATTTAGGTGCTAACTGTTGGAGATATGCCCAAGAGGCAATAATAAATATGGTTATTATATATCTTTATGTTTATGATAAATGTTTATATACCATGCTATAATTGTATTAACCGAAACATTGATACATGTGTGATATGTAAACAACAAAGAGTCCCTAGTATGCCTCTTAACTAGCTTGTTGATTAATGGATGATTAGTTTCATAATCATGAACATTGGATGTTATTAATAACAAGGTTATATCATTATATGAATGATGTAATGGACACACCCAATTAAGCGTAGCATAAGATCACGTCATTAAGTTATTTGCTATAAGCTTTCGATACATAGTTACCTAGTCCTTATGACCATAAGATCATGTAAATCACTTATACCGGAAAGGTACTTTGATTACATCAAACGCCACTGCGTAAATGGGTGGTTATAAAGGTGGGATTAAGTATCCGGAAAGTATGAGTTGAGGCATATGGATCAACAGTGGGATTTGTCCATCCTGATGACGGATAGATATACTCTGGGCCATCTCGGTGGAATGTCGTATAATGTCTTGCAAGCATATGAATAAGTTCATAAGAGACCACATACCACGGTACGAGTAAAGAGTACTTGTCAGGAGACGAGGTTGAACAAGGTATAGAGTGATACCGATGATCAAACCTCGGACAAGTAAAATATCGCGTGACAAAGGGAATTGGTATCGTATGTGAATGGTTCATTCGATCACTAAAGTCATCGTTGAATATGTGGGAGACATTATGGATCTCCAGATCCCGCTATTGGTTATTGGTCGGAGAGAGTACTCAACCATGTCCACATAGTTCGCGAACCGTAGGGTGACACACTTAAGGTTTGATGTTGAAATGGTAGAACTTGAATATGGAATGGAGTTCGAAGTATTGTTCGAAGTCTCGGATGGGATCCTGGACATCACGAGGAGTTCCGGAATGGTCCGGAGAATAAGATTCATATATAGGAAGTCATTTTATAAGTTTGAAAATGATCCGGTGATTTTACGGAAGGTTCTAGAAAAGTCCGGAAGGAATCACTAAGGAAGGAGGAGTCCCGGAGGGACTCCACCTCCCCATGGCCGGCCAACCCTAGTGGGGGAGTCCAAGGTGGACTCCACCTAAGGGGGCCGGCCACCCCCCACATGGAAGGGGGGAATCCCACCTCAAGTGGGAGTCCCACCTTGGGTAGGTTTCCCTACTACATGGAAGGTTCTTATTCGAAGGCTTGTAGTCCAACACTTGGGGATCCACCTATATAATCAGGGGCATAGGGGAGGGGGCCGGCCACCCCAAGACCACAAGGTGGCCGCACCCTATAGTGGCCGGCGCCCCCTCTCCCAAACCCTAGCCGCCCCTCTCTCCTCCACCTCTCCCGCAAGCTTAGCGAAGCTCCGCCGGAGATCTCCACCGCCACCGCCACCACGCCGTTGTGCTGCCGGATTCAAGGAGGAGCTACTACTTCCGCTGCCCGCTGGAACGGGGAGAAGGACGTCGTCTTCATCAACACTGAACGTGTGACCGAGTACGGAGGTGCTGCCCGATCGTGGCACCGTGATCAAGATCTTCTACGCGCTTTTGCAAGCGGGAAGTGATCGTCTACCGCAGCAATAAGAGCCTACTCTTATAGGCTTTGGAAATCTTCAAGGGTGAGTCTCGATCATCCCCTCGTTGCTCCCGTCTTCTAGATTGCATCTTGGCTTGGATTGCGTTCTCGCGGTAGGAAATTTTTTGTTTTCTATGCAACGAATCCCTACAGTGGTATCAGAGCCGTGTCTATGCATAGATGGTTGCACGAGTAGAACACAATGGTTTTGTTGGCGTTGATGCTCTTGTTGTCTTTAGTTTGAGTACTTTGCATCTTTGTGGCATAGTGGGATGAAGCGGCTCGGACTAACTATACATGACCGCGTTCATGAGACTTGTTCCTCATTCGACATGCAACTTGTATTGCATAAGAGGCTTTGCGGGTGTCTGTCTCTCCTATTATAGTGAAGATTCAATTTACTCTTCTATTGACAACACTAGTATCACCGTTGTGGTTCATGTTCGTAGGTAGATTAGATCTCTCTCGAAAACCCTAAACCACGTAAAATATGCAAACCAAATTAGAGACGTCTAACTTGTTTTTGCAGGGTTTGGTGATGTGATATGGCCGTAATGTGATGATGAATATGTATGAGATGATCATTATTGTATTGTGGCAACCGGCAGGAGCCTTATGGTTGTCTTTAAATTTCATGATGAGTAGTATTTCAAAGTAGTTGTAATAGTTGCTACATGAGGTGAACAACCATGAAGACGGCGCCATGGACCTTGACGCTACGCCGACGAGGATGGAGATCATGCTCGAAGATGATGGAGATCATGTCCGTGCTTTGGAGATGAAGATCAAAGGCGCAAAGACAAAAGGGCCATATCATATCACATATGAACTGCATGTGATGTTAATCCTTTTATGCATATTATTTTGCTTAGATAGCGACGGTAGCATTATAAGATGATCCCTCTCACTAAAATATCAAGATAATAAAGTGTTCATCCTTAGTAGCACCGTTGCCAAGACTTGTCGTTTCGAAGCATCTCGTGATGATCGGGTGTGATAGAATCAACAAGTGCATACAACGGGTGCAAGCCAGTTTTGCACATGCGGATACTAAGGTGGCCTTGACGAGCCTAGCCTGTACAGACATGGTCTCAGAACACGTGATACCGAAAGGTAGAGCATGAATCATATGATTGATATGATGAACACTTTGAGTGTTTGCCATTGAAATTACATCTTGTCTCGTGATGATCGGACTTAGGTGTGATGGATTTGGTTCGTGTGATCACTAAGACAATTGGAGGGATATTGTTTTGAGTGGGAGTTCACCTAGAATTTTAATTATGTTGAATTAAAATTTGAACTCAATTTGTCATAAACTTAGTCTAAACTATTGCAAATATATGTTGTAGAGATGGCGTCCCCAATCAATTTTAACCAGTTCCTAGAGAAAGAAAAGCTTAAGAGCAACGGTAGCAACTTCACCGACTGGTTCCGTCATGTGAGGATCTTCCTCTCTGGTGGAAATCTGCTATATGTGCTTGATGCACCGCTAGGTGACCCTCCTGCAGAAACTGAAACCGATGAAGTAAAGAATGTTTACGCTACTCGTAAAGCTCGGTACTCTCAAGTTCAGTGTGCCATCATGTGCAGTCTGGAAGCCGATCTTCAAAAACGTTTTGAGCACCACGATCCTCATGAGTTGGTCAATGAGCTGAAAGCTATATTTGAAACTCATGCGGCCGTGGAATGCTATGAAGCATCGAAACACTTCTTCAGATGCATGATGGAAGAAGGCAGCTCCGTTAGTGAGCACATGCTCGCCATGACCGGGCATGCGAAGAAACTCAGTGACTTGGGAATAGTGATTCCTAACAGACTGGGGATTAATCGTGTCCTTCAATCACTACCACCAAGTTACAAGAACTTTGTGATGAACTACAATATGCAGAACATGAACAAAGAGTTACCTGGACTCTTTGGCATGCTAAACGCTGCTGAGATTGAGATTAAGAAAGAGCACCAAGTGTTGGTGGTCAACAAGACCACCAGTTTCAAGAAACAGGGCAAGTCTAAGGGAAAATTCAAGAAGGGTGGCAAGAAAGCTGCCACGCCTCCTATGAAACCTAAGAACGGCCCTAAGCCTGATGCTGAGTGTTATTACTGCAAGGAGAAGGGACACTGGAAGCGTAATTTCTCCAAGTATCTGGCTAATCTGAAGAGCGGCCTTGTCAAGAAGAACAAAGAAGGTATATCTGATATACATGTTATAGATGTTTATCTCACTGGTTCTCGTACTAGTACCTGGGTATAAGGATGGCAATGGAGCGGGTTTGGACGGATATAGAAAAACCAGATCCATGCCCAAATCCATCAACCTCGCTCTGCCCCGCCCATGACATTATCCATGGGCATGGATGTCACTCCAAATCCAAATCCGCTGGATACCCGGATATCCATGGATATCCATGCCCATACAATTTCAGTTGCATTTCAACAATATTTCACTTGCATTTCAGCAATAATAAGCTAACATGAATATTTTGGCAGCATTTCGACATTATTTCAGTAGCATTTCAGCAATAATTTTGTCAAAAATTCATAGGAATATCAAAGGCACAATATATCAACCACATAGTACTTATAATATATCAAATCTCACACGATCACACCATCCCTCGCGACGTGGGAGAGGATCGGCAGAGGATTGGCGAGAAGACTCTCACGGGAGGAGGATCCATCGATTTAACGATGAGGGAGGTTGAGCGGTTTAAGGATTAGGGAGATCGAGAACGCGGAGCAATTACCGATAGGGAGATCGAGGGGACTCTCACGGGAGACTTGTGCCTCGTGAAGTCATGCTCGTGCGGCTGTTTTTTTAAGGGATGCGGCTGTTGGTACAACTAGATTACTAGAGTATAAAATCGTAATGATTAAATTAAGGGCTTATGGTGAGTTGAGCCTTATAAATGAGGGGCAGCTAGACTAGTTAAAATCCTATGTATCACTAACATGTGGGTCCGACATATTACCCGGATATCCATCGAATATCCACGGGGCAAAACCTTTGCCCGTGCCCGCTCCATTAATTATTGGATATCCGCCCCATGAAATCCGTGGACACAATCGGTCTTCCATACCCGTGCCCGACGGGCCGGATATCCGTGGATACCCAGATCCACGGATAAAATTGCCATCGTGACCTGGGTATTTGATACTGGTTCGGTTTCTCATATTTGTAACTCGAAACAGGAACTAAAGAATAAACGAAGACTACTGAAAGATGAAGTGATGATGCGCGTTGGAAACGGATCCAAAGTCGATGTGATCGCTGTCGGCACACGTCCTCTGCATCTACCTTCGGGATTAGTTTTAAGCCTAAATAATTGTTATTTTGTACCCGCGTTGAGCATGAACATCATATCTGGATCTTGTTTAATGCAAGACGGTTATTCATTCAAGTCTGAGAATAATGGTTGTTCTATTTTTATGAATAATATCTTTTATGGTCGAGCACCTGAAAAGAATGGCTTATTTCTGTTAGATCTCGATAGTAGTGATACGCATATACATAACATTGATGCTAAGTGATACGCGTACAGGACGCGTCCGTTGGGAACCCCAAGAGGAAGGTGTGATGCGTACAGCGGCAAGTTTTCCCTCAGTATGAAACCAAGGTTTATCGAACCAGTAGGAGCCAAGAAGCACGTTGAAGGTTGATGGCGGCGGGATGTAGTGCGGCGCAACACCAGAGATTCCGGCGCCAACGTGGAACCTGCACAACACAACCAAAGTACTTTGCCCCAACGAAACAGCGAGGTTGTCAATCTCACCGGCTTGCTGTAACAAAGGATTAGATGTATAGTGTGGATGATGATTGTTTGCAGAAAACAGTATTGCAGTAGATTGTATTTCAGTATAGAGAATTGGACCGGGGTCCACAGTTCACTAGAGGTGTCTCTCCCATAAGATAAACAGCATGTTGGGTGAACAAATTACAGTTGGGCAATTGACAAATAAAGAGGGCATGACCATGCACATACATATTATGATGAGTATAGTGAGATTTAATTGGGCATTACGACAAAGTACATAGACCGCTATCCAGCATGCATCTATGCCTAAAAAGTCCACCTTCAGGTTATCATCCGAACCCCCTCCAGTATTAAGTTGCTAACAACAGACAATTGCATTAAGTATTGCGCGTAATGTAATCAGTAACTACATCCTTGAACATAGCACCAATGTTTTATCCCTAGTGGCAACGGCACATCCATAATCTTAGAAATTTCTGTCACTTCCCCAGATTCACGGAGACATGAACCCACTATCGAGCATAAATACTCCCTCTTGGAGTTACAAGCATCTACTTGGCCAGAGCATCTACTAGTAACGGAGAGCATGCAAGATCATAAACAACACATAGACATAACTTTGATAATCAACATAGCAAGTATTCTCTATTAATCGGATCCCAACAAACACAACATATAGAATTACAGATAGATGATCTTGATCATGTTAGGCAGCTCACAAGATCCAACAATGAAGCACAATGGGGAGAAGACAACCATCTAGCTACTGCTATGGACCCATAGTCCAGGGGTAGACTACTCACTCATCACTCCGGAGGCGACCATGGCGGCGTAGAGTCCTCCGGGAGATGAATCCCCTCTCCGGCAGGGTGCCGGAGGCGATCTCCTGAATCCCCCGAGATGGGATTGGCGGCGGCGGCGTCTCTGGAAGGTTTTCCGTATCGTGGCTCTCGGTACTGGGGGTTTCGCGATGGAGGCTTCAAGTAGGCGGAAGGGCAGGTCAGGAGGCGGCACGAGGGGCCCACACCATAGGGCCGCACGGCCAGGGCAGGGGCCGCGCCGCCCTAGGGTTTGGCTGCCTCGTGGCCCCACTTCGTCTCCTCTTCGGTCTTCTGGAAGCTTCGTGGCAAAATAGGACCCTGGGCGTTGATTTCGTCCAATTCCGAGAATATTTCGTTACTAGGATTTCTGAAACCAAAAAAAGCAGAAAACAAAGAATCGGCACTTCGGCATCTTGTTAATAGGTTAGTTCCAGAAAATGCACGAATATGACATAAAGTGTGCATAAAACATGTAGATAACATCAATAATGTGGCATGGAACATAAGAAATTATCGATACGTCGGAGACGTATCAGCATCCCCAAGCTTAGTTCTGCTCGTCCCGAGCAGGTAAAACGATAACAAAGATAATTTCTGGAGTGACATGCCATCATAACCTTGATCATACTATTTGTAAAGCATATGTAGTGAATGCAGCGATCAAAACAATGTATATGACATGAGTAAACAAGTGAATCATATAGCAAAGACTTTTCATGAATAGCACTTCAAGACAAGCATCAATAAGTCTTGCATAAGAGTTAACTCATAAAGCAATAATTCATAGTAAAAGCATTGAAGCAACACAAAGGAAGATTAAGTTTCAGCGGTTGCTTTCAACTTGTAACATGTATATCTCATGGATAATTGTCAACATAGAGTAATATAATAAGTGCAATGTGCAAGTATGTAGGAATCAATGCACAGTTCACACAAGTGTTTGCTTCTTGAGGTGGAGAGAAATAGGTGAACTGACTCAACAATGAAAGTAAAAGAATGGTCCTCCAAAGAGGAGAAGCATCGATTGCTATATTTGTGCTAGAGCTTTGATTTTGAAAACATGAAACAATTTTGTCAATGGTAGTAATAAAGCATATGTATCATGTAAATTATATCTTACAAGTTGCAAGTCTCATGCATAGTATACTAATAGTGCCCGCACCTTGTCCTAATTAGCTTGGACTACCGGATCATCGCAATACACATGTTTTAACCAAGTGTCACAAAGGGGTACCTCTATGCCGCCTGCACAAAGGTCTAAGGAGAAAGCTCGCATTGGATTTCTCGCTATTGATTATTCTCAACTTAGACATCCATACCGGGACAACATAGACAACAGATAATGGACTCCTCTTTTATGCATAAGCATGTAACAACAATTAATAATTTTCTCATATGAGATTGAGGATATATGTCCAAAACTGAAACTTCCACCATGGATCATGGCTTTAGTTAGCGGCCCAATGTTCTTCTCTAACAATATGCATGCTTAACCATAAGGTGGTAGATCTCTCTTACTTCAGACAAGACGAACATGCATAGCAACTCACATGAAATTCAACAAAGAGTAGTTGATGGCGTCCCCAGAAACATGGTTATCGCACAACAAGCAACTTAATAAGAGATAAAGTGCATAAGTACATATTCAATACCACAATAGTTTTTAAGCTATTTGTCCCATGAGCTATATATTGGAAATGTGAATGATGGAATTTTAAAGGTAGCACTCAAGCAATTTACTTTGGAATGGCGGAGAAATACCATGTAGTAGGTAGGTATGGTGGACACAAATAGCATAGTGGTTGGCTCAAGTATTTTGGATGCATGAGAAGTATTCCCTCTCGATACAAGGTTTAGGCTAGCAAGGTTATTTGAAACAAACACAAGGATGAACCGGTGCAGCAAAACTCACATAAAAGACATATTGAAAACATTATAAGACTCCACACCATCTTCCTTGTTGTTCAAACTCAATACTAGAAATTATCTAGACCTTAGAGAGACCAAATATGCAAACCAAATTTTAGCATGCTCTATGTATTTCTTCATTAATGGGTGCAAAGTATATGATGCAAGAGCTTAAACATGAGCACAATAATTGCCAAGTATCACATTATCCAAGACATTATAGCAAATTACTACATGTATCATTTTCCAATTCCAACCATATAACAATTTAACGAAGAAGAAACTTCGCCATGAATACTATGAGTAGAGCCTAAGGACATACTTGTCCATATGCTACAGCGGAGCGTGTCTCTCTCCCATACAGTGAATGCTAGGATCCATTTTATTCAAACAAAACAAAAACAAAAACAAACCGACGCTCCAAGCAAAGCACATAAGATGTGATGGAATAAAAATATAGTTTCAGGGGAGGAACCTGATAATGTTGTCGATGAAGAAGGGGATGCCTTGGGCATCCCCAAGCTTAGACGCTTGAGTCTTCTTGATATATGCAGGGGTGAACCACCGGGGCATCCCCAAGCTTAGAGATTTCACTCTCCTTGATCATGTTGTATCATCTCCCTCTCTTGATCCTTGAAAACTTCCTCCACACCAAACTTAGAACAACTCATTAGAGGGTTAGTGCACAATCAAAATATACATGTTAAGAGGTGACATAATCATTCTTAACACTTCTGGACATTGCACAAAGCTACTAAAAGTCAATGGAATCGAAATATCCATCGAACATAACAAAACTGGCAATGCGAAATAAAAGGCAGAATCTGTCAAAAACAGAACAGTTCGAATTGACGAATTTTATCGAGGCACCAGACTTGCTCAAATGAAAATGCTCAAATTGAATGAAAGTTGCGTACATATCTGAGGATCACTCACGTAAATTGGCATAATTTTCTGAGTTACCTACAGAGAAAACAGCCCAGATTTGTGACAGCAAAGAAATCTGTTTCTGCGCAGTAATCCAAATCTAGTATGAACTTTACTATCAACGACTTTACTTGGCACAACAAAACACTAAACTAAGATAAGGAGAGGTTGCTACAGTAGTAAACAACTTCCAAGACACAAAATAAAAACAAAGTACTGTAGTAAAAACATGGGTTGTCTCCCATAAGCGTTTTTCTTTAACGCCTTTCAGCTAGGCGCAGAAAGTATGTATCAAGTGTTATCAAGAGATGGAGCATCGTTATCATGAGCTCCCCCATCCGTAGTGGTACTAAGGGCTTTGTCAATTTTAGGCCTATAATAATACTTCTTTGGTTTAGGCACCTTAGAGACATACATAAACTTTTGCTCCTTACCCACATAAGCTTTCTCCTTATATTTAAGAGAAGAAAATGTTGAACCCAAGGTTCCCATAGCTTTTTCAAGTTCGTCAATCCTATTGGTTTGATCATCATGGACAACACAAGTTCCTAGGACACTAATTCTTTCATCAATTCCTTCTAAGGATTTATCAAGTTCATCAGTTTTATCAAGTAACATTTCCAATTTAGTTTCAATACTTGGAAATTTTTTCTCTATGGTTTCCAATTTTTTCATAACATCTTCAAGAGAGATTTCAGTTTTAACTTCATCAACAGGGGGTATTCCAAATAGACTCTCAATAATGCAGCTAGCTTCTAATGCAGGAGTACTTAGGAAGTTACCTTTCGCGAGACTATCAAGAACATACCTATTCCAACTAGAGATACCAACATAAAAATTCCTGAGTAGGATAGTGGTGGAGTGTTTCTTAATGCACCTATTATGGGCATCACTAATTCTGTACCAAGCATCTCTTAAACATTCTCCCCCTCGTTGCTTAAACGTACGAACTTCAACTTCAGGATTACTCATTTTAGCAGTAGTAAATAAAGCAAACTAGATAAAGTAAATGCAAGTAACTAATTTTTTTGTGTTTTTGATATAGCAAACGAGATAGAAAATAAAGTAAAACTAGCAACTAATTTTTTTGTGTTTTGATTTAGTGCAGCAAACAAAGTAGTAAATAAAACTAAGCAAGACAAAAACAAAGTAAAGAGATTGGGAAGTGGAGACTCCCCGTGCAGCGTGTCTTGATCTCCCCGGCAACGGCGCCAGAAAAAGAGCTTGATATGCGTACAACACGTGTCCGTTGGGAACCCCAAGAGGAAGGTGTGATGCGTACAGCGGCAAGTTTTCCCTCAGTATGAAACCAAGGTTTATCGAACCAGTAGGAGCCAAGAAGCACGTTGAAGGTTGATGGCGGCGGGATGTAGTGCGGCGCAACACCAGAGATTCCGGCGCCAACGTGGAACCTGCACAACACAACCAAAGTACTTTGCCCCAACGAAACAGCGAGGTTGTCAATCTCACCGGCTTGCTGTAACAAAGGATTAGATGTATAGTGTGGATGATGATTGTTTGCGTAAAACAAGAAACAAAGATTGCAAGAGATTGTATTTCAAAGATAGAGAATTTGACCGGGGTCCACAGTTCACTAGAGGTGTCTCTCCCATAAGATAAACAGCATGTTGGGTGAACAAATTACAGTTGGGCAATTGACAAATAAAGAGGGCATGACCATGCACATACATATTATGATGAGTATAGTGAGATTTAATTGGGCATTACGACAAAGTACATAGACCGCTATCCAGCATGCATCTATGCCTAAAAAGTCCACCTTCAGGTTATCATCCGAACCCCCTCCAGTATTAAGTTGCTAACAACAGACAATTGCATTAAGTATTGCACGTAATGTAATCAGTAACTACATCCTTGAACATAGCACCAATGTTTTATCCCTAGTGGCAACAGCACATCCATAATCTTAGAGATTTCTGTCACTTCCCCAGATTCACGGAGACATGAACCCACTATCGAGCATAAATACTCCCTCTTGGAGTTACAAGCATCTACTTGGCTAGAGCATCTACTAGTAACAGAGAGCATGCAAGATCATAAACAACACATAGACATAACTTTGATAATCAACATAACAAGTATTCTCTATTCATCGGATCCCAACAAACACAACATATAGAATTACAGATAGATGATCTTGATCATGTTAGGCAGCTCACAAGATCCAACAATGAAGCACAATGGGGAGAAGACAACCATCTAGCTACTGCTATGGACCCATAGTCCAGGGGTAGACTACTCACTCATCACTCCGGAGGCGACCATGGCGGCGTAGAGTCCTCCGGGAGATGAATCCCCTCTCCGGCAGGGTGCCGGAGGCGATCTCCTGAATCCCCCGAGATGGGATTGGCGGCGGCGTCTCTGGAAGGTTTTCCGTATCGTGGCTCTCGGTACTGGGGGTTTCGCGACGGAGGCTTTAAGTAGGCGGAAGGGCAGGTCAGGAGGCGGCACGAGGGGCCCACACCATAGGGCCACGCGGCCAGGGCAGGGGCCGCGCCGCCCTAGGGTTTGGCTGCCTCGTGGCCCCACTTTGTCTCCTCTTCGATCTTCTGGAAGCTTCGTGGCAAAATAGGACCCTGGGCGTTGATTTCGTCCAATTCCGAGAATATTTCGTTACTAGGATTTCTGAAACCAAAACACAGTAAAACAAAGAATCGGCACTTCGGCATCTTGTTAATAGGTTAGTTCCAGAAAATGCACGAATATGACATAAAGTGTGCATAAAACATGTAGATAACATCAATAATGTGGCATGGAACATAAGAAATTATCGATACGTCGGAGACGTATCACTAAGCGAATTAAATTGAATGATAATTCTACTTCTATGTGGCACTGTCGTCTTGGTCATATTGGAGTGGAACGCATGAAGAAACTCCATACCAATGGATTACTTGAATCACTTGACTTTGAGTCACTTGATAGATGTGAAGCATGTCTAATGGGAAAAATGACTAAGACTCCATTTTCTGGTATGATGGAGCGAGCTACTGACTTATTGGAAATCATACGTACCGATGTGTGCGGACCAATGAGTGCCGCATCGCGCGGTGGTTATCGTTATGTTCTAACCTTCACAGATGATCTGAGTAGATATGGGTATATCTATTTCATGAAACATAAATCCGAAACTTTCGAGAAGTTTAAGGAATTCCAAAGTGAAGTAGAAAATCAACGTAACAAGAAGATTAAATTTCTACGATCTGATCGCGGAGGTGAATATCTGAGTTATGAGTTTAGCATGCATTTAAAGAAATGCGGAATACTTTCACAATTGACACCGCCGGGAACACCACAACGAAACGGTGTGTCCGAACGTCGTAATCGAACTCTCTTAGATATGGTTTGTTCTATGATGTCTCTTACTGATTTGCCGTTATCATTTTGGAGTTATGCATTAGAGACAGCCGCATTCACTTTAAATAGAGCACCATCAAAATCCGTAGAAACGACATCGTATGAATTATGGTTTAATAAGAAACCTAAGCTGTCGTTCCTTAAAGTTTGGGGTTGCGAAGCCTATGTAAAGAAGTTACAACCGGACAAGCTAGAACCCAAAGCGGAGAAATGCGTCTTCATAGGATACCCTAAGGAAACTATAGGGTACACTTTCTATCACAGATCCAAAGGCAAAATCTTTGTTGCTAAGAACGGAACCTTTCTTGAGAAAGAATTTCTCACTAAAGAAGTGACTGGAAGAAAAGTAGAACTCGATGAGATTGATAAATCTTTACTCGTTGATCAGAGTAGCGCATTACCGGAAGTTGTACCTGTGCCGCCTACACCAACAACAGAGGAAGCTAATGATAATGATCATGAAACTTCGAACGAGGAAGCTACTGAACCTCGCAGATCGACAAGGGAATGTGCCACTCCTGATTGGTATGATCCTTGTATAAATGTCATGATTGTGGACAACAATGATGAAGACCCTGCGACGTATGAAGAAGCGATGATGAGCCCAGATTCCAACAAATGGCAAGAAGCCATGAAATCCGAAATGGGATCCATGTATGATAACAAAGTGTGGACTTTGGTAGACTTACCTGATAGCCGCAAGGCTGTCGAGAATAAATGGATCTTCAAGAGAAAAACAGATGCTGATGGTAATATTACTGTCTATAAAGCTCGACTTGTCGCAAAGGGTTTCCGACAAATTCAAGGAGTTGACTACGGTGAGACTTTCTCACCTGTAGCGAAGCTAAAATCTGTGAGGATTTTGTTAGCAATAGCTGCATTTTTGGATTATGAAATTTGGCAGATGGATGTCAAAACGGCGTTCCTTAATGGAGACATTGAGGAAGAGTTGTATATGGTACAACCCAAAGGTTTTGTCGATCCTAAAAATGTTGACAAAGTATGCAAACTTCAGCGTTCAATCTATGGACTGAAGCAAGCATCAAGAAGTTGGAACCGACGCTTTGATAAGGTGATCAAAGACTTCGGGTTTATACAGTGTCATGGAGAGGCCTGTATTTACAAGAAAGTGAGTGGGAGCTCTGTAGCATTCCTGATATTATATGTAGATGACATATTATTGATTGGGAATGATATAGAACTATTAAGCAGTGTAAAAGGTTATTTGAATAATAGTTTTTCAATGAAAGACCTTGGTGAAGCATCGTATATATTAGGCATCAAGATTTATAGAGATAGATCAAGAGGCCTAATAGGGTTATCACAGAGTACATACCTGGACAAGATTCTAAAGAAGTTTAGAATGGACGAAAGTAAGAAAGGGTTCTTACCTATGTTACCAGGCAAGGTCTTGAGTAAGACTCAAGGACCGGCTACGGCAGAAGAAAGAGAAAGGATGAGTCAGATCCCCTATGCCTCAGCAGTAGGCTCTATCATGTATGCCATGCTATGTACTAGACCGGATATAGCACATGCTGTTAGTTTGACTAGCTGATATCAAAGTGATCCAGGAATGGAACACTGGACAGCGGTCAAGAATATCCTGAAGTACTTGAAAAGAACTAATGATATGTTTCTTTGTTATGTAGGTGACCAAGAGCTCGTTGTAACAAGTTACACCGATGCAAGTTGGAACACTGATCCTGATGACTCTAAGTCACAGTCTGGGTACGTGTTTATATTGAATGGTGCTGCAGTAAGCTGGGCAAGCTCGAAGCAGTGCACGGTGGCGAAGTCTTCAACAGAATCAGAGCACATAGCGGCTTCAGAGGCTTCATCAAAAGCGGTATGGATGAAGAGGTTCATTGTAGATCTCGGTGTGGTTCCTAGTGCATTGGACCCACTAGTCATCTACTGTGACAACATGGGTGCCATCGCCAATGCACAAGAACCAAGGTCACACAAGAGGCTGAAGCATATCAAGCTACGTTATCACTCGATTCGCGAGTACATCGAAGATGGAGAAGTAAAGATTTGCAAAGTACACACTGATCTGAATGTAGCAGATCCGTTGACTAAAGCTCTCCCTAGGGCAAAGCATGACCAACACCAGAATGCCATGGGTGTTAGGTACCTTATAATGTAATCTAGATTATTGACTCTAGTGCAAGTGGGAGACTGTTGGAGATATGCCCAAGAGGCAATAATAAAAGTGGTTATTATATATCTTTATGTTTATGATAAATGTTTATATACCATGCTATAATTGTATTAACCGAAACATTGATACATGTGTGATATGTAAACAACAAAGAGTCCCTAGTATGCCTCTTAACTAGCTTGTTGATTAATGGATGATTAGTTTCATAATCATGAACATTGGATGTTATTAATAACAAGGTTATATCATTATATGAATGATGTAATGGACACACCCAATTAAGCGTAGCATAAGATCACGTCATTAAGTTTTTTGCTATAAGCTTTCGATACATAGTTACCTAGTCCTTATGACCATGAGATCATGTAAATCACTTATACCGGAAAGGTACTTTGATTACATCAAACGCCACTGCGTAAATGGGTGGTTATAAAGGTGGGATTAAGTATCCGGAAAGTATGAGTTGAGGCATATGGATCAACAGTGGGATTTGTCCATCCCGATGATGGATAGATATACTCTGGGCCCTCTCGGTGGAATGTCGTCTAATGTCTTGCAAGCATATGAATAAGTTCATAAGAGACCACATACCATGGTACGAGTAAAGAGTACTTGTCAGGAGACGAGGTTGAACAAGGTATAGAGTGATACCGATGATCAAACCTCGGACAAGTAAAATATCACGTGACAAAGGGAATTGGTATCGTATGTGAATGGTTCATTCGATCACTAAAGTCATCGTTGAATATGTGGGAGACATTATGGATCTCCAGATCCCGCTATTGGTTATTGGTCGGAGAGAGTACTCAACCATGTCCACATAGTTCGCGAACCGTAGGGTGGCACACTTAAGGTTTGATGTTGAAATGGTAGAACTTGAATATGGAATGGAGTTCGAAGTATTGTTCGAAGTCTCGGATGGGATCCCGGACATCATGAGGAGTTCCGGAATGGTCCGGAGAATAAGATTCATATATAGGAAGTCATTTTATAAGTTTGAAAATGATCCGGTGATTTTACGGAAGGTTCTAGAAGGTTCTAGAAAAGTCCGGAAGGAATCACTAAGGAAGGAGGAGTCCCGGAGGGACTCCACCTCCCCATGGCCGGCCAACCCTAGTGGGGGAGTCCAAGGTGGACTCCACCTAAGGGGGCCGGCCACCCCCCCACATGGAAGGGGAGAATCCCACCTCAAGTGGGAGTCCCACCTTGGGTAGGTTTCCCTACTACATGGAAGGTTCTTATTCGAAGACTTGTAGTCCAACACTTGGGGATCCACCTATATAATGAGGGGCATAGGGGAGGGGGCCGGCCACCCCAACACCACAAGGTGGCCGCACCCTATAGTGGTCGGCGCCCCCCTCTCCCAAACCCTAGCCGCCCCCTCTCTCCTCCACCTCTCCCGCACGCTTAGCGAAGCTCCGCCGGAGATCTCCACCGCCACCGGCACCATGCCGTCGTGCTGCCGGATTCAAGGAGGAGCTACTACTTCCGCTGCCCGCTGGAACGGGGAGAAGGACGTCGTCTTCATCAACACCGAACGTGTGACCGAGTACGAAGGTCCTGCCCGATCGTGGCACCGTGATCAAGATCTTCTACGCGCTTTTGCAAGCGGCAAGTGATCGTCTACCGCAGCAATAAGAGCCTACTCTTATAGGCTTTGGAAATCTTCAAGGGTGAGTCTCGATCATCCCCTCGTTGCTCCCGTCTTCTAGATTGCATCTTGGCTTGGATTGCGTTCTCGCGGTAGGAAATTTTTTGTTTTCTATGCAACGAATCCCTACACTAACTATTGACTAGTTTCCGCCTACATACTTGGGGGATACTGGGAGTACCTTCCGCTTGCAGAGGAGCTTGTCGAGGAATTGGCCGGTTTCCTTCGTAAAGTCCTGAATCTCCGATGACTCGGTGTCAGGCTTGCCCCAGGCATTATCTAGCATGGAATTGAGCAGATCTTGCTCAAGCTACCATTTTTCCACTTCAGTCAGCTTGTTGAAAAACTTGGTCGCATATGCTTTTGGGGTGGAGGTAAGATCTGCCGGATCTCCAAAGTTCTTCGGAAAAACGACGATTTCACTCGCCGCAGCTTCAGCTTTGCCGGAGGAGTTGACTTCTGCTTCCTCTCGGCCTTGTACTTCAGTCTCATCAGGGGCAGGGCCCTTGCCTCCGGAGTTTTCTCCGCCCACCTTCTCGTTGCTAACCGGAATTATTTCCGGTGGAGTAGTTGTAGCAGGAGGGGGAGATTGATCTGCTGGAGGAGATGGCTGTGGGGTAGCTTGGGGGCGCTTGGCGGAGCAGGAGTGGCGGGACCGACGGCCGGAGACTTGTTCATGTATTTTGTTATGGGCTCATGGACGTTGGGCCGCGCGGAGGTGGTGCTCGGATTCCTACAAGCAGGCAAAGAAAATATATAAGTAAGAAAGCTTACCAAGATAAAAGACACGTTGTACTCGGAAACTTACGTCGCGCCCGGAATGTTGGGACGCGAGCGCTTTCCTGCTGTCGCCAGCAGTTTGAGACGCTCACGCTTCGCTTTCTTGGAATCGAGCGGAGGCGGCTTGGTCACCTTGGGCTTCTTGGCGGAGGCCTCGCCGCTAGCTCCGGCTTCAGAGCCGGAAGCTTTGGCGCGGGGACGCTTCGAAGGTCGAGGGGCAGCCTTTCGGGGTGCTTGCTCCTCTTCCTCCTCGGGGTCCTCCGGATCCTCCTCCGCCGCATCGCCGCTGACGGGGACACGAAGAATGTTGCGTAGATCTTCCTCCGCTAAAGTGTCAAGCTGAGAGGAAAATTCAAGAGTAAGTTAGAATGTTTCAAAAACATGAGAAGTTGAAGAAATGATAGAGGAACAAGTGCTTACCGGAGGACATTGGTTGTGCGTGTTGATGTCTTTAATCAGTTCCGGGACCGGTTGGCCCCGGCCTATCTTCACAAGGGTCTTGATTCTCCTCTTGAGAGAATCAGCAGGGAGATCATCCGCCCCGGTATACGCGCACATCAGACGTGCGTTGTAGCGAAGAGGATGGATTCTCCGGGAAAATCAGCTAAGGGTCAGCTGGGCTCCGGTCAGTCCGTCGTGGACCAACCAAGAGATCCTCCGCGCAGCCTTCTCCAATATCGGAGTTTGGGCGAGCGTGGGGACGAAGCTCCAGCTAGCCAATTCTTCCGGAGGCTTGTTGATGAACTTGGGCAGTCCTTCGTGGACGCCCGGAACTGATATGTTCTTCTCGTAGAACCATCCGGCGTTCCAGTACCGGATGGATTCGTGCGAGTCATGTGGCGGATACATGCGGCCAGGTCGGAGCATGAAGGTCATGCTCCCGCAGTTTACCATGGCCTTGTCTTTCGTTTCCTTCTTCACCCGGAAGAAAAACTGCCATAGCCGGACATCTGGTCGGATCCCAAGATGCCCTTCGCAGAGAGTTGCAAAGTTGGAGAGAAGGAGGTATGAATTCGGGCAGATGTTGTGGGGCTGAAGTCCGTAGGTGGTGAGGATTGAGAGGAAGAATTCCGAACAGGGGAGCGATAGACCGCGCTCAACCCAAGCCTTGGTCATGACCCTTTCGTCCGCATCCGGCTTGGGGACGTCGGAGTCACGCATGAAACTCCAATGAGAGGAGATCATGCCCTCAATCTGGAGTTCTCTCAACTCCGCGTCGGTAGGTTCGCAGGGCCACCACTGACCCCTCTCGCCTTCACGGATCCGAGCCTTGGAGGCCTTCTTGTTTTCCGCTTCCTGCACTTTGGCTGCCATCCTGGCTTGTCCTTCGAATTCTTCTTGGAGTTCTTGGGAAGTAGGGATCCGGCCTAGCGCAGTGCTGGAAGAGGTGGAGAATGGTTGAGCTAGTCTGATGTCGAAAACAAATGGTGGCAAGTATGCTATGGGATCCGGATAGATTCGTTCTAATATGTTGGGCTCTGGACTACTCGGAGAACTACCAGTACAAAGTGGCGAACCATGTGACATGCTTCCGGCTGCACCCATGCAAACTAGTTTGAGTAGTCGGAATCTACACTAAGCTACTTCTTCTTCTACAAGACCGATGCACGTACCGTTAATGGCGCGGTGGTCCGGTGAAGTTCCGGTGAGGTAGAGGTCGCCGGACTTGGAGCAAGCTTCGTTTTTTGACCACGAATCGGCGGCGGTGAAGTTTTCCCGATCAACCGCGACGATCTTGGCGCGAGGGGAGGCTCGGAACGGCGGCGCGCGAAGCTTCTGCGGAGTGAGTTCGCCGGAGTCAAGATCGGACTGGTGGCGCTGCGCGAGGAAGAAGATGAGGCGAAGATTGCGGTGAAAGAATGGGAAAGTTACCGCGCGTGGGGGTATTTATAGACCTCGCGCGGAGATTCGTGATTCGGATGCGACGGCGGAAACGGAACGGTCGCACCGTTGGATGGCTGACACGTGTCTTAGGTCAAAAGCGGTAAAACGATGTGGAGGTAACTTATCTGCACGCTTCCGAAATTTTTGGCTAAAGATTCGGACCTCCGAAAATTTAGTGCGAGAAAAGAGGAAGTTGTGCGCAGGAAAAGTGGAATCTCTGTTACATTACCGATTCAGAAGAAAGGAGGATTTCCGAGCAGATGATACCGGAAACAAGTAAAGTTTTGAAGCTCTTCAAGATTCTCTTCGGATCCGAGTTTTGATGTCGGAGGAATGATGAATCTCGGAGAACTTCGGGGGCTAGTGTTGTGGGTATACTTTATGGGTATATCAATGGCATGGCCTAGATCCGGCAAGCCCGGGTGGCCTACAGACGGTGATGTGGCATGTGGCCCATCGGGCGGCCCAGTTGCTGTAGATCCTGAAGGATGAAGTCCAGTCCAGGAACAGGAAGCCGGATCCCAACCGACCTACGAAGGAGGCCAGATCCGTGAAGGCCCATGAAGTATCCGGATCCAGCACGGTTCAGATGGAAGGCAGATCCTTGACGTACACGACAAGATATTGTACCGTAGTTAGGCAACTTGTATTCCGGCTAGGACTCTCCATGTAAACCCTAGATCCGTGCGCCTTTATAAGCCAGATCCCGGGAGCCCTAGAGGCACAACCACAACTCATTGTAACAACGCGAAAGCGCCCAGATAATTCCAGACAAGCAGCAGTAGGCTCTGTCATCGTGCAGGTGTTCCGAAGCTGGGTAAATCGCGTACCACCGTCCCGTGTGCACTCCACCCTATGGCCCCTACTTCTTCTCCCCCTCGTGAGGATACCTCCTCCGTGGTATTGTTGAATAGGCAACGACACCTGTCGTTGCCTAATCGACGGTACCCCGGAGGAGGGATCCTCACGAGGGGGAGAAGAAGTAGGGGCCATAGGGCGGAGTGCTCTCGGGACGGTGGTACGCGATTTACCCAGCTTCGGAACACCTGCACGATGACAGGGCCTACTGCTGCTTGTCTGGAATTATCTGGGCGCTTTCGCGTTGTTACAATGAGTTGTGGTTGTGCCTCTAGGGCTCCCGGGATCCGGCTTATAAAGGCGCACGGATCTAGGGTTTACATGGAGAGTCCTAGCCGGATTACAGACAGCCTAGCTACGGTACAATATCTTGCCGTGCACGTCACGGATCCGCCTTCCATACACGTCGTACTGGATCCGGGTTCCTCATGGGCTTCCCTGGATCCGGGTCACTCCTAGGTCGGTACGGATCCGGCTTGCTGATCCTGGGCTGGACTTCTTCCTTCATGATCAACAGCAACTGGGCCGCCCGATGGGCCACATGCCTCATCACCGTCTGTGGGCCACCCGGGCTTGCCGGATCTAGCCACTGTCGATGGTACACCCATGAAGTATACCCACAACAGTAGCCCCCAGAGTTCTCCGAGTTTCGCCTGCAGTTTCCGCCATGCTTGTTCCTTAGATTTCCGGCATCGTCGGGAACGCGGAAAAACTTGAAGAGCTCAAACTTCTTTTTCCAACTCATAGCCGGAAAATGCTCTCATCCTGCGGGACTTCATCCATCGACGTTCCAAAGAACATTTCCGGGTTACTCCCTGCTCGCGAACAAGAGCCAATTTATCTTCACGCACTTACCCGGAATCTTAAAAGACTCAAACGGTTCCGCCAATTCTGGCGCCATTTTCGCGCGATCCGCGCGGTAACTTATCTCTAGCCATATTTACCGCTAGGGTTTGGGACACGTGTCACGCATCCAACGGCGCGACGCTTGCGTTCCGACCACAGGATGCGGAACACGAATCTCATCCTCTCTGCCTATAAATATCAGCCGTCGACCCCTTCTCACCTCATTCACCCCCTTCTTACCTCTCTTCCGAGCGCCGCCCGAGAGCCATTCCTCCGCCGCGCCGGAACCTGCCGGAAAGTCACCGGAGCATCGCCGGAGCGAGCCCTCCGCCGCAGTGTTCTTCGTGTTCTTAACTCCGGCGAACCACCGCGCGGAAAACTCGCCGCCAGCAACTCCGACCACCGCACGCGCCATTACGGTAATCCTCGAGCTCAAACTTCGCGCCGTAGTTGGTAGGGATGAACTTTGGGGAAGACGAAGTGAGATCCGACTAAGGAAAGTTTCCGCCAACCTTTTTCTTCAGATGTCTTCAACGACTCCACCTCCAAACTCGGATCCGATCATGGCGACGCCAATCTCCTCCGCCCCTCCTCCCTTTGTTCCCATCAGGCTGGATCCTTCAAAGGATTCCGGCAAGGAGACCGAGGGGACCTCCGCTCACCCGGAGAAAACCTCCGGGGCGGGCCAGTCGGAGCAGCAAACAGAAGAGGCTGCCAAGAAATCAAAAGCCCGGAAGCGCGACTCCGAAGCTAAAGGAAAGTGGTGGCCCTGCACCACCACCGAGATGGAATTGAAGAATCTCGAGTCAGAGGGCTTCCTGCAACCCGGAAGCTGGAGGACAGTTCCAGATGAACCAGCTCCGGCTCCAAGGGACGACGAGATGGTGCTGACGAAGGCACTGGTGGAGCGCGGATTCTCATTTCCGCCTTCGGATTTCTTCCGGGAGATTCTGAAGACGTATGGACTCCAACCCCACAATATATCTCCGAACAGCGTGCTCGCCATCAGCAACCACGTCGCTCTCTGCGAAGGTCACCTCCGGGTAACTCCAGAGCTTCCCCTCTTCCAATATTATTTCTCTGTTAAGAAGGAGAAGATCCGCCAAACTTCTGAGCTGGCGACTTGCGGATCTGTCACCTTCATCATCCGCCCGGGCCGCGTCTACCCCCCCACCGACCGCCACGAATCCGCGAGATACTGGTCTGGGGGTTTCTTCTATCTGAAGGACGTCTCCGACCCCGCGAGCAACAAGAAACTACCACCTTTCAAGAACTGCCCCGCCACCGAGCTTCCGTCATGGACGCATTGTCCCCACTTCTCCGACTCGCCACAGCTGACCCGCGCTGTCAGGCGGATCTGCAAGCTCACGGAGGAGGGGCTTACAGGGAAGGATTTAACCCTTTCCTGGTTCACGAAGCGGATCCAGCCGCTGCAGCACAGGGACCGCCTGATGTTTGAATACACAGGGCGCGACGATCCGATGCGCGCCACCAAGGATAATCTCTCCGCCGACGCCATCGACAAGAGGATCCGGGTCCTCATCAAAATCCCACGTGAACTCCACGTTCACGTATGCAACAAAGACATCCACACGGAGGGAACCGGAACTGCGGTACGTCGTCTTGACTTTGGTTTATCGTTTTTCTTCAAACTTTTGCTAAGTGTAACTTTGAACTAGCTCGAGGCGCTTGAGGAAAATGAGCTCGGAACTCTCCTCCGAGTCCCATCCACCGGCCACGCGGATCCGGAGGCCACGTCAGAGGCGGAAGCTCCTGAAGCTCCACGTCCCGCGAAGAGGAAGAAACCAGCCCCTTCCAGCCCTTACGCGAAACGCCCCCGCGAAACGCTCAGCATCGCGGCTACCCGGAAGGCTGAGGCGGAAAAGAAGCGCCTCGCGCTGATTAATACCAGCAACAAAGGGCAGCCTGCCATCCAGCACTTTTTCAAGCCTTCCGGGTAAGCGTCTTCTTCCGAGACCCAAGTTCTGGTTTAACACTTGCTCTTATACTTGTATACTTTTCCTGAAGCTCTGGAAGCCAACCTCCCAAGGCCCCAAGGGTCATCAAGAAGAAAGTCAAACCATCTCCGGCTTCCTTCCCTATCACTCCTGAGGTGGAAGTTCCGCCTAAGGCTTCATCTGCCAGCAAGCCAAATCCGAAGGACATCATTGACCTCGATGACCTTCCGGAAGACCCTGCCCACCATGGCGACTCCGCCCAGAGGACCTCCTCACCCGTGCCTCCACCAGATCAACCAAGTTCCGCTTTCGCGGGACCTACTGATGAGGAGCAAGAGCAAAAGGCCAAGCTCCTCCAAGTTACCAATGCGACCCGCGTCAACCTCGAGCCAACTCCATCCCTCCAAAAACTTACACTCGCAGAGCGTCACGCGGAAGTTTCCGCCATGCTGAACAAGGTATGGGGGAAGCCGGAGGAAGAGGTGGGTTATCTCGCGGAACTGGAGGACAGCCTGAAGGAATTTTTCGTCAAGCACAAGGAAGTGCGGCAGGTAATACTAGCCCCCAAGCATTGGGTGATATAGTTCCGTGTAACATGTATTAGCCGATGCTTCTCAAAATGTACTGTTAGGCGGAAATTTGAAATCTTCGCCAAGTCTTCGAAATCTTTGCCAGCCCCCCAGATTTTAATATCCGACTCTCTCTGCTGCTTCTCAGTCCACGCGGAAACTGCACGAAGATTTGCGCATTCACGTGCTGGAGCAAATCAAGGAGATCGAGGGACTGCGCGAACACGCGGAAAATAGCCGAAAGGCTATCCAGCTGCTTGAGACCCGACTTCAAGGTACGAGATCCGGATCTTCACTTTTTGTTTTGCGCCGACGCTTGTTCAGGGTGCATAACATGTTCAATTCTGCTTTCAGAAGAAACTGCCAAGCATTCCTTGCTTGATGAACTTTCCGCCAAGGTCAAGGTGCTTGAGGCGGAGAACGAGTCCCTCCAAAACTTCATGAAAGAATCTTCAAGCAAAGAGACTGAGGCGAGGAAGGAGCTCTCCGAGAAGCACGCCCGTGAGAAGGCGGAACTGATCGACAAGCTGGAGAAAAGCCAAGGCCGCGCGCTCTCCCTGATTGCCAAGAACAAAGCCCTGGAAGCGGAGGCGGAAGCCATTGACAAGCTTATCTTCCGTAAGCATTTTTCCGCGTCGTTGCTCCGACCACCTTGCATGTTTTCTTTTGACGGAACTGAACCTCTTTCTTTCACAGCAAGCCTTGGCTTTGAGTGGACAAAGGACTCAAACCTGACGAGGACGGAGGCGTACGATGAAGCGCGGATCTCAATTGATGCGCTGTTTGGAGCTTGTCGCGGGATTGCCACGGCTCTGCGGCTAAAGAAAGCCAAAACCACAGTTGTCGACACGATGACCAAACTTATGCGACAGGTGCCGGAGTTCATGAAGGACTGGCAGAAGTCTTCAGCGCGCGGAGCCGCCTCCTTAGTCCTGGCCACCTGCAAGGCTTTCTTCCCCTCACTCAACCTGGCGCAAGTTGCACGCGGAGCCCCCGAGAGTTCCGACATGAGCGCCCTCCTCGCGGAAACTGAAGGCTATGAAGAGCTGTTTGTCAGGCGAGTGGATCACTCGTTCTGGTACAACAAGCACGATCTGCCCGAAGGTTTTTCCGATGCAGAGGAGGAAGCAGGCGAGCCAGAGTTTTATGGGGAAGGTTCCGGATCCAGCAGCGAGCACTCCGGAGAAAACTCTGGAGAAGACTCTGAAGCCGGATCTGGTGGCAGCGACGACGGCTCCAGCTACCAAGCAATCTGAAGAGGAGGACTCGAGTAGAGTTCCTGTTTGAAACATTGAAACAAGTTGCATCATTTTGGCCCCGGAGTGGGTTTGTAATAAGACTAAATTCTTAAGTAGCTAGGAACGAAACGATAATGCATGGGGCGGAAACACTTATCCTGCTATCCGTTAAATATTATGTGCATGTTTCGTTTTATGTCGGAAAGCAAGTGCTGACTTCGTTATTTTCCGGCTTGCTCGCTTGACCTTCCACGAGCCGGAGAACCTTAGCCGGAAACGCTCGCCAGCGGCGACGAAGCCCAATGGCAGTCCGTCCATAATCATGCGGAAACAAGCCCCCAGGCATAGGTGCCGGAAATCGCTACTAGGAATCCACGAGTTTGCAGCAGATAACAACTTAATCAGAAAACTTAAGCTTACGTCCTAAAGGACGATTTTGAAAATCACAACTTTCATACACGCCTAGGCGGAAATATCCAGCTCTGCGGTTTTAGTCGGAAAAAACATACACGATCTAAAATGAACAAGTAAAGGAGGTAAAAGACTCAAAGAGTGAACCAGAAGCTTTATTTCATTGATCATGTATAACTATTACAGAGTTTATAACTCGGAAAATATATGCTAAGTGTAGAAAGGACGTAGCTGTGCGATATTCCAGGGGCGATCTGTTTCATCGTAGATGTCATCCGGATCCTCACGCTATGCGTTTCCGGTGCCGCTTAGCAGGTCTATCCCTTAGCTCGCGGAAATCAACAAGGTAGTACGACCCGTTATGAAGCACTTTGCTAACGACGAAGGGTCCTTCCCATGGAGATTGCAGCTTATGGTCTTTCACCTGTCGAAGGCGGAGGACCAGGTCTCCTGCCATGAAGGAGCGTTTCCGAACTCGACGACTGTGATAACGTCGGAGCTTTTGCTGGTAGATGGCGGATCTCTGGTCTGCTAAGTTCCGAGCTTCCTCGATCAGGTCCACAGATAGCTGTCTGGCCTCACCAAGCTGTTTCTTCATTGCAGCGGAAACTCGCGGTGAATCGTGGATGATGTCGGAGGGAAGCACGGCTTCGGATCCGTATACCAGGAAAAAGGGGTAAACCCCGTTGATCTGTTAGGGGTAGTTCGTAAACTCCACGTAACAGCCTCCAACTCATCAGCCCAAGCTCCAGCTGCTCGTCGCAGCGGTCCTTCAAGGCGTGGTTTAATTCCTGATAATATTAGGCCGTTAGCCCTTTCAACCTGACCATTGGACTGTGGACGAGCCACAGATGCGAGGTCCAGTCGTATCCCCATTGTTTCACAATAATCCCTCAATTCTCCTTGAGCGAAGTTCGTGCCATTATCTGTGATTATGCTGTGAGGGATGCCGAATCTCATCACGAGGCTGCAGACGAATTTTAGTGCCGTAGCACCGTCGTCTTTTCTCACTGGCTTAGCCTCGATCCATTTGCTGAACTTGTCAACAGCGACCAGGAGGTACTCAAAACCGCCAGGAGATGATCTTTTTAACTTACCAACCATGTCAAGCCCCCAGACCGCAAATGGCCAGGTGATAGATATGGTCTTCAGCTCTTGGGCTGGAGCGTTTGGTTGAGTAGCGTAGTACTGACAACCTCGGCAGGTCTTGACTATTTTATCAGCGTCTTCTTTAGCTGTAAGCCAATAGAAACCTAACCGAAAAGCTTTTGCAACGAGTGATCTGGGAGCGGCGTGATGCCCGCAGTCCCCTGCGTGGATCTCTCTGAGGATTTCAATGCCATCTTGATTGGAGACGCATTTAAGAAATACCCCCGTCGCACTTCGTTTGTAGAGCTGTCCATCAACTATTGTGTAGGTTCTTGCTCGTCGACGATCCGTCGTGCGAGGACCTCGTCCTCTCGGCAACTTCTGATCGATGAGGTAGTCCAGGAAAGGCTGGGTCCAAGCCGGAATGATAGCCATCACTTCCCTAGCCGGAGACACCGCCACCTCTGGGTTTTCCGGTTAGCGCCTTAATCGAGGGTATCCGGAGATGCTCCAGAAAATGCCAGCGGAATTGGTTTCTGCCGGATCCGAGCTTGGATAGCATGTCCGCGCCGTGTTATCGTCTCTCACGACGTACTTGACTTCGTATCCGAGGAAGCTCTTGGCAATCTCATCAACTTCGTCTCTCGTAGGCCGCCATGACGGAATTTCGGCGTTCCAGGTTCCGGCTACTTGTTGTGCCACCAGGTCGGAATCTCCACAAAGCATATGATGTGCTTGATCCCAATTTCCTTAGCGATGCGCAAACCGTGTAGTAGAGCCTCATATTCCGCCATGTTGTTGGTAGCTTCGAAGTGGATCTGCGTAACATACTGCAGTTCTTCTCCGGTAGGGGATTTCAGGGTGACTCCGGCTCCTGAGCCTTGATGCTGCTTGGATCCGTCGAAGTGCATGACCCATGTTTCTGGTTCCGGCTCCAGACTTGCATCCGGAGCTTCTGTCCAATCTGCAACGAAATCTGCGAACTCGAGATTTTACCGCAGTCCTTGGCTTGTAAGCGATGTCGAAGGCGGATAATTCGATGCCCCATTTAGCCGTACGTCCCGTTGCGTCAGCGTTGTTGAGAATTGTTGACAGCGGAGCCTTGCTCACGATCACATCGGATGCTCTTGGAAATAATGCCTCAGCTTCCGGCTGCCTAGGAACACGCCATAAGCTAGCTTCTGAAAGTGAGGATATCTCTGTTTTGATTCCG
The DNA here is from genome assembly GCF_019359855.2 of Lolium perenne. Taxonomy (NCBI): domain Eukaryota; kingdom Viridiplantae; phylum Streptophyta; class Magnoliopsida; order Poales; family Poaceae; genus Lolium; species Lolium perenne. Next base: position 175,777,575 of record NC_067244.2, read on the forward strand.
TCAGCACCTCGCTAATGTAGTAGACAGGTCTCTGGACGTCATATTCATGACCTTCTTCCTTTCGCTCCACCACGATGACGAGGCTGATGACCTTGTTGGTAGCTGCCAGGTAAAGGAGCATTGGCTCGATCACTGAGCTGCCAAGATAGGAGGAGGTAAGTATTTCCTTCAACCCTCGAAGAGCTGCATCGTTGCATCATCCCGGACATAAACTTGTCTGTTTTCTTCAGCAGCTTGTACAGAGGTAGTGCCTTCTCGCCAAGACGGCTAACAAACCTACTGATTGCCGCAACACAACCAGTTAGTCGTTGCACATCTTTGAGACAAGTTGGCCTTTTGATGCACAGGATTGCCTTGATCTTTTCCGGGTTAACCTCAATGCCTCTGTGAGAGACTATGAAGCCAAGGAGTTTTCTGGCACGCCAAAGACGCACTTCAGCGGATTCAACATCATCTTGTACCTGCGGAGGTTGTCGAAGGTTTCTGTGAGATCGCTGATCAAGTCGGATCCTTTCCGGGTCATGACCGCGATGTCGTCGACGTAAGCGTGCACGTTCCAGCCAATTTGGTCCTTCGTGCACCGCCGCATCGTACGTTGGTAAGTAGCACCTGCATTTTTCAAACCAAAAGGCATAGTAACATAGCAGTAAGTACCAAAGGGGGTAATGAATGAAGTCGCCTTTTGGTCGGATTCCTTCATCCGGATCTGATGATACCCGGAATACGCATCAAGAAAACACAGAAGTTCCGCCCCCGCCGTCGAATCAATGACTTGGTCAATGCGCGGCAAGGGGAACGGATCCTTCGGGCAATGTTTGTTCAAGCCAGAGTAATCGATGCACATTCTTAGTATTTCAGTGTTCTTTTTGGGTACAAGGACGGGATTCGCGACCCAATCGGTATGGATAACTTCTATTACAAAACCTGCTTCTAGTAACTTTGCTAGTTCCATTCCTATGGCGCGGCGCTTCTTATCTCCAAAGCGTCGCATAGCTTGCTTCACTGGTTTGGCCCCCGGATTTATGTTGAGGTAGTGCTCGGCGAGTTCCCTAGGTACTCCGGACATGTCAGAAGGTTGCCATGCGAAGATATCCATGTTAGCGCGGAGGAACTCGACGAGCGCGCTTTCCTATTTGGGGTCCATGTTGGCTCCGACTGAAACCTGCTTGGAAGAGTCACCTGGGATGAGGTCATGCTTCTTGGTTTCTATCGCGGGCTCGAAGGAGGTTTTCTGCTCGGAGATTTGCTTCTTGGTGGTCTGCATCTCAGTCGGATCCACCGCGGCTCTGTAGCCTTTCAGCTCTTCTCCGGATATCACAGACTCTGCGAAGGCGGCTTCGCCTAACTCGCACTCATGAGCTTTTTTGTAGTCTCCGGATACGGTAATCATACCTTTAGGACCCGGAATCTTGAGCTTGTTGTAGATGTAGCACGCTCTTGCGTGGAACTTGTGGTAGGTGGGCCTGCCGAAGATGACGTGGTAGGAGCTCTTGAAGGGCACAACTTCAAACGTGATCTTTTCTTCGCGGAAATTATGAACATCGCCAAAAGCCACGGGAAGTGTGATGCTGCCGAGGGAGTTCGCCTTCTTACCCGGAACCACGCCATGAAACTCAGTGGTACTGTGTTTGAGCTGTTCCTTGGTGAGGTTCATCCGCTCTAGAGTCTCCAGGTACATGATGTTCAGGCTAGCTCCACCATCCATGAGGCACTTGGAGAAGTCATACCCATCGATGCGGGGACTTACAACCAAGGCGTAGCATTCCTTCGGCACAATTGCGGGATGATCCTTCCGATCAAATGTGCACGGGATTTCCGACCACCTGACGTACTGCGGCACAGCCGGAACTATGGCGTTCAGGATCCGGGTAGCTGACTTGGAGGCGCGTACTGTTGGGGTTCCGAGGAAAGTGTGGTAAGCCCCCACGCTCTTTTTGTCGAATGGGTTGGATTTTCCTGCGGATCCTGCCTTGGGATCCGGCGAGTTATCATCCTCATCCATCGCCTCGGAACTATCGTCCTCCTTGTCCTTGTTCTTGCCCTTGCCACCTTTTCCGCGAGGGCGGTGCTTCCGAGCGCGCTTGTATCCGGCCTCCGGGTCGTTCTTTAGATCATTGACCCACTTGCGATTGCGGTTGGTATGAGTGGACTTCCACAGAACCGGATCCAGATGGGCTGTGCAGGGCATGTCTCTGTACTCCTCATAGGTTTGCGGTGCGCGGGATCCGGCAGCAGTGACCTCGGAGGTATGCTGCTGACCCCTGCCGGCTCCGCCTCCGCGTCCGCGTCCTCTTCCGCCTCCTGGACCTCCGCGTTGAAACGCCATGGCGACCATCTCGGATCCGCCACTCTTCTGGTCATCAGGGTTCTTGCGCTTATGGCTGCTGCTGCCGCCGTTGTCACGGTTCTTCTTTTGTTGGTGCAGGGGGATTGCTGTGGCTGCGAGATCACCGCCTGCGTCGTCATCGGCGGCAGTGTGATCGCTAGCGATGGTGATCATGTCATCCAACGTCAGTTGATTTGCATTGACCATGCAGGTTAGCTTGTGTCGCAGCAATCCTCCTCGCTGCAAGCCCCCAATGAAGGCGTGCATTGCTGTGCGGTTGTCAACGTTCTCGCACTCGTTTCTGCATGCCAACCATCGGGTGAGGAAATTCCTTGATGTTTCGCCCTTCTTCTGGATGCAAGCCTGTAGGTCGCTTGTTGTGGCAGGTCTCTTGTAGGTGCCCCTGAAGTGTTTCTCAAAAGCGTTCTTCAGGTCGAACCAGCAAAAGATGGAGTTCTTCTCGAGGTCGCTGAGCCGTATCCGGGCTGGACCTACAAGGTACAACCGGAGCATGAGGCAAAGCGATGTTAGGGGTTCCTCCGGCGAAGGTTACTGCATTGTAGTAATCCTCAATCCAGGTATCCGGCCTTTCGGTGCCATCATAATGCTTCAGATTTCCGGGTAGCTTGAGGTTCATCCTTGGCTTTGGTTCCTCTCGAATCATCCTGCCAAAGCACTTCGGACCAATGTAGTCGGTTCTGTACTCGTTAAGGCGGTCCCGCGCGTCGCGCGAACCGTGGCGAGGAGACTTGGAGCGAGAGCGAGATCTCCGGCCATTGCCTCCGCCTCCACCTCCGCCGCCACCGCTAGGTGGTGGTGAGGGAGACCTGCGAGGTGGGCGGTCTGACTTCTTGCTTCCGCCATCCGAATCTCCTCGGCCTTCCCGGTGCCGACTCCGGCTCCCGTGGCTGCCTTCGCCTTGGCGCCGGCTGCCCCGGTCGTTCCGGCGAGGCTCCGGTCACGGCTCCGACGAGGCTCGGGGTCCCGGCTCTGCGAGGTTCCGGATCGCGGCTCCGACGAGGTTCTCGGATCGCGGTTCCGGCGAGGCTGGGGACCGCGATCTTCATTCCGACTCCTCCGGGCTCGGGCTCATGAACATTGTTCCGATTCCGGCGAGGTTCCGGCGAGCGCTCCCCGTTTCTCGTTTCTTGGCAGCCCGTTGGCGCGGAGAACCAGCGCACCCTGCCCTACGGGCCTGGTGTTGCCGGCTGGACTACGGCGGCGAGGGGGTCGCGGTAACCGTTGGGTGGAGGTGAGGGGTTGCGGTATTTGTCTCTTCCGGAGTACATCGCGTCCTTTCCCTTCCTTGGATCCGACGGAGGCGTACGTGACGGAACGGGGATCGGATTTGGGTGCTCCCCGGCCCTTCTTCCGCGCTCCGAGGATCCGGTGTGCGATTCATCGTCCTTCTGCGCGGTAGATACACGGTTATCCGGATTGGATTCCAACCTGCGTGAAGTATCCGCCTTGCTCGTCGCCGCATTGCCGAAGCGACAAGTGTGCGGAGATAGTTGATGTCAACTTCTTCGTCCTTCTTCTTCAGCAATTCCGCTGCTTTCGTATGTTGTCCTTGGGAGTTTCCAGCGGCCGGTGCTCGGCGGGCGGGATGAAGGGTAGTCAGCGAGACGGCAGTGCTTCTCTACCAATACGATCGGCCTCCGCCTGCGCATAGGTCATCTTTACCTCCCACTCAGCCCTCATGCTATTGACCTGCTCGAGTGTGGCAGCAATCTCGCGATCCCGTCTCTCGAAGTTTTCCGTCCAGGCTGCATGATCTGCCCTTCCTATCCTTAACGCAGCTTCGGTATCGGCGAGCCTCTTGGCTGTGGCCATCATTTCCTTTCGGCGGTCTCTAGGGCCTCCAGATCTGCGGCGTCGCCCGGGGTTATAGGTGTGTTAAGAACTGCTCGCGCGGCCACCTCCTCTCGCTGACAAGATTTCCTCCGAGGGAGAATCCCTTTGGGGTCGCACCCGAGACATTGGAGATCCTTGATGGGATGGTTGGGGGTCGGATTGGCTGACTTGGTCTCCGGATCCAGCTTGTCCAGCACGCTGCCATCTGTTGCGAGAACCTGCTTGGGCTGGGCGGAGTCGACTTCAGGCTGATCGCCGTATCCGTACTCCCTTATCTTGCGAACGAAGTCATCGATTCCGTGGACGGGGTGTCGCCGGAAATTGGGCTCAGATTGCCCAAAATCGACTCTTCAACCGGAGCTTCGCTTTCTCCGACAAGCTGAGCCTGATCCGGATCTGCGCCGTTTCCGGTGCCTCTACTCGCTCAGGACCAGCTCCGTCTTCTTGAGGGGCGGTTCCGGCGGAATGGGCCAAGAAGGTTACGAAGTGGCACCTCTCGTTTTCTAACACCTGGGAAACCCGTGCGGATCTCGCATTGGTCTTCCACCTTTGTTTCTGCTCGGGGGCGGATTGGGTGGGTTTTGAAATTTCCAGATCCGAGGCGGAATCTTCCTTGGGAAGCTCCTCGCATCTCGTATCGGATCTTCGCGACAGCGTCCAGCTCTGCGGCGGTCGTGTCTGCGTTACTTACTGCTGGGTTTCCGTCGGAATCGACGGTTTCCCGATGAAGATGTGAATGCCGCCAATTGGGACGATGGAGAGCTTGACGGGGTTTGTCCTAGCCGGAATCCAGCACTCATCCGGAGGGACGATCGGCAGATTCCCGGCGTAAAGGACGCGCCCCACAGCGATGGTGTCGTCGTAGCTTCCCATGGCGGAACCCTCCCGGTTCCGGCCTCCAGACGCCACAGGCCCCACGGTGGGCGCCAACTGTCGTTGCCTAATCGACGGTACCCCGGAGGAGGGATCCTCACGAGGGGGAGAAGAAGTAGGGGCCATAGGGCGGAGTGCTCTCGGGACGGTGGTACGCGATTTACCCAGCTTCGGAACACCTGCACGATGACAGGCCTACCGTCGCTTGTCTGGAATTATCTGGGCGCTTTCGCGTTGTTACAATGAGTTGTGGTTGTGCCTCTAGGGCTCCCGGGATCCGGCTTATAAAGGCGCACGGATCTAGGGTTTACATGGAGAGTCCTAGCCGGATTACAGACAGCCTAGCTACGGTACAATATCTTGCCGTGCACGTCACGGATCCGCCTTCCATACACGTCGTACTGGATCCGGGTTCCTCATGGGCTTCCCTGGATCCGGGTCACTCCTAGGTCGGTACGGATCCGGCTTGCTGATCCTGGGCTGGACTTCTTCCTTCATGATCAACAGCAACTGGGCCGCCCGATGGGCCACATGCCTCATCACCGTCTGTGGGCCACCCGGGCTTGCCGGATCTAGCCACTGTCGATGGTACACCCATGAAGTATACCCACAACAACACCGCCGCCTTCTCCTCCTCCTTCTGCGCGTAGAAGGCTCCGGTGGCGGTGACATCTTCAAGGAATTGTTGCGCCCACTCGAGGAGGAGGGCCTCGTCGCGCTCGGCGATGAGTAGGTGCTGCTCCAGCTCCCAGCGGCGGCGCTGCTGCTCGCGCGTGATAACCGGCGGCGGCGCCAGCTGCTCCGCCTGCTCCCGCGTCCAGGCGTCATGAAAGTTCATGGTCCGGCGGGAACGGCCGAGGCGCCAGGTGACGGCGGTGTACGCCCGCGCCGCCTCGTGCGCCGTATCGAACGTGCCGAGGCGAATCCGCTCGTCGCCGGAGCGGATGTCCGCGTCGAAGCGGCCGCTCGGCCGCGCCCGAACGCCGTGGTAGCCGGAGGAGGAGCGGCGGCGCGGAGGCATCTTCGGCGGAGGCGCGCGGAGGCGGAGCATCGACGGGAGAGAGGGGGAGCGGCGGCGGGGAGAGAGAGGCGGGGAGAGAGACAGACGCGTGGAACATTCAGGCGGTTGGCCGCGTTCGCGCGTGTCCCGTTTATAGCGCACGCGGCAACCCGCGCGGGATAGCTCGAACGTGCAGGCGGTAAATTTTTTTAGCACGCGCGAGGTCTTTTTCCCGCCTCCGCTGATGCTTCGCGTGGGCGCCCGCGCGCGCCAAACTGACGGTTTTTTTTTGCCGCGCGCGGCTTTTACATCGTCTGTTTGAGATGCTTTTAGAACAGAAGAAAAGTGGATCACACAAGACAATGAACATTTATCTACATGGAAGCAATTTCCTCAACATTTACCACTATTTCTGTCAAAAAAAAAACATTTAAGACTATATGCTTGATGCATCATCTTGTTTAACAAATATGAATCACCTTCTTTGGTATTTTCCTTCCGGCATGCCACAAATTTATTTAACTGGATATTTGGTGTCAGCAAGATTATAACCTAATCATTTTCACACTACCATTCATCATTATGTATCCTTATATATAGAAAACGGCTTTTTGGTGTTCTAGAATGAAATAGCTATTGTCAGACATCACGACATGCACCAGAAAATCCTGTTATGACCGCACTTCTGTGTCCCGTGGTTGTCAAAAAAGGACATTGCCTTGGGAGACCAAAGAAATACTGAGCAAGCCTTTCCAATAACAATATTATCATGGCACCTTTTTGTAGCAGTATTATGGCACCTTTGACAAGATCCATTCAGCATGCTATGCATCTTCCCCCATCTGCTTCCTCCGAAGCCTTATAAAATTCTATCATTGACCACAACTGACAGGAAAAAAGAGTTTCAAAACTCAGCGAACTGAAAATATATTACTAGCTAGCAAGAAACAGCTGGGTTCACACAGTACTCCATTCCACTACTACAAGGCGGGAAAACTCTATCAGTAGGACGATGTGGGTGTAGAAGCATCACGAAACAAACAAGCTGCCAACAAAATATTGACGAAAACTACCTGCCTAATCACACTGCATAGTAAGTCTTTACAAGGCAAAACAAGGTAGGCACACATGCAGTTACATTTTATGGCTCCTTATTGTTTGGACACCTCAGCATACCACGGGTACAGCAAATTTCTAATAGATAGCTCGAGAAAAACTACCACAACCTTCCTATAATGTGTGTCATCGCATTAGCTTCATCGCAATATTTACATCACCACCTCAAAAGTGCTGCACTTATCGCACTGTATGCAAAGTGCATTCAACCCAAACATGGTCTGTAAGCAGAACTTGGGTGACAATGTGCATCCTCTGTCTAAATGCTCAGTATGCACATTAGCCAACCGTTCCCGTAAGAAATCCAGGTCTACCTGATTAAGCAGATTGAATTGATCACGTTCAATAAGATGGTTTCACATAAGAGACTGAATGTGTCAGGGATAACTGCAAAGTTGCAAACGAAAACTACCTTATCTTCTCCAAGGTCAAGCCGTATCTTACAGAGAGTACAGTGTATGAGATTATGAGCCTCTCGTAGCTCTCCTTGTTTGCATACTGGACACCAGAGCTTAGCATTTTCGGCACCCTGACATGATTATAACATACATGAAATCTTTTTTATTGACATTGAATTTTAATTGACATAATAAGCCGTGCTACATCTGTAATCCAAACAAAAAATCGATACAGAATCTACTCAGTAGTTAGTACTACTTGATGTTCAAACTTTGGTGGCAAGTTATCAGTAGTTTCAATATGATGTGAGTTATGATTTATGCCTGAGTCTAGTAACAACCAGAATAACAATACATTGACGAACTGCTTCAGTATACAACAAGCTTTGGCTATCCAAAACTGAACAGTTCACTGGGAAATCTTCCCTACAAGTTTGGCGTAAACTTTCACTAAAAATTTGGCAATTCTTTAGTAGTTCCTCCCACCCAGATAAACAGAAGTACAGAAGCAAGGAGGAAACAGTTTGATTCAACCATGCCCTTCAACCAGTTCAAAAAAATACATGCCCTTCAAAAACAGTAATGGCATGAATAAAGATACATTCTGCGTAGAATTAAATCATGAGGGAATACAGAAAAATTGTACGTAAGAATTTTTTTTCAAAATGAAGTGATGAACTAAACGTTGCAGAAATTCATACCTCGTCATTTAATTGCAAATGATCAAAAGCAGCCTGGGCTAAGTATGCATCTTCCTCATCAAGGGCCTCTATTTCTAGATAAAAGATAATGTTAGCCAAGGATTTTAGAATAATAAAAACAAAATTTGATTCACAAACTTTGAGCATCCATGGAAATTGAGGACATTCTCGGTAAGGTTGTAAAGATATAGGCATAGGGATGCGAGAAACGGTTGATTAGGTTGTTGTTGCAATCAAAAAGTTCCAGCGAAAGGTGAACAGAGCAAGTTGCTGGTCAGAACTTGAGCTGTTATTCAGCACATCAAAGAAAAAGTAGCAAAATTTGTACTAAAAAGTAACCTTTCCGAATTAATTCTTCCCGGAGATCCTCATAAAGAAGTCTTTCCATTTCAAGCAATATGTCTTCACTATCAAATTCAGCAGGCTCAGCTTCCTGTGGTCCTTGATATTCCCATATCATATCAACATCTTTGTCCTCTTCACACTGCTTGAGTTTCTGTACCTCATCAGATATAATGTTCCTGACTGCAGATTCGACCGTTTTCTGTCAGTCGACATATGTAGATAAATCAGAGACAATGCATACACAAAAAAGAAGGAGATTCAAGACATGTATGTATTCGCCATTTATCAATTGGGGTAGTCACACTGTATCCAGTTTTATTATCATGGCCAGCTCAAGTATGTCATCTTTTTGGACGTACCCAGTGCTGAGAGCTCCCGCACTGTGCGGGGTCTGGGGAAGGTGTTAGTGGCAAGCCTTACCCTCACGAAGTATGTCATCTTTTTAAGAAAGAAAAATATTCTGAAAGTGATGATAACAAGTGGAACCAGAAATAGACCTAGGTTGTCAATGAGGCATGCAGTGTATAATCAGGAACAAGCCTTAAAAAGAAAACCCTGGAGACATCAACGATTATTTATGTACATGCTGTGTTACAAGTCAAAACATCATATTCAAGTAGTAAACAATTTCAAATTTGAACAAGACAAGAAAGGGAAAGAGAGCTATACAAAATTTAACTGTATAATCGCCACAAAACTTTATAATTACCAAATATTCAATTATATGGTTATACTGCAGGATGCAGAGTAAAACAAACTGTAAGCGTTCGGAAATGGTGCCTTATTTTGATTAACCTTTCGAAATAGTAACTTAAACTTGGAGCTTGCACTAATGTGTAAAGGAACATACTTTGTATAACTTAAGTACTAGACTAGAGGAGCATAAGCTGTACAAAGATGCACAGAATATGAAAAAGGAATGCACCACCTTTAGGATACCTTGTCATTAGCAGGTAGCTGCCCTTGGATCCTGACTTTCCAGAGCAACTGGACTCTCTCATTTTTAACTCTTTCCAAGCAATTCGTCCTAAGCTGCGGGTAGCATAACAGGGGATAAGCGCAAGTTCAGAATAATTCCAGTTGAAGAGCATAACAGTAAACAGTTGAATGATAGCATCCAGCACTCCAGTTCAATGAAACATTTCATGCAGATGGAGATGGGTACCCTACAGGCAGTTCAGTCAACAACCTACTACACCACGATCCACAAAAGATAGCAGAGAAATCTTTGATTTTATGATACAGGTAACACCCTGGAGGCAGTTCTAGGGCACCGACCCACTCCAGCAATCGACCGAGCACCATATGCGCAAGGCACCATTGCCCAGCAATCCAGCAGCCCTTCAGACCCACCCGTGTGGTATAACGACATAGAACTAACAGCCCCACCGGCGAGACCAGCTGGGAGTGGAACGAACCTCCTCTCTCCACTCCGGGCGGCGGGATTTGTTGGGAACCCTTCTGGGCCGAGCCGAATCCATCGTCGAAGCTCGCGCCGCCGATCGCCGCGAGGCGAGGCGCCCGCTAGAATCGACCCCCTCCCGCGTTGCTCTCTCCGTCGCGCCGGCGCGGAAGCCGGAGACGCGCGCTTGCGCTTCTCGTCGCGGCGCAGGCTCCGGTAACGCCTGACGAAGATTTGCCTTCGCGACGAAGAAACGGAAATTCGCCAGGGATCAGCAAGGACGGAGACGAATTCTCTTCGGGCTCTTGGGCTCGTGCGGCGGTCCATGATTCTCTCTGCGTCTGAGAAAAATCCGGCCCACTTGGTTTGTCAACACAATGCTAGCCCAAGTTGAAATAACTATTTTTACTGCTTAAAATGGTTTTTTTTTTTTGTATCAAAAGGAAGCCATCCCGTTTCCATTGATAAATTAACGACTGCGCGAACAAAAAAAGTACTCCGTAGGATAAATTAAAAGAACATGTACAAAACCTAGGGTGCATCCACCGGCTAGGAGACGGCATCACCGGCGGGACAAACGAAGGCAGTGGCGTAGCTATGTACAAGTCTGGGGGGGGGCCCCCCCCCCCCCCCCCCCCCAACCCCCACCCCCATATTTTCTGGCAAGCTCCACCACTGAAGGAAGGGTAGACTTTGGTTCTTCCATGTACCCAGCATGACCACCTTGTTGGAGACGGGAAGGAGCTGTGATCATCTTTGTCAACAGACAGTGGGCGAGGAGGATCCACTAGCCACTTATTAGTTCGAAGTTCTTCTTCAGGAGCTGCAACACATTGCCAAAGAATCTGGTCCATGGCCAATTGGCCATCGATGTGTTTTCCGTGAAGATAATTCGTCACCTTTTGAGTGAATTCGGCACCATTCTCAAAATCTGATGCAACTTTGGCCAGGGTTGCCCATTAAATATCATTTCTAAATGTCGCCAAAGATTGCAAAACTGCCTTTATCAGAGTTTCTTTTGCCGCGCTTTACTTTTTGGTCCAGTCACAGGCTCTATTTTGAAAGCTTTGTTTGATAGATTTAAACTTTCCATGCTTCATCTTACCCTCAGGAACTGGAAGACCGAGATACTTCTCCTCAAAACTTGAAGTCTCATATTTAAGTAGATCTTTGATTATACGGGATCTGTCCCATATTATACGGAATTTCTGGTGGCGAGTCTTGGGAAAAGCTAACTCGACCAAAGGCATAAGGTGGGATCGGTTTTAGGGACCTTAGAATTTTCAATCAGGCTCTATTGGCTCGCCGGGCTTGGCGGCTAATCCAGTTCCCAAACAGCCTATGTGCTCGTTTATTGAAGGCAAGATACTACCCCTCTGCTCACCTTCTAGACATGGCTTTTATCCAGAATGTCTCGCCAGCATGGGAAGGAGTAATGCATGGCCTTGAACTCTTGAAGCAAGGTGCAATATGGAGGATTGGGTCTGGGTCGAGCGTGCGGATATTCCGAGATAATTGGATACCCTGACCAGACGCCTTGAAAGTGCAAATGAGGAGAGGAAACACAAGGCAGCGATGGGTCTCAGATCTCATTGACCCTGTCGCTAGAGCATGGGACGAACAGAGGGTACGCGAGTGCTGTAGTACTAGGGACGCAGAGGCTATACTTGCCATAAAACTTCCGACCAGACCATGTGATGACTTTGTTGCTTGGTTCCCAGAAAGTAATGGACTATTCTCAGTCCGATCAGCTTATCGCCTGGGCCTTCAACCACGCCTTATGAGATTGAGTGTCAGACAATCTAGTAGAGAGCCGGATGGGGACAGAAAAATATGGGAGTTGATTTGGAAGGCAAAGGTACCTCGAAAGTTCCGGGTTTTTGCATGGAAGGTGGCTTCTTCCACCCTGGCTGTTCGGACAGCTTTACACCGACGTATAAATTCCGCCAATCCAACGTGTACGATATGTGGAATTGAGGAGGAAGACTCACATCACGCTCTTATTCGATGCACGCTAGCAAATGCCCTGCGGCTCGGGTGCATTGGGATCTGCCTACTGAAGAGGTGTTTAAATTTGGTGGGAAGGATTGGTTCTTACTGCTGCTCTGCAAGGTCTCGGAACATTTGCGACTGAAGATCATTTTTATGCTGTGGTGAGTGTGGCACCATCGGAACAATATTGTTCATGGGGACGGCAAGGCCAGTGTTTCTGCTTCGGTTTCTTACCTATGCAGCTACCTGGAATCCTTTATCTCTGGAACTGGCATTGCTTGTGTGAGGAATGGAAAGGGTCCTGCGGATTTGGAGCGCCAAGTAAACATTGATAGCATGTCTCCCACATCCAGGTGGTCAGCACCAAGGGAAGGCGAGCTGAAGGCGAATGTAGACGCAGGATGGGATCCGGTTGGGAAAAAGGCTGGCATTGGGGTGATTGTTCGAAACCATCAAGGTAATCCTATTATTACAGAGTGGAAGTTTATTCCTGGATGTGCGAGTGCAGAAGATGCTGAAGCGCTGGCATGTTTAGAGGGCCTGAAACATCTGATCACTCTTAGTGGACAATCCTCTATTTTGGAGTCAGATTGCCTCCGGGCTGTTCAAGTTCTCACTAGTGTTTCTATGAACAAATCTAATAGTTGGTGCACGTATAGGGAGGGTAGAGAGCTTCTGAATTCGTATAACAATATTAGTGTATCCAAAGTGGATCGAGTTTGTAATTCAATAGCTCATAGTTTAGCACAATTAGGCAAGAGTGGAACCTCGGGTTGCCTTGCTGGATCTGCTCCGCCGTATGTGATGGAGAGTATCCACAAGGATTGTAATACGACTCTGTCTACCTGAAGCAGCACGTTTCTGACGCACTCTTTTCCTCACCAGGGTACGTAAGGGGACTGGGATGTTTTTAATGAGGCGGCGTGCTTGCTTAATATATTGTGCTTTACTGTTAAAAAAATCATTTCTAAACTTTCAAATACACCAGCACAAACCGAATTTAAACTTGTATGTTTTTCATTTACTACCCAAAATTTAGCAATTGACATGAAATCATATCCTAAACTCATCCCAGAGAGACGACATGGCAAGATGAATTGGCTACCGACAGCGGACACCAAGCTGACCACTTGGTGGATATCGAGATCATGTGCTATGCCAGATTGATGAGATACGTGGACAGCAATCATACTGGTATTCTGGTGCATTTGGCGGCATCAGAATGACATGGTTTTGGCGGCATTGGAATGACATGGTTTCCACCGGCACTAGGCCAACAACAGATGTGATCAAGGCCAAGATAAAGGAAGAGCATGATGCATGATACGTGGCATTTAGTAGAACTCATACGTGGTGGTGCGTTTAGCTTTCCTGAGCCGTTCCCTTATGGTTGCAGGTAGGATACTACGGTTTATCTGAATTCGTTACCACCTCATGTTGGTAGCATAAACAGCCGGCCTCCGCCCTCCGGCATTGCTTTTGTCATCAACACTCCATTGATACACTTTTCAGAGTGTATTCTCGAAGAAAAAAGCATCACTTAAGTACTGAACATAAGAAGCAGATGGTGACATGGGTATCCAGCATTACGAATAGAATCATCCCATAAACTCTTAGGGCATGCATGCCACATGTGAGACTCAGGATTCCTGCTAACAGTAACTCTACTGATGTATGTAAACTCGGAAGCTACACTGATGTAAGATGCTAACACAAACTACCATGTTCCACTCTGTTTTCATGACATCAGAGGGACCTTCTCTTTCCCCTGGCCGTCTGATTCGCTCAAGCAAGGTGGTCTGGCCGCTTTGTAGTAGAAGAAGGCTATCATCCTCGCCAAAACCTCGGCCGAACGGACAGCTAGTACAAGTGATTTTGGATCAGCCAACTTGGCGAAGAAATTGACTTATTTAAGGAGTATTCATCTAAGAATGAACAAGGTACCTTTCTCTCGGTGTAGTATCCTCCCTGCATTGGTGAAGAGCAACTCAGGGAAACTAGACACCTTCAGAGCGGCCACAAGGTCTGGCTCGGCGCAGGCATCCACTGCTACACACTGTGGGTGTAGAAAGAGCAAGCGGAAGTCAGAACGTGACTCTCTGAAGAGCAGACGGTGAAAGATTTACAAAAGAAAGTCGTAAAGAACAATGTACTCTTGGTGAAGGCAGATCATGTTCCCAAAACGTCTCAATTGCTTTTACAAGCTCTTTTCTTGCCATCACATTCTCCTGTGGTCTACAAGAACGAAAAATAAATATAGTAATTATCAAAGTAATACTGCACACTCTGAAAAAGTTCCATTAGCTACTATTTGGCCAAAAGGATACTTGTTCAAACATCAACTGTGGCCAACTACAGTATCTTGCACGAATTGGCAGAAGCATTACATTACATATGTAGCACACATGTAACATTTTCAGCTTTAATCACTTGAGTTGGGAAAAAGAAAGCGTACCTCTTGTACCGGTTGTGCACAAGCACAATCAACGGGCCAAAATCGGTGAACACGGTGTCGTCCCAATCCTTGGTCTTGACATCCCTGACCTGCGTGATGTAGTTATCATCCTCCCAAACGATCTCCTTCTTGGTGCCATCCCCTGCATCATCGTCGTCGGCAGCGTCATCCCTCTTCTCGGCCTTGATGGTGATCTTGTCGAAGAACTGGCCAAGGCCGAAGCCCATCCCGTCGTCGGCGTCCTCGGGCCACTCCGGGTCCTCCTCCTCGACGACCAGCTCGTACTTGGTGAGCAGCTCCCTCATCTTGGCCTTCTTCTCCTCGGGGTCGGTCAGCTCCTGCATCTCGGGCATCCGGTCCATCATCTCCCGTATCTTCCTCCGCAGCTTCTTACGCTCCTCGTCCGTCATGGGCGGAGGCTCGTCGTCGTCATCTTCATCGTCGGACTCGGAACTGGTGTCGTCTTTGCGCGGCCCGCCACCGATCACCAGACGACCGACGGTCTTGGGTTCGCTCGGACTCGCACGGAACTCCCAGGCGCTAGCGGCGAGCACGAGCCCCACGCGCGGCCTGGACCCTGGGCAAGAACCGAAGCTGACGGGGCGCGCTGGGAGAGCGCGCGAATTGGGGTGCTCCGCTCCTCTGAGGCAAAACGTCGAACATGTTGCGGGCAGGGAGCAGCGAAGCGCCATTCTGTGCGTCAAGTGCGCTGCGGCTCCTTCTCTACTCTTCTTGGGTGGGAGACTTGAAGATGGTTGCTTGCTGCCCCGCTGGTGTCGCGAGAACTAGCTTTCGAAACTAGTGCGGGAAGCGCGGGAGCGGCGGAGGAGATTCTTACGGTGGTTTGGATGCCTATCTGCTCCGGGTTCTGTCCTCGGGGAGATATTTTGTTTAGCCTGCTGGTTGAACGAACCGGTCGGGTGAACTGAACTACAGGGGCGGCCGGCCCCACGCCACTGTAGTTTTGCACTCAACAGGATGAATCTATGCAGTCTTGTCACTTTTGCGCACGACAAACCTGTAGATTAATATTTGTAGGTGAATTTTTTATTGCTATAATCTCGTAGCATTCACAATGTTTTTGAATTTTGCAAAATTTCTAAAAAAAATCTAAAATGATAAATCGGTACTACACAGAACTATACTAGGAACTGTTTCACAGATTCAGAGGTTTAATATGAGCAGGTTTGTAGTTCATTGCTCTCACACGTCATCGCTTAAGGTGTATGGCGGTTCTTATCATTCGTTTCACGGACCGAACACAGCACTGCATTTTCCAAATTATGGCGCATTTTAGGTGAACTATACAAACAAACATGTACGAACGAAAGACCAAATCTCTCAACTACTGGAACACTTAAACACGGGGTGCAGATAGAATATCAAGAACATGGAACAGATCCAAAGAAACTGTTACAATATCATATCAACCTGCCAGAGGGAGTCAAACACTCAGGTTTTCCTTTCTCTGCTAACATTTTCTATAAATTGTCTCAACATGTCAGCAAAACTTGTACAGTTTGGAACAAAGTGCCTTCGACTACTGAAACTCGTGTTTCCTATGCTAATGATGATACATAATCTGAATTCAACACAGGGTGCCGCAACCCTTATAGTGACAAAAGAAAGAATGATAAATAGTTGGGGGGAGCAAAGAATGATAGTGTTACATCTTAGGCTGAAGAACTTGGATTCTTCTTACTTGCTGAAGACCCCCCTCTTCCTTCCATCAAAATTGAGTCAGCCAAACAGGAGCCGCCGCAGCCAGTGGAGAGCTCCAGGCAGTCCTCGTCCTTCCGCATCTGCCTCTGGAAAAACAACCGAGCTAATATCGGTTCTTCCGCAGGAAGCTGTGTAGCTACGTCTACGAAATGTGTCAGTTAGTGCCTGACGCTTCGGTCTCACCATTGCTTCCTTGTTCATCGAAAAGGTCATTCGACATGGCTGATGGAATCCTGTGCCGCTTCAGGATCCGAGATGTGGCAAGCTTCGCGTTCTGAAATTTTAGAACAATGACCCGCTCATCATCCAAATCAAATCTCAAGTTTTCTTCAGTGCATCCCTCCACGATACTGCACAGATGCTTCAAGTTCTCAACCTCAACACCATTCACCTTCTTCACCTGATAATATCATGAAGCCTCGTCAGCTGAGATAACATTAACTATCATTAAGGGTGTGGTGTGTGCTAAAGGATGTGTCTAATAGAAAAATACCTGCAGTTCAGCCAGCCTTTCGTAACCGACATTAATATCATCCATGAGGACCTGATACACAGATTTGAGTAGTAGATCGATTATCATGAAAATATACAGGGAAGTGACTGAAAAATGTTTCCTATCAAGATCATAAATGGGGGGGTAAACTGAGGCATGAGGAGATAGTGAGCTAGTGCAGTAGTACCTGCGAGAGTATTACTAACTGTTGGCCAGCCTTCTTTGGAAGCTCTCTCAATGCCCGTTCACAAAGTCGGCGTGGCGAAGTGTTGTACCAGTCTTCTCCAAATTCATGGAGATAAGGCTGGGACAGCGGGATAAAAACAAAACCAGCAAAGATGTAGTAGCTGGGTACTTTATCAAATTGATGTACAGGGACTAGAGGTTGCAGCTGCATAAGAAGAAATGCATGTATAAGATCACTTCACTGTCTACATAGAGAACGACTAGATCAAGATAGGAAAAAGTGCCAGCAAATGATGGATGCAAAGCCTAAGCCTGGGGGTTAGTGTGTAACAAATGAATCTACTTTTCTGGGCTACTATTTAACCTGCACAAGTATGAGTTTGGGCAGTCCATAAATCCAGTCAGACCCAGACACCAAGTCCTGTTCAATTAGCTGTAGAAAAGGTCTACAGGCTCAACTCGCTGGGCTAATATAGTGAATTCGGTGTGTTACAGACTTTTGTGGGATGAGTCCTGAAATAGGTAATAGCTGATTGGATGGATGTTACTTCTGTAGGTTTGTTTTAGAGTTTATTTCGATCAAGGTTCAGTCCATTGAAATGTTTGACACTGTGGAAACTAAGTACTAACAAACACTAAACAGGGAGAACATCCCATCCCATCAATCACTTAGTATCCACAACCCCTCAAACAAGATGCACCCTGGTCAAGCAAAAGCTCAGATAAAATGTATAAGTAGCATTTCATGGTCTTACAGGTCTAAGTGTCACAGTCAATTCATGCTCTTTGCCATCTCTTAGCACTTTGATAACTGATGTTTCTTCAGGCTTCTTCATGGACACAAGATGATCAAAGGTGATTCTCTCTCTATTACGAAATGGAACTGCAAGCATTAAAAGAGATTATGATCATCAGTTATTGAAGCTGAGATGCTAGTATGCTTCGTATTTCAGAGTGGCACATGCATAGACTCATCGATCAGCAATGCGAAAATATGTAGCATAGTATGCCAAATGACGATACTTAAATAGTATTATAAACAGAATAGTAAGAAAACAAAAAATTGCAACACAAAATACCGACCAATGCATATTGGGAAGTTTAAGCTCACCTGTCCCGTCATTCGCAATAGGCACGCCATCAAACTCAAGAAGGATATCGTCTTTCTTCAAAACTTTGTAAGCATCAGATAGAGGATTTATTCTACTCACTAACACTCCAGTCATTTCAGGCCGCATACCAAAGCACTCTCTTATTTGGATGTTTTCAGTGGCCTGGCAAGATATTCCAAGAGAACAAAACCCGGAATATTTACCACTCTCTTCCACTCCAGAAATGAAACGGTTAATTATGGGCACAGGTATAATATACCTGCCAAAAAAGGTTAAGCACAGAATTCGGGATAAAATAAAGATTCAATTGGTGCAAAGACAAAAAAAGTGGAGTGCTCACCCAATATTTTCCGCTCCTGACAGATTTTGGAAAGCAACTCCAGCCACTTTATCGCCCATGATTGCAGGCCCTCCACTATTGCCTGGATTAATAGCTGCATCTATTTGTATAGCCATGAGCTGAGTCGCACCATGGGCATATTGTGTTGGTTCAACTCTAGAAACAACCCCCTTGGTGACAGAGATATTGTCTCCACCTGCACCATCAAAACTCCAGAATAATTAAGTTGTCCACATTTTATATGTTTTAAGTGTCTAAGTAGATGACCAGTTAATGCTAGCAGCCGCAGTACAGCATCGGAACCAAGCTGAGCTGAACAAATTGAAGTAATAGCCAACCTTTCTGAAACGGCAGAATCTAGGGTTACAGTTTTTCAGATTAGGTACCGGCTCAAAACAGAGATATCCCAACAACATTGCAATCTAGGATCAAGTAGTATAATCTAAGACCCTGAACCCCTAAACCATGAATCTAAGACCCCACCTGATTCTAACAAAGGTATTTTTTCTAAAATGTAAAGTGTATTTCAGCTAGTTTCAATTAACAGCTTTATTCCAAATATAAAATCCAATCAAACATCTTTTTATCATATGATAAGAGCTTTATAACTAAAAGAGCTATTTGCAGTTAATAATTAGGATCGGTAGAATTGGTACGATCATATGTAAATTACATTTATTACCCAACTACGTTTTAGAACCATTACAATATTAAGATCCCACCTAGTACATAACTGGTCCACTAAATAAAAAATTATACAGTCCTAGGAGTTAGGAGTGCAACCTTGCTAATTGTTTACTGGTGCATTCTATACTGCTAATTCATATAAAAACTATCACACATACAATAGGAAAACAAAATGCATAGATTGGTATAAAGCCCCCCAGCAGAAGGGTACACATTGATACTATAAGTCCATAACAACTTAATGTCATGCTATTTGTGATTTGGATGATGTAACGAGAAATTGGGCGGAAAGTGTCATTTGCTCCCGAGCACCAGTGCTCTCGCCGTTAAAAAACATTTAAAATCATGGTTTAAAAGTTTCAAAAAAATATGAAAAAAATTCGGCACATAGTTAGTGTTGTATCCCACAAGCATGTAAAATCGTGACTCTAAATTTGTTGTATTATGGGCTACACAAAAATGACAAATCTGATAGAATTTTGAGATTTCAAACATACTTCTACAGATCTACATTTTTGTTATTTTTGTACAGCTCAGGATACAAAATATTTGAAAGTGATATTTTACACGTTTGTGAGATAATTCATGAGCTACATTCGAATGTTTTTTTCAATTTTTTTTAAAACTCACAAATATGATTTTGAATTTTTTAAACTCACCAGGAGCACTGGAGCTCGGGAGCAAGAAATCTTCATCCGAAATTGGGAGCATATTTGTCACACCAGGACTACTTCTACTGCTACTTTAATTAATGATTATCAAGATAATAGTGTAAAAAATATTACTACCTCCGTTCCAAAAAAAAAAGACGTATAAATTTAGTCAAAAGTCAATCTCTTCCAAGTTTGACTAATTTAATAGACAAAAAAAAACATCTACATACCAAATCAATATCAATAGACCACCCATAGTATATTTTCATAGTGTATTCGTTCAATATTGCAGATACTAATATTTTCCTGTATATTTTTGGTCAAACTTAGTAAACTTTTGCTTTTGACTAAATATATAGTTTTTATTCCAAAATCTATAAATATTTACTTTTCAGCAAAGCCAAGTTTTATGGAGTTCTCCAATAGGTCTATCTCTGTGTGAGCAGCTAAATTATTTTCACTCATTCAAAATGAAACCTGCTACTA
This sequence comes from Lolium perenne, assembly GCF_019359855.2. Lineage (NCBI taxonomy): Eukaryota > Viridiplantae > Streptophyta > Magnoliopsida > Poales > Poaceae > Lolium > Lolium perenne. The sequence continues at coordinate 175,797,716 of NC_067244.2, forward strand.
AGTTTCAGTTGTGCCACTGCAAACAGGATGGCCACAATATGACTAATCCCTAATGCACAGTCTTAACTGGATACTTGTGGATGAAATCATATAGCTAACAAGTTTGAGGACTAACTATATAGTACCGCAAAAAAAGATATCAGAATGCAAATGACAAACTCATACCCTGAGGGTAGCCAACCACAGCGACGGCTTCCTGCAAAAACGGAATGTCTCCAAGATCCAAGCTGTTCATCCCCTCCCAAAACTCCTCACTCTCAACTGTCAGAAGAGCCAAATCACACTCGTGGCCAACAGCCTGAACTTCGGCCTTGTACTTTGTAGGTGACCCATGCTTCCTCACAAGAACAAAAGTATGATCAGCTACCACATGAGCATTTGTGATGATCCGTCTTCCAGATATTACAAAGCCTACAACGGGGATGGAAGATTAGGAGATGAACCACAGAACAAACTCCATTCCAATGTCATTGGAGGCCCAAAAATAAACAACCTTTCACATTATGTCATTTTCTGAAGTCGTTTTCTATGTTCTATGTTTTTTTCTTATATCGTGTATATTTTAACAGTATACAATACAATCCAGTAATATAGTGGGAAATCCATGTACAGTGACTTCTCATTAAATCAAATTCTCCAGTTTCCCGTTTTATAACATTTACTTAGTTCGTCCACCATAATATACAATTAGGAATAACACCAGAAATTTGCATACACGATACTCTCTTTGTCCACAGAAAATTGACACTATACAGTATTCTCTTTCCATGTCCATCACCTACCACAGTAGCGGGATCCAATTATCCAAACATACTCCTCCGACTCAGTCCACAGGGCTAAACTGCTAAGATCGGTTGCTTACCTGAGCCCATGCTCTCGCGCTGGGACTTGTTCTGCCACGGCAGGAAGTAGTTTGGACCGCTTGACACCGTGAACACCTTGACCACCGAGTCCAGCGCCAGCTCCACCGCCGCGAACGCGTCCGTGTCATGCCGCGCCGCCAAAGAATCCACCTCCTCCTCCCCCTCGGATTTCTCCACCTCCGGTATCGCCGGAGTGCCCAGAGCGCCGCATTCCCCTAGGCGGAGAGAGGGTGTGGATGCGCAGGAGATGGTGGAGAAGCGGCGGCCAGCGAGGCGGGGGAGGGGGGCCCGGGTTCGGAGGATTGGCAGAGGAAGTGGATGTGGAGACGGCAGGGGAGAGGGGTGGAAGGGGAGGCGGCGGAGCGAGCGGGGGGAGGAAGAAGAGGAGAGACGGCGGAGCAAGCGGACGGAGGCGTGCATGGCGGCGACGCCGGTACTGCCGGTGAGGGTTCGGAGATTTTTGGTCGGCGGGTTTTGGGTTTGTTAGGTTTGAGTTTGGGCTCGGGTTGGGCTCAAACGCCCACTTCTCTTCTTCCTGCTTTAATGTTTTTTTTTTTTGAGCTAGCAATTGCGTCCATGGGTTAACAATCTAAGCAGTTCTATTCTTAGAATATGATGATGAATTTATCTTCTAATCTCCCCATTTGAGTTTTAAACATTGAAGAAGTTTCTTCAGATACACAATCACACATTCGACGTTCATCGCATAAAGTGCATATATGTTCAGCGATATAGAATAAAATAATTGGATGTAATGGTTTGGTATACTTCTGAATGTTTAATGTTCAAGGCCATTATTTATAATATAATAGAAATAAAGATTAAGCCTAATATTATGAACTGTTATAAAATACTAAGTTCATTAATCATAAATTAAGTAAAAACATATATCCTATAGGGTTTTAAAATGAAAAGTGTCTTTGGCTCCCGAGCTTCAGTGCTTTTTTCGTTTTAAAAAATTAAAATAATATTTATAAGTTTCAACAAAATATAAAAAATGATGTAGCCTAATAATGAAAAAATCTAATAAAAATGAAGATTTGGAAATATACATAGCCAGATCCACACTTTGTCATTTTTGTACAATTCGGAATGTAAAGTATTTGCAGTTGACGTTGTGAAATTAATCCTCGCCTACAGCCGGAGTTTTTTTAAAAAAAAATTAAACATGTAAATGCGATTTTTGAATTTTTAAAATCAATAGATCATTGATGTTCTAGTGCCAAAGATTCATTCGTGTGATAAATCTTTTGCTACATCCGAAGTTTTATACAATTTTAAAAACTTGTAAATGCAATTTTGAAATTCTAAAATTAATAGATCATTGGTGCCTAGGAGTCAAAGATCTCCACTTGTTTTTCTCTTTTTTTGACAAAAAAAAGTATCATGTGGGGGTATGGGTGAAGATTGAAAAACCTATCCGTCACGCATCACAAATTTGGGCCAAGTTTTTTTGATAGTTTATCATGTGGGGATGTAGTGAAGATTGAAAAGGTCACACCTCACAAGTTTAGGCCCAAATCTTTCAATAGCTTAAAAAAATAAGCCACCCTCTCCCCAACTTCTTGCACCATAAAGGCATGTACAATAAGGGAGCTTAACAAAGGGCTTAGATTTCGGGTTTTGTCTAAGTGTCGTCGCTTATTTGTACTAGAAAATGCCTAACTAAGCACCTCATAGCATCATCTACAAATAAACCCCAGCGCTTAACAAAAAAAGGTTGGTTTATTTTCCTAAGTACACCTCGCATTGTTCATGGCCTAAGCTGCTAAGCCACCCCAACTTATTAGTTGGAGCTTCTAAATTAGTTATCCCATAATTAATTTAGAAGCCCCAGGTAATAAGCTAGGTGGCTTAGAGAGAAGCTGGAGAGAGGGTAACCTATTTTTTAAGCCGGTAAAAGAATTGCCTAATTGGACATGTCGTTTTTTGCACCTAGGAGCACATGCTCCTGATTTTTGAAATGAATTTTGAACTTATTATAAAATGTCAAAATAAAATATGACACTAAATGTCGCGAATACATCTTGATATTCTGTGTGTTCACAAAATCGTTTCGCGAAAAATTGATATATTTTGTGTCATGTGTAAAAGAAAAAAAATGGTGTTAAAAATAAGCTCTTCTCAAGACATCTTCTTATCTTTTTACACGGGATACAAAAAAAGATATCGGTTTTCCACGGAACTTGATATGCGCACATATAATATCGATATATAGATGATTTTTTTGTTCCGAACTTTTTAAATATATTTTGAAATGGTTTTTCTGGAGTAGGATCATAGGGACCCAAGATCAAAAGCGCATTTCCGGCCTTAATGGGCCTCCTTTGCTCTACCAAAGGATGAGTCCATCCCCAGCCCAAGAGCCCGAGCCTTTCCTGTTCGTTCGCTAATGTTTCTCGTTGAAGTCACCTCCTCTCAGCAATGTTCATTTTGTTCCCCTATACGAAAGCAACATTCCATTGGCAAGACGGAAGGCTATAGCTAGTTCAGAACTTCACACATCTAGGATCTATCCAAACATCCATGCGGCCAGCAGCTCAAACAGTTTTAGCTGGTGCCGATGCAGCTGCAGATCGGCTTCTGACTTTCATAGTTTTTCGACTCGAGAGGGCGAAAACTTCGCCGGGTATTATTGTTCCCCAGGAAAGTAAAGCCAGATACTTCCATGGATGTTTGCTCGACCGACCGAGGCGTCGTCTCCGATCAATCGAGCACCACACATATGTGGGCAGCAAGCAGGCAGGCACCCCGATAGTCGGATGGCGATGGCACGGAAGTACACTTGTTCGATGTGTGCTGGTGCAGCGCATCGCTTCCTACTTTCTGGAAGGCTATCATTGCGTACGAATTGCGTTCAACGAGTTCGGTTTCCCTGGGATAGCATTAGCATATGTTTCGATCAAATCAAATGATCAAGGATGTACATGTACATTATGCACCATCATTACTGCTTAACAGATTTCGTGTGCTGGTGTGGAGTAATCGTTTAGATGGCAGGCCTCGTTCTAGCATAAAATTGTTAGGTGTTTTTTTGTTTTTTTGTTTGTTTTTGATTTTGTGGAATTTGGTTTAAGAGAGAGAGAGAGAGAGAGAGAGAGAGAGAGAGAGAGAGAGTGTGTGTCTTTGTGTGATATGTTTTGTTATGCTTCATCTTTTTTTTGACAACTTTATGCTTCAACTATTTACGTTAAACCAGATCAAAGATGCTCACAGTGTCATGATTCCACAAACGACACGACTTACTTTATTCTAGGCTGCAGAAAAATGACTAAATGGTTGGGCCTCAATATAGCTATGTTCATCTGCAATTAATCCCAAGCATTATGTTAAAAGTAAAATTAAAGCATTCCATATTCTCAAAAAAATATACACAAGTTTATTTAGAGTGTGTTCATGATTGACGTTTAGTCAAACAATAATTGTGCACTTCCACTTAGTAAACTAATAACCCTCAAAATTGGTTGAGGTGATTCAAGATCCGTGAATAAATTATTTTCATTGATGTGGACATCACTGATGACAAATATCTGAACCGGTATGCCAACTTGCCAATTACATCACCATGTAATTCTTGCTCATCTTTCAACAACTCGTTCCGAGTTCATGACAATCACACCTCAACGTCAAGACAATTAGGTGTCGCTCGTACCCGTCTCATGCACGATAAATCGTTCATTCCCATGTGGGCATGGCGCACCCTGAATTATTGTGCACGTAGTCGTGCTACACTCGGGGGAACACTAATAACTTGATGTTTTTATGAGGATTACACCATATTGAAACAAATATTGCGACAAACAAAGTTCATGCATAAAAGGAATTAACATCACATGTAATTTATAATTGTCGGATATCTTCTGCATCTGCGTAGAACTCCTTCTTCGTAATGGTGCATAACTTGTTCTTCACCTACAGTGGGGAACTCCTTCACCTCGTATGGCAAGACCACCGCCCACACGAGGGACCTCCGATGAATGATCATCATCCCCATGCCACCAAGACTAGTGCACCGACATCTCTCTTTTGTCACTTGACCATGGTTTTCCCTTTTTATTCTTGGTATGTACACGTACTAATTTCGCCCCAAAAGTAGAGAGGGGATCGGCTGTCAATTGAGTGTGTACGTGAGCGATTGAAACCAAGACAGCGATTCAGCAAGTACATGAGTACATGGCCGGGACATTTTAACACGGGCCCGGGGAACAGGAACTAACAAGGGATGGGGAGATGGGACGGCACATCGCCTCGCGCATGCAGTACATATGACACATCCGATCGCCGATCGGCCATTCATTCATTCCGATCTCGGCCTCCAACAGGTGAGAGAAGAGACATGTTTGAACAGTCAGAGACAGGGAGGGCATGGGCGTATGCACTGCAGCGAAAGAGATGGAGAGAGAATGGCTGGCGAGCTCAGAGCAGGTAATAATGGATCTCTCTCTCTCTCTCGCTCGCCAAGTCATCTCTCGTCTCACCGGCCCGCCATGCCTCCCTCCGTTTTGTCCCCCGCCGCCGTACGTACGCCGCGCGCCTCCCGAAGTCCGAGGGGGCGGGGCCATGGCATGGGGGAGAAGAGATGCAGTGTTTCTGCTATAGTAGGACGTTGACGAGTCAAGTCATCGTCGATCGTCTTCTTCCTGTGGACGTACGCGTACGCTGTTGCGCGCCCAGGCTCAGCACGAGCCAGACACAGGCACGATTTCCGTCCATGGGCGACAGCGATCCGTCACCTGTACATGTTTGAAGTCAAACCGAAAGCCATTGCCTGGACGAGACCCACAAGCATATGAATAACGGCGTCTTCAACGGCTGGATGTATTTAGAACACCAAATATATCGTTTGAGTCGGGCCATGGATATGGCATTGGCGGTGTTCATATATCCGTTTGAGTCAGGCCATGGATATGGCATTGGCGGTGTTCCTCTGTCCGTTTGGGCCGGGGGCGGTCCGATGCTTTTTTTTTTTCCACCCACCGTCAAGGATGCCACTATGATCAATGTCGGTGTCGGCTTCCCGCGTGGACGCTCGTTTTCCGCGCATCGGATTTGGGTTTCCTGCATGCATTCCCCGCGGTTTCCACCCTAGTCGTGGCTATAAGAGGGCTGCCGCCACCGGGGGTGGGGGGGGGGGGGGGGGGGGGGGGAAAACCCTACACAGAGCACAGCATCCATGGCCGACCATATCGCTTCCTGAGCAACCAGATGGCGCGTGAGCACTACCCCCACGACGCCGATGTGGCGGCGCTCACTATCCAAGAGGCGTTCGAGGAGGAGGAAACCGCCTCCTACGCCACCGCTAAGGCCGTGAGGAGTAGTTTGGGCCGTACGTCGAGGGGATGGGGGAAGGTGGAGGTCGTGGTGCTCAATGCCTTGGTCGAGGCACATGAAGAGGCGAAGGCAGAGCACGGGTGGGCGGAGAGGGAGGCGGTCCAGGCGGAGTTTGCGGCGATGACTCGGATGATCGCCGTGGCGTATCCTTGCAAAGCGGTGGCCGAAGCCCAGATCATGTTGGCTGGGCACATTCCCCGCTAGAGGCGGCGCAGGACGAGATCACGGGGATCACGGTGCATCCGCCCGCGGCCATCAATTGGGAGAATGATGAGCTCCACAACGACGGCGACGCTCCAAATATGAGCGACGAGCAGCGGATTTTCACTAGTACAAACTCTCTACTTAGAGACGGCCCGTCGAGGCGGTTTGGCTCGATTTTAAAATACACCGCCTCCACTTTAAATCCGTCTCCAAAAATTTAACCTGAGGCGGTTGCGTTAAAAAACCGTCTCTACATCAAATAATCTTGGAGACGATGGGTTTACTACTCCGTCTCAACATGTAGAGACGGTTACATAAAATAACCGCTTGCAACCGGAAATATCTTTGAGACGGTTCGCAGTAAGCAACGTCTCCGCATCTAGGCGTATTGGAGACGCCCGTAGTGAACACCGTCTCACGATGTTCGGCGGTTGGAGACGACTTTCAATAGGAACCGTCTCAGGTCATCATCCTTTTCGAGATGGGTCGAAAAAGGAGCCGTCTCAGGTCCTCAAACTTTTCGAGACACTTTGGATTTCTGCCCATCTAAGGGTGCTAGTCTTTGAGCCGCTAAGGAAACTGTCTTAGGGTGATGCGCTATTAGAGACCGACGGGTTGAGCCGCAGAGCAGAACCGTCTGAGGACTATACACGAGAACCGGCTCTAAGTACCGAGTTTGTACTATTGTTTGCTCCAGTTGTTCTGCACCACCAAACGTGACGAGCCCGCTTGGCCGGCAAGCCGCAACGGACATGAGGACGGAAAGGCTCAATGCCGCCCAAGGGTCCCTAGCGGCGGGAACCGCGCGAAACGAGAGGCGGCGGTGGAGGCGAGGCTAAGCCGCCATCCATGGGTGAACCTAGGAATCCGAGAGTTGGAGCAGACCGCCTCGGCGATCACGCATGCGACAGAGGTGGTGGTGAGGGACTAGGTTGCCTCAACGCCGACATGGAGGCGGCGCTTCTAGCGGAGAGAGTCGGTTGGGACACCCACATGGTAGAGGGCCACACGTGCCGGAGGTGGGACGACTTCCATTGTGACAGCGACAAGCAAGAGACCTTGTCCATCGCCAGGGCGATCGCCGCGGCGGTGGGAGGGCGCGCCGCCGCATGAAGAATGAGCGCGAGGTTTGGGGCTCGGATCGAGCGCCCGATGGTGTTGGCCTCTTCGGCCACGCCGGCGGTCAGTAGGTCGCGCCATTACGAGTAGATATGGCTATCATTACCTTTTTCGATAAATGACGCTTTATTACTCAAAAGTTTTAATCATTACACCTGGCCTCTGCATAACCAAGATGCACACATTCGTCCAACAAACCAAAGTTCTATAGGCAATAAAAAGAGTCGATACAAGGAACATGGGCTTAGTTAGGTTGTCCTTGGTAAGGACATCCCCACGATGAAGGTACCATGAAAAAACCTTCGGGTTTAATGTATTTATATCTTCCAAATTATCTTATTATTAACTACCGGTTGTAAAGATGAAATCAATGCTATATACATAGAATTGCCATTCTCATTAAGATTCCAACGAAACTTGTCCGGACCTGATAATAATTGGACGAAAGCTAAGCGTTGTAGAGTGCATTCCAATTATCAAGCCTGGTTCCGACAAGGTCCATTCCAAACGACACACTTGGTGGGGATACCTCCATAACCTTAGCTATGGCCTTCTTGTCGAATAATATTATACAAAGCTAGATATTGCCTCAAAGAGTGTCATTTCCTAGCCATTAATTTTTCCTCCCATAACATAATCTCAGATCCATCCTTATAATAGAGAAAGAACCAAAAGGGAAAACATATTTTTATGTCGTTATAAGGCCAGCCCAAAAGTGAGAATCTACAGATTTCCAGTAGACACGAGAGATCGTTTTTGAACCAACATATTTTATCCTTAGTAATATCTGCCAAACTCCATCTTCAAGTAGCAACTTGCCAAACCGTTTACTCAGTAGAGCCGTGTTCTCTATCAAGATCAGTAATTTTCGCCAAGTATTAGTTTAACCACTAATTATATTTTCTGAGCCGGGTGAACCCGGGGCAGAAGGGGGGACACTTGGGCAATCCGCACCACTATCCCCGTCGATGCATTTGCGGCATAATTTTAGGTTTAGAATGGATTGCCACAGACACATTGACCCGTTTGCGTTCGGCTGCTGCCTTGTGATGTCTACGCACGCTTCTATTCCTGTAGACGGTGTTGGGCCTCCAAGAGCAGAGGTTTCTAGAACAACAGCAAGTTTCGCTTAAGTGAATCACCCAAGGTTTATCGAACTCAGGGAGGTAGAGGTCAAAGATATCCCTCTCAAGCAACCCTGCAATTACGATACAAGAAGTCTCTTGTGTCCCCAACACACCTAATACACTTGTCAGATGTATAGGTGCACTAGTTCGGCGAAGAGATAGTAAGATGCAAGTGATATGGATGTATATGAGCGGTAATAACAATCTGAAATAAATATGGCAGCAAGTAAACATGCAGTAGAACAGTAAATAAACGGTGATTCGATATTTGGAAACAAGGCCTAGGGATCCTACTTTCACTAGTGGACACTCTCAACATTGATCACATAACTGAATAAATAAATGCTACTTTCTACACTCTCTTGTTGGATAACAAACACCATTCATTGTGTAGGGCTACAAAAGCACACCTCAAGCCGGAGTAAACAAGCTCCACAACATCCGGAGTTCATATTAAAGTAACCTCTAGAGTGCATAATAGACCGTTGCAATTTAGACCGAGTACTAACATAGCATACACACTGTCAACAATAGCTATGAAAGGGGGAATAGATCGCATCAATACTATCATAGTAATAGTTAACTTCATAATCTACAAGAGATTACAATCATAACCTACACCAAATACTACATGATGCACACACTATCAACATTACATGATGGAGGAGGAATAGACTACTTTAATAACATCACTAGAGTAGCACATAGATTAATTGTGATACAAAGCTCATGATCACATAAAGATCACACCATGGGAGAGAGAGAGATGAACCACATAGCTACCGGTAGAGCCCTCAGCCTCGGGGGAGAACTACTCCCTCCTCATCATAGGAGACAACAATGGCGATGAAGATGGCAGTGGTGTCGATGGAGATGACTCCGGGGGCAATTCCCCGTCCCGGCGGCGTGCCGGAACAGAGACTTCTGTCCCCCGAATTGGAGTTTCGCGATGGCGACGGCGCCCATGGAGTCTTTCTGGAGTTTCGTCAATTCGTGTCGAGTTTTTAGGTCACGACGGATAATATAGGCGAAGAGGCGGCGCGAGGGGGTGCCTGGGGGCCCACCCCATAGGGCGGCGCGCCCCCCTCCAGGCCGCGCCAGCCAATGGTCTGGAGGCCCTAGGCCTCCTCTCCGGCTCCCCTTCGGTGTTCTGGTCCGTCTCGGTGAATTAAGATATTTGGCTTTTGTTTCGTCGAATTCCGAGAATATTGCCCGAACAGCCTTTCTGGAACCAAAAACAGCAGAAAACAAGAACTGGCACTTCGGCATCTTGTTAATAGGTTAGTTCCGGAAAATGCATAAAATCATTATAAAGTGTGAGCAAAACATGTAGGTATTGTCATAAAACTAGCATGGAACATCAGAAATTATAGATACGTTGGAGACGTATCAAGCATCCCCAAGCTTAGTTCCTACTCGCCCTCGAGTAGGTAAACGATAACAAGGATAATTTCTGAAGTGACATGCTACTATCATAATCTTGATCAATACTATTGTAAAGCATATGAGATGAATGAAGTGATTCAAAGCAATGGTAAAGACAATGACTAAACAACTGAATCATATAGCAAAGACTTTTCATGAATAGTACTTTCAAGACAAGCATCAATAAGACTTGCATAGGAGTTAACTCATAAAGCAATAAATTCTTAGTAGAAAGTTTTGAAGCAACACAAAGGAAGATATAAGTTTCAGCGGTTGCTTTCAACTTCAACATATATATCTCATGGATAATTGTCAACACAAAGTAATATGATGAATGCAAATAAGCAAGTATGTAGGAATCAATGCACACAGTTGACACAAGTGTTTGCTTCTAAGATAGAAAGAAGTAGGTAAACTGACTCAATCATAAAGTAAAAGAATGGCCCTTCGTAGAGGGAAGCATGGATTACTATTTTTGTGCTAGAGCTTTTCATTTTGAAAACATAGAAACAATTTTGTCAACGGTAGTAATAATTCATATGTGTTATGCATAAGACATCCTATAAGTTGCAAGCCTCATGCATAGAATACCAATAGTGCTCGCACCTTGTCCTAATTAGCTTGGATTTACATGGATTATCATTGCATAACATATGTTTCAACCAAGTGTCACAAAGGGGTACCTCTATGCCGCCTGTACAAAGGTCCAAGGAGATAGATCGCATTTGATTTCTCGTTTTTGATAGATCTCAACTAATGACATCCATACCGGGACAACATAGAAAACAGATAATGGACTCCTCTTTAATGCATAAGCATTCAACAACAAATAATATTCTCATAGGAGATTGAGGATTAATGTCCAAACTGAAACTTCCACCATGATACATGGCTTTAGTTAGCGGCCCAATGTTCTTCTCTAACAATATGCATACTCAAACCATTTGATCATGATAAATCACCCTTACTTCAGACAAGACGAACATGCATAGCAACTCACATGATATTCAACGAACGTGTAATAGTTGATGGCGTCCCCAGAAACATGGTTACCGCGCAACAAGCAACTTATAAGAAATAAGATATATAGGCGACATATTCTTTACCACAATAGTTTTAAGGCTATTTTCCCATGAGCTATATATTGCAAAGACAAGGAATGAAATTTTAAAGGTAGCACTCAAGTAATTTACTTTGGAATGGCAGAGAAATACCACGTAGTAGGTAGGTATGGTGGACACAAATGGCATAGTTTTTGGCTCAAGGATTTGGATGCACGAGAAGAATTCCCTCTCAATACAAAGCTTGGGCTAGCAAGGTTGTTTGAAGCAAACACAAGTATGAACCTATACAGCAAAACTTACATAAGAACATATTGCAAGCATTATAAGACTCTACACTGTCTTCCTTGTTGTTCAAACACTTCACCAGAAAATATCTAGACTTTAGAGAGACCAATCATGCAAACTAAATTTTAACAAGCTCTATGGTAGTTCTTCATTAATAGGTGCAAAGTACATGATGCAAGAGCTTAAACATGATCTATTTGAGCAAAACAATTGCCAAGTATCAAATTATTCAAGACAATATACCAATTACCACATGAAGCATTTTCTGTTTCCAACCACATAACAATGAACGAAGCAGTTTTCAACCTTCGCCATGAACATTAAAAGTAAAGCTAAGAACACCAGTGTTCATATGAACGAGCGGAGCGTGTCTCTCTCCCACATAAGCATGATAAGATCAGATTTTATTCAAACAAAAACAAAAATAAAAGCACACAGACGCTCCAAGTAAAGCACATAAGATGTGACGGAATAAAAATATAGTTTCACTAGAGGTGACCTGATAAGTTGTCGACGAAGAAGGGGATGCCTTGGGCATCCCCAAGATTAGATGCTTGAGTCTTCTTGAAATATGCAGGGATGAACCACGGGGCATCCCCAAGCTTAGACTTTTCACTCTTCTTGATCATATTGTATCATCCTCCTCTCTTGACCCTTGAAAACTTCCTCCACACCAAACTCAAACAAACTCATTAGAGGGTTAGTGCATAATCAAAAATTCACATATTCAGAGGTGACATAATCATTCTTAACACTTCTGGACATTGCACAAAGCTACTGGAAGTTAATGGAACAAAGAAATCCATTCAACGTAGCAAAGGAGGCAATGCAAAATAAAAAGGCAGAATCTGTCAAAACAGAATAGTCCGTAAAGACAAAATTTTTAGGGGCATTTAACTTGCTCAGATGAAAAGGCTCAAATTGAATGAAAGTTGCGTACATATCTGAGGATCACACATAAAAATTGGCAGATTTTTTTGAGTTACCTACAGAGGGGGCTACTCAAATTCGTGACAGCAAGAAATCTGTTTCTGCGCAGTAATCCAAATCTAGTATCAACCTTACTATCAAAGACTTTACTTAGCACAACAATGCAATAAAATAAAGATAAGGAGAGGTTTCTACAGTAGTAACAACTTCCAAGACACAACAAAACAGTAGCAAAAATAAAAACATGGGTTATCTCCCAAGAAGTGCTTTCTTTATAGCCATTAAGATGGGCTTAGTAATTTTAATGATGCTCTCGCAAGAAATAAGAGTTGAAGCAAAATAGAGCATCAAAAAGCAAATTCAAAACAAATTTAAGCCTAACCCGCTTCCTATGCATAGGAATCTTGTACACAAATAAATTCATGCAGAACAAAGTGACAAGCATAGGAAGATAAAACACAGGTAACTTCAAAAATTTCAGCATGTAGAGAGGTGTTTTAGTAACATGAAAATTTCTACAACCATATTTTCCTCTCTCATAATAATTTCTAGTAGCATCATGAACAAACTCAATAATATAACTATCACATAAAGCATTCTTATCATGAGTCTCTTGCATAAAATAATTACTACTCCCAACATAAGCATAGTCATTCTTATTAATTGTAGTGGGAGCAAATTCAACAAAGTAGCTATCATTATTATTCTCATCACCATAATCATCAAATATAAGAGGCATAGTTAATCATAATTAACTTTATCCTCCATAGTAGGTGGCACCAAAATACCACTATCATTATAATCATCATAAATGGGAGGCAAAGTATCATCAAAGAAAATTTTCTCCTCCATGCTTGGGGGACTAAAAATATCATGCTCATCAAAACCAGCTTCCCCAAGCTTAGAATTTTCCATAGCATTAGCAACAATGGTGTTCAAAGCATTCATACTAATAACATTGCCATTAGCATGCTGATACGTCTCAAACGAATCTATAATTTCTTATGTTCCATGCTACTTTATTGATGATACTCACATGTTTTATACACACTTTATGTCATATTTATGCATTTTCCGGTACTAACCTATTGACAAAATGCCGAAGAGCCAGTTGTTGTTTTTGTTGTTTTTTGTTTCAGAAATCCTACAATGGAAATATTCTCGGAATTGGACGAAATCAACGCCCAGGGTCTTTTTTTTCCACGAAGCTTCCAGAAGACCGAAAGTGATATGAAGTGGGGCGACGAGGCGACGCCACGCCAGGGCCGCGCGGCCAGGGCTAGGGTTGCGCCGCCCTATTGTGTGGGCCCCTCGTGACGCCCCTAAACCTACCCTTCCGCCTATAAGAAGCCTTCGTCGAGAAAACCCCAGTACCGAGAGCCACGATACGGAAAACCTTCCAGAGACGCCGCCGCCGCCAATCCCATCTCGGGGGATTCAGGAGATCGCCTCCGGCACCCTGCCGGAGAGGGGAATCATCTCCCGGAGGACTCTTCATCGCCATGATCGCCTCCGGAGTGATGTGTGAGTAGTTCACCCCTGGACTATGGGTCCATAGCAGTAGCTAGATGGTTGTCTTCTACTCATTGTGCCGTCATGTTCGATCTTGTGAGCTGCCTATCATGATCAAGATCATCTATTTGTAATGCTACATGTTGCGTTTGTTGGGATCCAATGAATATGGAATACTATGTTATGTTGATTATCAATCTATCATCTATGTGTTGTTTATGATCTTGCATGCTCTCCGTTGCTAGTAGAGGCTCTGGCCAAGTTGATACTTGTAACTCCAAGAGGGAGTATTTATGCTCGATAGTGGGTTCATGTCTCCATTAAATCTAGGGGAGTGACAACAACCCCTAAGGTTGTGGATGTGCTGTTGCCACTAGGGATAAAACATCAATGCTATGTCTAAGGATATTTGTGTTGTTTACATTACGCACCATACTTAATGCAATTGTCTGTTGTTTGGAACTTAATACTGGAAGGGGAGCGGATGCTAACCCGAAGGTGGACTTTTTAGACATAGATGCATGCTGGATAGCGGTCTATGTACTTTATCGTAATGCCCAATTGAATTTCACACTACTCATAATAATATGTATGTGCATTGTCATGCCATCTTTATTTGTCAATTGCCCAACTGTAATTTGTTCACCCAACATGCTATTTCTTATTGGAGAGACACCACTAGTGAACTGTGGACCCCGGTCCATTCTTTTACATCGAATACAATCTAATGCAATACTTGTTCTTACTGTTCTTTGTAAACATCATCTTCCACACTATACATCTAATCCTTTGTTACAGCAAGCCGGTGAGATTGACAACCTCACTGTTATGTTGGGGCAAAGTACTTTGGTTGTGTTGTGCAGGTTCCACGTTGGCGCCGGAATCCCTGGTGTTGCGCCGCACTACACTCCGCCACCATCAACCTTCAACGTGCTTCTTGACTCCTACTGGTTCGATAACCTTGGTTTCTTACTGAGGGAAAACTCGCTGCTATACGCATCACACCTTCCTCTTGGGGTTCCCAACGGACGAGTGCTTTACCGTTACAAGCAACGTTTTTTCTGGCGCCGTTGCCGGGGAGATCAAGACACGCTGCAAGGGGAGTCTCCACTTCCAATCTCTTTACTTTGTTTTTGTCTTGCTTTACTTTATTTTATTTACTGCTTTGTTTGCTTCATTATATTAAAAACACAAAAAAATTAGTTACTTGCATTTACTTTATTTTATTATCATGACTAGTCCTGTAGTTGTTACTCTGTCACCTGAGGAATCGATCTTCACTTTTAAACAAGGTGGTGAAGAGAGTTTTAAAGAAGCTTGGTCTAGAATTTTTGATTCTTATAGTAAAACTGAACCTAAAATGACCCTAAGTTTGCTTCTTAGTAACTTTTATTTTGGGCTTATTCTTCGTTATAGATATGCCTTAGATGTTGTAGTGGGAGGAGATTTCCTTCATTGTGATGGGGATCAAGCTTTTAATGCCATAAGAAAATTGATTACATCATCTAGCTCCGATAATAATTTTGATTCATCTCTTGCTAGCATTCATAATAGATTAAACACTCTCGAAACAAATATATCCTGTTTAAAAGAAGGGTACAACCAGATTCGCGAATATTATGATTATGTTCCATTAAGCTTTGAACCTTCAATGTGGGTGCCTACCGTAAAATTTGCTATTTGTGGTGAAACTTTTCATGCTCGTTGTGATATTATGTCTGAGTTTTGCCTTATGCCTAAAAGTATTTATGAATCTTTGACACTTTGGGAACTTACTGAAGGAGGAGAAGGAATAACTCTTACTGATAACTCTGTTATAATTCCTAAGGGTATAGCTGAAGGTGTGTTCACAACCTTTCTTGGAAGAACGGTATCCAATGATTATCTCGTTGTTGAATGTGTAGGGACAGGACAAATCACACTTGGAAGGTCCCTGGTGAAACTCATGGGAGCAATCATAGATGTGGGGAAAGGCACTCTAAATTTTACCTCTACGCCCGGATGTGGTCATGTATTCCCTAAACCAAAGAGTAGGAATAAGAGTAAGAAGGGTAAGCGCAACTGCCCTGGTAAGAATGTTAATGCTTCATCTCTTGATAATACTTGATTCACACTTTCTGCGCCTAGCTGAAAGGCGTTAAAGAAAAGCGCTTGTGGGAGACAACCCATGATTTTACTTCTGCACTCTTGTTTTAAATTTGAGTCTTGGAAGTTGTTACTACTGGAGCAACCTCTCCTTATCTTTATTTTATTGCATTGTTGTGCCAAGTAAAGTCTTTGATAGTAAGGTTCATACTAGATTTGGATTATTGCGCAGAAACAGATTTCTTGCTGTCACGAATTTGAGTAGTATTCTCTGTAGGTAACTCAGAAAAATCTGCCAATTTACGTGAGTGATCCTCAGATATGTACGCAACTTTCATTCAATTTGAGCATTTTCATCTGAACAAGTTTAGTGCTCCATAAAAATTCGTCTTTATGGACTGTTCTGTTTTGACAGATTCTGCCTTTTATTTCGCATTGCATGTTTTACTATGTTTGATGGATTTCTTTATTCCATTAACTTTGAGTAGCTTTGTGCAATGTCCAGAAGTGCTAAGAATGATTATGTCACCTCTGAACATGTGAATTTTTGATTATGCACTAACCCTCTAATGAGTTTGTTTTGAGTTTGGTGTGGAGGAAGTTTTCAAGGATCAAGAGAGGAGGATGATACAATATGATCAAGGAGAGTGAAAGCTCTAAGCTTGGGGATGCCCCCGTGGTTCATCCCTGCATATTTCAAGAAGACTCAAGCATCTAAGCTTGGGGATGCCCAAGTCATCCCCTTCTTCATCGACAAATTATCAGGTCACCTCTAGTGAAACTATATTTTTATTCCGTCACATCTTATGTGCTTTACTTGGAGCGTCTTTATGTTCTTGTTTTTGTTTTGTTTGAATAAAATTGGATCCTAGCATTCATTATGTGGGAGAGAGACACGCTCCGCTGTTGCTTATGAACACATATGTTCTTAGCTTTATTCTTAATGTTCATGGCGAAGGTTGAAACTGCTTCGTTAATTGTTATATGGTTGGAAACAGAAAATGCTACATGTGGTAAATGGTATAATATCTTGAATAATTTGATACTTGGCAATTGTTGTGCTCATATGGATCATGTTTAAGCTCTTGCATCATGTACTTTGCACCTATTAGTGAAGAAATACCGTAGAGCTTGTTGACATTTGGTTTGCATGATTGGTCTCTCTAAAGTCTAGATATTTTCTGGTAAGGGTTTGAACAACAAGGAAGACAGTGTAGAGTCTTATAATGCTTGCAATATGTTCTTATGTGAGTTTTGCTGTACCGGTTCATACTTGTGTTTGCTTCAAACAACCTTGCTAGCCTAAGCCTTGTATTGAGAGGGATTACTTCTCGTGCATCAAAAATCCTTGAGCCAAAAACTATGCCATTTGTGTCCACCATACCTACCTACTACATGGTATTTTCTGCCATTCCAAAGTAAATTGCTTGAGTGCTACCTTTAAAATTCTATTCTTTGTCTTCGCAATATATAGCTCATGGGAAAAATAGCTTAAAAACTATTGTGTTATTGAATATGTACTTATGTATCTTATTTCTTATTAAGTTGCTTGTTGAGCGATAACCATGTTCCTGGGGACGCCATCAACTATCCTTTGTTGAATATCATGTGAGTTGCTATGCATGTTCGTCTTGTCTGAAGTAAGGGTGATTTATCATGAGTTGAATGGTTTGAGTATGCATATTGTTAGAGAAGAACATTGGGCCGCTAACTAAAGCCATGATCCATGGTGGAAGTTTCAGTTTGGACAACAATCCTCAATCTCTTATGAGAATATTATCTGTTGTTGAATGCTTATGCATTAAAAAGGTGTCCATTATCTGTTGTCTATGTTGTCCCGGTATGGATGTCTAAGTTGAGAATAATCAAAAGCGAGAAATCCAATGCGAGCTTTCTCCTTAGACCTTTGTACAGGCGGCATAGAGGTACCCCTTTGTGATACTTGGTTAATACATATATTATGCGACAATAATCCATGTAAATCCGAGCTAATTAGAACAAGGTGCGGGCACTATTGGTAATCTATGCATGAGGCTTGCAACTTATAGGATTTCTTATACATAACACATATGCTTTATTACTACCGTTGACAAAATTGTTTCTTGTTTTCAAAATAAAAGCTCTAGCACAAATATAGCAATCCATGCTTCCCTCTTCGAAGGGCCTTTCTTATACTTTTATGTTGAGTCAGTTTACCTACTTCCTTCCATCTTAGAAGCAAACACTTGTGTCAACTGTGCATTGATTCTTACGTACTTGCATATTTGCATTCATCATATTACTTTGTGTTGACAACTATCCATGAGATATACATGTTACAAGTTGAAAGCAACTGCTGAAACTTAAATCTTCCTTTGTGTTGCTTCAATGCCTTTACTTTGAATTTATTGCTTTACGAGTTAACTCTTATGCAAGACTTATTGATGCTTGTCTTGAAAGTACCATTCATGAAAAGTCTTTGCTATATGATTCAGTTGTTTAATCATTGTCTTTACCATTGCTTCGAATCACTTCATTCATTACATATGCTTACAATAGTATTGATCAAGATTATGATAGCATGTCACTTCAGAAATTATCTTTGTTATCGTTTACCTACTCGAGGACGAGTAGGAACTAAGCTTGGGGATGCTTGATACGTCTCAAACATATCTATAATTTCTTATGTTCCATGCTACTTTATTGATGATACTCACATGTTTTATACACACTTTATGTCATATTTATGCATTTTCCGACACTAACCTATTGACAAGATGCCGAAGAGCCAGTTGCTGTTTTCTGCTGTTTTTGGTTTCAGAAATCCTACAAAGGAAATATTCTCGGAATTGGACGAAATAACCGCCCAGGGTCTTATTTTTCCACGAAGCTTCCAGAAGACCGAAAGTGATACGAAGTGGGGCGATGAGGCGACGACACGCCAGGGCCGCGTGGCCAGGGCAGGGGCCGCGCCGCCCTGTTGTGTGGGCCCCTCATGACGCCCCTAAACCTACCCTTCCGCCTATAAGAAGCCTTCGTCGAGAAAACCCCAGTACCGAGAGCCACGATACGGAAAACCTTCCAGAGACGCCGCCGCCGCCAATCCCATCTCGGGGTATTCAGGAGATCGCCTCCGGCACCCTGCCGGAGAGGGGAATCATCTCCCGGAGGACTCTTCATCGCCATGATCGCCTCCAGAGTGATGTGTGAGTAGTTCACCCCTGGACTATGGGTCCATAGCAGAAGCTAGATGGTTGTCTTCTCCTCATTGTGCCATCATGTTCGATCTTGTGAGCTGCCTATCATGATCAAGATCATCTATTTGTAATGCTACATGTTGCGTTTGTTGGGATCCGATGAATATGGAAAACTATGTTATGTTGATTATCAATCTATCATCTATGTGTTGTTTATGATCTTGCATGCTCTCCGTTGCTAGTAGAGGCTCTGGCCAAGTTGATACTTGTAACTCCAAGAGGGAGTATTTATGCTCGATAGTGGGTTCATGTCTCCATTAAATCTGGGGGAGTGACAGCAACCCCTAAGGTTGTGGATGTGCTGTTGCCACTAGGGATAAAACATCAATGCTATTTGTGTTGATTATATTACGCACCATACTTAATGCAATTGTCTGTTGTTTGCAACTTAATACTGGAAGGGGTGCAGATGCTAACCCGAAGGTGGACTTTTTAGGCATAGATGCATGCTGGATAGCGTCTATGTACTTTGTCGTAATGCCCAATTGAATTTCACACTACTCATCATAATATGTATGTGCATTGTCATGCCATCTTTATTTGTCAATTGCCCAACTGTAATTTGTTCACCCAACATGCTATTTCTTATTGGAGAGACACCACTAGTGAACTGTGGACACCGGTCCATTCTTTTACATCGAATACAATCTACTGCAATACTTGTTCTTACTGTTCTTTGCAAACATCATCTTCCACACTATACATCTAATCCTTTGTTACAGCATGCCGGTGAGATTGACAGCCTCACTGTTACGTTGGGGCAAAGTACTTTGGTTGTGTTGTGCAGGTTCCACGTTGGCGCCGGAATCCCTGGTGTTGCGCCGCACTACACTCCGCCACCATCAACCTTCAACGTGCTTCTTGACTCCTACTGGTTCGATAACCTTGGTTTCTTACTGAGGGAAAACTCGCTGCTATACGCATCACACCTTCCTCTTGGGGTTCCCAACGGACGAGTGCTTTATCGTTACAAGCACATGCATATAAAGTTCTATAGGTTTTTTAATTTTCTCTTCAAACACCTCATGTCCTAACTCAAGATAAATTTCATAAAGATCTCTAATTTTTGTTGTTGTTTTCCATTAAGCCTAACTAGTGAAATTAAAACAAGAAACAAAAAGATGCAATTGCAGGATCTAAAGGAAATAGCTTCGAGCACTCACACACCGGCAACAGTGCTAGGAAATAGCTTAGTAGTCGGAGGATGTGAATACTTTTTACCTTACCTCCCCGGCAACGACGCCAGAAAATAGCTTGATGTCTACGCACGCTTCTATTCCTGTAGACAGTGTTGGGCCTCCAAGAGTAGAGGTTTGTAGAACAGCAGCAAGTTTCCCTTAAGTGAATCACCCAAGATTTATCGAACTCAGGGAGGTAGAGGTCAAAGATATCCCTCTCAAGCAACCCTGCAATTACGATACAAGAAGTCTCTTGTGTCCCCAACACACCTAATACACTTGTCAGATGTATAGGTGCACTAGTTCGGCGAAGAGATAATAAGATGCAAGTGATATGGATGTATATGAGCGGTAATAACAATCTGAAATAAATATGGTAGCAAGTAAACATGCAGTAGAATAGTAAATAAACGGTGATTCGATATTTGGAAACAAGGCCTAGGGATCCTACTTTCACTAGTGGACACTCTCAACATTGATCACATAAATGAATAAATAAATGCTACTTTCTACACTCTCTTGTTGGATAACAAACACCATTCATTGTGTAGGGCTACAAAAGCACACCTCAAGCCGGAGTAAACAAGCTCCACAACATCCGGAGTTCATATTAAAGTAACCTCTAGAGTGCATAATAGACCGTTGCAATTTAGACCGAGTACTAACATAGCATACACACTGTCAACAATAGCTATGAAAGGGGAATAGATCGCATCAATACTATCATAGTAATAGTTAACTTCATAATCTACAAGAGATTACAATCATAACCTATGCCAAATACTACATGATGCACACATTGTCAACATTACATCATGGAGGAGGAATAGACTACTTTAATACCATCACTAGAGTAGCACATAGATTAATAGTGATACAAAGCTCATGATCACATAAAGATCACACCATGGGAGAGAGAGATGAACCACATAGCTACCAGTAGAGCCCTCAGCCTCGGGGGAGAACTACTCCCTCCTCATCATAGGAGACAACAATGGTGATGAAGATGGCAGTGGTGTCGATGGAGATGACTTGGGGGAAATTCCCCGTCCCGGCGGCGTGCCGGAACAGAGACTTCTGTCCCCCGAATTGGAGTTTCGCGATGGCGACGGTGCCCCTGGAGTCTTTCTGGAGTTTCGTCAATTCGTGTCGAGTTTTTAGGTCACGAGGGATAATATAGGCGAAGAGGTGGCGCGAGGGGTTGCCTGGGGGCCCACCCCATAGGGCGGCGCGCCCCCCTCCAGGCAGCGCCAGCCTATGGTCTGGAGGCCCTGGGCCTCCTCTCCGGCTCCCCTTCGGTGTTCTGGTCCGTCTCGGTGAATTAAGATATTTGGCTTTTGTTTCGTCGAATTCCGAGAATATTGCCCGAACAGCCTTCTAGAACCAAAAACAGCAGAAAACAGGAACTGGCACTTCGGCATCTTGTTAATAGGTTAGTTCCGGAAAATGCATAAAATCATTATAAAGTGTGAGCAAAATCTAGGGATTTGTTGCATAGAAAACAAAAAAATTTCTACCGCGAGAACGCAATCCAAGCCAAGATGCAATCTAGAAGACGGGAGCGAGGAGATGATCGAGACTCACCCTTGAAGATTTCCAAAGCCTACAAGATGAGGCTCTTGTTGCTGCGGTAGACGATCACTTGCCGCTTGCAAAAGCGCGTAGAAGATCTTGATCACGGTGCCACGATCGGGCAGCACCTCCGTACTCGGTCACACGTTCGGTGTTGATGAAGACGACGTCCTTCTCCCCGTTCCAGCGGGCAGCAGAAGTAGTAGCTCCTCCTTGAATCCGGCAGCACGACGGCGTGGTGGCGGTGGTGGTGGAGAACTCCAGCGGAGCTTCGCTAAGCGTGCGGGAGAGGTGGAGGAGAGAGGGGGCGACTAGGGTTTGGGAGAGGGGGGCGCCGGCCACTATAGGGTGCGGCCACCTTGTGGTCTTGGGGTGGCCAGGCCCCTCCCCTATGCCCCTCATTATATAGGTGGATCCCCAAGTGTTGGACTACAAGTCTTCGAATAAGACCCCAACACAAGAACCTTCCATGTAGTAGGGAAACCTACCCAAGGTGGGACTCCCACTTGAGGTGGGATTCCCCCCTTCCATGTGGGGGGGTGGCCGGCCCCCTTAGGTGGAGTCCACCTTGGACTCCCCTACTAGGGTTGGCCGGCCATGGGGAGGTGGAGTCCCTCCGGGATTCCTCCTTCCTTAGTGATTCCTTCCGGACTTTTCTAGAACCTTCCGTAAAATCACCGGATCATTTTCAAACTTATAAAATGACTTCCTATATATGAATCTTATTCTCCGGACCATTCCGGAACTCCTCGTGATGTCCGGGATCCCATCCGAGACTTCGAACAATACTTCGAACTCCATTCCATATTCAAGTTCTACCATTTCAACATCAAACCTTAAGTGTGTCACCCTACGGTTCGCGAACTATGTGGACATGGTTGAGTACTCTCTCCGACCAATAACCAATAGCGGGATCTGGAGATCCATAATGGCTCCCACATATTCAACGATGACTTTAGTGATCGAATGAACCATTCACATACGATACCAATTGATACGTCCAAAACGTATCTACTTTCCCGAACACTTTTGCTATTGTTTTGCCTCTAATTTGTGTATTTTGGATGCAACTAACACGGACTAACGCTGTTTTCAGCAGAACTGTTCTGGTGTCTCGTTTTTGTGCAGAAATCCAACTTTCAGGAAAATCCTCGGAATTTATGCGAAAGGTCCTATTTTTCCAGAAGACTCACGGAGCCAGAAGGGCAAGCCAGGTGGAGGCCCGAGGGCCCCACACCATAGGGCGGCGCGGCCCAGGAGGGGGGCGCGCGGCCCTAGCGTGTGGCTCCCTCGGCCAGCCTCTGACGCCCTCCTCTGGACTACTTAAAGGGTTCGATCTAAAAATCGCGATCAAGAAGTCGAAGTCGCCAGAAACCCTCCAGTACGCC
Source organism: Lolium perenne (assembly GCF_019359855.2). Taxonomy (NCBI): domain Eukaryota; kingdom Viridiplantae; phylum Streptophyta; class Magnoliopsida; order Poales; family Poaceae; genus Lolium; species Lolium perenne. The sequence continues at coordinate 175,821,035 of NC_067244.2, forward strand.
GCCACATCGCGAAACTCCGTCTCGGGGGCCAGAAGTCTCCGTTCTGGCACTCCGCCGGGACGGGGAATTGGAGGAGATCATCGCCATCATCATCACCGACGCCTCTCCATCGACCAGCCATGTTTCCCCCATCCATGTGTGAGTAATTCCCCCGCTGTAGGCCGAAGGGGATGGTAGGGATTGGATGAGATCGCCCCATTTCGTTTCCTCTCCGGACTTCTGGAAGCTTCGTGGAAAAATAAGATCCTGGGCGTTGATTTCGTCCAATTCCGAGAATATTTCCTTACTAGGATTTCTGAAACCAAAAACAACAGAAAACAGCAACTGGCTCTTCGGCATCTCGTTAATAGGTTAGTGCCGGAAAATGCATAAATATGACATAAAGTATGTATAAAAATGCGAGTATCATCATAAAAGTAGCATGGAACATAAGAAATTATCGGTACGTTGGAGACGTATCAATCTGCGAGGTTCAGTAGTTTACTCGTTCGAAGTTTCATGATCATTATCATTAGCTTCCTCTGTTGCCGGTGTAGGCGGTACATGAACAGCTTCCGGTACTGCGCTACTCCGATCAACGAGTAAAGATTCATCAATCTCATCGAGTTCTACTTTTCTTCCAGTCACTTATTTAGTGAGAAATTCTTTCTCAAGAAAAGTTCCGTTCTTAGCAACAAAGATTTTGCCTTCGGATCTGTGATAGAAAGTGTACCCTATAGTTTCCTTAGGGTATCCTATGAAGACGCATTTCTCCGCTTTGGGTTCTAGCTTGTCCGGTTGTAACTTCTTTACATAGGCTTCGCAACCCCAAACTTTAAGGAACGACAGCTTAGGTTTCTTATTAAACCATAATTCATACGGTGTCGTTTCCACAAATTTTGATGGTGCTCTATTTAAAGTGAATGCGGCTGTCTCTAATGCATAACTCAAAAATGATAACGGCAAATCAGTAAGAGACATCATAGAACGAACCATATCTAAGAGAGTTCGATTACGACGTTCGGACACACCGTTTCGTTGTGGTGTTCCCGGCGGTGTCAATTGTGAAAGTATTCCGCATTTCTTTAAATTCATGCCAAACTCATAACTCAGATATTCACCTCCGCGATCAGATCGTAGAAATTTAATCTTCTTGTTACGTTGATTTTCTACTTCACTTTGGAACTCCTTAAACTTCTCGAAAGTTTCGGATTTATGTTTCATTAAATAGATATACCCATATCTACTCAGATCATCTGTGAAGGTTAGAACATAACGATAACCACCGCGTGATGCTACACTCATTGGTCCGCACACATCGGTATGTATGATTTCCAATAAGTCAGTAGCTCGCTCCATCATACCAGAAAATGGAGTCTTAGTCATTTTTCCCATTAGACATGCTTCGCATCTATCAAGTGACTCAAAGTCAAGTGATTCAAGTAATCCATCGGTATGGAGTTTCTTCATGCGTTTCACTCCAATATGACCAAGACGACAGTGCCACATATAAGTAGAATTATCATTCAATTTAATTCGCTTAGCATCAATGTTATGTATATGCGTAACACTACTATCGAGATCTAACAGAAATAAGCCATTCTTTTCAGGTGCTCGACCATAAAAGATATTATTCATAAAAATAGAACAACCATTATTCTCAGACTTGAATGAATAACTGTCTTGCATTAAACAAGATCCAGATATAATGTTCATGCTCAACGCGGGTACAAAATAACAATTATTTAGGCTTAAAACTAATCCCGAAGGTAGATGTAGAGGAAGTGTGCCGACAGCGATCACATCGACTTTGGATCCATTTCCAACGCGCATCGTCACTTCATCCTTCAGTAGTCTTCGTTTATTCTTTAGTTCCTGTTTCGAGTTACAAATATGAGCAACCGAACCAGTATCAAAGACCCAGGTACTAGTACGAGAACCAGTGAGATAAACATCTATAACATGTATATCAGATATACCTTCTTTCTTCTTCTTGACAAGGCCGCTCTTCAGATCAGCCAGATACTTGGAGCAATTACGCTTCCAGTGCCCCTTCTCCTTGCAGTAATAGCACTCAGCATCAGGCTTAGGGCCGTTCTTAGGTTTCATAGGAGGCGTGGCAGCTTTCTTGCCACCCTTCTTGAATTTTCCCTTAGACTTGCCCTGTTTCTTGAAACTGGTAGTCTTGTTGACCATCAACACTTGGTGCTCTTTCTTGATCTCAATCTCAGCAGCTTTTAGCATGCCAAAGAGTTCAGGTAACTCTTTGTTCATGTTATGCATATTGTAGTTCATCACAAAGTTCTTGTAACTTGGTGGCAGTGATTGAAGGACACGATTAATCCCCAGTATGTTAGGAATCACTATTCCCAAGTCACTGAGTTTCTTCGCATGCCCGGTCATGGCGAGCATGTGCTCACTAACGGAGCTGCCTTCTTCCATCATGCAGCTGAAGAAGTGTTTCGATGCTTCATAGCATTCCACAGCCGCATGAGTTTAAAATATAGCTTTCAGCTCATTGACCAACTCATGAGGATCGTGGTGCTCAAAACGTTTTTGAAGATCGGCTTCCAGACTGCATAGGATGGCACACTGAACTTGAGAGTACCGAGCTTTCCGAGTCGCGTAAACATTCTTTACTTCATCGGTTTCAGTTTCTGCAGGAGGGTCACCTAGCGGTGCATCAAGCACACATTGCAGATTTTCGCCAGAGAGGAAGATCCTCACATGACGGAACCAGTCGGTGAAGTTGCTACCGTTGCTCTTAAGCTTTTCTTTCTCTAGGAACTGGTTAAAATTGATTGGGGACACCATCTCTACAACATATATTTGCAATAGTTTAGACTAAGTTTATGACAAATTGAGTTCAAATTTCAATTCAACATAATTAAAAATCTAGGTGAACTCCCACTCAAAACAATATCCCTCGCATTGTCTTAGTGATCACACGAACCAAATCCACCACACCTAAGTCCGATCATCACGAGACAAGGTGTAATTTCAATGGTGAACACTCAAAGTATTCATCATATCAATCATATGATTCATGCTCTACCTTTCGGTATCACGTGTTCCGAGAGCATGTCTGTACATGCTAGGCTCGTCAAGGCCACCTTAGTATCCGCATGTGCAAAACTGGCTTGCACCCGTTGTATGCACTTGTTGATTCTATCACACCCGATCATCACGAGATGCTTCGAAACGACAAGTCTTGGCAACGGTGCTACTAAGGATGAACACTTTATTATCTTGAAATTTTAGTGAGGGATCATCTTATAATGCTACCGTCGTGATCTAAGCAAAATAAGATGCATAAAAGGATTAACATCACATGCAGTTCATATGTGATATGATATGGCCCTTTTGTCTTTGCGCCTTTGATCTTCATCTCCAAAGCACGAACATGATCTCCATCATCAACGGGCATGATCTCCATCATCGTCGGCGTAGCGTCAAGGTCAATGGTGCCGTCTTCATGATTGTCCTCCATGTAGCAACTATTACAACTACTTTGAAATACTACTCAACATGAAATTTAAAGACAACCATAAGGCTCCTGCCGGTTGCCACAATACAATAATGATCATCTCATACATATTCATCATCACATTATGGCCATATCACATCACCAAACCCTGCAAAAACAAGTTAGACGTCTCTAATTTAGTTTGCATATTTTACGTGGTTTAGGGTTTTCGAGAGAGATCTAATCTACCTACGAACATGAACCACAACAGTGATACTAGTGTTGTCAATAGAAGAGTAAATTGAATCTTCACTATAGTAGGAGAGACAGACACCCGCAAAGCCTCTTATGCAATACAAGTTGCATGTCGAACGAGGAACAAGTCTCATGAACGCGGTCATGTAAAGTTAGTCCGAGCCGCTTCATCCCACTATGCCACAAAGATGCAAAGTACTCAAACTAAAGACAACAAGAGCATCAACGCCCACAAAACCATTGTGTTCTACTCATGCAACCATCTATGCATAGACACGGCTCTGATACCACTGTAGGGATTCGTTGCATAGAAAACAAAAAATTTCCTACCGCGAGAACGCAATCCAAGCCAAGATGCAATCTAGAAGACGGGAGCAACGAGGAGATGATCGAGACTCACTCTTGAAGATTTCCAAAGCCTACAAGATGAGGCTCTTGTTTCTGCGGTAGACTCTCACTTGCCGCTTGCAAAAGCGCGTAGAAGATCTTGATCACGGTGCCACGATCGGGCAGCACCTCCGTACTCGGTCACACGTTCGGTGTTGATGAAGACGACGTCCTTCTACCCGTTCCAGCGGGCAGCGGAAGTAGTAGCTCCTCCTTGAATCCGGCAGCACGACGGCGTGGTGGCGGTGGTGGTGGAGAACTCCGGCGGAGCTTCGCTAAGCGTGCGGGAGAGGTGGAGGAGAGAGGGGGCGGCTAGGGTTTGGGAGAGGGGGGGGGGGGGCGCCGGCCACTATAGGGTGCGGCCACCTTGTGGTCTTGGGGTGGCCGGCCCCCTCCCCTATGCCCCTCATTATATAGGTGGATCCCCAAGTGTTGGACTACAAGTCTTCGAATAAGACCCCAACACAAGAACCTTCCATGTAGTAGGGAAACCTACCCAAGGTGGGACTCCCACTTGAGGTGGGATTCCCCCCTTCCATGTGGGGGGGTGGCCGGCCATGGGGAGGTGGAGTCCCTCCGGGACTCCTCCTTCCTTAGTGATTCCTTCCGGACTTTTCTAGAACCTTCTAGAACCTTCCGTAAAATCATCGGATCATTTTCAAACTTATAAAATGACTTCCTATATATGAATCTTATTCTCCGGACCATTCCGGAACTCCTCGTGATGTCCGGGATCCCATCCGAGACTTCGAACAATACTTCGAACTCCATTCCATATTCAAGTTCTACCATTTCAACATCAAACCTTAAGTGTGTCACCCTACGGTTCGCGAACTATGTGGACATGGTTGAGTACTCTCTCCGACCAATAACCAATAGCGGGATCTGGAGATCCATAATGGCTCCCACATATTCAACGATGACTTTAGTGATCGAATGAACCATTCACATACGATACCAATTCCCTTTGTCACGCGATATTTTACTTGTCCGAGGTTTGATCATCGGTATCACTCTATACCTTGTTCAACCTCGTCTCCTGACAAGTACTCTTTACTCGTACCGTGGTATGTGGTCTCTTATGAACTTATTCATATGCTTGCAAGACATTAGACGACATTCCACCGAGAGGGTCCAGAGTATATCTATCCGTCATCGGGATGGACAAATCCCACTGTTGATCCATATGCCTTAACTCATACTTTCCGGATACTTAATCCCACCTTTATAACCACCCATTTACGCAGTGGCGTTTGATGTAATCAAAGTACCTTTCCGGTATAAGTGATTTACATGATCTCATGGTCATAAGGACTAGGTAACTATGTATCGAAAGCTTATAGCAAATAACTTAATGACGTGATCTTATGCTACGCTTAATTGGGTGTGTCCATTAGATCATTCATATAATGATATAACCTTGTTATTAATAACATCCAATGTTCATGATTATGAAACTAATCATCCATTAATCAACAAGCTAGTTAAGAGGCATACTAGGGACTCTTTGTTGTTTACATATCACACATGTATCAATGTTTTGGTTAATACAATTATAGCATGGTATATAAACATTTATCATAAAATAAAGATATATAATAACCAGTTTTATTATTGCCTCTTGGGCATATCTCCAACACAAAACATGTAGGTATTGTCATAAAACTAGCATGAAACATCAGAAATTATAGATACGTTGGAGACGTATCACCTTGCGCCGGGCCGTTGAAGATGCCCTAACTGCTATTGAACCCGCCGGTGAACGCACCGCTGTCATTTCTGCTTAGAGCATCTCTAACAGAGCCCGTAAACACGCGAACTGAAAAATCGAAATTCAGTTCACCGAACTCGTGTTTATGGGTCGGAAAATCGCTGGCGCAGAACAGGGCCCGTAAATCAAAGCTGTAAAATACAATATTCTGTTTTACAATTTAGGTTTACGGGCTCTGTTCCGCGACAGCGGTTTCCGAACCCGTAAAGGCAGGGGTTTTCATAGAATTCATATGCAACACATACAATAATTGTAATTAATCAAATAATCATCCAAATTATTACAACAGATAAACAAATATCTGAACCAAATTATTACAATAGTTTTGGGAAAATTGAACAAATAAAAAAATGTCTCAACCAAATTACAACAATTTTCGGAAAATTGAACAAATGAACAAATGTTTCAACAATGATACATCTCACACATAATGAATGGAATGGTAGGATCAAAGACGACGACCATGTCACTGCCAGTGGTGCATTTTCAGATCATAAACAAGCTAGGCATGGGTACTGGCATTCTCAATCTGCCAATGCGTTTCAAGGAAAGCTTCAGTGCGATCCGGATTGCGTTGGGGTTGCACTCGGGTGCCAACGTTGTCATAGAGTAACTCTCTTTCATCCTCGATGATCATGTTATGAAGAATCACACAACATGTCATGATGTTCACAAGGGTTTTTTTGTCCCAAAACCGGGTTGGACCACGAACAATGACAAACCTTGCTTGCAAAACACCGAAAGCTCTCTCAATGTTCTTGCGAGCTGCTTCTTGAGTTTTGGCAAATTCAGCTTCTATTCTGTCTTGGGGATCCTTCACAGACTTCACAAAAGTTGCCCAATCCGGATAGATGCCATCGTCTAGGTAATATCCCATTGTATATTCATTGTTCATGACCTTGTAGTTGCAAGTGGGTGCTTCCCCATTTGCTAGTTACGCAAATAAAGGGGTTCTTTGCAACGCGTTGATGTCATTGACTGTTCCCGGCAAACCAAAAAAAAAAAAATGCCAAATCCACAAATCTTGTGATGCGACGACCTCAAATACAATGGTAGCATCTTTGCTCTTGCCATAGTACAATTCATGCCATGCCTTGGGACAATTCTTCCATGTCCAATGCATATAATCAAGACTACCAAGCATGCCAGGCCAACCTCTTTTCTTATTTATCTCCATCAATCTTTTTGTGTCATCCTCATTGGGAGCTCGGAGATAGTTTGGCCCAAACAACTTGATAATCACGCGAGCAAACCTACGCACGGACTCCGTGGTTGTATCTTTGGCAATTCGAAGATACTCATCGGTGTAATCCGCAGGAATGCCATACGCAATCACCCTCATGGCAGCCGAGATTTTTTGAAAGGGGCTGAAACCCATCATGCCGGCAGCATTTCTAAGTTGCTTGAAGTAATTCAAATTGGCTTCGCAGGCCTTGACGATTTTGATAAACAAACTACGGCGCATGCGATACCTCCTATGGAATAGATGCGGCGGATAGGTAGGTACCTCGGCGAAGTAGTTCTCCATCAGCTGCTCGTGGCCAAGGAGGCAATTTCGTTGGATGTGGTTCTGGCCAATCACCGAGCCGCGCCTCCAATTTAGCAGCTTCGTGCGGTCCTCCAGCTCCTTGACGGAGAGAAGGGGGATGGTGGCCTCCATCTCGTCGTCCTGGAGAAGCTCGTCGAGGTCGGAATCGTCCGAGCTCGTCGAATCGGACAGATCGACTTCGATGAACTCGTCGCCCGAGCTCATCCTAGATTCGGCCGGCGCGGCGGCGGCGGCACCGGAGCTGGGCAAGGAACCGTGGGCGGGATGCGGGGCAACCTGTGCTAGCTCCGGGATGTGGAGGCGGCGCGAGGGAGGGGGAGAGTGAGCAGTTGCGTGCGGTAAAATTTCAGCGCGTCCTAGATATGGATCCATTGTTCGATTCGCTCAATCGCCCCCTAAATGCAAGCCGATTTGGGTTTTCGGGCTCGGTCTAAAAAAAATTCGGTTTCGTCTCGTTTACGGTAACTGATGGGCGCCGTATTTCAGCCCCAACCCGTGAACTGGTGGTTAATTTTCAGTTTCGGCAGTTTTACGGGTTCAGAGATGCTCTTACCTCCCGCCGACGGGTGGACGCTCGTTGTGATGTCTCGCCCCGCTTTCCGGCCGCTCGCACTTCTTCTCCGTACGTGCTCTGTCATGCCACGCTTCCAGCTGCCCGTACGGCTGCCGGCCGGCCAATGGAAGACGCTTTGGTTCCATTCCACCCGTCGGCCCGCCGGCCGCGGCGCGCGCGGGGCTGGGCGATTGCGGGCTGAGCAGCACACACAGGCGGCCCGGCCGGCCGTCGCCGTCCCCAGTTCTGCTTGCGTACGTGCATGCCGTTCCGTTGCCGACAGGCCGAGGCGGCGAGGCCGATCGAGCGATCGCTTGCGCGCGGCAACCTCCTCTCCGGGCGCCATTACCGCACGTACGCCTCGCGAGAGACGACGATCCGTCCGTCGCCTTCGACCCCCTGGAGAAAATTGTGGCCTTGCGAATTCCGCGCGTGCTCCTAGATTCGTGCTCGGTGAATTGACCGATAACGACCGGTTTTCTTGTCGTGTGCGCGCGAGTAACGCCGGCCCGGCGGCCATCGTCGTCACAGGTGTTGAATACTTATTTATTTTTGACCTGAGGGATTGAATCGTTGAGGTGACTGGAAATGGTATGGAGCGAGACACGGCCGAGCCGCGGGAAAGCCACGCAAGGTTCGTCCCCGATCGAGCTAGCTACCCCGTGACGTGCGTGCACATGCGCCCTTCGAAGCTGTAGCACTGTCAATCGTGCATCCTAGCTACTGCCGCGAGACCGCGATACTTGAACGACTATGTATACGTACGTCCATGCCGCTGTTTTCCTAATTTGCCTTGATCATCACGTGTACAGGGCACCAACCATACAACTGTTCAAACTCCACTTGAAGACCGAGAGCCCGGTCCGATCGACCTTGGCCAGTGAACGCTAGGAAATCACATCGACCGTCTGCCCTAAGAACTGAATTGTTAGGGCAAACTAGCAGATCAGTTCACGTAAAATGCTAGGCTTTACGGTTTCGTCACAATTTTTGTGCCCGAACATAGCACATATAATGGGCCGGCCCCTTAAGAAAAATAAGGCCCACCGCAAATCCCACCTCGATCGATATATCGGGGGGGGGGGGGGGGGGGGGTAGATATTTAGTATTTACAGGCGGTGTTGTCGCTCCATGGGCTCGAGGTTGTGGATGCCGGGGCGGCAGCCCAGGAAGGTGGAACACGTTGGCGAGCAATGTGGCGGTGGTGATTGTCTTTATCTTTGGCCATGTGGATGGCAAGGAGTGGACGCCGGGGTCTGGTGTTGGCGGCGCGCTTCAGCAAAAGGAACTCCCGTATCGTAGTCTGGAGGCCTGGCCCTGAGGTAGTGGGCGGGACGACATACCAGGCGTGATGCGCAAGTTTTTCCGGCTAAAGCTCAACACTTTGGTGCATGCATCGACAATGCCTGCAAGTATTGTAACCCTCATGGGGCATTGTTGTGGTTACCTTCGCCGCAGTACTAGGGCTTCGAGTGAAAACCTTTGACCGTTGGTCTCGACGATGCCGATGCTACACGTCGTTATCCTCTTGAGGGCATCGTCGTGGAGCCTCGGTATCCCTCGGTAGCGCTCCACTGCTTTCGGTGGCAAGTTCGACGATCCCTGTTCTTTTTTGTTTTATCTTTGATATGCTTTGTAAAAGGTCCCCTCATCACCTTATATCGGTTCGGTCTCGTGTGGCTTTATTTATAAGATAGGAAGAAAGCATGTTTGGAGGTAAACACATTTTTAGCACCTTTATACGCGCTTTAAGGTCCCGATTGTTAGGGCATTTAGAGTTGGTAGAGCATGCATGCATGAGCGGGTTGGGTACGGTTGGGCGACGTCGATCGCGTGTGGTGTGACTTCGCGGGAGATATTTCCCCCGCTTCCTCTTTTTTTCTTTCTCTCCAACATCTGTAGCTCTCCACACTATGACTTGGTCGCAACAGTCCAAACCTGAGTCGCAATCGATATGACATCCTCGGAAAGGCCGGATGTCGCACACGTCCTGGACGCCATTTTCGTCGCCGGCACGTCTCGACACGGGCTTACCTCGAGGAGTCGAGGTTAGTCGTACATGAAACACGACACGATCAATCGGCAGGCGTCCTGGACCGATCGTCCGGCTAGCCTAGCCTAGGTCGACATGCCTACGCCTAGCGATCTAGCCGGACGTACACGCACCGGCCGATCGATCTAGGAGTACTAGGAGGAATGATCGATGTGCCCGGCCGGCCGGCCTCGCGCGCGAGCCGTGCCGCCGGTGTCGCCGGAGCCTGCCGGATTACAGCTAGCTAGCGGGGGTATATAGGACGGCGCACGGCGGATTGTTTCCAGTTCGATTGGCCGCGCGCGATCGAGCGGCTATTTATTGCTGGGGCGCGCGGTTATGGTACGCCGGCCGCAACTGCTACTTAGCTAGCTGGTAGCTGCACATATCTCTCGCGCCCAGTCGGAGTCCCACAGATTGATATCCAAACTCTCCACCGACCGCCGCGGCCGGACGGCCGGGCGAGGACCACCGCGGCGTGGGCTGGCCGGCCGCGCCCACCTCCGGCTGCCAGCCCGTAGCATGACGCCTGGTCCGCCCTGAGTATATACTCTCTCAACAGTAAGTCAACACTCAAGTAGCCAGTGATAACGTGCATATATATATATCTATCAAATTAACCGGCAACGACTCGAGCGACATTGAACAACCGAACCGTGTGCCGAGAGTCCGAGCGCGTACCAAATTAACCGGCAACGGTACTGCTATAGTCGTCGAGCATGGAGCCACACAGCGGCAACGACGATCAAGCTAGCTAGCTAGGCATGGATGTATAGCTTGGACCACAGTAACTGACGCTGAAAGGCAAAACTAAACCGGCCGGTTCATGGAACGCATGGGCCACACACATGCAGGGCGGGGGCACTTGACGAACAATCCCGCGTGCATGCACGATCTACAGGGAGGACGTCCGAGCCCTCGATCCATCGCCCTGCCGGCGGGCCGGTCTCGCCGACAAAATCAATGCCACACGGCCGTACAACATGTCCGGGGAATTAACCCGCCCGATGCGATGCACGCGCTATTGCAATCTTGCCGCGATCAAGGTTTGTCTCTCGTCTTCTAATAAACTAGCAATGCGAGGGCATTATCTTTATCTAGTAGTTGAATATATTCATGAAATATAACTATGTAGGAAAACATGAAAATATAAATCATACAATCTCCTATGTTATATGTTGGAATATCTCAATTATAATATTGTGTGGTCTAACGCAAATTTCACGTACTTAAATACTATCAGGCGGAACTTTACAAAAAATGGAACTGAACTTCCAGTGCGAGTGTAAGTTCAGATTTGCAACCACCCTACTCCAAGTATGAAAGTATACACATGTATTAAGTATAGTTTGAACTTGCATTACTTATGATCGAAAATGTTACTGATACATAATAGCAGCGGAAGAAAATGATGCAACACCAACAATTCCAACATGTTAGTAATGTGCCATCTAGCTCAAACCCAATTAATAACTCCAAATATTATTCATGTAATCTCCTAGAATCTAACATATGATGTATGGGAAACATTCTGGCTCCAAATCTGTATTCTCACGCCAATGTGAAAATTTCATTTGGAGAAAACAAAGTGGTACATCCCTACCTTATGTTTCTCAGATACACATCGAAGACGATAGTTTCAATACACAATTACTTATCTGAGTATTGTGGTAACAGTATGCAGGTGTTGTTGATTTCGGTACTCCAAGGAATGTTTTCTCAGACATGGTAAGTGTAGAATTCATATACTATTCAAATATAAGTATAACATAGAACAACCAACCATACATTTCCAAAATATACCATTAATTTTGGGAGTTAGTTTGACTTCCTGAGGTGTGCCACATACGTAAACACTAAACTTGTTTGACTTGGGGACATTAATTAGTGAACTTAGTCCTTAGGCCAAGTTATATGGCATTGTCAGCTTGACAATGTGAACATAATTATCTAAACAATATATAAGGAAAACAATCATCGTGTGAAAGTGACACTAAGTACATAGTCAGAAACTATCTTCACACAATAGTCGACGAATATCCAACTAAGTAACCGAGAATATTGTTAATTAGGAACTTACTCCTTAGATCATGTGGTATTTTGGTAATAGGTTTGATTAGATGTTTATACCTATTATGTATTCTCTATGATCTAGTTAGTAATAGGTTTGTCTTTTTGTTATTTGAGTTTAATCAACTATATCTATGGATCTCTTCGGGATATATAGATCATCATGTCTTTTAATTTCCTAATACGTCATATTGTTGTATAATTAAAGGACATGCATGGAGTAAGCTCCATCAAATTGCATTACTAATTATCGTTCTAACATTGCATGAATGCTATACATAAGCAAATATTTTGACGAGACATAAAAAATGGCTGGAGGGATACTATTCAGAGGATGCATAGTCCTGTACTGCATACACACACACCACGATGAGAGTACGTGCTTGATGCGTAGTTCATGTCTACGTAGTACATGGTTTCTTTCCAGCAAACCATGCTTAGAAAAAAAGAAAACTGGAAAATAATTGAAATGCATACCTGCACTCAGATCATGCGCATGCGTGATGGCATGGTGCGTATGCATTCACCATGATAGAACTTGCTTGTTTCTGTAGAAGGATAGAGGGATATGCGGAATATGTTGGACGTTGTATTGAGCCTCATGGGCCAGTATATATAGGCGTACATGGATCATCTTGGAGTGCAAGACAAGACACAAGATCTATCTCTATCCTAGACTACCTAAACCGTACGTATACTCTAACATTCCCCCACAGTCGTAGCGGGAGCGTCGTGAACAACATGAACGACGTGGACGGTCAGACTGGAGATAAACCGAAGTGGACCCCAGAAGGCTAACACTCCCCCCGCAGTCGTAGCGGGAGCGTCGTGGACGGTGTCGCGTCGCGGATGCTTGGACTGTAGAAGGAGCTGGTGAGGCGCAGGCGAGGTGGTAGCCCTTTGTGCCGATGTCGAGGTAGCCAAGAGCGTGGGTGCTGCAACCTTGGTCGAGGGAGCCGCGCGAGGGATTGTCGTGGTCGATGTCGTGGCCGGGTGCCGGTGTCGATGTAGCCGCAGGCGAGGTGGTGTGCGAGGAGAGTGATGGAGACGCGCCGAGGCAGTCGTGGAGATGGTCGATGCCGAAGTCGATGCAGTCTGGGCCGTCGAGGACGAAGTGCAACCATGGTTTTGCCAGAACCAGGCGCACGTCGGGGACGAAGGCATACTCTGGTTTTGCCAGAACCGAGTACGCATAGAAGAACTCGGCGGTGACGCGTCGAAGCAGTCGTAGAGGCGATGCCGATGAAGACGTCGTCGAAGCCGATGAAGACGAGGCGCCGGTCTGAGCTTGCCAGGCCCGGGGACGAAGGCACGTACCGGTGTTGCCAGTACCGGGCGTGCGGGGGTAGGGAACATTTCAAAGTGCGCGCCATGTCGGAGTAGACTAGTAGAGGAGGTCTCGACGACGGCTGTCGGAGTAGAGGAGCAGGTGGTGTAGTCGGGGAAGAGGCGAGTCTCGATGACGGGTGTCGGCGTAGAGAAGCAGGTGACGTAGTCGGGGAAGAGGCGAGGACGCTGGCGGCAAAGCTGTAGTGTACGAAGATGTAGAAGGCGGCTAACCCAGCGGTGACCAGGGGTGGTCATGCTGGACGCCTAGACGAGCGTTGTGGTGATCGGCGAGCCCAGCGCGACCTGAAGTGGTTGGCGAGCCCAGCAGCGACCTGAGGTGGAGGCGCGGCGGCGGTACACGAAGTAGGCGAGGAAGACCCGGCGGCGTGACGAAGACCATGTGCGGACGGAGGCGACCCGCGCCGAAGGGGCGGCGCTGTGGTGGCCTCAGACGTCGATGCGCGGGGGACGGCGAAAGTGACTGCGTGCGGCAACGCCACGACCTGAGGGGCCGGCGTAGCTGCAGGGCGCGAGTCGGTGCAGCGGCGGGACGCCACCAGCGACGTCCGCGCCTCAGAAGGCGCATCATTGGCTAGCAGCATGGACCAAAGGCAGCGGCGCTGCGACCCGAAGGGGCGACGCAGCGGCAACCCGATGCTCAATCGGTGGTATGCGCGTGCTCGGGGACGTGCTTGGCGGAGACGTGTGCGGGGTCGGTTGATCAGACCGACGGCGGCACTACACGTGACATGGCGTGGACTACGCGCCGCAGATCGGAGTCATTGGCGACGTTGTCGTTGATGTCCTGGGCGATGACGGCGAAGACGAACCGACAATGGAGACCGTGCAGACGAAGGCGGCCGGCTGCAACACAAACGGCGTCCCATGTGCATCGCGTGCAGCCGTGCCCCACGGTAGATGGAGGCAGTGTCAGGCCCGGTCAACCGGCTGTACGACCGGCCCGGTCGGCCCACGTCCCGGTCGGACCGGCTGCTGGACCGGACCAGCCGGCCATAGTCCCGGTCAAACCGGTTGCTGGGTCGGACCAGCCGGCCACAGTCCCGGTCGTCCAGGGGGCTCCGCTCACCCGCCCGGTCGGCCGCCCGGTCAGACCGGCTGATGGACCGGACCAGCCGGCCACAGTCCCGGTCAAACCGGCTGCTGGGCCGGACCGGCCGAGGCGGAGACGACGCGGGCAAGCCGGTCGCGGCAGCCTACCAAGGCAGGCGCTACAGCCAGCCAGCGAGTCGACCGTGGTGGCCGGCGTAGGGCGGATGATGGAGGAGAACCGGTGCAGAGTCGACGCCGAGGTTGGAGTAGAGGCGCGTGATGATGGCGGCGGTGGGCGACTCAATCCGATCTATGTTCGGTAAAACAAAAAAAAAACAATCTACAGATTGGAAAAAAAAGACTCGAGGGCAGCGGATCAATAGATCGGCGAACGAACCCTCATACGGGTTGCGCGGTCCCCGGAGTAGGCCATGGAGAATGACCTCCCCGGGGGCGGGGCGGGCGGAAGCGCGTGCGGCGGCTAGGTCAAGGTCGGCGCCGCTCTGATACATGTAGAAGGATAGAGGGATATGCGGAATATATTGGATGTTGTATTGAGCCTCATGGGCGAGTATATATAGACGTACAAGGATCATCTTAGAGTGCAAGACAAAACACAAAATCTATGGATCATCTTAGAGTGCAAGACAAAACACAAAATCTATCTCTATCCTAGACTACCTAAACCGTACGTATATTCTAACAGTTTCATTGGTCGGTGTCATTAATCTATCTGAAATCGACAATGACAATGTGTCCTTGCTATGATCCTTTGGTCGGCTGGCAGAGTTGTTGCCGGCACTATCTGGTATGGTAGTGCTCATTTCCATACTTGATACGTGTCAAGCCAAAATACGCAGTTACATAACAATTAATCTCATGTTAAATTCTAACCACAAATTTTAGATCTAACAACTATTAGCATAATTTTAATGATGTGGCTTAACGTGGTGCCTCTATTAGAGGCTTGTATATTGTTTTTATTATGAGGCATGCATATTGCTTATAGTATATAAAATAATAGATAGATAGATTTTATAGATAAATATCGGGGGCACCGGTATTACCGGTTATCGGAAATAACAGTCCTAATACCGGACGAGATGTTTCAAACAAAATTTAGGTTTATCCAGAATTTATCAAAACTTGTCAAATTTGAGTAGATTACAAAAAATTTGGTAAATACCGGCCGCTATTTTATTATACCGGTAGGTACCGAGAAAACCGGCAAAATTTCTGAAAATATCGGCCAAGAAAAATGCGATCCAAGCCTATAGCCAAACTATTGCACATCTAATTCTATATAGACGTTTTGATAAATAATGAAAAAAAACTTGGACACCATATATTCGTATAATTATCAATAATTTACAATGCATAACATATTAACACAATCACATGTACTCCCAACCCTCCCAACCCTAGCCGCCCCCCGCCGCCGCCGCCGGCAGCGCCGCCGGGGCAAAGACCTCGGGGCGTGGCAGCGGCAAGGGCCTTCCCTCGTGACGGGTCGGGGACGGCGGCCATGGAGTTTCTCTCACGCGGCGGCGGCCCTCCCGCCTCCCGGGGCGGCGGTGGTCTAACGAGGATGGAAGGACGACGGAGGCCCTCCCGCCTCCCGCATGGGTGGACGGGGGCGGTGGCCATAGCCTGTAATGCGGCCTCCCCGCCTCCCATCGGCGGCACGTCGGTGGTGGCTGGTGGGGGCGGACAGTGCCATTTCCTCCGCCTCTCGCTGGTGAGGGGCGATGATCTTGGGCTTCTCCCGCGGTACGGGGTCGCCCGGGGCAGCAGCCTTGGGTTCGACGGTGGAGGCGGCCTTCTTCTTCGCCGGAGGAGGTCGGCTTGTTGCCGGGGTGGCGGATCACGAGATCCCTCTACCCCGGCGATGAAGATCTAGTCGACGATGAGCTAGCAGCGAAGGGGCCACCGGTGAACATCGAGCCTTGACTTCGTTCTTGGCGGATGATGGCGGCGGCTATTAGCGCCGTTCCCCTGCGAAGGCATCATCTTTGCTGGCCTCTCCGTTTGCTCTCGCCGAGTTGGGGACTCGCGGCTGTCGGTGAAAACCGTGTCAAGATTGGCGGGCGATGGTGGCGTTAAGCGTCGCTTCCTTCTTGAACGCATCGTCGTCGCAGTCCGCGGGAACTCACTCGTGCTGCTCCGGGGGAAGCCCTAGATCCAGCCAGGATCGGACGATGACGGCGCTTCCTACATCGTGCTACCTCTTGGGGCATCGTTTTTGGAGCAGCGGTTGGATGGAGGTGGTTTTTGGTGGAGTGATGTTCATCTACCACGTTGTCGTCGATGATTCTCAGTGGCGCGGAGCTGCGGGCCGGGGTATCGAAGACAGACGAGGATTGCTGGACGCGGGCAGGATGGTGGAGCTGTTTGGTGTTATGGTGACATCGACGGCAGGCCTGGCACGGTCAATACGTTGATCTCGCTTGGAGATGGGTTCGAGATAGATGGCGGTTGCGAACTCTGCGACGTGTGCAATGGCACACCCTCAGGGTTTTGCTTTTTGGATGATGTGCGTTGGTGTACCGTCAGAGAGTATGGCCTTGTTCATGGTCCCCCTTCATCGTAGGTATAGCGAGTTGTCGCTAGGAAGGAGGCTTCGAGATTGATCTTTGTATTTCCCTTGTAAGGCATTGCGAATAATTTAATAAAGAAGAAAGCTGTGTGCATTCTTTGGATGCAGAGGCTAGGGCTATGCTCCTTGATTGATTTTTTTTTAACACAATCACATAATAGATACAAATAACCATGAGTTTCCAAATATTACATAACCAACAAAATCAAGTAGCATGCAGTAATATCATGATCAGGATATAGTTTGAGTATAGGGTTAGGGAGGTGTCGATTTGGTTGCCAAGGTTGCCGGCCGGTCCAAATTTTTGGTGCACGTTGAGTGGGAAATTTAGCAGCTAAGGGGCTAAATTGGAACTAAATCGGCTTGGCGGAGCTATTAGCTGTTATTCTTGTTTCAGCACATCGCTTAGTCGTAGCCGAAGGTATCTCAAAAGGTTATACTGGGGCTGTACCGGATATTTGAAACTTTCGATTCAAAGTTAAATCAGATGGCTAATCTAGGTAGCGATCAATCGGTGGAGCACTGGAGCTGCACGGACTGGCCAAGCATGCATGAGTAAATCGCAAGAGACGATCGCCAAAGTTCAGACGTACTACATCGTCCATCCGTCCGGTGGTACCACGCCGGAGTACGTACCGGACCCCTCCCCGCCCTGTCCCTGGCTGACCGAATTAACTCGGGGACATAGGGCTCCTGTCATGTGGAAATTCGAGGGGATTTATTGCCGAGGTAAGGGGTTTGGCAGCGCTGCCTGCACTGCACGCCGCCTGGGATAGAGTATACTCAGGCGCGCGTCAGGGCCGTGGGGCACTTGGAATTAGCCAGGGTGCCATGCATCATCATCGCTGCCGGATCAAGGAGCAGGTTCACTTGGGGCTGGATCTTGCCCATTGGCCTTGTTTGGTACTAGTGTATCGGTGGGGATTACTGGGGATAATACTTTAGAGTATTGGGTGAATTACCGCTGTCACCCAATCCCCACAAAACCCCATCCCCAATCCACTAGGTAGGGGTAGAGTATTGGGGATTGAAAAAATTACACTAAAATTTGGGGGAAAAGTGGGGATAAGTGGGGATTAAACTCTCTCATACTCTAGCACCAAACATGCATTGGGGATAAGTGAGGATTCAAAATTTTGAGCGGATTATCCCCGCTAATCCCCACTAAAACTCTAGTATGGTACTAGTGTTTTAGTGGGGATTAGTGGGGATAATACTCTAGAGTATTAGGTGAATCATTTTTGTCACCCAATCCCCACAAAACCCCAACCCCAATCCACTAGGTAGGGGTAGAGTATTGGGGATTGAAAAAATCACACTAAAATTTGGGGAAAAGTGGGGATAGGTGGGGATTAAACTCGCTCATACTCTAGCACCAAACATGTATTGGGGATAAATGGGGATTTGAAATTTGGAGCGGATTATCCCCGCTAATCCCCACTAAAACTCTAGTACCAAACAAGCCCTTATGAAGGATCCAATGATTGGGGGTTACTGAGATGTTTGCTAGTAGTAATAAGAAAAAATGATGCACCTAGGGGTTTGCGTTATCTCGTCAATGGAAAAAAACGATGGATATATATATGGTTGATGTGTCGAATACGTGTACAAGCTGCGTTACCATCACTAGTGGAAAAATTGTCGTTGCCGTGCAGGCAATCATTGCCGTGAGCCTCTGCACGGCAAAGAAATATTTACCGTGCGCAGCAAACATCACGCACGGCAAACACAAGTCGCACGGCAAAGGTTTAGAGCAGCGCATGGCGGTGAAAGACAGCACGGCATACTTAGCAGTGGCGCACGACAAAGAACATACGCACGGCAAAGTCTGAGCAGAACGCACGGCAAAAAAACACGTCACGGCAAAGACCCCGCAGGCCGCACGGCAACGAAATGCTGCACACGGCAAAGGGTCTGGACGTTGCCGTGGCGCTCCCTTTGCCGTGCGGCCAACCAATATGCACGGCAAAGGCTCCTTTGCTGTCCGAATCTTTCTTTGTTGTGCGCCACCATTCATTTTATTTGTTTTTCTTTCTATTTTATTTCATCTAACACTAATATTTATTTTTTAATTAGTTTTACTTTTTGATGCCTATTTATTAGTGTTACTTAAGACAATGTGCAATACAAAATTACTCTCCATGTTCATCCGCCCACATATATCAGGGTTCCGGTGCTCCGGCGGTCGTCCCCCTCTTCCCCCAAGAACAGCGGGACGGCGGGTCTATCCCCCCAGATTTCTCCGCGCGAGGGTGCACCAATGTACCTTTTCATTCTTTTAGGTTTGTTTAGGACATATACACATGGAGAACCAAGATTGGGACCCTTTGGCACATATACCCGCAGGTAGAGCCATTATCACACGATCGAGGGTGTGCCTGATCTACTGGTTAGGGTTAGGTGTAGGTTTAGGGCTAGGGTTTAGGGTTTAGGGGAGCTACTTTTACACCATTATACCTTGCGCCACACTTTCACACATAGCATATGTCCACATGCAAGATTTGGTGGGGTTCCGGTGCTCCGGCGGTCGTACTCCCCCCTCCCCCAAAACATCGGAATGTGTGCCCCGGCGGGTCTACCCCCCTAGATTTCTCCGCGCGAGGGTCCACCAATGTACCTTTTCATTCTTTTAGGTTTTTTTACGACATATACACATGGAGAACCAAGATTGGGACCCTTTGGCACATATACCCGCAGCTAGATCCATTATCACACGATCGAGGGTGTGCCTGATCTACTGGTTAGGGTTAGGTGTAGGTTTAGGGCTAGGGTTTAGGGTTTAGGGGAGCTACTTTTACACCATTACACCTTGCGCCACACTTTCACACATAGCATATGTCCACATGCAAGATTTGGTGGGGTTCCGGTGCTCCGGCGGTCGTTCTCCCCCTCCCCCCCCCAAAACAGCGGAATGTGTGCCCCGGCGGGTCTACCCCCCAAGATTTCTCCGCGCGATGGTGCACCAATGTACTTTTTCATTCTTTTAGGTTTGTTTAGGACATATACACATGGATAACCAAGATTGGGACCCTTTGTCACATACACCCGCAGCTAGATCCATTATCACACGATCGAGGGTGTGCCTGATCTACTGGTTAGGGTTAGGTGTAGGTTTAGGGCTAGGGTTTAGGGTTTAGGGGAGCTACTTTTGCACCATTACACCTTGTACCACACTTTCACACATATCATAGGTCCACATGCAAGATTTGGTGGGGTTCCGGTGCTTCGGCGGTCGTTCTCCCCCTCCTCCCCCCAAAACAGCGGAATGTGTGCCCCGGCGGGTTTACCCCCCTAGATTTCTCCGCGCGAGGGTGCACCAATGTACCTTTTCATCCTTTTAGGTTTGTTTAGGACATATACACATGGAGAACCAAGATTGGGACCCTTTGGCACATATACCCGCAGCTAGATCCATTATCACACGATCGAGGGTGTGCCTGATCTACTAGTTAGGGTTAGGTGTAGGTTTAGGGCTAGGGTTTAGGGTTTAGGGGAGCTACTTTTGCACCATTACACCTTGCGCCACACTTTCACATATATCATAGGTCCACATGCAAGATTTGGTGGGGTCCCGGTGCTCCGGCGGTCGTTCTCCCCCTCCTCCCCCCAAAACAGCGGAACGTGTGCCCCGGCGGGTCTACCCCCTAGATTTCTCGGCGCGAGGGTGCACCAATGTACTTTTTCATTCTTTTACGTTTTTTTAGGACATATACACATGGAGAACCAAGATTGGGACCCTATGGCACATACACCCGCAGCTAGATCCATTATCATACGATCGAGGGTGTGCATGATCTACTGGTTAGGGTTAGGTGTAGGGTTAGGGCTACGATTTAGGGTTTAGGGGAGCTACTTTTGCACAATTACACCTTGCGCCACACTTTCACACATAGCATATGTCCACATGCAAGATTTGGTGGGGTTCCGGTGCTCCGGCGGTCGTTCTCCCCTCCTCCCCCCAAATAGCGGAATGTGTGCCCCGGCGGGTCTACCCCCTAGATTTCTCCGCGCGAGGGTGCACCAATGTACCTTTTCATTCTTTTAGGCTTATTTAGGACATATACACATGGAGAACCAAGATTGGGACCCTTTGGCACATACACCCGCAGCTAGATCCATTATCACACGCTCGAGGGTGTGCCTGATCTACTGGTTAGGGTACCTACAGCCATTATCACATTTCTTGAGCTTAACCGGAGTGAATCACACATTTCTTGAAAATATGGTACATACATTATTAAATAATACACATGTTGAACAACAGGTTTAATATAATTTTGAAATAAAAATGAATGGTGTTGACAATTTCTAAAATCTTTGCCGTGCAAGGCCGCACGGTGATACGTCTCCGACGTATCGATAATTTCTTATGTTCCATGCCACATTATTGATGATATCTACATGTTTTATGCATACTTTATGTCATATTTATGCATTTTCTGGAACTAACCTATTAACGAGATGCCGAAGAGCCGATTCTTTGTTTCTGCTGTTTTGGTTTCAGAAATCCTAGTAAGGAAATATTCTCGGAATTGGACGAAATCAACGCCCAGGGGCCTATTTTCACACGAAGCTTCCAGAAGACCGGAGGACTAACGAAGTGGGGCCACGAGGCGGCGCCACAGTAGGGCGGCGCGGCCCAAGCCCTGGCCGCGCCACCCTAGCGTGTGGGCCCCTCGTGACTCTCCCGACTCTGCCCTTCCGCCTACAAATAGTCTTCGTCGCGAAACCCCCGATGCGAGAGCCACGATACGGAAAACCTTCCAGAGACGCCGCCGCCGCCAATCCCATCTCGGGGGATTCAGGAGATCGCCTCCGGCACCCTGCCGGAGAGGGGATTCATCTCTCGGAGGACTCTACACCGCCATGGTCGCCTCCGGAGTGATGAGTGAGTAGTTCACCCCTAGACTATGGGTCCATAGCAGTAGCTAGATGGTCGTCTTCTCCTCATTATGCTTCATTGTCGGATCTTGTGAGCTGCCTAACATGATCAAGATCATCTATCTGTAATGCTATATGTTGTGTTTGTTGGGATCCGATGGATAGAGAATACTATGTTATGTTGATTATCAATTTATATCTATGTGTTGTTTATGATCTTGCATGCTCTCCGTTATTAGTAGAGGCTCTGGCCAAGTTTTTGCTAGTAACTCCAAGAGGGAGTATTTATGCTCGATAGTGGGTTCATGTCTCCGTGAACTGGGAGTGACAGAAACCTCTAAGGTTATGGATGTACTGTTGCCACTAGGGATAAAACATTGATGCTATGTCCGAGGATGTAGTTATTGATTACATTACGCACCATACTTAATGCAATTGTCTGTTGTTAGCAACTTAATACTGGAAGGGGTTCGGATGATAACCTGAAGGTGGACTTTTTAGGCATAGATGCATGCTGGATAGCGGTCTATGTACTTTGTCGTAATGCCCAATTAAATCTCACAATACTCATCATATCATGTATGTGCATGGTCATGCCCTCTCTATTTGGCAATTGCCCAACTGTAATTTGTTCACCCAACATGCTATTTATCTTATGGGAGAGACACCACTAGTGAACTATGGACCCCGGTCCATTCTTTACATCTGAAATACAATCTACTGCAATTGCTCTACTGTTCTCTGCAAACAATCATCATCCACACTATACATCTAATCCTTTGTTACAGCAAGCCGGTGAGATTGACAACCTCACTGTTTCGTTGGGGCAAAGTACTTTGGTTGTGTTGTGCAGGTTCCACGTTGGCACCAGAATCCCTGGTGTTGCGCCGCACTACATCTCGCCGCCATCAACCTTCAACGTGCTTCTTGGCTCCTACTGGTACGATTAAACCTTGGTTTCATACTGAGGGAAAACTTGCCGCTGTATGCATCACACCTTCCTCTTGGGGTTCCCAACGGTCGCGTGCTGTACGCGTATCAAGACTGTTTTCTGGCACCGTTGCCGGGGATCTGAAGAAAAGTTACACCACAAAGATCTCTAACTCCCACGTCAACTACACGCCAGCAACTGTTTTCGGGCGCCGTTGCCGGGGAGATCAAGACACGCTGCAAGGGGAGTCTCTACATCCCAATCTCTTTACTTTGTTTTTGTCTTGCTTTATTTTATTTACTACTTTGTTTGCTGCACTAAAACAAAACACAAAAAAAATAGTTGCTAGTTTTACTTTACTTGCTATCTTGTTTGCTATATCAAAAACACAAAAAAAATTAGTTACTTGCATTTACTTTATCTAGTTTGCTTTATTTACTATTGCTAAAATGGGTACCCCTGAAAATACTAAGTTGTGTGACTTCACAACCACAAATAATAATGATTTCTTATGCACACCTATTGCTCCACCTGCTACTACAGCAGAATTCTTTGAAATTAAACCTGCTTTACTAAATCTTGTTATGCGAGAGCAATTTTCTGGTGTTAGTTCTGATGATGTTGCTGCCCATCTCAATAATTTTGTTGAACTATGTGAAATGCAAAAGTATAAAGATGTAGATGGTGACATTATAAAATTAAAATTGTTCCCTTTCTCATTAAGAGGAAGAGCTAAAGATTGGTTGCTATCTCTGCCTAAGAATAGTATTGATTCATGAACTAAATGCAAGGATGCTTTTATTGGTAGATATTATCCCCCTGCTAAAATTATATCTTTGAGGAGTAGCATAATGAATTTTAAACAATTGGATAATGAGCATGTTGCACAAGCATGGGAAAGAATGAAATCTTTGGTTAAAATTGCCCAACCCATGGACTGACTACTTGGATGATCATCCAAACCTTTTATGCAGGACTGAATTTTTCTTCGCGGAACCTATTGGATTCAGCTGCCGGCGGTACCTTTATGTCCATCACTCTTGGTGAGGCAACAAAGCTTCTTGATAATATGATGATTAATTACTCTGAATGGCACACGGAAAGAGCTCCACAAGGTAAGAAGGTACATTCTGTCGAAGAAACCTCTTCCTTGAGTGATAAGATTGATGTTATTATGTCTATGCTTGCGAATGATAGGACAAATATTGATCCTAATAATGTCCCGTTAGCTTCATTGGTTGCCCAAGAAGAACATGTTGATGTAAACTTCATTAAAAATAATAATTTCAACAACAATGCTTACCGGAACAATTCTAGTAACAACTATAGGCCATATCCTTATAATAATGGCAACGGCTATGGTAATTCTTATGGGAATTCTTACAGCAATAATAGAAACACACCCCCTGGACTTCAAGCCATGCTTAAGGAATTTATTAGTACACAAACTGCTTTTAACAAATCTGTTGAAGAAAAGCTTGGGAAAATTGATATACTTGCTTCTAAAGTCGATAGTCTTGCTACTGATGTTGATCTCTTGAAATCGAAAGTTATGCCTAATGAAAATCATAATAATAAGATTGTTACTACAGCAAATGCCATCCAAGTTAGAATTAATGAGAATATAAGATTGATGGCCGAATTGCGTGCTAGGTGGGAAAGAGAAGAAAATGAAAAAGAAGATAATATAGCTAAAGTTTGGACTTTTACCACCACTAGTAATGCTAATGCTACACATGTTGCTGCACCTCCTACTAATAATGGTAAAAGGATTGGTGTTGGCAATGTTTCCACTTCAAATGCAAAGCACGAAAAACTACCCGAAACTGCTAAAACTGCTGAAACTGCCTGTGATAGAGCTGCTGAAATTTTTTCCAACACTGGGGATGATGATCCCATTGCTTTAGATTATAATGGTTTAAATTTTGATGATTGCCACATCTCTGAAGTTATAAATTTCTTACAAAAACTTGCTAAGAGTCCTAATGCTAGTGCTATAAATTTGGCTTTCACAAAACATATTACAAATGCTCTCATAAAAGCTAGAGAAGAGAAACTAGAACGCGAAGCTTCTATTCCTAGGAAGCTAGAGGATGGTTGGGAGCCCATCATTAAAATGAAGGTCAATGACTTTGATTGTAGTGCTTTATGTGATCTTGGTGCAAGTATTTCTGTTATGCCTAAGAAAATTTATAATATGCTTGACTTGCCACCATTGAAAAATTGTTATTTGGATGTTAATCTTGCTGATCATTCTACAAAGAAACCTTTGGGGAAAGTTGATAATGTTCGCATTACCGTTAACAATAACCTTGTCCCCGTTGATTTTGTTGTCTTGGATATTGAATACAATGCATCTTGTCCCATTATATTGGGAAGACCTTTTCTTCAAACTGTTGGTGTTATCATTGATATGAAGGAAGGTAATATTAAATATCAATTTCCTCTCAAGAAAGGTATGGAACACTTCCCTAGAAAGAGAATGAAGTTACCTTCTGATTCTATTATTAGAACAAATTATGATGTTGACACTTCGTCTCTTGATAATACTTGATATACACTTTCTGCGCCTAGTTGAAAGGCGTTAAAGAAAAGCGCTTATGGGAGACAACCCATGTTTTTACTACAGTACTTTGTTTTATATTTGTGTCTTGGAAGTTGTTTACTACTGTAGCAACCTCTCCTTATCTTAGTTTTGTGCATTGTTGTGCCAAGTAAAGTCGTTGATAGTAAGGTTCATACTAGATTTGGATTACTGCGCAGAAACAGATTTCTTTGCTGTCACGAATCTGGGCAAAAATCTCTGTAGGTAACTCGGAAAATTATGCCAATTTACGTGAGTGATCCTCAGATATGTACGCAACTTTCATTCAATTTGAGAATTTTCATTTGAGCAAGTCTGGTGCCTCAATAAAATTCGTCTTTACGAACTGTTCTGTTTTGACAGATTCTGCCTTTTATTTCGCATTGCCTGTTTTGATATGCTTGATGGATTTTTCGATTCCATTGACTTTCAGTAGCTTTGTGCAATGTCCAGAAGTGTTAAGAATGATTATGTAACCTCTGAAAATGTATATTTTGATTGTGCACTAACCCTCTAATGAGTTGTTTTGAGTTTGGTGTGGAGGAAGTTTTCAAGGATCAAGAGAGGGAGATGATACAACATGATCAAGGAGAGTGAAAGCTCTAAGCTTGGGGATGCCCCGGTGGTTCACCCCTGCATATATCAAGAAGACTCAAGCGTCTAAGCTTGGGGATGCCCAAGGCATCCCCTTCTTCATCAACAACATTATCAGGTTCCTCCCCTGAAACTATATTTTTATTCCGTCACATCTTATGTGCTTTGCTTGGAGCGTCGGTTTGTTTTTGTTTTGTTTGAATAAAATGGATCCTAGCATTCTTTGTGTGAGAGAGAGACACGCTCCGCTGTTGCATATGGACAAATATGTCCTTAGGCTTTACTCAAAGTATTCATGGCGAAGTTTCTTCTTCGTTAAATTGTTATATGGTTGGAATTGGAAAATGATACATGTAGTAATTGCTAAAATGTCTTGGATAATGTGATACTTGGCAATTGTTGTGCTCATGTTTAAGCTCTTGCATCATATACTTTGCACCTATTAATGAAGAAATACATAGAGCATGCTAAAATTTGGTTTGCATAATTGGTCTCTCTAAGGTCTAGATAATTTCTAGTATTGAGTTTGAACAACAAGGAAGACGGTGTAGAGTCTTATAATGTTTACAATATGTCTTTTATGTGAGTTTTGCTGCACCGCTTCATCCTTGTGTTTGTTTCAAAAAGCCTTGCTAGCCTAAACCTTGTATCGAGAGGGAATACTTCTCGTGCATCCAAAATACTTGAGCCAACCACTATGCCATTTGTGTCCACCATACCTACCTACTACATGGTATTTCTCCGCCATTCCAAAGTAAATTGCTTGAGTGCTACCTTTAAACAATTCAAAATGTATTACCTCTGATTTGTGTCAATGTTTTATAGCTCATGAGGAAGTATGTGGTGTTTATCTTTCAATCTTGTTGGGCAACTTTCACCAATGGACTAGTGGCTTCATCCGCTTATCCAATAATTTTGCAAAAAGAGCTGGCAATGGGATTCCCAGTCCCAAATTAATTAACAAAAATAGACTCTCCTCCATGGTATGTGATTGTTGGACGGCACCCGAAGGATTCGGTTAGCCATGGCTTGAGAAAGCAAAGGTGGGGAGGAGTGTCATCATAATAAAACTAAAATAAAAAGGCACTCCTTCATGGTATGAGATTGTTGGCAGGCACCCGAAGGATTCGGTTAGCCATGGTTTGTGAAAGAAAGGTTGGAAGGAGTGCCACACAAAAATAAAAATAAAATGGGAGCCGCTCTTTGAAGGTTTGTCTGGCAAGGGGGTTAGAGTGCCCACTACCATTCGTTGACAACAACAAACACCTCTCAAAACTTTACTTTTATTGCTCTCTATATATTTTCAAAATCAAAGCTCTAGCACAAATATAGCAATCGATGCTTTCCTCTTTGAAGGACCATTCTTTTACTTTTATTGTTGAGTCAGTTCACCTATCTCTCTCCACCTCAAGAAGCAAACACTTGTGTGAACTGTGTATTGATTCCTACATACTTGCATATTGCACTTGTTATATTACTCTATACTGACAATTATCCATGAGATATACATGTTATAAGTTGAAAGCAACCGCTGAAACTTCATCTTCCTTTTTGTTGCTTCAATACCTCTACTATGAATTTATTGCTTTATGAGTTAACTCTTATGCGAGACTTATTGATGCTTGTCTTGAAGTACTATTCATGAAAAGTCTTTGCTATATGATTCATTTGTTTACTCATGTCATTTACATTGTTTGGATCGCTGCATTCATTACATATGCTTACAATAGTATGATCAAGGTTATGATGGCATGTCACTCCAGAAATTATCTTTGTTATCGTTTACCTGCTCGGGACGAGCAGAAACTAAGCTTGGGGATGCTGATACGTCTCCGACGTATCGATAATTTCTTATGTTCCATGCCACATTATTGATGATATCTACATGTTTTATGCATACTTTATGTCATATTTATGCATTTTCTGGAACTAACCTATTAACGAGATGCCGAAGAGCCAGTTGCTGTTTTCTGCTGTTTTTGGTTTCAGAAATCCTAGTAAGGAAATATTCTCGGAATTGGACGAAATCAACGCCCAGGGGCCTATTTTCACACGAAGCTTCCAGAAGACCGGAGGACTAACGAAGTGGGGCCACGAGGCGGCGCCACAGTAGGGCGGCGCGGCCCAAGCCCTGGCCGCGCCACCCTAGCGTGTGGGCCCCTCGTGACTCTCCCGACTCTGCCCTTCCGCCTACAAATAGTCTTCGTCGCGAAACCCCCAGTACCGAGAGCCACGATACGGAAAACCTTCCAGAGACGCCGCCGCCGCCAATCCCATCTCGGGGGATTCAGGAGATCGCCTCCGGCACCCTGCCGGAGAGGGGATTCATCTCCCGGAGGACTCTACACCGCCATGGTCGCCTCCGGAGTGATGAGTGAGTAGTTCACCCATGGACTATGGGTCCATAGCAGTAGCTAGATGGTCGTCTTCTCCTCATTATGCTTCATTGTCGGATCTTGTGAGCTACCTAACATGATCAAGATCATCTATCTGTAATGCTATATGTTGTGTTTGTTGGGATCCGATGGATAGAGAATACTATGTTATGTTGATTATCAATTTATATCTATATGTTGTTTATGATCTTGCATGCTCTCCGTTATTAGTAGAGGCTCTGGCCAAGTTTTTGCTAGTAACTCCAAGAGGGAGTATTTATGCTCGATAGTGGGTTCATGTCTCCGTGAATCTGGGGGAGTGACAGAAACCTCTAAGGTTATGGATGTACTGTTGCCACTAGGGATAAAACATTGATGCTATGTCCGAGGATGTAGTTATTGATTACATTACGCACCATACTTAATGCAATTGTCTGTTGTTAGCAACTTAATACTGGAAGGGGTTCGGATGATAACCTGAAGGTGGACTTTTTAGGCATAGATGCATGCTGGATAGCGGTCTATGTACTTTGTCGTAATGCCCAATTAAATCTCACAATACTCATCATATCATGTATGTGCATGGTCATGCCCTCTCTATTTGTCAATTGCCCAACTGTAATTTGTTCAACCAACATGCTATTTATCTTATGGGAGAGACACCACTAGTGAACTGTGGACCCCGGTCCATTCTTTACATCTGAAATACAATCTACTGCAATTGTTCTACTGTTCTCTGCAAACAATCATCATCCACACTATACATCTAATCCTTTGTTACAGCAAGCCGGTGAGATTGACAACCTCACTGTTTCGTTGGGGCAAAGTACTTTTGTTGTGTTGTGCAGGTTCCACGTTGGCGCCGGAATCCCTGGTGTTGCGCCGCACTACATCTCGCCGCCATCAACCTTCAACATGCTTCTTGGCTCCTACTGGTTCGATTAAACCTTGATTTCATACTGAGGGAAAACTTGCCGCTGTACGCATCACACCTTCCTCTTGGGGTTCCCAACGGTCGCGTGCTGTACGCGTATCACACGGCATAGACATCTTGCGCACTGCAAAGAGACTATGCCGCACGGCAAAGGACTCTCTGCACGGCAAAGATCCATTGCGCACGGAAAAGATCATTTTGCACGGCAAAGGCCTTTGTCGCACGGCAAAGGCGTCCTCGCACGGCAAATGTGCGTGGATAAGGTGTGGGATAGGCCCGACCAACCATTCTTTCGCTATCCGGCCACGCGCTTCCTCTCCAGATCGAGTGCCGAGCGCCGCCACTCCTCCCGCTCGATACTCTTTCCCCGCTGCCGCCGCCGAGCTACCCCACTCCTCCCCCCACCACCACCTCCCGCACACGCCGCCGCCACCACTAACGCCGCCGCCTCCCGCAGACGCTACCACCACCACTCCCGCCGTCGCGTCCCGCACACGCTGCCGCCACCACTCACGCCGCCGCCTCCCGCAGACGCCGCCGCCACCACTCCCGCCGCCTCCTCCCGCACACGCAGCCACCACCACTCACGCTGCTACCGCTCCCCCTGTCCCCCGGCTCGCGCCGCCTCGCCGCCTCGCCGCCTCGCCGCCTCGCCACCACCACCGGAGCTGCCCCTGCCTAGCCTCCCGCGCCCCTACCCCTGCCTCCCGCGCCGTGCCTCCCGCTGCTGCCCTGCCTCCGGTGCCCCTGCACAAAGGTTAGTGATATGGTAGTGTAGTATAAATTAGTGATATGGTAGTATTATAAGTTAGTGTAGTATGAATTAGTGTAGAGTATAATAGGATTAGTCTAGTATAAATTAGAAATAGGATTTTGGTTTGGTATAAATTAGGAATATGATTTTAGTTTAGTATAATATTTTAGTGTAGTTTAAACTAGAAATAGGATTTAAGTTTGAAAAAGGTGTTTAGAAGTCGGATATGTTAAAAGTAGTTCCATATAGAAAAAATGAGATAATGTGCTGCAAGGAAATTTAAGGTAAAAGTGGTCAAATGAATTATTTTCTCGTTATGCAGGTGATGCTTCGAGGTGAACACGGGGGGCAGCGTCGTGGGGGTGTTTGACGGGGGGGGAGGCGTCCCGGGATTTCTTCGGCGATTTTCTCACGCGTCTAGGGTAGAAATCTCCCTCCCACCTTTACATGTACCTAGGTTTTTCTTTGTGTCTAGATCACCAAGTCTGTCACGATACCTGGGCGTCTCTTCCCGACCGTAAGGGTTACGCGGATAAATATGCATTAGTGGTCTCGCATATTATGAACCGTAACTCTTACGGCATTTATCGGGACAGCCGGCGGATGCGTAGTTGGGTACGTTCTCCCTGCTCTACCCCGATCCGAGACAGGATTTTGGTAGCGCCTCCCCGTTATTCTCCGGATGCACACCCCGATCCGAGACAGAAAACATGGCTAATGGTAATGTGCCTGAAAGCTCTCATGTAGAGGTGGAGACACCTCAGGATGCGGAGACAAGTGAGGACCCGGAGGAAAACACAAAGGAGTATTATGGG
The DNA here is from genome assembly GCF_019359855.2 of Lolium perenne. NCBI lineage: Eukaryota > Viridiplantae > Streptophyta > Magnoliopsida > Poales > Poaceae > Lolium > Lolium perenne. The sequence goes on from NC_067244.2 coordinate 175,851,940, forward strand.
GCTCTGTTTGCTTCGCAGAAACCCCTACATGAAAATACAGATGTTACCCAACTAGATGCCATCGCTCGCTTTATGGCCTTGAAGTCCCATAGGAACTTGTGCAGAGATGGGTTCGATGAACTTCTGGTCATCGTAGGCAGCCTTCTGCCGAAAGGGCACCTCTTGCCGCAAAACTTCTACTATTCGACAAAATTGCTCTGTGACCTTAAGATGTCATCTCAGCAGATACACGCTTGTCCAAAGGGATGCATGCTATTCAGAGAGGAGCACGCTGACACAAATTATTGCATCAAATGCAATTCCTCTAGGTACTTTGAGGTAGACCACAATGGTGATGGTCAGAAGAGGCAGACCACGATTGCCAAGAATATCCTCCGCTATCTTCCAGTCCTACCGAGGATCCAGCGGCTCTTCATGACCGAGGATACTGCCCAGCAGATGAGGTGGGCCGTGGAAGAAAACAGATACACTGACAAGATGATACATCCGTCGGATGGTAGTGCATGGAAGAACTTTGTCAAGAAATTTCCACTGAAAGCAGGTGACCCGAGGAGCGTAGCAGTTGCGATATCAACTGATGGGTTCAATCCATATGGTATGTCGGTGATGCGTGTAGTTGACACGTCCGTTGGGAACCCCAAGAGGAAGGTGTGATGCGCACAGCGGCAAGTTTCCCTCAGTAAGAAACCAAGGTTTAATCGAACCAGTAGGAGTCAAGAAGCACGTTGAAGGTTGATGGCGGCGGGATGTAGTGCGGCGCAACACCAGAGATTCCGGCGCCAACGTGGAACCTGCACAACACAACCAAAGTACTTTGCCCCAACGAAACAGTGAGGTTGTCAATCTCACCGGCTTGCTGTAACAAAGGATTAACCGTATTGTGTGGAAGATGATTGTTTGCAGAAAACAGTAGAACAGTATTGCAGTAGATTGTATTTCAGTATAGAGAATTGGACCGGGGTCCACAGTTCACTAGAGGTGTCTCTCCCATAAGATAAACAGCATGTTGGGTGAACAAATTACAGTTGGGCAATTGACAAATAAAGAGGGCATGACCATGCACATACATATTATGATGAGTATAGTGAGATTTAATTGGGCATTACGACAAAGTACATAGACCGCCATCCAGCATGCATCTATGCCTAAAAAGTCCACCTTCAGGTTATCATCCGAACCCCCTCTAATATTAAGTTGCTAACAACAGACAATTGCATTAAGTATTGCGCGTAATGTAATTAGTGACTACATCCTTGAACATAGCACCAATGTTTTATCCCTAGTGGCAACAGCACATCCATAACCTTAGAGGTTCTTGTCACCCCTCCAGATTCACGGAGACATGAACCCACTATCGAGCATAAATACTCCCTCTTGGAGTTACTAGCATCAACTTGGCCAGAGCATCTACTAATAACGGAGAGCATGCAAGATCATAAACAACACATAGACATGAATTGATAATCAACATAACAAGTATTCTCTATTCATCGGATCCCAACAAACGCAACATATAGAATTACAGATAGATGATCTTGATCATGTTAGGCAGCTCACAAGATCCGACAATGAAGCACAATGGGGAGAAGACAACCATCTAGCTACTGCTATGGACCCATAGTCCAGGGGTAGACTACTCACACATCACTCCGGAGGCGACCATGGCGGCGTAGAGTCCTCCGGGAGATGAATCCCCTCTCCGGCAGGGTGCCGGAGGCGATCTCCTGGATCCCCCGAGATGGGATCGGCGGCGGCGGCGTTTCTGGAAGGTTTTCCGTATCGTGGCTCTCGGTACTGGGGGTTTCGCGACGGAGGCTTTAAGTAGGCGGAAGGGCAGGTCAGGGGGCCACACGAGGGCCCCACACCACAGGGCCGCGCGGCCAAGGGGGGGGGGCGCGCCGCCCTAGGGTGTGGGCGCCTCGTGGCCCACTTCGTCTCCTCTTCGGACTTCTGGAAGCTTCGTGGCAAAATAGGACCCTGGGCGTTGATTTCGTCCAATTCCGAGAATATTTCGTTACTAGGATTTCTGAAACCAAAAACAGCAGAAAACAAAGAATCGGCACTTCGGCATCTTGTTAATAGGTTAGTTCCAGAAAATGCACGAATATGACATAAAGTGTGCATAAAACATGTAGATAACATCAATAATGTGGCATGGAACATAAGAAATTATCGATACGTTGGAGACGTATCAGCATCCCCAAGCTTAGTTCTGCTCGTCCCGAGCAGGTAAAACGATAACAAAGATAATTTCTGGAGTGACATGCCATCATAACCTTGATCATACTATTTGTAAAGCATATGTAGTGAATGCAGCGATCAAAACAATGTATATGACATGAGTAAACAAGTGAATCATATAGCAAAAACTTTTCATGAATAGCACTTCAAGACAAGCATCAATAAGTCTTGCATAAGAGTTAACTCATAAAGCAATAACTCATAGTAAAGGCATTGAAGCAACACAAAGGAAGATTAAGTTTCAGCGGTTGCTTTCAACTTGTAACATGTATATCTCATGGATATTGTCAACATAGAGTAATATAATAAGTGCAATAAGCAAATATGTAGGAATCAATGCACAGTTCACACGAGTGTTTGCTTCTTGAGGTGGAGAGAAATAGGTGAACTGACTCAACATTGAAAGTAAAAGAATGGTCCTCCATAGAGGAAAAGCATCGATTGCTATATTTGTGCTAGAGCTTTGATTTTGAAAACATGAAACAATTTTGTCAACGGTAGTAATAAAGCATATGTATCATGTAAATTATATCTTACAAGTTGCAAGCCTCATGCATAGTATACTAATAGTGCCCGCACCTTGTCCTAATTAGCTTGGACTACCGGATCATCACAATGCACATGTTTTAACCAAGTGTCACAAAGGGGTACCTCTATGCCGCCTGTACAAAGGTCTAAGGAGAAAGCTCGCATTGGATTTCTCGCTATTGATTATTCTCAACTTAGACATCCATACCGGGACAACATAGACAACAGATAATGGACTCCTCTTTTATGCATAAGCATGTAACAACAATTAATAATTTTCTCATATGAGATTGAGGATATTTGTCCAAAACTGAAACTTCCACCATGGATCATGGCTTTAGTTAGCGGCCCAATGTTCTTCTCTAACAATATGCATGCTTAACCATAAGGTGGTAGATCGCTCTTACTTCAAACAAGACAAACATGCATAGCAACTCACATGAAATTCAACAAAGAGTAGTTGATGGCATCCCCAGTGAACATGGTTATCGCACAACAAGCAACTTAATAAGAGATAAAGTGCATAATTACATATTCAATACCACAATAGTTTTTAAGCTATTTGTCCCATGAGCTATATATTGCAAAGGTGAATGATGGAATTTTAAAGGTAGCACTCAAGCAATTTACTTTGGAATGGCGGGAAATACCATGTAGTAGGTAGGTATGGTGGACACAAATGGCATAGTGGTTGGCTCAAGTATTTTGGATGCATGAGAAGCATTCCCTCTCGATACAAGGTTTAGGCTAGCAAGGCTTATTTGAAACAAACACAAAGATGAACCGGTGCAGCAAAACTCACATAAAATACATATTGTAAACATTATAAGACTCTACACCGTCTTCCTTGTTGTTCAAACTCAATACTAGAAATTATCTAGACCTTAGAGAGACCAAATATGCAAACCAAATTTTAGCATGCTCTATGTATTTCTTCATTAATGGGTGCAAAGCATATGATGCAAGAGCTTAAACATGAGCACAACAATTGCCAAGTACCACATTACCCAAGACATTTATAGCAATTACTACATGTATCATTTTCCAATTCCAACCATATAACAATTTAACGGAGGAGAAACTTCGCCACGAATACTATGAGTAGAAACTAAGGACATACTTGTCCATATGCTACAGCGGAGCGTGTCTCTCTCCCATAAAGTGAATGCTAGGATCCATTTTATTCAAACAAAACAAACCGACGCTCCAAGCAAAGCACATAAGATGTGATGGAATAAAAATATAGTTTCAGGGGAGGAACCTGATAATGTTGTCGATGAAGAAGGGGATGCCTTGGGCATCCCCAAGCTTAGACGCTTGAGTCTTCTTGATATATGCAGGGGTGAACCACTGGGGCATCCCCAAGCTTAGAGCTTTCACTCTCCTTGATCATGTTGCATCATACTCCTCTCTTGATCCTTGAAAACTTCCTCCACATCAAACTTAGAACAACTCATTAGAGGGTTAGTGACAATAAAAATTAACATGTTCAGAGGTGACACAATCATTCTTAACACTTCTGGACATTGCATAAAGCTACTGGACATTAATGGATCAAAGAAATTCATCCAACATAGCAAAAGAGGCAATGCGAAATAAAAGGCAGAATCTGTCAAAACAGAACAGTTCGTATTGACGAATTTTATCGAGGCACCAGACTTGCTCAAATGAAAATGCTCAAATTGAATGAAAGTTGCGTACATATCTGAGGATCACTCACGTAAATTGGAATAATTTTCTGAGTTACCTACAGAGAAAACAGCCCAGATTCGTGACAGCAAAGAAATCTGTTTCTGCGCAGTAATCCAAATCTAGTATGAACTTTTCTATCAACGACTTTACTTGGCACAATAAAACACTAAACTAAGATAAGGAGAGGTTGCTACAGTAGTAAACAACTTCCAAGACACAAAATAAAAACAAAGTACTGTAGGTAAAAACATGGGTTGTCTCCCATAAGCGCTTTTCTTTAACGCCTTTCAGCTAGGCGCAGAAAGTGTGTATCAAGTATTATCAAAGGGTGGTGCATTCTCAGCGGGGTGTGGAGTTTTCTCAACCAGGCATAGTATATTAGATACATAAGTTTTAGCATCTCCCTTTTCATTAGTCTTAGGCGTGCTACTCTCATCAAACAAATTTTCAGGAACAAGCCAAGCATAGTTATTTTCTAGTGCATCATTCATAGCTAAGAGTTTACATGGTATTGGTGCTTTGATCTCCCCTCCATCATTAATATTATTAGTGTACTTTATTCTATCCATATCCATCTTTTCAAGGAGACTAACAAAATTGGTGTAAGAACCAAGCATATTAAATTTAGCAAAGACCTTTCTAGCCTCTCTCGCTATACCACCAAATTCTCTAAGAAGGGTTTCTAAAACAAAATCTTTCTTTTCCCCTTCTTCCATATCACCAAGTGTGAGAAACATGTGTTGGATTATAGGATTGAGATTAACAAATTTAGTTTCCAACATGCGAACTAAAGCAGCAGCAGCAATTTCATAGGTAGGGGCAAGGTCTACCAAGTGTCTATCCTCAAAATCGTCAACGGTACTAACATGGTTGAAGAATTCTTCTATATTATTTCTCCCAATTATAGACCCACGTCCTACCGGTATGTCTTTCGTGGTAAAATTAAAAGGAAACATGATGAATCAAGTAAGGTAAATGCAAGTAACTAATTTTTTTGTGTTTTTGATATAGCAAACAAGATAGCAAATAAAGTAAAACTAGCAACTAATTTTTTTGTATTTTGATTTAGTGCAGCAAACAAAGTAGTAAATAAAACTAAGCAAGACAAAAACAAAGTAAAGAGATTGAGAAGTGGAGACTCCCCTTGCAGCGTGTCTTGATCTCCCCGGCAACGGCGCCAGAAATTTGCTTGATGCGTGTAGTTGACACGTCCGTTGGGAACCCCAAGAGGAAGGTGTGATGCGCACAGCGGCAAGTTTCCTCGCAAGAAACCAAGGTTTAATCGAACCAGTAGGAGTCAAGAAGCACGTTGAAGGTTGATGGCGGCGGGATGTAGTGCGGCGCAACACTAGAGATTCTCGGCGCCAACGTGGAACCCGCACAACACAACCAAAGTACTTTGCCCCAACGAAACAAAGTGAGGTTGTCAATCTCACCGGCTTGCTGTAACAAAGGATTAACCGTATTGTGTGGAAGAGGAGTGTTTGCAGAACACAGTAGAACAGTATTGCAGTAGATTGTATTTCAGTATAGAGAATTGGACCGGGGTCCACAGTTCACTAGAGGTGTCTCTCCCATAAGATAAACAGCATGTTGGGTGACCAAATTACAGTTGGGCAATTGAAAAATAAAGAGGGCATGACCATGCACATACATATTATGATGAGTATAGTGAGATTTAATTGGGCATTACGACAAAGTACATAGACCGCCATCCAGCATGCATCTATGCCTAAAAAGTCCACCTTCAGGTTATCATCCGAACCCCCTCCAGTATTAAGTTGCTAACAACAGACAATTGCATTAAGTATTGCGCGTAATGTAATTAGTGACTACATCCTTGAACATAGCACCAATGTTTTATCCCTAGTGGCAACAGCACATCCATAACCTTAGAGGTTCTTGTCACCCCTCCAGATTCACGGAGACATGAACCCACTATCGAGCATAAATACTCCCTCTTGGAGTTACTAGCATCAACTTGGCCAGAGCATCTACTAATAACGGAGAGCATGCAAGATCATAAACAACACATAGACATGAATTGATAATCAACATAACAAGTATTCTCTATTCATCGGATCCCAACAAACGCAACATATAGAATTACAGATAGATGATCTTGATCATGTTAGGCAGCTCACAAGATCCGACAATGAAGCACAATGGGGAGAAGACAACCATCTAGCTACTGCTATGGACCCATAGTCCAGGGGTAGACTACTCACACATCACTCCGGAGGCGACCATGGTGGCGTAGAGTCCTCCGGGAGATGAATCCCCTCTCCGGCAGGGTGCCGGAGGCGATCTCCTGGATCCCCCGAGATGGGATCGGCGGCGGCGGCGTCTCTGGAAGGTTTTCCGTATCGTGGCTCTCGGTACTGGGGGTTTCGCGACGGAGGCTTTAAGTAGGCGGAAGGGCAGGTCAGGGGGCCACACGAGGGCCCCACACCACAGGGCCGCGCGGCCAAGGGGGGGGGGCCGCGCCGCCCTAGGGTGTGGGCGCCTTGTGGCCCCACTTCGTCTCCTCTTCGGACTTCTGGAAGCTTCGTGGCAAAATAGGACCCTGGGCGTTGATTTCATCCAATTCCGAGAATATTTCGTTACTAGGATTTCTGAAACCAAAAACAGCAGAAACAAAGAATCGGCACTTCGGCATCTTGTTAATAGGTTAGTTCCAGAAAATGCACGAATATGACATAAAGTGTGCATAAAACATGTAGATAACATCAATAATGTGGCATGGAACATAAGAAATTATCGATACGTTGGAGACGTATCAGTCGGCTGCAGTATACAGTTGTTGGCCAGTGTTTGTTATTCCCATGAACCTCCCCCCTGGCGTCTGCATGAGATCAAAGAACATGTTTGTGTCGATGATAATCCCAGGGCCCAAATACCCGGGTAAGAACATGAATGTGTACCTGGAACCGCTGGTGGATGACTTGGTTCGTGGTTGGGAAGGTTGCGGGATCCGAACATATGACGCGTCAAAGAAGGAGTACTTCGATATGTATGTGTTGTACCACACATCCCTGCATGACCTGCCAGCACGTGCTTTGTTCTGCGGGTGGTGTACACATGGGAAGTGGCCTTGCCAACAGTGCAGGCAGGCCATGACTTTCTTCTGGCTAAACAAGGGAAGCAAGTATTCATGCTTTGATGAAGCTCGACATTTCCTTGAGCGGAGGCATGGATACAGGAGTGATGTAAAGAGTTTCAAGAAAGGCCGTGTTGTCCGTGGCCCGAAGCCAATTCTGAAGACCGGAACGGAAATCAAGGCCGAGTTAGATGCTCTTCAGCCTAGCCCTGATGGGAATGGTTTCGTGGGATATGGGGAGACACACCAATGGACTCACAAGCCGTGCTTATGGAAGCTCCCTTACTTTGAGTTTCTCAAGCTCCCGCATAACATTGATGTAATGCACACCGAGAAGAATATCAGTGAAGCCATTTGGAGCACGATTGTGGACACTGAGAAGACGAAGGATAACATAAAGGCTCGAATTGATCAAGAAATGTGGTGTGATAGGCCGGAGTTGAACATGCAGCCACCTCATGGTGCCAAAAAAACTTGGACTAAGCCACACGCTCCGTTCTGCCTCACAAAGGCCCAAAAAAGGGAGGTCTTCCAATGGATGAAGGACTCCTTGTTTTTCTCTGATGTGTTCGCAGCCAACTGGATGAGGGTTCTGAACATTGAAACGTTGCGAGTACAAGGACTGAAGAGTCATGACTACCACATATTGCTTTGAGCGGATAATGCCGGTGATGATTCGGTGCTATGTCCCTGAGAAGACTTGGCGAGTGCTAGCAAGGTTGAGTTTTTTCTTCCGTCAGATTTGTGCTAGGGAGTTAGACACTAAAGTGATTGAGAAGCTGGATAAAGAGGCACCCGTGTTACTTTGCGATCTAGAGAAGATCTTTCCTCCAGGGTTCTTTAATCCGATGCAACATATGATCCTGCACCTCGCGGAGGAATGCTTAAAGGGGGGGCGAATTGGGGCCGTTGGCAGTTTGGTCCCGAGAGAGAAACACAAAAGCTTCGTCAAATGACTGGCAATAAATGCAAGATCGAAGCATCCATAGCCGAGGCAGTCCTGAACGTGGAGGTGGCAAACTTCACCACTAAGCACTATGATCCCAACATTCCCACAAAGCACAACCCGGTCCTCCGTTACAATGCCGCCAACAATGAACAAGTACCCAAGCTTAGCATCTTCGTGGGGCTTGGTGGCAAGTCAAGTGGCTCGAAGCCGTACAGAACGGACCAACAGGAGCGGACCTTGATCCACTCGTATGTCTTAAACACCATGGTCGAAGTGAAGCCATACATCGAGTAAGTGCTAACCATTTAGCTATTCGCAAACATTCACGGCCTTGATCCACTCTTATGTTCGTGGCTAACTCTTCCTCTTTTCACCGGTATAGGCAATTCAAGGCTATACATTGGAAGAATACCCACAGGGAGCCTACCCCGGAAGAATCCAAGCAAATTTTCAATAAGGGCGGCGGTTTCAGTTTCAGTAGCTGGTTCTGTAATTTGGTACTATTCTATCCAAATTAGCTAGCACTTCCGACATTAATCGGTCATTTCTCGTTCTAAACTTCTCGTGCTAAACATGTAGGCAAGAACTGACAAAGAGATGAAGTCAGAGCTAAGAAAAATTGCTAGGGGCTTTGACCATTCCCTCGAAGCGTTCAACTCCTATGACGTGAACGGGTATCGCTTCGAGACCCATAAATACACAACAAGCCGGCCCAACGCGAAGACAATAAATAGCGGGGTGGTATGTCAAGGTGATGATGGGCTCCATTACTATGGAAGAGTCGAGGGTATATACGAGCTGAATTACGGGTTTCACAAAGGGCTAAATCCCGTCGTCTTCAAATGCCATTGGTTTGACCCACGTCGGGTGAGACGGGATCCTGAAATTGGGTTGGTCGAAGTTGAAAGGAACTCTGTTTATAAGGGAGAGGATGTGTACATCTTGGCTACCCAGGCCTTTCAAGTATTCTATCTCCTGTACGTGTGCAAAAACCCGACAAAACGTCTACATGGATGGGATGTTGTGATGACGGTGCCTTCACGCAATTGGCCGCCCCCGCCAAACAAGGACGATTACCGCCGCGTAGACCCCTCAACAAAGAGTGTCGAGTTTTATCAGGAAGAAGGGCTCCCCGGCCATTTCACAATCGGCTTGCCGACTATCGATGATATGGTTGTAGACGATGAACAAGAAGATGTGGGCATGGATGGAGACAATGCAGAAGATGAAGCTGAGGATGTTTGTGCCCCGGAAGACCTGAGTTTGCTCGAGGCGTTCAGAGCAGGGATTGAACTCGATGCAAATGGACCACCTCCAGGTTTCATTGATGATTATTGGTTCGTCGAGCCTGATGACGATGAGGAGACACGTGGTCCAATCACGGATGGCGACACAGGCTACTGATCTATGTAGTAGTAATTGCGAGGCTAGCCTATTTGTAATAACTCTGTGTAATAGTGATTGTCTAGCTAGGTTATTTGTAAGAACTCCGTGCTATGTTTGAGAGAACTCTATGCTAGCTATTTGTTGCTTCCACTAATTAATGTTCATCTATTTGCATTATTGTTGCTTTCATTAATGTTCATCTACTTATATTTCTGTTGCTTTCACTAATATTTATCTCTTTACAGTAGTGTGTACTAATAAACCAGTCTTTTAATTTGTGTTTGCAGGTGATTGAAGCATGCCGCCAAAAAAAAGGGTGGCGGTGCAACATCCCAAAAACTTCAAAACAAAGAAAATGAATTTCCCTTTTTCCAAATTTTGGAACCAACAAAAACTTTTCTCAAATTAAGTTTGATACATAGTGATCTTGCTTAATTATTGTGCTATTGCCATGATTGATTGTTAAAGTATTTTGAAATGATCTTAAACCCTAAACCTCACCCCTCTTTTCACCATCCAAGTTAAAACAAAATAAAAAGAAATTAAATAAGAAAAAGGCATATGTGCCTATGGCTATTTTTGGAAAACTTTACCGTAGGCCTTTCTACTTTGTTTAGAGGATTGGAAAACCTTCATAAACCTTACCTAGTACTTATCAAACCAAATCCAAGTTGAAACCAAAGAGAATAAAAAGAAAATAAAAATGCCATAGAGGCATATGAGAGTAAATGGCAAATTTGTGAATTTGAGAATCTTGACCCTAAGACTGGAGGTGAATGGTTGGATCACTCCTCTATACCATTTCAACACTCAACAACATCAATTGGGTCAAGCCAAATCAAATCAAAAAGAAAATGCAACATATGCATAGAGGCATATGTGACACATAGCCATTTTACCCAAACCTTGATCTATGCCCTTCTACTTTGCCCAAATGGTGTGAAACCATCTCTAAACATAATCTCACCCTAAATTGACCCTCAACCATGCCCAAGTAAAGCAAGGGAAACAAATTAGAAGATTAAGAAAAATTGGCATATCACCTCTTATGTGCTTATGGCCATTTTTGCAAATCTTTGAGCTAGACCTTTTGGAATGGTTTCAATGGTTTGGAAATGTTGCTAAACTAATAAGAATCACTTTGGAGTCAAGAAAAATCAAATCAAATAGAGAGAAATGAAATAGTGAGAAAATCCCATTTTCACTCACATACACTTTGGCCAACTTTTCAAATCTTTAACCAAGGCCACCATTGCTTGTGCCTTTACTTGTGAAACACTTATATATCAAAAAACCAACCCTTTTGCATCAAAGAAACCCAATTCAAATCAAAGGAAAAAATCAAATTCTACTAACATGTGATAATGGTCACTTTTCCCATTTATAAAATGTTACCCACTTTGCACCCCTGGTTTGGAAGTTTCCTAAACTAAACTTGGTCAACTCTTACCACCTCGTCCAATACCATGTCAAGGTGAACATCTTTGGTGTTGACCATCAAGATTGACTCTGCCTAGGTTGACCAGAATAGAGGTGCCAAGTGGAGACTTTGAATCAAAGAGAAGATGACCCCCTTTTTGAAAACTTGCAAACTAGCCCCAAATTGACCACCACCACCACCATTCTACCTCTTTAAATATATGAATGAGATGCACCAAAAAGATTTCCAAAATTCAACAAAAATTCTCTTGCGGCCATTATCACAAACACCTTGCAGGCTACTTTTCAGTTTTGACACACACCCTAAAATCCAATGGATTTTGGGCTAAACCCTGGACCAATGGTGATCATCACCACCCTTGTACCTCCTCCGCATCATCCCATGTACTGCATTCCTGATTAAAGTGGAGAAATGATCACCATTGTTGCCATGCCGAGTACCATGCCACTCCCATGCCCCTCCTCATGTCCACTCATCTCTGGTGCTCTCCACCTTGCCAAACAAGCTTGCCACACTTCATTGGTCATGTCTGTACCATCCCTGACTGAAGAAATGCAAACCCTCGCCCAGAACGTGACACGCCCAGGACGCCCAGGACACGCCAGAGCGCGCCCAGACATGTCACTGGACGCGCCAGAGCGCACGCGTGTGTCGTCGCCTCCGTCAACCCCTAGCCCTCTACCTCTGCATCACGCTTAACCGCACCACCAGCTACCCCATAGACACGCTCAATAGCTCGCGGAGGACCCATCGCCGTCGCCATGATCAAACCCTTGCCGCGCCGGTACTGCAAGGACACGCACCTCGCTCGCACGCCTTAGTCCATCATTCGCCGTGCCATCAAGCTCATCAGTACTGCCTAGACGTCGTCTACACCTTGCGCACCTCGCCTTGCCCCTTCGCCGTTCCAACCGCCGTCGCCATGATCGACCGCAAGCGTGCCCCACAGCACCCCTCCACCCTATAAAAGGAGAACCCCCGCGCCTCAATTGCTCACACCACTCAACTCCCCTCTTCCTCCTGATGATCCTCGACCTCTCGCCCGTCCACATTAAGCCCTAGCTATCTCCAATTGCGCCGTCGATCGCCGGAGCCCGACGCCGAAGTCGTCGTCGATTTACGCTTCCCCGAGCGACGCCGCCGGTACTAGTCGACTCCTCATCCTCGACAACGTCGCCCTGCCTCATCGCCGCCCCTCGCCGGAGCCCCAGCTCGCCGCCGACCCCTACCTCCGCCGAGCCAGCATGCCCTTCTCGTCCACGACAACGACGACGCACGCCTATCGATCGTCCCTCTAATCCTACGGCTCCTATTCGCAGGTACCGATTCGGTAAACTTAAGTCGCTGAATGCTGGGACCCACTGTCAGTTGGCCCGCAGCGTTAGTTGGGCTGGCCCCTTTACCTTTTCAAACCAATTCGGCCCATCTGTGTTCCCGCCTAGCCCATTAGTCTATTTTCGATTTAATTGGATTTAGAGAATTTCAATACTGGCCAATTGCTATAATTTGAATAGTTTCAAATCTACCAATCCAATTTTGGTGATTCAAATTGTTCCAGCATCCTTATGAAATGATCTAACTAATCCCACTGGTTTCAACCTCATAGCTTGTGTAGAATTTGAATAGCAAAAATAACAAGTCAGAGATTTTTCAGAGTTGAAATAATTTTTAAAAATCAACCATTTTGAATTTTGAGGTGATTCCAACTCTCATAATTCACATTTCAAGTACTCTAATTGTTTATGCAAAAATATGATATGGTTTCTTTACATGATCATGGGCTAGAAGCAAAATATTGGCTATGTAGTCAATAACTAGCCCATTTAAACCATTTCAAAAATTAGGAATTTAAGTCTATGAGGTGTAGCACCTCATTTAAATCATTTTCTCAAGTGTTATGAAGTAATGTGATGACCTCTCGTGCATGGTCTCATATTTGCTCACTTGTGGAATTTAAATCACAATGGTTATTTAAATCACATGAGATGATGAATCTCATTTAAATCATTTTTCTCAAATGATAAGTGGGAAGTGTTGACCTTGGTCAACATGTGATCATACATGGTTATTTGAGAGGATTAAATCTTAAGAAGATTCAATGAGAGGAAATTATTTCTCCCAAACTAAAGAGAAACCCTAATCCACATTTTCAATGAGAGGAAATTATTTTCCTATTGCTAAATAAGGAAACCCTAGCATAATTTTGGAATAAATGTTAAGTAGTGATGCTAGATCATTTATGTGAGCCATTAAGGCTAATTAAGTCTACTTAAGTGTTGTTTGGTGATTGTATCCTCGTATTCGTTTATAGACGCTAGTACCGGAGACTATCCAAAGGAAGAGGTCTTCTACCAAGAGGAAGAAGAAGAAAACTTTGATCACCTCACCAATCAAGGCAAGCTATTACCAATGCAATCTAGACTTGTGCAAAGCTCTACAAGAGCAAGGCACCATCACATTTTACTTTATGATCCTATCCCAAGTTTTTACTTTACAAGTTTTACTGAATTTTATTTATCAAAGTTACTTTTTTGATTTATGATTCACTTGGTTTAGTTATAGAGTAGTGATACGTCTCCAACGTATCGATAATTTCTTATGTTCCATGCCACTTTATTGATGATATCTACATGATTTATGCATACTTTATGTCATATTTATGCATTTTCCGGCACTAACCTATTAACAAGATGCCGAAGAGCCGTTCTTTGTTTCTGCTGTTTTTGGTTTCAGAAATCCTAGTAAGGAAATATTCTCGGAATTGGACGAAATCAACGCCCAGGGGCCTATTTTCACACGAAGCTTCCAGAAGACCGAAGGAGTCACGAAGTGGGGCCACGGGGCACCGCCACAGTAGGGCAGCGCGGCCTACAGGGGGCCCGCGCGGCCCTGCTGTGTGGGGCCCCCGTGACGCCTCTTGACCTGCCCTTCCGCCTACTTAAAGCCTTCGTCGCAAAACCCCCACTACCGAGAGCCACGATACGTAAAACCTTCCAGAGACGCCGCCGCCGCCAATCCCATCTCGGGGGATTCAAAAGATTGCCTCCGGCACCCTGCCGGAGAGGGGAATCATCTCCCGGAGGACTCTTCACCACCATGGTCGCCTCCGGAGTGATGAGTGAGTAGTTCACCCCTGGACTATGGGTCCACAGCAGTAGCTAGATGGTCGTCTTCTCCTAATTGTGCTTCATTGTTGGATCTTGTGAGCTGCCTAACATGATCAAGATCATCTATCTGTAATGCTATATGTTGTGTTTGTTGGGATCCGATGAATAGAGAATACTATGCTATGTTGATTATCAATCTATTATCTATGTGTTGTTTATGATCTTGCATGCTCTCCGTTACTAGTAGAGGCTCTGGCCAAGCTTTTGCTTGTAACTCCAAGAGGGAGTATTTATGCTCGATAGTGGGTTCATGCCTCTATTAAATCTGGGACAGTGACAAAAAGTTCTAAGGTTGTGGATGTGCTGTTGCCACTAGGGATAAAACATCGATGCTATGTCTAAGGATGTAGTTGTTGATTACATTACGCACCATACTTAATGCAATTGTCTGTTGTTTGCAACTTAATACTGGAAGGGGTTCGGATGATAACCTGAAGGTGGACTTTTTAGGCATAGATGCATGCTGGATAGCGGTCTATGTACTTTGTCGTAATGCCCAATTAAATCTCACAATACTCATCATATCATGTATGTGCATGGTCATGCCCTCTTTATTTGTCAATTGCCCAACTGTAATTTGTTCACCCAACATGCTTATTCTTATCGGAGAGACGCCTCTAGTGAACTGTGGACCCCGGTCCATTCTTTTAATCGAATACAATCAACTGCAATACTTGTTCTACTATTTTCTGCAAACAATCATCATCCACACTATACATCTAATTCTTTTTTACAGCAAGCCGGTGAGATTGACAACCTCACTGTCACGTTGGGGCAAAGTAATTTGGTTGTGTTGTGCAGGTTCCACGTTGGCGCCGGAATCCCTGGTGTTGCGCCGCACTACACTCCGCCGCCATCAACCTTCAACGTGCTTCTTGGCTCCTACTGGTTCGATAAACCTTGGTTTCTTACTGAGGGAAAACTTGCCGCTGTACGCATCACACCTTCCTCTTGGGGTTCCCAACGGACGCGTGCTGTACGCGTATCAAGCTCTTTTTCTGGCGTCGTTGCCGGGGAGATCAAGACACGCTGCAAGGGGAGTCTCCACCTCCAATCTCTTTACTTTGTTTTTGTCTTGCTTTACTTTTATTTAGTACTTTGTTTGCTTCACTAAATCAAAACACAAAAAAATTAGTTGCTAGTTTTACTTTATTTACTATCTTGTTCTCCATATTAAAAACACACAAAAATTAGTTACTTGCATTTTACTTTTGTTACCATGTCTAGTTCTGCACCTGTTACTTCTTCACCTGAGGAATTAGTCTTCACTTTTAAACAAGGGGATGAGGAGAGTTTTAAAGATGCTTGGTCCAGAATTTTTGATTCTTATCGTAAAGCTGAACCTCAAATGACTCTAAGTTTGCTCCTTAGTAACTTTTATTTTGGGCTTATGATTCGCTATAGATATGCCTTGGATGCTGTAGTGGGAGGAGATTTCCTTCATTGCAATGGGGATCAAGCTTTTAATGCCATAAAGAAATTGGTTGCATCATATGATTCAGCTAATAACTTTGATTCAGCTCTTATTAGCATTTATAATAGATTAAACACTCTTGAGACAAGTGCATCTTGCTTGAAAGAAAATTATAGCTATGTTCGTAACCGTCTTGATCAAGTTTTAGTGAACTCTGAACCTTCAAAATGGTACCCTACTATTAAAGTTGTTATCGGTGGTGAAACTTTTCATGCCAATTGTGATATTATGTCTGAATTTTGCCTTATGCCTAAGAGTATTTATGAATCTTTGACACTTTGGGGACTCGTTGAAGGGGGAGAAGGAATAACTCTTATTGATAACTCTGTTATAATTCCTAAGGGAATAGACGCTGGTGTGCATACAACCATTCTTGGAAGAACAGTATCCACTGATTATCTTGTTATTGAATGTGTAGGAACAGGACAAATCACACTCGGAAGATCCCTGCTGAAACTATTGGGAGCAGTCATAAATGTGGGAGAAGGCACGCTAAAATTCACCTCTAGACCGGGGGGTAGACATGTATTCCCTAAATCAAAGAATAAGATAGGTAGGCGTAAAGCCCGAGGTAATGTTGATGCTCCATCTCTTGATAATACTTGATACACACTTTCTGCGCCTAGCTGAAAGGCGTTAAAGAAAAGCGCTTATGGGAGACAACCCATGATTTTACTACATCACTTTTGTTTTATATTTGAGTCTTGGAAGTTGTTACTACTGTAGCAACCTCTCCTTATCTTAGTTTTGTTGCATTGTTGTGCCAAGTAAAGTCTTTGATAGTAAGGTTCATACTAGATTTGGATTACTGCGCAGAAACAGATTTCTTGCTGTAACGAATCTGGGCCTAATTCTCTGTAGGTAACTCAGAAAATTATGCCAATTTACGTGAGTGATACTCAGATATGTACGCAACTTTCATTCAATTTGAGAATTTTCATTTGAGCAAGTCTGGTGACTCAATAAAATTCGTCTTTACGAACTGTTCTGTTTTGACAGATTCTGCCTTTTATTTCGCATTGCCTGTTTTGCTATGCTTGATGGATTTTTCGATTCCATTAACTTTCAGTAGCTTTGTGAAATGTCCAGAAGTGTTAAGAATGAATATGTCACCTCTGAACATGTGAATTTTGATTGTGCACTAACCCTCTAATGAGTTGTTTTAAGTTTGGTGTGGAGGAAGTTTTCAAGGATCAAGAGAGGGAGATGATACAATATGATCAAGGAGAGTGAAAGCTCTAAGCTTGGGGATGCCCCGGTGGTTCACCCCTGCATATTTCAAGAAGACTCAAGCGTCTAAGCTTGGGGATGCCCAAGGCATCCCCTTCTTCATCGACAACATTATCAGGTTCCTCTATTGAAACTATATTTTTATTCCATCACATCTTATGCACTTTGCTTGGAGCGTCCGTTTGTTTTTGTTTTTGTTTTGAATAAAATGGATCCTAGCATTCATTGTGTGGGAGAGAGACACGCTCCGCTGTTGCATATGGACAAATATGTCCTTAGGCTTTACTCATAATACTCATGGCGAAGGTTGAATCTTCTTCGTTAAATTGTTATATGGTTGGAAACGGGAAATGCTACATGTAGTAATTGGTAGAATGTCTTGAATAATTTGATACTTGGCAATTGTTGTGCTCATGTTTAAGCTCTTGCATCATATACTTTGCACCTAGTAATGAAGAAATACATAGAGCTTGCTAAAATTTGGTTTGCATAATTGGTCTCTCTAAGGTCTAGATAATTTCTAGTAAGGGTCGAACAACAAGGAAGATGGTGTAGAGTCTTATAATGTTTACAATATATCTTTTATGTGAGTTTTGCTGTACCGCTTCATACTTGTGTTTGTTTCAAATAACCTTGCTAGCCTAAACCTTGTATCGAGAGGGAATACTTCTCATGCATCCAAAATCCTTGAGCCAACCACTATGCCATTCGTGTCCACCATACCTACCTACTACATGGTATTTCTCCGCCATTCCAAAGTAAATTGCTTGAGTGCTACCTTTAAATTTCCATTCTCCACCTTTACAATATATAGCTCATGGGACAAATAGCTTAAAAACTATTGTGGTATTGAATATGTACTTATGCACTTTATCTCTTATTAAGTTGCTTGTTGTGCGATAACCATGTTCCTGGGGACGCCATCAACTACTCTTTGTTGAATATCATGTGAGTTGCTATGCATGTCCGTCTTGTCTGAAGTAAGGGTGATTTACCATGAGTTGAATGGTTTGAGCATGCATACTGTTAGAGAAGAACATTGGGCCGCTAACTAAAGCCATGATCCATGGTGGAAGTTTCAGTTTTGGACAAATATGCTCAATCTCATATGAGAATATTAATTGTTGTTGAATGCTTAAGCATTAAAGAGGAGTCCATTATCTGTTGTCTATGTTGTCCCGGTATGGATGTCTAAGTTGAGAATAATCAAAAGCGAGAAATCCAATGCGAGCTTTCTCCTTAGACCTTTGTACAGGCGGCATAGAGGTACCCCTTTGTGACACTTGGTTAAAACATATGTATTGCGGTGATAATCCAGGTAATCCGAGCTAATTAGGACAAGGTGCGGGCACTATTAGTATACTATGCATGAGGCTTGCAACTTGTAGGATATAATTTACATGATGCATATGCTTTATTACTACCGTTGACAAAATTGTTTCTTGTTTTCAAAACCAAAGCTCTAGCACAAATATAGCAATCGATGCTTCCCTCGTCGAAGGGCCTTTCTTTTACTTTTATGTTGAGTCAGTTCACCTATTTCTCTCCACCTCAAGAAGCAAACACTTGTGTGAACTGTGCATTGATTCCTACATACTTGCATATTGCACTTATTATATTACTTTATGTTGACAATATCCATGAGATATACATATTACAAGTTGAAAGCAACCGCTGAAACTTAATCTTCCTTTGTGTTGCTTCAATGCCTTTACTTTGAAATTATTGCTTTATGAGTTAACTCTTATGCAAGACTTATTGATGCTTGTCTTGAAAGTACAATTCATGAAAAGTCTTTGCTATATGATTCATTTGTTTACTCATGTCATTTACATTGCTTGGATCGCTGCATTCATTACATGTGCTTACAATAGTATGATCAAGATTATGATGGCATGTCACTCCAGAAATTATCTTTGTTATCGTTTACCTACTCGGGACGAGCAGGAACTAAGCTTGGGGATGCTGATACGTCTCCAACGTATCGATAATTTCTTATGTTCCATGCCACTTTATTGATGATATCTACATGATTTATGCATACTTTATGCATTTTCCGGCACTAACCTATTAACAAGATGCCGAAGAGCCAGTTGTTGTTTTCTGCTGTTTTTGGTTTCAGAAATCCTAGTAAGGAAATATTCTCGGAATTGGACGAAATCAACGCCCAGGGGCCTATTTTCACACGAAGCTTCCAGAAGACCGAAGGAGTCACGAAGTGGGGCCACGGGGCGCCGCCACAGTAGGGCGGCGCGGCCTACAGGGGGCCCGCGCGGCCCTGCTGTGTGGGGCCCCCGTGACGCCTCTTGACCTGCCCTTCCGCCTACTTAAATCCTTAGTCGCGAAACCCCCAGTACCGAGAGCCACGATACGGAAAACCTTCCAGAGATGCCGCCGCCGCCAATCCCATCTCGGGGGATTCAGGAGATCGCCTCCGGCACCCTGCCGGAGAGGGGAATCATCTCCCGAAGGACTCTTCACCGCCATGGTCGCCTCCGGAGTGATGAGTGAGTAGTTCACCCCTGGACTATGGGTCCATAGAAGTAGCTATATGGCCGTCTTCTCCTAATTGTGCTTCATTGTTGGATCTTGTGAGCTGCCTAACATGATCAAGATCATCTATCTGTAATGCTATATGTTGTGTTTGTTGGGATCCGATGAATAGAGAATACTATGCTATGTTGATTATCAATCTATTATCTATGTGTTGTTTATGATCTTGCATGCTCTCCGTTACTAGTAGAGGCTCTGGCCAAGTTTTTGCTTGTAACTCCAAGAGGGAGTATTTATGCTCGATAGTGGGTTCATGCCTCCATTAAATGCAGGACGGTGACAGAAAGTTCTAAGGTTGTGGATGTGCTGTTTCCACTAGGGATAAAACATCGATGCTATGTCTAAGGATGTAGTTGTTGATTACATTACGCACCATACTTAATGCAATTGTCTGTTGTTTGCAACTTAATACTGGAAGGGGTTCGGATGACAACCTGAAGGTGGACTTTTTAGGCATAGATGCATGCTGGATAGCGGTCTATGTACTTTGTCGTAATGCCCAATTAAATCTCACAATACTCATCATATCATGTATGTGCATGGTCATGCCCTCTTTATTTGTCAATTGCCCAACTGTAATTTGTTCACCCAACATGCTTATTCTTATCGGAGAGACGCCTCTAGTGAACTGTGGACCCCGGTCCATTCTTTTAATCGAATACAATCAACTGCAATACTTGTTCTACTATTTTCTGCAAACAATCATCATCCACACTATACATCTAATTCTTTGTTACAGCAAGCCGGTGAGATTGACAACCTCACTGTCACGTTGGGGCAAAGTAATTTGGTTGTGTTGTGCAGGTTCCACGTTGGCGCCGGAATCCCTGGTGTTGCGCCGCACTACACTCCGCCGCCATCAACCTTCATCGTGCTTCTTGGCTCCTACTGGTTCGATAAACCTTGGTTTCTTACTGAGGGAAAACTTGCCGCTGTACGCATCACACCTTCCTCTTGGGGTTCCCAACGGACGCGTGCTGTACGCGTATCAAGTAGTACAAGAGCATCACACTTAGTCTAGCAAGCTCCAAGATATTTAGCACCCCTCATAACTAGTTGCTAGTGCTAAAGAATAAAAGTGACTACTCTAGTGGGAACTTGTGAATTTGAAATGAATTTGAAAACCTTGGAATGATGAGTCATTCTATTGAAAGATTTTGAAGGTGAATATGACTTGTGAATGACTTGGTGAATTTTACAAAACTGATGGTTGGGTTCGGATGCGATACCTTTCCAATTTTACAAGTACCCCCAGAATACCTAAATCTGGGTAAGGCTTAGCTGGAAACTTATGTATTTTAGTATGGGTTCCCTCTGAACAAGCGTCATAGGGGTTATGCCAAGGCTGCCTCCATTGAAAGTGAAATGACGTGAAATGAGGTGAATGTCCTACCCAAGCCCTGTGCAACTCCCGGGTTGACGGTTTGTTTTCACCGGGAGGCCAAGCTCATGGGGAGAGGTGCCTATACTAGGGTATGTAAATGAAAGGTTAGGATTGGTAGTTCGCGTAATGCGTACGATAAATCAGGGCCAGTTACCCCTGACGAGCTATTGCAATTGTTGTGGCATAAGTGTACAACCTCTGCAGAGTTTAACCTATTTGAATAGCCGCATCCGCGGTCATGGACAGTTGGAAAGGCCATACTGTTCCGTCATCAGAACTTTTCTAAAAATATGAATGGTGACTTGTGACTTGAATTGAAAGGTGACTTTGACTTTGAATCACAACTGAGTTGTGGGAATGACACTAATGTTCCCACTTGAGTTAGGCAAATGAAGAGGCTTTGATTATTAAAGTGCTTATGAAATAAAACTGGCTTTCTGCAAATGAAACTAGAGCTTAGCACCCCCTTACTATAGTTGATAGTATTTACCTTAGTAGTAGTTTGCGAGTACTTTAAAGTACTCATGGCTGTGTCCCTAGCTATTCAAATGGCCAGACTAGGAAGAGGAGTATTAGAACCCGGAAGAAGGACAACAGGACGTCTACGACAACTAGGATCACTCCTGACGTCAACAGTTGCCTGTGGAATAGATGGACTACTACTACGCTATTTTGCTTCCGCTATGTGTTATGTAATTGATCAATAGAACTTCTATTATTGTAATGAGACTGGATCATGTGATCCTTTATTTGTAAGACGATTATGGTATGTAATGAATGATGTGTTGTGATATCAATCTATTATGTCTCGCAAAAACAATATTCCTGGGATTGCGATGAATGGCATAATAGGCATCGGGACTTAAAAATATGGGTGTTGACAAGTTGGTATCAGAGCCATTGTTGACCTTAGGAGACCCTAGTTAGAATGGACGTCTGAAAAATTTAGTTTCAAAACAAGTGAAGTGATTATTTATGAAAACTTATTCTCACTCTTATCCTTGAGATCTTCTTCAAAATAAGAAAGTTATGCTCTATTCTTCTTATACTACTACATAAAATTTTGACACACTACTTCTCTAACTTACTCATCATAATTCTTCACAGATGGAGTACACCTGCAAGTCCTATCAGCTGGGCCACGGAGGAAACCTCATGTTCGAGAAGGATTTGAAACAAATAGTTGAGTATTTAGGACGCCCGTATCCCGAGTTCTTCAGAATACCCCTCAACAATCCATCGGGAGGACAACTTCGGTGGGAAGTTACTACAGATCTGAGAGGAAAGCTCGGAGCCCCAATATTGGAAACCATCTGGTTTTCTGTAACAGGAAACACTTGGAAGGAAGGACTAGTCAGAGCTATGCAAGTAGCAATTGCCCGTCTGTGCGGGCAGAATGTGAACAAGCTCAAGAACAACCGCTTCATTTACTACCCAAGACATGACCCCATGGGAAGACAAATAACTATGCCCCCGCACCCGGAGATGAACCACTATGTTGCCTACCTCGACTTCATGCTGTACAAGACCCGCAAGGAGTTGGACAACGCCCTCGCCTTTCGCCAAGCACATTACCCGTGAAGACGAAGAATCCCCCCCGAAGAGTAGTATCAATAAAAGCACTAACGTAGGTGTGAGTTTGTAGCAGGATCCCCTTGTATCGTAGAACGAATGAATGGTTCTTCAAACCAACGGTGTGTTAGCTTTGTAATATGTGATGTTTGGTATGAATAAAAAAAAGTGTTGTTGGTTTTTACCCTCGCAACACTACTC
Source organism: Lolium perenne (assembly GCF_019359855.2). Taxonomy (NCBI): domain Eukaryota; kingdom Viridiplantae; phylum Streptophyta; class Magnoliopsida; order Poales; family Poaceae; genus Lolium; species Lolium perenne. Next base: position 175,874,858 of record NC_067244.2, read on the forward strand.
AAATTTTCAAGTTATGAACTTTTTAAACTTTAACAAAACAAACCATAGAAATTTCCCTCTTATCTTATCATCTACCTCAATTTTCAGATGGCCCCACCAACCCGCAGCACCAACATGGACGCAATGATGCAGATGCTCCAGATGATGATGGCAGACCGAGAAGTCGAAAGAGCTGAACGTGAAGCCAACATTGTTGCACTGCAACAGATAGCTCAGAACAACCAAGGCCATGGAAACCACGATCACCCTGGATCGAAGCTGAAGAATTTTCAGAACACCAACCCACCAATGTTCAACAAGACTGAAGAGCCCTTGGACGCAGATGACTGGCTCCAAACAATGGAGAACAACCTCGAAGTTGCGGGAGTAGAAGCCGCAGAAAAAGTACTGTTTGCCACCCACTACCTGTCAGGACCTGCTAGAGCCTGGTGGACAAGTGCCCGTGCAATGAATGCGGGACAGATGATGACCTGGGAAGACTTCAAGCTGAAGTTTAGCAAGTACCATGTGCCCCAAGGACTGATCAAGAAGATGAGAGATGAGTTCCGAGAACTCAAACAAGGAAGGATGTCCGTGGTGGAATACCGCGACAGGTTTCTCACTCTGTCAAGGTACTCCCCGGATGAGACCGACACTAATGAGAAGAGAAAGGAAAGATTTCTGAATGGACTTCATGATGAGATGCAGACGGTGTTAGTGAACATTCCGTTCGCTGACCTCGAAGCCCTCGTGGACTCAGCCATACAGATGGAAGGAAAGCTGCATCAGGCCAACGAGAACCCCAAGATAAGAATGATGAACCAGAATGGACCCCACCATACCTAGAAGTACCGCAACAACTCCTCTGGAGGATTCACCCCAAGACACAACAAGCCAAATGCTCAGAGTTATCTCCCCAACTACCCCAACAACAACGGAGGACTCCCGAAGCCCGGAGGCAACAACAACATCCACAACAACAACAACCACCACAACAGCAACAACAACAATGGGAACAACAACCACACCAATACTGCCCCAAGGACTAGGAGCAATGCTACCCCCATCACCCCCAAGGACAAGGCAACCATCACCTGCTATGAATGTGGCACTGTAGGCCACTACTCAAATGAATGCCCCAAGAAACTTGCCAAGACTGCCCCCAATACTGCTGCACCTGCCCAGCAACAGCGCCGCTTCGCAGGTAGAAGGAACCAGAACAACCACAACGGCCGTCTCTACCACATGAATGCCACTAAAGCTCAGGAAGCACCTCAGGCCATGACAAGTATGTTTTCCTGTTAATCAAATTGCTCAATCTCTCTTAGGAACCTAACTTTTCTTAAAATCTCGGGACGAGATTTGTTTAAGGGGGAAGGGTTTGTAACATCCCAAAAACTTCAAAACAAAGAAAATGAATTTCCCTTTTTCCAAATTTTGGAACCAACAAAAACTTTTCTCAAATTAAGTTTGATACATAGTGATCTTGCTTAATTCTTGTGCTATTGCCATGATTGCTTGTTAAAGTATTTTGAAATAATCTTAAACCCTAAACCTCACCCCTCTTTTCACCATCCAAGTTAAAACAAAATAAAAAGAAATTAAATAAGAAAAAGGCATATGTGCCTATGGCTATTTTTGGAAAACTTTACCCTAGGCCTTTCCACTTTGTTTATAGGATTGGAAAACCTTCACAAACCTTACCTAGTACTTATTAAACCAAATCCAAGTTGAAACCAAAGAGAATAAAAAGAAAATAAAAATGCCATAGAGGCATATGAGAGTAAATGGAAAATTTGTGAATTTGAGAATCTTGACCCTAAGACTGGAGGTGAATGGTTAGATCACTCCTCTATACCATTTCAACACTCAACAACATCAATTGGGTCAAGCCAAATCAAATCAAAAAGAAAATGCAACATATGCATAGAGGCATATGTGACACATAGCCATTTTACCCAAAACTTGATCTATGCCCTTCTACTTTGCCCAAATGGTGTGAAACCATCTCTAAACATAATCTCACCCTAAATTGATCCCAAACCATGCCCAAGTAAAGCAAGGGAAACAAATTAGAAGATTAAGAAAAATTGGCATATCACCTCTTATGTGTTTATGGACATTTTTGCAAATCTTTGAGCTAGACCTTTTTGGAATGGTTTCAATGGTTTGGAAATGTTCCTAAACTAATAAGAATCACTTTGGAGTCAAGAAAAATCAAATCAAATAGAGAGAAATGAAATAGTGAGAAAATCCCATTTTCACTCACATACACTTTGGCCAACTTTTCAAATCTTTAACCAAGGCCACCATTGCTTGTGCCTTTACTTGTGAAACACTTATATATCAAAAACAAACCCTTTTGCATCAAAGAAACCCAATTCAAATCAAAGGAAAAATCAAATTCTACTAACATGTGATAATGGTCACTTTGCCCATTTATAAAATGTTACCCACTTTGCACCCCTGGTTTGGAAGTTTCCTAAACTAAACTTGGTCAACTCTTGCCACCTCATCCAAGACCATGTCAAGGTGAACATCTTTGGTGTTGACCATCAAGGTTGACTCTGCCTAGGTTGACCAGAATAGAGGTGCCAAGTGGAGACTTTGAATCAAAGAGAAGATGACCCCCTTTTTGAAAACTTGCAAACTAGCCCCAAATTGACCACCACCACCATTCTACCTCTTTAAATATATGAATGAGATGCACCAAAAAGATTTCCAAAATTCAACAAAAATTCTCTTGCGGCCATTATCACAAACACCTTGCAGGCTACTTTTCAGTTTTGACACACACCCTAAAATCCAATGGATTTTGGGCTAAACCCTGGACCAATGGTGATCATCACCACCCTTGTACCTCCTCCGCATCATCCCATGTACTGCATTCCTGATTATAGTGGAGAAATGATCACCATTGTTGCCATGCCGAGTACCATGCCACTCCCATGCCCCTCCTCATGTCCACTCATCTCTGGTGCTCTCCACCTTGCCAAACAAGCTTGCCACACTTCATTGGTCATGTCTGTACCATCCCTGACCGAAGAAACGCAAACCCTCGCCCAGAACGTGACGCGCCCAGGACGCCCAGGACACGCCAGAGCGCGCCCAGCCATGTCACTGGACGCGCCAGAGCGCACGCGTGTGCCGTCGCCTCCGTCAACCCCTAGCCCTCTACCTCTGCATCACGCTTCACCGCACCACCAGCTACCCCATAGACACGCTCAATAGCTCGCGGAGGACCCATCGCCGTCGCCATGATCAAACCCTTGCCGCGCCAGTACTGCAAGGACACGCACCTCACTCGCATGCCTTAGTCCATCATTCGCCGTGCCATCAAGCTCATCAGTACTGCCTAGACGTCACCTACCCCCTGCGCACCTCGCCTTGCCCCTTCGCTGTTCCAACCGCCGTCGCCATGATCGACCGCAAGCGTGCCCCGCAGCACCCCTCCACCCTATAAAAGGAGAACCCCCGCGCCTCAATTGGTCACACCACTCGACTCCCCTCTTCCTCCTGATCATCCTCGACCTCTCGCCCGTCCACATTAAGCCCTAGCTAGCTCCAATTGCGTCGTCGATCGCCGGAGCCCGACGCAGAAGTCGCCGTCGATTTACGCCTCCCCGAGCGACGCCGCCGGTACCAGTCGACTCCTCATCCTCGACAACATCGCCCTGCCTCATCGCCGCCCCTCGCCGGAGCCCCAGCTCTCCGCCGACCCCTACCTCCGCCGAGCCAGCACGCCCTTCTCGTCGACGATGACGACGACGCACGGCCGTCGATCGTCCCTCTAATCCTACGGCTCCTATTCGCATGTACCGATTCGGTAAACTTAAGTCGCTGACTGCTGGGACCCACTGTCAGTTGGCCCGCAGCATTAGTTGGGCTGGCCCCTTTACCTTTTCAAACCAATTCGGCCCATCTGTGTTCCCGCCTAGCCCATTAGTCTATTTTCGATTTAACTGGATTCAGAGAATTTCAATACTGGCCAATTGCTATAATTTGAATAGTTTCAAATCTACAAATCCAATTTTGGTGATTCAAATTGTTCCAGCATCCTTATGAAATGATCTAACTAATCCCACTGGTTTCAACCTCATAGCTTGTGTAGAATTTGAATAGCAAAAATAACAAGTCAGAGAATTTTCAGAGTTGAAATAATTTTTAAAAATCAACCATTTTGAATTTTGAGGTGATTCCAACTCTCATAATTCACATTTCAAGTACTCTAATTGTTTATGCAAAAATATGATATGGTTTCTGTACATGATCATGGGCTAGAAGCAAAATATTGGCTATGTAGTCAATAACTAGCCCATTTAAACCATTTCAAAAATTAGAAATTTAAATCTATGAGGTGTAGCACCTCATTTAAATCATTTTCTCAAGTGTTATGAAGTAATGTGATGACCTCTGGTGCATGGTCTCATATTTGCTCACTTGTGGAATTTAAATCACAATGGTTATTTAAATCACATGAGATGATGAATCTCATTTAAATCATTTTCTCAAATGATAAGTGGGAAGTGTTGACCTTGGTCAACATGTGATCATACATGGTTATTTGAGAGGATTAAATCTTAAGAAGATTCAATGAGAGGAAATTATTTCTCCCAAACTAAAGAGAAACCCTAATCCACATTTTCAATGAGAGGAAATTATTTTCCTATTACTAAATAAGGAAACCCTAGCATAATTTTGGAATAAATGTTAAGTAGTGATGCTAGATCATTTGTGTGAGCCATTAAGGCTAATTAAGTCTACTTAAGTGTTGTTTGGTGATTATATGCTCGTATTCGTTTATAGACGCTAGTACCGGAGACTATCCAGAGGAAGAGGTCTTCTACCAAGAGGAAGAAGAAGAAAACTTTGATCACCTCACCAATCAAGGCAAGCTATTACCAATGCAAGCTAGACTTGTTCAAAGCTCTACAAGAGCAAGGCACCATTACATTTTACTTTATGATCCTATCCCAAGTTTTTACTTTACAAGTTTTATTGAATTTTATTTATCAAAGTTTCTTTTTGATTTATGATTCACTTGGTTTAGTTATAGAGTAGTACAAGAGCATCACACTTAGTCTAGGAAGCTCCAAGATATTTAGCACCCCTCATAACTAGTTGCTAGTGCAAAAGAATAAAAGTGACTACTCTAGTGGGAACTTGTGAATTTGAAATGACTTTGAAAACCTTGGAATGATGAGACATTCTATTGAAAGATTTTGAAGGTGAATATGAATTGTGAATGACTTGGTGAATTTTACAAAACTGATGGTTGGGTTCGGATGCGATACCTTTCCAATTTTACAAGTACCCCCACAATACCTGAATCTGGGTAAGGCTTAGCTGGAAACTTATGTATTTTAGTATGGGTTCCCTCTGAACAAGCGTCATAGGGGTTATGCCGAGGCTGCCTCCATTGAAAGTGAAATGACGTGAAATGAGGTGAATGTCCTACCCAAGCCCTGTGCAGTTCCTGGGTTGACGGTTTGTTTTCACCGGGAGGCCAAGCTCATGGGGAGAGGTGCCTATACTAGGGTATGTAAATGAAAGGTTAGGATTGGTAGTTCGCGTACTGCGTACGATAAATCAGGGCCAGTTACCCCTGACGAGCTATTGCAATTGTTGTGGCACAAGTGTACAACCTCTGCATAGTTTAACCTATTTGAATAGCCGCGTCTGCGGTCATGGACAGTTGGAAAGGCCATACTGTTCCGTCATCAGAACTTCTCTAAAAATATGAATGGTGACTTGTGACTTGAATTGAAAGGTGACTTTGACTTTGAATCACAACTGAGTTGTGGGAATGACACTAATGTTCCCACTTGAGTTAGGCAAATGAAGAGGCTTTGATTATTAAAGTGCTTATGAAATAAAACTGGCTTTCTGCAAATGAAACTAGAGCTTAGCACCCCCTTACTATAGTTGAAAGTATTTACCTTAGTAGTAGTTTGCGAGTACTTTAAAGTACTCATGGCTGTGTCCCTGGCTATTCATATGGCCAGACTAGGAAGAGTAGTATCAGAACCCGGAAGAAGGACAGCAGGACGTCTACGACAACTAGGATCACTCCTGACGTCAACAGTTGCCTGTGGAATAGATGGACTACTACTACGCTATTTCGCTTCCGCTATGTGTTATGTAATTGATCAATAGAACTTCTATTATTGTAATGAGACTGGATCATGTGATCCTTTATTTGTAAGACGATTATGGTATGTAATGAATGATGTGTTGTGATATCAATCTATTATGTCTCGCAAAAAGAATATTCCTGGGATTGCGATGAATGGCATAATAGGCATCAGGACTTAAAAATCCGGGTGTTGATAGGCGGTCTTACAAAGAAGCTCAACGAATTGGTAGGTGCAGGGACTTCGAGGCGGGGCCGAGCTACTACCCCCTCCTAGACCCCTCCTGTCGCTCCCCCAGTGCGACCACGTAGGAAGAATCCGACGTGGGTACTCACTCCTAGTCCTAGCCGCCCTCCCGCAGCTGATGATGATGATGAGGTGGAGGCTGGGAGTGAGGAGGAACAGGAGGACCACGGGGGTGGGGAGGACCAGGAGCAGTACGGGGGTGAGGAGGACTAGGAGGAGGAGGGGGCTGGGGAGGACCAGGAGGAGGAGGGGACGAGGAGGACTTCTTGGAGGATGAGGGGTTGGGGAACTTACCGTTCGATCTTGATCCAAACCTAGTTTGGCAAGCGCCGGCGGATTACCAATACGTTCCAGCTGTGGAGAGGCTGAGGCCACGTGATAGGAGGCCATATCGGTGTGGGATAACACAGCTCCCCGCGCTGAAGCACTGGCGCTACAGCCATGTTGTTCTAGAGCCCTATGGAAGGAGGTACATGTTAATTTTTGGCATTTCGTTATCGCAATTTTGTCATTATCAAAATTATTATCACATACATATTGATGTTGTCGTTTCATGGTGCAGCTCGTTCAGGTATGAAGACCCATCGCAGAGGCCGCCACGTGGGTACTCGAACATCCTTGGGGGCCTACTTAGAAGGTATTTCCCTGGGATAGTCGATCTCCCTACTGGTGGCTGCGACGTAGCTTGGAGGTGGGCGCACTACAGCCTCGCGGAAGATCCTCTTGGCCGCGGCAGCATGGCGGACATGGTTGTTGGCAAATTTTGGGTACGTGACTTTTGACTCTTCTTACCATTCATACACTCTCCTTGGTTGACAATAATTGCACTAATGCCCCTTGTTTTACCTATGTGCATGGTTGCAGAAATACTTCAAGAGGGCCGAGGGTATGGAAAATGCGTGTGATGATGTCCTACACCAGATTGCAAGGAAGAGGGTGACTGGCATGCACTACGAGGCACGTGTTCAGTGCGTCCGCGCACGCCGACTGCTTCGTCCACATGACTAAGGAGGACGCTCGCGACACGCTCATGCAGCCGTGGCAGTACATGCAGGTATTTGCATTTATGTGTTATTGATTTCTTTATCGCCATGTAGTTTATTTTACCATAATGGGTTTATCTTGTGCATGTAGAACCCTCCTCAGTACGTCGGCAACGACGAGAGGTGCTTTCTTGCGATGGTCATGTGGTGGACATGCCCCCAGTACCTGAAGAAGCACGAGGAGGGCAAGAAGAAGCGGGCAGAGATGCGAGGTGGATCGCATATCCAAGGCAGCATCCCCATCTCTCTTCACCTGCAGAACGAGGTGAGCAAATTAATGGTTCCTTCATTCTTTGAATTGATGTTATATATTTGCTAACTCTGCAAGGGTGTGGAACTTCACTTTATTACATGTTCTCTTTTGCAGGAAGTCAGGACAGGAGCGAAGCCTAACGTCTTTGCCGTGCTAAAGAAGATGAAGCAAAGGAAGAAGCCGGATCCTGAGACGGGGTCCGTGTGGGTTAACCCGCAATCCGAGACCCAGTGCACGTCGTATGTCTCCAAGTTCAAGCAGAAGTACGGCGAGGACGCCAACCCAGAGGCCGAGGACTTTGACCCTGAGGTTGCGGTGCTTGCGGGAGAAGGCTTGAAGCATGGCCGCCTATGGCTTGGTGACGGGTGCGTCGACCCAGCGAAGGTTCCCTCTCTCCGCCAGATCCGTCATGGTCGTAAGAGCGGCCAGCCTGAGGTACAGACCCGGCCACGAGCTTCGGATCTAGCTGTCGAGCGGTTACGGGTATGTTCTTCCTCCGGCCTCTACCTTTCCTTTACATGCTTTCCATTGAAATGTTAATGACATCGCGGCAACACATCGTAGGCGGAGATGGCAGCAAAGGAGCAGGCGACCCAGGAGCACGCACGGCACATGGAGCAACAGATTCTGGAGTATCAGCAGCAGCAAACACAGATGATGCAGCAGATCCAACAGCAGAATCAAATGATGCAGCAGCATCAGGCACAGATGAGCTGGCTGATGAGCCAGACGGCTCTGTCTACTCCACCGGGGAATCTTTCTACTCCTCCTTTCTCCTTGCCGTGGATGCCGCCACCGTCCAGTCAGCCGGTGACACCTTTCACCGTGAACAACACAAACATCATCCGGAGCATGAACCGCGGTGATTCCTCCTACACTTGTGCCCAACCCGCTACTTGTACTTGTTCAAGTGTTCAATATGCAAGTGCAAATGCTAATTCCATCAACCTTGTAGATTATGTGTCACAAGGCAATGACGATGAGGCGGGCGCAAGCAATGGAGGATGACAAGGTTGATGGCATGGTCTTCGTGCACTTTGTCGGATTGTATGCTTGTAATGGATTGTAATAATGAACATTGCACTATGGACTCTATGTAACTTGTGTGGATGGACTATGGACTCAATGTAATGCATTGTATGCATGAATATGTGCGTTTGATGTATTTGTGGTGTTCCCGTAGTGTTTGGTGATGTTATGTTGAAGATTATATGTTGTATATGCTTTATTGTCAATTGCTATATTTGAAATGCAGGGAATAAGCAAAAAGCAGCAAAAAATGGAAAAACAGGCAAAGGACTTTTGGTCACTTTGCCGTGTGCACACACACGGCAAAGGAGCCACGTGGCGGCAGCCTGTATACCTGGGAGCTCCTGGCGTGCATGTTGGGGACTTTGCCGTGCGTGCTGGCATGCTGGCGCACGGCAAAGAGCGGCGCACGGCACAGAGGGCACGCACGGCAAAGAATGTGCGCACGGCAAAGAGCAGGCCGCACGGCAAAGGTTGCGCGCACGGCAAACTCAAGCCCGCACGGCAAAGGCAGCGTGCACGGCAAAGCGCCTGCCGCACGGCAGCCCAGGGCGCGCACGGCAAATGCCGTTGCCGTGCAAACAGTCGACGCGCATGTCGAGGGTACTCCTCGCCAATGCCCTCCGATAGGGGCTTAGGGTTGATGGAATCCTGTAGGCTGACACGAGACATCGGTTCACAGACAAGCGGGGAGAGCGATTTACCCAGGTTCGGGGCCCTCGATGAGGTAAAACCCTTACGTCCTGCCTGTCTGTTCTTTGATTATGATGACAATGGATTACAATGGGGTGCCGAATACTTCGGCTGGGATCTAGTCGAGATTGTTATTGCTAGGGTTACCTAGCTCTAAACTTTTTCGGGCTAAGATTGCTAAGATTGTTCGTAGTCCCTCGGCAGCCCCTCTCCTGGCCTTTATATAGGAGGCCAGGTCCCAAGAGGTCTAACCGAATACGACTAGATTTACAATAATTTAGATCCAATCTTTCCTTGTTTGTTCGCTTCCTTGTCTTGCCCGTCAAGGAGTCTTCTGGTGCGCCGACCTAGTGGCCCATCTAGCCTTCGGGTGTCTTCATGGGCCTCCAGTTGGTCAATACAGGATAGGGCAATGTTGGTTACTTGAAGGGTAGTGCCCACGTCAGTAGCCCCCGAGTGTCTAGCCGAAGATAATTCGGGTAGAGACTAATGCACGTCTTCTCATGATATTCTTCTCCTTCATTGTTCTTGTTCATCTTGATTCTGCTCCATCTTCTTTTTATCGGGTGCGCGTCAGCGCTCCCGATGGGAGTAGCCCCCGAGTCTAGGTACGGATGCTTGCAATCCGTGCGTAGACTCAAGTTGTACTATTCGAATACTTTCCTCTGCCGAGTTTTTCGCAAGTCTTCATAGGTCTTTCAATACATTTTCTTCACGCAAAGGATAATGAGTAACGTGCCCAACTTTTGTTGGTTAAATGCCGATGGCAAAACAACGTTACTCTACACAGAATCAAGTCCCCGGGCATGATCCTGGAGTGCAAAAAACTTTTAACGGGTGTGCATCACATCCTCCCGATGGGAGTAATTAATGAGTCTGGGTACAGACTCAAACTTTTTTCCTTCGACTGCTTATTCTGTCGAATCTTCTTTTTATCGGGCGCGCGTCAGCGCTCCCGATGGGAGTAGCCCCCGAGTACAGGTTCGGATGCCTGCAATCCATGCGTGGACTCAAATCCTTCATCCGATGACTTTTTATGTTTCCTTCGAATGCTTCCAGTTTTTTTTTAAGACGTCATGGTTGTGGGCCGATTGACGGGATTTGACTTGACGTGTAACTGTTGTGGGCCAATTGATAGGACTTGACCTGACGGGCCCACCCTAGCTCTGCGCAGGCAGTTTTTAGGTCTTGACTAGTGCACGCGCGGCGATCGAGGCGTCTCCTCAATTTTCACGCGACGTGGGAATAATGGGCCGCCGGTTCCACTCCTTTAAGCGCCACGTGTACAGTCAGATCTGCTCCTCCCCCCCCCCCCCACGATGTATTGTGGAGTTATGGCCACGTCGGGGCTCAAATTTTTATGGAATAAATAGGAGGCCCACTTTCTTTTTTACCTTTTACCCCGTTCACTGCTCATCTTCTCCTTCAAGCCTCCTGTTCTTCCTCCTCTCCATCAGAAGCTTACGTTCACCATGGGCAAAAAGAAGAGTGGCAGCACATCGGAGGCGGCCAAAGTTAGCCGTGACTGGAGCGCCTCTGCCATTACCAACCGCGACATCAACAAACTTCGCGCCCTTGGCTTCATCTCCGCATCTGAGGATGACATTCGTCTCCCAGGTTCGGTTTCTCGCCCAAGTCCCCCAAAGGGCTTCACCGTCATGTTTGTCGCTTTTCTGTTCTGTGGCCTCTCTCTTCCGGCGCACGAGTTCCTTCGTTCCCTCCTTTTCTTCTACGGGATTCAGCTCTGGCAGCTGACCCCAAATTCCATCCTCCACCTTTCCATTTTTATCACCGTCTGTGAAGCCTTCCTCGGCATTGAGCCCCACTGGGGCCTTTGGAGGAAGATCTTCTATGTGAAGCGTCATAATGATAGCAACGCCTCCCCGTTGTCGGCGGCGTTGGCTTCGTTGTTAGGAAGGAGGTCGACTACTTCGACTATCCGATGAAGGAATCCGTCCAGGGCTGGCGCAACAAGTGGTTCTACCTTCGGGACCCTGCCGTTCCTGGGCGGCGTTCAAATCTCCCTCCTTTTGACGATGTCTTGGTGGCTCACAAGAAGAAGTCTTGGAACAACGCCCTTTCTCCCGAAGAAAAGGCGACAGCCGATGAGCTATTCAAGCAAATTGTCACTTTGAAGAATTCAGGAGGCATGACGATGTGCGGTACTGAAGTAGTTTCAGTTTTCCTACAACGTCGAGTGCAGCCGCTGATGTCTCGCCCTCACCAGCTGTGGCTTTTCACTGGCAAAAACGACAAGTCAAGGGTCAACTCTGCCGACCTGTCGGCAGATGAGCTCCAGAACGAAGTTCGTCGCCTAACAAGCCTCAGCACCAAGGACACCATTGTCTTGACATTGGTGCGCCCTCCTTATGATTTCAAGCATCTTCCGTCCGAGGTAACCTTATCGTTCTTCGTCTACTATCATTACTTCTTCCTTCTGTTTGTACCTTACATGTTTTCTATCCTTCCGCAGGTTCCCGCTGTCACCCAATGTTATCCTCCCTCACCCGAGAGCGGAGTGGTATTAGAGGACGATGATGACGATTCTGAGGGAACCGAGGATGCTCAGCACGCCCTTGAGGACAGCGATGTCCAAGAGGAGGAAACTGCTGAAGATGACGCCTTTCTCAAGAGCAGACGTCGCAAGCAGGTACATGATGATCTTATCACTTCGGCTGAATCAAGTCCTAAAGGAGGAGATAATGATGCCGATGAAGCTGCTTCGCCTCCTCCTGCTAAGAAGGGTTCAACGAGTTTTTTCGTGGACGAAGATGATCTGGACCTGTGAGCATTTATACTCTTTGTTACTTTTATTTCTTGTCACCTTGTATGCTAACGTCACGCTGTACTTAAACAGCTCTGCCGATGACGATGACGATGTTCCTCTCGCAAAGAGGGCTAAACTTGCTTCTGAGAGAGCAGCATCGGCTAAGGAATCGAACCCTTCTCCCGCCAAGTCGACACCTCCATCCCGAGCGGGTGTAGAGAAGGTCCCATTATCGAGAGTTATTCCTCCTGATGATGCTCCCACCCCGCCGGCTGGCCGCGATCACGTAAGTACTTAATCTGTCTGGCTTTGCTGAATTTCCATCACCTGACTCCTCTTGTTTTTTCCTGGCTGCAGCCAATTTACGCTACAGTCGATGCTGTGGCGGATTTTGCTGAACAATTTACTCGCCTAGAGGCCGAAAATGCCCAACTTCGAAAGGCTGTTAAGTCTTCGGCTGATCAAGCAGTCGAAGCCAACAGGATCGCTGTCGATGCCAAGAGTGAGAACGCCTTGTTGAAGGAGGAGGTAAAGAGGCTAAAGCGTCAGATGAAGGATGATCAAGATGCTAGGCGTGCAGTGGCGGCTGCAATTGACGAGAAGGAAGGTGTCCTCTGCGAATCCATCAAGGATTTACTGGGTAAAAGATCCTTATGGTGTTCTGCTCCTTTCTTGATGCTTTCTCCATTGATTACTGATACATTTCTTTTTCAGAGGCCGCCAATTTAACTGTCAGCCGACGCCATCAGCTTCGGGAGGATTCCACAGCCGACGCTTTGTCGCTTGCTGCTGAGTCAAACGTCCAGATTCTCAGGTTACTGCAGAAGTCCAAGGGAGCTCTGTCGAAGTTATACTCGATGATCTTCCCAAAGGCCAAGCTGGACAAAACTCTCGACGAAATGGCGGAAGCTTTCCTTGTCGATCCTTCCGAGCCTGTAGAGGTACTGAAACATCGTAGCCGCTTGATGGGTGCAGTTCTTACTTTCCAGTTGCTTATGGGCCACGGGATGGGGTCGGAATTGGAAGAGTTCTCTAAGGCGCTGCCTGCTGATGATGAAAATCATCTAGTCAACCTTGAGCCTTACAAGAGATCGGCAATAACTTGCGCCAACCGGCTTCTGAAGTTGGTGGATGAAGCACAAGCCGAGCCTATCCCTGAGTCAGCCCCTGGTTCAACGTCGGCGAATCCTTGAATCATTACTTGATTTGTTGTACATAAGATTATCGTAACTCTTTTTAAATTTGGCTCTGTTGCCAAACATCCTTTTGCCTGTATGATGTGCACTCAATACTCCCGATGGGAGTTTTTATATTAATGCTTGGTCTGAACTAAGGACGTACTGCAGATTCCTTCATCTTCTTCCCGTGCCGAGCCTTTTTCGAATTCTTCAGGAAATGACGAGTCAAGCCTTGTTCGTCAGTTACGTGACCAGGTGTCTAGTCTGAATAAAGACATTACTTCCCTTCGTGCAATGGCTGCCTTGGTGAAGAAGAAGGGAGAAATAGCGACCGTCGTCGAACAATACGCTCTCGATGGTCTTCATGTTGCTTCCGAAAGCCTAGGCTGTGAGTGTTTAGTCTATCTTCTAATTCCGGGTATAGCTTGAATGTTTTAACATTCGTTCCTTTTCCAGTCGTAGCTTCGGATGCAGCTGAAGAGGACAGGAAGATTCATGAAGAGGTTGAGGCAATGACCGACGTTGCGCACCCAATGCATGGTTTATGGCTGCATCGTCCGAAGGCCGTCATCATGGCGAAGTTTAAGTATCGGGTGATGAAGGCGCATTACTATTTTGATAAATACTATGCCCTTCTTACGATGGTTTGGCACACCTTGTTTCCTCTGGATCAGGCACCCGAAACCTTGTCTGGTTTGTTTACTCGATTCAAGTCTCCCGAGAGGATTCGGCTGCTGGTGCGGAAAGAGCTTCTAGCTAGCGCTGAGCTTGCCTTTGCTTCAATATTGGCATGTCATCCATCTTTGGATTTAAGAGCCGTGGCAAACACTGAAAGGGATTTAGGCCAGTACTATGATGTTGCTCGAGGTCCTGCTCACACCATTGTTTCTCGGATGGAATCATGCCTCGAAAAGGAACTGAAGGCTCATTGGGACCGAGGATCCCGATTATAACTGGAATAACCTTGTATTCACATAAGATTGTTTACTGCGTACGTTGTACGCTTATGTTATTTTGATTGATATTTTGTTGTCGAGTGCGGCTGAGTGATCAGTTCAACCTGCTTACTTGACGACTTCGTTGTATTTTATGCAATGTTATTGCGAAGTCGATATGTAATTTATGCAAAAGTTCGGCTTCGTCACACGGTGCACCGGTTTGAGCCTTATCTTAATGTAACCATCGACTGCAGCACTCGCGTATTTTTCGAGGCTTGGATTGGTTGTTTTTATGTGTCATTAATCTTAGCTCTCGCTGAGAGTATTTGATTAATGTCATTGTATGGGCCAGTGCTCCCGATGGGAGTTAGAGCCGATGGAAAAAGGTTCCGAACGTTATGTTCGGGTGCCAAAGCCTGAAGCAAGAAAAAGGGTAACAGAAATCTGATTAGATCTTTATTCATAATGTAAGGCAACATTGTAGGCCGTTAAATGAAAACAATCGTATCCTATGTATAAAACCGTCGCAATTGCGCGATGTTCCATGGATTCTCGACATCTTTTCCTGAGGCTGGATTTTTGAGCCGATAAGCTCCTCCTGGTATCACTTCAGTGATGATGTATGGTCCTTCCCATGGAGATTCTAGCTTCAAAGGTCTTTTTTGCTTCAACCGAAGTACCATATCTCCAACACTAAAATTTCGACTGCGTATCCGTCGACTGTGATAATTTCTCAGTGCTTGTTGGTAGACCGTTGTTCTTGCCAAGGCGATATCTCGTGCTTCGTCAAGGAGATCGACATCATCTTGTAGCGCGATGTTGGAGGAGGACTCTGTATACGCCGTTACTCGAGGCGCTTCAAATCGGACGTCGGCTGGTAGAACTGCTTCGGCTCCGTACACCAAGAAGAATGGAGTGTATTGAGTCGACCTGTTGGGGGTGGTACGTAAACTCCATAGCACAGATGGTAATTCTTCAACCCAGGCTCCGGCTGCACCTTTAAGGCTTTTCTTTAAACCATCCCCTATTAAACCATTGATCCTTTCCACCTGGCCATTGGTCTGTGGGTGAGAGACTGACGCGAATTTCAATTTGATTCCCCCATCGTCACAAAATTTCCTGAACTCCTCGGAATCAAAATTGGAACCGTTGTCTGTGACGATGTTGTGGGGCATACCAAATCGACAGGTTATTCCTTTGAAGAATTGAACCGCCGTTTCAGCCTTTTGATTTTGCACTGGTACTGCCTCGATCCACTTAGTGAATTTGTCGACTGCAACCAGTAGGTACGTGTGTCCTCCGGGTGACGATCTTGGCAGCGGTCCAACTTGATCGAGTCCCCATTGAGCGAACGGCCATGCCAAGGGTATTGTCATTAAATCCGTTGCAGGAGCGTGTGGTTTCGACGAGAAACGTTGGCACGCATCGCACTTCATGACTAGATCCCTAGCATCCGATGCTGCCGTTGGCCAGTAAAATCCTGCCCTAAAGACTTTCGCCACAAGGGCTCTGCTTCCTGCATGATGCCCACAGGTTCCTTCATGTATCTCGCGTAAAAATGCTTTTCCATCGTCAATGGCGATGCACCTTTGGAAGATCCCTGAGATGCTACGCTTGTAAAGCTCGCCATTTATCACCGTAAAAGCCTTTGATCGTCTGACGATTCGTTTAGCTTCCACAGGGTCTTCCGGCAGCTCTTGCTTCGACAGGTAGGCTAGGAATGGTTTGGTCCATAGTGGCTCGAGGAGGAGAACTTGTTCGGCAGGGAGGCCTGGCGATTCTTCAGTCGAAGGTTTTTGTAATGAGCTTTTCTCCAACTCTTCAACCGATGGTTTTGCAGACGGCTTTTCTTTGATTGATCTTTGAGCGATCACTTCGTAAAAAACTCCATCTGGAATAGGGGAACATGTGGACCTGATGTTCGCCAGAGTGTCAGCTTCCTCGTTACTGGCCCTGCCGATGTGCTTAAGCTCACATCCTTCGAATTTAGCCTCCATATTCTGATACAACTGTCGATAAGCAACCATGTTGTCACTGACTGCATCGCACAGGTTCATCGACTGCTGGACCACCAGGTTTGAGTCTCCGTAGATTTCTAGGCGCGTAGCACCACATGCCTTCGCCATTTTCATCCCGTGTAGTAGTGCTTCGTATTCTGCTTCTTTGTTTGTCGGCAGGGAGAAGTTCATGTGTAGTATATACCTCATCTTGTCTCCCTGTGGTGATATCAGTACCACTCCTGCCCCCACGCCTGTACTCCGTTTTGACCCATCAAAGTACATCACCCATGACCCCGACATGTCGGGTGTTGCTGGTGTTTGTGACTGGATCCAATCTGCCACAAAATCTGGGAGAATTTGGGATTTTACTGCCGTTTGGTTGACGTAAGTTATGTCGTGTGGTGCTAACTCGATGGCCCATTGAGACACTCGACCCGTGGCTTCCGGATTGGTCATTATGCTCTTCAGGGGTGCTTCACTCACAACTTTAATCGGGTGCTCCGTGAAGTAGTGCCTCAGCTTGCGAGCCGACCTCCACACTGCATATGCCAACTTTTGGTGATGAGGATACCTCTGCCTTGCGGGGGTGAGTACTTCACTGAGGTAGTAAACGGGCCTCTGCACGCCATGAACTCTCCCTGCTTCTTCTCGCTCGACAACCAAAACGCTGCTGAAGACTTGTGCTGTGGCGGCTATGTACATCAGCAGTGTCTCCTTTTCGCGCGGGGTCACGAGCACCGGGGAGGTCGATAGGATTTTCTTCAAGTTGTCGAAGGAATCTTGTGCCTCCTTTTTCCACTCGAACTTTTCTGACTTTTTCATCAGGTTGTAGAAGGGCAAAGCTTTCTCCCCTAGTTTTGCGATAAACCTGCTAAGTGCTGCCAATCGGCCTGCCAACTGCTGCACTTGGTGCAGATTCTTTGGCGGCTCCATGTCGAGAATGGCTTTGATCTTCAAGGGATTAGCCTCGATCCCTCTGGCTGATATGAAGTACCCGAGTACTTGCCCTCCTGGCACTCCAAAGAAACACTTCTTGGGATTTAGCTTAATTTTGTATCTGTCCAGATTGTCAAAGGTCTCCCGCAAGTCATCGATGAGTGTGGCTGCGTGCCTTGTTTTCACCACGATATCGTCGATGTAGACTTCGATGTTCCTTCCAATCTGCTCCGCGAGGCAAGCTTGCATGCAGCGTTGGTAGGTAGCTCCTGCATTTTTTAACCCGAAGGTCATGACGTTGTAACAGAAAACGCCGTGTGGAGTGATGAATGCGGTTAGCTCCTGGTCCTCCTTCTTCAGTTTGATCTGGTTGTACCCGGAGTACGCATCGAGGAAAGAGAGATGATCGCACCCGGCTGTAGAATCGACTATCTGATCTATTCGAGGCAGTGGGAAATGATCTTTCGGGCAGTGCTTGTTGAGGCTAGTGTAATCGATGCACATGCGGAGGGTGGTTGTGTCCTTCTTCGGCACCATGACTGGATTAGCCACCCACTCAGATTCCTTAAGCTCTCGGATAAATCCCGCCTTGCGGAGTCGATTAACTTCTTCGCCGATCGCTCTTCTTTTAGGTTCGGAGAATCGCCGCATCGACTGCTGTACTGGCTTGGCCGTCGGGTCAACATTTAGGGCGTGCTCAGCGAGTTCCCTGGGATACCTGGCATGTCGGATGGCTCCCATGCAAATATCTCCCAGCGCTCACGGAGGAACTCGATGAGCGCGCTTTCCTATGCGACATCTAGGTCAGCCGAGGTGTTGACCGTTTTCTTCGGATCAGTAGGGTGCACCTGCAGTTTCTTGGTTTCCTTTGCAGTATCGAACTCATCGGATCTTGCGTTTCGATTGTCGGCTGGTGGCTGTGTGTGATCTGTAATGGCGTCGATCGCGTTGAGTTCTTCCTTGGCTCCAAACTTCGAGGCGATCTTCTGAAATTCCCTGTCGCAGTTGTCTGACCGAGCGAAGCTGCCGTGAACGGTTATTGGGGTCCCGTTGTTGCATGGCATCTTTAGTTTCAGGTATGCATAATGAGGCACGGCCATGAATTTGGCAAACGCAGGTCTGCCGAGGATGGCGTGGTACTGAGATTCCCAGTCGACTACCTCGAACTCAACCCTTTCTTTCCTGAAATTACTGGGCGTGCCGAAGACTACGTCCAGCGATGTTTTACCCAGCGAGTAGGCGGGTCGAGTCGGTATAATGCCGTGGAACGCTGTGTCGGATTCTTTTAGCATGTCGACTGTTAAACCCATTGCCCTCATTGTGCTGGCGAATAACAGGTTCAAGCCGCTTCCACCGTCCATAAATACTTTGCCCATATTGTATCCTCCAATCTGTGCTTCCAGGACAAGGGCCGCGTGACCGGGCCTTGGGACGGCCTTCGGGTGATCCGCCCTGCTGAAGGTAATGCTCTGATCTGACCAATCGATAAAATCCGGCGTATCAACCATGGCAACTTCCGCGTATTTTACTTCTCGGGAGAACTTTTTGATTTCTCTTTTCGAAAAGCTGGTTTTGTGGATCATGTTGATCTGTCCACGCAGTGCTGGGTATGCCTCGACTGGTTCATATTCGTCTTTTTCCATTGGCTCGTATGGTTCTGGTACATATGGCTCTGGCTGATGACCATAGGACCTTGCTTTCTCTTCCATTATGCGGACTCTTGATGTGGCTTCAGCTCTAAGATCGTCGCAAAACTGCCGAATCTCTAGGAAGTGTCGGCAGTTCCTTAACAGATGGCTGGACTTCTCCCGACCATCTTTAGGATCGAAATAAGAGTGGAGATAACATGGCGCTTCAAGTTGCTCTGTAGCTGAGAGGCGTGGAGAACGGGTGCGTCCTCTGATTGATGACATGTCATAGCATCGAGAGTGGACTACTGTTCTGCCTTCCTCTTCACGGTGCGAACTCCTTCGTCTCTTTCTTTGTCCAGCTGCGGCGTCGAGATTTTCCCGGTTGCTCTCTTGCATGCTTCTGGGCGAAGCCTTTAAGGTTGCTGCCGAAGGGACACCCTCCTGAGGCACAACCTTTGAGTGGGACGCGCCGGTCCCGGGGAGGCGAAGAAAACCTCCGGAGTCGATGACGAAGTGGACGCCACCAAAAACAGCTTCCGTGTTGCGAGACGATGCCATAGAGTTCGGGTGAAGCTCTTCGCGGCACGGCACGAATTCGAAGGATCCGCAGCGGATCGGATCTCTTGACTTTGCTGGCGTCGGTGACTCGAGTAAGAACGCCGCAGACGTAACTGGTGCTGCCGATGACCTGCCTTGTGCCGACAGATTTCCCACAGACGGCGCCAATTGTCGAGGGTACTCCTCGCCAATGCCCTCCGATAGGGGCTTAGGGTTGATGGAATCCTGTAGGCTGACACGAGACATCGGTTCACAGACAAGCGGGGAGAGCGATTTACCCAGGTTCGGGGCCCTCGATGAGGTAAAACCATTACGTCCTGCCTGTCTGTTCTTTGATTATGATGACAATGGATTATAATGGGGTGCCGAATACTTCGGCTGGGATCTAGTCGAGATTTTTATTGCTAGGGTTACCTAGCTCTAAACTTTTCCGGGCTAAGATTGCTAAGATTGTTCGTAGTCCCTCGGCAGCCCCTCTCCTGGCCTTTATATAGGAGGCCAGGTCCCAAGAGGTCTAACCGAATACGACTAGATTTACAGTAATTTAGATCCAATCTTTCCTTGTTTGTTCGCTTCCTTGTCTTGCCCGTCAAGGAATCTTCTGGTGCGACGACCTAGTGGCCCATCTAGCCTTCGGGTGTCTTCATGGGCCTCCAGTTGGTCAATACAGGATAGGGCAATGTTGGTTACTTGAAGGGTAGTGCCCACGTCAGCGCACGGCAAAGGCGCCGTTACCGTAGGATTCGTTGCCGGCCATGTTTTGCCGTGAGTGCACGCACGGCAAAGGCTTTGCCGTGCATTTAGGCGCCTTTGCCGTGGAATTGGCCGCACGACAATGCCTCCTTTTCCCGTAGTGCATGGTCTTGTAATTAGCGAAGGGTTGAGGGTTTTTGAGTCGAACTAGTGCAACTTGGGCCTCATACATAAAAGCACCACATAAACAAATCTAGATGCAACAATGTGATTATAAAGTTTTTGATAGATCAATTGTGTCCTCGACAATAACAAGTGGTATTAGAGCGAGACCGCAAATGGGATCATGGACAAAAGACGGTGAGGTGATGTTCTCAAGGGAAAAAAACATGCTTTTGTCACAGAGGAGGCTGGATCCTAGCGAAGCGAGATCCAACATTTGGCATCGACAACTCCTCGAGAGGTCTCATCGCGGGACCTCCCCACGTCACCACACCCGCGTTGGAGGTCGGTTGAAACAGAGGAGAATCGTGAGATTGGAGATGACGACATAAACACATGATGTAGATGGTGTATGAATTAAGATGCTTGGCAAAACGTCGTGCATGGCTTTGCGGTCTTCAACATGTGATGGTGTGAGGTCGATTAAAGGCGGTGAATATTGAAGAGTCGACGGGCACGAGGGTGGGCTGATCATCTATAATAGAGTCATGTTGAAAATGAAGCTGGATTTTGATGGAAATTTGTCCTCTGCCGATGGAGGAGCTATGACGTAAGTCAGGCCCATTTCAATGGGATAAGCGAGATAACGTTTCTCGACCTAGAGCTCAATGGTCTGGAAAACGTGAACTGGACAAATTTCAGGTATGACTAGTGGTTTACTATGGTGGGGTTGAGGAGGTGTGGGTTCGCAACCCAAGAGACTCGTCTGAGATAGTAGATTAATGGTTCAAGTCCAAAGTATATGGAGTTTCGTTCATGGTTGCTTCAAGATGGCAAATGGAAAATTCGTTAAATATTTAGTTTTTGAGATATGTGTGAAATATTTGTATGAGTTGCGCTACATTGGAATAATAATTACCGGAGGGTTAGGTGTTTGAACATGTTCGGGGGTTACACTATTTTAAAATTTGGGGGTCTATGTAAGCACAAGCCCATCATTAAATATATGGTGTTTCTGAAGAGTGGTGTTTTGGCTCGCGAGCTCCTTTGACCCACCATGATAAATAGTAAAAACAAATCTGAAGTTTTTCTCAACAAACATGTTCGAGAGTTCTCTGTGCGTGCAAAGTTTCATGAAGAAATAACATTTGTGGTGATCTGAGCAAATAAAGCAAAATCGATGTTCTAAAAATGACTACTTTTAAGCCCCTTAGAGAATTGCCTTTTTTGCACATAGCACTCAGAATGGCATTTCGTCATGAATTTTTTGCACTTAAACTGAACAATCGAACAATATTAATTAAAAAATATTATTATTATTTCATATTTATTTTGAATTTACT
This sequence comes from Lolium perenne, assembly GCF_019359855.2. Classification (NCBI taxonomy): domain Eukaryota; kingdom Viridiplantae; phylum Streptophyta; class Magnoliopsida; order Poales; family Poaceae; genus Lolium; species Lolium perenne. The sequence goes on from NC_067244.2 coordinate 175,896,441, forward strand.
GTTCATACATGTGCATATGAGCTTCGGAGCTGAGTTGAATTTCCAGGTGTTTCTCGACCTTTTTTTTTTACTTCTGAAACTACATTAATAGATATTATATATTGTGAATGCTTTCTGAGAACAGATATAATGAGAATATTCTTGTGGTTAAAATAAACAGTTTCAAAGATAGAGCCCACACACCTAGTCCCACGCGACTCATCTTTAGTGGCAAAACAACTATTTTTGCGACGACACTATGTTTTAGACTTCATTTATGAAATTAAAACTTTTGAAAATCCGATGACGATGTGCACATCTAGCTACTAGGTACATTGACTACTGACTAGAGAGTTTGTAATGGTGCGTGGTGACACATTCGGCCATGTTTGCATAAACTCGCATATGTCAAATTAACTCGTTCAGTACGCAGAGAGAAGGTAACATTGTCGACATTATGAGAGTGCCCGGCAACATGAGTTGTGACCATCACGGTATTGAATGTGAGAGGGGGCTGCGCAGGGCTGGGAAAAAGACACATATACATATAGGGCCCTCAATCATGTTATAATCTAGCTACTTGCATTAAATGGTATGATTTACATGTTATAGTAGGCTAGTTGTATTTTTACTTTTTGCTAGTGGTGTTTTTTTATTGGAAGATATGGAGTACTAGTGAAGATTGCTGGTACTCCCTCCGTCTCAGTTTACAGAGCTTGCATGTGTTTCTAGGTTGTTAATTAGGTCAACATAATATTAATTGTGCAATACAAAAATTATATTGCAGAAGTAGTAGAGCTTTTGATGCTTTGGCATGAGAACAAGAAAAAGAAGTTACTGAGACTTGAGAGACTGCACATGGTTAATGATTAGTACCCGTGGGCATGCGTTGTGTTGTAGTGGGATGTTACTTAGGAGTTTCTATTATGTACAAGCACATACATATGACCCTAGCTTTAATATAGTCACGTTCCTATGAGTCAATATGAATAATACACATTCTATAATCACTAGCCGACCACTGTAGCTTGTATTTGTTGAAGTAAACAACAATGAACGTATTGCATCTTTATCTTTATATAAGGTATGAACTGACTATTTGTCTTCATATAACTACGATTCAAATGGAAGGGACTTACGGGGCATGTAAACTCCTATGTTAATTAGTACAATATATCAGTATTTATAGCGACCGTATATTGTATAAGTGGCATTTCCCCAACATTAAGAAAAAAAGTTCTCACCAGAATTTAAATCATGTTAAAAAGTAACCACTACTTGTTTATGTCCATGATTCTTTGTCAAAACTTAAGCGCATAGGAAGCATGCTATGATTAAAAATAATGAATATTCCTAGAACACTAACTAATAACAATAATGTTATTCAGATATTTGGTCGTTATAAAACCCCTTGTGAACACCTTCTCACAGTTTTCCACTTGGACTCGACCCCTTGGTGCGTGGGAACATATTTGGAACGCTTCCAATGGCTTCCAATTATCATATTGTTGTCCATAAATGATATCTTTAATTGATTTGTTCTCGAACCTCTGTCCTGGATTCTGGTGAAACAAGCAAAATAGATGCACGCCAGCATGGGAAAATGGTAATATTGTACTACTACTTTGTAGAAACATTAGGAAAAAAATGCACTCATCAATCATATACATAGGAAGAAAAATGTGACAAATTTCCAATTGTTAGTTACACAAATGAAAGAAATTGAGCAAATAAGCAAAATAGGCATTCTTGGTTATGTCATTACCGCCATAATGGTTGTCAAAACATATACATGCCAATGCCTTTCGAAGACTCTAGCCATTCAACTCTGGAACTAGATTCCTGACAGCTCAATCATCAAAAACGATAGTCATCATCATCCATGTGACAATTTGGTAACAATATACTCTCAAATAAAACAATCTTGCGCAGAGCATAAAAACATCACAACATCGATGGCTTGGAAAAAGGTGTAAGCACCGTATCTCTAGTTCACCAAGATGTGGAGACAACAAATATCTGCCAACTCCCTAATGCAATGGGAAAAAATAAAGTGAGACAACTTCTGTTCCCAAGTGTGATAATCTACCATTTCGATGGTTTGTCCCATACCTCTTCGTTCTTGGTTACAGAACACTCGAGTGAGAGAGATTGAAGAGGTGGTGATACATGGGGGTGGGGTGTTGTGCGGGTCATGGGGATATATAAGCTCGTCTGCTAGGCTTATGTCTACTGGGCCGAATGGTCTAATTGGCATACCACTGGATTTTGGAAACCATGTCTAGTGCACCTCACACGTTTTCTTGGGCAAAACCGTGTGTGATTGCCACCGCAACACACATGCTTCGTCCGAATAGTGGGCAATGCATCACAAACAGCGGGGAATCGCGTGTGTCTATCACCACCAATGGTTCAAAAGGTGTACACATTTTAATTTCTTTAACATGCATGGTTGCGTATACCGAATGCGGTTTCTTCAATCCAAGTGAGATTAGGGGCGCATAAAAGCTGGGCCTATAAAATCGAGGATAATATTTTTGTAGAAAGACGCTAAATGTATGATAATATATATTGAATATCTTTCACAAAAAATTACCATTTGTGTGCACCATCCATCAACATGATGATCTGGGAAAATATCAAAGCCGACAAGCTGAACATTTCCTCCTATGTTTTTTTAACAAAGGTAATATATTAATATCACGAGGATACCAGTTACACCCAGTCTTTATAATAATGAAATGTCCTAAAGACATTACAGATGCACACAACCCTGCTATAAATAAGAAGAAGAAAAACAAAAGATCTCGATAAGGTGATCAAAACCTTGTAACTGTAACGCCCACTGCCACGACAACACCGGGAGTCCGCGTTCTAAAAACAAATACATTCAACAAGGCCATTATCAGACACAACCAATTAAAGCTAGACCTTGAATTTTCACCATGGAGAAAGTCTGCCCTCTCAAAACAATGCCTTTAACAAGGCCATTTCCAGGCACAACCAATTTAGGCCAGAACTTGGATTTTCACCCTGAAAGATAAAACTATGTACTCCCCTGTCGCTGCTGCAAGTCAAGAAACACCATGCAAACTCCTCTTCACCACGAAGAGTCAGTTCATAATTACTAGACCTTAGACTTAAGCCATTATACCATTTTCCGCAACTGTCTTCTCCATGGAAATCAAAAACCGACATGTTCCTTGATGGCAACCTATAGCAAAGCTTCGCGTCACTCCCTAGCGAAACCGTGGGTACGCACCACCGAACCTCATCCGATCCAGCATCTTTACGCATCAGCCACCCAATGGAGATCGTCGGCGGAGCCTTCCAGAACTCATCGCCGGCCATATCAATGAGGGCCGGCCTCAAGCAAAACACCGTTTTGAAACGTGAAGAATCCAAGGACCGCCTCCTTTATTTGGAAAATTGGTAGGCCCCCACATCGCCGTCCACCAGTTTCCAACATTATACCAGAGATCTCAACATGAACCGCCACCACCACCCACACCACGCAGAGACGAGGTGTTGAGCCCTACCAAGTACCCCGAACCAGGCGCATGCTGACCTTCCGGACACATCGATCGCCAAGGTCGACGAAGGAGTCTCGGGCCGCCACCCGGCGTGCATCTTTGTCGGACGAGCCTAGACGGCCATCGCGAAGCTCTGGCTGAAGATCCCACCATTCGAGGAGGAGGAGATCCCCGCCGCCGCCAGTGGTGCCCAGAGATGAGAGCCCACCACCGCTGTCAGCAGGGAGGGGCTTTGCACGCCGGCTTCATCCGGCGGCGGCGGGAAGATGCGGGGGAGGAGGGGTGGGGGTGGCTAGGGTTCGCCCGAGCCACCCCTGGGAGCGCCACGAGTGTTTTTCCGTCTAGTTATAAGCCAGGCTCCAACAATAATGAAGAAAGATACTTGTATCATTTCTTCTGAACCTTCCAACCCCGTACGTATCTTCCTCTCTGCAACATATACCACACGCAGTTCACACCATCTTTTGGTCGTCACTTTCATACTCTATTCTCTCTCCAAAACAAGCAGCTAAGTAGCTATAGCTAGAGAGAGTGGGAAATAAAAAGGCAAGTCGGAACAACGCAGGAGCTAGCCAGATAAATAGGAGGAGGAAGCCGCTTGCGGCAGGAGAAGGCCAGGGGAAGGAAAAGTAGGAGAGAGGTGATTCAGGTCAGCGCGCGGCAGCGGCACGAAGTGAGCAGAAAACTTCGTCCCACGGAAAGGGTGCGTACTCTACTCCACTATCTGGTGTTCACCGTACGTCGGCCTCCGATCCAATTGCTTCTTCCTTCTTTAATTTGCTTCTCGATCTCTTTTAGTACTACGTTCGTTCGTGTCTTCTGCCTCTCTTGGTTCTTTGATTACCTCGCGGGTGCCTCTTTCTTTGTCCCTGGCTTTTCACTAATTCCATGTCTTTGTGATCTTTTGATCCCAGCAAGCACATACATGTGCTTGCAATGTCTAGTGTCTCTTATTGTTGTTTTGATCAAACAGTAGTAACATAAACAAATCGAAGAACAATGAAGTTTTACTGATTAGTCTTGACCCTTTTTTATAGGAAATGTACAGATACGTTTTTTCTAATTTTGTAGAGGTATGGAAGAATAATCTGCACTTTCTTAGAATGGTTTCATGTCATCTGGGCAGTGTGTGCAGATATGGAAAGAATAAATTTATGATTCTTTCCCGTTCCCCATTTCCTTTTGGTGCTTCAATTTCCCATTTCTCATACCAAACTTTCCAGAAGAGAAACCGTCACCTGACCGCCTGTCTGCCCTTTCTTGCTTTGGTTTGGATCTCTCCTTCGCCAGGAAGCTAGGGTACCAATCGATGGCCTCCTCGTCGGCGTCTTCGCTGCCAGGCTCAGTCATCACCGTGGCCTCGTCGGCAGCGGCGCTCGGCGCCGCCAGCTCTGGGGCGGCCGTGACGGGCTCGCCGTGCGCGGCCTGCAAGTTCCTCCGTCGCAAGTGCCAGCCTGACTGCGTGTTCGCGCCCTACTTCCCGCCGGACAACCCTCAGAAGTTCGTTCACGTGCACCGCGTCTTCGGCGCCAGCAACGTCACCAAGCTCCTCAACGAGCTGAACCCGTACCAGCGGGAGGACGCCGTAAACTCGCTCGCATACGAGGCTGACATGCGCCTCCGCGATCCCGTCTACGGCTGCGTCGGCGTCATCTCCGTCCTCCAGCACCAGCTCCGCCAGCTCCAGCAGGACCTCACTCGCGCCCGCTACGAACTCTCAAAGTACCAGGTATATTATACCACGCATCTATATATACATGACCTAGCTAGATCGAAATGTGAACGACTCACTGTATTTGCAGTTATGTATGCTTCGAATTGGGAGTTTATATTGCGTCCCTGTCTGTGTCCAGGCAGCTGCGGCGGCGGCAGTTTCGGCGTGCAACGGGGCACCGGCGATGGCGGATTTCATAGGAAACGCGGTGCCCAACTGCACGCAGAACTTCATCAACATCAGCCACTCCACGGCGATCGGCGCGGGCGTTGGTGGCTTCGGGCACGACCAGTTCGCCGCCGTGCAGATGCTGGCGAGATACGAGGGGGAGGGCGCCATCGCCAGGCTCAGCGTCAACGGCGGGTACGACTTCGGGTACTCGTCGGCCATGGGAGCCGTCGGGCCGGTGTCCGGCCTCGGGCCGCTAGGAGGCGGGCCGTTCTTGAAACCTGGCACGGCCGGCGGGGACGAGCGGCACGCCGCCGGGCAGTAGCGGCGCATTCGATTCATCCATATCTTTCGCGGGTTAGGCTTCTCTTACCGCATATATGCATAATTGTTACTAGTTTGCAGTATTAATTCTTTGGCTCGCGATTGATGTTTATATATTCACTGTTCAAGATCTGCTATCTTACTTGGATCATTAATATATATCATACGGTATAGTATACAGTAGGATTTGCTTAGGAATAAACAGCACAAGCACTGCATGATCAGATGCATGCATGCAAGTCAAGTGGTTTAATTTGCCAATTCGGAACTACGCAATACTGTTTGTGATGCAAAATTATGCTCGCACTATCAAAAATATTTGGTTTGGTACCTTAGAGTCCACCATGCACAACTAAGTAAGTGACACATACTTAGGCTTGTACTTTCAACCCTCGGCTTAAACTAAATGTATCGGCTTTCTGATTGCTTACTAGCTACTGTTGAACAATCACTGTGAAGCTGCTGGCTAGTGGCTACATATATGTGTATACATTCTCTCCAGCAGTGAGCAATGTTTTTTATGCAATATGTGTGAGGATGCTGGATGCATGGCTTGTACATGCAAAAGACATGTAGGAAAATATTTATCGATATTTAATGTTGTTTAATTTTAAGCACCAAAACTAGATCTCTCTCTTATGGCCATAGTAATTAAAATTTATATACATGTCTCTGACAACAGATATCTTAACTTGCACATTACAATAATACTGGACGCAAAGAGTGTGTTCCCGTACTCTACATGCCTTAGGAGTTTGAACGCGTACACAAGTTGATATTTCATGTCGTACATGCATGCATGACTCCCCTTGAAATCAAAGAAAAGACTCATCATCAAAAACATGAGTACTAGTAAAAGGATCTGGCATGTTTGTCAGCATTGTGTACATGTGCTCACCTACAGCTAGCCGGGTCTGGTCGGCCTCTATATTGTGCTACCGTGTAGAAATCAATTTTAAACCGGTCATATTCTCGATCTCTGACAAGGATGAGTAAATTAATTCCGCTGATATGAAAATGCCAGGATGGAGATATTGAAAATAAAATCAAGGTTGTAGTGCTGATATGAAACTGTGTCATGTTTTACAAATATTTCGCCCACATTTGAATATACTCCGAAGACAAAAATAGTACTGTACTTTATTCTGTACCCTTACAACAGTTTATGAAATAGTGGAATTATTTTACCTGGTTTATTTAGAGGTCATTCATAAGTTTTTTGATATATCATGAACTGTTTTTTTTAATTTCACCCGCTAATTCAATTGTCAACATCCCAGCAGATAATATCATTTGAGGAGGGTACCACCAAGAACTGAAGACTAAACTGGTGAAACATCCTGAAGATCATTCATGCATGTCAATCTACTACTCTATCTTACTACGTGCAGAACAAAAGGAGTTCTTGAGTTAAATTAGCACCTTGTTTGATTTGTTTGGTGTCCTACTTTTCTCTTTTGTTCCATCCATAAAGTCGAACCATATATGTATCCTGATTCCCCAGCAGCTGGGATTTGTTTGTGTGTGTGTGTCAGTGTGTGTTGTTTGCTCCATAATATGTAATGCTTCTTTGTTTTCACAGATGGTGTCCATTACTTAATTTTATTAAGTGAGGAGTATTGTATATTACAAAGTTAGTGGATCATGAAACTGTTAACTGTCTGCTTGGCTTTACCTTGACACACTGACACGTATATATATGTGCATGCAATTTTTTGTTAGGGTGGTTATACTATCATGTACTACTCTAATTTATATATAGGCAAGTATACATGGAAGCCTTTGACTTTGACTTCTGATGACCTAGCTAGGCACTATAGAAGATGATGACTTCTGTAGAAACATGAATATGGAGAGACTGCAACTACACTTTGCTTCCTGCAGAGGCGTACATGCATGGATACTGATAGACTACTGCAGTAGCTAGCTAGGTAGCACCGGGACCTCTCTGCTTGGCTGCGTCCTAGGGCAAACGAGGCAATGAGTAGCTAGCATGCATCAGCGTCAGATAAGATCGGAACCACCAGGAAGAGTCATATCCTGATCAGATGCTGGCAAACACAGTCATAGTAATGGGCTAGCTAACATAGTTTCCCACAAAATACTACGGGCTTCTCTGAATCCAAAGAGTTCCATGGGATTGTTGGAGAGTGTGAATTATTGTAATTTTTCTCTATATTTGTGAATTCCGTTTAATTGCTACGTTTGGAGGAAAAGTTCATCCACTCAAATATCTTGTTATGTATACTCTTCCTTTGTTTTTCATGTGTCCTTCACATTTTTCAATGCTCAGTTTCCTAATCCAACGGGATCCATGCGCTTATTTTTATTGCTAGGTCACCTCGGAGTGATCTGTTCCAACTCTATCTGATTCAAAGGCAAAAATCATTCTAATGTTGAGTACACTTAGAGCATCTCCAACATATGATGTAAATTAGGAAACCAAAAAACTGTAATAGCGCTCCACTTTTTGGGTTTTAGGTCAAAAAATATAGGGCACCAGTCCAGATAATGTAAAATAGGTACAAGCAAAATTTCAGATGGTTTAAAATATGGCACTTAAATTTGTCTCTCATATTCATAATTGTGAATATATGTGACACAAAAAGTATCAAACTCATCTCCAAATGATTGTACACAAAAATAAAATACAAATAGTACTTAATTGTTACATCACACAAATAGTGTATCAATTATTACACAAATAGTTCATCAAGTAGAACACAAATCAACACATATACACTCAAAGATCATGACGTGCTACATAGAGTTCGTCTCAGATACTAGCGGTTTGTTGGCCAAACCGCGACCGCCACTGTTGTTGTGTGAATGGCGGGTACGCCATGGAGGGTTCCTCACCGCGCGTAGAGAGAGAAGTGTGTGCAAGGCATGGAGCTTCCGGGACGGTGAGACACGAGTTACCCAGCTTCGGATCTAGCAACGGTGGCGAAATTCTACGTGCTACTATAATTCACTATAAGGGCAACAAGTGCGTGATTACAATGAGAGGATTGATTCTGCCTCAAGGGCTCCCGAGATCCGGCTTATAAAGGCGCCAGGACCTAGGTTACAAGGAGTAGTCCAAGTCGGACTCTACTAGCTCTAACCTCGTGTACTTAATGATCCATCTATCCTATGTCGGTACGGATCTGGCTTGCCAAGTTAGCGACGGATTCGGGCAGGGCTTCTGGTAGGTCATACGCCCATCCACCATCTGTGGGCCACTCGGACTTGCCAGAATTGATCTACGTCATTGGCATACCCATGAAGTATATCCACAACAGTAGCCCCCATAATTTTTCGAGATTCTAGCGTTCCTTCGCTTAGCTCAGGTCACACCATTTCTCCGTCTTATATGTTCAATGGCGTGGCCTTGGAGACGACCGCCGGAGGGACGACGATTGGACGGAATCGACATGAAAGGGTCGAGTGGTGGATCGAGATTCACCGCGGTGGTGGGGCGGTGGTGTCCATCCCAAGCTAGCGGAGATGGTTGGTGAGGAGGGTCGGGGGATGACGGGGAGTGGCAACAAAGCAAATTGTAGGCGGGTTGGTCACCTCCAAGGGGCATGAAGCGTGGTAGGGCGGAGGTTGCGAGTGAATACTTTTAGCTTGGCAGTTGGCCTTCGTGCCACGCAGTGGATTTGTTTTGGAGCATGTGTTTCGTACTGCAAATTTGCAGCACAAGATGCAAAACTTTAGGTCCGAGTTCTTTTTTCTTCACCATGTAGGGACATGGCAACGGAGGAGTGCCCTAAAAATCAGTTTTTGGGCACCATATTTATTTTGCATCATGTGTTGGACATCCTCTTAGGATAGGTGGGTAAATATATTATGAGAGCCAATTTGGATCGTAGTAATTTCAGATGATTTTTGTAGGACTCCAATCATTATGATTTTTTTGGGGATCAAAGCTATGGTGCTACCTAAATTCCTATGGATTGGATTCCTATACCTCAATTCCATTGGAATTTGAACATCCACCCAACTTCTTTTTTAGACTCAAGCCCATAAAATCCATGCAGTGTTCCTGTGTTGTTCCTACGATTCCTCCAAGCGACAATTTGTTTCTCTATGTTTTACGATCCAGTTTTTTGCAAAAGAAAACCCGTGAGATTCTTGTGTTTTTCATATTTCCCTATTTTCCAATCATACGATCCAAAGAACCATTAGGGCTTCTACAACAGGAATATCATAGGATTACAATCTATAGAAATTCTTCCTATGGATTTCCTTCGGATCAAATAAATGGTGTTACCCAAATTCCAATGGACCGAATTCTTATGCCTCAATTTCATGGATCATGAACATCCATTCCCATGTATTTTTTAGACTCAAGTGCGTAGGATCGAGACACTTTTACTATGTTTTTCACACGTTTCACCCAAACTAACATTCATGTGGGTTTCATGAGTTTTAAATCCTTGTTTTGCACCATCAAACTGTGGGATTCCATTTTTTTTCTATTTTTGCGTTTCATCCAACCGACCATTTCTGCATTTTTTGTGTTTTACAATCCTCAGTTTCGCACAGGAAAATTTGTGAGATCTAAAGGGTATGATTTACACTCTGGGAGACTAGGAAAACTTTAGGCCATGTATGGAACACATGAACTGAAAATGTAGGATTATGAAAAATGTTGGAATTGGGAGATTATGTATCTTGGATTCCTACAGGACCCAAAACCACAAGAAAACTTATGGGACTTTTAGATTCATAGGATAGAAAAAACGATGAATATAAAAATGCATGATTGGAATGTAAATCCTACTCCAATCCTATAGGATTTCATACGCACCAAAGTTTGATTGATTCCATCATAAGAAAAATAAAAGGATTATAAATAAGAGGTTTGAGTATATGTTAAATTTATGACAAAATTTAGTGCAAAGGTTTCCTTTGGAAAAAATATCCTACTGGATACAATCCTACAAACAAAAACAACCACTATGGGGAAAAATCCAAAAGGATATAGATCCTGCAAAATTCCTAAGAAAATCCTTCAAATCAAAGAGGCCCTTAGAAGGGTCCTTCAGACCTCATGCAGGAAAAACAAAGAAATTGTAGACATAATGGGATGAACCTCAAGTTATACACCCCCCCCCCCCCCCCTCAAAATGCTACTGAATACCCCATCACATATGATATTAAACATAATTCTAGATTCCTTTTCCTATTCCTTTGTTCCAAACGACACCACCGGAATTTTTTCTATAAGAAATCTACCCTCCAAAAGTTCTATGTTGTTCTAAACGGGGAATTAGTGCTTGTTTGGTTCACATGATTGCAAAAACACGGGAACGGGAAAACACACATGAATAGTATAGGAATTTATGTGCAAAATAAAGGATTAAAAACATGTGAATTTATTAAACTTGGGTAGTTTGGTTTATAGGAATAGAAAAAAAATCCGAATTCCTAATAAAAATGATCAAATTAAAGTCAAATCGCATGAAAATGTATAACTAGGATGCTATTATGCCCCTAATGACATCGGTCTTGTTCTCCGCACATAGGAATTTGAAAAGGGGTCCATGTGGATTATAAATTCCTACTTTTCTTTCCTTTAGCGCCGTTTGGAACGGAGGAAAAGTGTCGGAATTTTGGAGGATATGATTCCTATAGAAAAATCCATGTTGTTTGGAACAAATTAAGGAGCACGAATCTAAAGTTTCCTTTGAAATTCCTATGCAATAGCTATTCCATAGGAAATTTGGAGGAAAACCAACATGATGTCTCACCTCATGTTTTCGTCTACCTGTCTCGATAGTTATTGTGTAATATCTAATTGGCGTTTTTTAAACTTTCCGATTGTTTTGTTCATGTAGGAATCATGATACATGACATCTCAATTCTTGTGTTTTCCTATTCCTAGGTTTTAAGTTCATTTGTTCCATATGGGGCCTTAGAATTGAGATTAAAGGAAATTTTCATGTGCTTTTCCTTTACTCAATTCATTTGAACCAAACGAATGAAGTGCCAACCAAACGAATGAAGTGCCAACATGGAGAAGTTTCCTATTCCTATGATATTCATCCACTTCTCATTATGACCAAGCATGCCCTTAAGCATGGAAGCATATGCATGAGCCATTGGATCCCCATGCTGCATGGAACAACATTGGAAATGGCCTTGGCACTAAATGTATGCGTGCATATTCCGTAGAGAAAATAGCTAGAGGTAGCTAAGCCGTGTCTGCATGCACGGCTGATACATATCGATCGCACGGTGCATGCATGCATGCACACTGGTAAAGTGCATGAGGTGAAAACATGAGGTGAGACATCATGTTAGTTTTACACAATAACTATCGAGACAGGTAAAGTGCATGAGGTAAAGTGCATGAGGTAAAGTGCACGCAGCAGAGCCATGCCAATTGCCCAACCCACCCTAGCCTAGTAGCCGGCCCAGATGGAAGGCTGTGCGAAGTGAGCACTACTACAGTTATAGCGTGGTGTGTGCATGGGCGCACGGAACTAGAGGTCTACATCTGATGTGGGGAAGACTAGCTAGTGCCTAGTTGTGTTGACCGTGCCTGCCATCTTCAGACTTAGGGTACATTTGCTTTTCTATCAGCACCTGTGAAATTCTGAATGACATCCATGGGTGAGCTCTCTCTCCCTCCCTCTTCGTCTCCGCGGGTTCTCAGATCATCTTGGCCGCGCAATCAATGATTACCTGAAGATCGCTTGTTGCAGACAAGTAAACCAGTCAATCGATTCGTCCATGATTTGCAAAATGCTCTCAGCTGCATGCCAGAAAACATCAGCGGCTTAATCAACGCACTGTATTTTGACTATTTTCTGCGCAACGGAATAAAGCTACAGAGGTCATGCACTCACCAGCCTGCTCGTCCGTCGGCTTAATCAATGCGGCGCTCATCGTAGTAGTATATACCCTGTCTAATCGCAGCCGCGCGCCTGTGGTCCGTACGTCGCGCGTCTGAATCTGATTTGACCCGTCATCGGTGGGTGACTGCATCGACCGGAGCCCCTCGAACTTGGCGCTGCATCCGTGGAATGTTGTCACCGTCATGCAGGCTGCTGTAGTCCTGCAAGTCAAATCTTTATAGCATACCAGCGCCACACTTCCCTGCACTGTGTGCTCTAATTGCTGCTACCTGCTAGTGCTAGAACGTCAGACTACGTTGTGGTGCTGCTTGGCCTGGATGCGAATTAGCACATCACAGCAGATGTGCACGGCAGTCTTGCATTGACCCTCGACAAATTTAGAACATCGACCAGTTTAAAGTGACACAAACAGTAGTATAATTCGTTGAAATGAGCATCAGCTCTCATTCTTCTTTTCATCAAAGAAAATACATGCTTGTTCAGTGACAACCGACAGTTCAATTTAGCGGTTGCAGATCAATGACAGGGCCCTCCCTGATGGACCATTCTCTCGGCCGGGTACTCATGGTAGATATACCTGAATGGCTGAATACTACCTGATTGCAGATGAGTTTGTTGGGAGCATTAATCAAATCGGTGCATGGTGTATTCAGATTCAGACATACGGTCAGATTCAGACATAATACGGAGAGACAGGGATCGAGCGAGGAGACCGATCAATCTAGACGTACAGAGCCTGGCCGGAGCGGAAGCGTTCGCATTCAACGCACATCGCATAGTGGGCGCGCGGAAGAAGAGAGCTATACTCCTATAGTCCTGTACTGTATCTCGTGCGTGATGCACGCGTACTCCTTCAGTCTGCAGTGTGAAGGAAGAGTAGCGGTGGAGAGACGCGCGCGTGCTAGAGCTGGCCAGAGAGAGAAGGAGCTTGTGTTGGTGTGGAACCATGAATGCAGGGGTATACATGTAAGCGCATTGAATATCTCCTGCAGAACGTCATTCTTGGGAGGCCTGCTCGGCTTCATTCATTCATCACTCACTTCCCTCTCTGCGTCCGTCCAGTCTTCTGTCACCGCTCTGCGAAATGCCTTCTGCCTCCTCCAAGCCTCCCACTTTTCTCTTCATGCCAGACAATGAATGAAGGTAGGGGAAGGGCATTGAAGTAGACAGTGCCAACGCCAGATGCTTGTGATTATGATCGTCAGCTTCATGCATGAGCTATGCTATGCCATGGCATATGGCAGCGCCAGGCTAGCGCTTGCTAGTTTGCAATTGACCATTCATTCTTGGAGTGTGTCCCTCGTCATGTATGTTTGTCCTTTTTTTTAATTTATCAATGGCAGCTATTTCTCTTGTCTGTGCCAAACCAAATCCGAGATAGACAAAGAGGACAGACGTTAATGTATGCATGGGAAGAAGGTGAGCAGAAGATTACAAGGAGAGGTAACCGGAGAGGAGCAAAAGGGATTGCATGCATGCAGTGAGTGAGTGAGTAAGTGCACTACCCCGCGTATCATGGCGTGTGCTCATCATCGCCTAATCCTCGCTGCTGCGCCACATCGATCCTTTTGCAGATACAGAAAAGATATCGACAGTTTGGCTACCTGCTATTCTCTCTCTTTCTCTGATATGCAAATGATCCAGGGCAAGCGGTGCCTGTGCCGGCGACTGAATCGTCTCGATGCATATCGATCGTACGAGCCTGTCTCCATGTTTTGTTGCTGCTCTGGCCCTCATGGAAAACCTGAGAGCAGCAATGGAAGCGCATGGGCGAGCCAAGACTACCCGAGTTTTCAGGGTTGTTTGGTTCCCGGCCAAGCTTTGACAGGTCTAAGTTTGGCAAGTGTGACAGCTATGAAAATATGACTCTGAATTTTAAAGCTTAAAAGTGTGGAATAAGTTGGCAAAAAATCATTGCACATGACAGATGGACTACTTAGATAACAAAGTGTGGAAAATTTACAATGTTGCAAAAATCAACACGTGTCAAATTGCCAAGCTTTGGCTTGGCAAAGTGGCAGGTAAGCAAACACATGAATCACATACTTTTTCTTTTGTTGCCCTTAAACATTGTTTTTCGTATTAACTAGCATTTGGGAGCGAATCATTTTTGTTGTGTGTTTAAATGTGTTTGATAAATAAATTTATGGTTTTCATAATATTGTTATTCAATAAAAAATAGTAGTATGAGGTTATAGACACCACAAATACTAACAAAGATCTCGTACGATTGCTATGAAGCCACAATAAAAGTAGTTTAAATATGGTGTGAAATATGTTAACCATTTCTAATAAAAAAATTAAAGAAGGGGAAAAAGGTTACCCAATTCTATTAGATAAGGAGGAGTTTGATAGAAAAATAAAAGAAAAGTACAATTGGCAACTGCTCTCTTGGTATTATTTAGCTTAACTTTTTAGCTCCTGCAAGCACACAAAGGCGAGCTTCTTTTTCGATTTTGTCGAGGATGATCATTGGAGGGAATGCTTGTTGTGAAACACCCTCGATCGTGTCCCGCTCATTCCAATATTTCTAATGTAATGTCAGATGGTTAGATTTTGATGTCACATATCCAAATAGAATCCTGCAAATAAAAATAGTAGTATTATGTTATAGACACCACAAATATTGTGTTAAATAAATATCCCTATAGTTACATACTACCTCCTTTTCAAAATGTAAGGCACCCTTGAATTTAGTTGTTCGACAACTTGCAACTATGAGAATGATTTGTATTTATAATATGTTCACAAAAATGAATAAATATATATATGAAATGGAAGAGATTTGCAAGACCCATGTAACAATACCATTTAGACATTCTAAAACCATATACTACTAGCAGTGCATTAAAACCCATGCGAAAAAACATGTCTTACATCTTAATTAGGACGGAAGTAGTAACACAGGTAACACAGATGATAAACAAAAAATAAATGAACCTAGGTGCATACGCACCTAGTGTATAAAAAGAAATGCAAATATTCGTCGTGCTACCAAGGATGATTTAACTAGCACGGTACAGAGATATACCACCAAGGCTGCTATAGAATTTCCCAAATTGACGAGAGCTGTCGAATATTCGCCTTCCTTCCCAGTGCAGCTGATCATGATGATTTAACTAGCCAGCGTCGCCACAGTTTATATTTGTATTGCGGCCCCTGGATGCACATATCTTTGATTGACGAGTGACAATCAAGCCGAACCAAATTTAACCCATCGATGAGTGCGTAGGTGAAGCAAGGGGAAATTTTCAACCAAAATGCGTGGACTAGACCCTCTCGACGGGTTTTGAGTTTTGAAGAGGCTCGACTGGCAATGCTGAAAAATAAGCAGACCGGGCTGGGCTAGAAGTAGAAAAATTTACAACAGAGTATTGGGTTTCGTATGGACTTCACTTCGATAGGGTTCAAGTCCAAAAAGGGCAAAGTGCTCACTACCGCTGAGCGGCATCTTCTATTTGGCGCTCTCAGCTTCCATTTGCGGGCCAGCCAAGGTAGGGTTCTGCTTTTTTTTTGTTCGTATTCTATTTTTTCTCCTGTTTTTCTGCTTTTCTTTTTTATTTATTTCCATTTCAAAAAAATCATAATTTCAAAAATTGTCCGTGAATTTATAAAAAATTAAGACTCAAAAATTGTTACTCCCTCCGGTTCATATTAATTGACTATAATATGGATGTATCTAGACACATTTTGTTCTAGATACATCCATATTGAAGTCAATTAATATGAATCGGAGGAGTAGAGAATTAACAAAATGTTCATGAAAATAAAAATTTGTTCTCCAGTTAAAAACAGTTCGTGAATTTCAAAAAAATGTTTGCGAATTTTGAAATCATTCGTAGATTTGGAAGAAAATTTTAAAAATATATGAAGAATGCTCATGATAGTTGTGAATATTGGGAATTCTTTTAGATAAAACCATAAATGAAAACCAGTATACTAAAAAAAACATATCGAAATCATCTAGAACTTTCCCAAAACCAAAATAAAAACCAGCATGGGCCAGCCCACTTAAGATATTTTTCAAGATGGATAAATAACAAAAAAAAAGTGATTACAAAATTCATAAAATAAAACCAGCATTACTAGAAAAACAATATCGAAAGCATCTAGAACCTTTCCAAAATTGAAAAAAAATAACATGGACAAACCTCTCGTGGAGTGGCTTGGCCTCAAACATGTCCGAGCCTGCAACGTTTTCCATACCTACTTAAGCACTTGTGGCGGCATCGGGTACCTGCGATGGAGGGTGCTGAGCTCTTGTTCTTGAATATTTTCATGTATTTATATGTCGATTTATACATATGTTGATGCTTGATTAACTCAGTCTTATCTATTCCTGCATTCAAGTATTTCACTTCGATTTTTTTGTTAGTGTCTGATACAAGTAAACTATGGTGGTATCAAGACTTAATTTAGAAGTCATAGATGTGAACCATGCAATCTATTTGTTTTTATTATCTTCGACCTTAATATATAGAACTTTATATTCCATTATTCTGCAGCTTCTGTAGATTATTTGTATTTCTAATTTAGCCATTGTTGTGAACTAAAAGATTTTGCTCCTTCAGCATGATGAGCTCACAAAGGCAATGCTAAGGTACATTCCAGTTTGTTTTCTTCTAAGTTTGAAGCATGTTTCATCAGATACCATGGGCAATTATCTAATCCTCTAAAGTCTTATTTATTTAACTGCATCCATATCTATACCTAATAATAAAGCAAAAAGGGTTTTCGTCGTCCGTTTTATTTCTTGCCCCTAATTTTGAATCGAAATTACACACAATTGCCACCGCTAAGTGAATTATGACGGTTCGTCCAAACGAGAAGAGTCGCCCCGAGCCTTTCTTTCTCCTCGGCAGCACACGCATCTCGATCCGCCTGGCTCCATCCTCCGCAGCCTCCGGGAGACCACGCCTGGGTCGATCCCATCCGCCGCCGCTGGCAGGCCAAAGCCATCCCCGGCGCTGGCATGCCAAATCCTTCCCAGTGATGGCCTCATCCCCCTCAGGCACCGGCTACGTTCGTACGTATCGCTCGTGCGATCTATGCTCACGGTGGCAGAGGCCAGCGGGCGGGCGCGGGGACCGTCGACGCTGTCCCCATCCACTGCATCACACGGGCCGGCAGCGCCGTCCCTCCTGCCTCCAGCCGTTGTCATCTCCATTCTGAACTAGCAAGTCTCGTCCTCTGAATTTCGCAAATAGAGAAGGACACGACCGCATCCTCTGAATTTTCCAAACAGAGAAGAGAAGACACGAGGGGAGACCATGCCGCGCCCCGCGAAGTCTCCCAGGCATCGCCGGCTCCCTTGCCGCTACTACATGACTCAGAGCTGAGCTAGCTGCAGCTGTGAAGTCTCGATCTCTCAATTTCTCAAACTCAAAAGAGTCGGCATGCTCGAGCGGTGAGCAGCAGCTGGCTAGCGGCATCTCAACATCTGTTGCAAGGTAGCTTCGAACTACTCTGATTTCCTCTAGAAATTTGTTCTTTCGTATATCCTCTTCCTACTGGACTCTTACTATTTCGTTAGATCGTCTCAATTTGGGAAAGCTCTACAGATTTCTATATTGCTATGAACTAGAGTCATCTTACATAATACAGAGAGGTGAATGTGAAGCTAATTAACATGTGGATTTAGTGTATTTCTGATGTTGATTTATTCAGACCTGGTGTTGAGATCTGTACTAGCGAATTATTTGTTTTCTGATTCTTCGTTACTCTGACTAGAGGTTGAGAAATGTATAAAGGTTGAAGAGCTTGAGAAATGTAGTTCCTATTCATGTGCATATATACCTATTCACATTTTCTTATTGCCAACTGAAACATTTAGTCATCCTCCGATGCTTGCCCATGATGGCGGATGGTGGCCAGTCACCAGTGACGGTTGAAGACAGCTGGGAACATAGAGGCGCAACCGGTGTGGAGCTCCAACAACGGAGGATGGTCGAGGCGGGGTTCCGTGATGCTTACACGCTGGCGCTAGGGATTAAATCCCGGTTGTTTTTGCCAAATTCCGATCGTTTTTCTACCTTCGGGCGCAATATTAAGATTCCGACCAAAATTACGAGTTCGAGGCTTGACTGATTAGTACAAAATACTGCTACTAGGTTTGTGGATAAGTGTACTGATGGTTCATGAAATCATTTGTTCTTGCTGTACTACATACTTGCACTATATTATTTGAGTCCTAAAGGTATAATTTAACATATAAATGGAATTATGTACTAATAAGTACAACAATAAGCATACATTACATGTCTCAAAATTGTGGTGCATTTCTTTGGCTTCAGGGGTATAGGATATCCGGCACTGTCACCATCAGCTACCTGTCAACAACCACTTGATGTCAGCAACGACTTTACATTTAAAGTGATCGATGGAATTCTGTCAGGTAATACACATACAACAAATAGAAATCATGTTATGACATACACCATACCACGCATCAGTCATCTCTTTGAAAGATCCAACCCGAATATACCTGTGTCACAAAAAGGAAGAAAATTAGCACAATATATTAAAATCGGAAACAGCAACAAATGATGGTAAAATGGCCTGAACAAAAATAAATCCATTGGCGCAGAAGAACATGACACAGTGCTAATGTTATTTTTTGTTAACCATTCAGATTTTAGCAAGGTTTTTAAGTTCAAGTTTGTCCATTTGGGAGGGGATGAAGTCAATACAAGTAAGTTTGCAGAAATCTCTTGCTCTTTGCACAATAGCACATCAATCTACATATTCATTATTTACTATGAATTTCAGGTTGCTGGACTACCACACCACGCATTAAAACATGGTATGCACTTTAGATATCCATACACAATTATAAAAACGGATGGCTTTATATGTGCTTTGATAAGCCCTGGTAACTACAGTCCTCAGTATGTGTTTGGTAGTAATCGATTTGGACGTCATTTTACTGATGTGCAGGTTGCTTCAACATGGTATGAATGAGTCGGATGCCTACAGATATTTTGTGTTGAGAGCTCAACAGATAGCAATAAAGCATGGCTACGACATTATTAACTGGTAAGGCAACTGTTATGACTACTACTGCATGTTCAAAGATTCTATCAGTCATTGAATGGTTCTCGTGGTTGTAGGGAAGAAACATTTAACAACTTTGGGGACAAGTTGGACCGCAAAACTGTGGTGCATAACTGGTATTTACTAAGTCCTTCCTTTTGCTAAAAAATACCAGCATCCTTATTGGACAATAAAGTATATAATCGGTGTTCGTGCATCGGACCTTAACTGGTAATTCTGTTATCACTGATTAATAGGCTCGGAGGTGGAGTTGCAGAGCAAGTGGTTTCTGCTGGTCTGAGATGCATTGTAAGCAACCAGGATAAGTGGTACCTAGATCACTTGGATGCTTTATGGCAAGGATTTTATATGAATGAACCATGGACAAATATCTACAACCCGGAACAACGGAAGTTGATCCTTGGTGGTGAGGTATGCATGTGGGGTGAACACATAGATGCATCTGACATTCAGCAAACCATTTGGCCCCGTGCTGCGGCAGCTGCAGGTATAATGAGCAAAGTATTCATTTTCATCTTCTAATTATATCTAAATAATACTATATATTTACCAGAGTTCTGTATGCTATATCAGGAACTAAATAAAAGATTTTTGTCGTATATATGCCATGGCACAATATAATATAACTTGTAGTGTTATGGTTGATCATCAATTCATCACAAACTAGCGCGATCGCATCTAGTCCTTCCTGCTGAATAGATATAACATCTCCGCTCTGTAATCTGTACATGAGTATACCAAGCAGAATGATGTTCATTGAGATTCAGTGAATCATTCTGTCGGAATGGAAATCTTCACATAAAGCATGTGGTCTAATATGCTGCATGGTATTCAAAGGATGGGGAGGCACAGCCCACACCGTGGGCATAAAATCTTCGAAGAAAACTAATATTTCATTTTTGTAATCAATGAGAGTATACACTTTGACAACTAATAGGATAGTGCTACTGTATAGTCAAGCACCACATATATGCATCATGAATATGAGAGTATATTAATATGCTTTCCTTTTTAGTTGAAGGCTTACAACATAGTACACAAGCTTAATTCTGGCAACTTGTTATGTATTGCGTTAGAAGTAACCAAAGGAGAAAAACATATGTGTGGTCTTATAAATTGTAGCTTAGAAAAATATACGTTAAGCATGCTACTTAATGCTGTCAAAATACAACATAAAACACATGAAAGCTACCTCTCCATCATGTTGCTTTGACTCACAAATTCACTTGCTATTTTGAAGAGCGGCTGTGGACACCCCTTGAGAAGCTCGCAAAGGACCCATCAACAGTCACTGCAAGATTGGCACGTTTTAGGTGTTTGCTGAACGAAAGAGGGGTCGCTGCTGCACCGCTGGCTGGCTATGGCCGCACGACACCATCAGAACCAGATTCTTGTATAAGGCAGTAGGATATTTGGTAAATACCATTCATACAGGAATAAACATCGTTCCCGGGCATTCTTTTCGCTGCTTTGGGCAATTAAAAGCCCAGATATATGTAATTGGGGAAGCTCTGTGCTGCAAGGGGTGTTCAATAATATTGCATTCCCCTTTTAGGTGGTAATAACTGTGCCTGGTTTGCGATATGTGCTCCTGTTTTACTTTTGGTGTACTATTTCGAGCATACTTAATCGAGCGAGAAAATCCACCAAAACCAACAACTAACTGGACAGATAACTGCCTGCAACATTCAAATGGGAACATATCACTAACATTTTTTATTTATTTATGAAAGGAAGGATATAGCACTTAGAGATCGATACTGAATAATACCAGTAGAATCACTGGTTCCATGTCACAGCACGCCAGTAGAATCATACTAGATGCGAAGGCATCAGGTGCATGGGAGCATCTTCCCTAAACAAATTTCTACACTATGTACTGAATACTGTAGGATGAAAAGAGCAATACCTAGTGATCAGCCAAACAAACACTGGGGCGGAAAGCAGTTCCCGCAGCTGGGACTAGCAGGGGAGCGCGAGGCGCCCCGCGGCCGTGCCGTGCGCGAATGCGTGGCCGTCGAACAGTGGGAGGGAGCGGAGGCGTAGCCACCTCAGGCCGCCGCGCGCAACGGAGGTCTGGCGCTAGGTCTGCCTCCGGGTGCGGCCTAAATCGGGGACGTGGACTTTCTAACTCAGGGCTGGTGTCTGCTATATCTGGATCGTCCATGTTGCCGTCGAGATCGGTTAGTTGATGCTACTTGAAAGTTTCTCTTTTTCCCCCCTAGATAGAAGAGACAACATATGAAGTTTAAACTTCCTAATTTTTTTAAAGAAAAACATATGAATTTCATACTTTTTAATCAACAAAACATTAAAGCAGCAACGAGGACACCGCCTTAAGGGAAAGGCGTATTAGGGTGGCTCTCGAAGTGTGAGAGCTGTTGGCGTGCATGATGCTACTTAAGCAATTCATTTTAACAGAAACGGTATGGCTTTAGTGAGAAGAACTCGGAAATCTCCGGTCTCTTTTGCATCTCTCTTATACCTTTTTTTCGATAAAAAGCACTTTATCACTTCTCCCTTCTATCTAACGACAATAATCATCACAAATCCCATCTTAATCTAGCGATTCTACTAGCAAGGGGACAATACATTTGGTATAGTTGGTCCTCGGCTGCGACACCGTGACAAGAAAATCTTTGGGTTGTTAGGGGAATGAGGCACGATTTAATCGCGCACACTTTCATACGACGATTAGAAATTTGTATTAACATCAATACGTCATTGATCGTTCATTTATTATATTAATCAACAATGTAACAAGAAAGGAAAATGTTTGGTTGATATATCTATAACCATAATCCGTGGCCCTAGATCCTTGAATACAACGATTTAACCATACCTTGATCAAATGATTCTAGCGGTGCACTACGAAGTTCGACCTTATTTTCCTCCAACATATTCACATATGAGGTAGGAAACGTGTACAAATTGTAGCTATGTGAAAGATAACCGAACAAAGTAAAGCATTGATACCTAACTTGACACAAAAATTCTAGGCTGACATTTAGAATCTTTTTAGGTAATAGAGATTTTGTTTTCCTCTATTCACATTCATGCATAACTAATCGCCTTGCTTGGTGGTGTTGTATTTTTTAATTTTCCATTAATTTTCGATTAGTTTTTTTTCCATTAATTTGAATAGCAACATAATGTGTAGAACCGAATCTGCGTCATTCAGGCCGACGTATATATACATTCAGGTCAAAAGGAGCACGAATGAACAAAGATATGTGGGGGATTCGACACGCGTTCTATCCATGCATATTCAACGGTCCTTTTTTCATTTTGGTACTGTTGATGGGACAGCAATACTCTGGCTCAGCTACGCCATCTTTGATCATGTTCCCAAGAGTAGCATCGAACCAATGCCTCAACTTTTTTTGCGCATTAATTCAAGAATATGTTCAATATAATTATTATAGACGCCCATAGTGGATTTGCATCTACTTGTCCAGTCTAATGGTCTCCTCCGAATCATCTGCCTCGCGAGAGCTTTCAGTGCCCCGTATTTTTATCCGTCACAGCCCATCATTGCTCGCCTATCCCTAGTTAGTTGTCCGATCAAAAAGCTATGCCGTTTGCAAAATGAACTTGACATGCAAACATGAGAATCATAGCCTATCTAGTTAGTCTCTCTTCATTGCTCTGGACCACACCTTTTAGAATGGTTTTGATATTTCGTTTCAGTAATATTTTCTGTACGTGCTAGATTTTTGAAAATTTTGAGAGATTCGCATAAAATTTCAAAATTGTTGGCGAGATTTAGAGCTTGTTCTTCATATTGTTCTCAAAATAATAAAGAAAATAAGGTTTCTTGTTCGTCCGTCTATTTTTACCTTTAATTTTTGTCAAAATTACTGGACTGCCACCGCCAAGTCAAGACATATTCCTTTGTTTCGTCCGTACCGATTGAATTTATCGTTTTCCCAGGCCCGTGGCACTGACTCGTGGTCCATAAACTGTTGGCCCGGCCAGTGTCGGTGGTCGATCGATAGCCTATCTCCTTCTCCCGATCGGTAACCTACGTATATCCGGCCGTGAGGGTTTCAAATAAAAAACGGTCATATATACCTCGCTTGACCAACTCTATCTGCACGCGAACTCGCGATCAATCGATCGACTTTTGTGAGAGGTACGTTTTTCTAGGTTGCGGATCAGATCGAAACAAAGTTCCGTGGCGGCGGACCTGCTAGCTAAACTGGACGGGGAACCAGGCAGATCAAGGATGACGCCGAGGTGTAGGACGATAGCTGCAGAACCTGATCCTCGACTCAGTGATCGCCAAGATGGGGAGAAGGACAAGCCGTAGATGATGTTCAAGGATTTCCATAAAAAATTCCTACGCAATCTACTGGGGCGTCCTCCTCCTTATGCGTTAGATATCCCGATCGATGGCGGCCGGTGGCGTTAAACGGCGACTTCCTGAGCACAATCAAGAAAGGCAAAGTGGAGCGCTGTGGGTCACGCAGCAGTGGCCAGGTGAGACCGTCGACCTCGACCTCGACCACCTCGCTCGCCGACCACCACCCATCATGTCGTCCAGCAACAACGCCCGCTGGGTGGCCACCAGCGTCGGCATCTCCTGGTCGTAGAACACCTCAGGCCGACATGAGCGCCACGTGCACACACGGGACCTCAGGAACAAACAGTACCAGGTCATCCTCTATTCCTCTTCCATCCACCGCAGATCCCATATGTTTGCCTGCTCGGCGCTGAGCCTGTTGACCGTGAGGCCCGGCAGCGGCCGCACGTCCCTGAGCACGTAGCGCGCGGCGCGGAAGCATGCGAACTGCCGGTAGCCCTGACCCGGCTCCAAAAGGAGATCATGTTCTGGCTGCTGGCTGCCACGTCAAAATACTGGGAGGAATTTGTCGCAGATCCGCGAGCAAATGAAGTTTAGTGTGGCGGATACATGGGTCTCCCGGCCTCCTGGGAGCAACAAGCTAAAAAGGAATGGGCTGCTCATTTGTCCATCAGGTGTTCGGGGAGCGTCAACTTCTGGTGGCGTTGAGGGCGTATGTGCGTGCCGCCGCCAAGGCAGCTGTGGCAGCCTGCAACGGTTTCAAGTTGGAGGTGCGCCTGCCATCCGTCAAAAAATCTTGATTCTCATGTGCCCTCCTGCTCGCAAGAATTTTAAAAAAATTCTCCAACAAATCAATCGTGGTGCTACAGAGGATTTGCTATGGTGGCACTGACCTAGGAGCTGACATATTAATTGATATACCCATGGAAACGATTTGATCAGTTCATGATTTGCTCGTGGAGAACACTGACATAGGGATGGTGGAGAGTAATTCTTTCTTCCACTTGTTCTCTTGTGATGAGACACTCAGGATTAGGAGTGCCTTCATCTAAATGTCCTGCTAGATTATCTTGGCTACTTTCATCGGTTCCAGTTATAACTCGTATCTTATTGTAACAACTTCTGCAGGCTCTGAGAGGAAATAGTGTTGTGATTATCTATATTTTTGGTTGCCCAAACAGAGTGGAAGATATACATACGTCTTCTTGGATCATGCCTACGGAAGAAACTGCGGTGATCAATGTCGATGCAGCATATATACAAGCGCTGACCAGCGACTTGGCCATCGGGGCAGCGGTACGCGACCACGACGGCTCCGTCATGCCAAGACACGGGAGAAGCTAATAAGGCCATATCGATCCAAGCCGGCCTGCCGTTGGGCATCGAGGTTGGTCTTCACCAGTCTATACTTATATCTCTGGCTGCATAACTGTTGTCAATGCGTCAAGGAGCCATGTCCCGAACCTATCTAAGCTCTAGAACGTGTGCAAGAATATTTCTGATGTTGCTATGCGTTTGCCTGGTTGTGTGGTCCAATATACTAGCAGAAAGTTTAATCCCTTTTCACTGCAATTGAGCTCACCTAGCTATTTGGTCTGGAACTTGTAACTTTTGCTTGGCTTCCCTATTGTTATTTCTGAACTCGATGTGGGCGAAGGTACAAAACTCTGAAAAGTGAGATATTTATGAGCTTCCCCTGTTTGACTCCTCCTGCAATGATGCATCGTCTTTGTTTGCTTCCTCTATTTTCCGATCATGAGCAAGGTAAAGGCCTTCGAGGAGTGAGATGAGGCATTGACGGCCACCTCATTACGGAGCGCGCGTCATGGATGTGCTGAAACTGTACCTGCAAGAACTTTGTGCCTTTTTTCCCGGTGCAACGCACGGGCATGTTTACTAGTATGTAATAATCTTCTTAAGACTTGCTTATTCAATCAAGTACATAACAAAATATCATTTTTGATGTGCATGCTTCACACGCTGAATCCTTAGTGTGGTGTCTAAACTAAGATCTATTTATCTTTAGTTTTCTACAGAAGTAAGCACATGTTTTCTACAAAAGTAAGCACATGTTTTCTACAGAACTAGGCTCTACTTATCTTTTGTTTTGTACACAAGTAACCAACTCTTTCTGTACGGCTATTAAGCATTTGGTAATTGTTTTTCTTGCAGCAGCCAGTTGGTATGCAAGAATATACCAATGTGAATAGATGGTGCTCCATTAGGTGAATGAGAATACTGCTCTGATGGCAAAACACCCATGGTACGTGCTCCATTCGTGGATGTAGAAAGTAGAACTTGCTATTGGAATTTACTACCAGATAATTTATTTATGTTTTTGTGTACAGTGAAATTATTTTTGATGGTTTTTAAGCAACAACACAGAACACAGCAAGGAAAACAAGCAGTAGCGGCGACGGAGAGCTGATGTACCATTTCTGCATGCGGAAGCTTGTAGAGATATCCCAACTACTAGAAGAAAATGTATAAGATTTAGAGGATTTTTCCTAGTTAAGTTCGTAATTATTTCATGAAAATGTACAAATCAGATATAAAGTACTGCTGTGCTCAATCAATAAAGTTTTTTTCTTCAAAAGAATGCACTGTACTTTTCTATTATATTATCGTGTCTGATAGCATGTACATTACTATCCTAATACGTGGAAGGAATCTGTCTCGAACAATAAAATAAATGTTTCTATTTAAAAAATAAAAATGACTTGAGATTCTTTGGGACACAAGAACATACCGTAAAGACGATTTGTGGCGGAAATTAGCACAATGTCTTTATAGTGATATACGCGCTTTATAGACGTCTCATGCCATATAAAGACGCTTCTAATGCGTCTTTACAGAATTTGTGACGGTGCATAAAGAGACGCTTCTACGACGCTTTACATAAGCGGCTCTACAAGTGTGTAGGGATGCTTTAAAGCGTTTTAAGCACCTAAATTGAGCGTCTCTATGTGTCGTTTATGTTGTAGTGACGTAACAGTGAGGTTGTCAATCTCACCGGCTTGCTGTAACAAAGGATTAGATGTATAGTGTGGAAAATGATGTTTGCGACGAACAGTAAGAACAAGTATTGCAGTAGATTGTATTCGATGTAAAAGAATGGACCGGGGTCCACATTTCACTAGTGGTGTCTCTCCAATAAGAAATAGCATGTTGGGTGAACAAATTACAGTTGGGCAATTGACAAATAAAGAGGGCATAACAATGCACATACATATCATGATGAGTAGTGTGAAATTCAATTGGGCATTACGACAAAGTACATAGACCGCTATCCAGCATGCATCTATGCCTAAAAAGTCCACCTTCGGATTAGCATCCGCACCCCTTCCAGTATTAAGTTGCAAACAACAGACAATTGCATTAAGTATGGTGCGTAATGTAATCAACACAAATATCCTTAGACAAAGCATTGATGTTTTATCCCTAGTGGCAACAGCACATCCACAACCTTAGAACTTTCCATCACTGTCCCAGATTAAATGGAGGCATGAACCCACTATCGAGCATAAATACTTCCTCTTGGAGTCACAAGTATCAACTTGGCCAGAGCCTCTACTAGCAACGGAGAGCATGCAAGATCATAAACAACACATATAGATTGATAATCAACATAACATAGTATTTCATATTCATCGGATCCCAACAAACACAACATGTAGCATTATAAATAGATGATCTTGATCATGTTAGGCAGCTCACAAGATCGAACAATGATAGCACATGAGGAGAAGACAACCATCTAGCTACTGCTATGGACCCATAGTCCAGGGGTGAACTACTCACACATCAATCCGGAGGCGATCATGGTGATGAAGAGTCCTCCGGGAGATGATTCCCCTCTCTGGCAGGGTACCGGAGGCGATCTCCTGAATCCCCCGAGATGGGATTGGCGGCGGCGGCGTCTCTGGAAGGTTTTCCGTATCGTGGCTCTCGGTACTGGGGTTTTCTCGACGAAGGCTTTTTATAGGCGGGAAGGGCAGAGTCGGAGGGCTGACAGGGGCCACACACGCTAGGGCGGCGCGGGGCCCCCCTAGGTCATGCGGCCCTAGTGTGGCGGCGCCTCGTCGCCCCACTTCGTATCCCCCTCGGTCTTCTGGAAGCTTCGTGGAAAAATAAGACCCTGACGTTGATTTCGTCCAATTCCGAGAATATTTCCTTTGTAGGATTCCTGAAACCAAAAACAGCAGAAAACAGCAACTGGCTCTTCGGCATCTTGTCAATAGGTTAGTGCCGGAAAATGCATAAATATGACATAAACTGTGTATAAAACATGTGAGTATCATCAATAAAGTAGCATGGAACATAAGAAAATTATAGATACGTTTGAGACGTATCAAGCATCCCCAAGCTTAGTTCCTACTCGTCCTCGAGCAGGTAAACGATAACAAAGATAATTTCTGAAGTGACATGCTATCATAATCTTGATCAATACTATTGTAAAGCACATGAGATGAATGCAGCGATTCGAAGCAATTGTAAAGACAATGAGTAAACAATTGAACCATATAGCAAAGACTTTTCATGAATAGTACTTTCGAGACAAGCATCAATAAGACTTGCATAAGAGTTAACTCATAAAGCAATAAATTCATAGTAGAAAGCTTTGAAGCAACACAAAGGAAGATATAAGTTTCAGCGGTTGCTTTCAACTTCAACATGTTTATCTCATGGATAATTGTCAACATAAAGCAATATAACAAGTGCAATAGGTAAACATATAAGAATCAATGCACAGTTGACACGAGTGTTTGCTTCTAAGATGGAAGGAAGTAGGTAAACTGACTCAACATAAAGTAGAAGAAAGGCCCTTCGCAGAGGGAAGCATGGATTACTATTTTTGTGCTAGAGCTTTTATTTTGAAAACATAGAAACAATTTTGTCAACGGTAGTAATAAAGCATATGTGTTATGTATAAGATATCCTATAAGTTGCAAGCCTAATGCATAGATTACCAATAGTGCTCGCACCTTGTCCTAATTAGCTTGGATTTACATGGATTATCATTGCATAGCATATGTTTCAACCAAGTGTCACAAAGGGGTACCTCTATGCCGCCTGTACAAAGGTCTAAGGAGAAAGTTTGCATTGGATTTCTCGCTTTTGATTATTCTCAACTTAGACATCCATACCGGGACAACATAGACAACAGATAATGGACTCCTCTTTAATGAATAAGCATTCAACAACAAATAATATTCTCATAAGAGATTGAGGATTAGTGTCCAAACTAAAACTTCCACCATGGTTCATGGCTTTAGTTGGCGGCCCAATGTTCTTCTCTAACAATATGCATACTCAAACCATTGATCATGATAAATCACCCTTACTTCAAACAAGACGAACATGCATAGCAACTCACATGATATTCAACAAAGGTAATAGTTGATGGCGTCCCCAGAAACATGGTTACCGCTCAACAAGCAACTTATAAGAAATAAGATACATAAGTACATATTCAATACCACAATAGTTTTTAAGCTATTTTCCCATGAGCTATATATTGCAAAGACAAAGAATGAAATTTTAAAGGTAGCACTCAAGTAATTTACTTTGGAATGGCGGAGAAATACCATGTAGTAGGTAGGTATGGTGGACACAAATGGCATAGTTTTTGGCTCAAGGATTTGGATGCACGAGAAGTATTCCCTCTCAATACAAGGCTTAGGCTAGCAAGGTTGTTTGAAGCAAACACAAGTATGAACCAGTACATCAAAACTTACATAAGAACATATTGCAAGCATTATAAGACTCTACATTGTCTTCCTTGTTGTTCAAACACCTCACCAGAAAATATCTAGACTCTAGAGAGACCAATCATGCAAACCAAATTTTAACAAGCTCTATGTAGTTCTTCATTAATAGGTGCAAAGTATATGATGCAAGAGCTTAAACATGATCTATATGAGCACAAAAATTGGCAAGTATCAAATTATTCAAGACATTATACCATTTACCACATGTAGCATTTTCCGTTTCCAACCATATAACAATTAACGAAGCAGTTTCAACCTTCGCCATGAACATTAAGAATAAAGCTAAGAACATATGTGTTCATATGCACCAGCGGAGCGTGTCTCTCTCCCACACAATGAATGCTAGGATCCAATTTTATTCAAACAAAAACAAAAACAAAAACAAACAGACGCTCCAAGCAAAGCACATAAGATGTGACGGAATAAAAATATAGTTTCACTAGAGGTGACCTGATAATTTATCGATGAAGAAGGGGATGCCCAAGGCATCCCCAAGCTTAGATGCTTGAGTCTTCTTGAAATATGCAGGGATGAACCACGGGGGCATCCCCAAGCTTAGAGTTTTCACTCTCCTTGATCATATTGTATCATCCTCCTCTCTTGACCCTTGAAAACTTCCTCCACACCAAACTCGAAACAAACTCATTAGAGGGTTAGTGCATAATCAAAAATTCACATGTTCAGAGGTGACATAATCATTCTTAACACTTCTGGACATTGCATAAAGCTACTGAAAGTTAATGGAATAAAGAAATCCATCAAACATAGCAAAACAGGCAATGCGAAATAAAAGGCAGAATCTGTCAAAATAGAACAGTCCGTAAATACGAATTTTTCTGGGGCACTTAACTTGCTCAGATGAAAATGCTCAAATTGAATGAAAGTTGCGTACATATCTGAGGATCACGCACGTAAATTGGCAGATTTTTCTGAGTTACCTTCAGAGAATACTACTCAAATTCGTGACAGCAAGAAATCTGTTTCTGCGCAGTAATCCAAATCTAGTATGAACCTTAATATCAAAGACTTTACTTGGCACAACAATGCAATAAAATAAAGATAATGAGAGGTAGCTACAGTATTAACAACTTCCAAGACTCAAATATAAAATAAAAGTGCAGAAGTAAAATAATGGGTTGTCTCCCATAAGCGCTTTTCTTTAATGCCTTTCAGCTAGGCGCAGAAAATGTGAATCAAGTGACATCAAGAGACGAAGCATCAATATCATAATTTTTTCTAATAATAGAATCATAAGGTAACTTCATTCCCTTTCTAGGGAAGTGTTCCATACCTTTCATGAGAGGAAATTGATATTTAATATTACCTTCCTTCATATCAATAATAGCACCAACAGTTCGAAGAAAAGGTCTTCCCAATATAATGGGACAAGATGCATTGCATTCAATATCCAAGACAACAAAATCTACGGGGACAAGGTTATTGTTAACCGTAATGCGAACATTATCAATCCTCCCCAAAGGTTTCTTTTTAGAATTATCAGCAAGATTAACATCCAAATAACAATTTTTCAATGGTGGCAAGTCAAGCATATCATAGATTTTCTTAGGCATAACAGAAATACTTGCACCAAGATCACATAAAGCATTACAATCAAAATCATTGACCTTCATCTTAATGATGGGCTCCCAACCATCTTCTAACTTCCTAGGAATAGAAGTTTCAAGTTTTAGTTTCTCTTCTCTAGCTTTTATGAGAGCATTTGTAATATCTTTCGTAAAGGCCAAATTTATAGCACTAGCATTGGGACTTTTAGCAAGTTTTTGTAAGAACTTTATAACTTCAGAGATGTGACAATCATCAAAATCTAAACCATTATGATCTACAGCAATGGGATCATTGTCCACAA
Organism: Lolium perenne; assembly: GCF_019359855.2. Lineage (NCBI taxonomy): Eukaryota > Viridiplantae > Streptophyta > Magnoliopsida > Poales > Poaceae > Lolium > Lolium perenne. Next base: position 175,928,007 of record NC_067244.2, read on the forward strand.
TATTTTGAAATTTTTTAGCAGTTTTATCACAAGCAGTTTTAGCAGTTTCAGGCAGTTTTGCACGCTTTGCATTAGGAGTAGAAACATTGCCAACTCCAATTATTTTACCATTGATAGTAGGAGGTGTAGCAACATGTGAAGCATTATCATTACTAGTGGTGGTAATAGTCCAGACTTTAGCTACATTACTTCCTTTAGCCAATTCTTCTTTCTCCCACCTAGCACGCAATTCGGCCATCAATCTAATATTCTCATTAATTCTAACTTGGATGGCGTTTGCTGTAGCAAATGACTTAATATCTTTATTTTCATTCGGCATAACTTTAAATTTCAAAAGATCAACATCAGCAGCAAGACTATCAACTTTAGAAGCAAGAATATCAATTTTACCAAGCTTTTCTTCAACAGATTTATTAAAAGCAGTTTGTGTACTAATAAATTCTTTAATTATGGCTTCAAGACCAGGGGGTACATTCCTATTATTGTTGTAAGAATTCACATAAGAATTACCATAACCGTCACTATTATTAGAAGGATATGGCCTATAGTTGTTACTAGAATTATTCCTATAAGCATTGTTGTTGAAATTATTATTTTTAATGAAGTTCACATCAACATGCTCTTCTTGAGCAACCAATGAAGCTAAAGGAACATTATTAGGATCAACATTAGATCTACCATTCACAAGCATAGACATAATAACATCAATCT